>NW_025765225.1:1110000-2526250 GCF_003918875.1 Haliotis rubra | reverse complement strand
GGGGTATTTAGTATGTAAGACGGGGTATTTAGTATGTAAGACGGAGGATTTAGTGTGTAAGACGAATGATTTGTATGTAAGACGAGGGATTAAGTTTGTAAGACTGGGGATTACCTATGTAACACGGGGGATATGCTTTGTAACACGGAGGATTTAGCTGGTGTATGGTAAGTGAGTGAGTGAGTATGGTTTTACGATGCTTTTAGCAATATTCCAGCAATATCAAGGCGGGGAACACCATAAATGGGCTTCACACATTGTACCCATGTGGGGAATCGAACCTGGGCCTTCGGCGTGACGAGCTAACGCTTTAACCACTAGGCTACCCCACCGCCCTGACAAACAAGATGTCAGTGGGGTAATAATGCAAGTGTTATCTCTGATTGACTATTCACCATGGTTAGACTCCACTGGATCTACACTGGTTACATAGTACGTCAATAAGCATCAACGCATATAATGACCGATGCGGGTTTCAGTGGTCACTCGTGTATTGCAGCAAACGATAAAAACAAGGCAGATACAAAATTAGTTTAATAGAAAGATACACATAAGCGTATGATACGCCTTCGTTCCATTGAGGTACTCTCTACATCACGACCTTGACCCTGATTTCGTCTAGTGATGTTCCTCTACAGCTGGTGCTTCAGGGTGGTCACTTGTCGAGGCAGCAGCTTCATCGTGATAGTTGTGGAGGCGGTCGAGGTCGACGGAGAGGAGGATGCCAGCGATGATGAAGACGATGGCAGCAGAAAGGGTGATTCCCCAGGAGAACCCCAGGTAGAAGACGGCGAAATATATCTCGCCTCTGATCCAGTAGACAAACACACCGGACAACAGCAGGGCAGCTTTAAATGAGAATTATATTGAATTTGCTTATGTGGTATCTGTAGAATGCCATCACAATTTTATTCTTGTCGTTTCTCTGCAGACTTCACAAACACCGCTTATCGAAGGGCCAAATAAGTCATTCATTACTGCTATGGAGAAGGATTCAAAATACGTCAGGAAGAGGATGTAACTCTGTCAGTTCATTATGAACAATAATCAGTTTTGCTATTTTCGACCTGGTGTATAAACAATTATTCATCCTACCTGGTACAAAGGCGTGTACGATTGCAGCAATACGGATTGCCTTCCTGTGTGTGCATGCGACGTCGAACATAATGATAAACGATAGTACGACTCCGCCGAGACCAAGGATAAAGCCAATTGTCACAAGGGCTTGCACGGCTATAAACCAGGCTTCATCTGAAACACGCAGAAAATAATGATACAATCACGCTCTGCCTACCTTCCCCATAAACATGAATAAACAAGCCTTGCTCTATCACATACAGAGAATATTCATACAATCACGCTCTGCCTACCTTCCCCATAAACATGAATAAACAAGCCTTGCTCTATCACATACAGAGAATATTCATACAATCACGCTCTGCCTACCTTCCCCATAAACATGAATAAACAAGCCTTGCTCTATCACATACAGAGAATATTCATACAATCACGCTCTGCCTACCTTCCTATAAACACGAATAAACAAGCCTTGCCTCTATCACATACAGAAAATAATGATACAATCACGCTCTGCCTACCTTCCCCATAAACATGAATAAACAAGCCTTGCTCTATCACATACAGAGAATATTCATACAATCACGCTCTGCCTACCTTCCCATAGACATGAATAAACAAGCCTTGCTCTATCACATACAGAGAATATTCATACAATCACGCTCTGCCTACCTTCCCATAGACATGAATAAACAAGCCTTGCTCTATCACATACAGAGAATATTCATACAATCACGCTCTGCCTACCTTCCCCATAGACATGAATAAACAAGCCTGTCACATACAGAGAATAATTATACAATTACATGGTGTCTTGATTACTCAAACAAAGCATAAACAAACCTGCTCTGTAACATCGAATAGGAATAATGATGATAATATGGTTCTCCAGTAGAGATAAAAACGATACTGAAAAATATTGTATTAATAGAAAACTCATCAACTCGAAGTTCCATTGAAACAGAGGGCACCGTTTCCATCGTCATGAGAAATCTCTGCTAAATGCATTGCACGATCCGTACTATGACACATGCATGTGTTCATTATTCACTGTCAAAATGTCACGATAGCAGATGTTCTCCTGCCCGACCGTTTCAGGTACGTCAGTTAATCATGATAGAAAACACGGATACATATGATGGTTGGTTGGTTGTTGTTTAACGCCGCACTCAGCAATATTCCAGCTATATGGCGGCGGTCTGTAAATAATCAAATCTGAACCAGAAAATCCAGTGATCAACAGCACGAGCATCGACCAACGCAGTTGGGATACGATGACATATGTCAACCAAGTCAGCGAACCTGACCACCCGATCCGGTTAGTCGCCTCTTAGCATGGGTTACTGAAGATCAATTCTAACCCGGATCTCACGAGTCCGGAGACATATGATACAAGTCTTAATATGTAATTGAATTGACCTTTATTTGGCCACTTTTGCTTCTAATGTTGAAATGTCCTCTACATATCTACCATAAACCTGTTTAGAAGCTATACTGAGGCCTCGTCGAGCAATATCACCTGAACACCAGAACAGGACTTCACATATTGTATCATGAGGGGCATCGAACCCGGGTCTTCGAGTAAACGCTTTAACCACTAGACTATCATATTCATACTCATACAGACTAAGATTCCTTTTTTCATTTTCATTTTTCTGTTATCATATTTCGTATTTTTGAAGTATTCCAGGTTTTAGACATACCTCCGAGCGGATCATCGAGAGTGGAGACACACACGCTTCCTGTGCATCTCTCCCAGAGTCCTTCGCTCTGGCCATCTCTTGCACTCCATAGCGGCGTCCCGAACCCCAGAAGAAGAAGGACAAAGGCAAAGAGAAACAAGAAAGCTGATACCTTGACGAAGACCGAAGTCTTCCCACAACAACCTACGTGTGTCATCTCGGACGTGTCTGGGGAGTAACGCGAATTCCAACGACTTTGACAACAGTTATATACCATTCCATGGCCACTAATTGTAGTTTCATTGGTTGCATGGTAATGGATATGCAAATGAAAAGGTCACGTGGTGAACTATGTTCTGATGGTTGGCTTTCCAGTTGTCACTGCTTTTGTTTAGAATATTGTGTTAAAAGTGATGTCACGTTTCTCTGTTTACGCAGATGTATTTGTCGCACGCCCATAGTTCGAAGGATTTAGTAGGTAGTAGGCTCCGAATACTGATTTTGTCACGTTTATCGTAGTCACATTGGAAACGAAATATTGCTGAGAGCTTATTATTCACCTTGAATTAAATTTAAACGTGACAGACTAGTGTAGAATAATGTGAACGATGTTCTTTTAAAAGTTAACCTGAGCATCAACAATAGCTATGTATTTTGTAGAAAATCCCCCTAAACAATTACACATTAAGTACACGAGTGAATGGGTGGATGACTTTAGTTTTACGTCGCTTTAGCAATATTCCAACAATATCACGGCGGGGACACCAGAAATGGGTTTCAGACATTAATTGTACCCATGTGGGGAATCGAAACCTGGTCTTCGGCGTGGCGAGCGAACGCTTTAACCACTAGGCTACCCCACAGCCCCTGACAAGTGCGCGAATGAATGCTATTTGACACCGACGGCAGTATATCTCTTCCCGGCAAACCACACGCTCGACCATCCAATGTTGTGAGGTGTGGGTGGGGTGGGGTGGTGTTGCGGAATGACTATATATTCCGCCATGTTATACAGTCAGTGATCCAAACCAACCAATCCATATTTTAGATTCTGGCTAAATAAATTAAAAAATAGTTGAAAGTAATATTTAATGTTTGTGGTATGGTTACATGTCCCTTAAATTTATAGTCAGATTTGGTGACATATTTAATGGCGTGTCATCGTATCCCGACAATGTGGAATGTTGCCAAAATATCAAATATTTTTGCTGATTTTGCTGCTTGCTGCACTCCCCTCACGCTCTGTACCTCTCATCATTGCCACGCTAGCGTTCGATTCAGCCTAAGGTAAAACGCACACTATGGAGTAAGTGAGGGTGGTTTAACCTCGACATAAACATATTTCAGTTCTAACACGCCCTGTCTGATTGGTATGGGAGAAAGGCCAAAAGTGCTGACATTTCTATCTGGAAATTGTGACTCGAATGATGTTATCAGCACAACAATGAGCCCAACTTTACAGAAGGCTTTGTGTGTAACTAATGTTAGTGAACGTTTCTTCATGAACCTCTTTGCTGGTGTGTCGTGGTGTGACGTAAAGCTATACTGCTGTCATCAGATTGTCCCGTCAATCCTTTCCTGATATATGGTGCAACACAGGACAGGTGTACCTTGTATTTGCTATTGTTATTATTTTGCCGAATCAGCAACGACTCGACACAGTTATCGTCAGCAACGAATCAACAGTGTTATCGTCAGCAACGAATTGAGATTTCTGTCGTTAGGAACAAATTAACAACGCTTTTTTCAGCATCGAAATGATGCTATTATCAACAACGTTTGCTTGTATAACGAATCAGATCTGCTAAACGTTCCACCAAAGGATTATTAGATGTATTTTTTTAATGTTTTATTGGTAAATACCGGGTTAAAATGGGTCTTCTGCAACCCATGCTGATCGTAATGGGATCTTGAACAGACTGGATTATTTACAGACCGCCGCCATATAGCTGGAATGTTCCTTAGCGGTGCTTTAAACATACAAAACAAACTGTATTGGTAAAACTCAACAGCATGATTGTCCACAATAATATCGTTCGTGATCTGATTGTATGTGTAATGATTGGTTGTTGATTTCGAAAGAACAATGTCAAGAGACCATGGTTCGGATCCGCAAAACGTTCGTAGCGCTACGACATGCGTAAGCCTATGGTAAACCATAGAGTTACGAAAGGTCGTAACGTTACGAACGCTTTGTGGATCAGGATCCTGGCCCTACAAACCAATGTCATTTATACCTAACATGCCTTGTGTTTTCTATGATAACTGTTGTGCACCCTTGTAGCAACTGTGTCACATGCAATGTACATCTTAGCCATGCATGTCTGGTGCGCTTTATGTTATAATGTGTCTCATTCGTGAGTGAGTTGAGATTGTACGTGGCATCGGCAATATTTCAGCCATATAAGAACGAATGTGTCCCATTCGTGTATCATGAAATATAACATTACAGTGAGTGAGTGAGCTGGGTTTTACGCCGCACTCAGCAATATTCCAGCTATATGGCGGCGGTCTGTATATAATCGAGTCTGTGATCAACAGCATGGGCATCGATCTGCGCGATTGGGAACCGATGACATGTGTCAACCAAGTCAGCGAGCCTGACCACCCGATCCCGTTAGTCGCCTCTTACAAGCATTGGTTACTGAAGGCCAATATTCTAACCCGGACCTTCGCGGGTCTATATAACATAACAAGTTCAAGTCCGAGTAACCGACACAAGCCACTAAACCTAAAGGGTGCCACATTCCTCAAGAACTCACAACAAATTACGTACTTACATACACGGCAAATCAGTCCCCAAATCAGTCGGGGTGCAGTAAATATATCTTCAATAATCTGGAGGAACAAAACTGTTTTGTAGTATTAAGCATTTCTTAAAGGAGAGAACTCCCAAAATAATGACCTCCTAAATTACTCTGAGGATAACACATCTTTCAATGACAAACGAGATATCATATGGCAGACGTTAATCATACAGAGGGCAGCCAATGCTTTATCAAATAATCCTGAAGATTGCACATTCCTAAATTCTCAACAGTGACTGTCAACAAAAGTTCCTTATAGCAGTGTATCAAATAAGCCAAAACCCTAACCAGAGATCAGGGCTGGTAACCTCAAAATGTTAACAGCCAAAAATGGATTTAACCAGACCAGACAACCCAAAGAAAATAATTCAAAATTTAGTTACAATAAATAAATAAATGAACCTGGGACATGTATTCACTACATGTTTGCAGAACTCCACGCATCGATAGGTGTTGCTGTTTTAGTGAAAATATATGACAACGCAGTTCTTTAAGCTTGCGATACGATACTTCAAAACTCAAACAGAAATTGTCAAGTTTAAATGTAACTCTCAATGTGAAAAATAGATTTTAAGATATGGTGAATATACTCAGATGTATGGAACATGTTATCTATTTTTTTACCAGACCATCGGGGTGGCTAGCTGTAAATTTAGACCGTCCATCAGAAATCTAGCCCGTCTCGGACGGTCGGACGGGCCTTACACTGCTTATATTTGGAATATCCAGGATTCTAAGTTGCTTCAGTGAAAGATCAAAGGCGCCGACAGTACTTTATTTAAGAAATACAGTTCGCTCTACCACCATGTATAGTGTAATAAAACACACTTTCGCCCTGAACTATTATAGTTAAAGTACGAGGACGCTTGTTTCCGAGTTTTTAACCTTATAATAGTTCAGGGCGAAAGTGTGCTTTATTTAAGAAATACAGTTCGCTCTACCACCATGTATAGTGTAATAAAACACACTTTCGCCCTGAACTATTATAGTTAAAGTACGAGGACGCTGACATGCATCGTGACGTCGCTTACATTGTCACATAATGCAAATTATTCGATTACGAGGGGGCAGACTAGAATGGCGCAGTGACGCCAATACATTGTGACGTAATGCAAAAAGTTCACATTATCGTCACGATGCATGTCAGTTGTCATCGCCTCGTACGGGCTCCTACAGTAAACTACTCCGTTGCATCCCGTTTCTTGGTTTGCAGTTGCTTCACGCAGCTAACATCACTGGTGGAAACATTACGTTTATGTTTTCCGACGGTTAAAATGTCTCAATTCGACTCACAAGGTTTCAGCGACACGCTAACGTTCGCAATGTTTACATTCCCACAATGCAATCGTGGAATGTCGCTTGACTACTCAGCTTCATCTGGATGTACAAACGTCCTCGTGCTTTTACTATAATAGTTCAGGTCGAAAGTGTGCTTTATTACACTATGCATGGTGGTAGAGCGAACTGTATTTCTTAAATAACAAGCCACGTCGTCAGTACAAGAATCCGGTAAAAATTGCGGAAGATAATAAACAATCTTGGGTCACTAGGAGGGTGACAATCAAAAACACCACAAGGTAACACACACTCTACACTCACCGAGAGGAACAAAAACAAAATACAGACAGACAGACATATTTATTTGTATTACCAACACTATGACAAACGTATTCTTCAACTGCCATGAGTGATGAAAAACCTTAAAAAGGACAATAAACATATTCAACCACCAAGCGGAAAGCAAACCCATTAATCAATATCGTAAATAGCGAATAACAACTTCCCTAATCAATAAAATTCTTCAGTCAAATATATTGCCCGATCACCAAACAGATAACATAGAAACTACTCAATAACACATAGGATAACAAATTAATCCATTTCCGGGACGTATAACAATCACCCATCAACCTGCGAATAACATTTACCTCCATAACCTGTGAACAGCGAGGACAGCAGAATAGAAGGTGAACCGGCGAGTTTGGTTTAAATTGGATTCAGGTCAATTGATTTAACTGATTTAATTACCTAAAGAACACCGACGTGTTTCAATCATTCACACAGTCGATGATAGATATATTATTAATCTAGTTATTACTATTTCCAGGTACCAGAAACATTCAGGTTGCATTACCAAGAAAATTATCGATGAGGTACATTTAAACAATGAATAGTAATTAGCTTCGACACAGAGTGTTAATCAATGAAGAGTGATACTGATTATTAAAACCAGTTTATTGTTGAAAACATTTTAAAAATATACATCATGTATATTAAGTCTTATACAGCTGCTTAACAAATATTGTTATTCTATCATTTTATGGTGAACAGCTCTGTGGGAATGCACGAACGGGGCGATTACATTACTTCAGACAACTTGGGACTCCACATCTACCGTTATTTTGTTCCATACAGCATATAGTGTTGTATCTACACGACGAGAGAAGTGACAGTCTGTTGCTGACTGTTCCTATTTCAGTGTCTTCGTTCAATCTACTCCGTTTCGTCGAATCATTCAATATCCAGAAATACAAACCGAAAGTTGCTTCCCTTAGGCGTCCATGTCATGTCTAAATTTAGAACATAAAGTTCTCGATAAATACACGGGTTACACTTTCTCACCACAGTCGTTATACACGGCCTGATAGAAGGAGGTAGGTGGTTATGCAACCATGATCTAGACACAAACTTAATTTTGAGAATGTGTAGTGTCGTCTCACATCGAGATCCGGAAGGGTGACACGTAGGTGTTGTTGTAGGAAGGGCGCTGACAAAGCAGGAAGTGTCCCTGAATGTGTTCCATGTTTACTCTGCGCTTGGTGAGAATCCTGTTCATACTTTATGTAACAGGTCTATGTTTATGCTAAATCAAGGTGAAGCATTTGTATGGCTGTCTCTAGCATATATCCTCATCGACCTCTAGTTTAGGGTACATGCTTGTTATGTCGTGACCTAAAGGTACACTGTAAAGGTGTCATCAGATTGCCGGTGCACGATGCACATATGCACATCGCAGTAGTGTCATTTATATCTGTGGTGTAACGTTTAGTAATCTACACATTACATTTTACACATTCTTATATCACATGACGAACTAGGCTGTATCCCTACCATACTGACGTGTATTGTCTGTGTCACAGTCACCGAACCACATGGCTTTATTTCTTTTGATATAATGCCTGCATTTGTGGCTTATTTCTATTTGCTATAATGCCAGCATTAATGGCTTATATCTTTTCCGATAATGCCAGCATTAGAGACTCATTTCTATTTTCATAAAGCCAGCATAAGTTGCCAATTTCTATTGCTATTATGCCTGCTATATTCGTTAATTTCTTTTGTTTAATATACCTTTAATGGCTTATTTCTATAGCTATAATTCCTGCAATTGAAGGATATGTCTATTGCTGTAACACCCGCGTTAGTGCATAATGTCTGCATCAGTTGCTCATTTCTATTGCTATAATGCCTGCAATAGTGGTTTATTTCTTTTGATATAATGCCTGCAATAGTGGCTTATTTCTTTTGATATAATGCTTGCAATAGTGGTTTATTTCTTTTGATATAATGCCTGCAATAGTGGCTTATTTCTTTTGATATAGGGGGCGGTGGGGTAGCCTAGTGGTTAAAGCGTTGGCTCGTCACGCCGAAGACCCGGGTTCGATTCCCCACATGGGCACAATGTGTTAAGCCCATTTCTGGTGTCCCCCGCCGTGATATTGCTGGAATATTGCTAAAAGCGGCGTAAAACTAAACTCAGTCAGTCAGTCAGTCTTTTGATATAATGCCGCAATATGGCTTATTTCTTTTGATATAATGCCTGCAATAGTGGTTTATTTCTTTTGATATAATGACTGCAATATGGTTTATTTCTTTTGATATAATGCCTGAATCAGTGGCTTATTTCTTTTGACATAATGCCTGCAATAGTGGTTTATTTCTTTTGATATAATGCCTGCACTAGTCGCTTATTTCTTTTGATATAATGCCTGCAATAGTGGTTTATTTCTTTTGATATAATGCCTGCAATAGTCGCTTATTTCTTTTGATATAATGCCTGCAATAGTGGCTTATTTCTTTTGATATAATGCCTGAATCAGTGGCTTATTTCTTTTTCTATAATGCCTGCAATAGTGGCTTATTTCTTTTGATATAATGCCTGCACTAGTCGCTTATTTCTTTTGATATAATGCCTGCAATAGTGGCTTATTTCTTTTGATATAATGCCTGCACTAGTGGCTTATTTCTTTTGATATAATGCCTGCAATAGTGGCTTATTTCTTTTGATATAATGCCTGAATCAGTGGCTTATTTCTTTTGATATAATGCCTGCAATAGTGGCTTATTTCTTTTGATATAATGCCTGCAATAGTGGTTTATTTCTTTTGATATAATGCCTGCAATAGTGGTTTATTTCTTTTGATATAATGCCTGCAATAGTGGTGTATTTCTTTTGATATAATGCCTGCAATAGTGGCTTATTTCTTTTGATATAATGCCGCAATATGGCTTATTTCTTTTGATATAATGCCTGCAATAGTGGTTTATTTCTTTTTCATATAATGCCTGCAATAGGGGCTTATTTCTTTTGATATAATGCCGCAATATGGCTTATTTCTATTGATATAATGCCTGCACTAGTGACTCGGTATGGATACAAAATATGTAATTGATACTTTACGAATTCATATTTTCTCTTTCATTCATACACAGATATAGACTGGGTTACTTTATAAAGATCAGTTTATGGTTGTAAATGTGTTGTTGTTCGATAACAAAACCACAAGAACGCGTTTTGCAAGTGCGCTTTTGATAACATGGGTGATAACAGTAGGCCAGCATAACCTTTTGGAGAACACCTGTTATCACTCCTTTGTAAGGTGGTATTGTCATGTCATGTGTTTGGTTAGAATGCCGTCAATTTGCATTCGAAAGATTCTGGAAACTGTCCTTATTTCGAATGTTCAAATCTGGCGTTACGGGATGAGCGAGTGTAGAAGTTGTCGCGATTTTGAAGTGTAGAAGCTGACTGTCGTTATTTTGAGGATGAGAGTGTGTAGGAATTGACTGTCGTTATGTTTAGGGTATGAGAGTGTAGAAACTTACTGTCGTTATTTTGGGTGAGAGAGTGTAGAAATTCACTGTCGTTATTTTGAGGGCGAGAGAGTGCAGAAATTGACTGTCGTTATTATGAAGGTCAGTGTGGAAACCGACCAAATTTGAACATGTGAGGCTTAACTTTTGCCTTTTTGAACTGGAAAGAGTGAGAAACCTGACTGTCGTTATTTCGAATGCGATAGAGTTTAGAAACAGTAAAAACGAAAGTTGGTTTCTCTTAGGCTGTTTTGTCACGTCTAAATTTAGAACATAAAAATGTATTCAAAATATATATAAGCATTACACATTCTTACATCAGCTATATTAATATGGGCCCGTTCCAAGGATTCTGTATACAGAGAGCGCCGGTAAGCACATGCAAGGGTATGCTATACGATGTACAACTAATTATAGTGTTACTGGCGTGACCTCTTCATTGTTTTTCCTTAACTGGTGTTCTGGCGTATCTGAATGTAGATGTGCTACTTCTGGTGAATGAATCTCGCATGGGACGTTGGGTAAAACTGTTGTAGGGGGTACAGTGGTAACTGGACCATCATCAGAGTCATAGTAAGTGCAGTTATGTGAGTAAGTTGGCAATTTCAGACCTTGATCGTTAACTTTGTAACAATCGGTCAGCTTCACCCGATACGATGTACTTCTGAGCTGGTTGCCTGTGAATTTTCCTATGTTGCACCATGGATCCTGGCGTTGAGTTTAGATCCGTCATCAAAGAGGTACTCAAGATCACCAACAGATATATTGGTTGGGGAGAAGACCTTTCCTCCTGGGAACTTGGAGTGTTCGCTGTGTGGGTGGTTGCGAAGGTGTTGTATATGTTATTTTGTCACAAGATCTGACACTGGTAACTGTGCATTGGAGAGCTGATCACTTTGTGTCAACACTTCTCTTGAGGACATCCCTCCAGATCTGATGCGGGTGTTGAGTCTAGCGACAGTTAAGGAGCGTGTCAGATGAGTGCGTCAAAAAGATCTTTATTATGCATGAAGGCCACCGGCCCATATACATATAACATATGTACAATCAAAATATATTGGCAACATGATGTAAAACAATTAAGAGTTTAACAAAGTCTGTCTCTTTATATAAGCAGTATATATGAATTTGCATAGATTTAATAATGCTTCATTTGAAGTAGAAGTTAGCAGGTTTTGAAAATAAATATATTTGGAATGCGGTTGTAAATATGTGGAAAATAATAGCATCTTTCTTCAGAATAATATTTGCATACTAAAGAAATGGAATTCATCCTCTATACCGAGTTTACAGACAGGACATGTGCGTAGAGATACATCAATATTTAACCATCTTCCTTCATTTATTTTTAATCGTAATAGGCCTGGTCGGAATTTTATAAGAATATTACGATATTTGTTTTCATGTATAACACTTAAATATTTTTCCGGTTCTAGTAAACACTTACATTCTCTATACAGATTGTAGCGTGAACTGTTGTCGAGAGTACAATGCCAAGATTGGTAGAACATATTTACACATACATCTTTAAAACATCTAAGAAAATCGACCTTATTGCCTACACTTTGTGCTAACCATACAAAGCCAAATCCATGTGAAAAAAGTATGTTACGAATATGAGAAGCATAATTATTTTGCCCAATGTTATCTAAATATACTGACATGTCATATGATTTTTTTTTTGGTATTCTACCAGAGTGCATTTCTGTAAGCTTTAGCCAATATTTAATAACTCGACATAAGGCATTTATATACAAAGGATATCGTCCACATTCACCATATATTATAACATTAGGCGTTTGTAATCCTACATTTAGAAATCTCTTACATGCAAGCAAATGAACTTTTTCAATATTATCATAGCGGCTAATCCCCATACTTCCGCACCATAGAGTAAAATTGGTTGAATTTGTGAATCAAATATTTTAAAGAATACCCTAGGATCAACCACATCAATCTTTCGTAAGTTATATAGTATTTGTAACAATGCTCTTTTTCCTCTCAGTGCTAGATCGTCTGTACATTTATTCATTTTAAACGTGGATGAAAATATAATACCAAGATATCTATATGAATTCACAACGTCAATAACAGAGTCTTTATAATACCATTTTTCTTTAGCTGATAATCGCCCACCCCTTCTAAAAACAACAATATTGGTTTTATCGAGGTTGACGTCAAGTCCCCATTTATCAGAATATGATTCTAAGATGTTCAATTGTTTTTGTAGTCCCGAAGCAACGTCAGATATGAGAATGACATCATCTGCAAAAAAGTAATAGCAATATCTCTAAAAAATCAGGGAACAGCTGTACACCAAATTTACCACTTTCTACAATATCAGTACACAGTTCACCAATAAAAAATGAAAAAAGAAGTGGACTTAAAATACACCCTTGCCTTAGACCGACTGGGCAATCAAAATAATCTGTATAAACATTATCATTGCATCTTACACATGCTGTAACAGATACATATATACTTTTTATTGCAGCCAACATTTTGCCATTTAATCCAGAGTTTTGAAGACAGTACCAAAGTTTATATCGTGAGACGGAATCAAAAGCTTTCTTAAAATCTACGAAGGCAACATACAGTTTCTTCTTTTTTTCTTGATAAGCATTTCTGAATTATTGCATTTAAGGTGAAAACATGATCAGTTGTAGAATACTCTTTTCTAAAACCGGCTTGAAATTCAGGTATTTTATCTCTTATCGTAGCCCAGGTTGTAAGTCTGCTATGAAGAATCCGTGTATATATTTTGCTGAGTGCACTTAAAAGGGAAATCCCTCTGTAATTATCGGGATTACTTCGGTCACCCTTTTTATGTATAGGAATTATAATTGCTTTAGTCCAGTTTTCAGGGAAAACACCTTTTTGAAACAATGTATTAAAGAGTTTTCTAAGAAATGGTAAAATGATATGTGTAGAACATGTAAGCATTTCTACAATTATACAGTCATTACCTGGAGATTTACCTCTTTTTAGATGATCTAAGGCTGATATAATTTCAGAATCAGTGAACTCACATTCAAGAATAGTTGCATCAATATCATCAACGCAATCCTTATCATCTTGACATTCCCAGGTTTCTGTATCACTGGGCACAGGTCTATTAAAAACTGTGTTAAAATGCTTAAGCCACACATCTTTATTGATCTGAGGTGATAACTTATTTCCTCCAGAGATGGATCGGAGCTCTTTCCAAAATGATTTTGGGTCCGATAATGTTGTATTTAATCTGTTTCTCCTTTTAAGCTTAAACATACCACCTAGGGGGTCCTGGCGCAAGAGTTCCTGTTTAAGCTCCTGTATGGCCTTCTCTGCCACAGGGTTCTTGTTAACGTTCTTGGATCTTCCAACCTCTACAACTAATCTGTGACGCCGTAATAGATCATCTTTGGCTAGAGCAGTGAAACCTGGAGCTGGATTAACACGTACCACAGAAGGTGGACCATCCAGAGGTCAAAGTATCTAGAGGTCTAATTTCGAGGCACATTTTGAGAAGAGCATCTCTCAAAGTAAGGTGTCTTTTGTCCTCCACAATGCAGGCAGTTGTATAGGATGTTACACACTCGCGTACCACAAGGATGAGTTGGCGTTCCCGCTTCATGACCTCAGCTGCGAAGAGCATCCCAATGGCTTCTGGGGGACGACTGGTTGATTGGGGGGTCACTGGTCGACTGGACTGACTACCAGTCACGTGGTCTATAGCTTTGTCCATATCTAGTGCGTAGAAGTAACGATGCATTACTTCCTTCATTTGATGGCAAGAGGGGTGATCTAGCTGGATGTGGATCGCCATGAGGAGACCTTCTAATACTGTTCGTGGTACTATGAGGCAGTCTCTGGTAAGGGCAAGAAGTCGGAACGACGAGCAACATGGAGACCGTCTTTGGCTATTGTAGCAACGTTGAGAAAGCGTTTGACATCCTTCACGGTAGTTTCTTTGAGGGTCGTGTGCCTTGAGTGAGGTGGGATTGTATATGTCGCAAATCGGGACATTCTTCCTGAAGGGCCAGCCATGCTGCACGACTGGTGTACGGTAGTTTAGCGTCGCCTTTCATGATGTCCTGGACAGATAAACGTGAAACAACAGAGTCTTCAGTTCTCTGAACAAAGGAGCAAACCTGATACGTTGGGTGGAAGCATTCTTTGGTATTGCGGCTTGCGAAGTCCGACGGGATGTTGGCAGAGCCTGATAAGTGGCGCACTGCTTGGTAGCGACTGACACCAGAGACAAAGGTAGACACCCTGTGGCTGGCGGAAAACTCACCGCAACAAAGCTTCTCAAATGCCTGGACACAAGGCTTACTATCTGTCGATATGCAGGCTCTGTGGTGGGACTATATGATTAAGGAGAAAAATGTTTAACAGCAACGGCATGGACAGGGCTTCAGTCTCATATGGTAACCTCGTGATCTGGAGACCTCTGAGTTTGGCGCTGAAAAAGCCGGCTAGCAATGGCTTTTGGTTGCGAGTGACATATAAGATAACTCCGATACCATGTCGTTTCACTGCTCCATCTGTGACAATCCACAGTTGATCCTCCGGTCTCGGTAGGGTAATGGTCCTAGCATTGGTTAGGGCCTTCTGCGCATGATCGAATGCTGATATCAGAGAGTCAGACCACTGTATGGTATCATGAGACATCATCTAGTGGGGCGATGAGTGAAGCACAGTGTGCAACGACTTTGTACGCCCCGATAAAGGAACGTAATCCGCTCACCTTGGTTGGACGAGCGCAGGAGGAGAGGTTGGCTATTCTGTGTGGACTGGCTTTGATGGTGCCCTCTTGCCTTACCCATCCTAAGATGGTCACTATCTTCGGACCAATTAGTCTTATGTGCGAGGCACAAATTGTTTCGTTGGAGAGCATCTAATACCCGTCGCCAGTGAAGTAGGTCTTCAAGGTTATCTGCACCGCAGTACAAGTACAACTGCACCCTCCGCTAACAGATCGCCTAGGACACGACACATGAGCTCTTCTAGGGTGGCCGTGCAGTCTCAGAGCTGGGCATACCCATCATACACATCGCGTAAGCTCTGACTCCTCTGAAGGGAATGGAGACTCCACAGTACTTGAGTCAAAGTATTTTCTTGGACATTACACTTGAATCACTTGTGGAGTTCTTGCCGAGATCTCTTCGGGGTTCGATGGCAAAGGTAGAGTCGACTTGAGACAATTCCTCTAGGAGAACAATTTCGATTAACCCTCCTAGCCAAATGGTTGTAATTTTGCCGAGGGAATGTGTTCTTCTGATGCTGTGTTGGGAAGGCGAGTCTTTTGATGAGCTGTACAGGTAAGTAGTACCATCACCCAGTATGGCCTGATGTTTGGCTGGACGAACAGTTATATCGTTCAACTCCATGAACGGAATTCCTGCGAGGATATCAACGTCCAAATCCTATACTACTAAACCTTCAAACTGGAACTCTCTACCATCTCGAACACCTGAGAAGCGGGTTTCATCAGAGACATTCAGGGGAAGATGCCATCTGTTTGACGTGCTGATTGAAATGTACTCCTAGGTACGTCGCAGTTGAAAGACGAATCATATTACCTGTGGCACCACAATCGATTGTTGGCCACCAGGTGACCATAGAAAGCAGTCATCGATGGAGAACGTCCGACCTGTATCCGCATTACAGCAGCCTGGGGTGCGGGTCTGATAGCACACTGCAGCTCCATGTCATCATAGTCTTCAGAGATGTCACTGTCTGGACAATTTAGGATGTCAGCAATTCTCCGGGCTTTCGCTCATTTTCCGTTTGTCATGGTCCGGCAGAAATGGGGATTGACTCAGGAAGTGTCCGGAACAAACTTTGTGTCCATTGTTGGGGAGTCGACCTTGAGTCGAACCGGGAGGCCGCGGACCTCATGACCATGACCTCCCAGAGGAGTGGAGCTGTGAAATCTCCGTTCTCCCAAAGCTTGTTTGCACAAAGGACAAACTTTGAGGAGGAGTCTTGGATGATCTGGGCTTGAAACCCGACCGATACACGCACGTGTGTAATCTGTGTGGAGATTGAGTTTTTAACCGTCACCAACTCTTCTAACTTGGCTGATCGCTCACCTATGTGATTAATCCCCTTAGATGCGGGCTATACAGACTTGATGATAAGTAGCGCTGTTAGACGTGAGTACATTGTAAGCGCTGCCACCACGCCAGTATGGTCACAACAATCAGAGACGACAACGACACAGCTTCTTGGTAAACGGTTGTTTTACTAGACACGGAAGCGGGCGATACAGAGAGGTTAGCAAGGGCATGCCAGACGATGTACAACTGATTACAGTGATACTGGCGGAGGGTAGGTGGGGAGGGAGACTGTCCGTATTCTGAGTTCTAGAGATGCACAGTACTGTGTAATTAGCTGGTTAATTTGTGTTACGGTTGCTGATAGAAATCCATCTGAAATTCCTCCAAATGTGTTTATGTGTACAGGCTTGTTTGTTTGTTTGTTGTTTAACGCCGCACTCGGGGGCGGTGGGCGAGCTGTCTAAGGCGCCAGGCTAGTAATCCAGCGAGCTTGGAGGTGCCGGGATCGAGCCCACCTGTGACCGGGTGTAAAAACCTTGGAGTCAACTTTGTGTGCAGACTCTTTCAGTGTTATCACAACCCCTAGTGTACAGTACACAACCCTGTGCACTTTAAACAACCCACGAATCCGTTGGTAGATGACCAGATGGTGGCCACATGAATACGTGCAAACACCTAGTTGTGGGTACAGCAACGTGCAGTAATATTTTGACAAAGTGCTGTGACTATGTGTCCCAGTAATGGAGAAAAATGCAGAGTTTGTGAGCCTTCACTTTCTCTGAAAATCTCTCGGTGTTCGATAAGGAAGTTCTTCCTTGGTGACATTCGCTGTCTTGAATTCATGGAGAAGTGCCAAGGGTCTTAGGCTGATGATGAACATAACCATAAGTGGATCCACTTTGCTGCATGTATGTATCTGCAAAATAATGTATGTGATTAAAACATGTAAAGATGATGAAAATATTTATGTTTCCTTAAGGACGATTGCGGTCAACATGGAGATCGGGACACGGGTACTCCGTGGCCCTGACTGGGCAGGCGGTGACATTGACGGAGGTGAAGGTCACCTAGGGACTGTTGTCAATGTACTAGGGGAGACAACCTGCGAAGTGCTATGGGACAATGGAAAACAGGGTACATGTCGTTCGGGAGCACAAGGGAAACACGACTTGCTTGTGTTTGACACTGGTCCAGCAGGTGCGTGCTTTTAAAGTAAAGCCACGTTAACTTGAAGTGCTCGAGTAATCCGTATTTCGAGATAAGTGGAGCACTGATTGTCTTGATGGGATACTGGTGGTTTCTTTGTCTTAAACGACGCACAAAGGTAACAGTTATGTGATATATATCGATTTAGAATAGGTATGTCAAACATATCACTCCAGGGTATGTGTTAATACTAGCTTACAGTGAATTGAATCGTATCGAATATTGATATCGAATTATGTGTGTTTGAATATCTTTTCAGGACTGCAGCATACGGGAATTCTTTGTAACGGATGTGACGCATTTGGAATAGCAGGAGCACGCTGGACATGCAGCACGTGCAAGACGTGCAATCTGTGCAGCGTGTGCTATGGGAACGCTGAACATGATATCACCCATGACTTTATCAGATATGACACGCCAGGATGCGAAGGGTAATATTCTATAATTTTTCACACATGGTTGGTTGGTTTGTTGTTGAACGCTGCACTCAGCAGTATTCCAGCTAAATGGCGGCGGTCTGTAAATAATCGAGTCTAGACAAATCAGTGATCAACAGCATGAGCATCGATATACGCAATTTGGATCCTGGGGGATGACGAACCTGACACCTATTAGTCGCCTCTTACGACAAACATGGGTTGTTGAAGACCAATTCTAACCGGGAACATGAAGTTAGAAACGGATTCGGGATTGGGGATTCGAATCCCGAATCTGAATTTTTCATATTCGAGATTCGATGAAATACACAATGCCATTTTAGAAAATGATGAAATGTAACATATGTTATATTTGGGATTACACTTTCTTAGTAAAGTACAGATTCTAGTACTTTTGGGTTGAGTCCCATCAGGTCTAGGCGTCTGACTTTGTGTGCTGGCGATTAGGTGCCTGACTCTGAGGGTGTGGGTGCGAATCCCAGATGGGACTCAACACAAAAAGGTACTAGAATCTGTACTTTACTAAGAAAGTGTAATCCCAAATATAACATATGTTCGGGATTCGAATCCCGAATCTGAATTCTTTTTCATAATTGGGATTAGGATCCCGAATCTGAATTTTTTTCATATTCGGGATTTTTCTTTTGCACATTCGGCACTCGGCACTCGGCACTCGGCATTCGTATTTGGTATTTGAACTCTTATTATGCATTTCATTAAAACATTTGGTGAGCGAGTGAGTGATTTTAGTTTTACGCCGCACTCAGTAATATTCCAGCTGCATGGCGGCGGTCTGTAAATAATCGAGTCTGGACAAGACAATCCAATGATCAACAGCATGAGCATCGATCTGCGCAATGGGGAACCGATAACATGTGTCAACCAAGCCAGCGAGTCTGACCACCCGATCCCGTTAGTCGCCTCCTACGACAAGCATGGGTTACTGAAGGCCAATTCTAACCCGGACCTTCACGGGTATTAACACATTTGGAATTCGGAACTTCAGCGTCCCTGTAACTATACTCTTTGCACCTTCATCTGTCAAACCTATCTATCCTCGACGTTGCCGTGCAGATAGTCAACGGTCCAGAAGCTCTTCCCTGCTTGCAGGCGTCAACCCTCGATCACGACCGAGCAAAGACGAACAAGGTCAATATTCATTATTTCATCCCCCCTTCTAATGTACTAGGTGCTCGTTGTATACGTGGGTATTTTAAAAACATAAACAACCAAACTACAGTTTTCGATATTTGAACCTCAAATCTGAGTTTTTTTAACATTTGGGTTTCGGGATTTGAATCCCGAATCTGAATATTTTTTTCATATTTGGGATTCGAATCCCGAATCTGCTCATATGACGACGTGCATGCGTGTGTATGTGTATGTGCGGCTGCTTGTACTAGCCCAGACTTAAGCTGGTTTTATAGTGCTACCCCACTCAGACACATTATACTGACTCCGAGCCGACCAGTCCTTGTTGTACCCATTAATGCCGAGCGCCAGGCAGGGACCAACAAGTACGATACTTTAACGTCTTTTGGTATGATGCGGTCGGGGATCGAACCCGCGACCTTCCGCTCTCCGGGCGGACGCTCTAACCACTACACCACGGAGGCGGTCTCAAAATTAGATAGGCACTGTAATCAGATCATTACAGAAATGGACATAATAAGCGGATCAAAAACACTTTTGGTGTACAATATATTGACACATCGATGAATACCTCACCACAATGCCAAGACATTACGTCAACGTTTGCAGTCCATTCAGACTCTTGACTTCAGTATCTAGTGTGACCACCACGAGCGGCAATAACCGCAGCACAGCGTCTATGCATGGAGTGCACCAATCGATTGATGAAGGCCATTGGCACCTGGAACCACACTCTGAGAAAGGCCTGGCGCAATAAATTGGCTGTGTTCGGCCTTGGTATGACATTGTTCAGTCTCCTCTGAATTCCATCCCAAAGATGTTCAATTCGGTTTAAAGCAGGACTAAGGGCTGGCACTGCATAATGTTGACACCGTTTTGCTGTAAGATGTCAGCAGTATAGGCCCGAGCGTTATCATGCTGGTAAATGTTGTTCCGGTGACGTGCGAAATGTGGTATGACGTGGGGTCTGAGAGCTTGGTCGATGTAGCGCACTGCGGTGATGCCGCCTCCTCTCCCTGGACCAAAGTTCTGGAACACCACAGGACCCACTCTCTGGTTCAGGCCTATTCCACCCCATACCATGATGCTTGCGCCTCCCCATGAGTCTTTTTCAATAACACATTGGTCTGAGTAACGCTGGCCATGTCGTCGCCATATTCTTGTTCTACCATCTGCAGTTGATACGCAGTACCGACTCTCATCTGTGAACAGAACAGTTCTCCATTGCCCGTATCGCCAGTTTTGGTGTTGTTGGGAAAACTGTTGTCTTTCACGCCGATGACGAGGGGTGAGGATAGGTCCACGGTAAGGTCTACGGCAATGGATGTTCGAGCTGTTAAGACGTCAGTGTACTGAATCAGTCTTCCGTGTGTTCCCCCTGTCTGGCGTGCTGTTTCGGATGCCTGCATGAAGGGATTCTGTACATGCTGTCGCACAACATGGCGGTCTTGTCTTGTGGTCACCCTTGGTCTGCCAGTACGTGGGCGATCATTTGTGGTGTTTGTGGCCCGGAAACGTTGCTGCAGCCTGTAGATGGTCCGAACGTTGACCTGGAAGTGATTGGAAACGGCTTGTGCAGTGTGGCCAGCTTCAAGTCTTCCTAGCGCCTGGTTCCTCTGAGCTGTCGTAAGTCGCGGCATCCTGCTGACGTTGCAAGGTGAATGTTTCAGTTGCAGTTGCATGAAAAACATGGAGAACACCATACCATCTCCGAGATCAGGTTTCGTTTTTGAGACGATTTCCTGGGTTCCATTCTGAGTTTGGGAAGGAATGTCTTTGCTCAGGTAAAGTTGGAGATGTTGTCAAAAATATACAATCAAAACATTAAATGAGTTCACAGTTATCCGTTTCTGTGAAGGAAACTTCGAAACTGACGTTTCTTTTGCTGCATTGTATACATAATCACTGAACTTTGCGGGGATTATACATAATCACTGAAAAGTATTCTAGAATTTGAGACATATTCCCTGAAATCACTACTTGTATAGTTTGAGGTATATTTCTTCCACAAAGATGTGAAATTAGACTTTTGTATTAAGCAGGATAGAGACGTTCCTTTGCTACCATGATATCTTTATTCAACATAATAGATGTACATGATGTGCATAAGGAAAAGCATGATGATCATGTTTGGAGAACATCAATTCAGTTTTTATTTTGACAAGACAGTGATGAGTGGCACGTTGAATTACATTTTACACCAGCCTTGTAGCATTTGCATCTATTTTTCTGGCACCTCTTGACTCCAGCGCAATTGCACTTAACAAAGCCTTGTCCACCACAGGCTGACCCAAACTGGACTGCTAAGCGTAAGGAGACGAGTTTTTCAGTAGACATATCCTCTAAGGTGTACGGAGCTGTGGCGCACACATCAAATTGAAATTACGAGAATATTTTCCAGATAAAACACCAGCTTTGACAGCAGTTGTGTATATCCCACTGTCATTAATGGGATCAGCTCTAATAGTAATAGTAATAGTCCGCTTATATGGCGCTCATCTCCAGGCACATTGCCTGATCACGGCGCTACGTACATTACTATCCCCGGTAATAGGACACTATCGTACGTTCCGATACTCTTTCAACTCCCTTGCGATCATAAAGCCATGCTGTCTGTTAGGCGCAATAAATTAAACATTCACACTGCCAGCACACCCTCACGGGTACCCATTTTACAGCTGGGTGAACTGAGACAATGTGGATCTAAGTTTTTGTCCAAGGATACTACGCAAATGTGCCCACCTCGGGACCCGAACATAGGTGCCTCCACCGGGAATTGAACCCGGGCCTTCAGCATTATAGACTGACGCCTTACCACTGCACTATTGCGATCTACCTCTGTCCACGGATGGGATGGGAACTGTAACGTTGTCACCAACGTGAACTTCTGACAGAACAACTTTACTTCTTTCCACCATGGAATAAAATTCAGATTCGGGATTCGAATCCCCAATCCCGAATCCGTTTCTAACTTCATGTTGCTTTCTAACCCGGATATTCAGGGATCTGTTTACATATGTATTGATCAAATTCAACATTTGAATGACCATGAGACAAAGTATGAGTGAGTGAGTGAATATTTCAGCCATATCGTGACGAGAACAATTTAATTTATATCAATATTAAAATCGATAAATTTAGAACATAAAAAAATATCATCGAAGGACAGTAAAACAACTTGTTTATCACAAATATAATTTTAAAACTAGTAATTAAATTTAAAACATTTTAACTATACATGTCAAGACAATATAAAAACAGGCTATAAATCGCCTGAAGGTAGATCACCATACTAGGGACCATGGGGACTCACAGTACCTTTGCTACCTGCATGGACCCTGTCTGGATTTACATCATCCCTTCAGCGCCTGGCAATTGTAGGAAAGTTTAGCCAAAATTAATCACAAAATTACTACGTTTTAAAAATCCTGGTAAGTATGAAGTTACTTTGAAAGTTTGGGCACTTACGAGACAAAGTATGAAAGTAAAAGTGTTGTATGTGCTTCTCACATGTGGCAGGTGATGAGGGTTTTTAACAATGAGGTGTATGTTTTAAGCGGCGCCAGGATTTTAGGGTTAAGGTTTACCAGGTCGTGGCACTGGGTTTGGGGGTTTAGGGGACAAACTATGAAGGTATTCAAAACCGCATTGCCATACGCCAACACCACGCCCATAATGTCCTTTCACTTGTTTTATGTTGCAGTGGATGTGTCCCACTACACCCATAATGTCCTTTCACTTGTTTTATGTTGTAGTGTCAGTGTCCCACTACGCCCATAATGTCCTTTCACTTGTTATCCCCGCAACGCGTTTTGCGGGGTGGTGTGTGTGGTGGGGTGGGTTGGGGTTGTATTAAAATGGATCCGTCCGTCCGTCCGTCCGTGCACTTTTGTCTTTTCCGAAGCAGAACTCTAAAACCGTTCACTATTTCTTCACCAAACTTGGCACATAGATTGGTCTGGCGGTGTACTGGTGCCTTTTGGTAGTTTTGGAATTCTGAATAAAATATTGTTGGCGTTTCCATGGCAACAATTTCGACTTAGACTGAAATTAGTGGTAGTGCTCTTTTCCGGAGCAGAACTCTAAAACCGTTCACTATTTCTTCACCAAACTTGGCACATAGATTGGTCTGGCGGTGTACTGGTGCCTTTTGGTAGTTTTGGAATTCTGAATAAAATATTGTTGGCGTTTCCATGGCAACAAGTTTGACTAAGACTGAAATTGGTGGTAGTGCTCTTTTCCGGAGCAGAACTCTAAAACCGTTCAATGTTTCTTCACCAAACTTGGCACATAGATAGATCTGGTCTACTGGTGCCTTTTGGTAGTTTTGCCTAAAATATTGTTGGCGTTTCCATGGCAACAATTTCGACTTAACTGAAATTAGTGGTAGTGCTCTTTTCCGGAGCAGAACTCTAAAACCGTTCACTATTTCTTCACCAAACTTGGCACATAGATTGGTCTGGCGGTGTACTGGTGCCTTTTGGTAGTTTTGGAATTCTGAATAAAATATTTTTGGCGTTTCCATGGCAACAAGTTTCACTTTGACTGAAATTGGTGATAGTGCTATTTTCCGGAGCAGAACTTTAAAAACCTTTCAATACTCTCCTTCCACTTTTCTATGTACACAATCTAAACTCGTTGACATAATCATGAAGAGTATTTTACCATTGCGGGGGATATTGATGAATTTCTCTTCTTGTTTTATGTTGTAGTGTCAGTGTCCCACCACGCCCATAATGTCCTTTCACTTGTTTTCTGCTGTAGTGTCAGTGTCTCACTACGCCCATAATGTCCTTTCACGTGTTTTATGTTGTGGTGTCAGTGTCCCACCACGCCCATAATGACCTTTCACTTGTTTTCTGCTGTAGTGTCAGTGTCTCACCACGCCCATAATGTCATTTCACTTGTTTTATGTTATAGTGTCAGTGTCTCACCACGCCCATAATGTCCGTTCACTTGTTTTATGTCGTAGTCTCAGTGTTTCACCACGACCATAATGTCCTTTCACTTGTTTTATGTCGTAGTGTCAGTGTCCCACAAAGCCAATAATGTCCTTTCACCCAGTGTCTCATCAATAATCCGTTCACTTGTTTTATGCTGTAGTGTCAGTCCTCGCCCATAATGTCCTTCTCACTTGTTTTACTGTAGTGTCAGTTTCTCACTACGCCGATAATGTCCTTTCACTTGTTTTATGCTGTAGTGTCAGTTTCTCACCACGCCCATAATGTCCTTTCACTTGTTTTATGCTGTAGTGTCAGTGTGTCACCACGCCCATAATGTCCTTTCACTTGTTTTATGCTGTAGTGTCAGTTTCTCACCACACCCATTATGTCCTTTCACTTGTTTTATGCCGTAGTGTCCACGCCCATAATGTCCTTTCACTTGTTTTATGTTGTAGTGTCAGTTTCTCACCACGCCCATAATGTCCTTTCACTTGTTTTATGCTGTAGTGTCAGTGTCTCACCACGCCCATAATGTCCTTTCACTTGTTTTATGCTGTAGTGTCAGTGTTCACCACGCCCATAATGTCCTTTCACTTGTTTTATGTTGTAGTGTCAGTGTTTCACCACGTCCATAATGTCCTTTCACTTTGTTTTATGTTATAGTGTCAGTGTTTCACCACGTCCATAATGTCCTTTCACTTTGTTTTATGTTATAGTGTCAGTGTTTCACCACGTCCATAATGTCCTTTCACCAGTGTCTCACCACGCCCATAATGTCCTTTCACTTTGTTTTATGTTATAGTGTCAGTGTTTCACCACGTCCATAATGTCCTTTCACTTTGTTTTATGTTATAGTGTCAGTGTCTCACCACGCCCATAATGTCCTTTCACTTGTTTTATGCTGTAGTGTCAGTGTCTCACCACGCCCATAATGTCCTTTCACTTTGTTTTATGCTGTAGTGTCAGTGTCTCACCACGCCCATAATGTCCTTTCACTTGTTTTATGCTGTAGTGTCAGTGTCTCACCACGCCCATAATGTCCTTTCACTTGTTTTATGCTGTAGTGTCAAGGTCCCACCACGGAGAAGAAGCGTTCGAATACAAGCTATGGGCTTATTTCCAAAGGCAAGAGTTACACGAGGAAACCACTGGTCATCGAAAGATGAAGATGGTGAACTGCACATCTATATACTACTCAAAAGAATTAAAGAGCACCTGTATTGAAGGGTTGTGTGTGTTACAATACCTGCTAGCCAGGACAGTTTAGCTATAATAACATGAGAAAGAGCAATTGTTCTTCAGTTTCTTTTCAGTAATGTATCATAATTCCATTGTATATTCATAAAGATAATTGCTGAATTCTTTAGTGATCTATTCTGTACGTTTATAAGGGACCGTTCGTAATTTATGGCTAGGTGTGTGTGTGTGTGTGTGTGTGTGTGTGTGTGATGATGATGATTTTATGGAGAAGCATGTACAATATGAATGACCCCCCAAAAAAAAAATTCATATACAAAATAAGTGACCCCCCTACATGTCATGTACAAAATCAATGACCCCCCCTCCCCTACCCATAATTTCTAAGCATAATTTTAAACATATTTTTATGAACAAAATTGATGACCCCCCTAGTATGTGTGTACAAATTTGATGACCCCCCTAGCTCGCCAGAACAAAATGGGTGACCCCCCTTAAAATCATCATTTCCACACCCACCACCCACCACCACCAACCCCTTAGCCATAAATTATGAACGGTCCCTAAGGATTTGTTTTTTGCATGATACGAGATTTAATACATCCAAAATTCAATTAAATAACGACCCAGAAGTTGCTGGTTTGCTGATACGAATTACAAGAGCTGAATCTGAAGTCATAAGCCGTTCTACAGCTTAAAATCTGAATTACAATTATAAGTTTAATACGATTATGACGTCGCAGGCGGAAAAGACTGTGAAGGTGAAGTGAAGGCTGTTGAGGACCACCCATGTGGAACCTCGTTCAGGAGCATGGTGAAAGTCGTGTGGGATTGCGGAAACACCGGGTCGTACCCTGCTGCCCATGAGGGTAAGGTGGAGGTCAAGTTTGTCACAGAGTATCCGGGAACGTTTTACTACAGGGATCATTTGGGGCTGTTCACCGGGTCCGGAAATGCAGCAAAAGATGGAGCAAAACATGGTATATATATATTTGTTTAATTTATTTTAAAATCACTACTTAACTCAAACAAATGAAACATTTAACACATCTTTCAAATGTAGACCACTTACATAAGGTGGTAGGAGCCTCATCATTTTAAAACGTTTTCTCTGGAGCAATTCACGTCCACTCACACACATATAGTCATCTAGACGTTGCGAGAAAACGATTACACGAGACGAGAAACCTATAAAACAGTGCGAAAAAAGATAAATAGTATCGCTTTCTCGTCTTGTGTTATTGTTTGTGGTTTCTCGCGGCCGTAAACGATGTCCCCTCTCGGTCACCTTACACACAAAATCGTAAAGCGGGTTATAATCGGTCTTCAGTAACCTATGCTTGTGCGTAAGAGGCGACTAACGGGATCGGGTGGTCAGGCTTGCTGACGTGGTTGACACATCGATGCTGATGGTGTTGATCACTGGTTTGTCTGGTACAGACTCGATTATTTACAGACCGCCGCCATATAGCTGGAATATTGCTGAGTGTGGCGTTAAACAACAAACCAATCGAATCCAATTCAAACATCAAAATACATAAAGATCGTAGACGAACGCAGACACAACCAGTTGGAGAGTGGGACGATGGAACAGCTATTTCTAAAGAATTCTAAATGTGACGTTGGTGGGACATTGTTAAAGACGACGTTAAATTCAACCAGTCACATCACATGACTCACTTATGCGCCAACCATGCAGTATGGACGAAAAGCTTTAAATTCCAATATACGTATAACCAACGCCAGTACCTTTCTGCTTTTAGCACAGCGACAGTCCGTCCCCAGAGTCACGTTATCCCAGGGTGATCGTGTGTGTATACGTGTGGCCACAGAGGAACTACAACAGCTACAAGAGAACATCAATCAGTGGAATCCCGAAATGCTCCGCGTGTGTAAACATCATTTTCCTAATAACGATATATTTTAATTTTTAATTAGTAAATAAACGCGTTTCTCACAGTACATTCCATGGATAGATATTGTCCCACTTAGTCTATTCATAAATCTAGCTAATTGAGGAATTTATGATACAAATTTTAAAATGGTATAGGTCAAGTTGTAAGATATTACCACTAGAAGTCGTGTTCATGCTGTACACATAGTGCTTGCCGATGTATGGAACTGTCAAGGGCTACAAGAAGACGGGCCAAGTGGAGGTAACCTTCTCAATCAGAGGAATTTGTGAAGGAGGAACGCACGTCGTAAACGAAAAGGCGTTGAAAAAGGTAACGTTTATACTCGCTATAGGAAATGTGATAAACTGTTCTTAAACACATTTTAAATTAATCATTCACTCACTCTTGTCGTAACTCGCCACTAAGACACACTTCGGCTACTACCCGTTAAGATCAGGGTTAGTAATGGCCTCCAGTAACGTTACCCCATGCTTGTCGTAATCTTTTCATTTTGAGGCGACTAACGGGATCGGGTGGTCAGGTTCGCTGACTTGGTTGACACATGTCATCGTATCCCAATTGAGCAGAACGATGCTCATGCTGTTGATCACTGGATTGTCTGGTCCAGACTCGATTATTTACAGACCGCCGCCGTATAGCTGGAATATTGCTGAGTGTGGCGTTGAACAACAATCAATCAAGCAATCATTTCGGCTACATTCGCTACTGAGACACACTTCGTCGGTGGTTATGGGAAGGAAAACACTACCGAATCTAGATGTACACGGTTCAGACAAACCAGTGGTTGACAGTTTGAGAGCTGATATGATGCTGTTCAAAGCTGATTTGAACCCTACTCATCTTTATTTTCACAGATTGACACTTTCAAAGTTGGCGACAGCGTGCGGATCATAGCAGATGAAAATGAAATGAAACGATATCAGTTTGGCCATGGTGGATATAATCCCATTATGGCACGGGTAGGTCAATATGTAAAATTTATATCTTCATAAGGACTACAGCTGTCAAATGTATGCAAGCCTCCATGCCCTCTGTTATATTGAACTTGCTTTCAAAATTAAGCTGCAGTTACGGTTAAAATCTGGATACCACACCGGATTAAAATCCAGAACCCTTCGGAGCGTTTGTCTGAAAGGGCCGAAACGTTAGCTTGTGTGTATAGTTGGTAGGTTTATCGTTTAACGCCGCACTAAGCAATATTCCAGCTATATGGCGGCGGTCTGTAAATAATCGAGCCTGGATAATACAATCCAATGATCAACAGCATGAGCATCGATCTACACAATTGGGAAACGATGACATGTGTCAACCAAGTCAGCGAGTCTGACCACCCGATCCCGTTAGTCGCCTCTTACGACAAGCATGGGTTACTGAAGACCGATTATAACCCGGATCTTCACGATTTTGTGTGTAAGGTGACCGAGAGGGGACATCGTTTACGGCCGCGAGAAACCACAAACAATAACACAAGACGAGAAAGCGATACTATTTATCTTTTTTTCGCACTGTTATATAGGTTTCTCGTCTCGTGTAATCGTTTTCTCGCAACGTCTAGGTGACTATATGTGTGTGAGTGGACGTGAATTGCTCCAGAGAAAACGTGTAGCTAAAAAACTAAAGTCATTTCATAATTTACATGTCATTCAGACATTGGGCAAGGTTGGAAAGGTCCGTGAGGTCAACATACTCGGTGACATAGTGGTCAGTTTCGGCAGGCTTATGGCTCAGTTCAACCCTGCGTGCTGCAGTCTTGTCCAGCAACAACCAGAGGACCACCTTGGGGACCCGGATGCTGGCCAAAACACACTGGAAGGTTGCTATAGGAAGTCTCAAGACCCGTTATATGATATATACATATATTAGTACAGTGCTCACTGGTTTCACCAAAGTGGTAAACGTTTCACGCCGGCATCACTTTCCTTACCGTGAAACAGACTAGCTATATGTTATAACTGAAATACAGTTCTAGTTAAACCTTCCTCCCGCACTCATTCACTTAAGCATGAAACATGTAACAAACAGTTTAATCTAGTTAACTCGAATTAATTCGTATCGATATAATATGGGAATAAGCAATGGTCAAAATATTATCAGTTTTGGACTCGAAAACATGGCAAATCTTGTCTTAAATGATTTATCGAGTTGATAAAAGTAATTATTAATTCTGTCAGTCGTGTGTATCGTTTTCCGAATTTGAATAATGGATCAAAACTTCCCTGATTGTGTTTAATTTGAACAAAACGATGTAGAAATCAATTTAGTGTACCTAAAATATTTGCGGATTTGGATTAATATCAGGGACTCTTAAGTGTGTCCTTTCGTAAAGATGTATACGAAATTATAGCATCTTTGATAGTTTGGTTACATTTACAAAACTCAAACCTCGAAGTCTTGTGAACTACTCAGAATATCTCACAAATAACGCAAATTAAATCTTAGCCCCGTTAGTGATTATGCTAGTAAGTTGCACTGTTTCACTTCGGTGAGTTGAAGTTAATGGATACTGTAATCATAGTTTTACCAGAAATTATTGAGAAAGTTGTTTCGGCAAATATCTAATACATGCATATAAACTATAGAAGTTTTACTTCAATGAATATGTTGAGATGTTGATTCTCTTACAGTCTAAGTGTCTTTTGAGTACTTTGTGAGACCTCCTTGCTCTGCAATACACGACTGAATGCGCCTTGGTACACTACCGATCAAAGTTTGTAGGAAATCGTGTGACAGCATATCCCAATATTCGACCACTTCTTTCTTCATATCCTCTATATTTCTAAGTCCTTTTTTGGTTTATTCTGTCCTTCATTAGTCCCCACACATTCTCAATAGGGTTAAGATCTGGGCTGTAGCTGGGTCAGTCTAACACGTGAACATTTTCGTCCAACAACCACTGTTTTGTGCAGCCCGCAGTGTGGTTTGGGTTGTTGTTTCTTGGTAGTTATAGGTTTTACGGTATCTTTTGTCCAAATTTTCACACAGTTTGGAAAAAGCCAGACAGAACTTACATCAGAAAAATACATTATCCCAATTTTGATTTTCGTGAGCCCTACGCCAGTTAAAATGTCTTTTTCAATGGTGAAGGAATTCCGCGCTTTTTCACCCGTTAAGTCTTTGTAATTCATGTCTAAGGGTTTGATTACATACCTGAGGACTTCCTTTATTAATCATCTCGTTTCTGATATTCTCAATGCTTTTCAAGTTTCCCCTACTCACAATCTGACCAAGTCGCCGGCGATCCGTACTTACGGAACTTCCTTGGCCTCCCTGCCCCTGTTTTGTGCTCGATCCCAACTCCTGACTTCTCCAAGGTTCTGTATGCTGTAGACAGAGAAATGTCATGTCTACCAGCAAACTCTTTTGCATTAGTCACACCCCTTTCAAAATCATCTAGAACCAGCTTTCTTTTCTCTTCTGCTGTCAAATCTGACATGTCAAACATGGACGCCGTCTGCTACACCAGGGAGTAAGCTTCATTCTTAGCCTACAAGAGTTGCCTCCCATATTGAGTACCTTACTACATAATGTAACACTTATTTTAAAATTCTATTATCAGTATTAGGGAACAATGAGTTTCTCAATAATTTCTGGGGAAACTGTAGTTATGGTGAAACGGGCGCAACATGGTTTCAGGGCACCTCCTCTCTGACGTGTTCATACCCACCATCGTGGACGGCAGGCCCACGACAGACAAAGACCTGATTGCAAAGGCAAACGGAATGTTTGATGCCTTTTCCATGCAGAATTTCAGCCTCTTTATGATGATTTTTAAGTTGGATGCAAGACTGGTAAGTACAGGCCAACACAGCTTTGGGGCAAGACGGTGAGGTAAGTTATGATTCACGTGCATCTAGGGCAAGATTATGTGTGTTTTTCATTTACAATTTTGTGTGAGAAAATAACAATAACTAATTTTATCCAATGCCGTAATTCTTGTATTAGACGCCAGAGATCCAATACACTCCCGTCTTTAATTAACCCAGGTCATAAGCTCAGTCCAAAATGGAAGCTGCGTTAATACAAGCCAATTATGTTTGGTGTTTCATTGGGTTTTGTCATGATTGATGTTACTGTCAGTAAAGGATATCAATTGCATTTGTTGGCGTTCTTCAGCTGATGAAAGTCAACAAATACAACTTTAATCCTTAAATGAACCACAGTTGGCTTGGTAGTGTTCATCTGGACGTGGTCATCCGTTACTGTCTATATTCACTGTTCTTTCCTTTCAATTAGAAAAATATCATTCATAATGGAGTAACGCCCCTGACACTGGCCTGTTCCAACGGCATTGTCGACGTCGTGAAGCAGTTGCTGGATGAAGGCGTGGACATCAACCAGCCGGATGCGGGACTTCAGACGCCCTTGCTACACACCCTTTTCAAGTGATACTCACTGCCTCATATCTTATATGTTTAGTCAGTGTCGAATTTAAACGACAAAACGTATGTGTTTTCAGTGCTGGTGTTACTGTGTATTTACTCAAATGCGGGTAATTGATGACGACATTTGTCTTAGGTCAGATCGCGCGGGGTTATTCGTTGATTGGTTGATTGGTTGAGCGAGCGAGTGAGTGAGTGAGCGGAGAGGAGCGGGAGTTTTTTATTTTAGCGTTTTATTTTTATTTTTTATTTTAGTTTTAGTTTTTGTTTTTTAATTCAGTTGTTTAGTTTTAGTTTTGCGCCACTTTTAGCAATATTCCAGCAATATATTGGCGGGGTACACCAGAAATAAGCTTCACATATTGTGACCCATGTTGGGAATGGAATATGTGTGTCTTCGGCTGTAACCACTAGACTATACCAACGCCCCAGATCAAGTCTAAGATATTGAACTGAAACACTTACTGCCACAGGGAAAGAGATGCTGTTCTCGAAATGCTGTTGGCGCGAGGCTGCGACGTGAACAAGGCGGGACAGCAAGGCATCACTCCGTTACATCTGAGTGTCATAAATGACAAGACAGCATATGTGAAGCTTCTGGTGAAGAAGAAAGCAGATGTCAACATTCGGGTAAACTGAAGCACAAATCTATCCAGCCACTTAAGGAAATACGCTACTGATTTGCAACCAATTACTTCACCCGTAGACACGTGAAGATCTTGGTTAGACTTGGACTTCAGTACCCCATGCTTGTCGAAAGAGGCGACTACTCGGGTGGTCAGGTTCGCTGACTCGGTTGATGCATGTCATCGTATCCCAATTGTGTAAATCGGTGCTCATGATGTCAATCACTGGATTGTCTTACCCAGACTCGATTATTTGAGACATACCATATACAATTATTAACGGTATATCAATCTTTACCAAATCAGATCTTTTACTCACATAGATACCTGCATCAAGCTCAGCGACAATTAGAGAGTAAACAATCTGGGTGCCGTTGTACAAAGCGATCTTAGAGCTAAGGTGACCGTTACTCCCATGCCTTAACATAGACTTAAGGTAGTCTTAGTCTATGGTTGTTTTGTACCCTGACCGATTCATCTACCTCTGAGAATGTATGCTGTCTGTCTCTGTTCAAGGACCAGAATGGAAACACGCCCATTCATATTGCGTTACGAATGGGCAGAAAAGACCTGGTGTCCATCATGCTCGAAGCTGAACATATTGATCACAGAGTATGCAACAGAGGCAACTTCAACAACCTACAGCTGGCATCATTGATTGGAAACCCTGAGTAGGTTGATCATAATTGGTGATCTAAACATATATACATGTATAAGCTTGACCTTCTAGCGCCTGGCAGTTTGTGTACTTCTTAATCAGTTGAGAATGAAATCGATTGCATACTGAAACAGACCAGGGTGAGATAGTGTAGCTCTTTTATCATGAGACTTCTCCAAGAAAGCGCCGCCTAATCGAACCCACCAATAACGTTTCGTATTATTCTTGTCCGTTGATATTTTTGATTTTGATTACCAATGACCTTTACAAGAGTCATATTTTGACTGGATTATAGGGTCAGTTTGAAACGTTTGTCAAACATGGTGCCTCACCGTCTGGTTGTTTTCTTTTCCTGGCAGCAAAGCATTGAATCATCATCATATTTGTCAAACTATTCTAGTATAAAGAACTTATTCCAATGCGAAACATATATCCATACACTTGAAAATAGAAACTTAGTTAGATCGATGTGTAAATTGCGTATATCTCGCCATGATTCCAGGGTTAATCAAAAACGTACAACGTAAAAGGACAGTCAATGATAATTCCGATGTAGAATCTATTTGTTTGCACTGTGATATGAATGTTGTAGAAAATGAATACCATGTTTTCTTTGTCTGTAATAGATATTTTCTGCTCCATAATGAATACTTTTTGTCCATCAAAAATTATTGTAAATCTAGTTTAACTTTGGCAACAAATATTAAAGACATCTGATGTATATATACTCCTCAAAAGAAGTTAAGGGTCACAAGTATTTTGGAATATAAGTAGAAGATATGGAAATAAAATTGTGACAACCAATGACAAAAACAAAACCTCAAGCTCTAAAGAAACGAAAACACAAAACAAAAAGTGAATTGTTTAGCACAACTTTATTCCACAATTCATCGAAGTCAAGTACCCCAAAATCAGAGTTCACACAAAGCCAGAAATCTTTAGTAACTCGTGTAGCCACCGTTAGCATGGATGAATTCCTGACCCTGTTGACACATGCTATTCATTAAACGCCTAAAAAATTGTTGGGCGGTTGCTGCCCATTCTGCGACTAGTCGTTGACCCAGTTCCTGTGGGTTGATGGCAGGGACGTGATAAGCTTGAATTCTTCGTCCTAGCTCATCCCAGGCATGCTCAATTGGTAACAAGTCGGGTGAATGAGCAGGCCACACCATGTGCTGAACGTTCTGCTGCTGCAGAAAGTCTGTCACCACCCTGGCACGATGGGGTCTAGCGTTATCATCCCGGAACCAGGCCCCTGGTCCAAGTTGACGAAGCAGTGGCGATAACCAGAGGTTGAATAATCTCGTTGAGATATCGAAGACCAGTCAAATTCCCATTGACGATGTAGAGAGCAGTTCTGTGGTGCACTGAGATATCCGCCCAGACCATCACACTTCCGCCTCCGAAAGGTAAACGTTGAGCAACGTTGACGTCAGCATACTTCTCTCGTTGGCGACGATAAACACGGGCACGACCATCATTAAACTGGAGTGTGAAGCGGGATTCAGCAGAAAAGATTGTCTGTGCCCACTGATCACGGTTCCAACGAACATGCCAACGACACCAATCTCGACCAGCTCTTCTGTGCCGCTCAAGTAGTGGTGGTCGGACTGGAGAACGTCGAGAACGCAAACCTCGGACACGTAGACGATTTTGAACTGTCTGATCGGATATGTTGGTGCCACGGCCAGCTCTCAGCTGATCCCGAAGATGTCTTGCGGTCACAAATCGCTGTCGCAGAACCATCACCATCAAGTAGCGATCATTGTGGGCTGTTGTTGATCGAGGTCTTCCGGAAAGGGCCGATTCTGGACAGCATTTGTTGTCCTGAACCCCTGCCATAGTCACCCGATAACACTTTGGCTTACATTTAGTCGCCTAGCAACTTCTTTGGGTTTGACCATCTTGAAGCCAACCTATTGCCCTTCCTCTGTCTTGGATGCTGAGCTGTCGTCTGATCATCTTCAAATTTCAAATGAGGCCGATTTGAAAATGCTTGGTCTTTTTATTGTGAAAATGTGCTTGCATAAAATGACATCCATGGACAGCACGTGTAAAATGTGCATTAGGTGGCATAATGGTTGTTTCGCTGATGAGGGTCAGTTTAGTGTGGCCGAGTTCAAGAAGTTCTAATTTACGGTTAGATTTGACAGTTACCTAATGAAACGGGTAATGATAACTTTTGTCATGAAGTTATGATGTCTTCAGTCCAAATAACAGCCATACAGAAAGTTTCCTGTCCCTATTTGTCTCAAAATTGCCCATTCTAATTTTGATGTCCACATTTCGTTTGACCCTTAACATCTTTTGAGTAGTATATATTACGTTTAACATCTATATATTTGCTAAAAATATTTAGCTTAAGATCTTCTAAACATAGTTTTGGTCATGTGACAACGACTGTATTCATTACAATACAGTTGTACTATGGGCTATGTGGCCTAAAATACGGAATAAACTTGACTTTGAGTGCTTCCTTTTCTATTATTGCAGACTTCTCAAAAGAGTGATGGATGTGACGCCCCTCGACGTGGTTGACGTTGGGATGGTGGACACGCGGTTCACAGCGTTGCATATTGCTGCTAACAATGATCATACCGACTGTGCCAGAATTCTCATCGAAAAGGTAAGACAGATATTTGTACATGGAGATGCCATACAGTAGGTCTTGTATTCTACATCTTCCACAAGCAATTTGACTAACTAGTTCATTTCTACAAACCATGTATTTTGCACATGTAATTCTCGTCAAGATCCGACAATGGGCCGGAGATAGAGATAAATACTAATAATATGCAACATGTGTATAGTACCCAGTAGATGATTAGACAGTTAAACACTCTAAGGCTCCTCACAGAAAGATGAATAGATGAGTGTAGGCTGATATAAAGAGATGAGTTTTTACGCCCATTTTCAAAAAGTGTTGAATTTCTCAGGGGTGATGGAAGATCGTTCCACAATGTTGCTGCAATCTTGATGAAGCATCTGTCACCAAACATTACAGTTCGTGTTATGGGCACAGTTATCAGAGATGCAGATTGTGATCGAGGAGATCGAGCTGGCTCATAAGGAATGACGAGTTCCTTGATATATATAAGTTGCGGCAGTGTTGTGCAAGACTTTGTGCGTGTACATCAAGATCTTGTACTGACAAAGGAAATTTTTAATGGCAACCAATGCAAGATCTTCAGATCGGGTCATGACTGATTCCAATGATCCATTCATATAATTTCCATCGCTATTTTGCCTTTTACGACCGCTTGATTCAGTTTTAGCGGATAATCCAATGAGTGAGTTTAGTTTTAACAATATTCTAGCTATATGGCGGCGGTCTGTAAATAATCGAGTCTGGACCAGACAGTCCAGTGATCAACAGCATGATCATCGATCTGCACAACTGGGATACGATGACTTGTGTCAATCAAGTCAGCGAGCCTGACCACCAGATCCCGTTAGTCGCATCTTACGACAAGCATGGGTTACTGAAGATCAATTCTAACCCGGATCTTTATGGGTCGCGGATAATCCAGACTGGGTGTACTCTGGCGTTGATGTATATATTAATATGTTATGCTGACACTAGATGTGTTTGTGTTTCAGGGCAAGGCGAATGTGAATGCACAAAACACCCAGGGCCTGACACCTCTCAGTCTTGCCTGCTCCAGGCTCAATGACACCACTGTGGCTCTACTCTTAAGAAATGGTATGTAAACACTTGATCCTGTTATTAATAACACTTATAATATGATTCTTGGTAGTTGAAACCACTTGTTGAAAATACACACACACACACACGCACGCACGCACAAACACACACGCACAAACACAGAATTCTCATTCTCTGTATGGGCAGTAGGCGTATGTATACATAACACCCCCAGTCTGCCTCACCCATACCCGCAGTACCTTCTATCAAGACTAGTGAGTGAGTTACGTTATCACCATTATCCTAGCCATATGGGGGCGGTCTGTAAATAATCGAGCCTGGTCCAGACAATCCAGTGATCAATAGCATGAGCATCGATCTACCCAATACGCAGTAAGATGACAAGTTTCAACCAAGTCAACGAGCCTGACCACCCGATCACTTTAGTCGCCTCTTACGAGTGGGTTACTGAAGATCAATTCTAACCTTGATATTCACGGGTCTCTATCAAGACTAAACGTTGTCGGCAAACCTAGATCCTGAAATAAGCATTGTTCTAGGTTCCATTGTTTTCTTTGTGTGGTTACATTTTCTTTTAAATACGGTAACTAACATTTTCTAACCGGGTGTAAATATTAGCCTAAAACTGCTTAAAACAAATGTCTCAGAGGGATCACTCAAAATGAACATTTCTAAATACACGGGATCTACTTGTTGGAATAAAAAATGGCTGCCTGAAAGGAATCAGTTTGATGTTCTGAATGTTGCCTTATGCCTTTTGTTTATATTCCCTGTGTATGCCACCCGTGAAGATTCGGGTTAGATTTGATCTCTGTGTATGCCTCAGATGGGTTTCACAGTGAAGCGGGTTTGATGGGAGGAGAAAGAGTAATAAGGTTCTCCCTGTATTGCATGCCATGCGTTAGGTGGTTAAACTTCGACGACGTAACGAAGTCTCGATTCACATGAGATGTGGTAGTCACAAACTATCAAATCCTATATTTACATGCATGGTACAGCATCTGAACACAGCGTGTCCAGCGTGCGTACCTGTTTAAATGATAAAATATCTTAACTTTTTGTGGTGAGTTGCCAAATATGTTTGACATTTGCTGTATGAATCTACGTGACGTGAATGTCTTGTACAGATGGAGGCTTATTCTAGTTCTAGAAACTTACCTGTTTTAATGGTTAGGGCCTAACCCTGTTAAAATAGACTGTGACCAAATTAACAGATTTAATGTTTTTGTTAGTATGTTCTTTTTAGAAATAAATATGCGTGTTTTGAATCACTTACAGAAACCTATCCTGACTCCCAGGTCAGGGTGTTGCATGGTCTTAGGCAGAAGCGTTGCACGGTCAGACCGAGGCAGAAGCGATGCACGGTCAGACCGAGGCAGAAGCGATGCACGGTCAGACCGAGGCAGAAGCGATGCACGGTCAGACCGAGGCAGAAGCGTTGCACGGTCAGACCGAGGCAGAAGCGTTGCACGGTCAGACCGAGGCAGAAGCGTTGCACGGTCAGACCGAGGCAGAAGCGTTGCACGGTCAGACCGAGGCAGAAGCGTTGCTCTGTCAGACCGAGGCAGGAAAGATGCACGGTCAGACCGACGCAAAATGCGTCGCACTGTCAGACCTAGGCAGAAGCGTTGCACGGTCAGACCTTAGGCAGAAGCGTTGCACTGTCAGACCGAGGCAGAAGCAGTGCACGGTCAGACCTAGGCAGAAGCATTGCACCGTCAGACCTAGGCGGAAGCGCACAAGCACTGCAGGCAGACCTTGGCAAAACCATTGCACCGTCAGACCTAAGCAGAAGCGTTGGATAGCCTGAAAAGCATTGCGCTGTCAGCCTAAGAAAGAAGCGTTGGATAGCCTGAATGTCCAAAGAAAACAAAACCGTCCCAAAACTGAACACTGTGGTACTCAACGTCAGACTGTGCGAATCAGACTTTATACCATCCGCCTGAACTTGCATGAAATCTTCCTGACAAGTAAGATATGAACCAGTTCTTGTCATCATCATTTCTTCCCAGGTGCTGACGTCCATGTCGCCGACAGTGCAGGGGATACGCCGCTTCACTTCACGATCCGTCCACCCATGGACCTGGCTTTTATTAGGTTTCTGGTAGGGAATTCTACCAATATGCATCACCTTTATCCCACAGTCTATAACACCCAATACAAATACACTAACACATACTACACCTACAATAACACCTATTATACCCACCCTAACACCAATACAGCTAGGTAACGCCCATTATACCTACAATAACACATAATTTACTAACAATAACACCCAGTATGTCTACTGTAAAACCTAATCCACCTACAGTAACACCTATCACACCCACCATAACACCTAATATACCCACCATAACACCTAATATACCCACCATAACACCTATTATACCCACCATAGCACCTAATATACCCACCATAACACCTAATATACCCACCATAACACCTAATATACCCACCATAACACCTAATATACCCACCATAGCACCTAATATACCCACCATAGCACCTAATATACCCACCATAGCACCTAATATACCCACCATAACACCTATTATACCCACCCACCATACATAATATACCCACCATAGCACCTATAACCCCCATATACCAACCATATACCATAGCACCTAATATACCCACACCATCATAACACCTATTATACCCACCATAGCACCTATTATACCCACCATAACACCTATTATACCCACCATAACACCTAATATACCCACCATACACCTAATATACCCACCATAGCACCTAATATACCCACCATAGCACCTAATATACCCACCATAACACCTAATATACCCACCATAGCACCTAATATACCCACCATAGCACCTAATATACCCACCATAACACCTATTATACCCACCATAACACCTAATATACCCACCATAACACCTAATATACCCACCATAGCACACCTAATATACCCACCATAACACCTATTATACCCACCATAACACCTTATACAGGTATACCCACCATAGCATATAATATACCCACAATAACAAATAGTTACAATACCCACAATATACACCTGTAACACCTAATAACACCTAATCTACCTTCATAACACCTATTATACCCACCATAACACCTATTATACCCACCATAACACCTTATACAGGTAAATACCGCCTAATATATCTACAATAACAAATAGTTTACCAACAATAACACCCAGTATTCCTACTGTAACACCTAATCTACCTTCATTAACACCTATTGTACCCACCATAACACCTACTATACCCTAATACCATACCCACCATAGCACCTAATATACCCACCATACCACCTAATATACCTACAATACCCACCATAACACCTATTATAACACCTATTATACCCACCATAACACCTAATATACCCACCATAGCACCTAATATACCCACCATAACACCTATTATACCCACCATAACACCTATTATACCCACCATAACACCTAATATACCCACCATAACACCTAATATACCCACCATAGCACCTATTATACTAATATATCTATAATAACAAATACCTTACACCTAATAGTAAAACGCCTAATATGCCCAATATTCCTACCAATAACACCCAGTATTCCTACCATAACACCTAATCTACCTTCATTAACACCTATTGTACCCACCATAACACCTATTATACCCACCATAACACCTTATACAGGTAAATACCGCCTAATATATCTACAATAACAAATAGTTTACCAACAATAACACCCAGTATTCCTACAGTAACACCTAATCTACCTTCATTAACAATTATTATATCGACGTAAACACCTGATATTCCTACCATAAAATCTAATAAACCTACATCAACACCTTAGTAGACGTACATAAATCAGAGGCTGTGTTGGAGTACCAGTTTTGTGGCTATGTAAAGCTTCCAAAAGTGAATCGTCGCATAGGCTGACTTTCCCGAAAGGAAGCCGTAACTAAACGGCTTTACTAGAATGTAACCAAACTACAACGGTTCCAGCTGGAGGTAAAACACAAGAAATGGGCATCCCCATAGGCACCAATTCGGCTCCCCTCTTTGCGGATCTGTTTTTATGCTTTAATTCTTAATCGTTCACTAACAACTGTACAATTGATTCTGCTTTAAGTAGTGATTTCCTATGAATATGGAAATGATTTTGTTGCTTAAATGTCATTAAACGCTACTTTTCGTTGAAGTAAACCTTTTGGCAAGGACACGCTCGTTTCCCTTCTTGCCTGTCCTTACATATGTGCAGATAAAAATGGTTAAGTCAGTTAATCGTAGTGAGGTATTTTAACCTTTCATGGAGTATATTAAAATGTAGTCATTTGAACCGTTGATAAAAGCCAAGTTCAAGTCAAAAGATATTCATTGTATGAAAGGAATCCGGCATATATACATGAGGGTTACAGTGGTAAAGGAACGTTTCTATATTTACATAGATATTTAACTTGGAAGCGGGCTGTCTGGTGAATACTCGGTGAAGGCTTTGGTGTGAGCTATTTTCATAATGTTTTGTTGATATCTCACAGGCGCGAGCTTTTATATGTTATGACAGTAAATAAACTGTTTATATAATTTCATTTGTCTATTTCACCACACGTTCTTCTTACCGAGTCACTTTCTCAGTTCGATACTTAAAGCAATGTCATTATTTAGCGTTGACACAATTTCTAACTGTGATATATAGATATGTCGCTTGTCACAGACAAAACTCAATGTCTTGTTTTATTGACACCTGTGTGTCTGCCTGCCTGTCTGCTAATGACAATATTCAATACACAACTGCGATCACTGACCACATGCAATTTGAACTTAACACCAATCAGGCTATACACCATAAACAAAATGCATTGATTTATGGCCCGAGTTCGGTCTCTGTCACATTATGTAATTACACAGACAGGCAGGTGTGATATTTGTCACACAGACATGTTATGATGTCTGTTGATTTTAATTATGTTTGATTTTGGTTGCATGTGACCTTTAAGCATTTACAATTCGTTTTTTAGGAAGATATCTTTTTGCTAATGCATGCTTTGTATACAAAGACCTCTGGTATAGTCCGGTAGACGAGGAATTAGGAGAGTCTTGTGGGGCCGGCCCCTTATGATGTACATATTGAAGTTAACACTTCTTGTTTTAGGGGGTTCCGATATCTGACGACAACCAGGTGCGCGTCAAGATAGCGTGCCTGCTGTTACAGAGCGGGGCGAGTGTGTACAGAAGAAACGCCCAGGGTAAAACAGCCCTTGACTGCAACGAGAACTCGGCTATCAGAACAGCTGTGATGACATTCTCGGAACAGATGTAAATGAGTTTATGATATCTCTCATTATTGTAACGGATCATGTAATCTTATTTTATCAGTTGTTGTTCGTGTTGTGTGTGGTAAAATCTTCGTGATCTGGATATAAGCAGTGTGGATGTATGGACTGAGTGTAGTCATTTCACCATATCTTGTGACTGAAACTGTATACAGATAAACTTGATTAATCTGGAAACGTGGCTTTCCGGACATGATCTGGTTATAAGCAGTGTGGATGTATGGACTGAGTGTAGTCATTTCACCATATCTTGTGACTGAAACTGTATACAGATAAACTTGATTAATCTGGAAACACGGCTTTCCGGACATGATCTGGATATAAGCAGTGTGGATGTATGGACTGAGTGTAGTCATTTCACCATATCTTGTGACTGAAACTGTATACAGATAAACTTGATTAATCTGGAAACACGGCTTTCCGGACATGATCTGGATATAAGCAGTGTGGGTTTATGGACTGAGTGTAGTCATTTCACCATATCTTGTGACTGAAACTGTATACAGATAAACTTGATTAATGTGGAAACACGGCTTTCCGGACATGATCTGGATATAAGCAGTGTTGATGTATGGACTGAGTGTAGTCATTTCACCATATCTTGTGACTGAAACTGTATACAGATAAACCTGATTAATCTGGAAACATGGCTTTCCGGACATGATCTGGATATAAGCAGTGTGGATGTATGGACTGAGGTAGTCATTTCACCATATCTTGTGACTGAAACTGTATACAGATAAACTTGATTAATCTGGAAACACGGCTTTCTGGACATGATCTGGATATAAGCAGTGTGGGTGTATGGACTGAGTGTAGTCATTTCACCATATCTTGTGACTGAAACTGTATACAGATAAACTTGATTAATCTGGAAACACGGCTTTCCGGACATGATCTGGATATAAGCAGTGTGGATGTATGGACTGAGTGTAGTCATTTCACCATATCTTGTGACTGAAACTGTATACAGATAAACTTGATTAATGTGGAAACACGGCTTTCCGGACATGATCTGGATATAAGCAGTGTGGATGTATGGACTGAGTGTAGTCATTTCACCATATCTTGTGACTGAAACTGTATACAGATAAACTTGATTAATCTGGAAACACGGCTTTCCGGACATGATCTGGATATAAGCAGTGTGGATGTATGGACTGAGTGTAGTCATTTCACCATATCTTGTGACTGAAACTGTATACAGATAAACTTGATTAATCTGGAAACACGGCTTTCCGGACATGATCTGGATATAAGCAGTGTTGATGTATGGACTGAGTGTAGTCATTTCACCATATCTTGTGACTGAAACTATATACAGATAAACTTGATTAATGTGGAAACACGGCTTTCCGGACTTGATCTGGATATAAGCAGTGTGGATGTATGGACTGAGTGTAGTCATTTCACCATATCTTGTGACTGAAACTGTATACAGATAAACTTGATTAATCTGGAAACACGGCTTTCCGGACATGATCTGGATATAAGCAGTGTGGGTGTATGGACTGAGTGTAGTCATTTCACCATATCTTGTGACTGAAACTGTATACAGATAAACTTGATTAATCTGGAAACACAGCTTTCCGGACATGATCTGGATATAAGCAGTGTGGGTGTATGGACTGAGTGTAGTCATTTCACCATATCTTGTGACTGAAACTGTATACAGATAAACTTGATTAATCTGGAAACACGGCTTTCCGGACATGATCTGGATATAAGCAGTGTGGATGTATGGACTGAGTGTAATCATTTCACCATATCTTGTGACTGAAACTGTATACAGATTAACTTAATTAATCTGGAAACACGGCTTTCCGGACATGATCTGGATATAAGCTGTGTGGATGTATGGACTGAGTGTAGTCATTTCACCATATCTTGTGACTGAAACTGTATACAGATAAACTTGTTTAATATGCAAACACGGCTTTCCGGACATGATCTGGTTATAAGCAGTGTGGATGTATGGACTGAGTGTAGTCATTTCATCATATCATGTGACTGAAACTGTATACAGATAAACTTGATTAATCTGGAAACACGACTTTCCGGACATGATCTGGATATAAGCAGTGTGGGTGTATGGACTGAGTGTAGTCATTTCACCATATCTTGTGACTGAAACTGTATACAGATAAACTTGATTAATGTGGAAACACGGCTTTCCGGACATGATCTGGATATAAGCAGTGTGGGTGTATGGACTGAGTGTAGTCATTTCACCATATCTTGTGACTGAAACTGTATACAGATAAACTTGATTAATCTTGGAAACACGGCTTTCCGGACATGATCTGATATAAGCAGTGTGGGTGTATGGACTGAGTGTAGTCATTTCACCATATCTTGTGACTGAAACTGTATACAGATAAACCTGATTAATCTGGAAACACGGCTTTCCGACATGATCTGATATAAGCAGTGTGGATGTATGGACTGAGTGTAGTCATTTCACCATATCTTGTGACTGAAACTGTATACAGATAAACTTGATTAATGTGGAAACACGGCTTTCCGGACATGATCTGATATAAGCAGTGTGGGTGTATGGACTGAGTGTAGTCATTTCACCATATCTTGTGACTGAAACTGTATACAGATAAACTTGATTAATGTGGAAACACGGCTTTCCGGACATGATCTGATATAAGCAGTGTGGGTGTATGGACTGAGGTAGTCATTTCACCATATCTTGTGACTGAAACTGTATACAGATAAACTTGATTAATGTGGAAACACGGCTTTCCGGACATGATCTGGATATAAGCAGTGTTGATGTATGGACTGAGTGTAGTCATTTCATATCTTGTGACTGAAACTGTATACAGATAAACTTGATTAATGTGGAAACACGGCTTTCCGGACATGGACATGATCTGGTGGATACTGAGTGTAGTCATTTCACCATGTGACTGAAACTCGAACTGATAAACTTGATTAAGCCATTTCACCATATCTTGTGACTGAAACTTTCACCATATACAGATAAACTTATACAGATAATCTGGAAACACGGCTTTCCGGACATGATCTGGATATAAGCAGTGTTGATGTATGGACTGAGTGTAGTCATTTCACCATATCTTGTGACTGAAACTGTATACAGATAAACCTGATTAATCTGGAAACACGGCTTTCCGGACATGATCTGGTTATAAGCAGTGTTGATGTATGGACTGAGTGTAGTCATTTCATCATATCTTGTGACTGAAACTGTATACAGATAAACTTGATTAATCTGGAAACACGGCTTCCGGACATGATCTGATTATAAGCAGTGTGGATGTATGGACTGGAGTGTAGTCATTTCACCATATCTTGTGACTGAAACTGTATACAGATAAACTTGATTAATGTGGAAACACGGCTTTCCGGACATGATTGATCTGGATATAAGCAGTGTGGGTGTATGGACTGAGTGTAGTCATTTCACCATATCTTGTGACTGAAACTGTATACAGATAAACTTGATTAATCTGGAAACACGGCTTTCCGGACATGATCTGGATATAAGCAGTGTGGATGTATGGACTGAGTGTAGTCATTTCACCATATCTTGTGACTGAAACTGTATACAGATAAACTTGATTAATCTGGAAACACGGCTTTCCGGACATGATCTGGATATAAGCAGTGTTGATGTATGGACTGAGTGTAGTCATTTCACCATATCTTGTGACTGAAACTGTATACAGATAAACTTGATTAATCTGGAAACACGGCTTTCCGGACATGATCTGATATAAGCAGTGTGGATGTATGGACTGAGTGTAGTCATTTCACCATATCTTGTGACTGAAACTGTATACAGATAAACTTGATTAATCTGGAAACACGGCTTTCCGACATGATCTGATATAAGCAGTGTGGATGTATGGACTGAGTGTAGTCATTTCACCATATCTTGTGACTGAAACTGTCACAGATAAACTTGATTAATCTGGAAACACGGCTTTCCGACATGATCTGGATATAAGCAGTGTGGATGTATGGACTGAGTGTAGTCATTTCACCATATCTTGTGAAACTGTATACAGATTAACTTAATTAATCTGGAAACACGGCTTTCCGGACATGATCTGGATATAAGCAGTGTGGATGTATGGACTGAGTGTAGTCATTTCACCTGGATATCTTGGATGACTGAAACTGTATAAACTGTATACAGATAAACTTGATTAATCTGGAAACGTGTCTTTCCGGACATGATCTGGTTATAAGCAGTGTGGATGTATGGACTGAGTGTAGTCATTTCACCATATCATGTGACTGAAACTGTATACAGATAAACTTGATTAATCTGGAAACACGGCTTTCCGGACATGATCTGGTTATAAGCAGTGTGGATGTATGGACTGAGTGTAGTCATTTCACCATATCTTGTTGCCGAAACTGTATACATATATAAACTTGATTAATCTGGAAACATGGCTTTCCGGACAATTCGGTTCACCAGAATGTAACCACACTACAACGGTTCCAATTGGAGGTAAAACATTAGAAAAGAAATTGGCATCCCCATAGGCACCAATGCGGCTCCCCTCTTTGCGGATCTGGGTTGTTTTTTAAACAGTGTGGACGGATGTACTGAATGTGGTCATATAACCGTATCTTGTTACCGAAACTGTGTACAGTTAAACCCGGTTTGTCTGGAAACATGTCTTCCCGGACGTTTCGTATAAGTGTTTCTAAAATACATGGCCTACAAAATAGTCGATAAACGGGAAGTTTTGAATCTGGACATTTTCTTTGGAAAAAGAGAGTTGTACCAAATGTATATAACCGTGTAGTGTTGCTTAGTGAGGATATATGCACTATATGTGCCGACTCTCTGAGGCTCAGTATTCATGAGCTGTATAGCTATATAGGTATAAATGGGCGAATGTATTCCTACCATGTACAAATGATATTAACACAGATACTGACACGAGGATGAGGACTAGTGTGTTATTAACGTGATGTACGTGCAGTGCATGCTGCTGTTACTGCTGTCGCTGAAATGGGAGAGTTTAAACCATGAACGAGGCGAGGTTCCGGCGTTGGACGAATAATTAAACAGGCATACATAATGTGTATTTCTACCAGAGAGTGCGTTAGCTGGATTTTAAGCAGTTTACATTATATTCCACCACTATCAGGGAGTGGACACCAACAGTGAATCAGTATTGTCGAATCGTACAGTGCAGGTTATTACTATGGCGTTTGGTAGCTTTTATATACACACATGTGAAGTTTATTATTGATGTCCCCCGACATGGTATTGCTGGGTTGTTGATAAAAGCGGCGTAAAACTAACCTCACTCACCATTTACATTGTATCTGTGAGGGAGATGTGTGACATCGCAATGCTGTAACCACTCCCCTGTCATCTGTTTAAAAGATTTAATTCTCTTTTACTGACTGACTGAGTTTGGTTTTACGCCGATTTTAGCAATATTCCAGCAACATCACGGCGGGGAACACCAGAAATGGGCTTCACACATTGTACCCTTGTGGGGATTCGAACCCGGGTCTTCGGCGTGACGAGCCAACGCTTTAACCACTAGGCTACCCCACCGCCCCTAATTCTCTTTTAAAAATATGCAACTGCAATGTTTTGATTAAAGGGGACGGTCATCATCAACTTCAACAGCAGTATCAGCTTCAACGTCTACTCAGCCCGAGACGTCAGAGGCAGACAGGCCAACTATATCCCTTCCTTGCTCCAACTGTTTGACCAGAACAGTGGACATTCGACTCAAACCGTGTGGTCACAGGTTCCTGTGTAGCGAGTGTGTGGCTACCGTCAAGCAATGTCCCTGTTGTAGACAGAGCTTTGAGGACGTGGAGGAATGTGGCTACCGTCACGGAACGGGTACCAATATGTCCCTGTTGTTGAAATCTGTGACATTCAGTTTTACTGCTTTGAGGACGTGGAACCTGCTTTCGTCAATATGCAGGATGTGAAAAATCGTCTAGACCCTACAGATACGAATGAATGAGTCCATATTCTTGACGGAACGGGTACCGCAGATATCGTATGCAGTACCCTGGTACATTTCAGTTGACCCTCATCTGTGATATCATTCTTATTTGTCTTTACCGTTCTCCATTTCTGCTGACTGTACGTATTTTATACGCGTACCGAAAGTACCTTATTTCGTCATCAATCACGCTGAACCGATGCTTTCTCGTCACTGCTCTATAGAGTAAGTGGTGAGTGAGCATAGTGGCTTTTAGCACCAGAAATGGGCTTCACGGTTTGTACCCATGTGGGGAGTCGAACCCGGGACTCCGGCGTGACGAGCGAACGCTTTAACCCCTAGGCTACCCCACCGCCTCTGCTCTATAGATATGACCCATCACTAATATATGTGCTGTTATGATACATGTCTTTTAATAATTGGTTATCATATGGTTATCGTGTGTATTATATGTTATCCAGGTTCGGATCACACAGATCAATCATGTAAAGTTCAGTGAACTGTCAACTTTGGGGCAGGACCGAACCAGGCAGATACGTCGATGTCAACAGAAGAACAGAAATATACAAAGCAATATTTGTTGAAAGCAGCAAAGTCGCTGTAATTACAAATTGTATGTTTTTTTATCAGTATTAATGAGTTACTTGTAAAGTCGAATGATTTTATTTTCTACCAAATACATCCATACCCTCCACTGAAACTAAACAGAGGACTAACAAACTATATATCAGACTAGTGCTTAGACTTACAATGACAGTCATTAGTATTCTGCGTATCATTCTTGCAGATGCTATATGTTACAGATCTGACCCTAACTTATGTGGTTTCATATTCAATTGAAATGACTCAAAGTTGAATTTTTATTTTTATATTTAGTACTGTTTATGTACGTGTGTGACGTATTTCATCGCCGTTGTAATGTCAGTTTAGTTTAATGTCATCTGGGACAAGTGTTCATTACCCTTAGACTATGTCTGAGATATGAACTATTGCATCAAGGCTAACACGTGTTGCTTTATTCACTTGGTACCTGTGAAGATGGTTGTTTATGCCTTTAGTAATGTGTCAGGTTGCTTTTGTTTGATGTGAGCAGATTCTATTACTGAGCAGACACGTAGTGAACTAAGACAGGGACGAAATTATATAAACTTCTCAATCACTTTTTTGAAACACGCATGTACATATACATAAATAATTTAGTTAAGCACCCCCTGACATATCCCACGACTGAATGAGCCCCGATCGTAACCCTTTGGGGCATATCTGGGACATGGTTGGTCGTCATGTGCAACAAAGGGGTCCTCCTGTACAGAACCTGGCCCAATTGGAAGCTGCTTTGCTTTGGTCCTTCATGGGATCAGGAGGCTGGCAGGGGATATGAGGAGGAGGTCTAGAGTGCTGGCTGTCATACAGTCACAGGTTACACTCGGTATTGACCTTAAATCGTGTAAGACACGCAAAATGACATTTTGAATGTTCACATTCACCAAGAAATTCAACATCAAACATTCCAGGGCCACACATGTACAGACATGGTTTTGTATGAAAATCAGGGTGTTTTTTAATGAGCAATTATCATCATACAATCAACATGGATTCCGATCATTTTGTCGATTTTTATGAGTCAAAGGATCAGAAAAGTAATGGTTTTCCATCGTGGTCACCACGAGAAGTTTTATGTATGTGTTGCAAACGTATCATTGCAGAAATACAGGGGGTCAGGGATGGAAATAACTTTAAAATTGCTAGTGTACTCCGGAACAGTGGCACATGTAAAATCACTTGACCTGATAATTTTTCCACTATACCGGCCATTTTCTTGTTGATTTTTAAAACCGAAAAACATAAATAACATTGGAAAGTCAACTGGACACCGGTACAGTGTGATATACAAATTTGCTTGCCCGACAGAAAAACGCACTGGACTCGGACGTCGGGCAATGGGTTATTTCCACCCCTGCCGGGGTGCTTAATTAAGTTCTTATATAACTACGCAATATAGAGAATGACGAATGACCTGTTAAAGTCTATGCTAACGTTAGATTGCCACATACATCGATATCTCTGGTTTATCCATGCAAAGTGTAAGACCTCGCACTGATATATACTCAAAGCTGACTCCATGTGGGCACTATGGGCTCACATCCGTACTACGCTCAGACCATCCGTACTGTTTGTGTTCCTCATCTCCAAATTCAGCTAGCAAGACAATGCGTGGACGGAAACAATAAATATCAGCAAAAAATATGTTGTTTTTTCTTTAATTTTGTAATTCATTGTTTGCCATTTATTTTTCTCATTTGGTAATTATCTTTAAATCAATTCATGACGTAGATCAACTCGCTTTGTCTAAAAGAAAACAATCTTTTAAAAATGTAGATGAAAGAAATCGAGCTGATCTGACTTTTTGAACTGGACTTGAATGTGCATGGATAAGAATATTTTATATTCTCAAGGGCATACATTTCCACAGTGGCTGAGAAAAATAAGATAAGAAAACATTTTGTTATAATTCACTTCCGGGTGAAAATTCAAATTGGGCGGGAGATGAGAAACGGGCAAAGCCTCGGACAGCCTTTTCTCCAACTCCGTTATCTCGATATTTCGGTTAAGACGATGCCACTCCAAGCAAAATCTCCTTCGAAATATGGCTTATGACGTCACTCCATGTTGTATTCAACAGCTGTGTATGGAGTAAGTTACACATTAGTGTATTCATATTTTTGACACGAAGTCTGTCTTCATAATGAACGTCCCGTAATGTCCAACTGGCAAATCTACCCATTTACCCAAAGCGAGGGGTTATTACAACATTGGTTAGTGGCTGATTCAGTAGCATAAATACATTGATATGTTTTGAATAATATTGCTTACTTCAATAATGTATGTCAGTAATTTTTTTAGAAATAAGTTTCTATGACATTTTCAGTTGTAAATATGTTTGAACATTTTGTAATGGTCATTATTGTCATTCTCATGTCATCATTCTTATCTTGGAATCTTTAAAGCTTTCAAGAAAACAACTGGCTTTGTTTTCATTTCTGTTATTTTCATTTCATGGAGTTCTTCTATCTGGAGAAAGCACTTGACCTCCGACCACACCACCGAGGTACTGTTGCTCACCATTCACATTCCAAGCATGTTGGATGTTATGTGGGAGTGAATTAGAGAAATATGTAGACGCTGCAGTCAAGTTATATCCTGCTGGAGAATAGTATAGTCGGGGAAATAATGCCACACCAAGAAGGAGATTATTGTTACTTGGCATCTGTAAAATTCATATGCATTTACTATGAAGAAACATTCATACTTGATATCATTCAAACGTAAGCACGCCGAAGACTCGATTCCCCACATGGGTACAATGTGTAAAGCCTATTTCTGGTTCCCCACCGTGATATTGCTGGAATATTGCTAAAAGCGGCGTAAAACCATACTCTCTCACTCACTCAAAAGTTCCTGAAGTACCTACAGAGATTGGCCGTATTGCCTTAAGACGGAACAGATCAGTCATACCACAATTCATATTTTAATTAAGCTACATATCAGCCATAACTCCTGTATCTAACACAACGAAAACGAAAACCGAGACAAAGACCGACAATCGTCCGGGCAGACAAGGTGACACACAATGTGTACAACACGTATTCAAGGTGAGGTGAGGTGAAATTGGGTTTAACGTCGTGCTTGAGAATATTTCGCTCATATGACGACGTGCATGCGTGTGTATGTGTATGTGCGGCTGCTTGTACTAGCCCAGACTGAAGCTGGTTTTATAGTGCTAGCCCACTGAGATACCATGCCGCAGTGAAGCATGAATACCCCACTCAGACACATTATAGTGACTCCGAGCCGACCAGTCCTTGATGTACCCATTAATGCCGAGCGCCAGACAGGGACCAACAAGTACCATATTTTAACGTATTTTGGTATGACGCGGTCGGGGATCGAACCCGCGACCTTCCGCTCTCCGGGCGGACGCTCTAACCACTACACCACGGAGGCGGTCAACACGTATTCAAATGCCATAATATGGCACAATAGTCTTAAAACATACACATAGTTAAATATTAAACGTCAAGCAAAAAATCCTTGGTTCACTTCCATATGGAATCTTCCCTGGTCTCCGTTGTGACGAGAGAACACTTTAACCACTAGTCTGCCCCACCGCCCCCTGAACATTCACAGACAACCATTGGCTTTGTTGAACGTGTGTACTCTCTCGGGCAGTGAGTGAGTAACACATATCAAACGACAATGTATTATAATAACCATTATTATTACAGATTATTTCAAGGTAAGCATTCATATAAGTATTGAATGTTACCTTGTGTGTGAGGTCATTGGAGTATGACCCTTCATAGACAACCTTGTTTGAACCTCGATGCTTCCATCAATGCCTACCCCTCACTCTGGGAAGATTTATAGTCCAATGAACTTGCACATGATGAGTTAAAAGATGTATATGCACAAAAGTGGAACCACGTTTTGACATTCGGGAGAAAAGAGATTCGCTTTGTCATGAAAGGAAAGATTTGTATCTGTCAAATTGGTGCGGAAGCAATTCCTGTATTGCTACTGAATAGTGTTCCTGCTTACTTGTTTATGTAAAAGCCTTAGTGATGGAGTGAGTTTAGTTATACGCCGCTTTTAGCAATAGTCCAGCAATATCGCGGCGGGTAGTTCAACATTAAAGTATCGTGATGAACAAACAACTGTTATGTGGCCACAAATATCACATAGAGATGTACAGTTATTTTGTAGTTGAGTGATAACGTATATATAACTAATATATTATCCCCTTTCAATGATCAAGGTCTCTCATGAACAGCCTCAATACATCAGTCACAGTGACGTTGCATCGTAATACATTTTTGAGATTATTAAGTACAGGAAACCTAAATGGCTCACGCGATCAAAGAGATGTGGGACATTCACAGTGGACATCATTGATTGACTGTCCAGTGAAATATTCTCCGGATCTGACCATCTGTGGGCTGAACTCGATAGGTCAGCTGGCCAACACGTTTTATGAAGAACATTAGAAATTTCTTAAGGCAGAATAAATATATTCATTCTATCTATGCCAATGAGTACAGTGATGACAGCAAACTGTGGTTACACCAGGTACTGACCAGAACGAGCTTTCGTGGACGTTCGTGTCTTATGACATTAAAATCAGTGCACATGTAAATTCAACATAGTAAAATGGTTTCAAAGTTGGCCTATGCGCTTCCTTTTTTGAAATGTTCAGGTGTTACAAGTGGAAAACGTTTAAAAAAATATATTCGTTTTGGAACATAGTGGTGGGTATTTTTACTATCTCGGCCCAAACATTTCATGAAAAGTGATAAAATAATTGTTTTGCGTGGATTCTATTTGTACAAACTGAAAGGTTTGAATTGTGATTTTAAAGAATTGAACCGGATCATTTAAGAACATTAACAGATGACTGGTCACTTAACTGAAACATTCATCATTTCGTATGGGCGATCAAAGTCCGTACAGCGTTCATTTGAAGGGTCCAACGGATGTTAATTCAGATCCTCAATCAGAATCAGAGAGGTATCGTACAGAAGAGAAAAACTAGTTAAAGGAGGATATCACATCCATAGGAACCAATACCGACAGCACACTATGCCCGGGGCTTATGTTCCCCATGCACATAAACCCCAGGAGATGCCATTGAATACCAGATCATCTCTACTGCTGCATATTATGGTAATGGATAATCTTAAACCAGTTAATGACTGAACATAACATTGCCGTCCAGATAGATAGCCAATATTGCATCAGGTGGATGTAAAGAACGAAAAAGGTACATAATTTTAAAATTAAAATTGCAAAACAATAAGTATCCATCTGTCAGTTTTGCAGAATTACCAAGGGATTCATTATAAAAGAGAACTGATTCTTTCTGTCAGTAGTAAACTTTTTACTCCAATAAGAGCAAACTGGTGATAATTATGCGCACACAAAATGGCCAGTGTGGTATATAAGGGATAAACCGATGAAAAAAGATTTCAAGCTTCCAAAATCGAACCATTAAAAGGATAAAATGTCGAATATCGGATCAATTTCACTGAATAGTTGGGTTTAGTATTCCTTGTATGTATGATTTTGTTTAATAAGGTTCAAAGTTATCTTTTTAAAAATTCGCCGTCCTCATAGAAACTAAACGCATCAACCTGTTATCCTGCTAATACCGATTTCCTGTGATGCTAATGCACTTTCCCGGATGTCCTTATTGTGTAAACTTCCCGTGATAGTCTGTTAAGTAGATTCATACTTTTCTGACTTGAACTTAAAGCCCGTATGTAATACAACAGGGGCCTGAAAAGGATTGTAGCATATAAATGAAACACACAAATATTACGGAAGACATATTCCCCAAGACGTGAGACGGAAACAGTCGTAGCACACAAAAGATGTTTCCAGGTTTACAGATTGTCTTGACACTTCATGGTTATTTTCTGTCCTCCGAACCCCACGGTTTGGTGGTTGAATCGAGAAGTGAATGCATCTCCAAGTGTTTCTTCAACATGACTTGCCGTTCCTTGTTTTACCAGACCACCTCCAAGACGTGTTACCTGTCAGATGCAGTTTACACTGAGGGTGACCTCCAGGTTTCAGCTGACATGCAGTATCTGATATGGAAAAGAGGTACCAGTTTCATTTTATGTTTATATAGCATTGTTCTAAATAAGGTTTAGTGTTATCACGTCATTCCTGTTAAATATCAAACTCAGGCCATGGCAATGGCCTATGTCGTAGTTTACGATGCCACATAGAAGCGAATGAATGGTTCTGTAACGAATTTGTCAATGCCTCCGTTTTCAGTGATTTCAGGGATTTGATTCCGTTATAAGATGTTCACCATTATCATTTCAGTTTTGAGAGACTTTACCTAGTTAGGTATTATAGCATTCTTTCACGATAAACCTGTAAAGACAGGGTAATAATGTATGTTATGAAGTACGATGGCACATAAACTAGAATGAATGGTTCTGTAATGCTTTCGTCAATAAGTCAGTTATCAGGCTTATTGTGAGTGAATGCGTGAGTTGGGTTTGGAACCGACATGCAGTATCTAGTGCGGAAACAAGATGTCGTTTTCTTTTTCCTTTTGGAGGACTTTTAATGCCTTACATATAACAACTACATAACAATATTCTTGTAAATAATATTTTTATGTTGTTTGTCAACCTCTCCAATATCTGGATCAGGGACACTAGTACACGTAATTTAACATATGATTTAAGTACATTTTTCGAGTTCTTTCCGGAAGTTGTCATGGCTGGGTGAGAAAGATCGTTGACTTTGTGTGCTATCAATTGTGTGCCTGAATGAGAGTGTGTGATCGAATATAGGATATTACTCAACCTGAAACAAGTAAAGGAATCTGTACTGTACTGAAATGAGAAAGTGTAATCCCAAACATAACACACTCGACAGACAAGTGAAAGAATCAAGTCTTGTTTTCACACTTGTGTCCAGTGTAAGATTTGTTTTTGATTGAGACATTGACCTGGAAATTTACGTATGTGTTTAGATGGCTGCGACAATGGATACAGCTGGAATCCAAAACTAGATCTGTGCTATAATATTGACAGACACCAAATTAAATCATGGATGGATGCAGAGAAAACCTGTATTCAAACTGGTGGACATCTTCTTAAAGTTGACAACCTCGAAACAAATCTACTAATGAACTACCTTGCTGTAAAACGCAGTAAGTACATAAATATTTATATATATATATATAGTAGGACCACGAGTGTGTCAAAAGCATTCTGTAACCCACCTGAGGAAGATCCGGGTTAGAAATGATCTTCAGACACCTATACATGTCTAAAGTGTCGATTAACGGGATCGGGAGGTCAGTAGATTGATGATCAGTCAGTTATTTGGTCCCGACTCCTATGTATACAACCATCCACCATAAAGCTTGAATAATACATTCTGTAATCTGTTGCTACCAAACGTAAACTCCGGATTGATTACAGGTTTTTCTAAGTCCCCAGCAAACTTTGTTGCTGGTAAGAAGCGACTAAGTCGATTGGTTGGTCAGAATGGCCAGATTGGGTGATGGAAGTCATGGCACCTCAACGGCCTTGGTCGTTGCTTGCAGGTTCGACCCGTGCTTGTCGTTTGAGGTGAATAACGGAATCGGGTCGTCAGGCTCGCTGACTTCATTGACGGGCGTCATAGTACACCAGTTGAGTGGATCAATGATTAATGATGTCAATCACTGGATTGTGTGCTCCAAACTAAAAATATAACAAACCCTAGCCAAAAAGCTTCAATGTTGCGGATTGAAACAAACAAACAAACCAGTCGTAAAGTAAATAGAAGTGTGTGTTATGATCTGAAACAAGATACGATCAAGAGTGAGTGAGTGAGTGAGTTAAGATTTTAAGTCACATCGGCAATTTTTCAGCAATATCGTGACTAAATCAAGTTTTATAATGATTAAAAGTAAATTGTAAACACCTGCCTGCGAAGGACAGTTAAACAACTAGATTATCACAGATATAAATTTAAAACTAATTATTAAATCTAAAACTCTTTAATTAAAGAAGACAATACAAGATAAAACACGGCCTATAGATCGCCAACAACTGAAGGTAGGTCACCATACTAGGGACCATGAGATATGATCAAGAAAATATTTAGTTTGACTTCGTAGTTGTTTTACTGAATCTCCAATTTGAAAAACATTGCTAGGAATTAGGTTTTATCATCCAAAACTGTGTTCCACAGGAGATATCGCTTGTGTGAGATCAAACGATATCTCCTAGGAGATATCGTTTTGACAGTAGATTTTCTACAATGCCCTGACAATGCTATGACGTCATGTACTTGATGACGTCACAATGCTATGACATCGCTGCACTGCAAGTCTAATGGCAGTACCATGTTCAGAGATGTACATTTTTTCATTGAAAATTAATGAAGAGTGATTTTGAATGATAAGTAGAATCTCACCATCGTGTCTTCTGATATCAAATATATCAACACTCGTTGATAAAGTAAAAATATCCTCGGCAAGCCTCGGATATTTGTAACTTTTTCAACTCGTGTTGATATAATTGATATCAGAAGACACTTGGGTGAGATTCTCTATCTAGGATATGGATGAAACATGATTTGATTACATTTTATGAGAACAACTTCCATATTTATCTACAATTAGATTCCAAGGAAATCTGAAAATATATTACGTTCCTTGCCTTAATTTTACATATATTTATCGTCTTAATTTTTTAAGTGTAAAATGTTACAGATTGACTATGTGATTGAGGTCATTTATTGCTTCCCCATGCGGATGACGCCATCTTTGACTCATAACTGTGAAACGTCACGTAGAACTAATGTTTTGTATAGTTCAATGTTGATAGATATGAGGGGAAATCAAAACATTTGAAATGAAATTTCCATTCATTCATGTTAAAAACACAATTAAATCTGAAAATATACAACGTTCATTGTTTTAATTCCACATATATGTATCGCCTTAAATTTTCTTTTCCACTGGTAGAATGGAGAAAACGACATCTGGGGTGGTTTCCTGAAAAGAATACTAATGTTGTTTGCTATTATGTAATTTTAGCAGTATCCATCTGGCTTGGCGGTTCTGATATACAAGAAGAGGGAACGTGGTTGTGGGCAGACAACTCCTCAATTAAATCCTTCTGGTGGAATACAGAAGGAGGTGAACCTCAAGGACAAACAAACCAGAATTGCCTAGTACTCTTGTTAAATTCTGAGGATCCTGTGAACAGATGGCACGATCAGAGGTGTGACAAACGCCACCGTTATGCATGTCAGCTACCAGTGGAGCCAAGTCGCTGCTGAAGGTATACATGTTATAACAAATCTATAATGCGTGACACATGTATTGGTTTCGTGTGCATGTCAATAGCACTATAAACAATACATCGACTCCATCATTACTTACTACTTGTCAGCTAGTTATGCAGAAAATTGTTTTAATCTGATTATTCTCTATTGTTGGCGTTTTGAATTTACTCTTATCAATGAAGACAATAAAGATATCAAATTCTCCTCATACTGTCCTTCTATTCGCCTGAACTGTTTGTGTGCTTTAAATACCAGTCACAATCTGAGGTGTGTTTTTTTCATGTTTGTTCTTATGGTAAATCAGTAGTTTTGTAAATGTTAACTCCATTTTTAAGGGGTTTTTGTGTCATAAGAAATATTTACAATCACTAATACCCGTTAGCTAATTATGTAGTAAATTGTTCATTAATCTGACGATTCTCTAACGGTGATGTTTTGAAGAGTGGCCAGTCTGTGAAGATGATAAACATATTATATTCCATATGATGTTGTTTCATTGTTGAAATTATCACTGAAATTGTCCTTGTCAGATCTACACAATTAGTACAGACACGTTTAGTACACTTGGCAGGACTCTTATCTAACGTTTTCCTCATCATTACTTTCATCTGTGTAGTTTTAAACTGGCTGTAAATCGTTAAAGGGCAAGAAATTAGTGAGAGTGAGTTTAGTTTTACGCCACACTCAGCAATATTCCAGCTATATGGCAGCAGTCTGTAAATAATCGAGTCTGGAGCAGACAATCCAGGGATCAACATCACGAACATCGATCTATGCAATTGGGATACGATGACATGTGTCAACCCAGACAGCGAGCCTGACCACCCGATCCCGTTGTCTTACGACAAGCATGGGTTGCTGAAGATCAATTCTACCCCGAATCTTCACCGGTGGCAAGAAAGGAACTACATGTATCTGTATCTTAACGGCTTCCGAGATGTTCCGTATTGCCCAAATTATCAAAAACGAGAACTCAAACGACCAAACCAGGGACCCATTGAGTCGCTGGGCTCTCTTTCGCAAAGTGATATTTACGCTGATGTGATCGTAACGCCCTTTCTACAACATAGACTTAAGACTGTCTGAGAACTAGTGGACCTAGCATAGGTTGCTGGGGTCGGATTATCGGGCCCGTGAGCATCTTAGCACCAAGTAAACTTATTTCAAAATCGCTATTTTTCGCTATAAAATCTTTGAAATTATTTGAAGCTAGGTTGTAAAGAAAATGTTTTCCTTCATAACTGTTTGATACGAATAACAAAAGGACAAGCTGCAGATTTGTTAGTTCATCGGAGTAGGACCTTTCATAGTGTGACGGTCGCATTGTATGAACGTCGGAAGTTGCGACAGTGTTTAGGCCATCACTTTATGTAGGTTCGTACTCAAATAGGTTCTAAGTAGAATTAGATTCTTATACCATTGGATAACTCTATCTGGTACCTTGAAAGGATGTTCATGCATATGCAGCACACTTAGGCCTCTTATGAACAACCACGGCACGCTAGTGGCAATTCCTGTGCCTCGTAAAACATTCACTTCATGTACAGGAACTTAAAATGACCACCACGATCACCGAGATACGGGAGATTCTCAGTGAACAAGTTATGAGCTGTCAATCATCAACGAAAGATTTTGATGTGTCGAATAGGTGCGGAAGACATTCCAATATTGCTACTGAATGTTGCTGAAGCAGGATATACTGTCAAACACTCTTCCTTGTTCAACTTTAATAGAGCCCTTAGTAGGCTACAAGACCATAGATCCACAATGATGAAATCAGCGGTTATGTACACATTTGTGCTGGTTTTCACCTTAATCAGTATGTGGTCATTTCACAATCAGTATCTGGTCATATATTGTATACGGGTCAAACTGGTGATGGTCGATATCAAGCCTTACTCTAAACCTTAAAATGACAGCATGCCAAATTCTCAGTTTCATGAAAGAAACCGTTTCTTTATAAACAATTTAGGACTCCCTCTTTCTTCCGGAACATCGGATGTGCATACAGAAACGTAAACACGTCGACTTTTATACACTATACAGATTTCAAGTATCTAATCATTCTAGAGGCATTATGTATTAGTTATGTCTTACATTGCAATATTCCCCTAACCCAAACACCATAATGGTCACTTACAAAATCGTTATATCAACCCCGTGACATTTCGTGTCCATTAACCTTTTGGTGATGTGACTAAAACATGGAAATATTGACTTACCAAAGCCTTTCTGTAATATCACTGAATCTTTCGTGTTGTTTCTTTATTGCAAAATTTCCTGAGTAATATCATGAGAGACTAAGAAAATATTTGCTCAGACTTATATCCCCTGAGATGCTACGGAATACATACATCCAAAGGCGTGTCACGTGAACAGTTCCCACCCTAGAAAGGTTTACAGGTTTACAGATCGATCACACTGTGTCATTTCTCCAGGATAATGACTCCAATGTTTGTTGGTTGAATTGCGACGTGAATGCATCTCTAACTTTAAAGCACATGCCACTCCTTCACTTATGGGACCTCTTCCTGTCAGATGCAGCTTACATGAGGATGACCTCCAGGTTTCAGCCGATGTACAGCATCTAGCTGCCTTTCTATTTTCATATTTGATAAATTCCAATAAACTGAGAGAATAAAACCTTTCCATACTAACAACATCTTTTAAAGTTCCATTTACAGATATAAACAATATTTGAGGTGATCAGGAAAATGACAGCGGGCATTAGAACCATAACTATGCGATTTTCATAAAAGACATCGTCATGATTCGTAATGTCAATCTAAACGCATTTGTACAGTAACATGCATGACTTTTACGTTATTTTAACACCACTAAGGTCTTCGTATTGTTTAGGGTCCAAGAATGGGTTAACGAATTCTATTTGGGAAGTCAACCATGGATATCCTGTTTGACATTTAACATTTAACTGTGTGCATAACTGTGTGGCAATATCTGGAATAAACGCTGGAGTCAGACGCTGACGGACATCCAGAACTGTCTTCCCAAGGGCGTCTCATCCTGACTGATACCTCAATATCACCGTTAAGTAATGATCGCATTTCAGTCAGTCTTAATAATATAATTTATATTTTCATGTTTACGATCAAATAATGTTATCACTGGCCAATTCTCTGTTACTGTTCTTAGATTTAAATATTGTAAAGGCATTGAACATGTTGTTTTTATTTTAAGGGTGGCTTTATGGAGTTCATTGAAATACCATACATTGTCTGGTTCTTTGTCCCACAACAAACTATTCGTTTGAGCAAGACTGTTAACTATTGGTGCAGACTCATTTGCCTACATCCCAGTGACAATCACATCAATGTTACAAAATGTTAAAATCTTTAGATGGAAATAGACATATAAACTAGACAATTACACCTTACACACATACCTTTTCATTTTCTTTCCGGGTTTGCTTGAATGCATCAAGATATGAATACACAATGCACTTTAGAAAGTGATCATCTGTAACATGTGTTATATTTGGGATTGCATTTTCTGTAATCCCCAAAATAACATATGTTACGTTATCGAAATGCGAAAATATTAAATTTTCTACAATTATGTGTAAAGATTGTTTGACAGCTTCAGCAAAGTTGCTCCAATAACTAAGCCACTGCACCTAAATGTATGTTCCTCTTAAGCTTTTTAGGTCGTTTCTAATTGTTCAAGTGTATTTATCATTTCCATATACATGAGAAAAGATGTGGCAACACCTGATTTTTAACTCCGATATAGCCATTCATATTCATCCCATAAATCTGTTTGTATGGCTGTTTTGACCCATCGAGGGGACCATACACGTGCTACGATCAAAGGCGAGTACACGTCATAAAACAAATATCAAGTTTCATAAAACTGTTCTTTCAGCACAATCATATTTGATTTCGGTGTTGGTATGCATGCGACCTCCTCAACTGACAACTGCTCAAGTTATGATGTGTAGTTACTGGTATGCGGAATGCTGGCATGTCATGGACGGTCATTGTAATATGGTGATCGGATATGTTTTCTGCAGTGTGTGTGTGTGTGTGTGTGTGTGTTTTCTGCAGTGTGTGTGTGTGTGTGTGTGTGTGTGTGTGTGCGCGCTTTCAGGGTAAATGAGCATTCTCTGTGACTTTATTGAGCAGTGGGTGAGTGACATACATAAAACGACAGTGCGTGGTGATAGTTATTCTTCAGACATAATCCGAGGAACATAGTAAAAGTCAACGTGTTGACACTTGGGAGAGATTCTCAAGAAACAGGTCGCTATACGGCTGAATTGCTGCCGATGCGATGTTGAATATTAACTCACTCACTCAAAGAACAGGAGATTTGCTGCCAGTGAACAAAGAAAGATTTGGATGTGTCAAGTTGATGCGGAAGCCATTCCTGCATTTCTACTGAATAGTGTTGATGGTGAGCCTTCAGTCACACATTTTACTTGTTCAAATGAAAGCCTCAGTTCAACATTACAGTATTGTGATGAACAACCAACTGTCATGTCACCACATGTAGACACAGAGACCAATATCACATAGAGATTCACAGTTCCCTTGCAGTTCAGTGATAACCCATCGATAACTATTGAAAATATCACCTTTAAATGAGCAAGGAACAATCTCAGTGACATTGCATCATAATACATTTACAAGAAACCTAAATGGCTGAACAACGAGAAGGAATGATTGACCGTCTAATAAATAATCTCCGAATCTGAGTCCGACAGAGCGCCTGTGGGCTGAACTCGCTAGGTCAACGTCAATATACGCCACACTTGCACAACTGGGCAACGAGTTGCATGAAGGAAAGGACGAGCATTCCACAGGGCTGATTGCATAGGGTTATTCAGTCTATTCCGAGAAAGTGTAGAACTGTGATCACGGTACACTGTGGTCACACGAGGTACTGACTGAAACACCCCTTCATTGTCGTACGTCTCATGTGACAGGATAATCAACATGGCCATAATGTCTACAAAAAGTGTGACTATCCCCATTTTAAAATTCACCTTTGTAGCCATCACATTAAATATTCACATGTAATTCAACATAGGAAAATGTTTTCAAAGTTATCCTATGATTTCCTTTTTTTTAATGTACAAGTGGAGAAAACTTCTTAGACATATATTCGTTTTGCCACATACTGTTTAGGACGAAACATTGTAGTAAACTGACAGACATTCACCATTTGATATGGGCAATCAAAGTTTGTTTAACGTTCATCGGAGGGGTCCTATGGAGGTGTCCTCAGATCCTCAAGGGGTGGTGGAGTAGCCTAGTGGTTAAAGCGTTGGCTCGTCACGCCGAAAACCCGGGTTCGAATCCCCACATGGGTACAATGTGTGAAGCCCATTTCTGGTGTCCCCCGCCGTGATGCTGCTGGAATATTGCTAAAATCGGCGTAAAACCAAACTCAGTCAGTCAGTCAGTCAGATGCTCAATCAGAGAGATATCATTTAAGAGGGAGACGTACTAGCTTCATGAGAATATTGCTTATTACACACATGGAAATCAGTTCCTACAACACACCATGCCCGGGGCTTCTAGTCACTTGCCCATAAACCACAAAAAAAAGCCATTGCATACAAGACTACATTCATTGCAGCATATTTTGATAAAAATAGCTCTTCAGACTAGTTAATGACCAAACATAACATTGCCAGGCTAATGGTTTCCACGCGGACAGCCGATATTGCATCAAGTTAATGTAAAAAAAACTAAAAAGGTACACAAGTTTAAAACTGAAATTGCGAAGCAACAAATGCGAATATTTTGCCTCAACAAAGACTACCTGAAACGGTAACTCATCTAACATTTCTGCAGAATTACCACAGGATTCATTGAGAAAAACTCTTTCTATGAGTAGTTTACTGTGTTTGGTGGCGTTCCTGGAGCAAACAGGAGCAAAATGTTAAGAATTATGAGCACACACAATGCTGGGTTGCCCTCACGAAATAAAAGACGTTATTAACGTGAAAATTGGTCAATATGGGATATAAAGGATAGGACAAAATGCTTGAAAGATTTAAACAAGACAAACTAACGATTAATCTGACAGAATGTCAAATAATCGATCAATTTCACTGAAATGATGTTTTTGGAAAAAAAATTCGAATATGATTTGTTCTTAAAAGTTTCAAAGTTTTCTTCTGAAACCTTAGCCGTCCGTACCAAGAGTAGACAAATCAAATATCAGCCTGTTAATACCGACTTGTATAGGTCTTCTGAAACCTTAGCCGTCCGTACCAAGAGTAAACAAATCAAATATCAGCCTGTTAATACCGACTTATATAGGTCTTCCTGTGATAATAATGCACTCTTCCGGATGTCTCTTTAGTGTAAACTTCCCACGAAACTCGGTTAAGTAGATCCATACATTTTTGCAGTGTGAGAGCAACTTAAAACCCGTGAGTAATACAACGAGGGCCTGAGAAGAGAGTAGCATATAACTGAAACACACAAATAATATGAGTTACATATATCCCAAGACGTGAGACAGAAACACCCCACAGTACAAAAGATGTTTCCAGGTTTACAGATTGTCTTGACACTTCATGGTTATTTTCTGTCCTCCGAACCACACGGTTTGGTGGTTGTGTCACGATGTGAATGCATCTCCAAGTGTTTCTTCAACATGACTTGCCGTTCCTTGTTTTATCACACCCCCTCCAAGACGTGTTACCTGTCAGATGCAGTTTACACTGAGGATGACCTCCAGGTTTCAGCTGACATGCAGTATCTGATGTGGAAAAGAGGTACCGGTTTCACTTCTTCTTATGATGAATTTTCTAAATAAGGTTTTAGAGTTGTATCATGAAACTTTAAATGATCAAACTCAGGCCATGGCAATGGTTTATGTTGTAGTTTTATGATGCCACACAATGAATGGTTCTGTAACGAGTTTGTCAATGCCTCCGTTTTCAGTAAATAACTCTGGTTTAACACCACTTGGAACAGCATTCTAGTTACACCATATATCATGCCACTGTGGGAATTAATTCAGGTCTAAGATATTCACCATTTTCATTTGGGTTTTGAAAGCGGTTACCTGGATAGGTACAGCTTATATCACGATAACAACCTGCGCCAGGGTAACGATGAAACACAAAACGAACGAATGGTTCTGTAATGATTTCGTCAGTTATCAGGCTTATTGTGAGTGAATTAGTGAGTTAGGTTTGACACCCACATGCAGTATTTAGTGCTGAAAAAATATTTCATTTTCATGTCCCTTTTCAAAGACTTGTACATGCTATGTAATACATATTACAACTACATAACACTATTCCTGTAAATAAAGTTGCTGTATGGTTTGTCAACGTCTCCAATATCTGGATCGGGGTAACTAGTGCACATAATGTAGCATATGCTATATTTGGGATTCCGCTTTCTCATTCAAGTACAGATTCTTGTACTTTTGTTAGGTTTAGTCCATCCCGGAAGTCCAGTGAGTTCACTCCGAATGTTGAGTGGGTTAGATCACTGGCTTTACCGGCTGACGAGTTGGTACCTGACTCTGAAAGTGTGTGTTCGAATCCGTGATGTCACTCAACCTTAAACAAGTACAGGAATCTCTACTTCAATGAGAATGTGTAATCGCAAATATAACACATTTTACAGGCAAGTTAAACAAACAAGTCTTGAGTATGAAAAGAGTTTCTCTTTTCACACGTTCGCACCGTTTGAGTGTTCTAGGATTTGTTTAGGTTTGAGACACTGACCTGGCAATTTACGTATTTGTTCAGATGGCTGCGGCAATGGATACAGCTGGAATCCAAAACTCCATCTGTGCTATAATGTCCACACAGGTTCTCCCAAATCATGGACGGATGCAGAAAACGCATGTATTCAAGATGGCGGACATCTTCTTAAAGTTGACAACCTCGCAACAAATCTACTAATGAACTACTTTGCTGTAAAACACAGTAAGTACATATATATTTATGTATATAGCAGTACCACGGCTGTGTCAAAAACATTCTGTAACCAACCTGTGAAGATCCGGGTTAGAAATTATCTTCAGGCACCCATACGTGTCTAAAGCTTGAATAATACATTCTGTAATCTGTCGATACCAAACGTAAACTCTGGATCGATTACAGGTTAGACTTTGTCCCCAGCAAACTATGTTGCTGGTAAGAAGCGACTTAGTCGATAGGTTGGTCAGAATCGCCGATTTGTTTGATGGAATTCATGGCACCTCAACGAGCTTGGTCGTTGCTAGCATTTTCGACCCTTATTTGTCGTTTGAGGCAATTAACAGAAGGGAGTGGTCAGGCTCGATTGACGGCCGTCATTGTATAATACTTGACTTAATCAATGCTCAGGATGCCAATCACTAGATTGTGTGCTTCAAACTACAAACATTACAGTTTAAACAACAAACCAGTCGTTACGTGTGTGTTATATTCTGAAACAGGATATAATCAATAAAATATTTAGTTTTAATGCGTAATTTTTTTACTCAATTTCAAATTTGAGAAATTGTTAGGAATTAGGTTCAAAGATATTGAAAAAATATGATTCAATTAAATTTCATTAGTTCAACTTCCATATTTTTCTACATTCAGTTTCCATAGAAACACACTTCCAGTCACAGACTGAGATAACATTGAGGTCATTTATTGTCTCCCTATAACTGTGAAAGTTTGTGTAGAGCCAATGTTTTATATAGTACAATGATGATAAATATGCCTGGAAATCCAAAAATTAAAATTGAAATTTCCATTCATCGACTTCTAAAAACACCCGCAAATCTGAAAATATATAACGTTAATTGCCTTAATTCTACATTTATTTATCCTCTCAACTTTTAAGTGTGAGATGTTTTTCGCCATTATGTGATTCTAGGAGTATCCATGTGGCTTGGCGGTACTGATATACAAGTGGAGGGAACGTGGTTGTGGGCAGACAACTCTTCAATTCAATCCGTTTGGTGGAATACAGAAGGGCATCAACCTCGAGGACGCGTAGGTCATCACTGTCTTGCAATCCTCTACTATTCTGAGGATCCTGTGAACAAATGGCACGATGACACATGCACTAAAGACCACCGTTATGTATGTCAGCTACCAGTGGAACCAACTTGCTGCTGAAAGTATACATGTTATAACAAGTCTATAAAGCCTTGTACTCCTCTACCTTTCTGAGGATCCTGTGAAGAAATGGCACGATGAGAGGTGCAACAAACTCCATCGTTAGTGGAACCAAGTCTCTGCAGAAAGTATACATGTTACAACCAGTCTATAGTGTGTGGCATGCGTTTCGGTCTCGTGGCTGGCCGTATGGTGTGTCAGTAGTACTGTAAACAATACATCAACTCCATCATTACTTGCTTACTACGTCATCTGTTTCTGTGTAGCCTCTGGGAATAGATACTTTCATTTGGGGGAAATAGTGTGGATAGTGCGTGCAGTGGGCGGGGCAAGAAATACCATGCTTTTCGTTAGAGGAGACTAACGGAATCGGGTGGTCAGGCTCGCTGGCTTGGCTGACACGCGTCATCGTATCCCAATGACATAGATCGATGCTCATGATGTTGATCACTGGATCTTCTAGTCCAGACCCGATTATTTACAAACCGCCACCATATAGCTGTAATATTGCTGAGTGCTACGTAAAACTAAAGTCACTCACTCATGTTAAATAATACTGACAGGAAAAAGATACTTCCTTGTTTGGGCAAATTGTATGGGTGACGCGTGTTGTCGGCGGGGCGTGAAATTTTGGCCTTTCGTGAACACTTGGTGTCATCACTGAATTTCAGTGATCCTTTCGTGTACATTTCACAGCTATTTGTTCCCTTTGCACCAAACGGAATTTATTTATGGGAATGGTTGAGGCTGGACTCTTTTGCACTTTATGCACACATGTTAGTTAATTATGCAGGAAATTGTTTTAATCGTATTATTCCCTATCGTTGGCGTTTTGAATTTACTCTTATCAATGAAGACAATAAAGATATCAAATTCTGTATGGTGTTGTTATCCTCAATTTGTCCTTGTTCCAATTCGTTTGAACTCCTTGTGTGCTTGAAATACATGTTTCTTTCTCATGTTTGTTCTTATAAGAAATTAATGGTATTGTACAGAATATACTACTCACACTTTGCTAAGGATCACAAACTTTCACAATTTTACTTAAACATAGATTTATCATTTGAAAATGTATTCATTTAAAACTGGGTAAATAATGATATGGTAACCCCTCTTTAGGCAAATAGTTACTTTAATCTAACTTTATGCACCTTATTCATGAGTAACCATAAACATGGTTTTCATGGCACCAATCAATCATTTTGCTAATCATGAAACGAGTCATTGACAAGTACACAACACCTGTCAATAGCAGGTATGGAATCCACAGGATGAAATGACATACTGAAACCTAGGATCCATGCTTACAATAGGCTTAGATATTTAAACCAAATTTGACCCCACATCATAGTTTTCTGTTTAATCAATGATTTGATCCTTAGCAAAGTGCGAATAGTATATATTAACTCAATTTGTTTGGGTTTTCTTGTCATGAGAATTATTTTTGATATCCATTCACTTACACGTTATCTAATTATGTATGAAAGTGTTCGTAACCCTGACGATTCTCTGACGAGACTTTTTGGCAATCTGCGAAGATCTGTTTGTATTCCATATGATCTTGGTTCATTTTTGAAGGTATCATTAAAAGTATCCTTTTCATATTTACAGAACAGTGTTTATTCCAATGAGTGTGAACGGTTTGCGTGCATTAAACATCCATCACAGGAACCCTTAAGAATACATTTCATTTATTCTGCACCCTTGTTGGGAAAACGACTTGCTAGAAGAGTGTTTTGAGCGCTGAGATTTCAGTCACTTCAGTAGCCCCAATAGCACCTGCATCTGTGTAGATTCGTAAGTCCTCGTAAAATGGCAAACATTGAGCAACATGTATCGAACGGCTCTCGATATGTTGCATATTGGCCATATTGTCCAAAATGAGAACGGAGAGGCCCCATAAGTTAAGGAGTGGCATGTGGTATTAGTGTTAGAGATGTATTCACGACGCGACTCAATCAACAAGCCTTGTGGTCATTACCTTTGAGTGTCATCACAGTAATCGATCTGTAAACCTGTAAACTTGGCCTTGGTGAGGACTGGCTCACTTTTGGACGCATGTATTCCGTATTATCTCTGGGTATTTAAGTCTAAGCAAATATTTTCTGAGTCTCTCATTATATTACTTAGTCTCTAATGCATAAAAGCAAAAATAACAGGCTTCCGGGGATATTTGCAATAAAGAGACAAACCGAAATATGAATTGATATTACAGGAAGGCTCTGATAAGTCAATATTTCCATGTTTTTGTCACATCCCCAAAATGTTAATGGACACGAAATATGTAAATAGCATCGACTCGATATAACGATTTAATAAGTGACTATTATGTAATGTTTGGCTTGGAGAATCTCTGTGTTGCAATGTGAGACATAACTAATAGATTCATTAGCTACTTAAAATCCTAAGGTAATCTATCTCTATAATGCATAAAAGTCGATGTGTTTACGTTTCTGTATGCACTTCCGATGTCCCTGAAGAAAGAGGGAGTGCAAAAATATTTATAAAGAAATGGTTAAAAAAACTGGGTATTTGGCATGCTGTCATTTAAGGCATGACATCGACCATCATCGGTTTGACCCATACGATTAATGTGAAAACCAGTACGCATGTGTACATAACCGCTGATTTTTATCATTATGAATCTATTGTGTTTAACTAAGGGCTTTTACATTTGAAGAAGAAATAGTTCTTGACAGTACATTATGCTTCAATAACAGTCGGTAGCAATATTGGAATGTCTTCCGCGCCTGTTTGACACATCAAAATCTTCTTTGATGATTGATAGGAAGTAACTTGTTCATTGAGAATCTCCCCAATCTCGGTGATCGTGTTGACCATTTTAAGTTCCTGTACATGAAGTGAATGTTCTGCGAGACACTGGGTCTGTCACTGGCGTGCTGTGGTTGTTCATAAGAGGCTCTGCTCATTTGGAGATCTATATGTTGAAACCCAACTGCAAAGAGCGTAACTTTTAGGTATTATTGGGATGCACGCACGTTTTCAGAAACTATGTCACTGTATTGCCGTGTAAGCATGTGGTCACTCTCACACGGCCAAGTGTGCATGGACATCCTTTCAATGTACCAACTAAGGTTATTCAAAGGTATAAGAATCTAGTTTTATTTTGAACCTATTTGAGCATGAATCTTCATAAAGCAAGGGCCTAAACATTGTCGCGGCTTCCGACGTTCATACAATGCGACCCTCACACTATGAAGGTCCTACTCCGATGAACTAACATATTTACAGCCTGTCCTTTTGTTATTCGGATCAAATCCTTTTCAAGGGAAACAATTTCTTTATACCCTAGCTTCGAATAATGTCGAAAGATTTTAAAGCGAAAAACTAACGATTTTGATAGATTGAAGCAAAATCCTTTCCACATCCATAAGAAATATCTGCTTAAAGCACAGTCGGTTGTACAGTTGAGACTGTATCATGAGTGTGTGTTTGTTTCAGCAGAATTACAGTTGTACAATGTTGTTCGTAAACAATCGACTCTGGACCAGACAATCAAGTGATTGTCACCATGCGATACAATGACAGAGCATGTGTTTATGAATCACTAGGAAATAGTGATGATACCAGGTGTTCGCGAAAAGGTGAGCGTATCCTGCCCCACCGGTGGCACTCGTCATAAACTTATGTTAAGTCTAGTCATTTGTTCACCTGAAATAATTCGGAAACGTACGGTACAAGTCAAAATAGGGAATTGCAACTTCGGAGCAAGAGTGTTATGACGCTCTTTGAAATCTTGGTAAAAGTGAACATGCTCGATTGTACCTCACAGGTTGTGAAATGTAAACACCAGAGGCTGGAGCCTGTTGGAATATTGCTTGACAAGAATGCAAAGTTGACTATTGGGAAGTTGAAGTCATTCGTGTTTTGTCAATCTGAATCTTTATGCATAGATCCGGACAGGAAACAGTTGACTCGGTCTCTTTTGTCTCTTTAATTTCAAGTTCAGGTGGGTAATTCAGTGGAAGGCAATTGACTATATGATGGTTAACGATATAACTTTACTCAGTGCCAAGATACCCGTGGGGATTCCGTTAGAATTGGGTTCTAGCAACCTATGCTGGGTCCACTTGTACAAAGCGATCTTAGTTCTAAGACGATCACAAGTCTATGTTTTAGAAGTGTCGTTACGATCACCTCAAAGGATCCCTGGTTTGGTCGTTTGTTTTCTCTTTCTTGACAATTTGGGCAATTTGCAGCATCTCGAGAGCCATTAGATACAGATAGTTCGTTTCTTGCCCTTTAACGATTTTACGTATGTTCGAATCTATACAGATGCAGTTATTATTAGAGAAGAGGTTACATAAGAGTCCTGCCCAGTACACTAAACGTATCCGTGCCATACATTAACAGTTCAAACGAAAGGAAGGACAGTGTGGGGAGAATGTGATATCTTTATTGTCTTCATTGATAAAAGTAAATTGAAAACGCCAACAATAGAGAATAATCAGATAAAACAATTTCTGCATAATTAGCTAACATGTGTGGATAATACAGAAAGTCAGTGCAAAGGTGTCCGGTCCCAACTATCCCATACACAAATTCTGTTTACTGTAAAGGGGCAATAGCTGTGAAAATATACACGAATGGATGACTGAAAATCAGTGATGACACCAGGTGTTGGCCAAAAGCGTATGCATTTCCTGTCCCGCCCACTCCACACAATGTGCCCCACAAGGGAAGTATCTATTGCAAGACGCCTCACAGCAGTACTCCTGCCAAATGAATTCTTATGACGAAGTAATATGTATTGTAAAGGTTTTATCATGTTTCCCTTGTAACAGAGTCTAGGTCTGCGAAGTCTTCACAGTGTTATTCACATGCACAGATACCGATACACATGCCATCGTGTCATTTCTTTACAGGATCCTCAGAATGGTAAAGGAGTACAAGGCATTATAGACTTGTTAAAATATGTATACCTTTAGCAGCAAGTTGGATCCACTGGTAGCTGCATACAAAACGATGGAGTTTGGTACACATGTCATCGTGCAATTTCTTCACAGGATCCTCAAAATGGTACATAAGTACAATGTATTATAAACTTATTAAAACATTTATTCTTTCAGTGAGTGAGTGAGTGAGTGAGTATGGTTTTACGCCGCTTTTAGCAATATTCAAGCTATATCACGGCTGGGGACACCAGAAATGGTCTTCACACATTCCAACAGCGAACCCGGGTCTTCGGCGTGACGAGCCAACACTTTAACCACAAGGCTACCCCACCGCCCCGTATACTTTTAGCAGGGAGTTGGCTCCACTGGTAGCTGGCATACATAACGGTGGCCTTTCGTACAGTTATGATCGTGCCATTTGTTCACAGCATTGTCAGAAGAGTGGACAAGTGCAAGACAGTTCTGGTCTGTGCGTCTTTGAGGTTGCCCTCCTTCTGTATTCCACCAAACGGATTTAATTGAGGTGTTGTCTGCCCACACCCACGTTCCCTCTTCTTTTATATCAGTACCGCCAAGCCACATGGATACGCCTAGAATACATAATAGCAAAAAACATGTCACACTTAAAAGTTAAAATGATAAATGTATATAGAATTAAGGCAATGAACGTTATATATTTTCAGAATAATGTTTATTTTCAGAATGTTGTTTAACGCCACACTCAGTATATATTCCAGGTTTACGGTTGTGGGTTCTATATATAGTTTACTAAATGTCATGATCGGAATCAAATAGTCCACATTATTGACTTTTGACATACTGATCTACGCACTACTAACCACCCGATCCCTTTGAATCGTCTCTTCAGACAAGCATTGGTGGCTGAAGGCCAGATCTTCACGGGTGGGTTATGGAATGTTTTTGACACTGTAGTGATACTAATATAGACATAAATATGTACTTACCGTGTTTTACAGCAAAGTGGTTCATTAGTAGATTTGTTTCGAGGTTGTCAACTTTAAGAAGATGTCCGCCATCTTGAATACAAGTGTTTTCTGCATCCGTCCAGGATTTGGGTGAGCCTGTGTGGACATTATAGCACAGATGGAGTTTTGGATTCCAGCTGTATCCATTGCCGCAGCCATCTGAACACATACGTAAACTGCCAGGTCAATGTTTCAAACCAAAACATATCCTGGAACACTGAACACAAGTGTAAAGCAGAATTTCTGTTCACTTGCACATGTAACGTGTTATATTTGGGATTACACTTTCTCATTTAGGTACAGATTCTCTTATTTTTCTTAGGTTGAGTTCCATCCGGGATTCGAACTCACACTCGCAGAGTCAAGCACCAAATTGCTAGCACACAAAGTCGGCGATCTAACCCACAGTAATCTGTACTTTAATGAAAAATACGTAATCCGAATTGTATCATATGTTTCGTTGAATTTACGGGTGTCATGGGTCAAGAAATTGGAGGGGTTGACAAAAAACATAACAATATTTTTTCCAGGAATAGTATTAAGTAGTTGTAATATGTAATACATTGCACATAAATGTCCTTCAAAAGGGAAGTGAAATATCTTGTTTGAGCGCTAGACACTGTATGTTGGCGCTAAAACCTAACTGTCTCATTCACTCACAATAAGCCTGACACTGACTGATTGACGAAAGCATTAGAGAACCATTCACTCGAGTTAATGTGTCATGGTGCCTCATTACCCGGGCGCAGGTTTTCACAGGTTTATTGTGATGTAAGCTGTACTACCTAATTGAAATGATAATGGTGAACATCTAACGACGGATTCAATTCCCACAATGACATGGCCCATCGCGATAGAAAATGGATAACTGTTCAAAGTGGTGTTTAACCTAAGTGACTCACTGAAAACGTAGACATTGACAAATTCGTTACAGAACCATTCATTCGCTCTTGTGTGGCATCGTAAACTACGACATAGGCTATTGCCATGGCCTGAGTTGTATTATTAACAGGAATATAGTGATAAAACTGTAAAACCGTATTTAGTAAAATCTTTAGAAAATGAAATGGAACTGGTACCTCTTTTCCACACCAGATACTGCATGTCAGATGAAACCGGGAGGTCATCCTTAGTGTAAACTGCATCTGACAGGTAACACGTCTTGGAGGAGGTCCGATAAAACAAGGAACGGCAAGTCATGTTGAAGAAACACTTGGAGATGCATTCACATCGTGACACAACCACCAAACCGTGTGGTTCGGAGGACAGAAAATAACCATGAAGTGTCAACACAATCTGTAAACCTGGAAACATCTTTTGTACTGTGGGGTGTTTCTGTCTCACGTCTTGGGATATATGTAACTCATATTATTTGTGTGTTTCAGTTATATGCTACTCTCTTCTCAGGCCCTCGTTGTATTACTCACGGGTTTTAAGTTGCTCTCAAACTGCAAAAATGTATGGATCTACTTAACCGACTTTCGTGGGAAGTTTACACTAAAGAGACATCCGGAAGAGTGCACTATTATCACAGGAAGACCTATACAAGTCGGTATTAACAGGCTGATATTTGATTTGTTTACTCTTGGTACCGAAGGTTAAATTTTCTGGAGAAAACTTTGAAACTTTTAACAAATCATATTCAAAACAAAATTCCAAAAACATCTCTTCAGTGAAATTGATCGATTATTTGACATTCTGTCATATTTATCGTTAGTTTATCTAAGCTTTAAATCTTTCAAGCAATTTGTCCTTTATATCCCATATTGACCAATTTTAACGTTAACAACTTCTTTTATTTCTTGAGTGCGACCCAGCATTGTATGGGCTCATAATCATTAACATTTTGCTCCTGTAGACTTCCAGGAACGCCGCCAAACACAGGAAGACCTTTACAAATTGGTATTAACAGGCTGATGTGTTTCGTCCCGGTACGGACGGCGGAAGTTTCCAAAGAAACATTGAACCTTATCAAACAAAACCATGCATAGAAAGAATGCTAAAACCATATATGCAGTGAAATTGATCCAATATTTGACATTCTGTCATTTTAATGGTTAGAATATTGAAGCTTGAAATATTTTATTCATCGCTTTGTCTCTTTTTAACCACATGGCCCAGTGTTTTGTCTGCGTGGGAACCTTCAGCGTTTTCAATGAAGAGCTTCTTTTATCATGGTATATAGCAGTAAATGTAGCCTTGTATACCATATGACCCAGGCTTTTGTGTGCTCATAATTATCACCAATTTGCGTCTATTGACTTAAAACGGTCTACTGATCACAGATGCATTCTTTCATAATGAATCCTGTGGTACTTCTGCAGAACTGACAGATGCGTGGCCGCTTGAAATCGACTTTGTTGTGGTAACATATACATACTTTTTGTTTCCCAATTTCATTTTTTCAAAATATTGTACCCTTTTTATCTAACTTGATGCAATATTGGCTGTCTGCATGGGAACCTTCTTCGTTCTCAATGTTATGTTCGTCAATAACTGGTCTGAATAGCTTCTTTCATCATGATGTGCAGCAGTAAATGTAGTCAAATGTATACATGGTTAGTTAGTTATTTACTTTATTTAGCGTCGCACGCACAGCTAAGGTATTTCGGCGACCTCGTAGTACACTTATTAAGAAATGAGGGGGAACAAAAATAGAAATTTTGAAAGAATGGTGTTACTACCTAAAAAATGATAGCAACGGAGTATTAGGTATGTGTATGTGCGGCTGCTTGTACTAGCCCAGAAATTTTTAATGGAAAACATGAATTACTCAATTAAAAAAGTAAGGCAGGGACCAACAAGTACCATATTTATATGAAATAACGTAAAGAGTAATAGAGGTCGAAATTTGGAATTGAAATACGTAAAGATAATAGAGATGGTAGATATAATAAATGGTTACTGTTACTGTTATTGTTTGAGGACAGAAACTTGTTAGTATGTTTAAATACATATTTATTAAGTGAATAATGATGAGCATATAAAAGGTTAAAAAATGAAGTTAAAAAGAGAAAGATGATTTGAAAAGTTAAAAGAACATATAAACATATTTTTAACAATTTTTAAAATGATAAAGAGTGGAATTATTGCATTATTGTTTGTGTTGCTGGATGGTTTGGTATAGTTTTGTATGAATGAGATATTTAATGAGTGGTTTAGTTAATTTGGGGTTTGTTAGAATGTGCTTGAGATCAGAAGAGTTAGCATTATTGAGGTACTGTTTTAAAGCATTGGTCATGGGGTTCTTGTATACATGGGCATCTTCTGCTGTTTATCACTGGTAGGGAACTTGGTTACAGTGAGAGTGGAGTCTTTGTGATTTTGCACAGAGTCTTTGCATTATGACGGAAACTTTTAGCAATATTCCAGTATCACAGAGGGCTCTTTGCATGTGATGATTCGACAGTGAGCCAATTTAACCACTGAGCTGAGCCCCTTTGCATTGACAAGTATTTGCATTGAGTTTTGACAAGACTATTTTTAATTATAGTTTTTGTGGGTTTTTTACACATAGATACAACATTCACTCACACATTACTATAAATAGAGAATACAAAACGATGTCCCGTGCACACCACACCTATGAAACGAGTGAACGCTCCGGTATCCAGCGAGCGAAAGCGAGTTAAATACCATTACCATTCACAAATATGGCACTACACCGGACACAGCCCAGTATTTTATTTATTACTCACCCAAACTTAGCAAAATAATATGGAGCAAAGCACTTCTTTCCTAAGAATTCAACGAGTGTGATGACTCTCAGCTTTCCGCGAGTCAGTAGTTTTGTGGGTGTCTTTGGGTAGCTGCTTGAGGGTTGAGTCAAGGGTGATGTCTGTGGTGGGTGGGGGGTTGTCGTGAATGTAGCTTGTAATGGGAGGTGTGTGTTGTATGGTGTTTAGCTGTTGTGCATGTAGCAGACTGTATAGGTGTTCGAGGCATGGAGCTTTAGTTGGGTTAGATTTGAACTTTTTAAGTGTTGATTTCTTAATGTTGTTGTATTTGTTTGTGATTAGCTTGAAGACAGGGTTGTGTTGAGCCCCAGCCCAGTAAGTGAGTGTGGTTTGGTTTATTCTTTGTGTGATTGAAGAGGTGCCTGTGAGTAGAAGTAATGTATTAAGGGAGGTACCACTCCTCGTGCCAAGGGCTAATTTGAGGGATTTAAACTACACAAAATTGAGTTTTTGTAAATTACAAGGGTAGAGGTTGTGGAGGACCGGAGCGGCGTAGTCCAGCCTCGACAGTATAAGAGTTGTGTATATGTTGATAAGTGTATGTTTGTCGGCACCCCAGTTTGTGCCACTGATGGCTCGCATTAAGTTTAAATCTGTTTGACATGAATCGACCAAGTTATGAATGTGGGGTGTTCATGTCATATGGTGGTCGAAGGTTACTCCTAGGAATTTGGCTTCTTTTTTTAACTCAATTTCTTGGTTATTTAGGTGTAGTTTGGGGGTATAATTTTGCATATACTGTGTTTTGAATAATATGCCCACGGTTTTTTTTACATTGATGTGGAACCCCCATTTTTGGGCCCAGTTTTGGATGAAATTTAGCATTCTTTGAATTTTAGTGGATGCCTGTTTAACTGAGGTGGAAGAAGTGCAAAATGAAATATCATCTGCAAATTTGGCAGTTGTGATATCAGGCCATTTATCTGGGAATATGTCATTAATCATGAAGTTGAATAGAGTTGGGGATAATATGCTCCCTTGGGGGGTTCCATTTTCTAGAGGATAAGGATCCGAAATGGTGTTGTGAGATTTGATTGTTATTTGTCTGTCGTTTAAGAAAGAGTGGATGAAATTTAGAATTCGACCGTGAATGGCATGTTTTTGAAGTTTTTGTAGTAGGCCGTTGTGCCAAACCATGTCGAAAGCCTTACTGAAATCGATGAAAATGGCCATAGTGTATTGTTTCTGTGCTTCTTTGATATCTTGTTCCAAATGTTAAATGTGGTCTAAAGTTTGGTTTGGAGTAAATCCGCTCTGGTCCTCTTTAATTAGGTTGTTGGTTTGAATGAGGTGTTTCAGCCTGTTATTTATAATAGTTTCGAGAGTTTTACAGAGGTGTGAGGTGAGAGATATGGGTCGGTATGAGTCAGGCTCGTTATTGGGTTTCCCTGGCTTGAGGATTGGTACCACCCTAGCTGTTTTCCATGTGGTTGGTATAGTTCCTGACGTCCAGATATGGTTGAAGAGGGTAAGTGTGAGGTTTTGCATTTTGGGAGTGAGTTTGTTGAGTATGGTGTATGTAATGGTATCTGGACCAGGGGCTGAGGCTGTTTGTAGTTCATGGATGTTGATGATTTTGTTTATTGGTAGATCAGTGTGTGGGGGGTGTGGGGAGTAGGGTGGTGTTTTTTATGGTGTTTTGGAAGGATGGTGGGTAGTTGGTGGAGCTGCTTGTTGGCGAGAAGTGGACAGCAAATGCATTAGCTTTGTGTTTGTTTGTGTCTAGGTCCGGAAAGTTGAGATGGTGAGATGGGGTTTTTTAAATGCCCTTTATGGCTTTAAATGTATTCCACATGTTCCTAGTATTACATTGAGATTGAATAAGGGTAGAACAGAATTTTCTCCAAGGGTTGATTTTTGCTGCCTTGATAATCTTTTTAGTTTTATTCCGTAGTTGTTTAGCCAAATATAATTTTGAACGGTCCCTCTTTGATTGGTTAAGGGCCTTCTTTCTAGCCTTTCTGGCATTGATTATTTCTGAGCTCCTCCATGGGACTGTTTTTTGTGCAGGGTTGAACCGAATAGTTGGAATGTATTTATCTGTGATGTCTAGAATGGTGTTTGTAAGGTTTCTGTTGAATGTGTCAATGTATGGGCTGTACATGGTTGAGGTGTCTACTTGTTTGCATGCCAGTCTGCTTTTTTAATATTGTATCTGGTTTCTGTGGGTGTGGAACGGGAGGGGGGTGGAGTGTGGGTTGGCATGTGTGAGGTGATGGTGATTTTGATGGGGCAGTGGTCGCTGCCCCAGGTGTCGCTGTGGACCTCCCAGTTACAGGCTTGAGTAAATTTGGGTGTGGTGAGTGTAATGTCGATGGCTGTGAGTGAGTGAAGGTGGGAGAGTGGGTAACGAGTGGGTTGACTGTCGTTAATGGAAGTTAGGTTGTGTTTGTCTAGCCAGTCGGCAAGGCGGGATCCGTCGATATCGGTGAAAGGTCTTGCACCCCACAGTGAGTGGTGTGCATTGAAGTCTCCGAGTATAATGGTATCGGAGCCTATGAATTTAGAAATTATGTCCAAGTCTTCGTTAGTGATTTTGATACTAGGTTTTCTGTAAACGTTAATAATGGTGATTTCTTTGTTATGACTTTGGTTTTAATAGCCAGGACTTCTAAATTTTGTACGGGAATTTGCAAAATGTGATAATTGAGCTTCTCTGCAATGAAGATGCCCACGCCTCCACTAGGGGGGCCGGGATGATTAAGTGTCCGAGGTCTAAATCGTCTTCGCACACCTCTGTGAAGGTTGTATGTATCCTGATTCTGCAGCCACTGTCTTGTCCTGGATAAAGAGAGTCCATTCCGTTTCACGTTAGCATACAACTTTTCAATTCCTTTCTACTTCATCAACAATCATATTCAAGATAAAGCGTGATTCTAACTTCTCCCAACCTCTCATTTAATACCGGATTCACTTCCTGTATGATCTCAAAATCTCAAGTATTGCGGGTGCACTTTTCTCACCGTGGTAGTAAGCTCTGTCAGCGTCTTCTATACATTCCTGTGGCGTTGTGAACCATTTTCTTGCTTCAGAAATGATGATTTTTTTCTCGTCGTTTCCGCCGATCTTCAGCGAAATACAGTATCTCCATTTGAAAACTACAGTAGGAAGCAGCACATTTCCATCCTCATCCCTTGAGTAATGTTCAGTAAATAATTGTTTCACTTCCCGAATATCAAACCCGACACAGGTGTAATTAGTTACAGTTAATACACAACAATCGCTCGGGCGCCGATGAATAACAATTACTCGCCTTCTCCAAGTCCACATAGGTGTAATTAGTTACAGTTAATACACAACAATCGCTCGGGCGCCGATGAATAACAATTACTCGCCATATCCAAGTCCACCATAGGTATAATTAGTTACAGTTAATGCACAACAATCGCTCGGGCGCCGATGAATAACAATTACTCGCCTTCCCCATGCCCACCATAGGTATAATTAGTTACAGTTAATGCACAGTGGTCACTGGGTGTTTCAAGAATAATTCATTATAGTTAATGCCAAAAGGGGATATAATACTACATACTATACTACTACTGATGCGTCAAATTTCGAAATGGACTCCACAAAGCTTTACCAAATTATGCTCGGTTGTACCTCAAAGTTGTGAAACGGAAAACACCAAATCCTAAAAGCCACTCATAAAATCAAAACATAATTTTGTTCAATGTATTTGCAAATTTTAACTCCGCGTATATCGTAACAATAATAGAGAATAACACAACTATATTTACAGGTGTTAGCTGCCAGTCAGGTAGTCGCATTAGTTTACTGACCACTAGTTACTTGGATCGGTAAAAGTTGTTACTCATGCATCATCACGAATATTAGAGAGATTAATCATTCATACTTATTCAAATATTTGAGACTGGCATGTAACAAGAATGCTGGTAAGCTGGAAATTGCGTCATTGATAACATTATCCGATCATTAACATAAAAATATACATGACTGAAATGCAATGACGTAATGGTGAGACTGAGGTTGTCCGCCATTGGGAACTCAGTTCTGATATGCAGTTCAGTGAATCTCTGTTTACGCTGAACCACAGATCCAGGTTTCCATTGCAGATATAGCGACTGGCACAATCATCTGTACACATACACATACTGGAATGTTAAGTGTCAAACAGAACATCCATGTTTGAATGGTTAATCTATTCATGGGCCCTATTTAATAAAAAGACCTTGGTGGTGTGAAAATATCGTATATAGTGATGTATGTTACTGAAGAAAGTAGTTAGAATCACATTTTGTGATTGACATTACAGAAGAAAATCGCATCAAGTTATGGTTCTAATGTCCTCTTTCCTTTTCCCTGAACACCTGAAACAAAAAAAGTCCCTTGTATCTGTAAATGGATCTTTAAAACATGTTGCTAGTATGGAAAGATGTGTTTGTTTATTATCTTAGTGTATTGGAATTGTATCAAATATGAAAACAGAACGGTAGCTGGTTGCCACACTGAAACCAGGAGGTCATCCTCAGTGTAACTTGGACCTGAAAGAAAAGGTCTGATAAGTACAGGACTGGCATGTGCTTTTGGAGATGGACATGCATTTATTTAACCAACAAACCTTGTAACCTGTAAACTTGGCTTTGGTGAGTACTGGCACACCTTTGGATGTATGTATTCCGTATTATCTCAGAGGATTTAAGTCTAAGCAAATATTTTCTTAGTCTCTCATGATATTACTCAGTCTGAAAAGGATATTTGTAATAACGAGACAACCCGAAAGATGCATTGATATTACCGGAAGGCTTTGATAGGTCAATATTTTCGTGTTTTATTCACGTCCCCAAACGGTTAATGGACACGAAATATGTAAGTAGCATCGGCTCGATATAACGATTTTATAAGTGACTATTATATAATGTTTGAGTTGGAGAATCTCTATTTTACAAGACGAGACAAGATCAATATATATGATTTGCCTTTAGATTGATTTATATACTTATACTCCCAGGGTAATGTCTATCTGTAGTGCACAATGGACATACAAATCGACGTGTTTACATTTCTGTATGCACTTCCGCTGTTCCCACATGAACTTTTAGAGCTCATTTACCTGTCCCAGTGAAAATATATTTATAAAGAAATATGCTGAAACGATTTCTTTCCTGAAACTGGATATTTGACATTCTGTCATTGTTAACGGTTAGATTACTCAAGCATGATATAGTCCTTCATCAGTTTGTCACGTATACAATATATGACCACATGACCACATACGAATTCCTGTGAAAACACCAGGGGATTCTCAAGTAAGAATATGTATTTAACCGCTGATTTAATCATTAAGAAGATGTAGTCTTGAACCAAGGTCTTCTACATTTAAACAACAAAGGGTGTTTGACTGCATACCCTGCTTCAACAAAATTCAGTAGCACCTATTTGACATCATCCACAACTATATTTGATGATTGACAGCAAATAACCTGTTTATTGATAATCTTCCCAATCTCGGTGATCGTGTTGGCCATTTTAAGGTACAGTACATAAAGTACACGTTTCACGAGACCTTGCTAACTGGAAAATGATAACATATACAGATTTTGAAACTGCAAAGAACTGTAAGATAGTATGAGCATACCTACACTCGTCATCTCATGTTTTGAGAAATACGTCACCGTATTGCTCTGTAAGCCTGTGGTAACACTCACAACCTAAGTGTGCATGTATTATAGGCATGAGATTATGGTACTTATTGTAACAATAGATATGAAATCGATATTATAAATAACAGGTGATTAAGAGATAATGGGAGACAAATTATGACAGGATTTAATATTATTTAATATAAAGTTAGGACGTGACTAATAATATTTGTAAGGTAGGAATTCAGTAGCGGAGGTAATAAACATGAAAGTAGGTCGTTAGAGCTTGCAGGGGCAAGATGAGGTGATTCATAGCTTAGGCAGAAGGAATCAGCTGGACTATCTATACTAGGCACATAAAGAAACTGTGCATACAAAAATTTAAAATCTAAATTTATCAAACCTGTGTAGACACATAAGGATTTAAACTCAGAGATTAGTGACATGTATCCAACATGCATGCACGTGCCACGTTCCGTGACGTCAGTGGGTTCGTCCTTGAGACGTGCAATACGTTGTTGCACGTGCATTCCGGGAAAGAGAAACAGAGCAAATGAATGCCTCACACAATACTGTCACTTTGGAAAGCTCAACCCCTGCCCTTGCGATCGTTCAAAAAATTAAACGGCTATTGAAACGCGTAGCATGCCAAGGCTCACGTCTGCACAACGTCATGAGGCCATTGGGATGGTCCGTGGGGGAATGTCTCAACGACAAGTGGCTGCACATTTCCACTGCCACCGGAACACCATTTCTGCACTGGTGAGACGCTACATGAACACAAATGACGTCATCGATCGGCCACGTTCTGGACGTCCACGTGTAACAACGCCAAGACAGGACAGATGGATAAGGGTGACCCATCTTCGCCACAGGTTTCAGACTGCAGTGATGACTGCCCGAACCATCCGAGGACTTCGCCGTATCCACCCCAACACAGTTCGACAACGTTTATGTCATCACGGGATCAGACCACGACGTCCCGCAATACGGCCTATCCTGACACAACGTCATCGACAAGCTCGCCGAATGTGGTGCCGAAATCATGTCCGCAGACCCTTGTTTTGGTGGAGAAATGAGTCCAGGTTTAACATTTCCCATAGTGATGGACGTCAACGTGCCTATAGACGCGTGGGAGAACGTTATGCACAGGCCTGTGTCTTGGAGAGGAATCGCTTTGGTGGTGGTTCTGTGATGATTTGGGGTTGAATAACAGCACGCCAAAGAACTCCTTTGGTGATTGTTCAGGGCAACTTAACTGGTGTGGGCTACACGGATCAGATTCTTCGACCTGTGGCAATTCCTTTTCTGCAACGTCATGGCCCTGGGTTAACATTCCAACAGGACAATGTCCGCCCTCATACGGCAAGGGTTGCTATGGATTTCTTGCAACACCACAACGTTGACTTACTGCCTTGGCCTGCAAATTCACCGGATCTCTCCCCGATAGAGCATGTTTGGGACGAGATGGATCGACGTCTACGCCGTCTTCCTCATCCGCCAGATAACGTCCTTGACCTTGCAACAGAACTTGAGAGAATCTGCCGTGACATCCCACAAGCCTTCCTTGCACGTTTGATAGGCTCTATGCGTCGTCGATGCACTGCAGTTCTCAATGCCGATGGTGGACATACCCGTTATTGAGCTTGTGACATGGTCGTTTGACCCCTGTCCCGCTTGTGGACTCGTGACGTCATTGTGATTGACTTTTCAATTGAAATTCTCCCGACTTGTTATGGTCTCATGATCCCTCCATTAAAGTTTATATGTACCTTTGACATTGTTATGGTACTTATCAACTGGGATAATATTTTGACAATGCACAGTTTCTTTATGTGGCTAGAATAGATTGGACAACGTGCCAGGGGATCTTTGTACCATTTCTTGGTACTATACGAGTCATATATCCGGGCATTCTTGGAATTCACCTCACAGTCTTACAAATAAGATATTGAGGGTAAGAAATGAAAGGGGGGAGAGTAGGAGGTCTCGAGGGAAATAGGTTATTGACCAATGGAAAAAATGGAAAAGGGTGTTGGCTGTGACGTCTTAGCTTAAAAATATTATTAAATCCTGTCATAATTTGTCTTCCATTACCTCTTAATCACCTGTTATTAATAATCTCGATTTCATATCTATTGTTACAATAAGTACCATAATTTCATGCCTATAATACATGAATATCCTTTCACGGTACCCACGAGCGTCATTCAAAGATGTTAGAATTTTATTTCAGTTTTGAGTTTATTTGAGCATGAACCTTCATAAAGTGAGGGCTTAAACATTGGCGCAACTTCCGACATCTGTACAATGTAGGCCTCACACTATCTTCACACTTTTTTTAAACAAAACAATTGTGCCCTTCCTTCAAATAACTTCCCCAGAGAAAAACTGTCGATTTTGAAATGGCACAAACATTCAAACGAATTGGAATAAAGACTGTGCTGTGAAACTACGAGGATATGTTAAATAATGTTTCCTAAATGAAACAAGACCACATGGAATTTGATATCTTTATTGTCTTCATAGACAAGCGTAAATTCATTTGTGGCTTATACAGAACGTCAGTGCAAAGAGAATCACGTCCTAACTATCCTCATAAACAAATTCCGTTTGGTGTAAAGGGAAAAAGTAGCTGTGAAATGTACACGAATGGATCACTGAAAAACAGTGAAGACACCAGGTGTTCACGAAAAGGGCAAGCCTTTCACGCCACGCCGACAACACGCGACACCCATACAATTTGCCCAAACAAAGGAAGTATCTTTTGCCTGTCAGTACTCTTGACATGAGTGAGTGAGTAAATTTATCTTTACGTGGCACTCAACAATATTCCAGCTATATGTCGGCGGTCTGGAAATAATCGGGTCTGGACCAGACAATAATGTGATCAACAGTATGGGCATCGATCTACGCAATTGGGATACGATGCCACCAAGCCAGCGAGCATGACCACCCGATCCCGTCAGTCGCCTCTTTGACAAGCATGACGATCAATTCCAACCCGGATCTTCACGGGTAATAGCTCTTGACATAAACAAATTAATTCTCATGACGAAAACAAACTAAACTATGCTCTAAGTGAGTGAGTGAGTGAATGAGTGAGTGAGTGAGTGAGTGAGTGAGTGAGTGAGTGAGTGAGTGAGTGAGTGAGTGTGTGAGTGAGTGAGTGCGAGTGAGTGGAATTGATATATTGTTTACAGTGCTATTGACATACCGTACGGTGAGACACGAGACCGATATACAGGCCAGAGTATGACATTATAGACCTCTTATAATTGGTATCCTTTCAGCAGCGAGTTGGCTCCACTGGTAGCTGACATACATAAGGACGGGGGCTGGTACAAAATTCATCGTGCCATTTGTTCACAGCATCCCCAGAATGTAAGTAGAGTAGAAGACAGTTCTGACCTATGCGTCCCCGGGGTTGACTTAATTTTGTATCCCACCAAACGGACTTAAATGAGGAGTTGTCTGTCCACAACCACGTTCCCTCTTCTTGTATATCAGTACCACCAAGCCAGAAGGATACTCCTAAAATTAAATAAGCACTCAATAGTTCAGACGTAAAATCCATTAGTATTTTTTTCAGGTAAAGAAAACACATGTATATAACGTAGCCATTCACTGGAATGACTTCACACCCACGTTTCCTCTTCTTGCACACCTACCATGTCAAGCAAAATATAGACCATTATTATGTAAGCATATTTTTCCGGCTACCTGATTGGTCTAGAGGCGGTCACGTGACCGTCGACAGAAAAGCAATTGACTCCAACTTAGGTCCAACCAAAAGTCATATTGACTTGAGTTACTAAAAAAGATTTTGTTTATGTAAAGGCGTCAAGCTATGACGTCATTCTATTGTTTACATGTCAAAGTATTGTTGACATAACGTTATTGGTTTGTAGCGAAAATACAATTACTTTTCTTGACTAAATGGACATGTTTTGGTTTTTAGAAGCTTTCTTTTTCGGTAATTACATCGTAAAACAATTATGGACTGGTGAATTCGGTCAATACCTGCTTTTCGCGGGTCCATAAAAACAGGTATTGGCAGGCATTACCTGGGTTTTTTTGGCAGGCATTACCTGTTTTTATGGACCCGCGAAAAGCAATATTGACCGAGGACGCTTTTCGCGGGTCCATCAAAACAGGTATTGACCTCATCACCAGTCTATATTTGCATAATGTTCTAGAAGCAAACCAGAACTATATGTATCAACTGTGTTCCCAATGTAGAGCTGTAGTACCTACCAACCAAACGATTCGCTGTTCGGTTTCATGTTGTAGCGGTATAAATATATACCTCCTGATATCACTGACCTACAGTACAATTGGCGGATATCATTTTCCAGACAAAAAGACAAGTATTAACGATAAATACATGTTGAATTAAAACGGTGAACGTTATATATTTTGAGATTCACCGGTGTCTTTAGTATTCGATGAATTGAAATTTCATTTCATTCTGGTTTGTTTGTTTAAATCCGCACTCGGCAACATTCAAGTTTTTTGACGAGGATATGTTATGTTTTTAGTTTGAAGCTAACAATCTAGTGATTGACATCGTGAGCATTTATTCACTCAGTTAATCAATCAAGTCAACGGGTCTGACCACCGGATTCCGTTATTCGTTCAAACGGCAAGCAAGGGTCGAAACTGTGAGCAAGGACCCAGGCCGTTGAAGTGCCATGACTTCCATCAACCAATCCGGCGATTCTGCCCAACCTTCGACTCAGTCGCTTCTTACTAGCAACATAGTTTGCTGGGGACTTAGTCTAAGCTGTAATCGATCCGGAGTTTACGTTTGTTAACGGCAGATTACAGAATGTTTGTTTGTGCCACTCTCAGTATTATTCCAGCTGTATGGTGGAGGGTTGTATTGTAGGAGTTGGGCATTTATAACCAAATAAGGCATTGATCATCGATCTACGCACTACTGACCACCCGTTAATCTCCTCTTTAGACAGATCTTCACGAGTGGGTTACAGAATGCTTATGACATAGCCGTGGTAGTCTTATACCATAAATATGTACTTACCGTGCTTTCGAGCAAAGTGGTTCATTAGTAGATTTGTTTCGAGGTTGTCAACTTTAAGAAGATGTCCGCCATTTTGAATACAGTTGTTCTTTGCATCCGTCCATGGTTTTATTTGGTCTGTGTGGACCTTATAGCACAGACTGAGTTTCGGATTCCAGCTGTATCCATTGCCACAGTCATCTGAACACATATGTATATTACCAGGTCAGTGTTTCAAAACAAAACAAATCATAGAACACTGAAACGGTGAGAAAGTGTGAAAAGAGAATCTCTTTTCATACTCAAGGCTTCCACATTCTCATTGAAGTGCAGATTCTTTTACTTGTTTGAGGCTGAGTGACATCCCGGATTCGAACCCACACTCTCAGAGTCAGACACCAAATCGCTAGCGATATAACCCACTCAGCCATCGCCACTTCCAGAATGAATACAACCTAAACAAGTCCTAGCTGTTTATCAGGATTTCAAAGATCGTCATGCCACTCATGCTCAGAAGTTGTTTGATCAAGGTTACAACATCAAGGCCTCAGTAAACCTTTCAAAACGTTTTAAGGTGGACATGTGGAGGAAATTTTCAAATTTGATGCATCAGTGACAAACATTATGTCCGATGCAATTCCCTATTTTGACTTATACCATAACTTTTCGAATTATTTCAGGTGAACATGGGAGCCGTGCCAATTTACAATTTACACTTATCAGAGGGGTACACAAAGTCCGCAGTCTAGACTACCAGTGGCAGTTATCCGACTTCCATTTTTGTGGAAGTCGCGGTGGTTGAGCGGGTTAGGCGGCTGACTTTGTGTGCTGGCGTTTAGGTGCCTGACTCTGAGAGTGTGGGTTCGAATCCCGGATGGGACTCAACTCAACAAAGTACTAGAATCTGTACTTTACTAAGAAAGAGTAATGCCCAAATATAACATATGTTACATTTGACCACTTTCTAAATGGCATTGTGTATCTCTTTAGAAATAAAATGAAACTGGTACCTCTTTTCCACACCAGATACTGCATGTCAGCTGAAACCTGGAGGTCACCCTCAGTGTAAACTGCATCTGACAGGTAACACGTCTTGGAGGTGGTCAGATAAAACAAGGAACGGCAAGTCATGTTGAAGTAACACTTGGAGATGCATTCACTTCGCGATTCAACCACCACACTGTGTGGTTCGGAGGACAGAAAATAACCATGAAGTGTCAAGACAATCTCTAAACCTGGAAACATCTTTTGTGTGCTGCGGACTGTTTCTGTCTCACGTCTTTCGGCATATGTTTCCCATAATATTTGTGAGTTTCAGATATATGTTATGACGGGTTTTAAGTTGCCGTCACATAAGTATGAATCTACTTAGCAGACTGTCACGGAAGTTTACATTAACGAGACATCCGAGGCATTATTGTCACACAGAAAGACCTATACAAATCGGTATTAGCAGACTGATAGGTTGATGTGTTTAGACTCTGTACGAATGGCAAATGTTTCTAAGGAAAACGTTGAACCTTTTCAAAGAAAACCATATATACAAATAATGTTAAAGCCATCTCTTCAGTGAAATTGATCTAACATTTGACATTCGGTCATTTTAATGGATATCATCGAAGCTTGAAATCTTTCATTCATCGCTTTGTTTCTTATAAACAATATGGCCCAGTGTTTTGTGTTCATAACTATCGCCATTTTGCTCCTATTGACGCTTTCTTTCTTTCAGATTGTCTTTGTTGAGGCAAGATATGGATACTTACTGTTTTGCAATTTTAAAAGATTTCGTACTTTTCTTATTTTACATCAACTTGATGTCTGCGTGGGAACCTTCAGCGTCTTCAATGTTATGTTCGTCATTAACTGGTCTGAAGAGCTTCTTTTATCATGATATGGCGCAGTAAATGTAGTCTTGTATACCATATGACCCAGCCTTTTCTGTTCTCATAATCGCTTGGTCCTTATGACACATAACGGCCTACTGATCACAGAAGTGTTCTTTCATACTGAATCCTGTGGTAGTTCTGCAGAACTGACAGATGCGTGGCCGCATTAAATCGACTTTGTTGTGGCAACATATGCATACTTTTTGTTCCCAATTTCATTAATTTTTAAAAAATTTGTACCGTTTTATTTTACATCAACTAAATGCAATATCGGCTCTGTGCGTGGGAACCTTCAACGATCACAATGTTATGTTCAGTCTGAACTGGCCTGAAGAGCTTCTGTCATCATGATATGCAGCAGTAAATGTAGTCTTGTATTCATGGGCATCTTCTGCGAGCATGGGAATAGACGCTCGTACATAGAAGGGAAGCATTGTTCCAAAGAATGTTATACGCAATATCCTCATTAAACTGGTTTGTTTCCCTCCTAAATGATACCTTTATGATTGAGGACCTAAGGTTGGTTGATTGGTTTGTTGTTTAGCAATATTCCAGCTTTATGGCGGTAGGACCTGATGACACCTCCGTAGCGCACCTCAGATGAACTTTGATAGCCCATATTAAATAATGAATGTTTGCATTTCGTATCTACTCGTCAGTCAATTAACGTCAATCATTCGCTTCATTTCTTTACAATCACTATTCGGAACTCTCAGTTTGTACAAATAGAATGTTTGTACAACACAGAACACAATTATTGTACCCCTTTTCATGAAATGTTCGGACAGTAAAAATACCCGCCAGTATGTTGCAGAACGAATATATATTTTCTTAAACGGTTTTGTACACTTGCACATTTCAAAAATGGAAACGCACAGGCCAACTTTTTACTACGTTGAAATAATTGTGCAAATGATTGATACAACGGGAATCTTAAAATGGTGACACATCCTGTAGACATAACATTGATTAATGTTTGATGGGCATTCTAGAAGTTGGTGACTCAAAATAAAACATACAACTTTATTTACTTATTTATTGCATCGAGCGACGTTTCGATGCAGATTCTTACATCGTTATCAAGCTAAAAGCTAATGTTTTAATAAAAAAAAATGTTATTATTATTTTTTTTGAATATTGATTGTCTTGTCATAAGACACGAAGGTCTACGAAAGGGCGTTCCGGTAGGTACCTGATGTGACCACAGTTTATTGTTATCACTGCCCGGGGCGGTGGGGTAGCCTAGTGGTTAAAGCGTTGGCTCGTCACGCCGAAGGCCCGGGTTCGATTCCCCACATGGGCACAATGTGTTAAGCCCATTTCTGGTGTCCCCCGTCGTGATATTGCTGGAATATTGCTAAAAGCGGCGTAAAACTAAACTCAGTCAGTCAGTTATCACTGCCCTACACCTCCTTGGCATAGATAGAATGAGTCTATTTATTCTGCCCTGTGAAATTCTCTTCCATTCTTCTTCTTAAAACGTGTTGGCCAGTTGTGCAAGTGTGGCGTATGTTGACTTTGACCTATCGAGTTCAGCCGACAGATGTTTTATTTGGTTCAGATCCGGATATTCCTTTTATTGGACGGTCAATATAAGTTGTTCACTGGTCACGAGGGGGACATGGGCTGATGTACCCTCGATGTTTGTTTATGTTTCCTGAGCCCGAAAACTCAGGAAACGACATTTATGTGTGAGGCAAGATAATCAATTATGCCCACTGTGAATGTCCCCCATCTCGTTGATAGTGTCAGCTATTTAAGTTTCCTGTACTTAATACATGTAATAAATGTATTACGATGCAACGCCACTGTGACTGTCGCACTGAGGCTGTTCATGAGAGACCTTGATCATTAAAAGGGGATACTATATTAGTTATCTATATGTTATCACTCAACTGCAAAGGAACTGTAAATTTCTATGTGATATTGGTGTCTGCGCCAACATGTGGTCACATAACACGATGCTTTAATGTGCAACTAAGGCTTTTATATACATGCCGCGATATTGCTGGAATATTGCTAAAGGCTATGGCTTTTACATCTAAACAAGTAGAGTGTTTGACTGCACGCCCAGCAACAACACTATTCCGTAGCAATCCAGGAGTACACTCTATTGGACGGTCAAACAATGATGTCCACTGTGAATCTCCCTCATGCCGTTGATCGCGTCAGCCCTTTAAGTTTCCTGCTTTATGTAAATGTACAACGATACACCTTCACTGTGAATGACGTACTGAGGTTGTTCATAAGAGACCTTGCTCATGTAAAGGTGATGTTTTCATTTTGGATGTGTATGTTATTACAGAACTGAAATTATTTTTACTGTAAGTCACTGCAAATCTCAATGTGGTATTGGTGTCAGTGTCAGTGTTATGAGAGTGTGTTGTTTGTAATTTGTATATCACCTTGATTAGATGATAGTCATTATGGGTCACAATGTTTAAAGTTTTGAGTGTGGGTTGTGCGTCACATCTCGCATCATATATGTTCAATGGCAATAGTATTTTTAGCTGTACGCCTTTTTGATACGCCGCTTCAGAGTTGCCTCCCTTGGCTGTCTTTATTTTGTTTTGTCATGTCGTGTGTTCGACGGATTTCTATAAAGTTCTAAGTGGCTTAGCTTTGCTAGAATGCTCGAGAACTGTGTAAGAGCTATATAAAGGCTAGTTGTTGAGTTGTGCGACACGGACTTATCACATCACTGGAGTATACACATCTGTCTGCCATCGTCAGGTTGTTCAACATTCAAGACTGACCTTGCTTGCCTATTCGTCTACGGCATTGTAAACAACCTTCAATAAGTATATCTGCTCCCACTGTAAATGTGAAGACTCTGGTGAGTTAATATCTAATATTTGGGACCCAATATTTTAGATTTGTGACTCAATTGCATTGTACTAGAAATCTGTATTTGTCATTCATTGTAGCTTGCTGATTGTTTGTTCAATATATTAATAATTAATATTAATATTTTAGACTTGTCTGTGTTCTGTTTCGCTGGTTCAAAGGGGACTCTTAAACCTTTTGTCACGGCAAATTATTAACTGTAACAGTCAGCATGTGGTCACATAACTGAGCTTTCACATTTAAACAAGTAAGAGTGATTAACCACAGTTCCACCATCAGCCCTATTCAGTAGCAATGCCGAAATTGCTTCCGCACCAATTTGACACGTCTAAATCTTTCTTTGTTGACTGGAAGCAAGTCACCTGTTCCTTGAGTGAGTGAGTGAGTGAGTGAGGGTTTTTCGGCAGTGTTTCAGCCGTATAGCGACCTATTGTTTGAAAATCTCTGCCTGAGTGCCAACACGTGGTAACACTTATCAAATGAACGTGTGCAAACACATCCCTTCAAGGCACTGACTAACTTCAGTGAAAGGTATAAGAATTTAATTTTTGCTTTGTGCAAGTTCATTGGACCCTGAACCTTCAGGGAGTGAGGGACAGCCATTGTTGCTAGCTTCGAGGCTCAAACAATGTGCATCATGTTTACATAAATGCTTACCTTGGAAACTTTCTAAAGATTCAAAATTGAATTATTCATTGTGATTTTAAAACTAGAATGACACTTTGCTCGATACCAAGAAACTAGTAGCATCTTTGAGATTCAGCAACCCACAAACAACTAATGGAGCGCGAGATTCTCGGTTGATTTTCTGTCACTGGTGTTTATATATTTATATGTTCCTGATCAATGGATGCTCTATGGTCAAGGATGATAGCAATATTCCGGTTGATGCCAGTTTAGGATGACAGGCAAGTAGGCATGTATACATATGTAGTAGTTTCATGGTCGAAGTTGGTACAAGAATTTATCGGCATTTTGTGAACGAGTATCATTAACGGTTAAAACTGACGCAATTCCCGAGTCATTAAAGAGACATTGTTTGTCAAATATAACACGACACAGAAACAACTCGTTCATTCAGTGTTCAAAATGTTCCTCCAGAAATTCTTGTGCACCAAATGTTTTGGGTACTGTATGGATGGAATTTATATCTGAATTTTCCAACATTTTAGAATAGACAATATTGGGATATTGTGAAAAGGACACATTGAGGGTCACTTAATAAAGTGAACAAGAACATGAAGATTTCAGTTTCTTTATTGTCTGTACACTAAACTTTTAAAAAAATTTAAAGGTCCTTATTTATGATAGAAATTCTGTCACACCGCGGACATTGAAACAATGTAAGACGAGAATTTTCTTTTTTCATTTTAACTGAATGTAAAAATATTCGGTCTTTTTTGTCTTTGTTCTTATAGATATTTACGTTATGTGTTATCCACTCATTGGAGCCGAAACTGTCAGCTTTTTGTTAATTTAGATTGACAAAACGTACGTAGTGACAGAAGTCTAAAATATTTCCGGAAACCTGACACATGCGTTTTCTAACCAATCTGATTGTAGCACCAAACAAATTCATCTAACGGTTGCTGACAGCAGATTTGTAAATTGCAGTTGCACAGATTCCAGTCAAGTGATAAAACTGTGTTAGTTTTTCACAGCAAAGTGTTTCATCGGTACATTTGTTTTGGGATTGGCAACTTTAAGATGTCCGCCAGTCCATGAGTCTGTGTGGACATTATAGCACAGATCGAGTGTCCGATTCCAGCTTTGCCCAATGCCATTGCCATCTGAACATATATGCGTGTATAGCTAGGTCATTTAGCAGCAACATTGCATCATGCATACACCCACTGTTTTTAGCAAAATATATCAACACGATTTGATAAGGGTTTTGAAGCTCAGATGATTGCCAGTAATAACAAATGTCTTCATTTCTTTCATTATGAATCCAGCTTACACGACATCATACTTGTTGTTTGTGTGTTTCATCATAATGCTGAACATCTTACACCTGAATCAAAGTCTTACATCTGTCCAAAGTGGTGTAAGGCAAGAGTCCCTGAAATTGGAAGCATTCATTCGCTTCTGTGTGACTCATTACCAACATAAATCGTTGCCATGGCCAGAATTTGATTATCGCGAGACACACTGTAATACCTTATTTGAAAACAAACTTTACAAAGAGAAATGAAAATAGTTTCTCATTTCCAAAATATAGATACCGCATGTCAGCTGAAACCTGGAGGTCATCCTCAGTGTAAACTGCATCTGACAGGTAACACGTCTTGTGGGGGGTCTGATAAGACAAGGAATAGCAAGTCGTGTTGAAGTAATACTTGGAGATTGCATTCACTTCGCTGTAGAACTACGAAACCTTTTGGTCCGGAGGACAGGAAATAACCCTGTAGTGTCAACACATTTTGTAAACCTGTAAACATCGTTAATAATAATGTTAGTTTAGTGAATCAACAAATTTGTTACTCCATGTCATACAACACAGCATCTGACTGCCCTCTCTAAACTAAATGATGGTACTGATAATATATGTACTCTCCATGACCGTGAGTTAATATTTCATAAATGCTTTTAGAAAAGACATTTCTACTCTTGGGGACAGCGAGTCAATAATTCACAAGTGCTTTTACTGTTGCAGTTTCTACACTCGCAGACAGTGGATCCATATTTAACAAGTGCTGTTAAATGTCAGAGCCGCACGATCAGAAATCAATCATGCGCAAATCAGCAAGTGAGTCATTTAGTAAGGACTGGACAAAAATATTTCCTTTAAAATGTAAGCATAAATTGAACACCTATCTGTTTAAATCCTAATGATATATTAGTTGTAATTGATGTCATACATGCCCACTTTCTTCCAATAGGTATCCCAAAGTAAGAAAGAGATGAGCTTTTGTACGTCCTCGTCAATTATCAAATCAATAGATCGGGGACACCAGCTTATGTTTTTGGAATACTAGCTGTTTGTCAGGGACATGCAGCCTCGAATCTCTGAGAACAGACACTGATTAAGATGAGATGAGAATATTTGACATTAGAGAATAGACACAAGAAATAAGACACTTACTAATTGAACCACATATAAAACATATAGAAAAAGTGACATTATCACAGTGACGACAACGATGGTATTTAAAAGAATTAATATATTTATAACAATATGTGTATCACAGCTATAGTAAAATTAAAATAGATACAGGCAGGATATCTTCTGTATATCGAAAACTTTTCAAAACATTAAAACAGAAACTAGTGAGTGTGTCAGTGAGTTTAGGTTTTTCGCCGCTTTAGAAATGTCACGGCGCCCAGAAATGGGCTTCACACATTGTACCCATGTGGGGAATCGAACCCAGGTCTTCGGCTTTACGAGCGAACGCTTTAACCACTGGGCTACCCCAAAACCCGCAAAACAGAAACTAATTTGCATCACCACCACATTACATCAAAACCAGTGAATGTGTGAAGATCATTCTTTCATGCTGGATATATACTGAGTCAAAAAAGAAACTTCACAAATGTAATTTGAAAAATAATGAATTATTTTTCTCTGATGATACATCTATGTATCCGAAATGGGATCCCTATCCTTCGATTCTAGAAAAACGTTAGCAAAACCCACTCAAACCCATCCATTCGTCGTGCAAATGACGTTAGTGCCAAATCAGGTTTTGCACGTACAGTCGATCACTGATCTTCGCATCGAAGTTTTCTTCATATGCACGTGTTTGCATTGGCCTCAAGAATTGAAAAAACACTTTTAAACCACAGTTCTAACAGTACTTGAAATGCCACGATTGTCAAATGTGCAACGTGAACGTGCCGTTGGCATGTTGCAAGCGGGAAGATCAGTTATTGACGTCGCAAGAGCAATGGGATGCAGCCGTCGTCGTGTGTATGACTTGCGAGGTCGTCTACAACAAACTGGCACCACTTCTGATCGCCCAAGGTCGGGTCGTCCACGTGTGACGTCACGAGCAGAAGACCGTCAAATCGTCCTACGTCACCTACGTGACAGATTTCTGCCGGCTACACGAACCAGGGCTGAGATGTTTAGAGGTCGACTGTCCTCACAGTCCATTCGAAATCGGTTGCAGGCTGCCAATCTCCATTCTCGAAGTCCATATCGTGGGCCAATATTGACGCCGTTTCATCAACGTCAACGTCTGCTGTGGGCCCAACGTCACCTCCGATGGACCCAGAGAGACTGGAATCGAGTCGTCTTTAGCGATGAATCCAGGTTTACCCTCAGATTCGCGGACGGCAGGCATAGAGTCTGGAGACGACGTCGTGAACGGTATGCCCAATGTTGTGTACAGGAAGTCGACAGATTCGGGGGCGGAAGTTGCATGGTGTGGGGTGCTTTCTGGGGGAACAACCGTTCCCGACTTCTGGTCATCCGTGGAAACCTCACAGCTGCTGCTTACCGCGATCAGGTGCTCACCCCTGAACTCGTTCCTTTCATGGCGGCTCATGGCCCAGGTCTACAGTTCCAGCATGATAATGCTCGGCCTCATACCGCGATGTTGACACGAAATTTCCTTCAAAACGCTGGAATCAACGTCATGGACTGGCCATCGAGGTCCCCTGACCTTAATACAATAGAGCACGTTTGGGATGCACTTGGGAGAAGGCTTCGTGGTCTTAGGAACCAACCTCAGAATTTGCAGGAACTTGGCGCTGCCTTGCAAGAGCAATGGCGCAGAATCCCAAACCACGTGTTCACAAGCATCAGGCAGTCGATGAGGAGACGGTGTTTGGCAGTGGTGAATGCGCGGGGCGGCCATACACGATATTGAACTGAGAATTTTCGCATTTTTATTATTGTGACTTGACATTCTGTATACCCATGTTTTGGAACGGCGGTGTAGCCTAATGGAACTGATTATGGCACTGTCAGTGTATCGAGTACATCACACAGATCTCAGCAATGAAATAATAACAATTTAACTATCTTACCATCTCTTGTTCTTTTATAGTGCCCTGAAGAAAGAATGTGAAGTTTCTTTTTTGACTCAGTATATATAGAATAGAGCTGTTTTGGATTATCATTATCTCCGACTTTACAGCTGTTCTATTCTATTTTGCTATTACATTTGTTCTGCCTCTGAATTTGTACCTCTTGGAAGATTCACATTGACTAGGAATGGGTGTTTATAAACAACAAGCAAGCAAGCGTAAAAGGAACGTGTAAAATTTGTCAGTGTGTAATGTTTTATTACTGTCTATTTCTAATGCCCAAGATGTGAAATATGGCATACGCGTGTGACATAGAACAGTATTGTCTCTGTCACACGGGTGCGACACAGGAATGAGTTCCCTCTCAGGGACACATGTGACATGGAGCTGTTTACATTCTTGGATTTTCAAGAGGCCAACACTTTTTCTTGAAAAAGTAGCAGACTCTTCGTTTCAAATTTGTTGCTTGTGTCACTCAATAGCTGCTGTTAGGTGACTAGCATCTAACAAATTGTGACCGGTATCCAATATGGAGTAGATGTCTTGTGTAATGGATTGGGATAAGGGGCCTGTAAGTCCAGCGGATCCATATTGTTTTGGCAAATGGAAGAAATTTGATCATATCTGTTGGGGGGATAGGCGATGAGATCAATTTAGTTCCACCGGTTGGTATGCTGAAATGTCGGAATCAAATTCGAAATTTGTACATCGTCAAGGTGTGGTGGATGGACTTTGACGTTGACGTACTCGTCTGCCAATGGCGTCCTAAATGTGTTCGGCGTGGGGAAGGTCAGTGGATGAATGCTGGCAATCGGTGTTTGAGGAGTGTTTGTTGAAATAAGGCTGTGATTACAGATTGAGTTTGGGAAACAATATCCATACGTGTATTTTTAATAGATTGCCGAGGCATTAGGCAAACAATCTGGAAACTTATGCCATGTATGTGTAAACGTGATGTTTATTTTAGTAAAGTGTTTTTATTAGGTTTCTTAGTTATGTAATTGATAAACAAGTCTTGTGTTTAAATAATCAATTTGTTTTTAAATATCATATTCGTTTTGTTAGATATAGGAAGAAATGTTTTTATTTATAAAAGCGCCATAACCCGTTGAACATCCATAAGATATCTCCGCTAAAACCGCTTTGTACAATTCCGTCTATATTATGAGCGGTGTCCGCCCGGGAAAGCCATATCTGAAAAATACCAGTTGCCGCTAAAGCCACATTTCAAGTACAAACCTCGGTGCCGCGAAAGCCACAATGAGTAAGGGAATCAATACCGTTTTTTCAAAAAAGCGGCACCTTTTTGATCACAATGGATTAAAATTGTTTTAGTGAGTTGTCCTTTGTTTGTTTAGTTGACAGTTTTTAGTAAACATTAATCTTTTTTGGTTTAATTTGTTCTTGAATCTTTCATTCTCTGCTTTTATTGTAGATTGTATTATCTTATTACTATGTATAGAAGTGATGCGAGCTAATGGGTTATTCTATGGAAAAGGGCAATTTCAGCTTTTGCTCTTAAGAAAATTGTATTTGTATTTATGGTATTTATGTCTTCATGTAAATGACTTTGGTTTGTATGATTTGAATATTGCATCAGGAGAGAAGTGTGGACAAGAATTTTACATAACATTTATTGTGACGTTTCAACTTCAAATCAAAATGTCATTACCGCAACAGCGGCAAAAATACAGATTTTGGAAAATATATTTTGCTTAAAAACAGCCATGAAATGGAAAGAGTTTAATGTTTTTTCCAGACACGTGGTATCGCTTCTTTTGGGTATCTGTATATGTAAATTTTCAAATAATACCTGTTCCCCTTCAACGGCTGATTGGAAAGAACATTTAATGAGAGAATTTGAAGGTCTTAACTAATAAAAGTTTGGTTAAAATCATCACCTTTCTGAAAGTCATTGAACAATGATATACATAAGTCAAAATCCAAGTGCCAAATGCAGATTAATGGGAAACTGAACAAGCGAAAGATACCATACGCCCTTCATACATGTTTACAAATTCTGCAATGCAGTATCAAATCTTCTCCGTCAAATAATTCCAAGTATCCACACTTTAACTGGACGCGATAGCACTTGAACCGTCTTTGTGGTTGGAAAGAAGACAAGTATCCCACCGATAACTGTCAAACATATCAGTTCAGTTGTCTTCAATGGCAGGATCCTATTCAGAAGAAGCATTGTCAGCAGCTATAGTTGTATACCAAGTATATGATCCCAAGGGAAGACTTCAAGGGCAAAGATATACGTGTTTCATACATTGTCTATGCCTTGCACACTGCCTCCATAGTTTCACACAACATGAAAAAGTGCATGTTGGCAAATCAGAGTTTCCCATATTGGAAATCCAGTACCTGGATCTCCTGTGGGTGGCATGAAGATGTTGAAAATCTTGTAATCTTGTGTAACCTTGTGTAATCTAGTGTACTTTTTGCAGAGATGACATCAGAGCTACTGCAAGGTTTTCTTTGCTCCCGAGAGCCTAACATGCACAGATGATTCTGACTGCAGCGGTCGTCTTCAAATGCTACCATGTTCAGAAATGTGCACTGTTCAGGGACATGGATATGTGTTTTAATCAGTTGGCCATTCACAGTAAACAGACACGAGTGACCATTTCATAGGCAGACATTGAGAATTCAGTATGAAAACAATCTTGTGAAACTTGTATACCATTGTATACCATAAGGAACGTCATCCAAATTGAAATAATCGTGGCGAGTTTTGATACAGAAAGAAACTCGTGACTTTGCTAAATGACAGGAATGTGGCTATCCCTTTGGGATTCCGTTAGAATATGTCCCCAGCACAAGATACCGATACTCTGTTTTCTGCTACTTTAGGATGGCAGGCAAGTATGAACCTGTACAGGGAACGTTCGTACCAGAATACGGAATATTCTGAACGTGTATTGTCACCAACGATAACTGACGCAACTTCAGGTCATTATAGAAGCATTATTTAACAAATATACCACGTATAATGTCGGAGAAACCACTGGAATCCGTTGATTCCGGAACATAATGTTTTGATAATGTGAAAAGCATATATCAAGAGCCACTTACTAACGTGAAACAAGAACATTACGATTTCTTTATCTTTATTTTCTCTACACTGAAATTGGTAAAACATTGAAAAGCCACTACGCATTGATGTAAGTATTGTAACACCGCAGAATTTTAAAAGATCAAAACAGGTAAAATGATACAATAGAAACTTACATAACTAAAACATGCATAACTTATCATCACTAATTAATAAACAGCTACGCTCCATTTAAACTGAAAGAACCACTCAGCTGACGTTTATGTTAAAAGTAGTATAACAAAATTTCAGACCTTTAAAAATGAAAACAAGTTCGCATTATACACAGCTGTTGATGGGATCGGAGAACATCAATATCAATAGTAATATCAACAGTCAATAAAAAACCTTAAAAAGCTTCTTTCAGTTTTTAACAATATATAACACAAACACGTGATACTTCTTTTCACCTTCAGTGTATATACAATCAGCATCGAGTTGGTTCCACTGGTAGCTGACACACATAACTTATAGCCCAGGCACAGGTACTATCGTGCCATTTGTTCACAGCATGCTCAGCATCGTTGTAGATGAGGAGGCAGCGATGGTCCACGCCTGTATTTGGTTCACCTAATTCAGTATCCCACCAAAACGTTCGAATTGAAAAGTTGTCTGCCCACATCCACGTTCCTCCTCTTGTATATCAGTGCCGCCAATCCAGAAAGGCGTACCTAGAATTAAATAGTAGCAGACAACACTTCAGAGTTAAAAGTCAATACATTTTGAAAAAACATACGACTGAACCCACAAGACTGAAGTCCTTCAACGAGCCATAGCACACAAACACATGGTATTTGGTCAGATGGACTGATTCAGTGTGGGTAGAATTCATTCTATAGGGTTGGAATGTGGTCATTATTAAGTTGTTTACAATATACCACTCTTTTATGAATGACCAGAAAGTAGAAAACCATTTTTTGAAGTCGCGTGTGCACTGTCAAACGGTTTATTTCACGATTTGAAGATCATTAACCTTTGACAGTACACCAAAATACTCTGGTTTAATGATGTAAATGCAAGCTTTGGGACACTTATAAACCATATACAGGGATATCTTTAATATTCAGAAGTACAGTCGTTCTATGTGAACTGTCACTGTTGTGAGACAGCTATGACCTCACTCTGGGGATCAATGGCCTCAAGGTGGAAAGCCAGCACGTCGTTACACCGTGTAAGACAATCTTTTCCATTTTACCTGAATGTTCTTTGTTCTTATAATATTTAAGCCATGTATTATAGATTCATCGTAACCGAAACTGACCGATTGACAAAAAAAGTTGGTAACTGATCACATGCGTTTGTCAACTAATCAGATTGTAGCACACATCTCCTAGTCGTCACTTAGACCAATGCTCATACTGTTGATCGCTGGATTGTCTTGTCCAGACTCAATTACTTACGGACAGCCTCCATAATTATGGCATGCATATTGATGAGTGTAGCGTTAAACAACAAACAGACTGACAACTGACTTGTAAATGGAACTTGCGTTATGGTTCACAGCTTTTGAGCTTGCTCTTTCTAGGAAGGTTTCAAAGAGTAGTGTACAACTCTTGCTCAGAAAGTGTTTATCAAGGTTTCAACATTAAATGACTCTAGTGGACGTACTACTGCAAAGATAAATATGTACTTACCGAGTTTTTCAACAAAGTGGTTCATTAGTAGATTTGTGTCGAGGTTGTCAACTTTAAGAAGATGTCCGCCATCTTGAATACATGCGTTTTCTGCATCCGTCCATGATTTGGGTGAGTCTGTGTGGACCTTATAGCACAGATCGAGTGTCCGATTCCAGCTGTACCCATTGCCGCAGCCATCTGAATGTATATATGTCATAGACAATGTGTACAATGACTGAAATAACCGGTCAGTGTGTACATTGCCTGATTCACTCAGTCATTGTGTACACTGTCTGAAATTTGCAAGCATTGTCTACATTGCCTGATTAATTAACCCAATCATTGTACAGATTGACTGATTGTTGAACAGGGATTATTGAGAAGACAAGACATCCACAGACAACCATAGACCACCACGGACACATCAGAACATCGTGTGTTTTTAATACTGTTTGAAATAAAGTCATTTGTGCTTTGATTAATGAATTTGTTAGGTATTCGGCACTTATTCATTCAAACAGAACGATACCGATGCTAATCTCGTGTTCTCATTAATCCCTGTTTTGTAGACATTGACTAACATATACATAAATAGCTAGGTCACATGTCAACAATTATGCATCCTAGAATACTCACAACTGTGGGGAAAGAGAGAACACCACACCCGTGTCTGTTGTTAGCAAATATATCTGTACGATCAGATATGGGTTTAATGATCAAATGCCAGTAATAACCAATATCTCCATTTGGTTTTTATGTTTCCAGGTCTCTCAGCACCATGCTCGTGTTTGTGGGTTCCAGCAAAGTGATGAACATGTCACCCTCTCAACCTTAATCAAGTCGGGATATATTCCCTCACAAAGCAGACACGCTGTGGTGTATATGGAATACTATTAAACCAGTGTAACTCATTCAATGAAAACGTAGACTCTCACAATTGTTACAGAACCATTCAGTCGCCTATGTTTGGCATCGTAACTAACGACATGAATCGTTTGCCAGTAATATTTTATAAGACCTTATTAGATACTGCATGTCAGCTGAAACCTGGAGGTCATCCTCACTGTAAACTGCATCTGACAGGTAATACGTCTTGGAGGAGGTCTGAGAGAAACACAGAGTAACAAGTGGTGTTAAAGTAGCGCTTGGTGATGCATACATTTCATGATTTAACCACTAAACCGTGTGTTCCGGAGGAGTTAAAATAACCCTGCAGTGCTAAGACAATCTGTAAACCTGTAAACATCGTTAATGGATGCCAATTGTCCATTTCATACAACACAGACTTTGACTGTCCCGAAGAAGGCCACTCTCTAAATGAGCGAAACGGTCAAGACACTGAAAGGGAATGTACATTCGTTGATCGTGCATTAATATTTCATACGTGCTTTCATACTCCCGTACAATCATGAATCAGTTATAAAGCCATTAAAGAAACACTTAACAGAAATAATTATTAAAATGACCTGTAGAATTTGCATGTCATGGGTATTTTCAAATCAAATCCAGTTATTACATGTAAGATAGATATACCTTGGGGCTTGCATACCAACTTTCTTTCCAACATGTATCCTAACAGTGAGTCATGAGGGATTTTTTAGGTCTTCGACAATAGTAGGGGAATTCAGCTTACGTTTCTGAAATAATGTCTGTTTGTCAGCAAACTGCAGCCTCAATCTTTCACAACAAACACAACACAGACCAGCAACTGCATGTCACAACTATCTTGTTTCTAGAGGCAGACTTTCTTTAGATCTTTTTTGAGTAAAATTCTTTTATTTGTAATTGATATACAATGGGTGTCTCAAAGTTCAAGCGAAAATATCTCATATTCCTCGAAGTTTTGCGTTTCTAAATCACTGAATTTGATGTTTCCAAGTACCATTCTCTATGGCGAGAAAAGGAATATGAAAATATTACAACATGTGTAAGAATGGTGTGTCTGTTGCTTGACAATTCTTCAGAAGAATGAGAATGAACAAATACCAACCATGACTTGCAGTTACATACTGTTACATCATTTCAACGTTGTCTCGCGGCTGATAACTGTCGAAGCATTACCACCATTGCCACAGTAAGTCTGACGTCATATCTGCATGACTCACACTTATTCTACTTTTATGAAAAGTGGTGTTACAAGTTTTCAACGTTTTCATATTCATAAAACACGAACTGGTTTACACGTCACCGTAGTTACAGTGATATATAAGGTCATGTGATCCCATCCATGTTACATGGTGAGTGAGTGAGTGAGAATGGTCTTAGGCCGCTTTTAACAATATTCCAGCAATACCGAGGCGATGCCACCAGACATGGGCTTCACACATTGTAGATGAATCGAACAGGCTCTTTGGCGTGCTGAGCGAACGCTTTAAGCACTTGACTAGACCACAAACCCTCGGTGTTATATGAAAGTGTAAGTAATGTAAATCATAGATGTAATTCTAGATAAATGATCTTAGAGTTTGCGGTGTTATATGGTTTTGTGTGTGTGTGTGTGTGTGTGTGGCGGGGAGAATGGTTTTACTGTAGCAATATTCCAGTAATACCACGGCGGGGACACCAGAAATTGGCTTTAAAGGGGATCAAACCCGGGTCTTTGGAGTGACGAGTGAACGCTTTAACCACTAGACTATGCCACCTACCAACGGTGTTACATGGAACTGTCGGTTTGTAAATCATAGATGTAATTCTATTCACTGACTCAGTGGTAGTGCAAGTTGCTATTCCTTGACGTTTTGGGTCACGAATGATCTGGAACCTTCAAGAATAGCATAGATAAGACAAGCATATATAGAGAAACATTTCTGGACGCTTGTTGTGGGAGCAAGGGCATACATCTTTCATCTATCATTAAGAAATGCTCATATGCCCCACAGTATGTTCTGATGAGTGCCTGGCTCGGCCACACTTCAGGCTGCAAAGCCTCCGATCGCCGAAGTGTATGGAGACCTGTATAAGTACAAAGGTTCATCATGAAATATTGAACACCCTCATTTGAGACAGTTTGTTGTCAAGAAAACGAACAATTGAAAGCACTCAAAGATGTTCCTAAACGGCAAAAGGCACCGAGGCATGACTCAACTGACATTTGTACATATTGTTTGAGGTTCGCTCTAGAAACCAAACGTGCGTACGAACAACGCACATTTCTATCATGGAAACTACGGAAATTGTGATGAAGCACTGACCTAGACTCGCCGCCAGTATCTCAGAGTCTGCCTGTACGATGTTGTTCCATCGCACGCGTTGCTTACTACAATGAAAGAGAAACGCCAGTATACTGTGCATTTGTCGATAATGAAAAAGCATTCGACCGGGTTTGGCTTAATGGTCTTTTTTCCTAAAACTGCACAACTTTGGAATTAAAGGTAAAATGTGGAGACTTTTATACATACTTTCTTCATCAATGAAATCACGTATTAGCATTGGCGGACATATTTCGGATACCTTTGAAATACGTCAGGGTGTTGGGCAAGGACGGGTCCTATCGGCTTGGTTGTTTACACTGTACATTAACGATCTGTTAAATGCTGCTGATAATTCAGGAAGAGGCTTAAACCTGCCCTGGGCCACTACCCCTGGTATCCTACTTGCAGATGATACAACCCTATTAAGTTGTACACCCGATGGTCTTCAATGTTTATTGAATGTTATATCTGATTATGCAAAACATGGCACCTTAGGTTTAATGCTAGTAAAAGTGCCTTCCTTCTGTTTGGTGATTATCATAAACACGAATGCCCAGAGCTATTTTGGGTGATCATGTTATTAACCGCAAAACCGATGTCGTATATGCGGGCCTGTACATAAACACCGCTAAATCTACCCTTAATCGTACTGTTTTAATATGTGAAAAGCTTAGAAAGCTAGTCAATGTTAACCACAGTCATGGATTGTATTTTGGTGGTCTTCACCCTATGCATGCTGTACGCATATGGGAACGTATTGTACTACCCTGTGGTCTATTTGCCTGTAATATGTGGTGTAACATATCAACTAAAGAATACGATATGCTTGAATGTGTGCAAAAGTACTTCTGTAAAAAAAGTACAAGGGTTCTCTAAACGCACGTGCTCGGTCATTGCCAGAGACTGTCTTGGACTTGTATCACTACGTGCGTATATTGATCAGAGAGCATTATTGTTCCTGGGAAGACTGCTTAACACTGATATTAGTTTCATTTTCAAACGAATTCTTCACTATAGATTAGCTCAACATGATTGTAAGGATAGTATGCAAAAAAATGCTGAAGTGTAAATCCTCTCCTTTACACCATATGTTATATCTTACCTGTAAATATGATCTTACTGAATATGTTGACATTTATCGTAACTCATCTGTATTTGTTACCAAAAATCAATGGTCAAATCTTGTAAGAGATAAAGTCTCAAAATTTGAAGCAAATGTCGTTACCTCTGAGCTTAACTACAGAGTCAATCTCCACAGATACGCTCTCCTACGCAATCCAGCTGCTAGTAACAAACTTTGGTTAATAGCTCTTAATGATTCAGATTATTTCTATGACATATCCTACCTTATCCGTGTCGGCACTTTCGCTATACAATCTAAAGAATGCTTATGTGGCACATATGCCTATGACGTTGTAAAACATGTATTTCTCTTTTGTCCACAAACGGAATGTAACAGAGAGCGACTACTTAGCTCCCTCATTGATCTATTGGATGTTACAACCTTTGTAAGTGTTTGGAATGATGATGATGATGCACTGATTAGTTTTCTACTTGGAGGAGTGCCAAATGACAACATTAGAGATCTTGATACTGATCTATGGATTCAATGTATGAAAATCACGAGTAAAGCTGTTCATGAATGGAAACGGTTTTTCATCACATGTTACTAGATTTACATCCCCCCCATATATACATATCTTTAAATGTTTTTGTATTGTATAACTTTCATACACTTGTACCTTGTAAAATGTAATATCTGCTAAATCATGCATATGTATCTTCAATTTTGGAGGAAATAAAGACGATCTATCTATGCCCCACAGTATGTTCTGATGAGTGCCTGGCTCAACTTCAGGCTGCAAAGCCTCCGATCGCCGAAGTTTATGGAGACCTGTATAAGTACAAAGGGTTCATCATGAAATATTGAACACCCTCATTTGAGACAGTTTGTTGTCAAGAAAACGAACAATTGAAAGCACACAAAGATGTTCCTAAACGGCAAAGGCACCGAGGCATGACTCAACTGACATTTGTACATATTGTTTGAGGTTCGCTCTAGAAACCAAACGTGCGTACGAACAACGCACATTTCTATCATGGAAACTACGGAAATTGTGATGAAGCACTGACACAGATTCGCCGCCAGTTTCTCATTTTCTGCCTGTACGATGTTGTTCCATCGCACGCGTTGTCATCAATGCAAACGTCACCATACAGGGACAAATACAGGTCTTTTGGATCTGATTCCAACCCCAAGCAGACTAATCCTGGTTGTTTAGTACGATATCCTCCTCAAACTAGTTGATACTTTTGTCTGCCAGTTCTCGGACGTAAGTAAGCCTTTCTACCGATCCCATTTACTCCTCTGTATGTTGACGTGCATCTGCAGACTGAGACCCCCTAGCTTCAAGACGTCCTGTGGCGATGTAGTCAGTAACATTTCCAATAAGGTGACAGACGTATGACAAAATGTCGACTGACGTTTGACCGTTTATAGTCATTGTGACTGAACATGATGGTCGCCGCTAGCACGTGTATTCTGCATCTTTGGGCAAAACACAATTAGCCTGTTGCTGACATCGTTCAAAACTATTACATTTCTATTGAATTTTTCATAAATCTATATTGAAAAATGTATAAGCCGAAGAATCTCTGCACTTGTACACAGGTAAGGTAATTCAGAATCAACATATAGTTTTATTAGTTCCAACAAAATCAGTAAATTATCTCTCGTGCCACTGTTTTTTCTGGTCCATCGATTGTCTTTTTTTAACAGACTGCCAATGCATGGTTTTGCATTGACGATTTCTATTTTAGAAACGCCCATTCCTGTCCTTAATAATCTGCCAACAAGCATTAACCAGTATACAAGCAAGCACTCTCTCTATTTTCACTTGTATTTGTGAAAACTAGAATTTTTATTCCTCGCTTCGTATAAATTCTTGGTGACTCGCCTAACAAATGATTGGCAGCTGCAGATTTGTAACTGACCACATGTTTATGTTAATCACACCTGTGTGACAAGAGGGAAAAAATCAGCTTTCCATTGACGTCGCATCAGTGACCGAAATTATATGTGATAAATTCCCTGTTTTGACTTTACCATGTGTTTCCTTGGGGTTTTCTCTGGTAAATAGCTTATGTACCTTTGCCTGTTTGTGACGGGTGACGGGGATCCGCGGTGTCCAGGATACGCCCAACCTTCCCCGAGCACCTGATATCATCACGATAGGGCCTGTCAGTCCAGACAGACCGCCGGCAAATATTACTCGGTGTGGAGTTTAAGAGCAAAGAAACAAACAATAGAATTGTCACTACCTTTACTGCTCCAACAAAATTGGGGATAATAGGAATCACAAAGGCACATATTCGGACCCATATGGTATTGGCAAATGGATGTTGACGACCTCAGAGAAGTCGGGATCAAATCGAAATGTGTAGTTTGCAAACATCGTCAAGATCAACCTATTTCTTTGAATGTGGTGGTTGGATTTTGACGTTGATTTACACGTACACATCTACCAATGGCGTCCCAAATGTGCCCGATGTAGGGATGGCCAATGATTGAATGCTGGTATGTATCTTTTGTTATTTGAGAAGTGTTTTGGGAATTAGGCCCACACTGTGCTGTGATTACAGATTGAGTTTGGGCAACAATATCTTTACGATGAAATGATGTGTGATGCTATTCCCTGTTTTGACTTGCACAGTATGTTCCCATGTGTTTTTTTCTCAGGGAAACAGTAAACTTATCAATAGTAAACAATACTCTAACGTGTATATTCAATAGATTGGCGAGGCATTACCAAACAATTTGGAAACCTATCCCATGTATGTGTAAACGTGATAGCTATTTTAATAATATTTATCGGGATTTTAAGTCATGTGTATAAAACATAAACGAATTCTGTATTATTTCACATCTTATTTGTGTATACTAATTATGTAACACAAACTTGCAGCATTGAAATTGAATAAGTAATCATAATTTTTTTCAAATATATTTGTTTTGTTAGATGTAGGAAGAACATTTTTTTTATTGAATAATACGACATAACCCGTTAAACATTCATAAGACAGTGAGACTTTGTACAATTCCGACTATATTATGAGCATGTGTTTATTTGTATACACTCGGCAATATTGCTACTGTATGACCGAGTCATGCATTTTCTAATTATTTGGGTTTTGAGCAATGTAGAAAGCATTTACATATATGTTTTGTAATTAACATCATTCGTTTCTATACCCAAAGCGAGCATTTTGCAGGTGCAATGTTTGACACATGACATTTCAGATCAGTATTGACTGTTCTGAAGGAAAATTCTGTCTTCCTATGACAGAGGATGAATTAAGTTCTGATGTGACTTATCTTCCTTCACAGGAGAGTTTCTTTTTGTTTTGTTTGTTTGTTTTTGTTCTGTTTTGTTTTTTAAAAATAAAAATCATTGACAGACAGCAGCAGCATCACCGACGCTGTTAATGATCATTAGAAGAGAAGTAGGCAGGGTTTAGCGTCAATTTGATGCCCACATCTTGTGTATGGTCAAACTACATATCTTTGGAAAGCTTATTGCATTTAAATTATGATGTCCCCTGATGTGATGACCAAAACTGGTCCCATCTGGGGGGAATCGAGGTCCTGTGACACTACTCACCCTATATAATTCCGCCATATAGCTGGAATATTGCTGAGTGCGACGTAAAACTAAACTCACTCACTCACTCCCTATATATTTTCGACTCAAATCAGAAATATAGGTAGTAAATTGATTGGGTTATATTTATCTGCCATGCTACTAAAGCAAACAAGTATACTTCAGGTACTCTTTAACGCACTTTTCACGAGAAAATACCTACATTCAAAGTCATTGATATTTGTCAGATATTATTTTGTTTGGGTGAAAACGGTATTTTTTACTTATTTCCTTTCCGATTGGAATCTTTTTTATAGTATCTAACATCACTTTCAATATTATTGATAAAAATATTTCAAATATTGTTTTGTGAAGTGAGATGTATTCACACATTTCACAACGAAAAGAAAAATAACAATAGAAAAATACTCTCCATGACAAGTTGAGGTCGAATTTTGAGAATCAAACCTAAGTGAACTTACTATGTATGTCAACATTGGTATTTCATGTGTAGTTTGATTTTATACACATTTTTTTTAGCCATCAAAGTTATGAAAACCTTGATACATAGTTTTAGACATTTATACATCTTCATTTTCAAATATTACCCGTTCCCCTTCAATAGCTAATTGAAAAGAAGAACATTAAAAGTGGGTATTTGAATATTTTCACGGTTAAAAGTTTGATTATAATCATCACTTTTCTTAAACTCATTGAAAAATTATATTCATACGTCCAAATCTAAGTGTCAAATGAGATTAATGGCCAAGTGAACTAGCGAGAGGCACTGTACACGCTTCGTACCTGTAACAGTTCTAACAGTCATATCATGAAAAAGGAAATGCCATACGCGTGAAGTTGTGTTTGTTGCTGGAGCAAGTAAAACCCTTCATCTATGTGAGTGAGCTGTTTAATATCAAATACCTAAATATGTCTTAGCTGTAGCTATTTTATCTCAAATGGAATAGGTTTAAAAGAAACTGAAGACTTTTACTTTATTATAAAACCTGAACACACAAGCACAATATGCGGGCACACACACCTTGGTCAGCTACCGAGTCAAAATCGACAATACAGTTCCGTCACGATTCTTAGCGCATGGTTGGTCACCTTATGAATGCTGGAAAGTTTCTTCGTTACACACAAGGCAGTACTGCATTATTTAGACCTCTTGCCAATGCCATTTAAACCTCTACCTTCAATAAATAACTTATGGTAACCCTGAATCTGACATTAGTCAGGAGACCGATTTGTAAACACGTGCTAATGGACTTTCATATTCTGGATGCCGTTGTACAAAGAGATCTTAGCGCTAAGGTGACCATACCTCAACACAGATTTATACGACTGGCTTTGCGCTAATAATTAGCGTTCATAATTTATGGCTAGGGGATACTTGGAGCTCACAGCTGTGTGGCAAGACAGAAGTAGCCAAGTATGATTAAAAGTCACTAACATCACATCAACTTTTACCGAGTGAAATATCCACTATATCCGGCTCAGAAACGTTCATGTTTTAAAAATGAAACGATACACAAATCAGACTTTGTCGAATATGACGCGGTTGATGACATATCACAGATAAATAAATTAAACAAATTAACACAACGCAGTAGTCATAAGACAATTACAGTCTGTGTGACTGATTATTGTTCTAAATCATTGTCTATCTTTTGTTTTGGTCGGTTAGATATTTAGAGACTTTCCGCGGTCCTTGGGGAGTGCTGCTACACAAGCTTGGCACATTCCAGAATTTTCTTTTATTTAGTTTTCAGATTTAATCAAAATAACTTTCAAAGTTCACTCTGAAATCTAATTTTACTGTTTGATAAAAAATATATGTTTTAGCTTGAGAAGGCTGCGTTCTCTATTTATTGTTCGTTAAATGTCCATTGTTCCGATATAGCTTGCAGTGAGATGAGCTCATATCTATGTGTAGTGGTAGCAACAAGAAACAAACATAAGGCTTAAGAACTGTGATGGGAAAGCCACGAGATCCATACCCATAATTACAGTCATCCATCGCCATAACGCGGGTCTTGGGGTCCGTGGATGACACACACCCCGACCCCACCCCACCCTTAAATGACAATAGATATGTGTATAGGAAACTTGCAATCAAACATCACTAGACATGATTATTCAATTGTCATTCCTGTTATGCTACTGTTATTTAACTGAGCCGGAAATAGCAATCAGCTTTGTACAAATGTTTTGCTTCAATCTACTGGTGATTCAGTTAAAACGATTCGAAAATAAACCATAAACGAATTTCTATCCCATTACCAGAATAATTTACATCTCATGCAGTTATTTTAACAGAGATAATATATATTGATATAAGTATAATGAACGTTTTTGACGAATATATTTAGTATCATAATTATCATATGCTCAGCACTTAGGGTTACGTGGCTGGATACATTTTACGTATGAGACAGTTTTCATATCAAAATCATTTTTTTGTTCGTGGTTATTGCAACTTTTTCAGTTCCCGGTTAAATTTGGTGGCCATCTTGAATTTTGAGCTAAAATTAGCTTCGCATTAATATTCAGATTGCAACCAAACATTTATGTAAACTCCTTCAAGTAATGAACACAAAAGAATAGATGATTTGCTTTCATCAAAGAACTTTCAAGGAATCCCATAAACTACTTGACTATTTGACAAGTCACCGTTGACATCCCGCGGTACAAAATGTTCGCAATTATTTGTGAAATATGACTTCAATGAGTCAATAACGGGGGTTAAAGGGTCCATGAATGACGAAGCGGTAATCAGTTCATGATTGCTGAGAATAATGTGAAATTGGTGCTATTGCGGTAGGTGCGAAATGTGGACCCTCGGGAACCTGGTAAGCGGAAGAGGTACGCATATATACTGAAAGCCATTAAAAATGCAATTTGACATTCATACTTTCCTTACTCACACTAATTTCAACATATATAAACCTAACTGGCAGATATGTTTTAAGTGAACATCTGTGAATAATTTCATCTGAAAATGTCCAGTCAACAACAACATCAGTGACGCAACAACGACGTCACACAAAGGAGGGGTCACTCGCAGTCAATATCGTGTGTGTCCACCGTGCGCTGCAAGACATGCTCGCAGTCTTTCGGGCATTGAAAGACACACATTTCTCAGGAACAGCTGTTGGATGGTCTGAAGCCTCTGGTGGTCTGTGGTCTGATCATGACACCACCCCCTCCAAAACGATCATGTTCAAGGACACAGTTTGGCGCAAGTATTTCTCCTTTACGTCGATAAATCTGTTGACGTCAATCTGCAAAGGATAAGTTAAACCTGGATTCATTTGAAAAAAATGACATCTGGCCATGTCCTGTTGCCAAGATTGGCCCCATTTGCTGCCCATCGCTGTCTGGCAAGTCTGTGGCGATGCAATAAGGTTGGACCACGGTACGGGTGACGACACCGGATGTTGAAGGCAGCAAGGCGTCCTTGCACCTTTTGGGCGCTGAAATGACGTTGACTTGTCCCAATTGTCCTCCTTGCCTAATCATCAGCTGTTTGGAACCGATTTCGCAAGTGTGAAACTCGGATATTGCGGTTTTGTCGAGCTGTTATCACAGTCGCGGACGATCAGCAACACTTCCGGTAGCCCGAAAACGTTGTCTGAGTCGACTTACAGTGGATGGATGCACATTAAAGTGCCTGGCAATCATCACATCTGAAGCACCTTGGCTGACCATACCGATAACCCGATTCCTTTCGTCTTGTGTCAAGTGTGGCATTTTCTCAAAGTGATTGAGTTCCACAGTTCCTTGTGCTTTTACAGGGCCTGGGTGCAGGTAATGCATGTGCACAACGTGTTTCATGAATGTGGTTGTGTTTACGAGAAATGTCAAAGGTTCAGTTTTAAGTATCAAAGTTCATGTGAGAGGAATGCTCCGGGACTCGAACTCGAAATGGGCCAGAATAATAGCCTTTTATCCCTACATCCTCTGTATCGCAGGAAAAAATCTGCAATAGAACTTTTGTAAGTTTCAGGACAACAAATACCAATTGCGTTTTTAATGGCTTACAGTATAGAATGAGGTGATGCCATTTCAGACACGTTTACTCTGATTTTACTGTGAACAGTTTTAATGAATGAAAATGTTTCAATCAAATAAAATGAAATCGAGGCAGATCGTGTTATTATGTTTTCTGACATCATACGTTTTCGGATGGCAGTGTTTACCCGCGCTATAACGCGGTGTGTTGCATCACAGCAAACATCGTAAGTACTCGGCTGATGATGGCGTGTCTTTATGATAAATTTGGCTCTTATAAGTTATAACGATGTTCCGCTGTTCGTCTGATTTCAAATAACTGAACCCAGCTACTGATTTGGTATCTGCAGTTGCTGTTTTGCTGATTCGTAAGTAGACGACTTGAGGCGATCTCGAACTTACTTCCTGGAAAATTGTGGCCGTCTCGCAAAGAAATGCATAGATTTTAACAAAATCATTTGATCTCCCTACATTTAAGATAAGGTTTAAAAAGCTTCATGATATGACGGTACGAAGACCGAAAACACCGAACTGCATTATGGTATACCGAACCGAAGACAAACTAAAGCGGTATACCGTTTCACCCCTAATACCTACACGGAACAAAATGGGTGACCCGCCACTACCACTCTTAAAATCAAATCCTCTCTCTCTCTCTCTCTCTCACTCACTCACACACACACACACACGCACGCACATACACACACCAGCTATAAATTATGAACGGTCCCTAAAGCTGCTTTGTACAAAGGCATCTGGCACCTTGACTTCTCATTTCAGTAGGTTCCCATCGACTAGGTATATTTCTTTCCTAAACAACTTACATGTAAGAAAGAACGTGTTCGTCAGTGAGTGTCTACACACAGAAATCTTTAATCAATCAAGAATTGGTCACATACCCTAGAGACAGTAACTTCCCGTGTGCTGATGAAAGTCCCATGTGGCCGAAGTTAATGGAGATGAAAATGAAACGAGTACAAAGTACCATCATGAAATATTGAAATAATGAACGGTCTTTGAGTTTGAACCAGTTTCCTGCCAAAGGGAAACGGACAATTAAAAGTCTTTAAAGAGTCCTAAAAGGCAAAATGGCACCAATGCTTAGCCTGGCTGAATATTTGAGATTCGCTCTTTAAACCAAACGCCACGGGTGAATACCGCACTTTGACTATACAGTACATGGTATGTTCCAGTTTTATCACTGTATTAGTGCCACTGAGCATCTGTAAGGTGGATATTAGGCGCTATACAATTGTATTATTATCATGTTTTACAGATGAAAGATAGTATGCAGCAGAGAGGGTTCGGCACAGCCAGGCTGGTAAGGCTCATCATCAGCTCAGGGCCCTTGCCCCCTCTACACGCAGCCCAGGCAGCGAATGGGACTTCTCCCAGGAAACGCTGCCTAGTCGAAACCCACCAAGAACTTTCCGGAGAATATGTAGACTCCCCAACAATGCAGCCTTCTGCATTACCCAGAGTGTCAGAACGGATGTGCTCCCGGTGGAGAACCCGGGCACTCTCCTGATCTGCGCCAAGAGATCAGGAGGTACCAAACCAAGGGCACCGAGAACAATGGGGAGTCTGACGACAGTGTACTTGGGATGCAAGCGAGACATTTCAAAGGCGAGGTCCTCATATTTATCATGAGTTTTCCTGAATCTTGCAAATCACATTGCTGTCAAAAGGGACAGAAAAGTCAATGATATAAATAAATTCATTGGATTTATCAAAAAGGACAAGATCAGGTTTGTTGGCAGGAATTCTTCTGAGGCTGTATATGGGCCTATTGCAAAGAAGTTTGAAAGCATCATTTTCCATGACGCCCTGGACATGTTCAGGGTCGTACCATGGATGGACCTCAGAGTCAAAGCCACAGGCATGGCGAAGACGGTAGTAAAAGCAGCGAGCCATGCCATCATGTCTCTTAAGATATGTTGTTTGTGCCAAGGAAGGGCATCCACTGACAAGGTGTTGGACAGTCTCTGTAAATTGATTACACAGTCGGCATTTCATGTTAATATTTTCTTTAAGAATCACATTTTGGCGATTGCGAGTGGGAAGAAACTGGGCCTGAGCAGCAAAAAGGAAGCCCTCAGTTTCACATCTAGACCAGCCGACTTCATCCAGGCGAAGGAGTCGGTGGGATTGCTATTCTGTTCCACACTGCATGTACACACGATGCAATGGCTTCTCAGAAAGCTTCTCCACAAAAGACCAACTCTGGGCAGACTTAGTGAAGGACTTCACCTGGTTTACTCCCATCGCTGTACCGTCCAGCAGTACATCGCCATCATCAAAATCAAGTTTCAGATTCTGTCCAACAACCTTGGCACGCTTAAATTAGCTGTGGAATTCCTTGCTTTCATCGTGAGTCTTGACATGCATCACCAGAGGATCATCCGATAAATAAATATGTGCAAAAGTACACAAAAGAATTCTATCATGAAGAGCCTCCACATTAATCAAACCCCGACCTCCAGAATTGATTGGCATATATAAACGGTTAAGAGAGGAACGAGGGTGGTGAGCTCTGTCATCAGACTTGATCCTTCTGGTCAGGCGGTGAAGACTCTGGATGTCTCGTTTTGTCCAATCAACTACTCCAAAGGAATAGGAAAGGACTGGCACAGCAAAGGTATTGGTGGCTTTGACCTTGTTTCCAGCATTTAGCTCTGAACTCCAGATTTTCTTTAGGCGAGATTTATACTCGGCACGAAGTTTGTCTTGAATTTGGGCACTCTGGAGCTTGTCTCGAACTTGCATTCCAAGATAGGTGTAGGCCTGATCTTCCACAAGATGCTCAATAACCCCTCCCCTGTAACTTTGCCGATCCACCATTAACTACCTTGCCACGTTTCAAATGAAGAGTATTACATTTGTCGAGTCCAAATGTCATGCCAATATCATTAGAAAAAGACTCGACAAGGAGAACCTGTTCTTTCAAATTGGTATCTCCTTTGGCAAGGATCTCGATGTCATCCATGTAAAGGAGATGAGTAAGTGGTGTTGGGGATCTGTGCTGGGGAGGTCCGGGATTGTAACCCTCATCCCTATTGAGCAGAAAACTCAAAGGATTTAGAGACAAACAAAAAAGCAAAGGACTGAAGGAGCACAGATAAATAAACAATAGCACTTCCTTGGACCAGTTGCTGTGATGGCAGACACGGCTAAGAGGGATGACCAGTTAAGGCAATAAATGTCATATACAGTAATCAAAGACAGTGACAGAGTGGTACAGGGTGGCTGACAAGTCAATGCCCATTGCCTTAGTGATGAAGGTTAAGAATGCAGAGTAAATGATTACAATTCAGTCCCACATGGCATGGCTACATAGTTCTTGGTCTTTAGAAATATTTGGACGATTGCTGTCCCGAATTAGTCGCTGTGACAATGGTAATAAGAATGAGACAAAGTTGTTCTACGTGACTGATATACGACTTCTAGAAATCCCAATTAAGCCTAAGTAGATCACAACTCGTCGACCTTTGATCAAGACACCGGGTCTGTCCCAGAATTAACCACAAACGTGACAATCAATACGTACTTAAAATCAACAACATTCTCTGTACAACAGGCAGCTTAAATACAACCAATTGAAGCAAACACATTATTATTGTTAGTCATGAAAAGTTTTCATTAAGTCACAGCTCAGTTCCTTTTGGATTTCTAATCATGTGTGGTCTACAGAAACATACGCCTGCCTAAGAGTCGACTTAATGGATCGTGTTGTCTATCTCACTTACTTGGAAGATGCAGGTGGTCATATCTCAATTGCGTACATCGATGCTCATGATGTCAGTCACTGGATTGTCTGTTCAAGACTCATCACCAACATATTTTAAGCTGACGCTGCTGTAGGGCACGGAGGCAAAGTTGTAACTGTTCATGTGACACTTGCTGACATGCGTCGCTCGTGAAACCACCACCACACCTGGAGTCGGAGGGGACAAAAACAACCCCTCTACCCACAACAACGCCTGCAGAGCTAACATCTCTAAAGACCTTGGACCCATGAAGATCCGGGTTAGAACTGATATTTAGTAACCAATGCTTGTCGTAAAAGGAGACTAACGGGATCGGGTGATCAGGCTCGCTGACTTAGTTGCGTAGACCGATGTTCATGCTGTTGATCACTGGATTGTCTGGTCCAGACTCGATTATTTACAGACTACCGTCATATAGCTGGAATGTTGCTGAGTGCGGCGTAAAACTAAACTTACTCACTAAAGACACTTTTCTCACAGATGTGTTGCGGATAACATAGAAATATCAGTGTTCTCTCGGTTCTGGTCCAAATAGACTTTAATATTTGTATTCTAAGTAGCCGGCACACAATGGAGACCGGCTTCTACACACTGGCAGTCCAAGTAAATTTGAAGTTCCAGTGAGCGAAGATAGCCTGTGCTAATTTTGCGATTAGGGCGATGGCGTCACTTCCGAGTTTGGTTTAATGCTGAACGTTTACCATCTTGGTGAAACCAACGGACATGGGAATGGTGCCGACAATGGCGAACCGGGATCCAAACCCTATCGATACTACAAGCCGTCGTAGAACAGGTGGATCATCACGTTTACAAGCACTCATCACATTAATGGTATCTTTAAAACCATCTCAGATTAGGTGCACGGACAAAAACCTCTGTGCGTTCACGCACAGTGATATCCCAGCATTATGAGTGAGTGGGTTTAGTTTTACACGGCACTCAGCAATATTCCAGCTATATGGCAGCGGTCTGTAAATAATCGAGTCTGGACCTGCCAATCCAGTGATCAACAGCATGAGCATCGATCTGCGCAATTGGGAACCGATGACCAAGTTAGCGAGCATGACCACCCGATCCCGTTAGTCGCCTCTTACGACAAGCATAGTCGCCTTTTGTGGCAAGCATGGGTTGCTGAAGACCTATTTTACCCCGGATCTTCACGGGTCTCCAGCATTATGGGGGCAGTTTGGAAACAAATGGACCAGACAAATAATTGTCAGCACTGAGTAGGAGTGAGGTAAATGTTGCTTTAAGCCGCATCAGTATTAGGGCTGCAACGAACCACCAAGACTTCGATTCGATTCGATTTTCGATATTGGACCCTCCATTCGATCATTTTCGATTCGATTTTTTATTTAAGTAAGAGCATCAGATTTCATTTAACTCTCATAGTTTATTTATTAAAGAAAACACATCCCACTGAAAATTTATTCCAAGATTTGAATAGGAAATCAGGGATGTAAATGATGTAACCTTTTTCACACAAATAAAATATGATATTTAAACACAGAACAGCACTTTTCACGTTCTTGTCCCCATGTCAAGGGCCATAAACGTTAATAAAGTAAAAATTACAAAAGTCAAATATGTGGAAACAAATTAAATAGATATTCAAATATCGAATCGAAATAGTGAAAATGGTTATCAAAAATCGAAACTGAGGTGTCAGATTCGACTTTCGATGAATCTAACTCGTTGCAGCCCTATTCAGAATATTATAATATTGAAAAATGTCCAATACAATCTGGGTACACATCACATCTTAGCAGTAATTAGCTGCGTGAAAAAAGAATCCACCTTATAGGGACAGCACAAACATTTTGTTTGAAAACTTTCTTAAAGACACAGTGGAATCATAACTTGGGGGGGCTGGACTGACTGGGATCCATGCCAATATACAGCTGTCAGAGGGATACAAGTGTAATCCAGTTTCTGGATGCCTGGTTCACTGAAGAGGTCAGATCCCCTGACTTGGGTACAAACAATTGGCTGTCTCACTCTTGAGACGCAGAGACTTACCACAAAAACACAGAATGTGTACTTTACTAAGTGTATTCTCTGGGATATATCTTATGTTATGCTCTTTCTATAAATAAGATGTTTCATACCCTTCTCCTTAAAGATTCATAATTGTGAATGTTGTTAACCAAAGCACTTAGCAACATTCAGAAACATGTTGGCTAAAAATGCATTGGAATAGTCCATCCTTATTGAAGGGAAGTTTGTAATGATCCAAGTTAGAGTTAGTCTTTAGTAACCTGTTCTTGTCCCCACAAGGTGGTCAGGCTTGCTGACTTGGTCGACACATGTCATTGTATCCTAATTGTGCAGGTCAATGCACTAGACTGTCTGTGCCAGACTTAATAAATTACAGACCACCGTCATATAGCTGGAATATTGCTGTATGTGACCAAAAACAACAAACAATCTCAGCGAAAATGCGGCATGCACTATTTTGACAACTTGAACTACATCCCATCCCCACTCAAGAAAGGCATAAAAGACAAAACATTCTTGTCATCATAGAAAAATATTCCAATTTTATTTTTTCAAAATACAAAAGAACATGGCTGATGCCAAGTGTATCATGACTTGGTCTGTGTAGTTTTCTTAATTCTTCCTGAAATATTTTTGGCAAAACCAAAAAGCTGTCAAAATTAAACAACAAGAAATGCATATTATCTAATCAATCCATCACTGAATTACTAAATCATAAATTTTGCTGCCTACTTTTTCATAACAAAAGCTTATTACATTCTTCAATAATAAAATATACAAAATTACATTCTTAAACTTAGCAAACAAAATCATTTATGTTCAATCACGACCACATCTGATCAGAAGAAGAAGCATGGACTACAAAACATGTATTCTGCATAATGTGAAACATTATCATGACAAGTGTTTCAGTTATCATCAGCCTCCATTCTACTGCTGGTACATTTCAAAGTCTCTGTTTCATGAAAATGCCTAATGACACTTTATAAACCAATGTTTCTAAGGAAGCCTTAAACAGGTAACCAATGCCTATGTAAATATATTTACACAAAATATTCCATGATACTGAAACATGATAAGAAATGGCTTGAGTTAGTCAGGGACGTAGCTAGCACCCTTGTACTATACCTCCAAATCAAAACACAGTTGTTCCCATGCTATCAAAAACAGAAGTCTTCTGTAGATACACAGAAACATAAAATTACTGGTAAAATGTTTTAAAAAATTAAATCTTAAATTATATGATCAGCTGAGGATATGAAAATGTCATTCTTTTTTAAAAGAAACTTCAGAACACCAACATTTCAATGCCATTTCAGTTGTTTCATGAAGGTTTATTGACATGGTTCTGAGGATGAAATGTTCGCTAAGTCACTGCACCAGTACATCAAGTTGTGATTCCATTTCGGTGTACGTCTCCAGAGCTACCGTTAGCTGCCATTTTATATTCCTCTTCTTTCTCCTCCTTGTCTTTTAAAAGTTTGCCAAGTTTTGTATACTTGCTGAGAATTATGTAACAGTAGCTCTCGTAAAACACAGGATCCTCGGGTGAAGTCTCGTCTACCTCATATCTGCAAAGTATTAAATAAATTTCATGTGGGTTGTTGTATATTGTGATCAATGATCCACATCAACGGAATAAGATGATCTGCAATTTACAAAAACACTTTGAGCATCTAATTCATTGAGAAGTAAGTGAGCGAGTTTGGTTTTACGCAGCACACAGCATTATTCCAACTATATGGTGGCGGTCTGTAAAATAATCTGAGTCAGGACCAGACAAACCAGTGATCGACAGCATGAGTATCGATCTACACAAATGGGATATGATGACATGTGTCAACCAAGTAACCCATGCATGTCGTAAGAGACGACTAACGGGATCGGGTGGTGAGCTTTGCCGACTTGGTTGACATGATATCAAATCACAATCGATGCTCATGTGCGGCGTAAAACTAAACTCACTCATGTTCTGAATGTTGCAGTTACTTACTTCAGTTTGCTTGTGAAGAAGTTGTATCCTTCCAAGTTGTGTTTGAAAGTAGTCAGCATCACTTTCCTCATTTCATACCTGCGGACAAAGGGGAACAGTCAAGTTATGATGATACAAAAGGACAATAACCTTTGTCATTTTACACTGTTTGAAATTGTGAATTGTTTATGTTTAAACTGTTTAATTGATCTGGGTTTCAACTTTGTCACTTACTTAAAGAAACTGAAACGACTTCAACTTGTTTTCATTTCATATAAACTATACATTCATTTGGGAAAATGACTTCAAATGAAGCAATTCAAGGAGAAAAAACTATTGCAATACTATTTCAATAGTTGGTCGCAATAGACTATCGCTATCGCAATATAGTGGACTGTATAATCCGACACCTGAATTATCCGACAATCTGTCAATTCCGACATCTTTTTTTGGTCCAGCAGCGCTTCTTCTACAGTATCATAATTCAAACATTGAATTATCCGTCATTTGTACATTTGGAATTCCGACACCATTTTCTGGTCGGAATGACACTATTAATCTGTACAATTGGACATCGGCTCCCAATAATGTACTAAAACCATCGCCATTGCGACAGTTGTTTCCCCCTTAATAGTCACCCCGAAAAAAGTCACATTAGTTTATTCATATAACAAGTGGCACTGGAACCTGTTATCACCGAGAACCCCCACAGGAAACCATATATGCTGGAATATTTGAATCTTCAAGCCAACATCCTTTGAGTTCATGATCAAAATAATTAGCAGGTCACATTTGCTGATTTTTCTATTAGACAGCTAATGACTATTACCAATTACTGGTCAATACCAAACTAGCCTTGTATTTGTTTCTAGGTGGAGAAATGTACTTCAGTCAACTATGTTGTTTGTTCCCTTCTCCAGGTGTAACTTTACAATCTAAGTGTATGCTACTTACTTGTTTGCCATTAATTCGATGATCTGTGTTAGGAATTTACCCAAGCCCTTCTTGCGAACATCCTTTATCAACTGGATTTCATATCTGAAACGAAGAAGGGTTATCCAAAGATGAAACTAAACAGGGACTACTAATACTAAAACAATGTGAATAATTATATTGCACTAGATACCCTACACGAGGAACATGCTCAAAGCAGTAAAACTGCTCAATGGATTAGAGTGTACATAGAGAATACTACACGAGGTCTCATTGCATACGAATTATACGAAACGAGTATCCTTCCTATGGTATCTGACCGAGGGAAAGCAAGGTCAGAAACCATAGGAAGGTCACGAGTTTCGTATAATACGTATGTTATGAGACCGAGTGTGGTATTTTATTTATTACCCATGTCTTACATGCATTAAATTGACAAAACAGCGTATTTTGGTTATTGTTATGGTTTCATAAAGAGGTTGCGGAAGAATTTTGTTCTGTTGTTCACTTTGCATGACGTCACACTGTATTGACGTCACTACGCCTTGCTCGTCTGCTCCCTTGGTAACCTGACGATGCATGTCAGTTGTCATCGCCTCGTACAGCCTCCTACATTAAACTACTCCGTAGCACCCTGTTTCTTAGTTTGCAGTTATATGTTCACTTTTATTTTTATGCTGCTCCACTCAGCAATATTCCAGCTACATGGTGGTGGTCTGTAAATAATCGAGTCTGGAATCCAGTGATCAACAGCATGAGCATCGATCTACGCAATTGGGATATGATGACATATGAACACCCAATCCCATTAGTTGCCTCTTACAACAAGCATGGATTGTTAAAACCAATTCTAACCCAGATCTTTGAGGGGTGGCTAATTTCTTTCCCTGCAATCTGTTTCCTAAACTGAAACCTTCCTGATGAAGCAAAACCCCTGTAAGAATCAACCTCTACTGTCTATAATCTGTGATAGGTTTTGTATGATGACTTACAAGTACAACACTTCGTCATCACACTCAATGTCGAATCGGAAGTGGACAAACGCAACTGGTTTATTCTCCTGGTCTCGGGCTAACAAATACCAAGCCTTGTCTTCTGTCAGCTCCTCCTTCTTTTCCCTATCTTTCCAGCCCCATTCACAAGATTCGTATCTGAAACAGAACACAACACTTAAATTCAAGGGCTTGAAATCAACGCAAGTCCAAGACTAGTCAAGACAGGACTAATGACATTTCTTGCAGACTGCCACTTTAGCCATTAGGTGAGTTTGGTTTTACGCCGCTTTTAGCAATATTCCAGCAATATCACGGCCGGGAACACCAGAAATGGGCTTCACACATTGTACCCATGTGGGGAATCGAACCTGGGTCTTCGGCGTGACGAGCGAACGCTTTAGCCACTTGGCTACCCCATCGCCCCTTAGCCATTAGGTAGATGATATCTGGGTAGGTGATATCTGTGTAGATGTTTGTATTAAATCACATTGCTAATTCATACATTCGCTTTCCATCTTTCATATTCACCCTAGTCAGTCTGCCTGCCTGAGTGAGTGAGTTTAGTTTTACGTTGCACTCAGCAATATTCCAGCTATATGGCGACGGTCTGTAAATATTCGAGTCTGGACCATACAATCCAGTGATCAACGGATTGAGTATTGATCTACACAATTGGGATACGATGACATGTGTCAACTAAGTCAACGAGCCTGACCACCCGATCCTGTTACTCGCCTCTTACGACAAGCATGAGTTACTGAAGATCAGTTCTAGCCAGGATCTTCACGGCCTGTGAATACAAAACTGTGCTAAGGACAACTAAGATTTAAAGTAGGCCTGATTGACAGGTAGCATGTGCAGACTAAAATTCACAACCAGTTCTCACTGCTTCAGTTCGCTACAAACTGGAACTGAATAAAACTGATAGAAAGTGTAAGCATAGTTATCATTTTTGTTTCATTTAAAGTTACAAAGTCGGAGCGCTTCCACTAGTTCTCTTGACTAGTCCTTTAAAACAAAATAATTTGAAGTCTGCCTTCATTAACTGGAATCTAATAAGAAACCGTCAGAATAATAACTATGAACAGATAAGAAATCAAGTGGGCCAGTTTCTGAAATACTTACAATGACTTCATGTTATCTCTGGTCAACTGGAAGATCCATTCTATTGTCTCTTCGTCCAAATCTGTCACTTTTTTGCACTCAATTTTTACACTCAACCTGTGGGATACGAAACTCATGGTAATCTCAATAATCTTGGAAATTATAGGAAAAGGTCAGAGAATCTGAGCGTCAGTTTGAGAGGCAAGTCATTAAAATAGTGCAACCAACAAACTTACATTATTTCACCATTCCCATTATTTCATCAGCGATAGAGCTACAATCAGGGTTTTACACAGACTTTGGAAAAAGAGAGTCATGGTGACTCGCAGTATTTATTTTTGGGAGTCATGAAAATGTCAGTGTGATATTTAGGTGTGTATATCAAAATGATTGTTGTTTTCTGTTGTATTGTCATTTATATTTTAGTTAATAAGTAGTATATTTTTCACAGTTCAGTTCAGTCATAACAAACTCCAGTATACTGAACAAATAATCAGGCTTGTGATTTATTCACTGTAACATATGGTTATTAACATGAATTGAAAGAAATATCTAAACCAATGAAGATCTCACGAAAACTATCATTGTTTGCTTATCAAATCGATTTTATTGAACTGAATTCTGAGGGTCACTCATAAAACTTGCATCAAGCTTGACTTGTATGAGTAATATTTTGAGAGTCTTTTACACAATTGTTGCGTCAAATACGCAGGAATCACGCATCATGTAAAACCCTGTACAATTTTTGTATCCCTTTAAAACTCTCCCTTGATCATGACTGATGTTTCTAAACAGTCTTCTGTTTATAGAACAAACAAAGAATGGCCAGTACTTAGAAACCTTGCCATATATGGAATGTAAATAATTGCTCCATACATTAAACACTGTCGCACGCTGCGTTTGTCAGCATTTGCTGAACTGGTTTCAATCACAAGTTGTACGTAGGATATTCGTAAAGAGCACTCCAAGGGACATAACTCTATGGGGTTCGCTTGAAATAATGTTCGGCTGGTCGATGGCACGACAGTCAATGTAATGCAATGTTGCATTAATTCATTCAGACTTTTTAATTTAATATTGTTATCTAAATAAATAATTTTCTTTGAATAAATTATATGGTAGCATCCATGAGTGCTGATAGTTAGTATTATTGAGGGAAATGCATTATCTATTTTTAGAGAAGTGTAGTATGATATAGTGCCTTTAAACATAAGGAGACATATCTCATCACTGCCAACAGGTTGTCTGAAGGACAAAAATTTGAAATGACCATGAAACTTACCCATTTCTTTCATACTTTGTGAAAACAGGAAAAGGAGCCAGTGGATCCCCAAGCTGAAAGGAAGACGCCAAGTTCTTTTATTAGTCATAACAAACACAAACCAGGTTATTATGATCATGTTTACATGAATGCCAATATCAAAATCAGTCGGCATACAAACATGATATCTTGAAACGATAAATTTTGACCATATTTAACATTATATCCTTTCGGATAACTCATAGTAAGTCGGCATACAAATATATCTTGAAACGATAAATTTTCACCATATTTAACATTATATCCTTTCGGATAACTCATAGTAAGTCGGCATACAAATAAATCTTGAAACGATAAATTTTCACCATATTTAACATATCCTTTCAGATAACTTATAGTGAAAATTATACGGAAAGACATCCGCCCATATCCCCCCTCAACTTTCATTCTATTCAAATGATATCACCTGAATATATATTCCTCATCTGACAAGGATGAGTTTTAACATGTTTCTTTAATTGTATCTGAACATACTGAAAGACATACATTGTATCCAACTTCTAAATATGCCACTCAAAGAAATCTTTCCTCATCATTAAAATTTTGGTGGGATAGGGGCGGAAGTCTTAACAATTATACAAATGAAACAGGAAGAACTAAAATGTATGAGTCTATGACAGACCTTATTACAATATGGAGGTGGGTTAGAGAGGAAGATTTGCCAGACATGTACATGCTGTATGACACAAAATAAACAATATTTGCAATTTTGGGAATGAAAGTGAAAAACCGTTTAATAGCAGTTGCTATTTAGATAAGAAAAAATAATTTACAAATTAAAGAGGGAGGTCTTATGTTTATGAAGTTTGCTGATGTAGGGACACCCAAATCTTCAGTTTTCAACAATGGGGTTATAGCAATGATCCTTTGATGCTGGTTGGGGTCCAAACAGTAAACATGGACTTCAATGAATGTAACTGTGGTAATGGTTGTACATATTTCTATGCACAAATAGGCTGCACTTTGAATAATTAAACTGAAAATGAATCAGCATGCATTGTGATGGATTATACCACTAAAACAGTTTGGAGTTGCACATGTTACTGGCTTAGATAACCAAAGGATTATATTTCCATTAACTGAGGAAGTTAAAGCCAACTACGTAAACCAAATACTTACTTTATTTGCGGTTTCAACTTTCTGCATGGATACAGCCAATTTGGCATTTTCCTGGAAGAGAAATGTTCATTTAAATGTCAACTTACACGTTAAATTTATATTTTAATATATAATTTTTAAAGGAAACATGTTTTTGAAGACTGTGACAAATTGTTGTTGTTGTTGTTTTTTGCATAGATCACCCTGTTTGGTTGAACCATGTTGGAAAAACAGTTGAAGAAGAAACAACTCGCCATCAGTCATGAACAAACGTACATACCTCCTTTCTCCTCAACTTCTTCTCTTTCCCTTTCGCTGATTTTCTCTGCAATCATATGGTAAACGAAATGTGATTTAATCAGCAAAGTTGTTATGTCTGCATTGTAAAGGAGTTTATGTTGGACTGATAACTTTTACTACCAACGCGGTAAATTTCTGTCTTTCCGTGTCACCAAAATATGTTAAAACTTTGATGATCGTTTGAAACTCGTCCCTTGTCATTTACAAAAAAGTTCGCATAAGAATGGAATAAGAACATCAACAGCCTAGAAAACAGGGTAATAACGAAACATTTTAACTTACACCCATGTTTCTTTTCACTCAAATACGTTCTGAAAACACGCACAATGACTGCTACTCTTTCCCGCGGTATTTCGGGGCGAAGAAAAGCGCATGCGTGTGTAAGGGACCTAACTCGTCTCATGATGTATTATACTGCCCGCGTAAAATAGTGTCTTTAATATAAGATCGAACAATTCGAGGCTTGAGCTATTGTTTGATAAATACAAAACGACTCGGACATTTCAATAACCGAAAATGACCCATTTCTCAAATACTGCACTTGGTAAATTTCAAATTATTTGACTTGTTCCGTATAATAGGCATTTCTTGCAAGTTGGTGGATGACGAAGTAGACACAACTTCTTCGTCTAGATCTTTAATAACAACGGATCAGTTAAGTTTTTCAGGATTTTGTTTGTTGTTTTTCATTTTTCTGTTGACCAAAATTACTTTTAAAGAATATAATGACACGTTACTGAATAACAGAAAGAAATCAAATTATTCCCTTCCCTCTTTCCAAAGAGTGAGTGAGTGAGTTTAGTTTTACACCGCACTCAGCAATATTCCAGCTATATGGCGGCGGTCTGTACATAATCGAGTCTGGATCAGCCATTCCAGTGATCAACAGCATGAGCATCGATCTACGCAAGTGGGATGCGGTGACATGTGTCAGCCAAATTAGAATTGAAGAATAAGGAACTGAGCAATTCATGACAATTTGACAATGTTCATGTTAGATGTGAGCACGTAAACAAAGCCACATAAACCACTTTACAATTGATACTTCACAATAACGAAAACGTTGGAAGAGGTGAAGACTTGAACAACATGTCAGGAGAGGTCGAGAACAAGGAGAAAATGTCTGTAAAGTCAACATTGGGGATGTCCGCTCCCACATTTCTTGGACAAACAGTTGGATTTGAAGTTGAGAAAGTTCTCGTCCATATGATTCATTAGTTATATAACGCCGCAGTCCACAATATTCAACTATACTACAGTAGGCTGGGCCAGACAAGGTAAGGTGAGGTGAAATTGGGTTTAACGTCGTGCTTGAGAATATTACGCTCATATGATGACGTGCATGCGTGTGTATGTTTGTGCAGCTGCTTGTTCTAGCCCAGACTTAAGCTGGTTTTATAGTGCTAGCCCACTGAGATACCATGCCGCAGTGAAGCATGAATACCCCACTCAGACACACTATACTGACTCCGAGCCGACCAGTCCTTGTTGTACCCATTAATTCCGAGCGCCAGGCAGGGACCAACAAGTACCATATTTTAACGTCTCTTGGTATGACGCGGTCGGGGATCGAACCCGCGACCTTCCGCTCTCCGCGCGGACGCTCTAACCACTACACCACGGAGGCGGTCCTGGGCCAGACAAACCAGTGATGGACATTATGCGTCACAAGCTGCACCACCTGGGTGCAATGACTCGTTATCAACCATGTGACCGAGTCTGACTGCCAGAACCAATTGGTCGTCTCTTACAACCAGCACAGTTCACAGGGACGTATTCTAACGCAGAATTCCTACAGGATCTTCTATGGAAAGTCTTACATCTCTCTTACATCCCGTGAATCTTTTTCATCACGCTAACCTCTCTTGTCAGTATGAGCGAGTGAGTGAGTTGAGTTTTACGCCGCACTCAGCAATATCCCCGCTATATGGCGGCGGTCTGTAATATATTGAGTCTGGACCAGACAATCCAGTAATCAATAGAATGAACATCGATCTACACAATTCTAACGCGGATCTTCACGGGTATTTATAAGGATGAAGCTCTATCAACATACAAGCGACAACTGGTGTATGTGGAGCTGTATCAACACACAGGATACATATCGTCCAGAGAAGGATATGGTATCCACAAAATGTCTCGATATCAGCTTCTCCTTCCCACCAGGTCTCTCGTCCTTATGGTTCCACAGGATCTCCCTCATTTAAACAAAGCTTTATTGTCACAAAAGATTTTCTTAGTGTGAATGAAGATTTATCTTTCCACAAGATCACCTGTGTCTAAATGAAGGCCGCCCATAGGGTCGTCTGGTCTAAACTTCGTCTCCAGGTCTGTTTCGGACGTCCTCTTTCGCTCTAGCCTTGTGGGTTCCAGTCAAGAGTTTGTCTGGTGATATTTGGTTTGTGATTTCTTAGCGGATGTCCAATCCAACGTCACTTCTGTCGCTTGATCTTAGCAGAGACTGGGTCTTGGTTTGCTGTTTCCCACAAGTCAAGGTTGGAGACTTCACCACTTGATGCGGAGGATCTGTCGGAGACACTTGTTGAGGAGTCTGTATATTGATGGAGCTGATCTTGGTTACTCTCCACGTTTCCGATCCATAAAGCAGGGAAGAATTAACATTAGAGCTAAAGATCCGGAGCCTGGTTTTCAAGGATAGGACAGTACTTTTCCAGATCGGTCTTAATGTGATAAAAGCATATTGGGCTTTTCTGACTCTGGCCTTGACGTTCTCGTCTGTACCACCAGTTGCGCTGATTCTGCTCCCAGCTACTAGGTAGGTGACGTCTTCAATCACTTGTCCGTTGATCTGTGATGGATCTTGCTGTTTGTTATGGGTCCTCCGAACCTTCCTCTTATACAGGATGTACATCATCTAAATGAAGTCACACCATAAGAGGGGCGGTGGGGTAGCCTAATGGTTAAAGCGTTGGCTCGTCACGCCGAAGACCCGGGTTCGAATCCCCACATGGGCACAATGTGTGAAGCCCATTTCTGGTGTCCCCCGCCGTGATGTTGCTGGAATATTGCTAAAAGCGCCGTAAATCCAAACTCAGTCAGTCAGTCACACCATAAGATCTTAGTCCTATAAATGTATACCGCAGGTACAAGTAAATTAGATTTGATATTTAATTGAAAATGTATGGCGATGCTTGCTCATAAACCCACGCTGCGTGGTGGCATACCCTAGTGCTTTAAGCATTCATTCATGTTGTAGGCACTGGTTCGATTCCCTATACTGGTACGATGGGTGAACGCCGTTTCTGCTTATGTTGCTAGAATATTCCTACAAGCAGTGTGGAACCAATGCCACTCACTCAAGGCTACATATGTGATTGATTGAGTTGAGATGATTTATGTCCTGTGTCAAGAATCTTTGATTTAGCCAGGGAGACTATGTTGTAGAGTATCCCTGATTTAGCTTACTGGGCTAAACTGTTCATATTTTATCATTGTCTCACTCGAGTTTCATACAAAAAGATTTGCCCATGTAACAAGATGAAGTATCCCTATTTCATGGGAATAAGACACCATTGGACAAACAGTTTCATCTAATGATGACATGATGATAACCCACACAAATGATGCTGATATTTTTCAGTTGACGTTTAACTGCACCACAAAGAAACAGGGAAAGTATAACGGTTGCATACTTTATTATAAAAACGTGTTGACATTAAGAAATGAATCTGTGGATTACACATAACAAAGGAAAATATTACAACCGTCAAGCTGAAAACACAACGATTTTAAGTTCTAGAACAACACGACCCTGACACATCAAAAGCTGCATGCCTGAAGATGGTTTCATCATAAACATTTACTATAACTTTTTGTAAGGCCAGACCAATTTTATTTCTTGTTTTACGGATCCGCCGCTCGGATTTTTTCAAGAATATGAAAAAAATATAAATTAATTTTCCCTGCTCAAAAATATTTTTAGATTGCTTTTTGCCCCACATATACTTCATAAATTGCCAAAAGTAAAATACTTATAGCATTTAGAAGGAATATTACTTTTAGGTTTTCTGAGGGAAAAAATCCAAAAAGCAAGAAAAAAAATTGGTCTGGTCTAACCAGGGAATCTACAGTATCATATACTTCTCCAAATAATATAAGGACCACTCAGTTCTTTCATATTACTATAATTAATATGTGTTTGTCATGGCAGATTAGCCATATAGCTGGAATATTGGAAAAGTGGTCAAAGTGTCGTGGTGACCTTGAAGATAAGGTCAAGGTCACCCAAATCAACTGGTGTCTGCATAATCCCCCAATGTAGGCTGTCACCAAATTTGAAGACATTGGGTACAACAGTCCATGAGATGTCGCGTTAACAAGAATCGGGACGTCCGTAGGGATGCCGCTGAATACATAGTTCCACGTTCTGCGTTGCAGCAGGGGACAATAAGCTCACTAAAGAACTGCCAGAAAAGTATATTTGAGAGCACATTGGATTACATTGTTTTCCCTGAACAACACCCAAAACAACATGATAATCAAAACAGAGAACAGTTATCACGGATTTCAGTATTGTTTCAATATATTCATTATGATGCATAAAAAATATATACATGTCCTCTGGCACGTTTCTCAAAATGGAGGTGGGCAATAAGACATAACTTATCATTTATCATCAAACTGGACACAACTTTACACCTTAATGTAATGGCAGTTTCCAGCATTATATTTGTTAGACAACATAGTAGGTTTAAGCAGACATCAGAATTTTTTAAAATAGGTTTTTTTTTGTTATTGGCAATAATAATTATAAAAGCCAGGATATAAAGTGATGGTCCAATCGCCAAGAAAGATCATATTTTGTGGCCAAATTTAATATTTCATAGTTCTTCGCAAAAAGTGAAACTAAAATATGGTCATTTGGCAAAACACCTGGTGAACAGGATGAGGTAATATCTCCAGCCAGTATATGTCAGACATGACAACTTGTATATAACCTGCTAAAGATAACTATGGGCAGGTGAAAACTGCTGGACATTTTTACTGAAAAGCAGAGCAAACTGAAACAGATTAGTTTATGTTGCCTTGCTGTCAGTCATCTGTGTATTAGTGCAAAAGGAGGACGGACTCACTCTTCTGGGTCCAAGAGTTTATATTCTCTGTGTTCGACATGTACAACAACTAATACTTGTTACATGTGTGCATGAAGTGAATTGAGCAATTATTAGTTCCAATACATTAACAATATCTTAGTTCTGAAAGTATCAGTTATACATTATAAGCAGTGTATGAAATAAGGCCCGTCCGCCCAAGAAAGGCTAGATTTCTGACGGACGGTTTAAATTTACAGCTAGCCAGCGCGATGGTCTGGTACAAATTTTAGATGTTCCATACAACTGAGTAAATTCACCATATTTGGTCTGGTTAAATCCATTTTGGGCTGGTAACATTTTGAAGTTACCAGTCCTGAGGTCTGGCTGGATTTTTGGCTTATTTATTTCATACACTGACATTAGATAAAGGTAAGATGTATTACATTGTGAATAACAAGATCACAACATTAACTGAGAATGTGAATTTATACCACAAAATCTTACAGGCAGAAGACATCATATCCTTACAAGATTTACATATAATACTCACGATACTAGTCATGCACACATGTAACAAGTATAATTTGTTGTGCAGGTTTTCAAGGTTTCTACCTGTCGAACTACAGAGAATAAAAACTCTTGGACCCTGAAGAACGAGTCGGTCCTCCTTTTAGATGGTATCAGAAGTAGGATCAGCCTCGACAGATCACCTGACAGGACACAGGACTGCAGGATATAGCCGCTTCCGTCCAACGGGCATCAGCAGTAGAAGATTAAGCTTAAGATTTAGACAATGCTTTAATTTTGTTAAATGTTGTTTATGTATGTTCCTGTTTTTTTCCTTTAAAGATTCCTTCTGGTTAGGTCTTAGGGTCTTGAGTTAAGGAAGCCTGTAAGAGACCACAAGGGGAAGGAACAGGAGTTTAATGAGGGAATTAACAAGGTGGAGGACAGGCTCCAAACGAGAATTAAGGAGCAGAAGGACTGGATCAAGAACCAGCAAGAGGAGTATGAAAAGCCCATCATGATGGTCACAGGGAGAAAGCTGGACCACTTCAGGGGAAGACCGGAGAGGGCAGGTGACCTCACTCTGACAAAGTGGATTTCGGACCTCAGGAGCAATGCTGACTCCAGGCACCTGAATCCTTTAGAGACCGCGGCTGTCACCATAGACAACCTGGCAAAGGGCCTGGCAAGAAATTCACGGCTGTGGAGACCTTCTGAGAGACCAGCCAGAAGAGATCTTCAAGGTCCTGACAAGGGTCTTTGGGGATGGACACCAGCTACCCCTCTTCCAGATAGATGCTACTCCTTGAGACGAGGACAAGAGCATCTTGTTACCTGAACCCTCAACATGGTGGAACTTTTCACCAGATTTCCTAACTTGATCCCTCCGTGAAAAAGAACAAAGATCAGACACTCAAGGGGAGACTTGCCAAGGTCATAATAGACAAAGGGTCGAAGAGAGAGCAGTGGCCTGGCTTGAACTACAAGAAGCCCAAATCAGTTCAAGTCCAGGAAACTGACGCTGTCAAGTCAGAGGAGTCCATTGTCAAGTGGCATCAGTCGCTCATCGACCAACAACATGAGCAGATCGCTGCTGAAAGCTCTGAGCCAGGGGAATGCCATCAGACCCAGTGGTGACATCAAGGAAGACAGGAAGACCTTTAGATGTTGGATCTGCAGCTCTCCAGATCACTTGAAGAGGGACAGTCCCCAGAGAAAAACCAACGAGAAGGGAAACTGTTAGAACAAGTAGTGGAGAGCCACACTATAGGGAAGCTGGATATAGGCTCAGTATTACATAGAGCGGTGGGAACCTGCCCGGAGACAGCTGTCGTCTTTAACGGTACAACAGTTGGACGCCTCATTGACACAAGGGCCCAAGTGTCAACCATAAGGGAGTCCTTCTTGAATCAGAACTTCCAGGGAAGAGAGGGGTTGGACATATCTAACTACATCAAGGTCAAGGCGGCAAATGGAGGGGAGATTCCCATCCTGGGCTATATCGAGCTCTCGGTAAATATTTTCAGCTATGAATTTTAATTTTTAGGATTTTTAATTGCAAAGGATACACAAGATGAGGCTACTAGAGCAAGGAAGGAAAGAGTAGCCGGAGTGTTAGGCTCGAACATCTTTAGGGACATCCACAAACACGCTTAGACAAGACCTATCCCTGAAGATTGGAGACAGATACTAGCCCTGTACGAGGAACATTGTGACGTCCATCAAAGAGAAGATATGGGATGAGTCAGAGTTGCAGGACCTGCTCCAGCACTGATACCAGCAAGGACCATCAGAGAATAAAAACTCTTGGACCCAGAAAAGCGAGTCTGTCCTCCTTTCACGTTAGGATACCTGATCTCAGGTAACAAAACACTGCACATTCGTTAACAGATAGAGTAAGCATTTTGAATATATGGCATTACAATGTTTCAATTTTTCCAAACCTTTGACAACACGTTTCCCTACTTCGCAAGTACAAAGACACAATACACAAGCCCTTCATGTACACCATTTTCATATTGGGTCATTTTGATAAGCCACAGTCCATTTCTTCTGTTTTTGTTTGTTTGTTGTTTAATGCCACACTTAGCAATATTCCAGCTATATGGCGGCACTCTGTAAATAATCAAATCTGGACCAGACAATCAAGTGATCAACAGCATAGGGATTATTTTTCGCAATTGGGATACGATGACATGTGTCAGACAAGTCAGCGAGTCTGACCACCGAATCCCATTAGTCGTCTCTTACGACAAACATGGGTTGCTGAAAATTAATTCTAACCCAGATCTTAACGGGTTCAATTTCTTTAATTCATATTGTAGTTTTATCATCACAAAGCACAAAGAAATTAGAAAATTTTCGTGTGAACTTCCCCATCATATTTGATTAGTGTGAACATGAATGAGCCCAAGTGAAGGAAAAATTACATGCTAGAAATCAACTACTGATTCACACAACTGAAAGTCCTCTGTTTTGACATCCATGCAACGATTGTGTAGTGTACCTGTTACTAATAATAATAATGTAAAAGCAGTCATTCTGTATGTCGCTCTTGCATAAACCAAGAAGAAGAATGGTGCACCCTCCACCACTTGACACATCAACTGATGTTTAGTTTCTCTCTGTACCATTCACAGGTGGGATCTGGGTTAAGATGAATCTGAGAGCAATCAAACAAAGCTGTGCTATTTGAAGATGATACTGTCAGTTGTAGACAATGATTTGGTCCAGTGTGTGAAATAGTCACTGGCCCGCTAGCCCATGGCTAGTAAAAATCCAGTCGGGCCAGTAAATCTCCATAGACACTGGCCCGACTGGTAAGTGAATTTTCATGTGGTCATTTTGTAAACATATCACTCTCTGCAACTTGTTAAGTTATAATACACTTTAAATAATGCAAGATTATGGACTGATAAACAATGGTATTTTACCTTTTTTGTAATCTTTTGCTCAGTTTCTACATTCAAATTTCAGGCTTGTGAATAATTTTGTGGGCTAGTTACTTTCAGGTATAGCTTGTCTGACTGGCCAGCACAATTTGTAAACTAATTATAACGTAAACATTCCCTCTGGATTATGGTAGCCTTATTCCTGTGGATACACTGAATACATACAGAAAATCCAAACACATTTGAACAATACAGTGACGTCAGGACCAAGGGAGATAACTCAGGGGTAGACTAGGTATACCACTAGGAATAGCTATGACTTAGTGTTAAAATTTCTTTTGATTTTCTGTATGTATTCTGTGTATCCACAGGAATAAGGCTACCATAATCCAGAGGTAAGTTTACTAACAATTACTAACAATACATGTAATTGTTCCTATTTCGTACACTGATTTGGTCACAGGAAATGTGGAATGCAATATGAATTACATGTAGTGATACCTGGGTCCACTTGTACAAAGGAAGCTCAGCACTAAGATCATTGTAACTCCCATACTTTAACAGATTTAGAACAGTCTTGGTGCTAAGATTGCTTGTACAAGTGGGACGAGTTGACTAGAGTGCAACACTTGATTAAACTATTCATACTTGTTCTTGTCTGTGTCTAGTGGTGATAATCACAAGATAAATATCATTAAATGACATTGTTCCAGCACTAGAATATTGACTGTTACTGTTAACCGGATACAAAAAAATTCTGAATCATTAACATCTCAGTGTTTCTAGCTATTGCAACATAATACCACAAGATGTTGATAATAGTTGTTGTCTGTGCAAACTGGCCTTAACTCATCTTAAAGCAACATTATTAATGAATATCTTTTGATGTTATATAATGGCTATATTAAACTGAGCTTACTTTTAATATTGACTGTCTATGTACATTTTTTAAAAATATTTTAAACATAATTAAAAACATAAATTTCGTGATAGTGTTGTTAACTTTCGTAACATAATACCACTAATGGCAAAACATTGTAAAATCTCTAACTCAGTGTACTTACTATAACATTCGGTGGTTTTGTCTACTGGCCTGTACCATATTTTGGTAACATTTAGAGACATCATTAGAATGCAATCACTTAATTAGATATACATGTCATTAGACTAGGGACTACTACCCAAAGATTCATTGGCATCAATGCTGAAATGCACTGCTTATTATTACACGTATTATAAGATACTGACAAATCCACATGCCATAATAAATTAAACATAACTTAAACATATGTTCATATCCAAGGTGTACTTAGGTTCATGAACCAATCATTATAATATTTGTTCAATTGTGCATAAAAATGCATAAAAACTCAAATACATGACTAAAAAATATTTCCAGATCTAATTTGAATTGTATGAAACCAAATGAATCAGTGTTTTGACCAATCATATCCCTGGATTATATTTCTGGCCAATCAGAGTGTGGATTTGCTTTGTCTCTGTGGCCCTGTCTGGGGCTTATCTCTCTCCTCCCAGATTGTGACTCCATCACATGCACAGATCTTCTTCGAGTTCTCGAACAGACCAGCGGATCTGGCGATGATGCCACACACCATCCTGAAACAAAGTTCATTCCCATGGCAACAATTCTCAATCATTTTTCAAACTTGTTCTTATTTTTCAAACAGAGGTTATACAGGAGATTCTGAGAATCAGAATTTCAAAAAGAGCATGAAATTGTATTACCTACAAACATAGTTTTATAACAGTTTTCTGCCATCAGGGTATCTGATTGGAACTGACATTTACAGTAGAATTTACTGTTAAACATAGGTGCTATTATCATTACTCATAAAACCAGACTATCTGATCATGGTTTGTGTAAAAACGCAGACCAACATCTGTACTGACATTTCCAAAGCATGATGTTATATACGTCACTTCCACCAAACCAAGTTGCACTAGCCAAATTCTAGTTGGACTGCTTTTATTGCAATGCAATGAAAGAAATATGCTGTTGAATTATTTAGTTGTTTCATTCAGAAGTTCACCCGATCAAAAATTGACTTGCACATGGTGCAAGTTAGACTAATAACTAAAGTACTGTCGAAAATAGAAAAAAACTGTATTTTCTCATTTATCTCTACAATTTATGTAGTTGATATGTGCAAGTAGGGGTGGGTATTGCAGAGAATTTTCATATTGCAATATATTGCGATGCGAAAGCATGTATTGTGATATGTATTGCAATATATTGCATGAAGTATTTTTACACAAAAAACTACTTATAATCGAGGTAATGCTTGATTTATAGAGCAAATACACAGCAAAATCACTATGCTTGATTAAGCTTAAATAACAACTTTTATTCATGATTAAAAATAAAAATGTGAATAATATTTGGCACAAATGAAAAAAGGAAACATCCGAAGATTTCCATTGTTATGAAGTTTTCCAAATGCAAGTAAAAAAAACCGGTTTTCGATCAACGTATCGCAATATGTATCGTTTTCATGTCTGAACCGGTAAATACCGGTAAACCAGTTATATTGCGCAGCCCTATGTGCAAGTGTGAAATATCTGTTAAACTAAGTTCAGCCTAACTACAGTCTCAGTGGTAGGAACATAGGAAATGTAGAAAAAGGACTTTACTGAGGAGAGATTAGTGCAGAAATGAGCAATGCAAAACGATTTATTTGGAAGAGACTTGATGCAAATTAGCGTGTGACGATATTGTATTACAAAGGACACTTTTTAAATGCCCAATTTGAAATTAGACATAGCTTCATTATAAACGATAGCTGGCATAAAAAATAATAACTTTCATGCTGAAACTATTAAGGATGTAGCTACCATGGAGTCTCACTGTCACTATAAAAAGAAACAGATAGGAGTGTTCGTCTCAAAAGCAAAACCTGGACGGGTGTCGCAGACGATTCGTTGGGGTCGGGTTGGGGGATAGAGATATCAGCTAAGATGAGATAATCCTTTACAGCAATTATACTGGGGAAGTACACGGCACCTCATAGCAATTTACAAATAATATCCAGTCCTGTCAATCTTCGCGATCGGGTGGTCATGCCACCTATATATTGAGACATTTATTGAGACATTTAATACAATGCGTTTCCATGGTTATCAGGTATCATACTCTTTTACATATCTCAACATAAACTTCATGAAAGAAAACACGTAAGATGTCAATCAATAGATGAGGCATAGTCAACACACATGAAAAAGCACAAAATATCTTTCAGATGACCCCTTGTGCCTGTAGGCAGCACATGCATTTCATGCCAGGTGAGTGTCGACGGTCCGTCGTCATTCCTGGCTGAGCGACCTACCGGTAATTGCCATCTATAGTCTGATCTATTGTGTTCAGCAGCTATTCGTATTCGTAAGTTTTGCCCTGATTTTACGAGTAAACATGCTTTTCTGGATATCCTATTACGCATCCCACTGAATGCCAAGTTAGGCCGAAGTGAGTTATTTCGACATATGCTATTTGTACTTGTGTAAATTTTAGGGATACAGAGTAACGGCCTAAAAACAGTTTTTTTTCTATTTCCGACAGTACTTTAGGCTGCACTTTGTAATATTGGGTTGCACCAGTGCAACTAACAAAGCACTAAATTGAGCCCTGAACAAGCATATGGATATTGTGCTGACAGACCAAGCATTAACAATCAAAGCAAATGTCGACTCCATGAAAGTATATTCGTTTTGTATGGCCAAGTGACACAACTCTGGCACCCTAGACAACTGGTAAATCCATGCCCTGCTAATTGTACAGCCTTTGAACAGGTACAATGAATCTGCATATGATCTAACTACAGATTTAAAAAAAAAATTCAGAAGTGTTTAGATTCACCTGTTAGAATTTCCTGCCTTGATTATTTCCTCTTTTGGGCCTTGATGTACAATCATAGATCGCCCAATTACATCCCATACTTTCAAATCAGGGTTCTCACAACGGAATATTCCTCGGCCATCTTCCCCAACTTGTAGTTCTGAGATAATGCCTTTCACCTGTGTAAACAAAACACATCAAGGAGTGAATGAGTATGGTTTTCTGCCACTTTGGCAATATTCCAGCAATATCACGGCATAGGGACACCAGAAATGGGGAATAGAACCCCGGTCTTCGCCGTGACTAGCAAATGCTTTAACCAGTAGGCTACCACACCGCCCCAGGTGAATGAGTTGACTGATTATAATTCAAACTATAAGAAAGCACCCACCCACCATAAACTGTTTCTTGAGTTGTTTCTACTATGCTGCTTGATAAACCAGAGTGAGTTGGGTTCTATGCTGTTTTTAGCAATATTATGGTGGGTGATGCCAGAAATGGGCTTCACATATTGTACGCATGTGGGGAATCAAAACCATGCCTTGACATAACGGGTGAACGACTTAACCACTAGGCTACCCCACTGATGGTTAAGAAATGGAGTTATTAATGTAACTCTGTGAGAGCAAAACAACTTATACATATACATATAAATATTGAACATTCCAGGACAAATGCAATGTTTTCATACTTACCAACTTACCATTTGGCACTGTCTAGTGTCAGGTAAGGTAAATAAAGAATACTACACTCGGTCTCATTACATAGGAATTATATGAAACGAGTGTCCTTCCTATGGTATTTGACCGAGCGAAAGCGAGGTCAGAAACCATAAGGAGGTCACATGTTTCGTATAATTCGTATGTAATGAGACTGAGTGTGGTATTTTATTTATTACCCACGTCTTACATGCTTTAAATTGACAAAACAGCGTATTATTGTTATTGTAAGAGTTTCAAACCGAAACTGGTTTCATAAAGAGGTTGCGCCTGAATTTTGTTCTGTAGTTCACTTTGGCATGACGTCACACTGTATTGACAAGACCACGCCATTCACGTCTGCTCCCTTGGTAACCGACGTCACGATGCATGTCAGTGGTCATCGCCTCGTACAGCCTCCTACAGTAAACTACTCCGTAGCACCCGTTTTCTTGGTTTGCAGTCGCTTCACTCAGCTAACATCACTGGTGGAAACATTGCGTTTATGTTTTTCGACGGATATAATGTCTCAGTTCGATTCACATTTAAACAGCGATACGACAACGTTCACAATGTTTACATTCCCACAATGCATATAAGTTGTAGAATTAATGACTTCACGTGGTTGTTATGAATGAACAAGTAGTTCCGTCACAAGTTGACCTAATTGAGAGGTCATTGGTTATCCAAACAAATCATTAGAATCTCAGGTCAAGTCGTTATGACACAGGTCAACGTGACACGACACTCGTGTGACATACAAGATTAGTATGCAACTACCCATACGTTGACCACGTGGGTAATAAAGCATAAAGAATTATACTATTCACTTATCCTTACATATTTTCAAAACCATGGTGACCAGATAACCAGTTTCAACAGTATGTTAGCACCCACCTTGTCTGTTAATCCAAAGATGTCTCCACAGCTGAAGAAACAAATACACAGATGACTTTAAAAAACCACAAACAGCATTATTTATAAATATCATATCATGTTATAGTGAGTGAGTGAGTATGGTTTAACAAGGCTTTTAGCAATATTCCAGCAATATCGCAGCAGGGGACACCAGAAATGGGCTTCACACACTGTACCCATGTGGGGAATCGAACCCGGATCTTCGGCGTGACAAGCCAACACTTTAACCACTAGGCTACCCCACCGCCCTAGTGAGTGAGTGAGTGAGTGAGTGAGCGAGATAGCTTATGGCTTTGCTGCAGCTCTTTTGGGCAATATTCCAGTAACATCACTGTTAGGAACACCAAAACTGGGTTTCACACATTGGACCTATGGGGGAAATTAAACCATCCCTCATGATAGAGGAGATTCATATTTGCATAGCAGAAGTACCTGTTGCACCCCTTGGAGATATCCCCCAGCTCATGCACGCACACAGTGTGTGTCCCTTTGGGCAGTCCGTCCACTGTCCCTTCCACAACGCAGGTTGTCTCATCATTCTGGACAAGTCGCACTACACCCTTTACCAAACTGTTTCCAGTCTCCATGACAGAAACAGCTGCCCCTAGATGATGGGTGCCTGATTGAAAACAAGAACTGAGTTGCTAGAATCAGAACTGAAAAGGATTCCTTTGATGATGGAAAATGTGAGGTGAAATGGGCTAAATGTTGTGTTGAAGATTATTGTACTTAAATCACAACAAATATGAATGTGTATGGCAGAAATTACTTGGTGAATTAATACAGTTTAATAATACGAACTCATATGCCACAGTTGGACATCCCAGTCAAACACATCAGCTGTGACAGTGAGTTACATCCGATCACTCAGCAAAGACACAGATTTTAATACTTAATAGACATGGGTGTGCAAGACTTTGTGAAACATACCACCAGGTTTGAAATTCAGCATTTTCGCTTTTGATGCGGGAAGCCTGCACTACTGAGGGTTGTTCATCAAGGATTATAGGATATATAATATTATATTGTATATATTATATATAATATTGTATGTGCATAAGCTGTGACGGCTAATAAACATAACAATGCTTCAAGGTTTTACACAATGACGAAATATGAGAAGTATGCACAAATTCATAGAAGTGATGAAAGTATATGGCATCCCGAGAGATGCACAACATTCATTGTACCAAATTCTTGACAAGAAACAACTATGTCCGACAATACAGTAAGGCCAAATAAAAAAAATGTTGTGGTTCCGATAACACCTCTTTAAAATTTAGGGTAGGTAGGTAGGAATTTTCATTTTTTTACAAATTATTTTTAGAAGTAAAGTACAAACTAATAACACATTTATCAATGTGTTATTGTTTATTTAATCAAGCTTGCGGTCATCATGTCGACTTTCTCTATCAGAATGACCGATGTCTGTCGATGCCGGGAAAAAACAATGGTATCTGAAAGCTTATTTTATTCATACCGCTTTAAAAAAATAGGGTCTGCACCAGAATTCAAGGGTCGGTCGAGTAATTGGAACCACGACATTTTTTTTTAAGGCCTAATGTACTTCACAGAATCCTCATATTTCATGAAGGGCCCTGGAAAATAATTACCAGGGTCTCATGGAGTCCCAGTGTTGGAATTCAAGGTAAAACACTGATGCTATTTTCAAAGGAGTAATGAAAATGATAAGTCATGATTTATTCATTCTCAATGCGGTGACATTTCTTGTCAGGGGTTAGCGTACCAAGTCCTTGTAATGTAAAGGCCATAGGAGTACTGAAATAGATAAGTCATGATTTATTCATTCGACATAACCTGTCGGGTATTAGTGTACTAAGTCCTTGGAGTGTAAGGTCAACATACCCTTACTTGATCCGTACCCATGGAGGACTGCTCTCTTGCCTGTTGTCTCTATGAGGTCTTTAACTTGGGATGAAGGGAGAGAACTCTCAACAATCACTTGTTCTGTGTCCAGGTGAACATTAACTGAAATTATCCCTGCAAAAAAATAAAAGCACACTTGTTAAAAGCAAAGTCTTTAATGTTTTGGTTGAAGCATTCGGTATTACGCAAAGGTATTCATTAGGGCTGCGGAATATAACCGGTTTACCGGTATTAACCGGTTCAGACATGAAAACGATACGTATTGCGATACGCTGATTGAAAACCCGTATTTTGACTTGCATTTGGAAAACTTTGTAACACTCGGAAATCTTCGGATATGTCCTTGTTTCATTTGTGCCAAATATTATTCACATTTTTATTTTATCATGATTAAAAGTTGTAATTAAAGCTTAATCAAGCCTAGTGATTTTGTTGTGTTTTTGCTCTATAAATCAAGAATTAACTCGATTATAAGTAGTTTTTTGTTTAAAAATACTTCATGCAATATATTGCAATACATATCGCAATACATGCTTTCGCATCGCAATATATCGCAATATGAAGATTCTCTGCAATACCCACCCCTAGTATTCATTGGCATGCTGCATGTTTTAAGCATTTGACTGTCCTATACATCTTCATGAAGATTCTGCTGACTCTGCTTTGTGTTCTCTGAAAGTGTTCTGAGTTTAAAACAAGTGTTTCTTATTTCTTGAAAACATCTGAATCCCAGTGTGTCCCTCTACATTATTTCAGAATCTAGATGTGGAGGTGTCTTAGAAAAAGACCTTCAACTGTTCAAGATTTTCCTTTCTTCCACATAATGCAATGAGAAATTACATGAGTCTCATCCCTCAAGCTATTTCTTCAACGATAAATAACTCACTTGGAACCTCTGTTCAAACAGTCTCAAGCATACCATGGACCGAATTGCCTAGTGGTTACTTGACTCATTACTTTACATGCCTGTGCAACATTTTCCAATTTTCGAACCTGGTACACCATTCAGCACCTTTCTGACAGAATTGACACATCCCTGGCATGTCATCTGGACAGCAAACTCCATCTGAAATACAACAGATCGTATGTGCTATGAATGGACTAGCAATGAGGAATCAGCAAATATTTACTGTGGCTTCAGTGTAGAGCTAGGCTACTGTTGTACTGCCAGCGGGAACAGGTCAAAAGAGCCAAAGGACAAAAGGGACAAAACTGAAAAAGTCAAAAGGTCCACAGAAAAGTCAAAAGGGTCATAAATTAAAGTCAAAAGGGCCATAGGTAAAATTCAAATAAGAGCATACAAACTAATATACATTTTATATGTTTTCTTTTATGTGGAATATGTGGATATGTGTTTTGGCCCATTTGTCCTCTGGCCCTCTTGACTACAACCCCTGCCAGCATAACTTTGTAATTTTAGCCATTACTGTCAACACTAAACCACACATTTAAGAAACAACAGGAACATACGTGTGTCTCTGTGCATTTATTTCCCTGAATAACAATCGATACAAGCACCACGGTAGTCCAGCATATAACTACACGACTTTGCACTATACCAAAGTAGGCCTTGGCTGGAATACGAGTTCATTTATATGATATATGAATTAGCACCACACATGGGATACGGTGATTTCGTAGACTGAACGCGGTGGATTCGTAAACCAGACTGGTTCGTAGACGGTGATTTCGTAGATGTGTACTAATAATTGAATAATAGTATATATTAAGTTTGATTTTTACTTAGAATGTGTATAACGAAGTTGTTATGCTTTGTTTTCAGTGATACGAAACTAAGGGCAGCTAAGGACAAGAAAGTGTGATTGAAGAATGATTTCTTCTTACCTTCTTGAGGTTTATATACCATAAGTATTCACCTACAGCCCCACACATGATGCTTAATCATCATTACAAAATTACGAACGTTCATTGTCATAAAATACGACAGTTATCCATAGGATTTTACAGCACTTAATTGATTTGAAACCAAATGCGCATCGAGGAATTATTCATAACCTCAATTTGCTCAAAAAGCTGAATCATTATCCTCGTGTTTTCAGAAAGAACATCCGTTGTTCAAGTTCTTATAAACTTCTCCTTTTCTAGCAATAAACTATTATGCACGTGTTCTTATCAAATCAGTAATTGAATGCTGAATATGACTGCACGCGTCCAAATTTGGATTTTGAAGGGCCAATGACTTTGCATTTTTGCAAGCACTAGCCTTCAAACCGATGTGAACGAAAACAGGACCTTTATATTTGATTTCGCCATAAATCGGTTAAAGTCGAAGCAGAACAACTGACATTTCTCATAAACGAAACTAAGTATTTCCAACACAGATATTCATGGATAGTCATTCACCAAATTCATTGCAAAACAGGGACAAAACACTTTCACAGACAAAATACACAGCAAATAAAATATACACACTTTCGTGGGGGCCGCCATTTTTGTTTAGAACGTCACGTAAAGTGCTTCGGTGTATCACGTGACATCTTGGCGGTTTCAAATGTGGTTGATGCTGGCAAAATAATATTAGAAAAGGTATAGTATTTTCTCCTCTCATGTTATTAGCGAAAAAGACGATGATATGCTATCTTAGTATTCTTGTGTTATTGTTCCAGATGAAAGTGGACATTGTATTTTTGTTCTGTTCATGTCAGATGATGCTTCATACTGGACCGTGATTATGCATCATGAATATTTCACGCCATATAGACTAAATGTGAAATTATTTATCACATCAATCACCAGGCTATGTTTTAGTATTCATCCGATTTCAAGAGTATCGAATATATCTTTGTCTAATGTCCAATGACTTGGCCATGAGTGTAGACAATGGTCGAATGTTGTGACTTGAGCTCCAAAAGTGAGATTGTCAAACTGTCACCTACCAGTTTGGTCACAAAATTGAAACAAATCAGCTGCAAACACGAGTCAAACTTTCGATTTCGGTGTGCTGTGTGAGATTTGCATGTATGTTATGGCACATATTGCCCCCAAACAGAAAAAAGATATCCATATAATCTGAAACACACATGTACTGTAGTGTTACAATGGATCTAAGCAAGATCTAGGTGTCCCATCATTTATTTTACATTCTGTCATGTGATCAGAGGTGCTACCCATGTTTGATTGGGTAAATACTATGATCAAATTGTCCTGCGAGTCATCCCCACATTTATACTCACAGTGGATCTAAAAAATGGATCGAATGATCACATGACTTGGTTGATGCATTTCATCATATACCAGTTCATAGATAGATAATTATGATGTCTTCTTTGAGTGGCATTTTAGAAGTTGGGAAGTACAATATAGAACAAACTTTATGGATAACAACAACTTATGATGTCAATTACTGAATTGCCTCTTCCATTCCAAAGCCCATTTCTGGCGTCCCCTGCTGTGATGTTGCTGGAATATTGCTAAAAGCGACGTAAAACCAAAACTCAGTCAGTCAGTCAGTCTTCCATTCCAGACTCATTTATTTACCAACCGACATCATAAAGCATGAAAGAACTAACAAATTCCTGCAAGTGTATATTGCTGTTGCCCTAAGCGATTGTTGTCTGTCCGGCTATAGCTCAGTCTTCCATGTCACAATTGCAGTTTAACACAGTGTTTTTGACAATTTCCTCATTTGAAGGACTGCATACGTTACATATTATTATTTATTCTATTTCACATTAACTATAATGTCATTACAAAAACTGGTGTAAACAAAAATCAAGGTTAACTGTCTTTATGACTCACACATCAGAAAGCTGAAATTTTATGGTTACTCAGTAACAGAATGAATGCATAACCCTTTTAAACCATTGCGTTAAAGAATGGGCAATGGTTTCTGTGAAGTTTTATTTCTGTCAGAAATGATTGTAATAAACCCTCAATGCATTTATATGTCCTTTGATTATATTTATATCAATTTGACTTTTGTCATGATTATTTGGTAAAACCAAATCATATCATTAACAGAAAGTTAACTAATTGTAAGAACTGTTACATTCCTTAAATCAACTGCATGGCCAGTTTGTTCATGTTTAATTCAGAAAACATGTAATCATCTGATAAAACTCAGTTACAATAAATCTGTAATTAATAATAGGTCCACAGGAAATATCAAAAACAGAACAGAGATAAGCTCTGATTATCAAAGATGCAACTACACAGCTCCAATACTTCTTTTCTCGGAGGGTTTTCCTACACCAATACTTAAACTTGTCATAGATCAAGTGCTGAAACTTGAAACAACTGAAACTTCATCTCAGTTAAGAGGTTCACAGATTGAGTATTGGGGTCGCGTGCTAATCTGAAGTACGGTAATCCGATGTTTTCGTAGCAATTCGCTTTCGCTGCACTTCTAGCATAACTTTGGTTTTCGCTTTACCGGGAATAGGGAATATTGAAATTTCGCTTTCCCGGGCCGACACCCCCTATATAGCTATCATTCTCCCAGTTCATCTTTAACTATGACCTGTACTGATAAATGTTGTCAAGATGTTTGATTTCAGATTTGTGAAAATTAAACTTTGCTCTTTTGATTTCAGATGTCTCACTTAAACATGACATATCCCAAGAAGAAGAGAAAGAGATCTGTTCCTGGCAATCTTCCTGAGTGTGAGTCACTGTATTAAGAAATGTCGTCATTCGTGCTATTACTAATCATGCTAATTAAGCAGTACATTATAGTGTTTGTATGTGGTTGTAGAATATTCAAGATATAATAATTAAGCAAAGTTATGAGGGCTGATCTTTAATACCTCATGAAGAGAAAACCTCATTTATGATCAGTTTTTCAACGCTTCTGTTTCAGTGCCACAGAATACTTGTGTTTTTTGTCGATCAAGTGAGGACTGTGAAGAGGATTATGGGAAGGTCATTAAAAAATGTGGTTTCACAGTCCACTATTTCTGCATGGTAAGTTATTTGTCACCTAAAACTTGCAAGAGGTAATAGAGTGAGTGAATTTAGTAATACTCAGCAATATTCCAGCTATATGGTGACGGTCTGTAAATAATCGAGTCTGGTCTAGACAATCCAGTGATCAACAGCACGAGCATCGATCACCACATTTGGGATATGATGACATGTGTCAACCAAGTCAGTGGGCCTGACCACCCAGTCCCCTTAGTCACCTCTTACTGACAAGCATGGGTTACTGAAGATCAGTTCTAACCCGGATCTTCACTGGTCAGGTAATATAGTGAATATATTTACTACATTCAGGTATAAGTGTTACCAAGATAGTCACCTAGGTGTCAATGTTATTTTCATGGTAACCATCCAAGAAATTCGATTCGCAATATGAAATCAGTGTTAAGTTTTATATGTTAAGTTTATGGATGAAGTATTATTGGGATCTACTTTTTAAATAATTAAAGTCATTGAGAGTTTGGAAGGGTTTTGTACAGATGTATCTTCCTTGTTACTTTCTTCTTCGTGCTTTTGTTTGGTTGTTTTTGGTCATGGGTTTGTCACAATCCTGACCTTTAGCTTGTAAGTACAATACCCTTGCTTGAGAGTTTCACATAGACATTAAGATTTCCTGCTTCACTGATGTAAAGACTTTGTGACCTATCGGTAAACACTTTTGAGAGTGGTATTCCTGTACATTGCAGCTGTTTGCCAGTGGTCTCAGCCAGAGCGGCAAGACAGAAACACAAGGAATCTTTGGCTTCATGCCTGGAGACATCAGACGGGAGCTCAAGAGAGGCAATAGACTGGTAAGAGATCCCAGTAGTCACGTTCATGTAGGGGGGCTGAAGAAGATACTTCTTTCGCAAAGAAAGTATTAAACTTCAGGAATGAACATCTTTGTCCAGCATCAAACTTTGGAATTTGTCCTTTGTCAGTTGACTAATGATAGGTTGTATTTATTATGTTAGTTATGATGTTTTTTTTTTTTTTTCGGCATTATTCCAAATGAGAAATCTAAAAACAGTGTGATCAGCTAATCCTAACTGATACTGAAGTTCCTTCTTCACATAGCGCTGTACCTACTGCAAAGAGAGGGGGGCAACTATCGGCTGCGTGGTCACGTCATGTCGCAAGGCTTTCCACCTCACATGTGGCCGGAAGAAGGGATCACTGCATCAGTTCTATGACTCATTCAGGTAGGAACATGTCACCTTTGAAACCCTGGTAACTTCTACATGTTGTCCCTCAATTTTTCATTTACAGCGGGGCGGTGGGATAGCCTAGTGGTTAAAGCGTTGGCTCGTCACGCTGAAGACCCGAGTACAATGTGTGAAGCCCATTTTTGGTGTCCCCTGCCATGATATTGATGGAATATTACTAAAAGCTGCTGAAGCCCACCTACCCAGTCCTACCCAGAGTACAGATATGCCGTAAGTGATATTTATGTGAATAATCTCTATTCAATAAAAGCACATTTGAATTTTGGTAAATACTCAATAAATGTGATCTTACATGCATTAAAAATGTCAAATCTTACCTCACTCACTCACTCACTCACTCACTATTTAGGACATGAACTTGACACTTTCTTATGGTTTCTCTGCCAAATATAAATAACAAACACTAGCATTTCATCTTGCAAGATTTGAAGTAGACAATCTATTTCTCAGAGGAAAATTGAGATATCATAACTCAATGACCCAAAGCGTTATCTATCCCTACCTACCTACCCTACGCTTCACTCACTCACTCAGCACTCACTCGGCCATAAGTCAAGTTCATATAGATCTATTTCTGTTGGATATCCAGGCCTTATTATCCCCGCCAGCGTTTTAGCCAAGGCGGGGATATAGTATATTAGGGTCGATGCGATGCGAATGAATTGGAATATCTTAAGAACCGTTTTCATATTTGGTACCTAGGTTCATCACACTATTAGAAAGGTCCAAGTCAGGTTTGGTGACCTTGACCTTCATTTCAAGGTCACAAGGGGACTTTCACATTTTACCTGCATGTTAAGCTATCTCAAGAACTGTTCTCTGGATTGTCTTCATATTCAATACCAAGCTTTATCTAGGGAAGGCGCAGGGCCCAGTCGATTTTGGTGACCTTCACATAATTTTCAAGGTCATGGCAACACTTTGAAGATTTCAGCATGTTAACCTGCATGTTAAGCTATGTTAACCTGCATTTTAAGCTATCTCAAGAACCTTCACTTAATTTCAAGGTCTGGATTTTCTTCAACCTACATAATTTCTCAGAATACCCAAGAACCATAAGCATTTTGAAACCAAGCTTCATCCAGGAAGGCGCAGGGCTCAGTCGATTTTGGTGACCTTCACTTAATTTTCAAGGTCACAGAGACACTTTGAAGATTTCAGCATGTTAAATTGCTTGTTAAGATAGTCAGCAAGATATCGCAAAAAATATTCAGTGGATTTTCTTCATATTTGACACCAAGCTTCATCTAGGGAACATTTCTGGTGTCCCCATCCGTGATATTGCTGGAATATTGCTAAAAGTGGCGTAAAACTAAACTCAGTCAGTCAGTCATCTAGGGAAGGCCCAGGGCCCAGTAAATTTTGGTGAATTTCACATAATATTTAGGGTCACGAGGACACTATGAAGATTTTAGAATGTTAACCTGAATTGTCAGCAAGATATTTTAAGAACGGTTCACTGGATTTTCTTCATACACTTTCAAGACCTCCCTTGAATGTTTTTCAATAAGCAATTTCTTTAGTACTAGCTTTGCATATTTCATACACTATGACATTCATGTCAAGGTCAAAGTCAGTCTTGAAAATATTTGTGTGTTTGAACAACTAAAGAGCAAGCTAATGTTTTTGTTGACATTTAACTTCATCTTAAACTTTCATTACTTTATAAGTTTGATTTGATAATTTGCAGCGGGGGATTATGTTACCTTAGTGACAATGCTTGTTTCTAAGGGGTTTGACTTTAATTTGCTATTGTCATTTGCATCACTTCACTTTGGCAACAGATTGCCTTAGACTTTGCTGAGATTCCCAATACATGACAGTTTAAGTGACGCTTGAGAACACAGATGGCTATTGCAAAGAGAGAAAATCGCATTTCATTATGGGTGGGATAGCCTAATGGTTAAATGGTCATACCAGAGATCAGCGTTCAGTTCCTCTCAAGGTACAGTGTGTCCCCCATCGTGATATTTCTGGAATACTGCTATGAATGGCCCCAAAAAACACGTTCGTGCTCAGGAGGAACTTCTTGTAAATAAGTGGCTTGAAAACAGGTTAGCTGTTTCTTATTGTTTTGACGTAATTTATCAGTTCAGATGATGAAATTTGTTAACATCATAAAAACTGGATTAAGTTTTAAGAAACGGATTCTCACATATTAACCTGTTGATTGTATATGCTGTTCATGTGTGGTAATGTTTCTGTAGGTCCTACTGTCCTGATCACCGGCCACGTCAGACTGTACAGATCAGTGACCGCCTGGCGTTTGTAGGGACAGCTAACACTGTGTGCAGTATCTGTATGTATGCCGTGGTAGCCCGCTCCTCACACGAGACCATGAGGGCACCATGCTGCAAGAACTCCTGGTTCCATCGCTCATGCATACAGGTAAGGGGAATTCTCTGGATCTGAGTAGTCTCATGCAGAGGTAGTAATCATAATAACAGTTTAAATTGATGATTCAGTATTAGCATTGTCTGTGTGCATAGTATGTCATTTTCAATTTATGAAAACAGTCCATTTTAGTTAAGACTAAAAGTTAACTTACTATAATGTCATCAGTCATCGTATCCCATTTGCCTAGATCAATGCTCATGCTGTTGATTCAGAAACGGTGTTCTATTGGACTTAAATCCGGGCTGAGTGCAGGCCATTGTAGGGTTTGGATGCTATGTTGTCTTAGGAAGTCCAGTGTTGCTCTGGCAGTGTGGTCACGAGCGTTGTCTTGCTGCAAGATGTGATTTCTGTGATTTTATCCCATTTGCCTAGATCAGTGCTCATGCTGTTGATCACTGGTTTGTCTGGTCTAGACTTCATTATTTACAAACTGTTGCCATAAAGCTGGAATACTGCTGAGTGCAGCGTTAAACAACAAACAATTTAGCAGGAGAGGGGGAACTAAATTACTGTTGCCTGTACTGAGTCCAGACTTGTTACCCATCGAACATGTCTGGTGTATCCTTGTGTACATGTGTATCACCACCAACCCCCGATCACTCTCAACGATCTTGGTTCTACCCTGCAGGCATTCTCTTCCCACAGAGGTTACTCCTGTCATATCTTCCTACGTAACCTCTGTTCTAATACGGCCATATTTCCCGGTTCTCGTAAAATCCCCTAGCGGCAAAAGATCGCAACACAAATTATCTCCCTTCTTTCTATCCAATCAGAACACCTGTTACATCGACTTAGATTCAACTTGACTAACACAAGCAAATGTGGGGCCACAAATATCCCCCATCTGCCGGGGACTTGTGTTGATGTTACACACAAGACGTTTAATGGCTAGCTTGTCCGTTGTCAACGAGGGCGATGGAGACGCCACTGATACGCCATAACATAACTGAGTTCTGTCTAGAAGAAACGTTTGCGCATCGCGCAGGGGAAGAAGTTTAGTTTTCTCGAAGCATACGGAAATTACCGAGGCCTTGCGAATGATCACTTTTGAAACAACATTGCTGATTGCACAACTAAATCTGATTGTCTCCAATCACGGTCTTGAACACTCACACCATGAAAGGGCCGTATTAGAACAGAGGTTACGTAGGAAGATATGACAGGAGTAACCTCTGTGGGAAGAGAATGCCCTGCAGGAAGAATGGGATGGAATAAATCCAATAGACACTGGACATTTGATAAGGAGTATTAGCCTCATGAAATCAATGATTGTCTTAAGAATAGAGGCGTTTTCATGAAATATTTATAAGTTTGACTTTTCATGGTAAATGACATGATGGACAGTATGTATGGTCATCCGATGTTCAACAGGGAATGCAAATTCCCGTCAGGTGTTAACACTGGTAAACTATCTCCTTAAAGATAAAAATATCAATATCAATAGTTGTGACACCTTTTTGTTGATTATCTCCTCCTCTTTAATAGTTCAGGGCTCTCGGGTAGCCTAGTGGTTACAACGTTTGCTCGTCACACCGAAGGCTCGGGTTCGATTCCCCACATGGGTGAAGTGTGTGAAGCCCATTCTGGTGTCCCCCGCTGTGATATAGCTGGAATATTGCTAAAAGCGGCGTAAAACCATACTTATTCTTTAATAGTTCATGATGTGTTTTAGAGGAGGTCCATAACATTATTATTATTATCATTATGATTATTGCTGTATTATTATGAAGGCTGTAACGATTCACTCGCATATTCGCTGAATCTAACCGTAGCCCTTCATGAATTCAATTCGTTATTCGTGGTCACCAGAACCGAATATTTACGATTTTTTTAAGGGAGCATGTTTCACTTGAACCCTTAGGTCCTTTCCAAAGTGAGATATGCAAGAATGGAACATGTACTAGCATTGCAGTAGTGCAAGTCATGTTAGTTTGCCAAGACTGCACATGGTACTGTCGACTATAACTATTACATACCAAATTTGAGTGTCATGAGATCACTGGTTATTGCTGTGACAAATCAAAACTGTCAATATGGGCGTTCCATAAAGTGCATCAATCACTTAACTACAATATTGTGTTCGTGAATAATTATTCGTATTCATTACCAAAAAAAATGATGCGTTATCATATTCGCCACATAGTGTATTCGTTGCAGCCCTAAATATTATGATCATCCTGGCCTCACAGGATGGAGCAGGATTGTGTGAGGGATGTCGGTATGTCCTCTTCACTATCACTGATTCATGTTTCAGAGATATGCAATGTCTGCGGGCCTGTATTTCTTCAAATGTCCTCTGTGCAACAGCAAAGATTTGTTCCAGTCTGAGATGCTGCACTGTGGAATATACATCCCTGACCAGTAGGTGTTTCTATTGAACATTTAGACCTATATGTTGTATGTTTAATAATTGCATGTATGGTGGTATAGTCTAGGTAGACTTTGTGGCTGTCCAGTATGGAGTGTTTGGACCTTGTCATTAAGGATCACCTCCATGGCCTAGTGGACAGTCTCTGCCTAAAGAGCTGTAGGTCCTTGGTTTGATCCCAATGCAAAGTCATACTGAAAGATGTGAATCGCCTGGTGCTTGGTTTCAAAGTCTGTAAAACGTGTGTGTATTGGGAAGGGGGATGATATCCAACGAGTTCAGAACTCATTTCTGAATATTGGTGTGTCAAAACTAAATTTTGTTTCAAAGCAAATAGCCATGTCTTATATTTAAGAACTAGCTTTATCATTGCCATATTTTGCTGTGATATTCTCCTTGCATACATAGAATCTGTCCACTGATGTAAGCATTTTATCAATAGAATGTATATAAATATGAAATAGAATTTAAAAATAGTTAACAGCGTAAATGGGGATTAAAATTAACGTTCATGATTTTGCTTGCAGAGATGCTTCATGGGAGCGAGAGCCAAATGCCTACCAGGATCTGTACGAGAGATATTCTCACTGTGATGCCGCCAATTGCAAGTGTCTGCAAGGCCGAGATTATGACCAAGACGGCACGTACGTTGATGACATCAGACTTTACACTGGTCATCTGAGAGCATGGCATCTCAGCATTTTGTTGGATTCTCGTACTAATGTCATAATATTCCTGAGTGCAAACAAGCAAAGCAAAAACTCATGTCTAATGAGTATTATCACCAAGTTTTGCGCAGTTTCAGATATAAGAGATTCCCAATATATCACTTTACCATGCATCTTTTTGTCCCCCGCCGCAACGCGGAACGGGGGACTATGTATTCAGCGGCGTCCGTACATACGTACGTCCCGATTCTTGTTAACGCGATATCTCATGAACTGTTGTACCCAATGTCTTCAAATTTGATGACAGCATACATTGGGGGATTATGCAGACACCAGTTGATTTTGGGTGATCTTGACCTTATCTTCAAGGTCAACACAACACTTTTCACACTTTTTTACTCTTGTTAACACGATATCTCATGGACTGTTGTACCCAATGTCTTCAAATTTGGTGACAGTTTACATTGGGGTATTACGCAGACACCACTTTATTTGGGTGACCTCATCTTCAAGGTCACCACGATACTTTGACCGCTTTTTAAAGGCGATATCTCATAAAACATTGCACTCAGTGTTTTCAAGTATGTTGACAGCCTACGTTGGGTGATTATGCAGACACCAGTCATTTCAGGCATCTTGTATGTGACCCAAAAATAAAAAGTAGTAAATATGGATACTCCATTCTTTAGCGGCGGGGGACATTGCCATATCAGTGGCAAACACTTGTTATTACATTGGATTGGAGTTTTGTGAAAGCCACACCACAGTATAAGACACGTTTATAACACTTTTATTATAACTTTGAATGAGGTTTTGCTGTACTGATGTGCTTGTTTTCCTGGATACAGGAAGTGGGAGATCATAGTGTGTGAGTACTGTGGCTCGAAGGGCAGCCATGCTGCTTGTCAGGGCCTGGTACTTATACGCAAGGACTACGCCTGTGAAGAGTGTGCAGAGATTGAGAAGAAAAGTAAGTTTCACATGTCCACGGATCTGATTAGGGAATGTCTTTCATCTGCTTTTCATTTGTCAGAATTATGGCGAAGGTAATTAATCTCTAAATGTCAAAACGTTACGAGAGACCTTTTATCATGCATGAAAACACAAAGTCAGAAGTTAAAAGTAAGGGGCATATATATTTTTTATGCATACATACATACATACATACATACATACATACATACATACATACATACATACATACATACATACATACATACATACATACATACATACATACATACATACATACATACATACATACATACAATTTTTATACGTTTATATGTATAGACATTATATCTTCCTCTCTGTTTTGATCACAGGAGGTAAAAAATGTGGAAAGAAGAGCCCACCTCGTGTACGGAACAGAACACAAGCTGAACTTCAACACCTTCTAGAAGCGAGGGTCGCAGAACTTGTCACACAAAAATCCAACCAAGATACAACCGATTCTAGACAAACAACTCCTAAATCTAAAGGCAGCCCAGCCACGCTGGGTCCTCTAAGGTCAGTGCGTCGATCGAGGGGAGATGGAAGTGGAGATGTTGTAGTCATGCAGCATGAAGGGACAGATGCCGAGGTTGATGTGGAAGGTACTGGGAGTGACGACGAGGCCTCCCCTTCCGAAACTCCTGCCATGAAGAAAAGGCGATTGAGTTTGCAACGATCATCCCGATCCCAAACTAAGAAAATGGGAAGCACAGTGAGCAGTGGTTCACATTCATCAAGTATTCGTACTGCAAGGTCAAAAAAGTACTCCAATTATGTAACTCTGTCGACAGTGACAGACAAGGATGTGAGGAAGTGGGGTACAAGACAAACAGAATCAACTAACTCTGCATCCATACTCAATTTTATGGATGATAGTGACGACATGTCGCAGACATCTGACACTGACAGTGAAATGTGTGCAGTGGATGAGGTGCTCGAGGATTCCACAAAGAAGACAGTGACCATCAAATGGAAAGGGAAGAAGATCAAAATCTATAAAGAAGTGGAGAAGGATGATAGTGAGGATATTTCCAAATGGAGTCTTCATCTCGAGGTTGGGGACTCCGATGATCTTCAGCCTTCCACCTCCGGGACACCACCTCCAGACCGGGAGAAGGTCCAGGAGGAGTCACCACCTCAACTTGTTCCAATAGATGACGAAATAACAATCAGATGCACGCCCCCAACTAGACCATACATGCTGAATATGAGACAGCAGATGGACAAAATCAAGGGACAAGATGTGAAACTGGAGGAAGCTCCACCTGTTTTGTTTCCAGTTTGGGAAGAGGATTCTCAGAGAGGCGACAGTCGAATTACACGCAGCATGTCTGTCGAAAGCAAAAATAGTCACTGCCAAGATTTTCTTGACTCTAAAGAGATCATGTCCCATGATACAATCACACCTAGACATTCAAGAAGGTCACTAGAATGTGCTTTCACTTCTCAAGATAATCGATCTGAGTCACCTTGTTTGGTGGGAAGAAAAAAACATGATTTTGATGCTGAGAGTATTTCATCAACAGCCAACTCAGTTATCTGCTTGTCCTCCAATGTGAGTGAAACTGGTGAGAATGAAAGTGACTGCCTCATAGTGGAACCTGTGTATGTGACCGAGAACCAACGAAATGTTTCAGACGGTAAGGTGTCCTACTCGGCACAGATTGCCGTGGGGAGTCCATTCAAGGATAAAGAATACCCCGAGACTGTACCCTACCGCCAGATTACATCCGGGCATGGCAATGTAGGTGTGGTGATAGACTTGACCGACAGTCCGTCTGAGACTTGGCTCGGCTTTTCTGATACTGATACCTCATCCAGACCAAACAGGTCGTCATATTCATAGTCAGGAGCTGTTAGTAACATTCATAAGTTCAACTGTTTGATGATCATGATCATTACAATCATATGCATACCAATAACATGCTTCAAGGACAGCCAAGTCTTTGTTTGGCTCTTGGACAGCAAGAATTTCTGCTTACTTTCCAGGGCTACAACAGAGGCCCTGACTCAAATTTGCAGGAAACAATTATAACGAAGTAAGATCTTTTGGTTCTCATACACAAGTCATTTAGATTATTTCTAATTTGCAGTAAGACCAACAAGGAAATCCTGAACCTCGGGTACCCCGGTTGTTGTGGATTAAAAGTCAAGAATTTGTAATCTGAGAGCCACTCTATATATTTTTTAAATGGTAATGTGGTTATAACGCATAAGTATGAAAATATACTTACTTGCCAGCAAGTCAGTTATATTATCAATGTAACCATGGAAACTATGTTGACCTGTAGCAGACAGACCGCTTTGATTTTTTTTAACCCGATGGTACTGGTGGTTACATGTATTTTCAAGTTGCAATAAGCAGATTGTCCACAAAAATGGCTAGTGTGACATTTGCAATTTACTCTTGATTCCAATGACCCAAGATATACATAACTTTCTAACTTGCATTGAGAGATTGACTACATACACAAAGTCAATCATTGTTTGCATTTTGATACAAAGGCAAAATATATTGTTCGTGCATCTTTAAACAGGGGTGTTCGGGAGAAGTGGGGGAGCCTCACCAGGTGCTAATACTATACACTGATGACAGCTAGAGATTAAATGGTAATTACAAGCTCTGTGCTTGCTTGTGAATTCGGCTGATTTGTAAAGACCATGAAACTGGTAATCTAGACTTGCCACATATTCCAGACTGGCATGGTCTGTATTGAGTATGTTTTTGTCAGGGTTAGTATGAATCTCCTTAAAGTCACACGTGAGGACTACAAAATACTGCTTCTGTATTGATAAAGAAAGATTTAAATAGTTTTACTTGATTGCTTTGTGTGAATTTAATAATAAAACATTTATCTGAATTTATATATATATATATCCCTTGGACAAAATTTCTTTTAACAAGTAATCCCAGTGCAGGGTGAAACTGGTGTATTATGTGCAGATATACCCATGATAGGTTTATAGAGGTTTGACCACTCATTCTTGGAGCAGAGTTTAACTGATTAAAAGTACATTTATTAGAACAGTATTGAAATGCTCAATTGCCCTACAATAGCTGATTATTTTCCCATTGTCTCCTGATTTGTTAAGATGACGTTCCAAGAAAGAAATACAGATATTCACAATATTTGTTTTCAGTGTCTTTTACATTACAATGCTGCTTATGTTTCTCACATAACTCAGTGTTCAGTCCGTGTGACATGACTGTTGGCTTTGAACCTCTATTCAGCCACTGTATAGTTTACTTTCATCCATGTAGTTCTGTGTACAGTCACTATATTTATTATTCAGAAATGGCTTGAGTATTTGTAGCCCTCATGGAAGTAATATAGAATGTTTCTTAAGCTGATGTGTACTAAATTCTCTGTATTCTGTATTCAATGTTCTTATGCATATCATACCAACATCTGTACAATGACATCTGTTAACCAAGTCAGCAAGCCTGACCACCCGATCCTTTTAGTCGCCTCTTACGACAAGCATGGGTTACTGAAGATCAATTCTGGCCCGGATCTTCACTGGTCTCACAGATAACAAGTGTAGAAGGGGAATAGATTTGCCTAGTAATTATTATAAAAAATGCTTAAATTTCAATGACATTTACACTAAGTTTGTTCACAACTACTCGATCTCTGAACATAATTGGGCTCCTTTGGAGTTTTCATATACATCCTCCATTGTCAATTTTCTAGATGCCGTTCGTGCTTATCGTGAAACTGGTAGTGTTAATATCTGGAAATTTGTGTGAGCTGCAGAGTGTTTTTGTTGTATTTTTATTATAGCTGAGGAACAAACCATCCTTTTCGAATGGAAATATAGGCTTATTGGCCCACAAGATATACATAATATAAGATTTGAGCAAAACTTTCAGAAATTGTTATGCAAGGTTATGAGACATGTTCATATGAATGAGAGCTGCTGCGACCACTACATGCATTGGTAAAATGTACAATTTTCTATTTAAGGTGTTTTCATAAAGTGTTTTTTCAAATGTTCGAACGAGTCTTTGACCTGAGTTGATGTTTATAGATGTACATGAAAACACTCAACTTGTACAAGAATCTTGGGTCACAGACTTGCATCCTTTGATTATCATTTGAATGTCTAAAAATAATCCCTACCTTTTCTACTCATTGTAACCGTATTTCTGTATTTCACCATGTCCACTTGGAAAAAATTACATTCATGAGAAAGAATAAAAGCTACTGTCAGCTATTTGAACAAATGCGGTATGATTATATACCCGAAGACCCAGGTTCAATTCCCCACATGGGCACAATATGTGAAGCCCGTTTCTTCTTAAAGTGGCATAAAACTGAACTCACTCATTCACTTCCGTTCAGAGCAAGTTAAGTATCGTGAATATTATAGGTTTTTACCAGGAATATATGGTTCATTTGATTTATTCTTGGAATAAAACTGAATGTTTCATTTTCTTTGAATTCCTTGGTGTTAAATATACTTTTGTTTCTTTGTACTGAGATTTTTTATTATCATTATTTTTAAAGAACAGTGTGATTTCAATAAAATCATAACATTGTTCTTATTTGACCTTTTATCGGTTAATCAAGTAAATGAACTCGGTCTGTTTGAACCAAGAGATGTTTACATTTTACCTACAGTTGGTTGTTCTCTTTATTGGTATATTTCAGTGGCTAGACAGTAGCAGATTGGTTAATGTAATTGTTTCCTTCAATCAGTGTTATGTTATGCGTAAAACTTACGTTAAAGCCCAGGTCTGTTCAGGTTTTTGCACATATAGGATGTATTTAGCATCCAGTTAACACCCTGAGCTACTAGATGAGGTTCTTGTGGAGTTGAGATAACACAGATATCCATTCTGATGTGACTGTAATGAAACACCACAGGGGCCCGAGACATGTCATAGTTGTAACATCACAATTCATGTTGACTGCTTGTCACAATTCATTATGACAGTAATTGCAGACCTTTGTTAACTGTTTGAAGAATAGATGCTGTTGGGTAAGGGACCGTTTATAATTTATGGCTAGAGAGGGGTGATGATGATTTTGAGGGGGTGGGGGTCACCCATTTTGTTCTAGGGAGGTGGGGGGTCATCAATTTGGTACACGTTTCTAGGGGGGGTCAGCAATTTGGTACATAATAAAAAATATTTTAAATTATGCTTAAAGCTTAAAAATATTGGAAGGGGGTCATTGATTTTGTACGTGACATGCAGGGGGTGTCACTTACTTTGTACATAAATTTGGGGGGGGAATTCACATTGTACATGCTTCTCCATAAAAATCATCATCACACACCCCTGGCCATAAATTATGAACGGTCCCTAAGACTGCAAATTCATTTGTTCAATGATGTATTTCTGTGATACACAGTATTGCATTTTTAACAATTTTGTTGTGTAAAAACTTTATTGTTTCAAGACAGGCAGTTTGCTCCATGAAATGGCAAGGTGCCGTGTGTGTGATTCAGCTGACAATGTAACATTGTTCATTCTGTAAGATGTGGAATAAAAATGTGTACAATGTCGGTACAGTTCATGCATGTGTATGGTCATGAAGATCTGAGCACGTTTATCCCCAGCAGGAGAGAACAGTTGGAATTGCACATAATGATGGTGTATATACTTGTGAGAAGGTTAAATAATTTATATGCAGCAAAGCTCAGCTGTAGTAATTGAGAAACACAATAAGAACAGTTGACATTGGTGAAAATTGTGACATCATGGCAGTATCATGATCACACAAGATTTGTACATTGGCATGTTGATATTTCAGTGTGCAGATGCAAAACTTTCACCTGCAAAGCACATCTTGAAGCAAATTGCTGCATTGCAAAATGAATCTTATAGTTGCCCCAGTCTGCTATATCTTGAGGAACACAAGTATGCTGTAAAACATGTTTCTGATAATGCAAAAGTTGACATACACAAGTTTCCTCTATTATGTTTAGAACTAAATGCCATTCAAAGATTTGATAAGTATTGGCAACAAACATCCTGTGCTAGAACGTTTGTAAAAACAGATGTCATTAATGATTTTGACTGTGTGGTTAATTATTTCAGTTATTCTCTATGATTGTGCTTAATGTTTAGTTGCGATTTACTTGATTTCTGTGAATCTAAGTGCTACAACTGTAACCGGTCACAAGTTGGTTAGAAATCATCTACAAGTAGCTCATCTCCAGGCTTGACTGACATGTTGTGCCATATTGTCATATTGCTGACAGACGTCCATGGTATACACAACTTCAACCCTGAGGTAATTGTTGCTGTTCATGTGTCATGTTAACAGATGAGTCTTGATTCTCTTCACACTGTTTTCATAGGCTTCAAACCAAATAAAACCAGAGACATCATGTACAACTTAGTGGCTTGGTCATTAGGTCAGGTGGCTTCAGGTAAATCCCACATCATATTCAAAGAAGCAAGGGTCACTGGACAGTACTGAGAACAATATACTGACACCCTTTGATGTCAAGTTTGCAAGCCATTTAGATGTCAGGACAGCAATGCCCAAGATCACCACGCACAATTATCATTGCTTATTTGCAGCAATACAACATCCATCGAATACCATGTCTAGCAAGGAGGTGCTAAAGGAATGAGACCTTTTTAAATAACCTACATAATATTCTTCCTAGAGCAAATGAATGTTTGTCAAATCATGCCAGTATTATGTATTACTGATTTTTAAAAAACCTCGAAATTTGGCCATCTTGCCCTTGCCATCTTGTAAGGTGTTCCTATTATTTCAAAGTGTGCCCGACTGTTTTTAAGACTATATATTTGTGTATATTTATAACAACGGAGATAAGTTCATGTATTTTTATGAGCAAATTTCATTTAAGTTTTGAACATGTATGGACAATACGGATCTGATGCTGGAGTTGTGTGATGTTGTGAAGTAAACTCTGCACTGAAACATAATGTACTGTTATGACTTGGTGTGAGGCAGAAAATCTGATTGTTGGATGTTTTCTGCAATCTACAAAGCATGGGATACATAGCATGTGCTACAGCAGCTTTGTTTCAGCTGGCCTTTAGTTTTACACACATACCCTAAAAATGATAAAGGCATGACTTTCAGTTGTTAGTACAGGTGCCTGAACCATTATCAGGCAAGATTGAAGGAAGAAAGAAGTCAGACCTGTCTTCCTTCATAGAAGTGTCTGTCACTTTTAGAGACACCTTCATACAATGGACTTGACTGGAAAACCTGTGGGTTTGGAAATGGTCATGGTGCACATGGCTTGACAGGAATGATGTACAACCCAGTTGGTTCATCTCAAAACACACTATATGAAACATACAAAGTCTAAACCCAACTGATCTCACAACACAGAGATTATACCCAATCAACAGAGGAACTTTGATTTAGGTCTGTTTTATTATTTCACTTTTTAGATCCCATTGTGTCAGATGTGGGAGGACACAAAGTAATCGTTACACATCTTTGGAACTCCAAAACTAAAACTGGTCAGCTCAGTCTCTATACTGGATTATTCATGTTAAAACTGTGGCATGGTATCTCAGTGGGGAAAAATCCCCATAAAACTAACAATAGTCCAGTGAGTTAGTATGGTTTTACACCACTTTCAGCAACATCATGGAAGGGGACACCACAAATGGGCTTCACACATTGTACCCATGTGGGGAATCAAACCTAGGCCTTCAGCATGACAAGCAAGCTCTTTAACCACTAGGCTATCCCACCACTCCAACTTTAGTCCAGGCTAGTACAAGCAAAGGCAACAATCTCGAACACCTCACACCCAAAACTACACATTGTGAGTTCCTTATTGCAGATTAATACATCTGTGGCTGCAGTTATTCCAGTTGGTTTTTAACTTTGGTCAATTATCTCTGGATTCATGGATCGGTAATTCTCTTCCCACAGAGGTTACTTGTCATATCTTCCTACGTAAACTCTGTTCTAATACGGCCCTTTCATGGTGTGAGCGTTCAAGACTGGTGATTGGAGGCAATCAGATTTAGTTGTGCAATCAGCGACGTTGTTTCAAAAGTGATCATTCGCAAGGCCTCGGTAATTTCCGTATGCTTCGAGAAAACTAAACCTCGCGCAATGCTCAAACGTTTCTTCTAGACAGAACTCAGTCATGTTATGGCGGATCAGTGGCGTCTCCATCGCCCTCGTTGACAACGGACAAGCTAGCCATTAAACGTCTTGTGTGTAACATCAACACAAGTCCCCAGCAGATGGGGATATTTGTGGCCCCACATTTGCTTGTGTTAGTCAAGTTGAATCTAAGTCGATGTGACACGTGTTCTGATTGGATAGAAAGAAGGGAGATAATTCGTTTTGCCGCTAGGGGATTTTAGGAGAACAGGGAAATATGGCCGTATTAGAACAGAGGTTACGTAGGAAGATATGACAGGAGTAACCTCTGTGGGAAGAGAATGTGGATCGGTATTCTTGGTGGAAATCAACAGTCGACATGATGTCACAAAAAAACAACACTATGAGATAGTCATAATATTCATTCAGGGCATGCTGTTTTCAGTGTCTCTAACACATACTGATAAACATGACTTGTGACCTAATACCTTTCTTGATTCAACACCTTCACAACACAATATAACATGCTGTATTGAGGAAACAATGATCATTAAACACCACTTGGTGAACATGGCTTTCTAAAACAATAATCAAAACATTACCTATGATAAAAGATGAAGGAAACTGAAAGAAGACAAACAATAATTTCAAAATAATGTCATGTTCTGACTTGAATTTAAGTTTGATGTATCACTTAAAAAATTAAAACCATTGCACACTTCAACCATTTATGGTAAATGTAAAATTATAATAAATTTGACAATTATGAGTATTGTGAGAATGAAATATAATGCAATTTGTATTTTAATGTTCCAAGATGAATACAAGCAATGTCCTAAATGCAGTCCCAATTCATGGACAGGGACAAAGTCACAATTCATGGACAAATCAACAAAATAATAATAAAAATGTTACTTAAAACAATGTTTCAGGTAGAATACATCTTTGAAACATGAACAGTGTTTGAGCAACAGATCACAGGCGTACAACTGGCAACAGAATTATATCCAGTCACACTGGACGGAATATTCATAAATAGAGAACTCATTTCTTACAGGAAACGCCATATTTGATATTAAGCACCCAAGGCATACAACCTATCCACTGAGTTTTGACTGAACCAAATTAAGCATATCAAACCTATGACATCACAATAAAATCTTCAGGTGGAGAGGATGTTTTGTGTAAAAGTGAATCAGCCAGGACCATTTGGGGAAATTGTTGCTAAAGTTAGGAAGACATGCATTGGTAAACATCTGTCTGCAGTATCACATTAAAAAAGCAGAGTACTATAGGGACGTAATGCTACAGAACTTTGATTAAATACTTAACAGGACCCATGTTTCAAAATGCTGAAATGCCGAGGTAAATAATTTCATCCTTTGCTTCTTGAAGCTGAGAACAGATATGGCATCAGCAATGTATTTGAAATAACTGTTAACAGAAAAATGATTGATCAATCGCTGCCATGTGATGTGTATGTTGGTAAGTCCATGGAAGAGGTGGTAACCATCACTTGCATCTTTCTGTGTAAAACTTCGGGGACCACAATTTCAGATATTGCTGGCACACGTTTCTAAATGTGATGAGCCAACTGGCACATCTGGGTTAAATCCTGGCTGAAGCACTGGTATTATCTTAAAAGATACCAATGAACCATGGTGCTTAATACTCAAATATGGCAATATATGTTGTAACAATCATTTTACCCTTCCTGAACGCTAGTTCCAGGGAGATATCTACAATACTGGCAGCATAGGTCATCACAGATATTTTGGCAATGTGAATAGATTTCAATGTACAATTAATTCTGTTACCTTAAGCCATATTTTGACAATTCTCACTTTGCGAAACTGAAAATTTCCACTCAAACGAAGTTAAAGAACACCACATTCTTTCATGTTACAAGGCCTTGAAATAGCTATTACTGCAATATGACAGTATTTTGTGTTCTTCAACTTCTCATCAATAGTACATAAATGTAACAAAGAATTCATATATGTCAACTTCAAACATTTCATTTAACATTTCTCGTGTTATCGAGAGCTATCACGGATGTTTCGATAAATCACAACATACTATTACATATTTCAGATATGAAAACAGTAAAATAATTTGTCCCTGAACCCAACAAGTGACACACCTCCTTCACCATAAGAAAGACTGAATTCACTTAGTCATGATTATGGTAAACTAAAAAAACTTCCTGAACAGTGAAAGCTGTAGTGGGACTTCATAATCTTGGCTTCCTTTCTAGTTATCTCTTGTTGTTGCGTACATTGTTCAATCTGGAACAAAGAAGGTATTGATGACATTTAGTTTATTACACATGTAGTGGCCATGAAATTCCTGTGCTGGGATTCGAACCATGGACCTTCTGATCTGAAGTCGGATGCCTTGTCCACATTACCAAAGAGGTTAACCCCCGTTGGATGATGCTATTTTCATCGTAGTGAAGAATGTACAACCATCAAAACTGTAAAACCAGGGGTCTGATCCATAAAGAGTTTGTAGATTTACGAGTTATTGTAACTATATAGTATATTTACAGCTTATGAAAATCATAGTACTATGAACACTTTGTGGATCCCCATAATCAGAGCACTTGTTCAAGAAAATCATACCACTTTTGAGATGGAAGCTTGTCATGTTAGAACTTTATACATGACAATGTTCTAACCTACTGATTCAATATATTTCAATATATTTCAATATTGTTACATGATGAACTTCTAGGGTACTGGTGCAGCAACAGTGGCAAGGACACATTAACCACACTCAGACCACCTACCTGGCCAGACTCTCCACATAGTCAGCTGTGCTCTGAGCAGAGTAGGGCACCTGGTTATTGAGATAGGAGTATTGGCCTCCGTTCCTGTTGCTGTTGTTGTAGCCATAGTTCTGCTGACTGCTGAGGTGCTGGTAGGCCATGCTGTTACCCCCTGTACGGCCCCCACCATTGCCGACATCGTTCTTTGGTACACCCCGTCTTCTACCCCCACCTGCAGATATATTGACATACACAGTTAACTGGCTGGATGATAAACAGCACATGAATGAGGAAAGCATAAAACACTGTCTCAAGTGCTTCCTAAATTCAAGGCAAACCAATGGATATAAGTTGACATCACTATGAAAGCATGTGAAAAATTTAGATTTGAAATCCACAGATTGGTTAAATTTCTCAAGGATTAGTTCATGAAAGCATCACCAAATCTCTGATGTTATTGGCCATGTCATCTCATCAAATTTAGTGAAAACCGTGTACTGACTTCAGCACATTCCAGGTGACATCAAAATATTCAGTGAATTACTGACAACATTTCTAAGTTACAATATAAAGAGACATTATGTGTTTTCTGATTTGCGGATTTGAACAAGTGTTATATGCCAAGATATTTTAGCATTTGATACCGCAGGCCAATGTAGATGATTCCAAATAAAATTTCCAGCCATTAATACTTTAAAAAATATCTGAATATAAAATGGTTATCTCCTAACAGTTTAATGTAGTTGATCAACATTAGAAGTCTGTTCAACAGTAGGGAAGGTGATATCCTCGATAATCTCCAGGATTTACGTGCCTATAAATCTCCACTAGTATGCATTTATGGCTCGGCCCGATAATTGTATTACCTCCCTTTGCTGGATCAGCCTTCTCACAGTAGCCAATCAGATAAGCCGTTACAACCGAGCTTACCTGTTTCAACAAAGATGGTGGCCGCAGATTTAGGGAAATAATCATACAGACAAATACACACAACAATGGTGTTGCCAAGTTGAATTGGTTAGATAAAAGAAGCGAAAGTGAGTTATGATAGAAGCCTTGTGACTGGTACATATAACCTCCCAGGGTATACACCTGGTTGGATAAAAAGCCAGCAAAATGAGGTAATAAAATTATCGCACCACAGATGCATCCAGGACACTAGTGGAGATTTATTGGAACGTATACCCTGGAGATTATCAAGGGTGGGAAGGTCAAGGTATCAGAAGATTTGGCTTCATTGGTTGTCCATCAGGGCCCCGTTTCACAAAGCTCTCATAAGCCTAAGATCTTGTAACTTTTCTCGAAGCATTCCTACTTCCTATACTGTAACATTGACTGACGATAGTCATAACGCTATGAGAGATTTGTGAAATGGGGCCCTGGTTGGTTGTACCCAAACTCTAGTGGATTAGATAAAATTAACTGTGTGAATGTAATGAGGGTGTCCAAGGATGTCAGCTTCAACCCAAGCAGTGTGAGATTAGTGAAAATATCACTACTTATATATGCACAAGATGTTTTGTTTGTTGTTTAATGCCGCACTAGCTATATGGCGGTGGTGTGTAAATAGTTGAGTCTGGAGCAGACAATCCGGTGCTCAGCAGCATGAGCATCATCTACGCAATTGCTATACCATGACACGTGTCAAACAAGTTAGTGAGCCTCACCACCCTAACCCAGATATATGCACAAGAGACATGGGAAGGTAGATCCAGGTAAAAATATAGCTGGACTCCTTTATGTCCTTGACATAATGACTGTGTCATCACTAGTTATGACAACAGATGAATGGGTGTTATAAGAAATAATAGGAAAGAGCCTGGTCAGTGCTGCACTTACCTCTTTGTACATTTGAGTCAGTAGCCTCATCGTAATAAACTGCCCCACTCCACATTGGTGGGGAGGACAACTGGACATTGGTCACTTTCACCGGAACTGAGGTCTTGTACTGACCAATACCAGGAAGCGTTGCCTCCACTGTGGTGGTTGTTGTTGCAGTTGGCTGGAACATCACAAGTTGTGATAGTTAGTATTGTCTATGGAGATAAAGAATCTCCCTAAATACCTCTGTCAAATCTTTTCTGGACTGTATGTAACATTGTATACATGTATTAAAATTTACTACCATCACTTGTCTCCATGTCATCAGTTAGTTAAGACTGGTATGATATAGCATTCCAAAATGATCATGCATGGCATCAGGTGGTTGACCAATATTTATTCAACCACTGTCAACTGGCTGGCCATGGATGCAGATATATGCTCGTGCATGCTGTTTGTCATGTACATCCTATGGCATATATGTTAAAATATGTTCTGAATATTTTTAGGCAGACATGTGACATATCTGTAGATGAAAGTAAACAGTATGTCTTCATGAACATTTTACTTTGATGTCCAAGATATTTTTATGGATTAAACTTCTTTTGAATTTCTCTCCGCGACGTTTGAAATTCAGGTCCCTTCATCTGGTGAAATGCCACTGAAAGACAGTTTCTACTTTGTTAGAGAACATATATTTAGGAATAAATCAATCATTGTGATGAATGTCTACTAAACTTACCTGGAAGTAGACCTGCTGGTCAGCAAAGTACAGCTCAGCCTTTGCACGTTCCTCATCAGAAACCGGGAGACCATCAATAACTACTAGCTGTGGCATGCGGAACACCAGCATTGGTCGGTGCATCAGGCGCCGAGATATCTGTACACAGACAGACATACTGTCAGCTCTTTTAGCAGCTAATGCCAAGATCCAAAAGAAATATATTCAACATTATGAAGCAAACTTCATGTAGCCTTATTGCCACCTGCCACTGCAAAAGATCCTTCAGTGCAAGAAAATACTACTCAGCTGCACATCCTTTGTTGTGCAAGTCCTAAAACTTATACAAGATAACAAGTTAATATGAGACACTTACCACATTGTTAACTATGGAAATCTCCACAAGGTTTGAGAGAGAGTCCAGTTTCTCCAGTTCAGACAAATCCTGAAAGTATAATAATCATAAAGTTATAATGGATACTGGTCACCTTAACACCCAACTCACTATATTAAATCACAACAGTGTTATAGACTCTACTGCTCTTGTATTACTGTATCACCCCCACCGGCATGTCCTACTGTCCTATACACCTATATTCAATTAGATTGTAGATACAGTCTCTGTAGGTTTTACTGATCACCCACCTGCATTCTGGTAGACCCCAGATACTGTCTCTGTAGGTTCTACTGACCACCTACCTGTATTCTGTTAGACCCCAGATACAGTCTCTGTAGGTTCTACTGACCACCCACCTGTATTCTGGAAGACCCCAGATACAGTCTCTGTAGGTTCTACTGACCACCTACCTGTATTCTGGTAGACCCCAGATACAGTCTCTGTAGGTTCTACTGACCACCCACCTGTATTCTGGAAGACCCCAGATACAGTCTCTGTAGGTTCTACTGACCACCAACCTGTATTCTGGTAGACCCCAGATACAGTCTCTGTAGGTTCTACTGACCACCCACCTGTATTCTGGTAGACCCCAGATACAGTCTCTGTAGGTTCTACTGACCACCCACCTGTATTCTGGTAGACCCCAGATACAGTCTCTGTAGGTTCTACTGACCACCCACCTGTATTCTGTTAGACCCTAGATACAGTCTCTGTAGGTTCTACTGACCACCCACCTGTATTCTGGTAGACCCTAGATAGTTGTCTCTGTAGGTTCTACTGACCACCAATACAGTCTCTGTAGGTTCTACTGACCACCCACCTGTATTCTGTGTAGACCCCAGATACAGTCTCTGTAGGTTCTACTGACCACCCACCTGTATTCTGGTAGACCCTAGATACAGTCTCTGTAGGTTCTACTGACCACCCACCTGTATTCTGTTAGACCCTAGATACAGTCTCTGTAGGTTCTACTGACCACCCACCTGTATTCTGGTCCACCAGATGGTAGACCCACCCACCTGTAGATACAGTCTCTGTAGGTTCTACTGACCACCAACTACTGTATTCTGGTAGACCCTGGATACAGTCTCTGTAGGTTCTACTGACCACCCACCTGTATTCTGTTAGACCCTAGATACAGTCTCTGTAGGTTCTACTGACCACCCACCTGTATTCTGTTAGACCCTAGATACAGTCTCTGTAGGTTCTACTGACCACCCACCTGTATTCTGTTAGATACCCTCTGTAGATACAGTCTCCCTGATACAGTCTCTGTTCTACTGACCACCCACCTGTAGACCCTAGATACAGACTACCCACCTGTATTCTGTTAGACCCCAGATACAGTCTCTGTAGGTTCTACTGACCACCCACCTGTATTCTGTTAGACCCTAGATACAGTCTCTGTAGGTTCTCCAGACTGCTGAGGTTGGAGAGGTCACGGACTCTGTTCTCTTCGAGGTGAAGCTCCACTAGATTCCACTGATTGATGAATGCCAACTCAGATACTCCCTTGATTTTGTTTCGATCTAAGACCAGCTCACGTAAATCATGCAAGCCATCCAAACCTTCAACTTTTGTGATTTCATTACCTGTGAAAAGACCCATCAGACTGACAATAAACACACTACCTTTTACTGGTCAAGATGGTCTAACTGTACATCCTGTGAGATTATCTGTATTTTCATCCAAGTGAGAGTGAGTATTTTATCAATGTAGCTCATACACACCACTATCATGGGAAGTTACAGATGAGGAACTCTGGTTAATAATTCTTGTTTCTGGTCAACTAAATGTACAATATTTGATTTTACTAAGCATCCTGCAGCTCCTGAAAGAATTCTATACCAATCTTTCCATAATCTCTATAAGCACCAAAGACAGTATGTCCTTGTGTATTCACAGAAAACAATAACATATAAAGGGTATATAAGTGAATTGTAATTATTTCAGTCCAGTTTGAGTTGCTCAATATGCAGAATTTCTTAGCAGCCAGGGTCTTTAGTACTTTGAATGTGACATGCACCTAAGTGATTAGAATAATGACAATTACACAAAACAGTTCAGTTTGAATTTACATCATCTCGAGACGTCCCTCCTGTTATGTTAAACTTGTCTATTTCTGTACAGTTCAGTTCAGAAATGAAGTAATGCATATCTGAGTCTCACCCTGTAAGAAGAGTGCTTTCAGAGCTGGAAGACGACTAAGCTGGAGGGCTCCCATGTCTTTTATACAATTGTATCTGTGGAAAAACATGAGAAGGTATTAACCAATGTGTCCTCCCTGTTCCAGGCTCATGTCCACACACTGATGAATTACCACCAACTCAGAAAACAAGATGCTCTGAAGGACTTCAGTTATATTTGTTTAATGACAAGAGTAAATTCTTGCATAAAATAATGTGTTTGTCATATATCATAGCCCAAGTTTTCTCCTTGTCTTACATAATAAATGCATTACATATATAAAGAGAATGTTTGCTTTTTGTAATGTGAGACAAAAGCAAATGCACATAATGATGAGTTTACCCAAGATGTAGGACCTCCAGAGATTCCAATACAGGTGTAAATGATTCAGTGTAGAACTCAATGTTCTTTGAGGGGATGCTGCCGGCTGGAAACTTCTGCTTGGTGTTGGCAGGTTTTGACCGTGGCAGGATACACTCGATGTGGTTGTGGTTCAGGCACAACACCTACAATAACCATATGGTTGGATACATTGATGTGGTTGTTATAAACATCTGCAATACACATGTGGCAGGGTACACACCATATGGTTGAGGATGGGACACATCTATGACAATAAGCATACGGCAGCATATACTCGATGTGGTTCTACCTGTACACATCATCATCACTGATGACATCACATGATCATTGTACAATTCTGCAAAGAATAGACAATCTCACACCAATAGGTGACATCTCACTGATACATGACATATAGGCTTCCAATTGCTTGTTCCTGATACACAAACATTATATTCCTCCTTAGCAAGATGTTTCTGTGTGTGATGTAGATGAAACTCACCCTCAAGTTGACAAGATGGACCAGCCCTGTGAACGATGTCAGGTTATTGTGCTCCAAGTTCACACTGCAAACAATTAATTATAGCACATTTTACAACAAAGAATGACATCATGGTTAAAGATATTTTGTGGGATGGGAATTTGACAAACAATTTCAACAAATGCAGGAAACAATCAAGCAGGGCTGTTCACCATACTTTTCTGTACATTAAATTATATTTCTTGCTTATGTTGAGATGAGTTTATTTCTATGTTATTTCGAACATGTTACCTCCTGAGGTTAAGAAACTGTTCCCCTGCACCAAGGTCCACGGTCCTGATCGAGGAATTTGGTAGGTCCAGTTCCCGAACTTCATGGAAATTGGAATGACCTAGTTTCTCAGCAACAAAGTCAGCTGTCAATCGACCACCAAATGTGTCCTTAGCAAGATTCCCCTCTGAAGCTTCCTATAATGAACACAACGACCAACATAAAACACTGCACAACATGAGAAGCATAATTCTAGAAACTTGTGTTCATGAATATGATACAGACATTACCTCAAGAATAAATGATTATTCACCTTTATATTTAAGCTGTCATGATTATACGTACACTACCCTCCACTAAAAATGACATTCAGTTCTCCCCTTCACAACTAAGACATTCACCAAGATATTCTGCAGAGAAATGTTCAATAATTTTCAAGGCATATTATGCAGTTACTCACTATTGCACATCCATCAAGAGCTTTGAGAGTTTTGAGATGGAAGATGACAAACAGACGATAATGGTCCACCTCTACCTCAACTGGGTTGCCAAACAAATCCAGGATGACTAGGCTTGGCAACATCTGCAATACATCACAAATTCCATGGCCATTATCGCAATATATAGATTGAAATGTGGAAATACAAATAGATCATACCAAAGTAGTTTAAGAATCCTGCATTTTGACTGGTCAACTCTGTATCAGACCATAATCTTGCTACTGGGTGTATTACCACGAAAAAATCATTTTAAAAATTCATACACACTTATCAGATCAACTATAAGCAAAGAGTTTGTTTTCTCATCGTGTCAGAATAGGATGGAGATAAACTTAGTGAGTTTTCATTCATGAGGTTTTGAACCAGTAACGGTTTCAAATTCAAAACCTCACTCAGCATTCAGTTCAAATGAAGAAATCATGGGTACCATTGCCAGTAAATTAATGTCCACATGTTCCATATTTGACAGACAATTTCAGAAGGTACCAGTAGAATTTACTGTTGACACTTTCAACCATTAAACTTAAGTGACAGGATGAACCACTGATGCACTGACAGCTTATCATGATGGCTAGACCAAGCAAGTATGTGTTTACGTAAACAATATTCAACAGTAATATGGACATTAGAACACCAGTCTCTTTCATTTGTAAATAGGGATCAACTGAGTCAGTGGCATTACCTTAAGACAAAAGACTTCCCTAATGTTGGAGATTAAGTTGTTGCCGACATAGAGCTCTACCAGCCACGTTGCCCTCTGGATGCCGAGAAGGGAGGTAAGCCTGTTGTCCTCAAGTGATACATAACACAGATGGGTCAGGTTGCTGAAGGCGGCATTGTCCAGTGTGTTGATGTAGTTGTTGCCCAAACTAAGCCGCTTCAGTTTGGTCAGTTTGGCCAGGCCCTCTACCTTCACAATACAGTTGTTCTCTAGTGACAGTTCTTCCAGATTGACACAGGAATCCAGACCCTATGGGGAGGCATAGTGTTACTGAGTGAGTAAACATAAAACACATGGCCCTGTTTAATGATAATAGCTCTATGGCCATCATACATCTATGTAAAGTAATAGCTAATTTGATTACTTTGTGAAATTGATTACTTTGTGAAACATGGTCCATGGCATAAATGTATAATGGCCCAATTCCATGAACAATCTTAGCACTATGACTAACATAAGCCTATGCAAGTTATCACCTTAGCAATAAGATTACTTTATGGATCTGGAACCCGATATATAGTAGTGACTTCCTGTCATTGGTCAGTAAGACTGTTTCTCCTTCGGCTTTGAGAACAAACATACCTCTATCTTTGTCAGGTCATTGTTACTAAAAGATGCCCACTTCAGGTTCTCCAGCCTGTCGAGGTTGGACAGCTTGGTGATGTGCTGACCCTCCAGGTTGAGTGTTGACACTTTCAGATACCACGATGTATCATGCTCTCCGAACTTCTCTGGTTTCTGTCTGCTCATGTGCAGTATGGTCTGTGCGGTGGTGTTGAGACTAAGTGAGCGTGGTGTGGTGGTGTCAATGCGGGACTGGGTGAGGAGGGACAGCTGGGAGATGCGAGACCCTGCGGCTACCCTCAGGGCAGCTGTAGCCTCCTCCTCAGTCACAGGCTGGTCATCTAGCAGGGTGAGGGCCTTCAATCTTCCAATCACACGCAGGCGTAATCCATCAGGCTGAGATTGACATGACAAGAATATCATAATGCTGTAGTTTATTTGCTACTGTTTGTGTGAAAAGCATCATCTGAATAACAGTTTCTAATTTGTTTAGGAGTCTTTTCTATGACATTGCTCTCATTTCAGTGAGGAGTGACCCAACATATTTGTGATAATCACACCACACTGATCAGGTACCAACTTGTTGTAGGAGAAATGCCTTAGGTTAGGTAAAATCTATGAGCACAGGTATGGTGCTAGAAACTACATTCTTAAGTCTATTCATCCTCGATAATCTCCAGAGTATAAATCTCCACTATACCCTGGATGCATCTATGGCTTGAACCGATGATTTTATTACCTCCCTTTGCCGGCTCCGCATTCTCACAGTAGCCAATCAGATAAGCCGCCGTTACAACCGAGCCTGCCAGTGTCAACAAAGATAGCGGTCACAGCCGCGACAGTTTGTTCGCAGATTTTTGGGGAAAACATACAGACAAATTAACAGGTCTGAAATCTTAAAAAAATATATGCAAGAACTCCTTTTACCCCTTTCAGAGTACCCCCTGCAACAATATATTATTATGTTGCCAACTTTAATCGGTTAGATAATTTAAAAAGCAAAAGTGAGTTGTGATTGGTACGCTCAACTTCCCAGCGTAGACACCTGATTGGATAAAAAGCCAACCAAGGGAGGTAATAAAATCATCGGCTCAAGCCACAGATGCATCCAGTGTGTAGTGGAGATTTATCGGAACGTAAAGAGATTATTGAGGATGAAGTCTATTATACGTGATCATATATGAAGATTTATCATACTGAAGTCGCTGATCAATATTGATGCATCATGAGTACTTCATCCTTTATAAAGTACTTTCCTATATATGGTATCCAAGCTGTATGTTTATATTGTCAAGTTAATAGAAATGTTTTATTATATAATTCAGTGACAAAGGCAGATATGTAATTTTTCAAGTAAAATTGATATTTTTGTACTTATCCTGACTCATGATCTTTTGCTTATCTCCCTTTTCCTTGCGAATGGTAGTGGAACATTTGAATCCCTTGAAGTTCCCGAAGCGGACGTAAAAATACACTCACCCACGAGTTACCTCCCTTTTCCTGCGTAAACAGTCATGTGACCAGCCTTACTTGTCACTCTCTCCTGATTTTTCTGTCCATGCACTTGGATCTGCTGTGAAATCCGAGGTGTTTCCAGCAGGGAGGTTGGGAGCGCTTCTCGTCATGAGTCAGGATAAGTATAAAAATATCAATTTTACTTGAAAAATTACATATTTTTTCTTATCCTGACTCATGATCTTTTGCTTATAGAATCCGATGGATTGGTGGTGGGTCAAGCCACTTCGTGGATTCATCAGCTGTCCTTAGATACGTCCTGTATTCCCCCGCCCCCCCCCATGGGAACTGCGTAGCGGCATTTCCGAGATCCTATTCTTCCAACTTCTGTTATAACTCGGGGGACCACTTCTTGTCTTACTTCCATCTCAGACAAGTTGAATCATCTTGATTCATGTGGCTTCAGATAAACTAGTATCTTCTTATTACTAGATATCTTATAACCCATAGATTATAAGATCTTTATCATAAATGATTTGCGACCCCTTCACGTACAGGTAAGATCTTTACCCGTACAGGATCTTTAATCACTCATGCTAGTCTGTCCTAGACTGTGTGCATGGACTTTCAAACTAATACTTTTTCTTAATAAAAGTTATCAACAAGTCAACGTGATAAAGGGTGAGATTTTTCAACTCAGCGTCTTGAGGAACCGTTAGTTGCTGTGCTGCAACGAGAGGCCCAAATTGGTGAATGCCTGAGAAGTCTTCAGTGGCTATGTCTCGGGAGGTAATGGTTGGCAAACACCGTATCCGACTTCCAAAAGCAACCCTCCATAATTGCTGATATAGAGCAATATCCGTGCAGAGCCAATGTTGACGCCAGTGCTCTGACTTCATGTGGGTTGGAAGCTCTTGGAGGTTCTAGTCAAGCTGCTTTGTAGGCTCTCAATATGACGGCTCTCATCCAGAACGATATCGTCGTTCTTGAGACTTCTACTGATGTTTCTGTGGATAATGGGATGAACAGGCGCTTGAATTTTCGTCTCCTTGTCTTGTATATCTTCAGGGCTCTGACCGGACACAAGGATGGGTCCTCTATATCCTCTGGTCCGAGGATTGTAGATAGTGCTGGTACGTGGAACTGTCTATCTGGCTGACCAGGTAGTTGGTTCTTGGCAATGAAGTCCCATCTAAGTCCTAGATGAACTGCAGCATGTTGCCCCGTGTCGAATCTGGTTCGACCAAAGTCCAGCGTATGTATCTCTGATATCCGAACTGCTGTGGCTAGCGCAAGCAGGAACAGAGTCTTCTGTGTCAGCAGCTTGAAGGTAGTCTGATCTAGAGGTTTGTAGGCATCACTTGTAAGATGACGTAGAATTACATTCAGATCCCAGGCCGGAGCTCTGAACTTCTTTTGCTGGTCCTACGGTTTAAAAGATCTCAGCAGAGCAAGTAATTCTGGTACTTTCGTCAACTTGATGCCTGTTTTCATGGTAATCACTGTACTGATGGCAGCAAGGTATGTAGATAATGTCGAACCCTTCAGATGTCTAGTCTGTCTAAGATGACACAGGTATGCCGCCACTTGAGGATGAGTAGCTTTCATAACAATGAAGCCTTTCCGCCTTGTATAAGTCTCAAACTTCAGCCTCTTGTCATCATACAGGTTATGAGTAGATCTGCGTAACGCTATCGTTACTGCCTTGGCTGCCCTGGCGGAGTATCCTCTTTTCTTCAAACTTGTTTTGATACGGTCCACACGTGTGTAGCTGGAACAGTGTTGGGTTCCTGTGGATTTGCTTGGTGTGCGGATGTATGAGTAGGTTCGGCCAAGCTGGTAACTTGATTGTTGGACTTCCGAGATTTTCTATAAGGTCTAGGAACCATACTCTCGCTGGCCAGTATGGCGCGACCAAATTCAGTTGTAGCGCCTGCGTCTGTTTGATCTTCAACAGTACTTTCGGTAGTAATATCAGTGGTGGAAACGCATAAGCGTTTAGTCCTTCCCATGATATGTTCAGTGCATCTGATGCCCAGGCTTGAGGATCTGGAACTGGTGAGACAAATGTCTGTAGTTGTTTGTTGAACCTCATGGCAAACAGGTCTATGCATGGGGATCCTATTTCCCTTATGATGAGCTGAAATGCTTCTGGATGGAGCATCCATTCCGTAGGTGACGGGTGCAGTGGTCGGGAGAAAGCGTCTGCAAGCATGTTCTTGGCTCCCGGGTATGTGACACACCTTTATCCAGATGTTTACCTCCTCCGTGATGTCAAACAACTGGAATGTGAGCTGTAGTCGGCTTGGAGATCTTGTAGATCCTTGCCGATTTATGGAGAATGCCACTGTAGAGTTGTCCGTGTGGATCATCAGCATTCTGTTGATCAGCGAACTCGACCATAGTTGTAAGGCATTGATCACAGCTTTCATCTCCAGCAGATTGATGTGAAGATGCTAGTCTGTTTTGAACCACTTCCTTGATGCAACTTGATTGTTGAGATGTGCACCCCAACCTTGTATCGATGCGTCTACGTAGAGATGTGTGTCGAAGGCTGGCTCTTGTAAATAGGTCCCTCATCAGACGTTCGACCTGTGGGTCCACCAAAGTAGGTACCTCTTAAGATTGTCCGGCAGCAAGATAGGGTCGACGCTGTCCAAATGTTTTGTCAGGAACCGTTGCAGCGGCCTTAGTTGTTACCTTCCTGTGCGAGTCAAGTCCTGCGCCGAGGTTAGTAGACCGAGTAGACATTGCCATAACGGAGAGATGACTGCTTGTGGAATCATGGCTTGTATCTTGACCCAAAGATCTTCTGGGACCACAATTCGATTCTGTGTTGTGATCATTCTTATTCCCAGCAATTGAAGATCTTGTTTGATTCTAACTCCAACTTCATCAGGTTCACTAGCCATCCTAGTTGCGTGATCAACTTAATTGTGAAGTTCAGCTGCTGTCTGAGTTGATTGGCACTTTGAAAAACCTGTATGCCGTCGTCCAGATAACCAGCACTGCGTAGACCTCGATGCTGCAGATAGGTGCCGATAGGCTTGGTCATTTGTATGAATAATCATAGAGCCGACGATATTCCAAACGGTAGGACGTTCCATTGGAAGTGCTAACCTCTGATTGCAGTGATGATATATCATTCTTCACCCTTATATACGCAGGCGATCTGTGTTGATCAGCATACATCAAAGTTGTCTATTTATAGCAAGGCTGGCTCCAATGTAGCATCGCAGGGAACAGGTACTCATACCGACATTTATCAGCGACAGCTTCCAAAATAAACATCGTTTATGCTGCTGTGAAGGCTAGACATCTATTAGATTCCCATGATGATAACAGGCCATAGTTGTATACTGTTTCCAAGGCTGCCGATGAAGTATTCCCCAGTACCACGGGTTTGTTTACAAGTCAGTAAACTTGCTTGTGCCTGCTCTGTCAGTGGGATGCGTTGTCTGACGTGGTCCAATCAGCTTCAAGCAGGACATCACCGGTGTTGTAGCAAGTTGGCCTCCATAAAATCTGGTGCAATTAGTTGGTTGAGTAAAAGCGCACGTAATTCTACGCCGCTCATATAAACCTCTTGAATAAGGGTTGCTCCAAGTGTAAAATCTTGTTCAGTGATATAAATCACATATTCCCATTGTGGATAATATAAACCAGCATGACAAAGAAGGCTGTCGAGACGTATGTCTGTATGGATCTTGAAGAAATACCGATGTTGAATCTAGTTGATAGGATATAAAATCCTAATCCCCACGCTGAGTGACGAGTGTTAATAATAACATCTGTACGTCCGTTTAAGGATTCTTGAAGGCGTTATTAACCTTAAGCCCTTTACAAAGGTCGCCTTGAGGTTCTCCAGTACTTGAGATATCGGCTTCATAGGTGATATCATATTGGAGTCGAAGTCATCAGCATATATGCGGTACGTCTCTGTTGGGTTGGAGTGAGTGAGTGAACTACAATATCCGCAGGCCATCTGCTACCCGGTATTAGACCTCAGCATCCGAATAGATGAAGGGATTCCTTTCATCAAGTAGGTTGTCGTCCGAAACTGAACCTATACAGGTATAAGGTTTGTGCAGGTTGTAGAGTTGTGCAGGCTCTAAACTGTAGAGATCACACATGTTGTAGATCTTTTGTTGAGTTGACGTCAACATCCTGCCTGATGATGTAAGGGTTTGTTAACCCTAGGGTTCGCGAACCCTGTAGATGTCTGCGTTGCTGTTATCTGCCTGTACCTCAAACCTTGTAGATGTCTGCAGCTTTCTCAAAGCTGTGCGTAGGTTAGAAGGTACCTTGGATATAGGTTCAATCGGAGGAATAATCACCGAGTCAAAGTTGTCATTACGCATCTTATAAGTATAGACTTCATCTATATCCTTAGAAGGAGACTCCAAGTTCAAACCATTGGCTATCCAAGCTGTAACCTCTGAGTCCGGGAAGATGAAGTCTGGTTATTCATCAGTTATCTCCTGATCGGTAGAGCTATGCCTCTGAGAATCATCCTTCTGCGAACCTGTATCCCTTCTCAAACCTCCATCGTCCTTTCGCGAACTGAAGATTCCACCCTTCGCGAACGTCTATCTTGAGAGTCCTCTCTTCGCGACCCTCTATCTGTGGATTCATCTCTTCGCGAACCTCTGTGACGTGAGCCTACTCTTCAAGAACCTCTGTCGCTAGATGTATCCCTTCGCGAACGTCTGTGATGTGAGCCTTCTCTTCGCGAACGTCTGTGATGTGAGCCTTCTCTTCGCGAACCTCTGTCTCATGATGAGTGTCTTCGCGAATGTCTGTGAGAGATATGAGATCTCAATCTAGAACGGCTAGGTGTAGGAGATGGATCCTTCGATGTTCTCGAACGTTGAGGGTTTGCAGATGTAGAATGGTGAGTAGGCATCTCATGTCTTCTATCCTCCTCCAAGATGACAGAGTCGTCAGACTGTGGAGACCTTCGCAAAGGTGTACGTTCGCCAACGTAGTCTTGAGAGGTAGTTCTATGAGGAGTAGGTTCACGCAGGTCCGTAGGTTTGCACATGATGTCAGTAGATGAGAGGCTTCGCCGAGCCTTCGCTTCTTCCTCAAACCTACGTTCCATCATGGCCATCATCTGGTGGGTGAATTGTCTCATAATTTCACCTGGATCAAGTTCTGCGTTGATTGAAGCTGCTGCGGTGTAGAAGAAGCGTTCGCGAACGCTGATGAGTTGTGTGCCTCGACTTCACTCCGTTGAGAAGTTGGTGGTAGTTCGTCAAACAGCTGGCCTGCTGTGACCGTTGCAGGAGACGATCAAGTAGTCGTGGAAGTCGATTGAGTCGCCGATCTGGTAGGTACTTCGGGTAGAAGTAATGGGGGATCATCAAAAAACGTCTACTTCATGCAGAGGTAATATCTCTTCACTGAAGGATTTCTGATGCGTTGACTTACTAGGCCGCGTAGATTTACCCTCGGATCTGGTAACAGATGTGATGTAGAAGAAGATGACGTCGCCTTTTTCTTAGCTTGAGTCAGAGTCAACTGCGTTGTAGCCGATCTCTTCTTGGCCCCCATACCAGCAGACTGCCCCTGCAACGTACTCAACATAGCACCGGTATTATGAATTTCAGCAGTAGCAAGCAACATACGGTTTGCAGGCTGATCTCCAGTTTTATCAGCCGTGACTTGAGATGACTTCCTCACCCGATTGGGGGGTGAGGATCAGCCACGGACAACCTGTGCCTGCAAACATTTCATGAAATGTAAACAAAGTTACATAACGATGAAATTATGACACAAATACAAATAATTTTTACAATTTTTTTACATATAATACAAAGTAGTTATTGCCAAATCCATACACAGCTTAATTTTGAAGAATAGGACCTAAATAAAAAGGATATAATGCCGTATACGGGACTCCAGTGCTCACCCAACCACCCACTTGGGCGAAAAGGGAGAGAGTGACAAGTAAGGCTGGTCACATGACTGTTTACGCAGGAAAAGGGAGGTAACTCGTGGGTGAGTGTATTTTTACGTCCGCTTCGGGAACTTCAAGGGATTCAAATGTTCCACTACCATTCGCAAGGAAAAGGGAGATAAGCAACAGATCATGAGTCAGGATAAGAAAGAATTCAACATATCAAACTATGTTAGTGATCAAAACATTAGGAGGTTCCAGCACCTGAAAACATCTGATGGATGTATGGTTGGGGAATACACTTTCCCGGTAATTCCCATTCTTTTTAGCATGTTCAGTAACTCAAGTGTTTACCATACATGATCACACCTGATTTGTGGTCAAACTGCATCTCTTTCAAATGAAACAAGAATAACAAACAGCATTCAAATCACAACATATGTTATTGTCCTTGTATCTGTACCCACCTTAAGCCATGAGTTGTATCTCATCTTAAGAGTCTTCAGACCCGACATGTGTTTGCGCAGGATGGACAGCTCCTCTCTTGTGTTGGTCAGTCGGTTCCAGCTGATGTCCAGATGCTTCAGCCGTGTCAGACCCTAGCAGAACAAAATCTAGCATCAGTCCAATGAACTTTATCAAGGTAAATAGATATGAATGCTCACAGTCACAGGAAAGAAATCAGTCCAAGGATCCTGTTCATTCAGCCATGTTGCAGCAAAGACTAAGTCCTCCATCTAAACACCTAGTTTACTTCAATGTTTTAAGTTCACTGTAACAATAACAGAATACCACAGCAGATACATCTCCACTACGCCATGTGTGTTATAAGAACTGACCACAATTGTGGACATTTTACATACAAAGGGTTAATAATATTGTTGGATGCAGCTGATGATGGGAGTATGTAATGAAAACATCAGGGATATGTGGCCAGTTTTCACTACTCACCTTCATACCCTCAAGTGTTATGATCTTGTTGAAGCTGGCATCCAAGTATTCCAGTGACTGTAAACAAATGGTGAACTTTTATAATACAGCATCTTCAAGTGGTTATAACGTAAAACTTGGCTATTGGGGATTATTACTTAAAATGTAGCTACAAGTGATTATTTCTTGCTGAGCTACAGGTGGTAATTACCATTGTTAGTCTAACTTTGTCACTGCTCTGAAACTTCTTCATGATATTGAAGAGGTGTATTTCAGGACAAACTCTAGTTGATGTCTTATACAACAGGAAATGTGGTAAGAGCCAGGTATTTTTACATGGGTGTTCAATGTTTAACTGTCAGATCCAGATTTAAATGTAGCTCAAAAGGTGTTTGGATATAGGTTATTCATGAACATCTTGCCTCGTAATATTTATGAACAACCTTTCTGAACTGATATATTTAGCAATTCATGGGGACACTTTCTAGTCAAACAGACTGTAGTTGACAAGAACATATAAAGATTTTAACGTCCTTATTATTTCAATGCGATGCTACTTGCTTGATAAAGGTATAAGCAGCTGTACCAAAACACTTGATTAAAAGAACAAAGAAGCTGAACTCTGTAACTCAACCCATTCCTTCAAACCTCTGCCCTTTCACGGTACCCCTTTCACGTACCATGTGAGCTAGGTCCTCTAGTCTCGTGAGCTCATTAAAAGGGACAATGAGCTTCCTGAGTGCTGATAGAGACTGCAGGTGCTTGAGTTTAGTCAGCCCATTTCCATGTAGGTTTAGCACTGTGATATTGGCCAGAGTATCACACTTTGATATTTTCAGCAAGAGTTCATCATTTAGTGTGACTAGCCTGCAAAAGGGAGTAATAATGATTTCACTAAGTTTTTACCAATATTCTAGCAATTTGCGGTAAACAAGAAATGAGTTTCACATATTGTAGCCATGTAGGGAATCTAACCTAGGATATCAGAGTAACAAACACTGCAACTGCTAGGCTACTCCACATCTTCTGTTTTGCACAGAACATTTCCTTCATAACGATAAAGTGGTATGAATAAATATAATATGCAATGGTCATCATTATGACATTAGGCAAGCAGAGGAAGACACAAAGAACAATTAATGAGCAGGTACTCCCATGTTGTAACACATTCTAGTTCTATGCATTACCTTAACCTTAAGTAACTGTGGCTATCTGATCCTCACCTTAGTTATAATGTTAACACATGAAACTGAAGGCATATGAAAACATTAAAACATTTTTAAACAAGATGGATAGGACAAAGGTTTAACAATATAGTATTTGCAGGAAATGAAGAAGTACCTTGGTCTCTGTTTGATTGTGGGCTCCATGTTGAAGATTTCCTTATCATCTTCTGGGTGGATGTCCTCCCTTCCCCCAATGTTTGCCAGTTTGACTGGCTTGTTCTCCAGCAGTTCATCACTCAGACCAGCAAATGGGGACTTGCATTTACTCTACAACACACAAAATAAAGTAGTCACTCATTCCTTTTGTCACAGTTTTAGATTTCAGTGTACATTGGTGATTGACATGGTCAGCACAAATATGTAATTTTCTGACTAAAATTGATATTTTGTACTTATCCTGACTCATGCTAAATGCTTGTCTCCTTCTTCTTGCGAATGATAGTGGAACACTTGAAATCCCTTGAAGTTACCTTCTAAAAAGCGGAGGTAAAATCATCACTCACCCACGAGTGGCCTCCCTTGCCTCCTTGGACTGACGTGAGGAGACCTAATAGGCTCTGCCATTCTCGTAGTGGTAACGGAGAGAGTTGAACTTGAGAGATCATTTGTTGAATCTTGACCCAACGATCCTCTGGTACGACTATGCGATTCACCGGTGTGATGAGTCGTATTCCTAGAAATTGAAGATCCTGTTTCGGCTCCAGTTCCGACTTGAGGAGATTTACCAACCATCCTGAGTGAGAAGCCTGATAGTGAAGTCTAGTTGCATTCTGAGTTGACTGGGATCTTGATGAACTTGAATTCTGTCGTCCAGGTAAAAAGCACTTCGTAGACCTCGACGATGTAGATATGTGACAATGGGCATGGTCACTCAAGTAAACAACCAGTGGTCCGACGATATTCCAAACAGTAGAACCTTCCACTGGAAGTGATGTCCGTTGAAAAGGAATCTTAGGTATTTCCTTGAGTGGATGTATTGGGATGTGTAGGCACGCATCTTGTAGATCTATGCTGGCGAGGTATTTTGATGGACGAACGAGATATCGGAGCTGAGGAACATGTATCATCTTGAATTTTGCTGGTCTGCGGAGACACTCCTGGTTGAACTTCCTCATGTTGTAGATGAGCCGAAACTTCTCCTTGGAATTCTCCTTCGGTAATTCTCTTCTACTGCATCTTTGTCGAGTAGAATGTTGATTGCGTCGTCCAGTTTCTCTGTCTGGTCAGCTGCATAGTTGAAGGCCAGCGGGCTGCTTGTAAGCGGCGGTGTGGATTCCAACTGTATCTTGTACCCTCTGCGTAGTATCTGGGATACGTAGTCGTCCTGTAGTATTCCCCAATTCTCCGAGAACCGTTGAAGACGTCAACCCACTGTCGAAGGTTGTACAGGAACGTCTTGGGGTGGAAGACTCCAGTCGTTCCAAACCTGTCCTTCAGCGCTTGGTTCCCCTGGCACCCCCGGGTGCTCGGCCTCTTCCGGGGTTACTTCTGGGGGCTCCGGGTGGTCGACGAAAAGAACCTCTTCCTCCTCTTGAGCTGGAATACTTCTTTTCTCTGGCTCTCTGGATTCCTGCAAACTTGGATTTGTTAGAGTAGCGCTGGGACGTCTGGCGAATCACATTTGCCAAGGTATATATGGACTTTATCATCATGACCTCCCTTGATTCGTGTGTAACCTCTTTGGCGACTTCTTCAATTACTCCTCCGAAGATGGATGCTGCTGACCATGGGTCTCTGTATAAGGACTTGGTGAACTGCTCACTCCAGGTGCACGATGACAATAATCCTTGTCTCCTCAGGAGAGTCAGGCCCGCTGATGTGGATGCTAGATGCTCCGACATAAACTGGTGGTCCTTTTTCTGAGTCAGTAGCGCAGAATATATCATCCGGTCGTCTTTGGCGGTGGAGTTCTTGAACTTCAAGATGAGTGCTTCGTTGATAGCCCTAGACCTAGCTACTCCGAAGAAGGTACGTCTAGTAGTCATATCCAGTTGCGCAAGCTTCTTGTCTTCAATCTTGTAAGTTCTATAGCGGGAGCCGTTGATGATCTTGTAGTCCTCATCAATCTCTGGTGCCTTCAGGAAGGGTTCCATGTGATGTAAGGGGAATTTCCTGGCATTTCTGATTCTGGAACTTGGTAGCCTTATCAAAGGCTGAGCTGAGACTGTCCAGTTCTTGGGAGATCAGCTCGGCAGAAAAGTGAGTGTGTCGAAATCATCGTTGGACATCTTGTATGTAAACGCTTCGTCTATGTCCTTGGAATGGGATGCTAGGTCCAGGCTATTAGCAATCCATGAGGTTACTTCCATATCAGAGAATATGACTTCACCTTCTTCCTCTGATTTAGACATCTCCCGCTCTGACAATCCAGGACGACGTGAGTCTCTGTGTGAAGATCTGTATGACGAACTGCGCGCAGGTGAACAATCCCGATGTGATCATGTATCCTTCCTGGAGTCTTGAGATCTCTCTCTAGGCATTCGTGAAGGTTGATTCTTAGGCGTAGTCTCCCCTCTGTAAGATGTGGAGTGCCTGCGTGCAGGTTCCTGATGTGCGTCTGAGTCCAATGGTGATGATGACCCGTATCTACGATGTCTGTAGGGTTCGTGAGAACGCTTCGATCTGCTTCTGCGTGGAGAATTCTTAGCGGCTCCTTCAGGGACGTCTAAGGCTGATCTGACGTTAATAGCGTTGTCCAGGCTCCTAACTTCAGATGGGGAAGATCATCAGGTGCGTGAGCCTTCACGCAGGCTTCCCTCTTCTTCCAAGTGCGTTGGAGAGACTGCTGAATCTTCACACAGGCTAGTAGTCATCGTAGTGGTCTTCGTAGCAGCTTTCTCCTGCGCGAAGCGACGCTCCATCATCGACATCATCTGGTCTGTAAACTGTTGCATAAACAGCCCCGGGTTGAAGTTCTGCGATGTCCGAAGAGACTGCTGCAGGGTTTATGATGCTTCTGACAACTATGAGGCGTCTTCTAAGGCACGCTGCACTTGTGAAGAGTTGACGCTGGTATCTCTGGTACCCGATGCCTGCATTGATAGAAGGTTTTCGTCTTCTTCTTCTTGATGACGACTGTGACTTCAGGTATGAGGATGGGGGGATCATCATACACGTCTACTTCTTCCGGAGGTACAATCTCGGCAGAGAAGGATCTCGTCTTCTGCGTAGAGCTGTGTAGAGACTTCGATGAAGTCTTAGGGGTAGTAGCCTTCTTCTTCTGCGTTGAAGACGATCTAGTCTTCGCCTGCAAAGAGGTCAGCTCCATTGACGACAATCTCTTATTGGCTCCAGAGTTCATCACTGGAACAGCGATCTGCCCCCTTAAAATGCTCGGCAATTCACTGGAATTATGAACATCGGCAGCAGTAGTTAACACACGGTTATCAGCGCAATCACTCGATTTAGACATGACTTGTGAATACCTTCTTACCCAGTCCTTTGCACGTCTATGAATGGAAAAGAGGTAGTTATTAAATTCAAAAGTGGTTTAATTTATACAAACCTGTAGAGGTTATGAATTCTTTGAAGAAAGTCCTCCTTGGGGTACTTATAAGCATTAAAATGTCCATTTTAAAAACCTACAACAGTTGTAACTATATTTCAATAAAAATATTTACAAAACGAAAAACACGCTCTGCGCTATGAGACCACTTCTACAAAGGGCCCGCGGCCCCTACCGCAAGAGCAGGTAACTTCTAGCCGACAACCTCAAGACCTCACTTTTCATGCTGAACGGATCAGACAGAATGAGGGGAGGCGGGTGAGCCGTACTCTGCGGAGGACTTTCTTCAAAGAATTCATAACCTCTACAGGTTTGTATAATTCTTTTTCAGAAGAAGTCCTCCTTGGGGTACTTATAAGCATAAAACAGACTCCCAAAGATCAGAAAACCGGGAGTGGCATTCTGTCTGACACACTGGTCCGAACGCAGTAACTTACAGTCAAGGCAATGATCCCTCCGGGGGTAGAACCCGTCCCCGGACCGAAGCCCGAGGCAGGGGAACCCCCGACAGACAACCCCGGAGCGCCGCTAACTCCCGAACGGAAGCCGATCTCCTCACAGAAACCCGACATCGCGTTCGAGATCAGCGAGCGAACCGAAGTCATCTGTTGCTGCTATATAGAAGTTAAATCATTAATACGGAGGGGTGCAGAATCTGATTGAGTGGAAGTGGAGGGGATAGGGGAAGAAGGTTTATCCGCCGTCTTGGCCCGCTTACCCCCACCCCCGGTAGTAGAAGAAGAACTCTTCTTACTTTTAGCCACTTTAGATGGTGGGTCCTGAGCCCATAAGTCCCCCGCCTGCAGCAAATTTGTATAAAACAAAAAATCGGCGGACCGACGCTTAGTCGTCTTGGGTGAGAAAAGCAGGCAACTCTCACAAGTTAGATCATCATGGTGATCAACGGCCAAACAACGGAGGCACACATCGTGAGTATCCTGTGGTGGCAACATGGCCGCACATGCAACGCACAGGTGAAACTGTAACAAACAGAACCATTTTAATGGAAACTGATGTACAGTCTAAAATACACACATATATGCAACACAAGTAAAACATAATACGCACGGGCGATAAACCCTATGTGAAAAGCTAAGGCAGTTTTAACCCTTTAACATGTATCATGAACAAGAGGCGAAAATGCAAGCTTCCTGCGTAACATATACAGCATAAAAAAAATATGAAAAAACTTACCGAACTCACCTTACATTGCTGAAAGTGAAAACGTTAGGCAAGCCTACAATAGTAATGTACAAGAAAATACCCTACCACCCTAGCGATGTAACTCAAAAAAGTTACAACCGTAGGACAGAAGGAAGCCAAACCGACCGCCATCTTGCCTGCCACCTGGCTGGAAAATGGAGCCTGTCCGACTAAGTTACAACAATCATGAATGAAAAAATCAACCTACAATTCCATCTAGCGCCCGTGCGAGAAAAGAGGAACCATACATACATTAGTTGATTCTTTAGCACTAATTTTCATCAATGAACGACACGCACGTCTCTCTTGTAAGACGACAGCATGAAGAGTGAGGTGCGAGGTTGTCGGCTAGAGTTACCTGCTCTTGCCGGTAGGGGGTCCCGCGGGGGCCCTGTAGGGGTGGTCTCATAACGCAGAACGTGTTTTTTCGTTTTGTAAATATTTTTATTGAAATATAGTTACAACTGTCGTAGGTTTTTAAAATGGACATTTTAATGCTTATAAGTACCCCAAGGAGGACTTCTTCTGAAAAAGAATCAGACAATGTCCACAACGAGAGCTGAAAGAACATGAAGTAGTGCAATCAGGACATAATAAATGTGGGTCAGCCGCAGACAATCGGTACCTACAACGAATACAAGTTTTCACCAAATGTAAACACGATGAAAAAATATGTCAAACAACGTATAATTCAGATCAAATTTCAAACCAGATAGTAGAATACAATCCTAAAGCCGTATACAGCAATAATTTTGATGTAAAGGTCCAAAATAGAAAAGGATATGTGCCATATAGGGACCCAGGTGCTCTCACAACCTTCCTCGAGGGCGAAGAAGGAGAGAGTGACAAAACATGGCTGGTCATGTGACCAAAAGGGCGCCAAGGAGGCAAGGGAGGCCACTCGTGGGTGAGTGATGATTTTACGTCTGCTTTTTAGAAGGGAACTTCAAGGGATTTCAAGTGTTCCACTATCATTCACAAGAAGAAGGAGACAAGCATTTAGCATGAGTCAGGATAAGGAAAAATATAACCAGTAACAAAGGAAGATTGGACCTGACAAATCAATGAATGATGGTGCAATCAGTGATCCAAGCCAACAGGGTACAATGGCACACTATCATACAAGTCACATTGTAACACCTCAATCTTCACTTGAATGAGAATGAATGAATGAATGAATGAATGAATGAATGAATGAATGAATGAATGAATGAATGAATGAATGAATGAATGACAAGAGATAATACTAGCTAAGGTGAGCTAAAAATAATTTTCCTTACCCGTGTGATGTACTCAAACTCTATGATGTATTCAGGAAGAACGAGTTCATGATCGAAGATGTACCACTCACACTGCCGGGCACTGCACTCACATGAACTGTTCTCACCATCTTTCTCTGAAATATCATCAGTAGAAGAAATACAAACTGTTTCCAAGTATTTCTAAGTCTCAGTAACAACTGAAATATAACATCAAATATTTGACACATTTTTCATCATAATGTACTCACTTTCATTTGGAATAACTTTCCTTCTTGGTTTGAATATTGCATCTATCTTGTGATATACCGATTTTGATATTCTGAAAAAAACAATGGAAAAAGTAAAAAGACCAGGCTATTCACACAGATACTGTAACACAATACTAAGTGGTATGTGTGACTGTTTAGGTAAATAAATCAGCCTCAAAATAATACTGTAGCACTTAGAGATAAACCAAGAACTCATCACTGAGAACCTTGAAACTCCTTTACAACATAGACAGTGGATTTATTGTAAAGAGATAACTAGTTACTCAAACATCTGGAGATAACTGAATTTGTTCTGGAAGAATATCCAGTTACTCAAACTTAATGCAGGGCACTTACGATCTGTCATCCATGGCAGACATACTTTTCCCCAGGTAAACTTTGGCTACCACAAGTTGACCTGGAAAACATCAGTATGAAATCAAAAGTTGTGGCCCAGAAAACCAGAGGCAAAACAAATAGGAACGTCCTAATGACACAGAATGAGCAAAGTCACAGAATCTGATTCAACAAGCATTGTCACTAAGGTGACATAATCCCCCGGCACAAATTATCAAATCAACTTAAAAAGTAATGAAAGCTTAAGATGAAGTTAAATGTCAACAAAAACATGACCAGTTAACATCTCTTGACATCTTGCTCTTTAGTTGTTCAAACACACAAATATTTTCAAGACTGACTTTGACCGTGACATGAGTGTCATAGTGTATGAAATTTGCAAAAAAGGTACTAAAGAAATTGCTTATTGAAAAACATTCAAGGGAAGTCTTGAAAGTGTATGAAGAAAATCCAGTGAATTCAGGTTAACATGCTGAAATCTTCAAAGTGTCGCAGTGACCTTGAAAATTATGTGAAGGTCACTAAAATTGACTGGGCCCTGTGCCTTCATTAGATGAAGCTTGGTGTCAAATATGGAAAAAACTCCAGTGAATGTTTTTTGTGATATCTTGCTGACTATCTTAATATGCAATTTAACATGGTGCAAGTGTTTTCAAAGTATCTTTGTGACCTTGAAAATTAAGTGAAGGTCACCAAAATTGACTGGGCCTTGCACTTTCTCTAGATGAAGCTTGGTGTCAAATATGAAGAAGGTCCAGTGAATGGTTTTTTAAATATCTCGCTGACAAGCATAACATGCAGGTTAATATGCTGAAATCTTCAAAGTGTTGCCATGACCTTGAAAATTAAGTGAAGGTCACCAAAATCAACTGGGCCCTGCGCCTTCCCTAGATAAAGCTTGGTGTTGAATATGAGGGTTCTTGAGATATCTTGCTGACAAGGGTAAAACGTTAAAGTCCCCTTGTGACCTTGAAATGAAGGTCAAGGTCACCAAACCTGACAGGGACCTTTTCTTATCCCACTCTAGTCAATGGTTCTTAAGATATTCCAATTCGTACGGATGGACGGACGAACGGACAGACGGAGCTAAACGCGGGGCGGGGGATAATAATCTAATATGAACCAGTTTACCAACGTTGGGATATGTCCTGTCTTACCATATCTATAGGGGCAGGAGTCAGCAACATCCTTGTCTTTAGACTGTTTCATCAGATAGTTGATGCGCCTGCGGTCAGCCAGGCTTAAACTGTTACTTAAGGGGACAGCACCATCTCTACCAAGTTTCTAAAACAAAATATGGAATGACACAAACAATTTGAACAATGCCTCACTTTGCTCTTTCCTCTCACATATAACTAGCATGCCTTGATATAAGTGAATATACTTTCAAAGCAGCACCAAACTTACTCTCTCATGCATATATTCATATTCTCATATTGCACATGGGTAAGATTTACGATCAGACAAAAATGATCTACCTCTGTCCAAAACAGATGAAGCAATGGAATCATTAACTTAAAGCCAAACAAAATCTGCCAGTTAATGAGAATATGAATGTTTTGTAAAATTGAAACATATAACTATCTCTAACATAACTCAAGAAACAACCAGAAATAGAAGCTAACCTGGTACATGTCTGCATCAGGGAATCCGTCCTCCAGGACACGAGCCATTTCAGTAGATCCTCCTGCTATCTCAGGGTCCCACATCCAGAACAAATACTCCAGCAACTTTTTGTGTGTAGGGTTCCTGAAACAGTATGCACAATTCCAAAATATGCTACCATGGCCTGGAAAATTGGGGGGAATTTTTTTTATCTAAATATGGCATTGAGCAAGTGTTTATAATTTCAGAGACATTTCAACACAGGATTCAATAAACATTTAGCATTTAAACTCTGACCTGGACCTGTTATCAGTGTTATGACTTTATTAGAATGAATTTGGAACTTTATTAACTTCCAATCATGGAATGTTAGGTGACATGTGCTGCAGATCTTTGGCTGGATATCATCCTCTTGGGAGAAAAGATAATTCCCTACAGGCGACCCATATAACATGCTGACATAAAACTTCTGGCATTCATGTACTCAATGTGGGAGGAGAACTTATCAGGCGAAGCAATCCAAATTGATAAAATATAAAAATGAAAATTCTCTTCCATGTTTATAAAAGTGTGCACAACACTGAACTTACTTGCTGAGAGGGTAGAATTCATTATCCTTCTCGTCAGTCAAGTTTGCCAGTTTTTCATCAAATCTTGATCGCAGTATCCGATTGTGGACACGAATGATGCGATGCAGTTTGATACCCATAATGCCCTGCTCTCTGTAGTCAGCTGCACAAAACCTTGACAGCACCAGATCATGGCAGGAACTAAACCTGTAATTCAATTAGCAGAACTTTCTTATTTTCAATGTACGTACATATTTACTGAAATTCATGGTAGCTCTTTTCAGCTCCTGAAGAATTATTTAGATCTTCTTTTTTCCTTCAATGTTTGTTTTATTCACTATGTGAACCCAAAAGTTAACATATACATTAACAGCAAAGTAAGTCAAGAATGAATTTATTTGAGCAATCTTCATTGGAAGATACAATATTTGACAGAATATTGTTTGAACCATTCCTAAGTCCAGGTCAAGGGATAGTTCAATGACCTTGACCTGCATGCACAGGAGGTGCTGCAGACAGGTTTATCCTTTGGACCTTACTTATTATAAGATAAAAGAAATATGAGTGATAATAGTCCTATATAGTTTAAAATATACGTATATCAACTTACCAAATGTCAGCAGATGACCCTTCCTCAAACCGAACATTTCCCCCTGTTTCCAATTCTATCATGAATCGGCTGATCAATGTATCCGACATCCTTTGAAGGCGACTCTCAGCCTCTTCACAGTAACCCTCAATCCTGAATACATCAAGCTCAAGTTTAGCAAGAAAAGTAGAATGATAGGTACAAGTGTAGCTTATGGTCAATCTCAATCTCATCAATAGTTAGATTGTTCTACAGCTCCAATAAGCCATAATTAATAGAGGGTTATAAGTTGCAAGAACATTCGTTGCATGAGGTTCAGTCAGGTGTTTAGACTGATTACCTTGGTAGAGTAAGAACAAGGCTACTTACTCTTCGCACTTCCTCTCCAGCTTCCTGAGTCTTCTCTTCAGAGCATCATACTTCTCCATGATAGGCTTCCGATGTTTGCTGTGATCCACTACTTTCTTCGTTGAACACATAAGTATTTCATTTACTTTGCACCTTTGCAGACAATCTAAACGTTGTATGAGAAAATATGTCAGTCAGAAGACATAAATCAGTTCCCTGAGCAGCTTCTCACTGTTGATTCATTGAACTCATAATGTTGATACATGCCATCATGGGGCATTGCTAACTTAACAAAGCAACTATTTCCTTCATTCTTATTGGCACAAAAAATCAAACTATTTTATTACAAAAGAATGACATAGCTGAATTTCTCTGCACTGTCGTTGAGGACGGTAGTCAGTAGTCCATATATAACATGAAAGACAAGGAGTTACAACATTTTTACAAATCTGAGGTCATACAGTGATATTTTTGGGGTTGCTAGGTGTTACACAATAAACATAAACCTATTGACTGGACTTATTCATACTCCAGTCCCTGAACCATAGTATTTTCCCTTCTGTAATGCAAAAACCCTAAACGAAGCAAGTCCCCCAGGTTCTGAATCTCCCATCTCACTTGGGCGTCTGTTCAGTGTAAAAAAATAGTTGCTTTTTTTGTATCAGCATTTTATATACAATCACAGACTAAGTGTTAGTCTAACAGGACCACAAAGCAATCTGTCATCTAAGAAAATCAACAGTCTGGCCTGTATGTTGGTACCTTGGATTCCTTTGCATCCTTTTCACTCTCAGTGTCGCTGATGCACATGTTGAGGTCCTCCCCTGACTGCTGCAGTTCCTGCACCTCCCGCTCCAGCTGCACATACAACACAACATTAGAAACGCATCATTTGACATGGCCAGCAGCTTTACGAGAGAAGGAGTTGGGATTTACACTGCATTGAATCATATTTCACAGTTTAAGTAATACAGTATAAGTGAACATAGTTGTACCACAGCAAGGCCAAAGCTGTGATTCAAACCCATGAGCAACAAATTTGCTGAGGGATGCAACCATGTCACATCATCTACTGGTACATATTATCATGGGCTCATTAAAAAAACATCAACATAACAGGTGTATTCTTCCCCTTGAATTCAGAACATGAGCAGGGGATGTCTCAGCAAGTGGTGCTTCTCCTCAAGAAACAACTGGGGCTCCAATTGGGACAGCAGGACGAAGCAGAAAAAGGCAGCCCAGTGAATCACCTGGGTGACAGGCTATGAACAACTACTAAGCCTAGATATAAAAGAGATGTCAGGTAACACAGCAGAAGGAACACCTATGCAGAAGGAATACACATTGCAGAAGAGGTGCCACACCCGGAACATGACCAAGACCACCAATAGAGGCACATACACCTCTGTTTTAAGAAAAGGTTGACATGCCAGACATACAGTGGAAGCTGTCAAAACCGGCAGCTGTCCAATTCAGCAAGTTGTCAACACCGGCATAAAATCTCAGTCACTTCCGTGGCTAGTACATTTATCATCATTTAAAAGCTCTGCAATCCGGCAGCTGTCAATTCCAGATCTCGACATGAAATAAGCTAACCTATTATGTGTCTATACAGTCATCAGCGTTGTCTAATCACGGAGCGTGGCGAGGAGTCAACCGGATGTGTATTCTCACCAATAAATCCTGCGTTGATTACATGGTTGCCAATAAAGACAATTTAATATTAGTTCAGCATGGGTATACTTGTACATGTAACTAGTGAGTTGACATGTTTTATTGTGATACAGCCAGTGGTGGTCCGATTAATTGAAATAATCGAAGATTGGTCGTAGTGACTAAACGACCAAGCAATCGATCATAATTTCTCATAATCAAACACAAACAATTCTGGAACGCTTGTTTTCATTAACAATATTTTTCACATGGTTGGTTTTGTCTGTTACATTTCGTAAGCACTGCAATCTCGTTTCAAGTCATGATTGAATTTATCTTAAAGATTCCAAGAAATTTATGTTCCCAACATACTAATCATCCTTTAAAGATGTGAAATTTTGCTAAAAACCCTAAAAGAACTACGTTTTTTTCCTTATTTTTATGTGCATTAACAAATTTCATAAATGACGCTAACCAATTATTTTCGATGATTGATCGGTAGTAATGAACCAATCATCAAGTATGAGATTTCAACCAATTCCCAACACTAGATACAGCATTGTACATATGAGAGTGACAAAACTGGTTCACTTCTAGTCGGAGATAACCGTGTCGAGATTAAAAATTAGAAACTAAATGGACCCCGTCATAGCAGGATAGTAACAACGTAATAACTCACCAGTTAATCAACTAGTCATTACAGTGCTTACAGAAGCAGCATCACGGATAAAAAGGTAAATTATCTATGACTTTGTATATGACTGACCTCCTTCACAGCAAACACGATCTTTCTCATTCTCTGGTAAGGTCCCTCCAACAGATGGCGCTTGTGTGTCTCCAGCTTGGAGACGAGAGCTGTCAGATTACGTCGTATGACTTTCAGCCTCATGTTGTAGTACATCTTCTTCTTAGTCACCGTAGTCTGTAACATGGGCCACAGATACATCAATAACTTCCGAGTCATTCTTTGCAACTTCATAACTCAAAAAAACATTTCAGCCACACCTACACACAAACCAACATATATATGCTATTATAAATATAAAGGATTAAGTGTAAGAAATCATTATGACACAAAAGCAGCTGAGTCAACAAAATGTCTGGGTTTTTTCTAATTTGCATTATTTCAACATTTTTCATCCGAAAAGCTCTTCGGTAAAGGTATATCAAATTGTGCTTAGCTGAAAAAATGTCACCACATAATTCATTAAGATAGTACAGGTGGAACATTTCTGTGAGAAAATGATGATTTGCACTAACAATGACACTGTCAGCATCTGTAAATGATTGACAGCCCCCTTTACCCTTAATTTCTGTTGTTTTTGTCTGATCCAGTTGGTTTACAAAAACACTTGAAATTCTTTGGGTTCTTTTGTTACACCATATGGTTGGTATTTGAAAAAACACATTGTTTCATGTTAATGTGCACACTTTGTTGGTTGTGGAGGGTTTATCTTTTGATAAGAAAGGCATTACCGGTAAAACAATTTATGACAAATTTTATTCCTAAATTGGATTTTCAGACTTCACAATAATACAAACTTTTAACCGATTTGTTCCCTTCTTTTTTGATCTTCATGACAAGTGGATGTGTAAACCTATCATAGAGATCTGTGGGTCTGTATTATGAAAAGAAAAATGCCTAAATCCAATCAAATAAAATTTCAACATGATGACAGTTTAGTGTCCAAATATTCTCCTATTCATAAAACTCGAACAAACTTGTAGAGGTTGCTGATTCTTTGATGAGAGTCCTCCTTGGGGTACATATAAGCATTAAAATGTCCATTTTTAATCCCTACGACAGTTGTAACTATATTTTGAATAAAATATTTGTATAACATTAAACAACAGAATGGACCCGTCCGCCAAGAACAGGTAACTCTAGGCACTAACCTCGTACCTCACTTTCCATGCTGAAGAAATACAGACAGAATGTGGGGAGGTGGGTGGCCATACCTCAAGGAGGACTCTCATCAAAGAATCAGCAACCTCTACAGGTTTGTTCAATTCTTTTCCATGAGAGATCTCCTTGGGGTACATATTAGCATAAGACAGACTCCTAAAGACAAAGAGTCCTGGGAGTGGCATTCTGTCTGATAAACTAAGCCCCCAACAAGTGGAATGTCCCAACTATAAAAAGAAGAAGTAACAGCTCACTTACCTGGCCACGTGACCTCTTCAGCCAATCAGGCGAGGACATGGTCCTGGGTCAGGGTTTATCTATTCTGCTCATATGCAAATGAAGCAGTGAACTATGCATGTAGTAAACAATAGCGCCCCACCCCCATTCCGAGTTTTATAACTACCAAGGGAGAGAGTGACATAAAATCCCATGAAACCACAGCCAAGCATAGATTTCTAAGGAAAAAAATGTGCAATATTGACATACGGGGACAACAAACCATCACCATAAAAACCTAACACCAAGTGTTAAGTCTTAGATGTGGCTACTGCTCTAACCGAATGAGCTTTTAACCCAGTAGGTGGTGTTAACCCTTTCTGTGTATAGCTCGTACAAATGGCAGAGACAAGCCACCTAGATTTGGTCTGCTTGTTCGCCGGAAGGCCAGCCTTACCTCCGCCATAACAGCAAAACAATTGGTTATCACACCGAATAGCCAATGTCCGCTTGATATAAGCCTTGAGGGTCTTACGCACATCTAAGACGTGAGCACGCCGAAGAGAGGTACCCGGTCGGGAACGCTGATTGAAAGCTGGAAGCTCAATAGGCGCTGTGACATGAAAGGCGCTGTCTCTCTTAGGACGGTAAGTATCCGGCAACTTAATGCTAACTGTCTTTATGGAAAACAGTTAGCTGGGGGTCGGCTGACATTGCATGAATGCCGCCTAATCGCCTGCCAGAGGTTACCGCCACAAGAAAAGCTGCCTTCCACGTCAACAGCTGGAGCTAAAGAGCCGACATATCGTACAAGATGAATGACAATTCCCACGGGCTGGCATCACCCGTATGTTGTACTGGTCACACCATAGCAGAACTGCCATGCCTCCTGTAGCAAGGGCGCTGATACCGTGCCGCCTTGCTTCAGGATATAGGTCATGGCCGTCTGGTTGTCCATCTCTAAACGAACCACTTGGCCATGAACCTGATCCACAAAGCTCTCGGAACACCCGTCGGACTGCTCTCAATTCTAGCACATTGATATGCAGACTGATCTCGTGCTCCGCCCAAAGGCCCAAGACTGACCTGTCGCCCAGAACACCCCCCAACCTGAGAGGGAGGCATCTGTCTGAATTGAGAGCGTGGGCGTCGGGGACTCCAGAGGAACGCCCCTGGATAAGTTCCCGGTGTCTGACCACCACCACAAGTGAGGGGTTAACCAGTCGGGCACCTAGCAACTGGAGCCACGTCGAGCTGAAGCAGTGGGAGTCTCAAGAAACTGTAAAAAGTTCTCTGAACTTTGGCAATGCGGTACTGAGACAGGGAAACAATCCCCGTCTCTGTATTGAATCTCGCCCCCAAGAAAACCAGATCCTGTGTCAGAACGAGTTCTGATTTCTTGAGATTGATGATCCATCCAAGTCATATGAGAATATCCATCACGTGATATGTGGTATTCCTGCTCAACTGCTGGCCTAACGCCCGGAGCAGCCAGACGTCGAGGTATGGGTGACAAAACCTACCCTCTGACCTGGCTAACTGAGCTGGGATTAACATGAGTTTGGTGAACACCCTTGGTGCCGTGGAGATGCCGAAGGGGAGCACACGAAACTGGTAGCACTTCCCGTCGAAGGAGAACTGAAGGTACTTCTTGAAGTTGGGGTGCATTGGTACATGTAGGTAAGCGTCTTTGAGATCGATTGACGTGAGCCAATCCCCTGTCTCGACAGAGGAGATCACTGAGCGCAGTGTCTCCATCCTGAAAGACGGCACTTCTGTCATATTGTTCAGCCCTTTAGATTGAGTATGAGTCTGAACCCTCCATCCTTCTTGGTCACTATGAAATACGTGGAGTAAATCCCTCATTTTCGTGACCTTCCGGAATTACCTCGATGGGACCTCAGCACGGAGAATGTCCGCCTTTTCCCGAGAGGTGGGCACAGGAGTGTGATGCACCCCGGTGAAGGGCGGCGGACCTCGCTTCCACTGTGGCATATCGCCATCCCTGAGTGTGGACAGGACCCAGGGATTTGAAGTGGCTTTCACCCATTCCGAGAGGAAGAGTGTGAGCCGGCCGCCTACAGGGACGTGTGGCATGAGGCAGTGCACTCCCACAGTCGGCAAGTCTCTGCTTGCGTGTGTGGGAGGCAACAAGGGCGTCCAAGGGAGATTTAACGGGAACCCTGGGCTGGCTTCCCCTTTCCCTGAAAAGGTTGCTGCGCAGCTACAGCCTTTCCCTTGCCTTGTGCCCTCCTGCTCTTCTTAACCTGCAGTGGAGCAGTCCACTTTGCAGGCTCCTTCAGGTGACTAAAAGGTGACAACTCCTTTGAGACCCTAGCTTTCTTCGCCCCCGGCTCAACCGGTGGCGCGGAGCTAGTGGAAGATTTGTTCTTATGTGATCTCTTGGAAGGGGAGTCCTGATCTCAGATATCACAAAAAAAATTTTAATGCTTATATGTACCCCAAGGAGGATCTCTTATAAAAAGAATATGAAGGCAATAAAGTAAGATAAAAATCACTCTTACTTCTGCCAGATCACTAAGCTGCTTAGCGGTGATGTCGTATGTGTCGAGATGCAGCAGGTTTGGTAGATGATACAACACATGAATGGAGTAGTTACAGAGCTGGCTCACAGGACAGGCAGCATAGAGGGGATCCTTCAGACTCACACTGGTCAGATGAGGGAACCGTGCAAGGTTGGTCAAGTCCTATAGTGACCAAAAAACATCATTAAGAGTATTATTATACATGGGACCGTTCATAATTTATGGCTAGGGGGGGTGATGATGCAAGTACAATGTGAATGACCCCCCTAAAATTTATGTACAAAGTATGTGACCCCCCACACCCACCCCTGTATGTCATGTACAAAATAAATAACACCCCCCCACACACACACCCATAATGTTTAAGCATAATTTCTTTATATTTTACTGTACAAAATTGATGCCAACCCATTCCCCACCCTGTACCTCCCTAGAACAAAATGGGTGACCCCCCTTTAAAATCATCATCACCACACACACCATACCCACGCACACATACCCAACCCAACCCCACACCCACACACCCCAAAGCCATAAATTATGAACAGTCCCTAAGTAAAAGAGACAATACAAATAGCAATTTTCTTTAGGCACTTTGGAACAAGAGTCATCAGAAGATGACATATTCCCCCGGCACCCACATATTTGAAAGAACAAATCATCTGACTAAGTCAAAATCGGTTCCATGGAAAGCATGAAAAATATAGATGACCAAAATCTGTAAATAGCAAAAGGCACCACTTCAAGATCTGTCTAATATATCTGCCAAGTTTTGTTGAAAGATATTGAACGGTTTTCTAGTTGTGCTCCGGAAATGAAGCCCACCCCTCCCTTTTGAGACTCAGTCCAAATCGTTTCCATGGAAACCGGGGAAAATAAAAATGACAAAAATCTGTAAATAGCAAAAGACACCACTTTGGGATCTGCCTCACATATCTGCCAAGTTTTGCTGAAAGATATTAAGAATTTGTCATTGTGCTCCGGAAACGAAAACCACACCTCCATTTTGAGACTAAGTCCAAAACATTTTCCTTGGAAACCGAGAAAAATAAAAATGACAAAAATCTGTAAATAGCAAAAGGCTCCACCTTAGGTTCTGTTTGATATATTTGCCAATTTGTGTTGGAAAATATTGAATGTTTTTAGTTATGCTCCGGAAACAAAATCATTACGGACGGACAGACGGATGAGGCGTCGACTATGTCCCCCCGCATTACATGCCGGGGGGATAAAAATAAATAGTGAGGAAGGACATTTTGTATTGGGATGAACATTTACTAATTCATTATGACCTAAATTACAAACACATTAGTTTTTTCAGACAGTTAAAATCAACATCATATCATTTCATGGACACAATTGTTGCCTTTAATGGAATAATGTCAATCGAAAGACAGTGGTATTTGAATACACAATGCGTTTTACACTTTTCAGGAGAGGGGGGGGTGGGGAAGAAGAGAGGTTGCAGACTTTGTGTGCTGGTGATGGAGAGGCTTACATTAAGAGTATGGTATTCCATCCTGGATGGAACATAAGATAAAGATGTGCTAGAACTTGTACTTTACTTACAAAGTGTAATCCCAAATTATATACCATATGTTACTCTATCCTAACAAACCAGATTGTAAAAACAAAATGCTTAAAACTCATAATTCACAATTGTTTGGTCATGCTGTACTACATCAGAATTTCGACAAAAACAAAAAGTTTACCTTTAGAGATGATATCTTGTTGCCAGATAAGTTGAGATCTTCCAATCTGATGTTGGCATCAAGTGTTCTGCCTGCAATTAACAATGACCAGAATTCATTTCTGTACCTGTTGAGACATGAGACAGTAGTGAAGCTGAAATGAAAGTGGACAAATATATATATAGTCAACACTATGAAACAGCAGAAATAACAGCTCTTATGATGGGTATTTTTCTGTTGCAGGTCTGAAAACCCACAATCAATTATACAACAGTCAAGTGGAAAATATTACCTATTTTTTCTATCTTGTTTTCAGCCAAATTCAGCTCCCGCAGTTTCATGAGTGTAGAGATATTCTGAAACCCAATAAATCATTAAAAGGTTAACAAGGCAAAATTGTACCAAGCTGACATGGTACAAAGCGATCTTAGAGCTAAGATGATCGTAACTCCCATACCATAACATAGTGAGTGAGTGAGTATGGTTTTACACTGCTTTTAGCAATATTCCAGCAATATCACGGTGGAAATGGGCTTCACACTTTGTACACATGTGGGGAATCAAACCCAGGTCTTTTGTGTAACGAGCAGACGCTTTAACCCCACTAGGCTACCAAACCGTAGATTTACTAGTACCACTGTCGTAATGGTATGGTTACTTTGTACAAGAACAACAATCAGATACCATATGGAATTCCATGAGCATGATGAGACATAGAAAGGGCATTATTGGTAGGATGCCTAGTTATTATAAGAGAAAATTATGTCATACATAAAATGATACCCCAAAAATATTTCTGACATTACTTCTATTTAATTTCATTTCTGTCTGGATTCACATCAACTAGACATCCTCTGAACCTACAGACTAGAATCAAAGTGAGCTGGTTACCTCTATGTTTGTAATGTTGTTGTCATTGAGCCACAGTACTTCCAACTGTGACAGCAGAGAGACATTTTCTATCAGGGAGATCTGGTTCCCGTACAAGTACAATTTCTTCACTTGCTTGCATACTTCCACATTTTCAATTTTCTGAAAATATGAAATGACTCATGTACAGAACCGTAAACTAAATTCGTGGATAACCTTGATTCGTAGATCGCGGAAATTATCATGCTAGCTCGTAAATTAAGTCTCGACTGACATCAAGAAGCGGTACTTTTGATGTACATACAATACCACGCCTTGCTGACAAAAGTTCCAAATCTCTTCATTACACGCCTAAGTACACTCTGTCATGAGATAGATAGCACTAATACTTTACCAAATTTTACTTTTTTACAAAATGTCAAGTACACTAGATATAATTGTCCAGCACTGAGATAAATAGCCCCATATCTTGAATACCCAATCGATGGTCAAAACAAAATGAAATGCATTTAATATAGTTGCATACTAATCAAGGTTAACGCAAGTGTATATATTTCGTAATGTATCATATCTTTATGGGTATGGGTATGAAACTTGTGCGTCTACCAGTGTCGAATCGCATTGACCTGTGTCGTAACGACTTGACCTGAGATTCTAATGATTTGATTGGATAACCGATGACCTCAATTGAGTCAAACTGAGACATTATATCCGTCTTACATAAACACAACGTTTCCACCAGTGATGTTAGCCGAAAAGCAACTGAAGCGGGGTGCTACGGAGAATTTACTGTAGGAGGCTGCGGCTGATGACATGACATGCATCGTGGCGTCGGTTACCAATTGGCGCTCATTACAGCTATTTTGTCAATTTAATGCATGTAAGACGTGGGTAATAAATAAAATACCACATGAGGTTTCATTACATACGAATTATACGAAACTTGTGACCTTCCTATGTTATCTGACCTCGCTTTCGCTGATACCATAGGAAGGACACTCAGTTCGTATAATTTGTATGTAATGAGACCTCATGTAGTATTATCTATCTATGCACCATCAGCATTATAACTCAATTAATGCACTCTGAGGGAGTGTTTCCTTTTCTGTTTTGTTTGTATTTTGGGATGAGGGTAGTAGGTTGTGTGATAGCAGGGTAGAGGAGTGGGACTTGTCTAGGGAATGTATCATACATTGTGGGAGACTCCCAAACACTCCATGTAACACCTTTTCATGACTGCCATCCCCACCAAATATGTGACTTTTTTTCCTAACTACCCCTCCCAATAATATATTACCAGACTCTAAATAATGTTCATACATATAACTTTCATATCATAACTGTGTTGTTATTTTTGTACTCTCCCTCAATCATATATTTGTGATACAACACCAAATCTCATGTTGTTTAATGCCCCCTTAATCTCTCTTCCCACACCCCAACCATCATAAACAAATGCATGAAAAGTCACTTATACAGTATTTATAACTTGTAAACATTGTAATTATATAATTATGCATGTAAAATTACACAGAACTACATAACCATAGCCATTAGCTGTAAATAAATCATTCTAAATCAAGTATCTTTTAGTTACAAAAATATATCAATGACCACAGTTGTCAAGTAATCCACAAACATAATTGGTTATTAAGCATGGCATTAAACAAAACTCTAACCTTGATCTGACATTCACACAGCCACAGTTCCTGCAGTTTGGTGAGAGCTGACAATCCATCTATCTTGGTGATAGTTTGACCCATAATTGTCAGCGTGTGCAGGTTTGGGAAGTTTTGTAACCCAACAATTTTAGGGAAGCCGGAGAAAAACATTTCAATAATGTAAGCATTTTCTCCTTCACCACTTGATAACTTGCTGTAGTTGAGGCCATTACAAGCACACTGTAAAGAGAACAGTTGACATTTTATTATAAGTTCATCAGTTGAATAACAAGACCCTGGGTAATCTTCAAATTTTAATTTTCATATCCAAACTGTACTATTTTTTCATGTACCATATAAACTTAATTTTGATTGTACCACCCATATCCCCTACACAGAGAGAGAGAGAGGTAATATGATTTTAATTTAAGGGAGGATACGGACAGGTCTTTCCACATTTTGTGTACCCCAAATCAGGTGATTATTTCGTAATGTCCCCTGAATGTTCTCTTTGTTGAGATGTTGAATTACCACTGAATATGAAAAAGATAACGTCATATAGATTGTGTTTGGGGTTTTCCCCCTAAATTTGCTCTCAATTGGCTTTAAATTTAAATAGTTCAGATCATGTAGATAAATCCCTTCACTCATGCAGCCACCAGACATCTCTTAATCTTCTACCTAGAATGTTTGTCGAAGCATGTAACAGTACCAGGTACTACATTTATGAAAAACAATTGAAAGATAACAATTTGGATTAACTCTTGAATGAATCATATTATTATGACTGAACTGATAAACTGAACACTGTAGATCACACCCTGAAAAGGAAAAATACGATTGCTATAGAAAATCATGAGTGCCCCTGTGGATCCCCATGAAAAGTTTAAAAAGTCTATAATAAAGAATATAACTGACAGTCAATAAGCTTATCAGAATCAAAAAGAGTCTTACTATCTCTCTCAGTATCTCCTCCTCAGCACTGTTGGATGTGATCGGTTTTGGTGCTACATACTCTGTCTTTGACACTGACTGAACAGGTCCTTGACTGGACCCAGATCCTGATGTGGTTGTTGAGGGAGTGTCCAGTGAGCTTATTGTTGATCGCGTGGTGCTTGAGGCAGACATCTTGACAGATGCTGGGTCGGAATGCTATAGCCAAGTTGTCACTCACATCTCTGCTTCATGTATGTTTGACCACAAAACATCAGACTGATGAAAATAGTTCTAGTTCTGAAACATGTATACATGCAGATTTTGATTGAGATATGTTGTAAGATGTTGAAAGTTGATATAGTACTTAACTGAAAATATTAACCTGACTCAAGGTGCAGTTGGGACAGTAGTCCATTTAAGCTAATTAGTTCTTAGTCATGTTCTTAGTGATATGTTAGTTGACAAACTATGCAGGATATGATGACTGGTGTCAAACTGTTTCAATCTGGTGTGTCTGCATTTAGAAATGTTTATATTTATCCTTGTACATTATGGGTTTGAGATACATCAGAAATACACAGTTTTTCTAGGCCGCTCGGGCGGTGGGGTAGCCTAGTGGCTAAACTCAAAGCGTTCACTTGTCACGCCAAAGACCTGGGTTCAATTCCCCACATGGGTACAATGTGTGAAGCCCATTTTTGGTGTCCCCCGCCATGATATTGCTGGAATATTGCTAAAAGTGGGGTAAAACCTAACTCCCTGACTCTAGGCCAACTCTTACCTAAACAATAACTTCATCTTAAAAACAAGTCAGTAGCAGCAACAAATCAGAGTATTTAGCAAAAAACATGGAATTCCAAAAGCGTATAATGTTTGAAAACATAACTGAATGATACAGTAATCGAAAAAATGGTAAACAAATACGCAAATGCAAATCTGCTGTGCCTTTTATTACTTATGTGGCAATCATTGCGGGAACATAGTTCTGTTGAAGTGTAAAAGCTGCTTTGAGCATATTTCTATTTTAGATAAAGGTTCAAAATAAATGTACAGAGCAGAATATTCAATACATCTATAGAATGAAACCGTTCTTACTACTGTCAAAGTGTCAATCACAGAAATTTGTTTTGTTTTTCAAATCAAACGAATTGTTTGCGTTGTCACATTGACTGAAGCGTTATGAAAATGTCACGCTGCACAGACCAATTTAGCCCAATGTGATACTAGCCTATAACAGAATGCCCTATTTATAGAATATGTACACTTCGGTACAATGTCTGTGAAATTTCCATATTTTAAATACGGTTTACACAAATATTCAAAAAATTGAATTAACAAAATACTTGCTAAAAAAATAGCATGCCTATCCATGACAGAGCTCATGTTTCCTTGTACATAACAAGATCGGAAAATGCGTCTGTTATCCTCCCTTTGAAAGCATTTGCTCCTTTCTTCAGAGTCATTTTTAGTCCATTTCAATGTGTTCAATTGTGACTATCGCAAAGGCTTATGACAAAAAGTAGATACGACGTAGCACAAACACAGACCAGACGATAACAATATGATGTACGTCCAAAAAACTCACTGTTCACTTCCGAGGGCCGCCATATTGAAGCCGTGTTTACAATTGTGATTGGGCTATTAAGGTCACGTGTCACAGGTCATCGCTAGGGCAACCAGGTCATTAATGGGGAGGGAATTTCAAAAATGGACTGAAAAGAGACGAAGTGTGCCGTCACATCGGTATTGTTCCCGCCGTATATAGGCTATACTACCATAACATCAAGACCTTCACTAAATACAAATGCCATATTTTACACACAATGCTTTACACAGTACGCCAAGATGTTGGTGGTCGACCGTTTATGAACCTCGACAAGTTTATGAAATTTTATTTCACGTTTCTCGCCCAACTGGTTTGTCTTTGATGCTGGTTTCATTTAATCCATATCATTGTTTTCGTAAAAAAAAACATATAGGCCAATTCCACAGTCAAGGTGGCAGGACTAAGGTGCTGGAAACAAACACTGTTAGGCATAAGGCATATATCATATCATATTCCGTAAAAAAAACCTCAAAACCTGTTTTTAATGTAACAGAGATTTTACAAATTGAGCATGGAATAACTGTAATGTATTAACCTTTCACAAGGAAGACGTGATTTTTAATGACATTTGTTAGGGTTATCGATACCATAGAAATTTGAAATAGAGCATTCAATTTCACTAAGAACCAATATAGCTAAATTTAACTTTTAACAGGTCAGCTGAGATATTGTTCTTTTGAGTCTTACAAAATAAGATTCAGATCAAAGTGTCCAGGATCAAATGTGAAATAACAATATATAGCAAACTCAGATTGCCATACATATATATAAATCATACTTTAAATAGCTAGGGAAATACCGACGACCGAGCGTTTTGTTGACGTGCCGTGTGCACACCCGATGACGAAAAGGGGAAGCAAATCAGATCTTGCGTTTGGGGACAGACAAAATTATTTGTTTCTATGTTGTTTAACGCCGCACTCAGCGATATTCAAATATGGTGGTGGTCTGTAAATGATCGAGTCTGGACCACTCTATCCAGTGGTCAACCACATGATCATCGATCTACGCAATTTAGGATACAGTAGGCAAAATGAAACGACTTCAATGAAAAACATAGCTTCACTTATTCTGATAGGGTCACTCTCCATCGATTTACCCTGCATACAAAATTATATACCGATCTGAACCCAGACTTTCTTTGTCGTATCGTTTCGTATCCAAGTGTAAACCGAACTTTGATATCTCTCAATACACTTGGGAAACATACTGAAGGTGAATGCAGACTTTTTTTGCATTATGGGTGATAATCGTGACGCTTCGCACGTTATTCTTTACACTTGGGAAACACAGTCTCGACCTTTTCCTTCTTTCCAAAGAGCTTATCGTTAAACTTATGTTTGTACATTAAACAAAATGCAAATTGACCGTTATACTTTTCCCCAAATGTATACGCATATTGCGGTTACGGGGGTTGATTTTTGTGTGTGTTCAAATTCATGCGTAATTTCAGCCTAGGCTTCGTTATTCCAATTTACTTTTGATCACAACTCAAGCATTTTTTACCGGAGAAAAAAAGCAATGAGCTACCAATACATACGGACTATATCTGACCTTTGTGAATGATAAGTGTTCCTTTGCCGAGGGGCTTACAGCATTACAGCATTCATGCACGAGTGACAGAAGATCTCTAATTCTGAGGTTCGAGAAGGATATGTACTGTATTCCCCACTGGCATTTTAAGAGATGAAATGAAGAATTAAAGGCATGAAATTTCCACTCAAAGGAACAATTTCACGGAAGACACGTGATACTTACGGACACGTAATGCGATCAATTTGTGACATCATGTGCAAGAGACGAATTTTATATTGTATTTTCTTTAAAAGGAAACAACGTGACGTTACTTGGCTTGAACTGACCAATCATCAATGAAAATGGACATGTACAACTATCGAAAGTTCGACTATTTTCGGGTCCAAAACGACCTGGATCTGTTTGAAGGCTAGCACCGGACTCCCGTACTTTATGCCTTGAAAACAACGCGAGCTTTAGTAAATAAAATATACATGTACCTGCTGTTATAAGTATTATGTCGAACGAAGAAAGTCTTGTTACCTACAGAGATTATCCTTCAGTTGTGTTTTGACGTAAAACCTTGAGTTGCCTGACATAAAGAAAACAAATATGAAGGGTCACCTGTACAGGTAACAAATTATTCCTCCATTGTTAGTTATTGAGCAGTGCAACTATTTAGTAAGTAGTCTAATGTTGAGTCACACATCTAAACCCCTATGTTATGACATATTATTGTGAAATGTTCAGAAGGTACGTACTATTATTCGGGCGTCGACCGCCATAAAATACTTATTGATAGAATGTTGCCACTGGCATTAACAAGCCATTTAAATGGCATATATTCTAATCTATCTGTCTGTCTGTCTGTCTATCATTATTGGTTCTATCTATCTATCATTATTTGTTCGTTATTATTCATATCATTACATAGGGTACTGTTTGGTAGCCTAGCGGTTGAAGCGTTCGCCCGTGACGCCGAAGACTCGGGTTCGATTCCCCACATGAATACAATGTGTGAAGCCCATTTCTGGTGTCTCCCGCCGTGATATTGCTGGAATATTGCTAATATCGGCGTAAAACCAAACTCACTCACTCACTATCATTACATAGATACACATATATACGTAATGCAGAGGTAACTACGAAATCTCACAGCACATCTGCAAAATCAATAATACATCTCTAACATCAATAATGTAAGTTATTGTGATAACCCGATTTGACAAATCCCTCTCCTACAAAACCACATTTAATACAAACATCACACACAGCTGGTATGGTAACTGAATACAATTTGACAAATAATGATTATTTGATTTGACAAATCCTCCTCTTGTTCATCTTGTTTACAGCATAAAATCTTTCCCCGAGGATAAAAAAAACATCATCGCAGTAAACACCGTGACGCATAATAATCACTGCTCCCATACCCCCATTTCTCCCAGGCAGTTTTCTTATTTGAGTTGTAGATTATCAATATTTTGTTATCGTAGACGGAGAACATTATAAAGCGAAAACATTGATCCCAATTTAGGGGACATGACCCAGTATATGTCGCCACAGCTGGTTGTTAACCGTGGCGCAGTACACCGACGTGCCCTCTTCAGGTAAGACTTGCTTTGAGAGGTGATCGATGTGAATTTTATTAGCACCGTTTAAACTATGTTTTAAAGATTGCTCGTAATTTGAAACTTGCTGGATATTTTGCAATAATGTATAATAATTCATTATATTACAAGATTAGGTGCATTGCCTCCGGATACTTTGTATGTTTACAGCTGACAGTGTTGTAATGGGTGGGGTAGCCTAGTGGTTAAAGCGTCAGGGCGGGTTCGATTCCCCACATGGGTACAATGTGTGAAGGCCATTTCTGGTTTCCCCGGCCGTGATATTGGCTGGAATATTGCTAAAAAAGGCGTAAAACCAAACTCACCCACTACAGTGTTGTAAGGTTAACTCACATTAAAGTCGCATGACAAATATTTGTCGGATCGTACATTACCACACACCCATACTTAGTAGGTGGGTAAAAGTGAAATTGTCGTGTGGTGGTGATGTATTTGATACCTGTAACAAAGCAATATATCAATTGGCATTTTACAACGAGTCGTGCCTTTTGATGACGTTTGTAAAAACAAATCACTCTCGGTTGGCCGGCAGTTTGTATGTCGATATTTTTCACTAGGGGGGATTGGGTAGAAACCGGAAATGGCTTCACATATTGTACCCATGTGAGGAATCGAACCCGGGTCACAGTGTGACGAGCGATCGCGTTAACCACCACTAGGCAACCCAGCCGCCCCACATTTAATAGATAATCCGAACTGTTAATCGTATTTTTCTACCATCCGCGGGACAGATAGAATCAAAGGTTATGTCGTGCTGTGACAGATGCAACAGACGTAATATTAGCCAAGATAAGCCACGACAGGCCGGCAATCTGTCAAAAGTAGGGATATTTGGAGGATTTTCTTGTCGAAAAACCAAGGGTGCCGTTGTTCAAAGCGATCTTAGGGCTACTTAAGGTGATCTTAACTCCCATACCCTAACATAGGCATAGGACTGCATGTCGTAGCGCTATAAGGTTGTTTTGTACAATTACGGCACCCGGGCGTGAAAGTGATGCCATATCAGTCCGCAGATTATTACTTCAGGGGATCAGTGGCGATTACCTACCATTCTAAAATCGGAGGCATTGGCCAAAGATAAATCAGGGCAGAATCTGATAATTCCAAGAGAGGAATAATTCCCTTTTTTCGTTTGAGTGATTGTCCGAGTTTGTATCCAGCCATGCAGCTTCAGTCAATACATTATGGCCAGGAAGCAATGTTGGTGTACATGGATTAGCTTTGACCCACCGCTGCGTCCGACAGGATGTTGAAAATACATTGTACTGCATATTCAGGAGCTATAAAAAGGCTCCCAGACAGATCCTGAAACCGACCGTCTAGCAACTAATTAATGTATGCAGGAGTTATACAGAATCTCCCACATAGATCCTGAAACAGACTGACCGAGTGATACAGTCTCCAAATAATTCAGGTATACATGTACACGAGTGTTATATTGTCTCCCCCACAGGCCCCGAAACAGACCTGTTGATGAATAATTCATGTATACAGGAGTGAAATATACTCTCCCACCCAAGATACGAAACATACATGTTGATAAACAGAGGTTACATACTTTCTCAATAATAAAGGTTATAATGAACCTTAAGTAACCCATGCTTGTCGTATGAGGCGACTAACGGGATCGGGTGGTTAGGCTCGCTGGCTTGGTTGACACATGTCTTCGGTTCCCAATTGCGCAGATCGATGCTCATGCTGTTGCTCACTGGATTGTCTGGTCCAGACTCGATTATATACAGACCGCCGCCATATAGCTGGAATATTGCTGAGTGCGTCGTAAAACTAACTTCACTCACTCACTAAAAATAAAGCTTCTTATGTAGCTCTTAACTTCACACGGGTGTATGCTCAAAGCGTTAAACCGTTATTACCCCGATCATATGGATCAGTGTCCACTTGATTTTCATTCTCAGCTCCCTTAGGAGTGTAAAGCCAATTCCGCCTGTGAGGCTCGAGAAGGTTAACTCATATTAGCATCTCACCCTACCGGGTACCCATTCTCTGGTTGGTGAACAGAGGCATACTTTTACACAAGTGGAATAAATGTAAAGCATCACTGGTTCAGCCAAGTTTTTATCGCGCCTTACATTTGCAATCAACCTTTGTACATTGCCAGCTACTCGGAAAGGTTTTATCTTCACGACAAAAATGTGTTTTAGCTGCGGCCATCTATGTAAGCAGTAGACCAGTAGACGGGTCACAGTGAGTTGATTAAACTAACGTCTAGTCTCTGAAATGAACATATTTTACAGAAAGAGTGAGTGAGTGCATGAGTGTGTATAGTTTTACGCCGCTTTTAGCAATATTCCAGCAATATCATGATAGGGACACCAAATATGGGCTTCACACATTGTACCCATGTGAGGAATCGAACCCGGGTCTTCGGCGTGACGAGCGAACGCTTTAACCACAAGGCTACCCCACCGGCCCTTTTCAGAAAGAACATTTCCTAAATTATAATAATAGTGAGTGAGTGAGGTTAGTTTTACGCCGCACTCATCAATATTACAGCTACATGGCGGCGGTCTGTATATAATCGAGTCTGGACCAGACAATCTAGTTATCAACAGCATGAGCATCGATCTACCCATTTGGGAACCGATGACATGTGTCAACCAAGTCAGCGAACCTGACCACCCGATCCCGTTAGTCGCCTCATACGACAAGCATGGGTTACTGAAGATCAATTCTAACCCGGATCTTCACGGGTAATTATAATAATAAAATACATGTATAATGAAAAGGAGCCCAGAGACCTTTTCGTTTTTAGAAACAGTGGTAATCTAGACTTGTCCCATATTGTAGACTTGCATGGGCGTTCTTGGATATACTTGATGACTTGATGCGTTGATGATAAACAAACCATGGGCCTTGTTGCCGTCTAAAAAGGTTTGTCCGTTACCTACCAGTTTCTCTAATGAACGAATAGTCCCATTTAATTTTATAAATAGTCCCAATGTGGTGGGAGTAAGGTAAATGTAGACTTCCTTCGTTTCTGACGGAAGGAAATATAATATTGTCCAGGGATTGTGAGACAGACTTAAACGTTCCTATATATAAACACATTCCCAGACCGTTATGATACCCAGATGGTGGTATTTCTGGTTTGGCGTTGGTGATAGTGTGTCTGGTGGACCTGACTGGGCATGGCGGCCGGAATACAATGACTGTGAACGAAGGTCGTCTTTCCTTCACAATAAATATCACAAGTCTAATTCAGAATAGCGCGAGCACATGACCTTTGACTTAATGGGTCATTCAAAAAACAGCTTTGCTTAGCTCAAACCAGGCTATGTCCATCTAGAGGTCAGGGTGAGGTATACTGTATGGTGTACCCCATCGTTATATTGCTGGAATATTGCTGAAAGCGACATGAAACCCAGCTTACTCACACCTTCGTACCCTCTCACTCACCCATTGGTATAGCCTTGCTCCAAGGCTGTACTGAATGCTAAGCCATGAATGTATAGTAATTCTATCCTTAAAGTGGCACTCTTGATAAGTGGAAAGTCTAATTACGCCAGTCTGTTAGAGGGACAATGCGTTAATCTGATTGATATTGCTTAGAAATCATCATTTAAACTATTCAATATCACCTAAGAGACTTCTGCAAGGCTACCATTGGTATAACTAAGGGCAGTCTGGTTTGTAATGTTTCGTTGTTGTTGTTGCTGCTGCTGTTGTAGGTGTAAATGAGCAACTTGTTGTTGCTGCTGCTGTTGTAGGTATAAATGAGCAACTTGTTGTTGTTCTTGTAAATATGCAAGTTTGGCCAATATATCATAAGCATGACTGTTGTTTGCAAATACTCGAGTCTGGACCACACAGACCAGTGACTGACATCATGAACACTAACTCCATTAAGTCGATATATATATATTTTACCTCGAACTCCACATAGTCAAGATGTAGTTTAGACAATATCTATTAAACTTATACACGTCATGCGTGTGTTATGAAAGGTACCGATGAATACATATGCTCAGCGTCAAAACGCCCGTTATCTTGACATCAACGAAATTACCATTATGCTTCACCATGTTCCCCTTCAGTATGTCTATATACCCAAGGAGCGTCACTCTGATATATGCAGCGACAGGTTGGGCCATGTCATCTGACATTCTCTGCACAACAGGTTATTTCAGATATGTACATAGATACGGCATCGTCTCCTCCGAGAGCCTATACCTATAATTTGATACACCGGACGTAAGTAATACGTTTCAATATTTGGGTCAGCAGGATCCTATTTTAATATTTTTTTCTCTCTTGGGGCTTGATAATATATCCTACCCGTCGTGCTAGTACAATGGAACCATTGCCTATTGGTTAACATAACGTAAGCCGGATTTGGGGAATAGAAAAGATGTCAGATAGGTATGATCACGGAACATCAGATACAGTGATGACTAGGCAAGTTCACTATTCTGTTGCAACGTGATTACCCCCTTCGATAGCCTTGTGAAAGGGGACCCAAACCTATCTCATTAAAGGTCCGGCTGTGGTGGGGTAGCCTAATGGTGAAAGCCTTCACTCGTCACGCCGAAGACCTGGGTTCGATTCCCCACATGGGTACAATGCGTGAAGCCTATTTCTTGTGCCCCCGCCGTGATATTGCTGGAATATTGCTAAAAGCGGCGTAAAACTAAACTCACTCACTCATTAAAGGTCCGCATCATCCCTACCATTTCATTGCCATTACTAGTGTTACACATGTAGTGTGTGGTCCTGAGCATAGAGCCCAGGTCACAAACTAAGTTAAGCAACGTTGGTCGCGGACAGTCCTTGGTTGGGTGACAGTGTTGACAACAATTGTTTTTAGGAAATTGCTCCTGTTCCTGTAGTAGTGAATGGGTACCCGGTGGGATAAGTCATATGACTGTTAACCTTCTAGCTCCAGCTTGGGTTATCCGGGATAACAAGTGCGTGGAAACGCGCTTTATAAATGGCCATTGTTATTGTTATTATTACTATTATTTACACAAATAACTATGAGGAAAAAGCTGTTTGTTTGTTTAAACAGCAATCAGCATTTATTAAGCGAGTTGACGGTGGTCTGTAAATGATCGAGCCAGGGCCCCGTTTCACAAAGCTCTCGTAGGCCTAAGATCTCGTATCTTTTCTCGTAGCATTCGTACCTCCAATGTTACAGTATAGCAGGTACCAATGCTACGAGAAAAGTTACGAGATCTTGGGCCTACGAGAGCTTTGTGAAACGGGGCCCTGGACCAGACAATTAAATGTTTGACATTTGATCCCGGGATTGATCCCGTTAGTCAACTATTGCGACACGAGTTCCTAGAGACCAATTCTGACCCGGATCTTCACGGGTCTGAGGACAAAAGGTTTATTCTTCTCATATTCCCGGTTCAATATGACGCCGACGATTTTGTTTAGTTGTTCTCTGGTAATTTTTACATATCTATTTTAACACGGTACTGAACTCATTATAGACTGTTATATAGTCACTGAAATGAGAATATTTTACAGAAAAAGACTTTCTTGAATTATTATCATAAAATATGAAATAGGAGCCCACTGTGGTAATCTAGACTGGCCACATATTCTAGACTTACATGGGCTTTCTGGGATATGTTTGTTTCAGGGCAGACTTCTTATAGACTAATGACCGCCTCCGTGTAGTAGTGGTTAGAGCGTCCGCCCAGAGAGCGAAAGGTCGCGGGTTCGATCCCCGGCCGCGTCATACCAAAAGACGTTAAAATATGGTACTTGTTGGTCCCTGCCTGGCGCTCGGCATTAATGGGTACATCAAGGACTGGTCGGCTCGGAGTCAGTATAATGTGTCTGAGTGGGGTATTCATGCTTCACTGAGGCATGGTATCTCAGTGGGCTTGCACTATAAAACCAGCTTCAGTCTGGGCTAGTACAAGCAGCCACATATTCTAGACTTACATGGGCTTTCTTGGATATGTTTGTTTCAGAGTCTGTATGGCAGACTTCTTATAGACTAACATAATGTCTCTGAAATGGGCATATTTTACAGAAATACTTTCTTAAATTATAATCATAATATATTTATTCTCTCGGGTGCAGACAACATCAATAGATGACAAAAGTCAGCTTATGGAATAGGATGTTATTTGTTACATCGCTTTCAGAAATCGTTCACGTGTGTTGGAAACATGACAAGAACATGTGTCGACCAGTGAATATCCGGGTTAGAATTGGTATTGAGCAACCTGTGCTTGTCGTAAGAGGCGACTAACGAGATCGGGCGGTCAGGCTCGCTGACAGGTGTCATCATAACCTAATTGTGTAGATCGATGCTCATGCTGTTGATCACTGGATTGTCTGGTCCAGACTCGATTATATACAGACCGCCCCATGTGCCTGAATCATTGCTGAGTGGTTCATTAAATAACAAACAAAAGTATGTATCACACAAGGAAGTGAGTGAGACCCTTCCTTTTACTAAATGCGATCATTTTAAACTACTTACTACTTACGACAGGGTCTGTTTCAACATCCCAGATGAATGGGACCGAGAGAACGACTACACACACCGTTGCCAAACACACCGCTACACAGGCTTGCTCAACACTCAAGTGAACACAAATAACATCTTGAATAAATAATAACAGCAATAAAATACTATCTCCCTAAACGTTCAACTCTTTTACTTCACATACAAATGTACCACACCGTGGGGTTGTTAATTAGACTTAGTGCGCAAGAAAACCTATCAAAAACCATTGAGCTCATTGGTTAGGAAGGCCGTCTCGATACGCTTGTTGGTTTCGTCTGACCTATTTACTGACGAAAACAGTCGCGCGCACTTTCTTACTCATATAGTTTCCTGCTTGCGTGAAAGACACATGTGAGAAATACACTCTGAAGGTGAGTTGGTTGTTTGGCATTTCTATATATATTTTCTCGCAGGTTGTCAACATAACTGGCTGGCATTAGGTACGATTCTGTATTACCTCTGTACGATCTTTTACAATGTTTCAGACAGCGCGGGTATGGGAATTAGGAGAGTGTTGTCTGTGTCATAGGAGTCCACTTTGTAGGGTAAGTAATCAGTTGCTGAAATAATTAGTAATAATTACAAATAATTTTGTCTTTATGTGGTTTCAGGGACATGGGATATAATTGAATAGTCTAGAAACATTCAAATTGACGAAGAAGTCACCTTGCAATAGTAGTAATAAAATGGATGATGATGTTAATAGAAACAGGTTTTCTTAAAAAGGTAATACTGATCTTTTTGAAAATTATTCAAGGGATATGTTGTCAACAGTGTCTTTATGTAACGATAATGCGTAGTATTAATAAGATGGATGATGATGACGATGATGATGATGATGATGATGATGATGGCAGTATTAAGCCTGGCTGTATTCATTCAGGATAACTCCTACCCGAAACAAATTAGATTACACTTTAAGAAAAATATATTGCGAAATAAGCTCCCAAGTGTGCAGTTTAAAAACCTTTTCATGATTTGTACAGTGCTGGTCTTACAGGTTGCTGTGTTATTCGCACCAATGCGAACTTCGCTTTTATGCGCCAGTTTGCTTTCGTTTTCGTCAAACAAAGTCCTATTAAAGCTAGCGTGGGCACTTGGGCGATACTTCAGATCTCATTACCTTAACAATCCATACTTGTTCCGGGTATGACGAATACTCGCATAAAACGATGCCAGGTTTCGTCGAGGAGAGAAGCAATTTACAGATTTAACAAACCTTCAGTGTGCTCGGACTTGGTGAACCCCGGATGTAGCTGCACGTGAAGAAAGCAAGTTGCTAATTACTGTTAGATTCCCTTCATTGCTATCAGCACAAACAAGCATGTAGGTGACTTATATCGTTTTCATTATCACTTCTTATCATATTTAATTAATATTCATATTGCTGATTTCATGATTTTATGATTATCATTTTTGTTCTTTCATTTGGTGTTAATTTATTTGGTTATTATTCTTACAGTTGTGGCAATTGTTTGATCGGCATAAATAACGATGCATATGACTGTATGGATAACAGTTTCATGTTTATTGTGTAGAGCGATGTGTCGGTCTAACTTCCTACACCCTTATTCGTGTAAGAAATTGTAATCGATTAACTTATATATTTCGTGGGGCGGTGGGGTAGCCTAGTGGTTATTTAAAACGTTCGCTCGTCACGCCGAAGGCCCGGGTTCAATTTCCCACATGGGTACAATGCATGAATCCCATTTCTGGTGTCCCCCAATTGATATTGCTGTAATATTGGTAAAAGCGGCGTAAAACTAAACTCACTTACGTATATTTCGTTATTACAATTACTATCATCGCTCCTTTCGGGGTGGACTGAAAATATTGTTCACAGGATAACGTGTGGCCATTACGCTGTCAAGAGTTGCGTCCCTTTGTCGTGCCGGAAACCTAGAAACCTGAGAATGTGGGTTCGATTCACAAATGATTACATTCTTAGGTTTGTCAGCGCCATACTCGTGCTCATGTAGTAAACGCCCGTGACCTTCAACACTTTGGAATTTCCCCAGCAATACCATAGTATTCTACTCACACACTGATAAGGATCACTAAAATTCAAAACTTTACTTAAACGTAGATTCATAATTTAAATTGTATCCATTTAAAACTGGATAAAATAATAATATTGTAACCCCTTTTTAGGCAAACAGTCACTTTTATCTAACCTTATGCACTTGATACATGAGTAACTATAAAAATGGTTTTCATGGCACCAATCAACCATTTTGCAAATCATGGAACGAGTCATTGACAAGTACACAACACCTGTCAATAGAAGGTATGGGATCCACAAGATATAATGACATACTGAAACCTAGGATCCATACTTACAATAAGCTTAAATATTTAAACCAAATTTGACCCCCACATCATAGTTTTCTGTTGAGTCCATGATTTGATCCTTAGCAAAGTGTGAATAGTATATAACCGAAGTAATGCTGAAAGCGGCGTCAAACACAATTCACATACTCGCGTTGCTTCGTGCTCCCTGCCGATAATATTATCTCAGTTCTCTCTAAACATACAGACCTGACATATCTCTTCAAAAGCAAAAACTTCATTCGCAAACATTTATATATAAAGTGAAACCAGTTTTGATATTAATACCTGCAGTGTCTGTAACGAAAATATGGGCTAGTGTTTCGTTCCGCTAGGCGTTGACTACAGGGAAGCTGGGCTCGCGGTAACATTACGTGCGACTTCATTTTTAAGAAGACAGACATGACCCGCCATATGAGGTTACATTCGGAGAATCACGTTCTTCCTTTGATAGGTCCCCAGTCTTGTGACGATGGAAGATCCGATACATAGATTCGTGCCTGATACAAAGAGCGTTGTGAAATCTATTAACAATTACCAGGACACGAAGCTTAAGAATTTAAAACATTTCCGTAAACATGCGACCGAAGGAAATGTCTTGTCATGTTTTGTTATATCCTATGAATAATTTTAATTCGGTATGCAGATTAAATATCGCTGAAAGAATATGTTTGTGACATCTTTCCTGAGCATTCATTCCACATCGTTTACATTATGGTAATATCCGGCTGAGTGACCCCACACAACTCTAGCACGTTAATCAAAACAGCCTTGTAGATCGGGGGTGTTATTACAGGCCTTTCTCATACCAGCCGCCCCCGTCAGTGACGAAATTCTATTGTTCTTTCAGGAAAACCCACAGAGAGGGCGGCGAAGATGTATAGAAGGTTACAAATAATTTGGTAACTCGTGACTTGGAAAACCTGAAGATGATGGTCTGACAGATTATATCACATAATCCACCTTTTGAGTCAGCTATCTCTGGAAATAACACACTGTGTAATTACGGATTATAGTGTTGTGGAGAGTCAAGTCATCGGGACCCGGATACGGCTGTGGTGTCAGCTACTACAGCGAGTTGGTTCATAGCTGTGGGGAGCTTTACTCATACAACTCTATACACACACTGCGCGTTGAATACACAGTGTACGTTCCCTACTGAAGGCGTTATGTCAAATAATGTCACGCATAATGGTCACATAAAGACAGTTGACAACACAATCGTGTGGTTGATGGGACGTTATACACAGTAAGAGCATTTGAATATGTTCACATCACTACAGAGTCCTATCCATCCTGAAATGACCACAACTGGTCACCAAGTCCTCAACGTCACCCAAACGATTGACCATCTCAACTATGAAAGACGCCTATTCCAGCAGCCGGTTGTCGTGACCCTGGGCGTCATCATGGTGGCCGCCATCTTTGGCAACGTCCTCGTCATCTATGTATACCGGAGCAAGAAGATGACTCCCTCCTACTTTTTCATACTGCTGCTTGCCTTGGGAGATCTTATCAGTAGTTCTCTCTGCATCCCGTTCCAGATGTTCGACCTCAGCAACCCGTACAAGTACCCAGTCCCTGTGGCATGCAAGATCTTCAGATTTCTGGAAACTGTCGTCAACACCTGGTGCGGCCTCATCCTCATGTGCATTGCTTTTGACAGATATTTTAAGATATGCCACCCTCTTCAGACATATACAATGGGCAAGGCCAAATCTCTTACCATCGTTATGTTCGCTATCACAATTTCCGTATCATGGCCACAGCTGTTTCTGGTGGGTAAAAGGACTGTCACAACGCCAGTCAAGGGCGTGTTTGGTGAAGATTGTTCCACCCAGGATGGGTTGTTCGGTTCTATATATTCCCTGTTGTTTCAGGGTTCTATTAGTTTCCTGTTCAGTGTGTGCCTTGTGATATTCTTATTATTCTATGGGAGAATGTTTCACGTGATTTGGAAAAGGAAGCGTCAGCGAATTGGGGAAAGTTATTCTTTTACTGCGTCGTATGGCAGTGAAAAGATCAAAGTAGCAGACAATAAAAACAAACCATCTTTAACTGGGACAGAGGATACCTGTTTTACCGCCCAAAGTAACAGTGCCTTCCCCTTTGACAATATTGATAAAAATTCTAATGAAAATACCGGAGACACAAAATACATAGGTGAAGGTCGGAGACGCTCAACGCTGGACTCCAACATGGCGAACCTGACGGAGTCGTTTGCAAGCAATCTGAATGAAATACACACTGAAACTAGACATTCGTCCGTGTGGTCCCTTTCAATGTCATTTCAAAGGACCCCGTCTACACCACTAAGTGCTCAATCACACCGTTTGAAATTCTCGAGTCGGATTAAAATACGGACCTCTCGTACAACCATCATGTTTGGCCTGGTTACGTTGGCCGGAGTTTTTGGATTTCTACCATATTTGATAGTGGAGGTTCTCAGACAGGCTGGACTCGCATTTCAACCAGGTATGACAGATGCGGAAGACTTAGCGTACGAGTTTTTATCAAAGTCCTATTTTCTAAACAACATTGCGAATCCGTTGATATACAGTGCAGTAAACCCACTATTTAGAAAGGACAGCCGGAAGGTGCTACGGAAGCTGCTCAAATGCAAAGACTGACTTTGTTCACCAAAGCAGACTGTATTCAGTATTAAAACAGATTTGTATATAGGTAATAAATGTTACTTTTTAAGAAAAATAGCTTTGATATTGATTTGTTCCCCAAGTGGGTTAGTGGGGTGGCCTAGTGGTTAAAGCGTTCGCCTGTCAAAGTATGTTTTGCGTGTATTCCTCACCCCGGATGGCATACAGCTAAACAGGGGCTGCATTGATCTTAGAATTGAGGAAACAATTAACATGACTATTTTTCTCTACTTAGCGCGTGTGTTTCTAACACCCTTATTTATACTGATAGAAACCTGATAAATGACATTTCTATCTAAACATCTATTACAATAAGTGAGTGAGAGACGGGAAAATATGTCGCCGGGAGAAGAAAATGTTTTGTTTGAGTGGCATTCTAGAAGCTGGTGGTATAGAGATGACAAAGCTTTATGGATGATCAGCTTCTTTATTTTCACAATGGCGACGTTTCGGTATAGATTCTTATACCGTTTTCAAGCATATGGGGTAATAATGGGGTACAGCAGTTTATATACAAGATACATGTACATATGATAATGAGATAGCAATAACAAAGGTGGGATAACAAAGCATCAAAGAAAGAAAGAAGAAAATAGGGAGTGGCAATATAATCCTTACACTATCTATATAACAGATATTTATTACGAAAAAGTCTTAAGGAGTTAGCACGGTTTAATTCCGCTTTTCACTTTCCTGAAGTATTAACTTGTTTACAAAGAATATAACTGTGAGTTAGTAAACCAAACTTCCTCCTAAAAAGTCTTAACAAAACACTGATCTTTTATCAACGTGACAACTTACATCCACAGTTGAGGATGAGACTTCTGATACAGCTGACAAAGTGAAATAGTATCACTTTCTCTAATATTCTGTTTAACCTACCGCATCCGTATACATGTAATTAGAAACCAGAAAAGTACCAGTCGCTATGCTGGACAGTTTTCTCAAACACCCAATTTTACGTTTCTTTTCTCATTCCTTACTACCCCGAGCATGTACTTTACAGTATACCGGGTGGGAATACTGTAAGGGACATTCTCGCGATCTCGCATTTTCGCGATCTCGACCTTTAGAAACAAGCTAAGAATGCCAAAAGTGCGAGAGTGCAAGAACGTGAAATTTGGCCAAAATCTCGCGTTCTCGCGATTTCGCATTCTCATGTTTTTGGTACATAGCACCTTTTGTCAAAAGTCGACAACGCGAGAATGCGACATTTGTACATGCTGTCAAATCTCGCAATCTCGACTTGTCAAATAAGGCCACAAAAACACGAAATCGCGTGAAGGAGAGAATGCGACATTTCATTTTCTCGCGTTCTCGTATTCTCGCGAGAATGTCCCTTAATTACAGTATTCCATATTAAACCATTTGACTGGATCCCGTAGTGGGGTCAGTAATAGTTTTATTCAAAATGTTCTGGGATCTGCGACAGAGACTATCACTAATGCTGTTATGAATTATATCGAGTCTCTATTTGTTCAACAGTCTAACATGGACAATGTATAATAATGATATATCTAATATCCGCGGTTATTTTCAACACGAACTGTTTAGACTCACAGTCCCTGAACCACACTATGTTACATTCCGCCCAAACCCTTTCTGCAATGCAAAAGCTCTAAATGAAGCAAATCCAGATGTTCTTAGGTTCAAATCTCACATTCTCATACTATACATTATCTGAGACTAAGCGATAGCGTCCACGAACACTGCGAACGTCGATCCGTGTTGACGGTGATGTTTGTGTAGGACAAACTACATACACGTTCTACATGCTCAAGGACCGAGACTGGTAAGGAATGAAAATCACCAGTCAGCGATGTGGAAATGTCTCAATTAGACCAAGCTGTACATTTACTGGCCACCACGGATGACTTACTACAACGTCCCATATTACAACGTCGGGTAGAGGCGTGGCGGTGGGGTATCCTAGTGGTTAAAGCGTTGGCTCGTCACGCCGAAGACCCGGGTTCGAATCCCCACATGGGTACAATGTGTGAAGCCCATTTCTGGTGTCCCCCGCCGTGATGTTGCTGGAATATTGCTAAAAGCGGCGTAAAACCAAACTCAGTCAGTCGGGTAGAGGCAATGGAGCAGAATGACCTACTTGGGAAGGAAGAAATAAAGATTTGATTCACAAAGGGGCGACACAAATCTCTACACTGTGTTGATAAACCTGCCAAGATTGTTAGCATTATTGTTGTTATTGCCATTAACATCCCAAACAGGGCGACTTGCCGTGACTGATCTATATTCAAGTAAAAGATATTAATCTCTATGTCGGAGAGACCAAGACCAACATTCCGAGAATCGATATCAGCCGTATGTTACCTGCACTGCGTATTCTATTGTGGACAATAGAAGGAACGGAACGACTTCTTAATCAATGAGGTTTTCAAATGTTGACGCGACGTTGTGAATGTGTTTGGAAACTATCTATAGGTTGTTGTTCGTGTATATGTGACATTAGCCTAAACAATAGGCGCTGACACGCATTACTACAACGGGATTCCATTGTTGTGAAAGTGTAACGCACATTTCTATACACTGAGAGTCTGAGTGAATGTTTGTCTGATTGGCACTTTTAGATGTTGATTAATAATAAGAGTTAGTGAGTGAGTTTAGTTTTACGCCGCACTCAGCAATATTCCAGCTATATGGCGTCGGTCTGTAAATAATCGAGTCTGGACCAGACAATCCAGTGATCAACAGCATGAGCATCGGTCAGCGAGCCTGACCACCCGATCTCGTTAGTCGCCTCTAACGACAAGCATAGTCGCCTTTTGTGGCAAGCATGGGTTGCTGAAGACCTATTCTACCCCGAATCTTCACAGGTCTTAATAATAAGAAAGTTTATACTGTATGGATGATACTTCTTTAATATTTTATGATGCAACGTTTCGGTTGCCTTGCTTGACAACGGTATAAGAACCTACCCTACAGCGCCTCATCATAATATAATAGAAGAAGTTGTCGTCCATTAAGTATTTTACCTTTCTTTTCTGAATGAATATTATTTTACACAACCGCAAGCAACATTCCAGCTAAATCAGAGTCGTGTCTAGGTTCTTGAAAATATAGCTTATTTGTTTGTTTTATAATGCCTATTAGTGCGGTCTGTAAATGGTCGAGTCTGGACGAGGCAAATAAGTGGTTGATAGCATGGGTAACAAACAAAGACGTCAGAGTACTGTTGCACTCGATCATGAGTGATAGACGTTTTGCATCACCTCGGACTTCCAGAGACAAAGCTGACATACCATGACGTAACTTAAATATGAAGGTAAGCCTAACGGTATTTAAGCTTTCGTATACAGAAATCTTATGAAATATTTTAGTAATTTAGGGTATTCACGTATACTCTATTTCTTTACATCCTATTCTAGTTAAATATACCCTATATGTTCCAGTGTTGTATCGCTTAGGCATGGCAGCATCCTGTAATCGTGGGTTCGAATCCAAGTTTCTGAGTATGATTCATGGTTTGTCAGCACCAAACTCAAGGGGGCTTCACAAACATCGTTAATGCTGATCAATATAGAGGCGAAAAAGGATAGGAAATCTCTACCAAAAGTCCATTGTACTACTCCGACCATGATGTTTCCTTGCTCTCCTCTCGCTCCCTCCAACAAAAGTCCACGCTGTGATAAAGTTTGGTTCGGTTTGGTTTGTTGTTTAACGCCGCACTCAGCAATATTCCAGCTATATGGCGGCAGTCTGTATGTAAGTCTGTATATAATCGAGTCTGGACCAAACAATCCAGTGATCAACAGCATGAATCGGGATACGATGACACTAAGCCAAGTCAGCGAACCTGACCACCCGATCTACACAAGCATGGGTTACTGAAGATTGATTGACTTGAATTTTACCCTGCTTTTAGCAATATTCCAGCAATATCACGGCGGGGGACACCAGAAATGGGCTGCACACATTGTACCCATGTGAGGAATAGAACCCGGGCCTTCGGCGTGACGAGCGAATGCTTTGACCACTGAGCTACCCCACCGTCCCCAGGGTTTATGAAGACCAATTCTAACCCGGATCTTCACGGGTAAGAGATAAAGTACATACTACTAAGGCGGCATAAAATCAAGTCTCACTCACTCTTCATCTTTCACAGATTTGGTGGATCTTTAGCCTAATAGTAGGCTACTGTGGAATCCTTAAATATTGATTTGTTTTCTCTTAGATAAATAATCTTTTTTTCAAATGCTCATTGGTGGATCATAGCCGGTTGAATATGGGTACGTCCCTGAATGCCGGCAGGTTTTGTCTAAGGTAGGCAAAGCAATGAAGCCTGCTAGTACTTAGACAATGGGGGTAAGTAAACCTTGAATATGACTGCTTTCGCCAAATTAGGCTGTATTTTATTTTCATAAATGATCTTCCGGTGGCTGCCTAAATGTCCGAGTTCAGCCCATGTTGTTTCACCAGCCTCGCCTACGTTTGTTTGACAGTCTGACCTTTGTCAATGTTGCCGTCATGATACCATGTCACCATGATCGCTTACCGCCACATTCTGGTTCCACACTACCTCTGCCAGAGCTGTTCACACCGCCCATAGCGTGCCGGCTAAATGACATGATGAGCACATCCGTGACTACAAATGTTAAACGTTTGACCGCATCCGTGACAACAATTGCTCACTTCCTGACGACACCCATATCTCCATGTACGCATTTTTACATTTTAACTTCTGTATATGACTTATTGTGGGAACACACGAACCTCCCAATATCTCCCCGAGGGAGTTTCTCTTTCAGGAGGGGCACGAGTTGCCGTCGACTGGGGCGCCACGATTAAGCTATGACCCTACGATGGAACCTATGATAGAGGTTCAAATACCAGATACGCTCTCTTTGTGGTTAAGGTTTGTCAGTAACATGCCTGTGTTCAAGTGAGTGAGTTTAGTTTTACGCCGCCTTTAGCAATATTCCAGCAATATCACGGCGGGGAACACCAGAAATGGGCTTCAAACATTGTGCCTCTCAGGGGAATCGAACCCGGGTCTTCGGCGTGACAAGAGAACGCTTTAACCACTAGGCTACCCCACCTCCCGCCTGTGGTCAAGAGTTTCCAGGTGTGTGAAAGTCCACGAGCCGCATCACGTCAGGCTTATACGCCCTTATCAGCTTGACACGCCATGATGTTAAACTCACACAAACTTCTGTTCTTCCTACTTATAATAAAGATGTATTTTGAATCAAAGCTGAAATCAAACCCCCATCGCAGAAGAAATCGAAATAGATTCAAGTTTAGTGTGTTAGAAAGCTAACCATGCAGCCATATATAGAGGCTCTGGAATTTCTCTTAGAGTCTAATGATCTGCTGCCGTTCAACAATTCATCTCTAAGTCTCTAAGTTTGGTCTTTTTGTCAATTCCAAACAAGATGAGAGTCTTTAAAAAGGCTTAAGTGCGAACATGTTTGTGAAAAAGACGGTTCTCTTTATGAGATCTTTATGTTTGATAAGGCATGCAGCCCTGGTGCGCTGTCATATAGTGTAGCAATAAATAACAAATGCATTTGAATGTTATATCAATAAGGAAAGGGATACGTTTAGCAGGAGAGTATGGTTGTTGGATACTTCATGAAGAAATCACGAGGGCTTTCACCAAGCTCACACCAATACCAGACTGACTGACTGACTGAGATTGGTTTTACGCCGCTTTTAGCAATATTCCAGCAACATCACGGCGGGGGACACCAGAAATGGGCTTCACACATTGTACCCATGTGGGGATTCGAACCCGGGTCTTCGGCGTGACGAGCCAACGCTTTAGCCACTAGGCTACACCACCGCCCCTCAATACCAGACCGTCCTTGGTGTGTTGGTGTTGCTTAATAACACCGATTGTAAGTGATTATAGATCGGTGTTAACATTGTCCCAGCAATATCATGGCGAAAGAACCCAGGCAGTCAACATGACCAGCAAACACTTAAACCACCATCCCACAGCCCATACCTTTTGCGATATGGCTGATATAATTAATGTTATCATATTAGGACTTGTGTGGGATGGTACATGTTTTTAAAAAGAATATGTTTGCCGATGTCTTCAGACCGAAGCATTAGGGATTTGTGGGCTTTGTCGGAAATCTTAATGGATTACGTTTCTTCTCCAACGTCAAACTTTGAACTTCTCCCCCATATAGATATAAAAATGGTGCTATTGTCAAATGATAAGAAATTCAAAACATGTAACCATGGAAACTAAAGAAAACATATATACATATGTATATGCAGTAATTCAACCCCCACATAGTCAACACTTGATATGAGTATCTCCTAATGCAATTGGCACAGTTTAGTGGTATTCCTGTCTGCAACTGTAGGGTCCGTTTGAATTTCTTCATTAAGATAAACGCGAGGAAATAACGAGTATCCACCGATAAGGCTAAATTGTGATGATAAACAACGTTACTGAACGAATCACCAAACAGTTTATGTGTTGCCATTGTGTATGAGCAATGAAGGTATAAACGCAGAGTGGTTCAAAATACAATTAGAAGCTGCAACGCTGCGGGTTATAGGCGTTTGATTTTGTGTGCTGGTGATTAGGTGCCTGACTCTGAGGGTGTGGGTTTGAATCCCGGATGGGACTCAATCCCTCATAAAAGTACTAGAATTTGTACTTCACTAAGAAAGTGTAATTCCAAATATAACATATCTTACATTTGACCACTTTCTAAATGGCATTGTGTATTCAAAGGGGGGTAACCGACTAAAGCTGTTTCGTTTCCTCTCGTACTATATTCTTCACGTTCATTGACTTAGATGATACATTGCTTCTATGTGTATGATACTTGTATTAACGTACACGATATTATAATCTGCTTAGGAGGAGGTATAATCGAATTATCGACATTTGTAACCATACTTTTTGGAGTCGGTATCTTCAAAGTATCATCTACATGTACAGATGATAAAAATTGTTTAGACTTTTGCACTAATACGCTTCCATAATAACATAATAATAAGCATTTATATGTCTGAGAGAGGGAAAGTTAAAGGTCGAAGCTTACTCTAATTATGAAAAAAAATAATCAAAGTTGCAGTTTATTAAAAAAATAGCACACTCTGTATGTACTCTTAACCCTTGGTCTCATTAGTGTCGTGGATAAAGATGGATTGACATGGCTAATTGAAAGATGAATGATGCAGCTTTACATGGTTAATATATGACGTTACGCGATATATTTGATCATCGACGTAGGGTCAAACATTGATATAGCTATCATTGCAAGGTCGCCTGGGTTGTAGTGTAGCAGTCACGAACATAGGACAACAAGAGTTCATGCGTTATAAACAGCTGAAGAATATGTAATTATTCATTTGTCACACTGATTGGATGACTTTTTAATTTGTAAAATGAACGACTATTAAAAACGATGAAGGTGAAAATGCTAGTGCTTCATTGAAGGTGGTGGAAATGGGTACCATGAACCACAGACAAGCTGTAGCGCAAAAAGGGTCGCGCAACAGAGAGAAACATGGCCAGTCTTCCTACCTGCGAGCGAAGACTGGTAATTTTTCTCCCTGTTGCGCAACCCTATTTGCGCTACAGCTTGCCTGTGCATGGACTCAACCAGCGGTTCAGCCCATGCACGTGCAATACATGGCAAGTAACAAGCAATGCATCCTGCCCCCGGGCCTCTCATTGGTTCTCTATACAAACCAATGAGAGGCTCGGGAACCAGGATGCAAGCAATGTTGTCCAGACGCAACTGAACTGCAGTCTGGAAATTGAAAATGCGAAGTATGTCTAATGTTTCGTATTATCTGCGTGACTCTCAGTAACGATGCGGAGTATACAGTTGTTTACTCGAGGATTATTTACAGGATGATTTCATGATGGATCCTCTGTGTTGTCCATACAAATAAATTATGAGAGGTTTTCAACAATTATGTTGTGACGTCACAGCTAAGGGAGATAACTGCAGAACTCTTTAAGCATACCACTAGGGATAGCTATGACTTAGTTAAAATTGTCATTTCCATTCTGTATGTGTCTGTGGAATCCTCAGGAATAAGGCAACCATAATCCAGGGGGAATTTTAACGACATAATTGTATACAGATGTTTAATAGAGGAGTAGCAACAGGATGATTTCATTATGGATCCCCTGACTGGTCATGAAGGACACCTTGAAGTAGATAGCAGCGACCTTGATTTGCAGGCCTGCGGTCATGCAGACAGAAATCATGGATCTAGACGGTTGTGATATTTTACACTTAACATGTGACAAGGTTCAGGTTGAAGTGTCGGTTAATCTCCAGGGGATGGAGGTGATTAACAAGCTGACTGTAAAACCTGGGGTAGAGGTCAAAATCACAACTATACTGGACCAGGATCATCTGGTTCGGTGACTTGGCTGATTGAGCGTAACTGGATGTTAACATGCAATTTAAATGATTCATTGGCCCTTTACAGTCTGCCGTCATAAAGTCGAAACATGGCGGTAGTGTTCTAAATTCACATGAATAAAGTTTTTGGCCCTTACTTTACAGCCCGCTGTTAAAAAGTCGAAACAGTGGTTCTATTGTAAATTGTGGTTGTAACAGCAATGTGGTGTCATGTGGGTGTAACAGCCATGGTGGAGTCATGTGGTTGTAACAGCCACGTGGTGTCATGGGGATGTAACAGCCATGTGGTGTCATGTGGTTGTAACGGCAATGTGGTGTCATGTGGGTGTAACGGCAATGTGGTGTCATGTGGGTGTAACAGCAAAGGTTGTGTCATGTGGGTGTAACAGCCATGGTGGAGTCATGTGGTTGTAACAGCCATGTGGTGTCATGTGGGTGTAACAGCAAAGGTGTTGTCATGTGGGTGTAACAGCCATGGTGGAGTCATGTGGTTGTAACAGCCATGTGGTGTCATGGGGGTGTAACAGCCATGTGGTGTCATGTGGGTGTTACAGATAAATATGCTTATATTTCCCGGGTCAAACTGCTACGCTAGCCACGATGTGGATTTTCTCTTTGTCTGTTGGTTTCAATTGTTTGTTGTTGGTTTGGAATTCAAATCGCCAGTCCCAATGTCAATGTCAACGCCAACGCCAGCGAACAGACAGTCTTTATATTCTGTCGTAGATAAGAGGCAAAACAGTGATGTAAAGTATTATGAGTGGTGAGCATATCCTGTTCTACTGGAAGCACCCTACACGCACACACTGTTCATAAACAAACATTCAAATGCCGTTTATAGTAGTAGGATGTCATGGGATAGCATTATGTATCATGTCAACAAGCGACTTGTATTTATTTCATTCTGCTGAATGCAAAACATCAACATACTTGTATGACTAAACCAGGCCATGTGTGGGCAGGGGCGTTCCTGTCAGGGGAGGACATACTTACAGTTTTCGCCCAACACCTGTGGCCGTATGCATATGTCGGGCGTAAAATCTAGTCCGGGCGTAAGTAAAATGTGCGCCCGGACCAGGGATAATCTACAACCCTTATATAGCTCCATATTAGGACGTAGTTAAACCGTTACGCCAGTCGTAGCGCCAGTCTAGTGCTCATTTTACGCCACCTACCCAGCAGGCTAAGCCCGACGTAGTATGTTACGCCTGACGTCAGCTACGCCCAACATATACATACGGCCACTGGTGTCATCTTGATGACGTCATCAGTGGCACATACAACTCTTCACTCACTCTACAACTCATCACCATCTTGTCTTTTGCGCCAAATAGAAACTGCTTATTGTCTGATGCAGACGCTTTATATATTTGATGGTAGAAAAAATAATATACAGCCTACGTATGAAAATGAAAAGTTCCCTGAGACGATGCTTAGAAAAAGTCTTGGAAGGCGTTTAAAACATGAAATGATTATTAAGACATTGATGACATCCTGTCTTAATGCTGTGGGGTGTTTTGTTGTGCTGTGCTGTGCATCCGTTGGACAGGATCACAGCTTGTCTCCCAGATTCACATTTCATTATTTTTTCATTTATCAGCACCACCTACGCGCTAGTTTTGGTTTCTAGGGCTGTGCAATATTACCGGTAAACCGGTATATACCGGTAAAGTATCTCGCGATTTCACAATTCACATTATTTTGTTATTTTTGTTTTGTTTCATAATGGGACATATGTTATCAATTTATGATAAAGGCCAAAGTCTTATAAATTTTGTAGGACTGTACAATGACATACTAGTGAAGGGTCTTAGTTATTGGAGGTCACATGATATTTTAATCTAAATCATGTGTTTGTTTCATTTTACAACAGTTCATGTTAACACATGTTTATATTGGAGCTGAATCTGAATGAATCACTGACAAACAGTAACAATAATTACATACTGCATTGAAGTGCATTCTGTTGAAGCAAACACTGACCGTGAAAATCATGTTATAGTATTACCTTTATCATTATGTTCGCAAACTTTGTTGCAATACAGTTACTGCAATGAAAAATTCCACATTAAGGCTCTATATCATTTATCTGTAAACCACTGGCATACACCCATACACAGTGGGGACAGGAAGCCTGAACATATGTTGTAACAGCAACTAAGAAGATGATGTCGCACACAGAGAGCTATTATGAATTTATGATGTACACACTTGGACAGAAACCTTCCAGTCAATATATCACTATATGTATTGCAATATCTCTTGAATTATTGCAATATATCGCAATATGATAATCAGGGCAATATCCAGCCGTAGTGGTTTCGCTAACACGGCAACGCTCCACGACCTTTACATTTTGCAACCACTGTATGTTAACACGCAATTACATACAAGACATGAAGCACAGAGGATACATGAATTCAGCGTATTTATCATTTGATTCTACGGATTTTCTTTTCTTAATTTTTTGGTCTCCTATATTGTATCACCATTATGAGCAGCATAAACAATTTATTTTCTTACTACTTCCGTCAAACAACACCAAGTATCAATGGTTGTCATGCGTGGTTATTCAAAACCCAAAGTCATACCTGAATCTGAGTTTCATTTCACGTCAAAACTACAAAATGTTTGCGTCTGACGACTGATACCCAACACCAGCCTTCTCCTGTTCCCTCCCGTGATGACGGCTTAATGTCAGAAGGCCGTAAACTGTAAATTTTAATATTATTGGCTTAAACGCCGTTTAACGTGGTATGTAAAGATTTCTTCTCAATTTGGAGCATAATTGTTGCAATTTGTGAGTCAGAGATGTCCAAGCGGATACATGGGAGTCAGATTTCCTGTTCTGTAATGCTTTATTCATCTCCAGATTTCCAAACGGGACATTGGGATTAAGGCAACTTACTTGTATAAAGTATACATCTGTGAGAGATGGTACACTGCATGCTGAAGACGTCAGAAAGAAGTCGGTTGTACAAGACGCGACATTGGGATACTCCCAGGCATTACCTGCATGCGTTCAGGACGATGTTACAAGAGGCGAAGAGTTAAAGATGGAGCCTTATGTGTACGAAGTGACACAGTTGTAATCCCAGACATATGTATACTGAGCCCACTACAACCGTTGTGAAATGAAGATAGAGCCCATTTGATCAGACACGTGCGTGAAAGCTTTTCATGTGGATTACAAACAAGCTTCATTCAGGAATCGCATACTCTCCAGGTCAGCATGTGCACTGTGGCAAGTAGAAACATGTCAGATGCAAACAGGTCGGCAACACTTGAACAACTAAATGCAGAAAGGCGGTTACTTCTTCTACCTGTAATTGCAGTATTTTGTGTTGTCATGGTAACAGGAATCATCGGAAACATACTGGCGATTTACGTCTATGGACGAAGGTACCAGATGAAGGCCGCCATCTTGTTTATGATTATATTGGCGGCCACAGATCTGTTGAGCTGTTCAGTATGTCTACCATTTGAAATTTACGACAATGTAAACTCATTTCTTAACCAAATACCGATCCCTTGTAAAATATTCCGATTTATTGAAGCATTTACGAACACCTTTTCTGGATTAATACTTGTCTGTATTGCTAGTGACCGTTTTCGCAATACCCGCTATCCTCTGGAGATGCCCTCCCTGGAACAGTCTAAATCTCTGGCAACAGTTATGTGCGCGTTGGCTGTGTCTATCGCCTGGCCTATGGTGGTTCTGAGTGGAAACAGAACCGTGCGTACTCGTATTGATGGCGTGACCGGAGTTGATTGTTCCACATCAGACATGATGTATCATTCAATCTATTCACTGTTGTTTCAAGGATGTTTAAGTTTGTTGTTTGGCATCTGTTTCATTACATTTGTAGTATTCTATGGTCTCATAGCTTTAACAGTCTGTAAGCGTAGCTGTGGAACCATTGGTGCTCGTGTTTCTGACAAATTGCCAACTATGCCTGTTAGTCCAATGAAGAGAAAGAAGTTTGAGCAGATGTTGATAGCAAGAGCATTGAGCAGCATGAAGACGCCGATCGACAAAACTCGGAGTAGCATTGGTAAAATCCACCTGCGCCCTGGACATACAACTATGATGCTGAGTGTTATTACATTTTCAGGAATCATTGGTTACGTCCCTTACCTGACTGTGGAGCTACTGCATTTCTCAGGTCAGAGGTTTCAGGAAGACATGGGTTCCACTGAGCTTATTATTTACAAAATGTGCAATAATTCTTATTTTCTCAATAATGCGATGAATCCTATAATATACAGTATTCTCAGTCCACATTTTCGGAGGGAAAGTTTTGTATGTTTGAAACGTATTTTCCGCTGCAAATGAACAATATCATAGAGGTATATGACAATCATTAATGGCTACAGAACAACCAGGTAGGATTGTGAGTGTTATATCCTGTTAGCACTTACCACTGACACGTTTCATTAAAATAGTGGTCGTGTGTTGGCTGACACAATACTTGGCAATACTCTACCATATGATCTGGGCCAAAAAACAACACTGGATCAGACACTTTAGTGATTGACCCACGTTATATTATGCCTCAAACATGTCTGACCACCCTTCCGATAAAGTAAGGCTGAGTAAGGTGGTGTGAAAAAACCCAAACACAACGGTCACAGTGTGGGTCAGCATCGTATATCACATTAGCAAGCCACACTTAGTAAATCCTTCTAAATGCCTATTAAATGGACTCTGCATATAACAAAGGTCTTAGTCTTATTTATAGAAGGGATTTTGGATGTAAGAAAAATATCTTTCCATTTTTTATTAAATAAACCTGCTCCAAAGTTCATGATCATCTGACCAGATGGTATTGCTTGACATGACTTGAGATAGATGAGGTGATGAAAGTACTTATTTACCTTCTCACTGTTGAAGATATTTGGTCATCTATATACTATATATATGAAACTGAGGTTAATATTTCTTTGATTTGGCTAAATTAGTGAAAGATTCATATGCCAAGAGAAGCAGATCTGCTGGGAGAGAGGCATTTTGATGACCCATATGATACTATGTGTCAAAATGTACTTTACAACAAATGTGACATGTTTTACAAATTGACATCTATTAATATTGTGATAAAATTAATGTACAACTTCCTCTCTTGGAAATAAAGCTTGGAAAAAAATATTGTTTACTTTTTATTGTGTTTGATAAACATTGTAACGATATGCTAAATTACTCACAAAATATTGGTAACAATAACATTGTTTCCAAAGATACATACTTGATTTTATATGACAATGCAGATCTCACTATAGATGACAATAATAGCAAATGTAATGCAGTGCAATCACACATAGCTCGGAGGAAAGGTTTTGTGTAAGTGTTTTTTCTGAGTTTCTGAGTTTTTCTCTTTCAATCTCCCATTTGTTATGGTTCTTGTACCTATCTGGTTAGCCTAGTGTTTAAAGCATTCACTTGTTGCACCAAAGACATGGGTTTGATTCTCAATAGGAGTAAAAAGTGTGAAACTCATTCCTGGTGTTCCCAACAGTGATATTGGTGGAATATTGCTAGAAGCAGCATAAAATCTTACCTACTCACACTCACACATGTCAGTGAGTGTCTACTTATTCCTGATAATCATTAAATTGAAAAACATTTGAACCAAACAACAGCCCTTATGGCTAACATCACTGAAGATAAGTTCTCCAACTGAACAATGATAACAATAATGTTATAGATGATGTTGATAACTCTTTTATTGTTGTTGATGACGAGGGGCAGTGGGGTAGTCTAGTGGTTAAAGCGTTGGCTCGTCAAGCCGAAGACCCGGGTTCGAATCCCCACATGGGTACAACGTGTGAAGCCCATTTCTGGTGTCCCCCGCCGTGATGTTGCTGGAATATTGCTAAAAGCGGCGTAAAGCCAAACTTAGTCAGTCAGTCAGTGTTGATGATGATGATGATGATGATGATGGATGACAACAATCCTTTGATAGCTGTGTCAGGAGGTGGTTTGTTGCCCGTGTTATAGTATTATCCAATCCATGTCTAAGCCTCTGATGAAACTGATCATTCTTCATTAAAGCTTCATAGAATCCATCTTACCTGAATCTTCGCTTTTACAAAGGTGCTGTTAGGAATCCACTCATCCAAACCAAGTTGTCCAATGTCATTCTCTACACAAAAGGGGCGGTGGGGTAGCCTAGTGGTTAAAGCGTTCGCTCGTCACGCCGAAAACCCGGGTTCGATTCCCCACATGGGTACAATGTGTGAAGCCCATTTCTGGTGTCCCTTCCGTGATATTGCTGGAATACTGCTAAAAGCGGCGTAAAACTAAACTCACTCACTCACTCACTCTACACAAAAGATCAGCAGGCAACAAAGAAACTACAAAAGACAAAACTTGATGAATATTTTTACTGAGCTACACAACTACATGTACAGTAGCTACAATGTGATGTGTCATGGGAATGCTAAATAAACCATCAATATGATCACGTGGTCCTACTGCCAGTGTGTCTACAGTGTAGGGCTGTACAGACATACAGACACAAGAGTCTCTAGAATACTGTGAGCACTGTCTGTTGAGGCAGCCCAGGGCAGGAGCCTGCTCAGGCTAAGACTGTTGGCATTATACAAGGGCCATGGGCAGTGCATAGTCGTGTTGAACAGCCCATTGATTACACACTGTACCTGATTGTTACTGTGTTTAGTTTGCAATTTTATTCTCCCTTGCCATGTTGTAATGGATGGGTGTTTCAGTTTCTTCAAAATACACTACTTAATGAGGCAGTGAGGCTGACAAGTGTGGCTGCTTGGCCCAAGAATGCACACAACTTGAATTGAAATGTTTTGAATTAACTTTTACACAAAATGGAATTGCTTTTGGACAATCCAGGGTAAATTTTTCTCAGGTAATAATCCAGGGTAGTTATTCTAAGGTGATAATCCAGGGTGGTTATTCTCTGGTGTGGACATTTTATACATTCACTATTAAATGAATGCAGCTCTTCTTTTCATTGAAGACCTAGGTAAATACCTCATTCTAATTTCAGTCTTCACCGACACAAATACAGTCAGAAAAACATCCACTGAAAGACATAAAGTGAATCTTCTTGTGTACAGTATATTTAATTGTTCTTGAGTAGTGTTACTCAATGTTCTTGTGTACAGTGTTAAATCAATGTTCTTGTGTACAGTGTTTTACTCAGTGTTCTTGTGTACAGTGTTTTACTCAGTGTTCTTGTGTACAGTGTTTTACTCAGTGTTCTTGTGTACAGTGTTTTACTCAGTGTTCTTGTGTACAGTGTTTTACTCAGTGTTCTTGTGTACAGTTTTACTCAGTTTTTGTGTACTCAGTGTTCTTGTGTACAGTGTTTTACTCAGTGTTCTTGTGTACAGTGTTAAATCAATGTTCTTGTGTACAGTGTTTTACTCAGTGTTCTTGTGTACAGTGTTAATCAATGTTCTTGTGTACAACATGGCCATGCAGCTGACCCAATGCCCCATCCATTTAAACATATTGCACAAGTGATCTGGTATATGAATTATTCTGTAAAACCACAACAATCATTCTACTATCTTACTACTTGTTCAACATTCCCTGTAAAGTCAGCATACAGTATCTATCATGTGTCCAACTGTCGAAGTCATCCACATCCAGGTAAAAGTTCTCCATTGTGTGCACAGCTCTACCTGCACAATGAGCTACATCTATTGTACATCTCCAGCTTGTCATATTGAAAATGTTTGAAATATCTTTCAAAACCACACCAAGTATGTTTTTTCTCATAAATCATGACATGTTAAGTACACAAGAAACTTTAACAAGGGTGATTTCAAAGGAAATGTGTAACTTCATCTCTTCCAGTTGTTACAATGTTTCAGGTATACCGGTAGGTTCAATACAAGCCAACCAGACTAAGACCTGCTTGTTGTATGCAGATAAGTTGGGCTAGTTCAACAGTCAGGTTTAGGTCCAATACAAGCCAACCAGACTAAAACCTGTTTCTTGTATGCAGATAAGTTGAGCTAGTTCAACAGTCAGGTTTAGGTCCAATACAAGCCAACCAGACTAAGACCTGCTTCTTGTATGCAGATAAGTTGAGCTAGTTCAACAGTCAGGTTTAGGTCCAATACAAGCCAACCAGACTAAGACCTGCTTCTTGTATGCAGATAAGTTGAGCTAGTTCAACAGTCAGGTTTAGGTCCAATACAAGCCAACCAGACTAAAAACCTGCTTCTTGTATGCAGATAAGTTGAGCTAGTTCAACAGTCAGCATGTCCTGATAAGATTCAAACATATTCTTAAACAATAAAAATAAACAGTAAAGAAAAAACACTAATACTGCCATAAATTCTTAATTTGTCTTAAAATATTACACATACTTTAACAGAACACTTCTGATGATGTGAGCAAGATAGAAACGAACAGTGCTCGTATTCCTATATGTGACCGTGTTTCTAAACGTTCTCTATCTCAACACATACATCAGTATGTTTGAAAGTAACTTCATTACACATTCCCATCTTCAGTATTCATTTGAAGTTATTATATTGCACAAAATCAAACGACAATCGTTATTGGACAAAACGCGTTAGCTGAGATTTAGTAACAGGTGAGAACTACACTCTCAAACCACATGTAAAACACAAGGCTGCTCAGGAAGCTTCTCTGCACTACGGACAAATCTAAAACAATTGCATGCTAAAAAAACAAGTAACAACAGAAGGCTTATCACAGATGTAAGTAAAATACCATAACATAAAGTCTGAGTATCTGGGATAGAAAGAAGCAGATCAGAATCATACATGGTAAAGGCATTGTAAAGACAAATCTGTGTAAACCAGGGTAAAGCACAAAACAATTATAAAAATACAAAATGAGATTGATATGATTCAAGTATAAAGAGTAACAGTAGCAACTGGCAAGCATATCCATAGAATATCATCTTACGACGAACGGTAGTTAATACATCAGACTATATACTGAGATAGTTAGTAGAATTAGGCTGCAGTCTTGACCAATTATGGTGTCTTGTGTGAAGTGTAGAACCCTGAGATCAATAATATATCTTTAAATTTAGTTTGGATACATTTTCTAGAATTCCCTAGATGGTGTTAGTAAGATTACAAATGGATGACAAAAGCACAAATAACATGTTCCAACAAATATTGCAACAACTGAACTGCCATGCACAAAAGTGTTAAAGAAAAAAGAGATATTCTTGCATTCTGCAAGATGTTTTAGATATCATAACGAAGCATTAGAGTTTCAATTAAAAAACGTGTATCTGTACATTCATTAATATCAGTCCTGTAATCGATATACTGTAACAGAAAAATACATTCAAGATTTGTCTGATTTAATCTTTTTCACATTTTCTATTCAGCCAATGCCTGGAAAGTACAATAAACGATAATTTGATTTACCAAACATTTTCAATGGAAAATGATTTTTGTATCTCAGCTGCCATATTTGATGGATTAAACACACAGGATTTATTAAATATAATTGAAAAAGAGATAGTTAGAATGCAACTGCATGAAATCGTCCTTTTCCAGCTATTCCTCATCTCTCAGTCTGTTCATGCTCTTTCAAATATATTGCCCAGTCCGGCCATGTGAGTATGTATCCTCTGGTTCCAAGACCCAGGCTGATTAACTGTGTAGTATACTGTAACAGGCCCTGGGATCAAGGCCCTGAGATGTTCCTCATTTGGTGACTCAAACAAGCCTCATTAACTTCCTGTGCATGTGGATACTTTGAAGCAAGCTATTCCAGAGATAATAATGCAAGTAGAATATGAGAATGACTATAACACCATACACATTGGATAACATAACAAATTGGTTGATATATGATAAATAATATGATAAATAATACTCTATAAATGAAATACTGAATAGGATTGAGATATTATGTTACATGCCATTTATTGTTATTATATGTCTTGTCATTGCATGGAGCAATTTATAAATAACATTTTCTCATTGACAATGTTGTGTTTCTGTGTTAGAAACAGTAAGTAATTTGCCAGCTTTGTCCTCGTTTACATATATTGTAGATTACAGGTCTGTTTGATGTACCTACTTTTAATGGCTATGGCTACTATAGTTTCTGATGCTTTTATATCATAGTTTAAACAGTGAGTGAATAACTATAATTTTATACCACTTTTAACAATATTCCAGCAATATCACGGCAGGGGACACCAGAAATAGGCTTCACATATTGTACCCATGTGGGGAATCGAACCCGGGTATTCGGCTACTTTCAACACAGAAAGAAACAATAAATGTAACATACAAATAATGCTGTCTTTTTCTTGATTCTAGTTGAGTCAGATGGTAGAGTGCAGTGGTCAGTTTCAGAAACTCTGCAACAATTTCACATTAGGGAAAACCAAAAATACCAAAAACCTTGAGGACAATAATCAACTGGAAATCTGCGTAAATGGTAAAAGCTCCAGCCTCAAAGCTAACAAGTAAATATATCCAGTCAGAAAGATGATGAAGTTTAGCACACACACTATTGCCTCAGTTGTTAGATGTATTTTGTTAATGGAATGTCATTTTGCCTAAAATATCAGATCACTGCACCAGTGTAAGAAAAATCTCAGCAAACAAACCGGTATACATTAAAAATACTTTTAAAATGACAACAAAATTAACTGAAAAAACATACCGAACTACATCATGATTACAGCTGATCAGCAATGGCAGATAACGAAATAAGCCAAACAACATAAAAACAACAAACTACATCTTTCTAGTGTCTTCTGCATCAATTTAAAATCATTGTATATTCTTGTCTCGCCAGGGTCTTCCTATTCACAGACAGAAACTATAATAAAAAGTGTGGAACTGTGCTGTAAGTACAAACTCTGGACTGTGCATTGTACACGATACATTTGTACAAGTTATGTTAACTTCACAATTGTATATTCTATTCTGCTGACTTTGGGGTAAAGTCATCTATTCTTAGGTATCAAATATTAAGAAAAGTTCTGAAAATTGTAATTCCTGAGTTATTATGATAAAAGCAATAAAACCTTTTCCATCATCCTAAGAATTATCAGTTGATTGCGCAATTGTATTCATATCATTAACATATATCAATAGTGATGATGCTAAGTGTTTGTGAGAAGCTGAGGATATTCTACCCAACAGGTGGCAAAAACACAGCTAAGTCAAGTGTCCATATGAACACACATCGGCATATAAAGTCAAACTAAGGAATTGCATCAGGCATCATTTTTTAGACTATTGTATCAAATTTCAAATAATCCTCCTCAAGTCTCCATTACAATTTTTCAAAGCCTTACATAGCTATACTGAAGTCTTTACAAAAGTCTGCAATGTCAATTTCATCTTTTCATTATGTACTGAATACGTCTTGAACAATCCATATTGTATAACTGACAGTTATTCTGTTATTATTTACATCTTAGTTATATTATCATTACAAAAACAAATTATCATTTTCTTTGTCAGATGAATATGATGAAGTGGAACGCTTTTATGGATAGACAACTTCTTAGTTGCAGTAGTAGTTGCGACGTTTCGGTGTAGATCCTGACACCGTTATCAAGCAAATGCTACTTAAGGAAGAAATGCCACTTAAGGAAGATGATTATGAATTATGCATTTTGGGAAGGAGTAAAATATATTCAAACTTACACAGAGTCATATTTGTTACAGAAACACTGTAGATTCTAGTCAGGATTCCAACTTCACTGTTTTTACAGCCATTATTTTCAGAACTTTTCTTGACACACTGACATCACAAAGTTTGTTTGTCATCCAGTGCAATGATACAAATCCTTAAACTGTAACAAAGATCTATTGACCAACTACAGTACCTTGTATACGTATCTACATATATACACACATGTTACAAATTTTGTCCAAATCCACTTTTCTACATATCACATAATTAATCAAATTGCAACAAGTCTTATGCAGTGTTTAATGCACACATGCATATGTTCAATGAGTTATCTACCTTTTACAATATAGTACAGGATAGGTGTATCTACTTGCAATGTCTACTTCCATGAATCTGATGCTAGTTTGTCTACTGTATATATAAACCATATTCTACAGAAGGCCTCAAATTACTCACTTGTCTAATGGCATTGTCTTATCTGATTCAAACATTAACAGTAATATGTATTGTACATTTAACGTCAAGTCATGTTGTTTATGACAAGAAAAAGAAACATTATCGATGACAAAATCAACAAATACCATCTGCTCTCCAGCACTGCAAATACTTAGTGTAGTTATGCATATGGCTGCACAGTTCAAGGGAGATGACTCTTCAGACCATGCACCAAGCAGCCCACTGTAAAATCAATATTTAGGAACTGTAACACTCACAGGGAAGGACCTAATTTTCTAATGTCATAAACATATTTGTACATCAATGAATGTTTCAAATTCATGTTTAAGTGCAGAATAGATATTCTAAACTTACATGTAAAACATTTATGCTCACAATTTGATATCTATCTCTACAGACAAGTTTGTGTTACAGTGAGTCTAAAGGCAATTTCAGTTGTAAATAACTATCACAGAAAGAAAGAATTACTTAATCCACACTTATCATACAATCCATTAAGCAACAGGAGGTGAAGTAGAGAGAAAACCTTCCTAATTCTCCGCTGACATCAAGCACAAACACTGCCTTGTTAATCACTGCGTAGAAAACAAACTCTAGGACTCTGATGATGGTATGTTTCATCTAAATCTTCTTCTTGGACACAAATACCACAATATTTATTCTGAAATCCTATGATTCACAACTCAAGGACAGATGCTAATTATCAGGATTAGTGATATTCCAGGTAGTGTATAACTGACATTATACATTGGTTGGCAATATGACACGTGGAAACATGGCATAGCCAGTTCGGTGGGTATGTCTTGCGTATCACTAGGAAAGGAATGTTACAAATGGCTGAGATATGTGCAATTTCATCCCATTTCACTGTCCCAAGGGCTCCATGGTTGATCTCCAACTGACACATCTAATCACTCTCCTTCTCCGACTCGGTTTCATTAAGGTGTTCAATCTCAACCTTGTATTCGTATTTGGCTATGTAGCGGACCCACTTCTCTGGTGGGTTGGGATTTGCCACAGAGATGGATCGAACTTGGGCCTTAGACACAGTACATGCTGGCATTGTGAAATCCACATTAGCATACTGCTCGTAGTGATCAGGAATCTCATCATGAGGTCCGAGGTCCAGTCGCAACACAAACAAGTGGCTCTTGTAGGCACCTGCAAATAAAGAAGAACCATTAAACAACATGAAGATGAAAGATGCTGCTACACATGCAAGAGGTGTTTGCAGGTACTTGAAACCTGTCACCACTGTTTTCTAAAAAACTTCTAAAGTCTGAAATATATCATCACATATTTCCAGCCTTGACCTTGATCTTCTCATGATTGCACAAGTTAAACTTCAACTGTAAATGCCAGTGGTTGACACAACCATGTTTCATAATAACCTCTTATAACTTCGACTGATAAACATGGCACCAACATGTCGTGTCAAAGTATTTGTAAAGATATATGCCACTGCAAAGATATATCCAACTATCATGCTTGAAGAATGTATGTGCTTATTGTTTAAAGTCATGCTCGGAAATATTCTAGCTACCAGACCACCCAATTCATCAGGTGGACTCTTGTTGAGAACCATTCTAATGTGCACTCCTGATGAGTGTCATGCTTGAGAAGATGGCCATACCTCCGAAGCTTACAGCTATATCACCAAACCCTGAATGCTGACTTTAAGTTTTGGTTCCTTATTTACCAAAACCTCTTCAGAGCATGGTTCCATTCTACAGTGAGTGAGTATGGTTTTAGCAATATCACAGTGGGGGGACACCAGAGATGGGCTTCACACATTGTACCCATGCATGTGAGGAATCAAACCCGGGTCTTCTGCATGATGAATGAACGCTTCAACCATAACGCTACCCCAGCGCTCCCCCGTTCTACAGAATGTACATGCAAGCGTAATGGTAAATGCAACAACACTTTCTGAGAAGGTGTAACAACAAACACTTGAGTTTTTCTTGACCATGATCATATCATGGCAGCCAAACACGTTGCTAAGGTCCATGTGGAATAAGTTCATTGTAGGTTATCCTCAACTCATCTTTCCAGAATATTCATGAAACATTACAATAACATAAGGTTATGCTAGGATTTGTCTACTGACATGCAGACATGTAAGGAAGTACTATGTTTGCATGATGCATCCATGTATGACAGTTATACAACAATTTTTCTATAATAAATGAAAGCTGACCATAGCCATTGATCTTGATCAAAACCTTTTAGCAGGTCACTCAAGGATAAATGTGATCTTGATCAAAACCTTTCATAGCAGGTCCTCAAGGATAAATGTGATCTTGATCAAAACCTTTCATAGCAGGGCCTCAAGGATAAATGTGATCTTGATCAAAACCTTTCATAGCAGGTCCTCAAGGATAAATGTGATCTTGATCAAAACATTTCATAGCAGGTCCTCAAGGATAAATGTGATCTTGACCAAAACCTTTCATAGCAGGGCCTCAAGGATAAATGTGATCTTGATCAAAACCTTTCATAGCAGGGCCTCAAGGATAAATGTGATCTTGATCAAAACATTTCATAGCAGGGCCTCAAGGATAAATGAGATCGTGATCAAAACATTTCATAGCAGGGCCTCAAGGATAAATGTGATCTTGATGAAAACCTTTCATAGCAGGTCCTCAAGGATAAATGTGATCTTGATCAAAACCTTTCATAACAGGGCCTCAAAGATAAATGTGATCTTGATGAAAACCTTTCATAGCAGCGCCTCAAGGATAAATGTGATCTTGATGAAAACCTTTCATAGCAGGGCCTCAAGGATAAACGTGATCTTGATCAAAACATTTCATAGCAGGTCCTCAAGGATAAATGTGATCTTGATCAAAACATTTCATAGCAGGTCCTCAAGGATAAATGTGATCTTGACCAAAACCTTTCATAGCAGGGCCTCAAGGATAAATGTGATCTTGATCAAAACCTTTCATAGCAGGGCCTCAAGGATAAATGTGATCTTGATCAAAACCTTTCATAGCAGGGCCTCAAGGATAAATGAGATCGTGATCAAAACCTTTCATAGCTGGGCCTCAAGGATAAATGTGATCTTGATGAAAACCTTTCATAGCAGGTCCTCAAGGATAAATGTGATCTTGATCAAAACCTTTCATAACAGGGCCTCAAAGATAACTGTGATCTTGACAGTGTATGAAATAAGGCCTGTCCGACAGCCCGAGATGGTCTAGATTTCTGACAGACGGTCTAAATTTACAGCTAGCCAGCCCGATGGTCTGGTAAAAATTGCAGATGTTCCATATATCTGAGTAAATTCACCATATTTGGTCTGGTTAAATCCATTTTGGGCTGGTACCATTTTGAAGTTACCAGCCCTGATGTCTGGCTGGGTGTTTGGCTTATTTCATACACTGATCTCGATGAAAACCTTTCATAGCAGGGCCTCAAGGATAAATGTGATCTTAATCAAAATCTTTCATAGCAGGGCATCAAGGATAAATGCAATGTTCTCTCGCATGACCTTAACCATTGACCTTTAATGACATGTGAGAAAAGGATTCTCCAGGGTCTCATTGCAAGAAGTTCATGGAAGAATGATCTCAATAACGTCAATAAGGTGTGTGCAGTACTCTGCAACAGACTGAAGAATCACAACCGGCAGTGGTAAGGCAGTCAAATTCCAACAAAACTATGAAACAGTCTTGATTCAAGGGGCTGTGAATTACGAAATATCAACCCTCTATTATCCATCAAAAACACATCTCAAACAGGAAATTGTATTATGAAGGAAAAATGTTCAGTTTTATGTTTTGAGCAGTGAATATATCAAACGTTTGTGGACAGGACTGAAATAAAAGGACAATATACAGAGAGAACAATCTTTTTGTCCTTCTCTCCACCATCATCCCTTCCTGCTGAACAGTCTACATCCCCCTCTCTCCACCATCAGCCCCTCCTGCTGAACAGTCTACATCCCCTTCTCTCCACCATCAGTCCCTCCTGCTGAACAGTCTACATCCCCTTCTTTCCACCATCAGCAGCTCCTGCTGAACAGTCTACATCCCCTTCACTCCACCATCAGCCCCTCCTGCTGAGCTGTCTACATCCCCTTCTCTCCACCATCAGTCCCACCTGCTGAACAATCTACATCCCCTTCTCTCTCCACCATCAGCCCTTCCTGCTGAACAGTCTACATCCCTTCTCTCCACCATCAGCCCCTCCTGCTGAACAGTCTACATCCTTCTCTCTCCACCATCAGCCCCTCCTGCTGAACAGTCTACACCCCCCTCTCTCCACCATCATCCCCTCCTGCTGAACAGTCTACATCCCCTTCTCTCTCCACCATCAGCCCCTCCTGCTGAACAGTCTACATCCTTCTCTCTCCACATCCTTCTCTCTCCACCAAAATCTTTCATAGCAGGGCATCAAGGATAAATGCAATGTTCTCTCGCATGACCTTAACCATTGACCTTTAATGACATGAGAGAAAAGGATTCTCCAGGGTCTCATTGCAAGAAGTTCATGGAAGAATGATCTCAATAACGTCAATAAGGTGTGTGCAGTATTCTGCAACAGACTGAAGAATCACAACCGGCAGTGGTAAGGCAGTCAAATTCCAGCCCCTCCTGCTGAACAGTCTACATCCTTCTTTCTCCACCATCATCCCCTCCTGCTGAACAGTCTACATCCCCCTCTCTCCACCATCAGCCCCTCCTGCTGAACAGTCTACATCCCTCTCTCTCCACCTTCAGCCCCTCCTGCTGAACAGTCTACATCCCTCTCTCCACCATCAGCCCCTCCTGCTGAACAGTCTACATCCCCTTCTCTCTCCACCATCAGCCCCTCCTGCTGAACAGTCTACATCCCCTTCTCTCCACCATCAGCCCCTCCTGCTGAGCTGTCTACATCCCCTTCTCTCCACCATCAGTCCCTCCTGCTGAACAGTCTACATCCCCTTCTCTCCACCATCAGCCCCTCCTGCTGAACAGTCTACATCCTTCTCTCTCCACCATCAGCCCCTCCTGCTGAACAGTCTACATCCCTTCTCTCTCCACCATCAGCCCCTCCTGCTGAACAGTCTACATCCCTCTCTCTCCACCATCATCCCCTCCTGCTGAACAGTCTACCATCCCCTTCTCTCCACCATCAGCCCCTCCTGCTGAACAGTCTACATCCCTCTCTCTCACCATCATCCCTCCTGCTGAACAGTCTACATCCCTCTCTCCACCATCAGCCCCTCCTGCCGAACAGTCTACATCCCCTCTCTCCACAATCATCCCTCCTGCTGAACAGTCTACATCCTTCTCTCCACCATCAGCCCCTCCTGCCAACAGTCTACATCCCCTTCTCTCCCACCATCAGCCCCTCCTGCTGAACAGTCTACATCCCTCTCTCCACCATCAGCCCCTCCTGCTGAACAGTCTACATCCCTCTCTCTCCACCATCAGCCCCTCTCCTGCTGAACAGTCTACATCCCCTCTCCACCATCAGCCCCTCCTGCTGAACAGTCTACATCCCTTCTCTCTCCACCATCAGCCCCTCCTGCTGAACAGTCTACATCCCTCTCTCCACCATCAGCCCCTCCTCCAGTCTGCTCTCTCCAGTCAGCCCCTCCTCTCCAGTCTACATCCCCTCTCTCCCACCATCAGCCCCTCCTGCTGAACAGTCTACATCCCTCTCTCCACCATCAGCCCCTCCTGCTGAACAGTCTACATCCCTCTCTCCACCATCAGCCCCTCCTGCTGAACAGTCTACATCCCTTCTCTCCACCATCAGCCCCTCCTGCTGAACAGTCTACATCCCCCTCTCTCCACCATCAGCCCCTCCTGCTGAACAGTCTACATCTTCACACCACTCTCTCTTCCCCAAATATCAACCACTGATATACAGTCTCTCTTGCCCAAAATATCAACACCTCCTGCTGCAGTTCCCCTTTTGTAATCTCCTCTCTGTTTCTGTCCCTATCTTTCTCCCCTGCTATCTCTGATGTCAACCATTTGTATCATACATGATCTTGCATGGATTACCATGTCTGATTAGAAACGTTACTGATTCGACTGATTGGTTGGCACATATTGATTTTGCCCCCAAACCTAAATTTCGGTACACATTAAGATGAATTCCTATCTCTAACTGATATGTCGCTGTGAGCCTGGCCATTACCGCTCCAATTTAGTTCTGATGGATATTTTCAGGTCATTTGGACAAGTATCTCGGTTAGCTGAATCTGACTGCTAAGACAGAACTGAAAATCTACAAAATGTCTTGCATGCCGGATGTAATTTCATGAGTGGGTGGGTGGCTGGTTGTTCATTAATGTGCAAGTTTTGTGTTATGCTGTTCTTATGCTGTTTATTATGAAACTGTATTTAAGTTCTATCATTGCATGTGTGATGAAATCACAATTTGGGATGATTGCATTTACCTAAGCAACAACTGGACCATGCATTTGAGATTGAGACCTGAAGCATCACAGTGTGAAATTTGAGTTCTGTAACTTTAGTAGGTGCAGAAAAATACTTATCTCCATTTCACACAGTTTGCCGAAGTTTAAAAGCACTGTACAAAGACCACAACCATATAAAAATTAATTTAAGACCCAAATTTTCAAACTCAGTTTAGATCATGACCTGTTACACCAGTGTATAAAACTTGAATTGTCTAACCTGAATCTCTTAAGAAACTTGGTACTCATTGAGAAGCAGATGGATTGTCGACCAGATAGATTCCATTCCAATATCCCCCACCCAACTTTGTGGTGCTGGATAACGTTATTAATGGACTGACTTAAGCATTTTAAAATCTTTATTATTTTAATGAAATAATGAGCAAATACATCACATTGAAAAAAAAGAGAGTTTAAACACCACACTAATATTCTTTGTATATATTTGGAAATATATTTAGGAAATGAGCGAGTTAAAATTTAAAGTCACCTAGGCAATATTTCAGCCATATTGTGACAAGAAAGGTTTTGCGTACACAATAAATACAAGTTGTTAAATAACCAGTCATATGCATTGAAGGACTGTAAAATAACAAGAATATACTAGATGGTGTTTAAAACTGGTATGTAAATCTGAAACTATTTTATTTATGAAGACAATACAATATAAAAACAGGCTATAGGTCGCCAACAACTAAAGTTAGATCACCATACTAGGGAACATGAGGACTTACAGTGCCTTTACTACCTGCATGGACCCTAGTTAGATTTACACCATCCCTTCAGCTGCTGGCAATGGTAGGAAAATTTAGCCATAATTTAAAATAACAAAAATACTACATTTAAAATATCTGGTAAGATTAAATCTACTTTGTTATTTTGGAAATGTAACATTTCATTTTCATATCAATTGGAGCATGTCTAAGGTACCATCAAGATGTCTGTCCATACAAAAACTACTAACACTGAATGGTTACAACATACATCATTCAGAGGTACAGATAAGCTGCGTATCTGTGGAATTACGCTAAAATTCCTATTAAGTCTATTGCGTACAAGTACGCTTGAAATTTTGTAAATACTCAATAAATGTGATCTTACATGCGTACACACAAAATTGTCAAATCTTAGCTTGCGTACCGGTGGATAGATAAAATAATTGAGGTATATTGAGAGGTTCTATTTCAGCACACGAACTTGACAACTTGCAGTCTGCCTTATCGTTTCTGATATTACAGATCAAATATAAACTACAAACACTAACATTTAAACTTTATCATATTTTTAAAATTAATAGAAAATGTCTTCCTTCCTTAAGTGGCAATAGAAAATGGCAAAATACCCATTTGAATTTGAGTGAGGTGAGTACAATTTATTTGGTTACTCAAAGGAAAATTAGGATACCCAATTGAGATGAACACATGCGAGTACATAACTCAATGACCCAAAAGGTATCTGTAGCTCTGGTCATTGGACAGCAAATATCAGTGTCTGTATTTCTGTGAGTATTTCACCATGTGGTTCAATGGAAATTATATAACGGACATAGTTGTAAAAATGGCATATTAAAACAGAAGTACAGTAAATCACTGTTACAACCAATACTCAACGGACCACTGTTTTTAGTTTTTTAACCATAGTTTGTTATACTAATTCCAAACAAAATATACATCAAGACTCCAGGAATGAAAGAAAAGGGTTTGGCATAACCATCAGTTTGTTATGAGCAGAAAATAGTTTACTGTGGTGCTTAGCTTGTTTTCAGCTGTATCATAGGCGGATCCAGAAATTTTCAAAGGTGGGGGTGGGGGTGGGTTTCCAACCCCCTGAACCCCACCTTGGCTCTGCCATTGCAAAACATTACCTTCAATGTGGTCTTTAGTCATTTTCTATATAAAAAAATAATTAAAAAGGGGGTCGAACACCCCACCCCCACGGATCCGCCACTGTTTATACATACTGTGGTCAGCCATAACTTAAAGAAATCAATATCTGAAAAGAAGCAAATTCAAATTCCATACACCATGTTTACTATCACTGTCACAGTGGAGCTCTATCACACAACGGCAATGCCTACCACTTCCCATCAACTGCCCTCCATGATAAACGACACAAATAATTCACTGTTCCTAAATTAATTCAGACATGAAATTCCCAGGGTCAATTAGTGTAGTTATCACCCTGCAGCAGAACTAGTGTTATTGATTTCTGGGATGTAGACAAGGTTCCTGTTTCAGCTCTCCGTCTGTCGGATCTGTGGTAGCTGCATCCAATACTCCTGCTGCTCCGTGGAACAAATGGAGGCTGGATGTACTTCTCCGGGTCCGGATTCAGGAACTGATCATAACTTCAATGACTTCTTACAACCAATGGGCATTTATGTGAGAAATGCAGTCAGTGACTGCCACTAATCCACAGCCCAAATCTTGTAATGTGTTTCGATCTAGTTGGATCTATTTGATAACAGTCCTTATTACTTGCTTGTGGTAGATACTGTGGACTAATATTTTTTACGGCAATATTACACTAGAGTAATACGTCCGGTATACATATGATGTCATAATGTTTTACAGGTATGACGTCACAATGGTATAAGACCTTGCTAACAGAATACTAATCTTGCTCCCGTGAAATACCATCTTATTAAACTTGTGAAAGATTTAGTATCAAACGAGAGAAATAAATAAATTGTTTAATAAAAATGGTATTACACGGAAGGTCGTTTAGTACCTTCCATATATAATTATGGTAAATTCTACTGAAAATCATGCTAAGAGTCAAGTTCAGGTCAGTACGTCTTTCACACTGACAGAAATGATCTATCCCATGGCACTACAGTGAATTGTTTTAGAGTTGATATACTGGTGTATCCTTATTGAGTACTTCACAGCATCAAGATGAAGAAATTAATACAAGTTATTAATCTGTGTGTTGAAGTTGACGATGCACATTGGTAAATACAGAACAAATTCCTTAATGACATAAATGCTCATAATAATAATAATAATAATAATAATAATAATAATAATAATAATAAGTCATCTTCTATAGCGCACAGTCTCCAAACACCAAGTGTTTGCTTGCGGTGCTTAATCAGAATTTGATTTATATTACCCCGGATAACCCAAGCTGCCAGTTAGGCGCTAGAAGGTTATAGTCACATGACTTTATCAAACCGGGTACCCATTTTCTGCTGGGTGAACAGAGGCAATTTTGAACAAACGCACTTGGCTAAGGTGAGACCACATGTATCACATGTGCTTCGTTATGGGGAAGGACTCAAGTCCTAGAAACTCTCAGGAGTCAAGCTGCCAAACATGGTCACCCATCCAAGGACTGTCCGAGATCGAGGTTGCTTAACTTCACTGATTCGGGACCTGAGCTCTGTGCACAGGACCACACGCCATGCATTTGACCACAGGTTTACTCTCTCCACACTTTATCTTCCAAGCACAGGTTACTATGACATGTTAGAATTGTGTTAAAGAATTTGAATCCAACATAATCCTATCACGATACAACCTTTATAAATCAATGTGACAAAATGTCAGCTGCAAGTGAAAGGTTTAAACTGCAATCAGCAATTCTTTAAGGCTAAAAATATTCCTGATGACTCGTATTTCACATCATTGAAAGACCAGATATTGAATCTGCATTGACATAAGAAAAAACCATGATTCTGACATTAAGGTGGCTGAATTTCTGACAGAAAACAACAATTAAATTTTTCAAAAGCAACCGCTTAAATATCAATTGTTTTTCTTTTTTTGAACTAGCATGAGAGAATGTGTTCTTAGTGTGTGTGTACTCAACATTTCTACTAACTCAGCAATATCCTAGCTTTATGATGATGGTCTGTAAATAACTGAGTCTGGACCAGACAATCCACCATATTAGAAGTTGGAATACTGAAATATGTTAATAAAAACTTCTGTTAATGTTAGTGGTGTAACAGTATGGCAATACAGTATTGTATCACAAAATGAGGCTCAAAATACAATACAATTAATAATCCCTGTACTGTTAAACACACATTACATTACAAGTTACATTGGTGCAAACATGTGTGAATAATAAAGAAACTGTTCAAGAACCAGTTTATGCTGATTTCCTACGATTTCCTGGTTTCCTAGAATCTTCACAGTGCCCAAAGTGTAAGTGTTTCTCCCCAGCAATGTCCTATCTGATGAGATTTAAACAACAAATGATTCAAGATTGTAATTTACCTACAGAAAGGGAGATAATTAGGAGATAAACGTACTGTGTTTTGAAATTAGATGAATGTTAGACCGAATTGATAGTCTCTAAATTTCATTTGAAGCCGAATGCGTAGCGTGAGGTTTATCTCCATTCTACCATAACCGATTTAACATCGAACTTCCTCGACCTGCGGAAGACACGGCGTAATCCGGCATGGGATGAGAGGCGAATTGAACTCGTCTGTGAAGGGAGTGGTAGGTGCCGATCGTATTTTTGTTCATTGCAACATAAAAAATATTCTGTCCAAAGAAAACAAACTACTGTTTATTCAATGCAATAATGTAACACCTAAGGGCTTGGTTTTTATAATCATAACTCCACACAACCGAAACCAGCCTATTGTTTTGTGTGCCGTGTTACTGTACCCCCCTGGCCACACTATAATGGAATCGTCTGACCTACTTATTTTCTTGGAAGTAGACAGTTACGCATCAGTTTGAAATGGCGGACGAGCCAGTGTTTACATTTTGTGAAAGGTTGAAATTCGAAGTGACAGTGGAAAATACTTGACAGACTGTCGAACCTGAACCCTGCAGAATCGAAGAATACATCCTTTTCTGATCGACCTATGACCTGTAACTCATCAAAGACTGTTGATTTTTATGACCGGCATCGAGTGTGACTGACTGACTCATGATTTCAATGCATAGCAATGCCAATATCCACTCTTAACACATTGTGCCCATGTGGGGAATCAACGGTCTTGATTGTGAAAGAGTGACAGTGCTGCTTTGTGTACATGCGACTAACTTGGGATTCCTTGGAACATTGTTCTCATCATTTGGGACTGGATTGTGGCCAAGCTTTTCAAAGTGTACGAACATAGCAGTGGCAGCCTTGCGGGGAAGGTGGCAGAGAGTGGAATTCTCGTGGTTCAATTTTTGACATTTTGAACGATGCAACGGGACATGATGGAGTATGAGTGGCCTAAAGTTTGTGTTTCGCCTGACTGTTATCTTACGCATTTCTCATTCTAAACGGAAATATACCATTTACCAGGTAGGTAAATGTTTACTAACGTTTTGCCGCACAAATAGGGATAGATAGGGATCTATTTTTACAAGGTTTTCTGATTTATATGTTAATTATTGTTTGTTTATGTTTGGGGCTGTGTATTGTAATTGAGTTTGAATATTTATATAATAGAAGGTAATAATTATGATAGTGAGGTTCCCTAATAATTGTGGTGGAGAAATTGTATAATTGTATTTTTCGAGTTTTAATAAATGTTTCATCAGCATTTCCATCACGTCTGTTGTGTTGATATTAGTCATGTTGGTGGCCAAGCTGAAGTAGTGCGACAGTGTTGTATATGTGCGCAGTGAAGCGCCGTGAAATGAGACGCATTTTCAATCCGAATTTATACCGTCTGATTTTATGGATTGACCAATCGAATTCGAGAATTTCACGTATCCATGGTAGAATATAAAATAAAATTACGGTACAAGGATACACATTGTACCAATATTAATGTGATACATATGTCTCGGCAACATTTCAATATAGATTACAATTTTACTTTGCATTTATTCTATGTTATGTATAACGCAGGTGTCTCATAATGTGGGTGGTCATCCATGGACCCCAAGACCCACGTTATAACTGTATTACATGTTTTAGGAGTTTATTAATTGGTTTGATAATGTTTTCAGAAATCCCCAGGATAGACACAAACAATATTTTCAAAATAACATATCCATACACTAATTCCTCTTTTTCTTCAGAAAACATTATTCTCAGAAATAGATACATCTTGGTGCCAAACTAAACAAGTCAAGGAGATTTAGCTATTTGATCATCAAAGCAAAATGTAATTTTCTTATCAAATTACAAAATTAGAAATATAGACAAGTACAAACATTTTCTCTGCATTTCTTCCACCTTTTAATGTTACAAATTACATAGTATTTGCTGACTGCCAAATTTCTCATTGGTAACTGGACGCTTGATCTACTATAACTGTCCTTCATACTGTATGTCAAACTCTGTATGCATTTCTGAAGCATTTTCTGACATAACTGTACTTTCAACACATAACCTTATCACTCATATGCTGAGTGAGTGAATGAGTATGGTGTAACACCGCTTTTAGCAATATTCCAGCAATATCATGGCGGGGAACACCAGAAATGGGCTTCACACATTGTACCCAAGTGGGGAATTGAACCCAAGTCTTTGATGTGACAAGCCAACGCTTTAACCACTAGGCTACCCCTACGCCCCCTCATATGACGATGTGAAGTTTGTTGTTTAACACCACACACAGCAATAATCCAGCAACATGAGGGTGGTCTGTAAGCAATCAAGTCTGGACCAGACAATCCAATGCCTGACATCATGAACACATCTGTCTGTGCATTTCATATACGATAACATGCATTGACCTGGTCAACGAGTCTGACCACCTAATTCTGTTTACAACATTCATGGTTACAGAAGACCAATTCTACCCCAGGATCTTCATGCATCCTCTGTTTCATTATTCTTTACATAAAAAACTCATTGGTTGAAACACTAGTTCCAGCTGATCACTATACATCACTTTTCAATACATTTTTCAAAACATCATTTTCTCAATGATTCATTTTAAATCAATAGTAAGATGGCTTAAACAAGCACATTTTTTATCTAATATTGATGTAAGTAGTGCCCTGCTTTTAACATATTCCAACAATATCCAAGGAGGCAGGATGCCGAGATGCCAACCCTAATTTAGCCCAGTTAGTATTTTTACCCAAAACTGATGCAAAAATTAGTATCAACGTTTCCAAATAATTTTCATATTTAATAAAAAAATATATACATATTCTAAGAACTTGTTATTAACATTGTAATCATCTAAATCAGTCGTAAGTATCCACATATAGCTTGATATTGAACAAAATGTGGTTGAAATTTATTGTGCATGGTACGTATGCTATTTTATAATTTAATTTCATGTATTTTGTTTCAAAAATTTGTATATTTTCACTGCTATCGTAGTCGCGTATTTTGTGTTGTTTTTACGATAAAATAGTATGTATTGGCATCTCTGCAGGATGAACAGATTCCCTACATTGTACACACACTGGGGGAATGGAACCACATAACCAGGACGGGAGGAGTTACAGAGTATTTGTCCCATGTTAATCTCTACCCTTTAGTGAGAGACTTATTCATTCATTTACAAGGGGCAGTTATTCTGTAATTCTGAGTTTCAAGTAGGTTTTCATTATATTTCTCATTGAGATTTTAACCAAGAAATGTATAAATGTTAACTCACAGATAAATGTCACTAAAGCTAGCCTATTCACTTTAGATAATGCAAGCTTTTCATGAAGCTTTCATATGAATGATGATCATATAACATTTTTCTCGGCAATGAAACACTATGTCGTAACACTTCATTTGACCAGTTAGTGTTCAGAATCACTAACAGTTATTACACACAAACATTATGGGTACCATAATACTTCACTAGGCTGTTGCATTACACTATAGTTGCCTTTGTACTGCTGCCGCAGATCTTGAATTTCAGCATCATGCAAACCTCCTCAATCATTGTCTAAACTTAAAACCCCTCATAAATATCAAGGATGCTTCAGACACAATCCAAAATAGCCTCTATGGAAATACTACTGCTGAATGTAAGCCAAGGTTGAAATCAGTAGAGGTACACAGGAACAATCAGCCATAAATGTGAACAGTTAGTGTGTCTTGGTACTACGGAGACAGATGTCTGGAACAATCAGCCATATATGTGAACAGTTAGTGTGTCTTAGTGCTACGGAGACAGATGTCTGGAACAATCAGCCATATATGTGAACAGTTAGTGTGTCTTGGTGTTACGGAGACAGATGTCTGGAACAATCAGCCATAAATGTGAACAGTTAGTGTGTCTTGGTGTTATGGAGACAGATGTCTGGAACAATCAGATATAAATGTGAACAGTTAGTGTGTCTTGGTGCTATGGAGACAGATGTCTGGAACAATCAGATATAAATGTGAACAGTTAGTGTGTCTTAGTGTTATGGAGACAGATGTCTGGAACAATCAGTATGTCTTAGGTGTCTTGGTGTTACGGAGACAGATGTCTGGAACAATCAGCCATATATGTGAACAGTTAGTGTGTCTTAGTGTTATGGAGACAGATGTCTGGAACAATCAGATATAAATGTGAACAGTTAGTGTGTCTTGGTGTTACGGAGACAGATGTCTGGAACAATCAGTAATAAATGTGAACAGTTAGTGTGTCTTGTGAACAGTTAGTGTGTCTTGGTGGGAGACAGATGTCTGGAACAATCAGACATATATGTGAACAGTTAGTGTGTCTTGGTGCTATGGAGACAGATGTCTGGAACAATCAGCCATATATGTGAACAGTTAGTGTGTCTTGGTGCTATGGAGACAGATGTCTGGAACAATCAGTAATAAATGTGAACAGTTAGTGTGTCTTGGTGTTACGGAGACAGATGTCTGGAACAATCAGCCATATATGTGAACAGTTAGTGTGTCTTGGTGCTATGGAGACAGATGTCTGGAACAATCAGCCATATATGTGAACAGTTAGTGTGTCTGGAACAGATGTCTGGAACAATCAGTAATAAATGTGAACAGTTAGTGTGTCTTGGTGTTACGAGGAGACAGATCTGTCTGGAACAATCTGTGTGTATATGTGAACAGTTAGTGTGTCTTGGTGCTATGGAGACAGATGTCTGGAACAATCAGCCATATATGGTGAGACAGTTGTCTGGAACAATGTGTCTTGGTTAGCTATGGTGCTATGAGACAGATGTCTGGAACAATCAGCCATATATGTGAACAGTTAGTGTGTCTTGGTGTTATGGAGACAGATGTCTGGAACAATCAGACATATATGTGAACAGTTAGTGTGTCTTGGTACTACGGAGACAGATGAGACAGATGTCTGGAACAATCTGCCATATATGTGAACAGATGTCTGGAGTTAGTGTGTCTTGAACAGTTAGTTGTCTTGGGAGACAGATGTCTGGAACAATCTGTCATATATGTGAACAGTTAGTGTGTCTTGGTGCTACGGAGACAGATGTCTGGAACAATCAGACATATATGTGAACAGTTAGTGTGTCTTGGTGTTATGCAGACAGATGTCTGGAACAATCAGATATAAATGTGAACAGTTAGTCTGTCTTGGTGTTACGGAGACAGATGTCTGGAACAATCTGCCATATATGTGAACAGTTTAGTGTATCTTGGTGCTACGGAGACAGATGTCTGGAACAATCAGATATAAATGTGAACAGTTAGTGTGTCTTGGTGCTACAGAGACAGATGTCTGGAACAATCAGCCATATATGTGAACAGTTAGTGTGTCTTGGTGTTATGGAGACAGATGTCTGGAACAATCTGCCATAAATGAAAACAGTTGAAGGCAAAACAGCGATAATTGGAAAACTAGGAGTGGCCAGGTCTTTCTGTAGAAGCTTTTATAGAAGCATTAGAATGATTGGTGTTTACAATTCAATAGCAGCCCAGAGTCTTTAGTGATGGAGATTTAACATAAGCAGAAAACTTCTGGTGTTGATGCATCCTTAAACACACAACACTTGTTAAAAGAAGCAGCCAATAGTCTTTACTGATGATGGTTGAACAGAAACATAGAATCTCTTATTGAGGAAATATAAGAAGATCCCAAGAATTGACAGTTCTAATAGTGACCACAAACTGGTAACAGTAGCTAAGTTGCTTATGCATCAACAGACTAAAAGTGACTTTAAATATTCAGCAATAGATGTGAAATCCTTACATTTGAAGATCAGCACCCAAGAAATCTTTGCAACTGAAGACAAATGGTGACCTTGAAACCCTTAGTGTGCTAAATATTGAACAGTAGCTGAAAAACATTGAATCTGAAAACCAGACATTGGCATGGAACCTTCTGTAAAAATGCAACAGAAGCCAAAAATCCTTGCAACAAAAAATGACAGTGACAATGAAACCCTGGTGGTGAAAATCAAATGAACTAATGAACCATCAAGCCATACCCTAATACTCATGCCTGATATATTACTCATGCTTTGTATTCTGTCAGTTCTTTGTGGTAGTGCTCACATAAGCATTTGTATTCTGTCAGTTCTTTGTGGTAGTGCTCACATAAGCATTTGTATTCTATCAGGTCTCTGTGGTAGTGCTCACAAAAGCATATTTATTTTATCAGTTCTCTGTGGTAGTGCTCACAAAAGCATATTTATTCTATCAGGCCTCTGTGGTAGTGCTCACATAAGTATTTGTATTCTGTCAGTTCTTTGTGGTAGTGCTCACATAAGTATTTGTATTCTATCAGGTCTCTGTGGTAGTGCTCACATAAGTATTTGTATTCTATCAGGTCTCTGTGGTAGTGCTCACATAAGTATTTGTATTCTATCAGGTCTCTGTGGTAGTGCTCACATAAGTATTTGTATTCTATCAGGTCTCTGTGGTAGTGCTTACATATGTATTTGTATTCTATCAGGTCTCTGTGGTAGTGCTCACATAAGTATTTGTATTCTATCAGGTCTCTGTGGTAGTGCTTACACTAGCATATTTATTCTATCAGTTCTTTGTGGTAGTGCTCACATAAGTATTTGTATTCTATCAGGTCTCTGTGGTAGTGCTCACATAAGCATTTGTATTCTATCAGGTCTCTGTGGTAGTGCTCACATAAGTATTTGTATTCTATCAGGTATCTGTGGTAGTGCTCACATAAGCATTTGTATTCTATCAGGTCTCTGTGGTAGTGCTCACATAAGTATTTGTATTCTATCAGTTCTCTGTGGTAGTGCTTACACTAGCATATTTATTCTATCAGTTCTTTGTGGTAGTGCTCACATAAGTATTTGTATTCTGTCAGTTCTTTGTGGTAGTGCTCACATAAGGATTTGTATTCTATCAGGTCTCTGTGGTAGTGCTCACATAAGTATTTGTATTCTATCAGGTCTCTGTGGTAGTGCTCACATAAGTATTTGTATTCTATCAGGTCTCTGTGGTAGTGCTCACATAAGTATTTGTATTCTATCAGGTCTCTGTGGTAGTGCTTACATATGTATTTGTATTCTATCAGGTCTCTGTGGTAGTGCTCACATAAGTATTTGTATTCTATCAGGTCTCTGTGGTAGTGCTTACACTAGCATATTTATTCTATCAGTTCTTTGTGGTAGTGCTCACATAAGTATTTGTATTCTATCAGGTCTCTGTGGTAGTGCTCACATAAGCATTTGTATTCTATCAGGTCTCTGTGGTAGTGCTCACATAAGTATTTGTATTCTATCAGGTATCTGTGGTAGTGCTCACATAAGCATTTGTATTCTATCAGGTCTCTGTGGTAGTGCTCACATAAGTATTTGTATTCTATCAGTTCTCTGTGGTAGTGCTTACACTAGCATATTTATTCTATCAGTTCTCTTTGTGGTAGTGCTCACATAAGTATTTGTATTCTGTCAGTTCTTTGTGGTAGTGCTCACACACATAAGGTTTGTATTCTATCAGGTCTCTGTGGTAGTGCTCACACATAAGTATTTGTATTCTATCAGGTCTCTGTGGTAGTGCTTACATAAGTATTTGTATTCTATCAGGTCTCTGTGGTAGTGCTCACATAAGTATTTGTATTCTATCAGGTCTCTGTGGTAGTGCTTACACTAGCATATTTATTCTATCAGTTCTTTGTGGTAGTGCTCACATAAGTATTTGTATTCTATCAGGTCTCTGTGGTAGTGCTCACATAAGCATTTGTATTCTATCGGGACTCTGTGGTAGTGCTCACATAAGTATTTGTGTTCTATCAGGTATCTGTGGTAGTGCTCACATAAGCATTTGTATTCTATCAGGTCTCTGTGGTAGTGCTCACATAAGTATTTGTATTCTATCAGTTCTCTGTGGTAGTGCTTACACTAGCATATTTATTCTATCAGTTCTTTGTGGTAGTGCTCACATAAGTATTTGTATTCTGTCAGTTCTTTGTGGTAGTGCTCACATAAGTATTTGTATTCTATCAGGTCTCTGTGGTAGTGCTCACACATAAGTATATTTATTCTATTAGGCCTCTGTGGTAGTGCTCACATAAATATTTGTATTCTATCAGTTCTCTGTGGTAGTGCTCACATAAGTATTTGTATTCTATCAGGTCTCTGTGGTAGTGCTCACACATAAGTATTTGTATTCTGTCAGGTCTCTGTGGTAGTGCTCACATAAGTATTTGTATTCTATCAAGTCTCTGTGGTAGTGCTCACATAAGTATTTGTATTCTATCAGGTCTCTGTGGTAGTGCTCACATAAGCATTTGTATTCTATCAGGTCTCTGTGGTAGTGCTCACATAAGTATTTGTATTCTATCAGGTCTCTGTGGTAGTGCTCACATAAGTATTTGTATTCTGTCAGTTCTTTTGTTGTGGTGAATTCACACATAAGTATTTGTATTCTATCAGGTCTCTGTGGTAGTGCTCACATAAGTATATTTATTCTATTAGGCCTCTGTGGTAGTGCTCATAAATCCATTCTATCAGTCTCTGTGGTAGTGCTCACATAAAGTATTTGTATTCTATCAGGTCTCTGTGGTAGTGCTCACATAAGTATTTGTATTCTATCAGGTCTCTGTGGTAGTGCTCACATAAGTATTTGTATTCTATCAAGTCTCTGTGGTAGTGCTCACATAAGTATTTGTATTCTATCAGGTCTCTGTGGTAGTGCTCACATAAGTATTTGTATTCTATCAGGTCTCTGTGGTAGTGCTCACATAAGTATTTGTATTCTATCAGGTCTCTGTGGTAGTGCTCACATAAGTATTTGTATTCTATCAGGTCTCTGTGGTAGTGCTCACATAAGTATTTGTATTCTATCATTCTGTGGTAGTGCTCACATAAGTAGTTGTATTCTATCAGGTCTCTGTGGTAGTGCTCACATAAGTATTTGTATTCTATCAGGTCTCTGTGGTAGTGCTTACACTAGCATTTTATTCCATCAAATGTTTACGGTGGTGCACCTGAAATGCATATCCTTTCCTTTGAACGTCTCATAGTGCTTCTACGGCATATCTACTGTAAATCAACAAACTAATGCGTGTATTAAATAATGCGAGTGCAAACCTCAAAATGAAAATGCGTGTATTTATTAATGCGAGGAGGCAAATCAGGAAATGGTTGACCAGAATGACTATACTCACTAATGACTACACTCACAACTTTGGGAAATACTATACTAGTATTTAATCCGACTCTAGTGTAAACATCTTAATTCCCCGAACACATGGGCGTTTGGATCAAAGACGGCTTTCCTTTCAACTGTTAGTACTAGTAATTGACAGTAGACAGGATGATCTCAGTTTGTAATCTCAACACAAAAGACGTTGACAAACCTGTTGATTTGAGGATTAGCGTCACGAAACCTGTTCATGCTCGCTGGATGCAATTAAAAAGGTAGGCAGAAATCGTGGAGTTAATCTTACACGTGGATGGCAGTTGGCATGTCTGCTGGCGTGGTCCAGTGAGTTCAAACCATGTAAAGTAGACTGTTTATTCAAAGACTGTAATACAACTTAAATGATTAGTGCTCAATTTTTCTTCTCCAGAATGTCTTTTACTTGTTGATATAATATAATGTCTATGTTATTGTGTCAATAAAGGAATTTTTATTGAATCAATCATTCGTCTTTGTTCACTGGGTTATCGTGCACCCAAATACTAGTAATAACGATATCGATGCAAAGACAATATAATAATGCTTTTTATTAATGCGCTCATATAGTCGTATTTTTCGCATTCATAAGTAGCTCGCATTATTTTATTGATTTACAGTATACAAATACATGCTATTAGTATTTAGGTGAACAATATGGTAGCTTGGAAAAATAGATGCAGGTATGCAATCTTGTTCATAACACCAATTAAGTTACCTTTAACTGCAATATGATTAAAATTTGAAATTTACCTTTGAAAATTGATGGAAATATGCGAGATGTAACACCCCTGGGAAATATCTTTTCATTAAACAATTTGAGCCAAAGCTAGTTTTTACATTGAAAGTAGATTGGATATCACATCTCCGAGATTAAAGTTTGGATGGAATGGAAAGTTTTTATCATCAACATGTTTCTGATATTTTATTCAGGGTCTGATAGACACAAAAGCTGCATCTGAAACTAACACCTATTATGATAACACAATATAAAAATAAGGATGAAATTTATATCTGTGTGATTACATGTAATGTATTACTTGAAATCGGAATAAGAACCATCTGAAATATTGTATGTTCGGATAAATAAGCTCTCCTGTTAGTGTTAACAGTGATTATTATCTATATGAAAGACATTCAGATAAGCATGCACGCACCAAATATTAAATTATATTATGTAGAATTAATTAACAATAGTTTTTCGACTGAACAACATTTGCAACAATATAGATTAAATTTTGCAATAAACACCACAAAAGATATTCCATATATGCACCAATTTTCAACATCTGCTACTGCCCAACAGACATGCTCTGTACCTGCATCATAGTACACACACAACAATATCTGACTGCAGTGACATATGGCGGCTATGGGATGTGCATAATGTAAGCCAGTTATAGAACTTTCAGGATTGTAAACAGGCCCCATGTATTCACCAGACATGCATTGAGATTCATGAGTATATGCAAGCCAGTATTCATGGTGTATGACTGCACTTATAACACATATTTGCTGAATACAAAATTCATGGTGATATATGCATAGGCAATTTTTTATTTTGTCTACTGTTTCAATGAGTGAGTGAGTTTAGTTTTACGCCACACTCAGGTATATGATGGTAGTCTGTAAAGAATCAAGTCTGGACCAGACAATCCAGTGATCAACAGCATGATCATCAATCTACGCAACTGGGATATGATTACATGTGTCAACCAAGTCAGCGAGCCTGACCACCCGATCCCGTTAGTCGCCTCTTACGGACAAGCATGGGTTACTGAAGATCAATTCTAACCCGAATATTCACAAGTGTTTCCATGATGAAAGATGGTTGATAATTATTATGATCTTATAACGAATACTTCGCTTGGATAATGGGTGACCATGTTTGGCAGCTTGACTCCTGAGAGTTTCTAGGACTTCAGTCCTGCCCCACAAACAAACACATGTGATACATGTGGTCTCACCTTAGGCAAGTGAGTTTGTTCAAAATTGCCTCTGTTCACCCAGCAGAAAAATGGGTACCCGGTGGGATAAGTCATGTGACTATAACCTTCTAGCACTTCACAGGCAGTTAGGGTTATCCTGGGTAATAATAATCAGATTGTAACAAAAGTTGTAGTGCTTTGAGCATGAAAAAGTGCATGGAGCTTGGAGCTCTACAAATACACTGTATTATTATTAGGGCTGCAACGAATACGCTATGTGGTGAATATGATATGTATCATGAATATTGGGTAACGAATACGAATAATTATTCACGAATACAATATTGTAGTTAAGTGATTGATGTACAATATGGAAGGCCCATGTTGACAGTTTTGATTTGTCACACCAATAACCAGTGATCCCATGACACTCAAATTTGGTATGTAATAGTTATAGTCGACAGTACCATGTGCAGCCTTGGCAAACTAACATGACTTGCACTACTGCAAGGCTAGTACATATTCCATAACTCCATATCTCACTTTGAAAATGGACTTAAGGCTTCAAGTAAAACATTTTCCCTTAAATTTTTTTAAATATTCGTTAATATTCGGTTCTGGTGACCACGAATAACGAACTGAATTCATGAAGGGCTTCAGTTCGATTCACCGAATATGCGAGTGAATCGTAACAGACTTAATTATTATTATTATAATACTTTCAAAATGATCAAATTCACACACCTTTTGGTTTCCAAGTGCATGTATATATGTTTACCCAATGTGCTAATGATCCACAGTGCACTGACTAAAGGTCTAAAAAGAATCAGTTAAGGCAACCGAATATTGTATCCTATAACAATGGAAATAACTGAATGAAAACAATCCAACTTGCTGGGATGGCCCATTGACCCAAGCCTAGTCCCTTGTTTGAGGTTTGTGATCAAAGTTCTGGATCTGCTCTGAGAAAAAGCAGTTTTGCAAGGCATTCTTGATTAATGATAAATGAGAACGATGACACAGGGTGAACCACAAAACCTGAATCTTATTTCAAATGGAAACATATTCCATCAAATGATTAACAAGTGAGTGTGAGAGTGAGTGAATATGGTGTTGTGGAGCTTTTCGCAATATTCCAGCATTATCACAGCAGGGGACACGGGAAATAGGCTTCACACGTTGTACCCATGCGGGGGATTCAACCCTGGTCTTCTGCATGACAAGCAACACATTAACTACCAGGCAACCCCACCATCCCTTCAAGCTATTAATATTATTATTAGTAGTAGTAGTGAGTGAGTAGTAGTTTCACGCCCTTTTAGAAATATTCCAACAATATCAAGGCAGGGGACACCAGAAATAAGCTTCACACATTGTACCCATGCAGAGGATCGAACCCAGGTCATCGGCATGACAAACAACACTTTAAATATTAGGCTTCCTTACTGCCCCTTCAAGCGATTAATAGTAAGTATAAATTCAGTAAAATCTTACCATGATTTCTTTCTGGCAGCCTGCTAATCCTCCAAACAACTGATTTGTACACATGCTCATATTTAGCACTGCCGACTGATGCTTCCATGATGGTTGGAGTGAGAGCCCCTTGAGCCATCATAGTGAGGCGTTCTAATCCCTTGATCTTGCCAGGTTTGCGAGCTGTTGCTTTGAAAGAGCCATATCCAAACCTCTTCTCATAACGAAACAGGTAAATCCATGGCTCTGGTATTGGGAATCGGATTTCAATATCCTCACATGGGAACTGTCCATGTTTTTTGCTGTTTGCATGGTATCCAGTCACTAACATGTCACACCTAATTTCAAAATGGTGACCTTTCAAAATCTGTTGGATTCTCATTTGCATTGGAAGTTCACGGTTTTCTTTAGGGCGTATTCGGAACCGTAAAAGTTCAAACTGACATGCATCTAAGGGATGAAATTTCAGAGTGTTTGTTCTGTCAAATTCATCCAAGTCAACAGAACAGTGAAACTCTGGGTCCTCTATTCTAATCCAATCCTCAGTTTTAACAGGAATAATGTCATACCTTCCCACTACTTCTCTACCCTTTCGCCTCCGGTCGTTCATTCCCAGCTCACAAGATGGCATGCCAGTAGCAAATGCCAGAAAGAAAACTCTAACTCTTGCCTTCTGAGCCTCAACATGACCTTCTTTGTTGATGACAGCTCTGTATTCATCCCAGACCTCAGCCTGAACCTCATCCTTGTTATAGGACAAGGTCTTTTCTCTATGAGCTTCTAGTTTCATGAAAGCATCTTCAATTTCCCACACAAATGTCCTCAAGTCATCCTTACTTAAACTGCCAAATTTCAAAAGTTCAGACACTTGAGGTGCATGATCTAGTATCATGGTTGGCTTCGGCTTACGCACAAATGAAGGTGTAATCCTCTCTGGTCTTATTCCAACTCTTTCCCTGTAAAATACATATTGAATTTTGACAGTATGGATTTTGCCAAACTGATCAAACTGTTGCAGTGCTGTTTCAGATATGGAGTAACATGGCTGAAGAGGCAGCTCCTGCACAGGTTCATTGTCACTTTCATCATTATAGATTTTTAACAGAAGCCCACCATCTTTAGGTTTACAGAGCCTAACAAACACAGTTTTCCAAAATCTGTTTCCAGCTAGCTTTTTCTTTGTTGGTTGCCTCAGCATTAACTTCCAGCCATCCCTTTCAAACTTGGGATTGAATTCTTCTATCGGCCCAAATTTGTCTTCTTCCTCGGGAGTGCTGCTTTCAGTTGACATGCTCTGGAGAACATCTCGCTGTTCCTTTGCTTTGGGAGTCTCCTCTTCCATCACCTGAAACTTGGCAAAGTTTTCCTCAGGAGGAGAGTCTCTGTCAAAAGGGTTTTCTCTCATGGGCATTTGTGGGGATTTTGGTGGTTTAGGTGGTGGAGGCAAAGCAGGAGGAGGGCCAGTAGAAACAGTTTGGACAGAATCAAGAGATTTGATTTCAAGCATGAAGGTGTCCTTCTCATTATCATTGTCATTGTCAAACTTGTCAAGATTGTCATATGTTGAGTTATTGAGTTGTGGGTTGTTGGACACAGGGCCGAGGCCACCCCCAGGTACATCATCTGGGTGTTCACCATCAATTATTGTCTTGAAAGGGTCAAATATGTCAGTTGAGTCAGTGTTTTGTGCTGGTGCTGGAGCTGCTGGTGCTGAACCTGCCCCAAACAGGAAGTCAGCTGCACCTGTTCCAGAATCTGTGTTTGTATTTGTCACACCAAATGCATCATCTGAAAAAAATGGATTAGCTTTCTTTGCCTCTGCAGCAATGTTTTCAAAACTAGCTGTCAGGAAAGGATTTTTGGGTTTGGCATCAAGTTGATCAAGCTTTTCACTGGCTGCTTGGGTTGGAATACTTGCAGTTGTAAAGAGATCATCCTGAAATGGATTAGCAGTTTGAGTAACAGATCCTCCATCGCCCCAGATGTCAACAGTTGGGGCAGATGTCGTACGCTTTACAAAGAAATCATCATCAAAATCCATATCTTGCTGGAATGACACCTGAGGTTTTGACTGTACTGAATCAAAAGCTTGATCACTTGATGTATCCATCATGAATGGGTTCTTAGATGAAGCGGTGGTCTGTGGTTGACTTTGATCTGAAAATGCAGGATTTGTTTCCCCAAATGCTGCAGAGAGGTCACCAAAAGCTGTAGATTGAACACCAAAAGCTGCAGATTGGTCAGCAAGTGTGGTAGACTGTTCACCAAAAGCTGTCGATTGGTCTCCAAAAGCTGCTCTCTGGTCACCAAAAGCTGCAGATTGATCACCAAAGGCTGTTGTTGTCTGTTCAACACCAAACCCACTGGAATCACCAAACCCACTTTGGTCACTCATTGAACTTGGTTCTCCAAAAGCATCATCACTGAATGAAATTGTTGGCTTTGTACTTTTGGTTTCTGGCAAATCACTGGTAGTAGGTTCTTTTTGTGGTGCAAATGGATCAAGAGTATCAATTGGATTTTTATCACTTGATTTGTGACGATTTCCAACAGAACCCCATATACCATCAATTTCTTCTGTATGAACAGTTCCAAAGGGATCAAAACTGACAGCCTTCTTCTTTGGGGCAGCAGGATCCTTTGGTGGAAGTATTCCTTCTGACTTGAAGGGGTTTGCAGATCCAGCAGTCTGTTCTTGCTCTTTGCTTACTTGCTCTACTCCCCATTGTAGGAAGTCATCCACCAGGCTGCGAGCTAGATCTGACACTGCGGTGCTCTCTGGAACCATCTGATCCTGCTCATTGAGGAAGTCCTGATCAAAGGACAGGGGACTAGAACATAGTGAAGACTGGGCACTGCTTTGGTTTGTTGAGCAGCCCAAGAACCAGTCAGACATTCCAGTATCTTGAGTGGTTACTTGGACCTTAGAGGGTGAAGTGGGATGACTAAGAAAGTCTCCAAGTCCCAAGAGGTCTTCATTGACGTAGACTTGACTCTGAGGCTGTATATTTGCATTGGTGTCATCTGTAAATGATAAGCCCAGCAGATCTTCCTCCGCTGGAGTAGGCGGATGAGGAACAGATATTACTGGTTTCTCAAACTCCAGAATATCTGTAAGGTTTTCTTGCTCCATGCTTGACCGTCTACTGCTGTAGGGCGGCTGGGGTGAGCGACTAGGAGAGTGTACAGGAGTGATTTTTAGATGAGGTAGGTCTTTCCCTGGATGGGCTATGAGAGCAGAGAGATCATTTTCGTTTTCATTCCCATTTAACTCTGTTGACATCAATTCTTCAACATCATGTTGTTCAGGCTCTTCAGATGACAATGCTTCTGAATTATCAAACTGAGTCCATGAAACCGATGAAGAATCTTTTGAATCACGTTTTTCAGCTTTAGATGGAGAAATGCGACCAGATGGTGAAATACGACCTGAAGCTAACTTCCCTAAACTTGTTTGTGTTTTCAATACATTAGTTTTGATTCTATCTTGCATCTGCAGGAAAGCCTGCCAGTGTTCTGATTTTGATTTAACTGTTTCATCAACCTTTTCATCCTCTGCTAATTCTTTGGTTAAATTTTCTCTAGAAGGTGACTTTGATGGGGACTTAGAAGGTGATTTAGATGGAGATTTATTCTTTCTATGTGCCCCTTGAGATGCTCGAATGAGAAAACCCAGACCTTTTGAAGCTTTGGCTTTTTTGAATGGACTGCTGCTTTTGAAGTGTGATCCTTTACTCTTTGGGCTTTCTACATTGGGTTTGGCTGAAGCTGTTTCTGCTTTGTCAAAGACGTCATCTTTATCAGTTGTGATCGGCGAGGGTAGATCTGGGACCAAATTTGATGATTCATCCCAGGATCCAGTGGACATCTCTAGACAAAAGGATCAACCTGAAAAACAAATATATAATTTTAATTCACATGACAGAAATGTTCACATCTATACCCCAAAATAATAATTCATTTCTTGAGAAATATTAAAATAATTGCCAATCTCTTTCTCTTCTGTGTTTGCAGTTGGTGAGTGACAGTTAAGTCTCAGTCGCCAATATTCCCACTATATCAATCAGATCTTGGACCAACCCACCAGCGGTTAAATGCAACAGCCATGTTGTACATCACTGGGGTATGAAGGCAAACCAATAACCAGGGTAAAGAGTTTTCAAGTCATCACCTATATCATTCGGCTCTGTGCACATACGTTTTTTCATGAATTCAGGGGAAGAGATTTTCTTGAATGTCGAAAAGATGATAAACCATAAGACAAACAAAACTGACATCCTAGGAAATAATATGAATAAGAATGCAAATTACAAATAGATTCAAAACATAACTACTTTCAAATAACACATGATACAATGTGATGGGTGGATGGTATGTCCATTCTATAGCCATGCTCCTGTATGACAATAAAACACCTTGGCTGTTCAGTTAGGGCAGTTCAGTTAGGAAAAAACACCTCAAGTAAGTCAGCAGATATGTTTAAAATTGTTTGAACAGCCTAAACACTATTGTTTGCATGACTGTATTCAGTCTATCAATATCCTCAGTCAGAGCTCAAATATTGTCACTAAATAATATAAGAATATGTCCATAGCTTGCATTCCAGTCCAATGACAAAATCATCACTCAAGTGAAAATATCCAAGAGTTAAACAGCAACTCACTACCTTCATCTAAAGCTCCTAAGTATGGTTTCTTCCTAAATATGACTTCTTTTCAAAATACAAATGATCTCTTGAGGAACACTGCTCTGTTGTCATGGCAATGAGGACAGAGTTCTTGTTAATTTTCATATCATCCCCAAAATACAAGGGGGATTGTAAACTGTGATGCTTTCTGGCAAACCCCTGTATGCGCATCAATGGCGATTATTCAATTATTCCCCTCTCTGTCAACTCCAGATATTGAACAACGTCAGCAAGTATTACGAGGTTTTTAGGCTTTTTTATGACAGAATAAGCTGAGTAACATTTCCCTATTGATTGTTATTGCACACAAAGGTGACCACCAAGCTGATAGGTTCTTGAATTGTGGTATGCCAGCTCCATTTCCCTGTGCTGGATGAAAGACCATTTTTGAGCACCATTGCAATAACAGACATCTGGTTAATGCCAACAAGTTAAAAACAACATATTGATCACACACAAACAGGTTTCCCTTGCATTGAAAAATGGTAAAACATTGACTGTAACCCAAGCAAATGTAATCCACCTCCAAAACAGGTTCAGGAGAAAAGGTTCTTGCTAAAAAGATGAATGGTTCTAAATACAGATTGTGATTACTGACAGATGTCGATGAAAGACTGAACAATTAATGTTTCTGCTGGAATAATGGAATTAACAACATGTGTAGTTCGGTTCCACTCCTAAATTTTAATATAAAATATATATAAAAAGAGTAATTGAATACCATTGTCAAGGTCATTGCACAGGTTGCTCATAAAACACAACTAGATGCAAATACAAAGCGTGAATGCCATTTAATTATGTACTGACAATTAAAAAGAGCATGAAGGGTAAATGAGTACAATTTTCTTTCACATCTAAAAAATTAGCAGCTACTGGATTAAAACACAAAATCTATTACAGTACAGCCCAATAAATAGGGTTTTACTACGATCACAGAAGTATATAATCAGAAGAAGAAAATTCCACCTTTTTCTGAAGAATCTTCAAAATGAAATAGCAAAATAATATTAATGAAAGTTGTCACCTAATGAGGTCAACAATATTAAAAGGCTGTGACAGATGTCATCTTCATTAAAAAGAAAATATATTTTAATATTAATTATGTATGTATTGTGTATACCGGTAGGCATGTGCAAGGTTGATTCAGAAAAATGCTAACAGCATTCCACTCAATAAATTACACGACTTTCAAATAACATCAAGCTGTCTCTCAAGTACAGATGTTCTATCTGTACCACAAGGAACATATTGTACCGAACACAATGTATCTCACATTAGATAGAGTTTCGGGCAAACAGAAATTCAGGTTTTTAAGTTTGGCTGAAGCATCATTACTTCAGCAAGGCTGGCCAAAAAATGATAAGTTTTGCTTTGGCAAAGTGTCTGTTACTTACCATAAATTCACTTAATACATGATATGGTTGCTGAACTCACATAGTCCTTTGTAACACATAAATTGAAGATACATGTAAAATTGTTTTGATAATGAAGGACTATTTCTGTCTCACCAGAATCCACTGGTCCTAGAATATCAGTCTCAACTGTACCAATCCAGCTGGAGAACACTGGACATACACGTGTCACATATATTTATCTACCAATAGATGATAAAATTATTACAAGATTTAACAGCAACACTTAGAAACAATCAATAATACATCTTATGCTAATCACGACATTGCTTGGGAACCACACATATGCTATGGTAATAATCTATACTTCACAACCACCACAGATCATTAACGCTTGCTTTTAACCTCATTCCCCCGCTCCACAAAGACACATTCGTTATACATGATCACTCCTTCAGTAATCCATGGACAATCACATTCATATTAAGTGTGCAAGTACAGAAACAGTAATGACACAAAAAAATTAAAAACCCTAACCACAAGCCTACCTTACTACTACAACCAATGTAGGCACCAATGGAATTTCATCCAACTGCTTGCGAATGCTGACAGACGTTGTGGAGGACATTAACACAGTGCCAGTGAGTGATTGGTAGAGAGTTTGCAGGAAGTTAGAAGTGGTAGGTGGAATTTTGAGGCGTGATGGCACTAGATGTCACTCTAGAAAAGAGTCAGCATCCAGCGTGTTGTCACAACCACCATGTTTCTATCGTGTCAGCCGGAACTTGGAATCGCAGCTTGCGTTGGTCACATGACTTGTGCAGCACAAGATTTACGATAATTTCCAAATTTGGATCACTGTTGTAGTGTTGTAAAAGAAGTCCATTGGGAACACCATATTGATGTTCTAAGTAAAAAATCCTTGATAGATGGAAGGGAAAGGCTAATGTTGCATATAATAGTGAATCTCTCAGTTGGACTTCATTATTATGAATGGGAATTTGAATAAAATATATTGAGTTGAAGTGACCAGAATGTCTAATCTGTCATTGCTATGAAGGGGAGAATGAATTATTAAACCACTGACTGTGTGTGAACCATTTTGAATCTGTGGATTGAATATTGCGTTGTTTTCAGCACAGAGTCGATCTGGTTATAATGAGAATACTTCAAGCCGGGAGCAAAGCTTAGGTTGACGAATAAGTCGGGGAAAATCAATACCTTTCGTAGAATGAAGCCGATCTCCTCTCCCACACAACCTCTTGTCCTTCACAAGCACTGTGCTGAGCTTACAGATTAGACTCATAAGCCTGTTGCCCTAGCCTGTAAGCAAACTTTCCATAAAATTGGATGAAATATTGTTTCACCTGTCAATGATTGGCCTCATTGGTTCCAAGGATTCGGCAAATGGTAGCCGAGAGTTCTTCCTTGATAATCTAACCTGCTTACTACTGATCCGTCAATGCACTGGTGACAAGCATGATTCCATCAGTGTTGCAACTTCAGTATGGGCTATGACACAATGATGGTGCAAAGTCATCAACACCTTCCACATTGCTGACTCGGTGGCAATGTGCTGAAACCCTGCTCCAGACTGTCTGAAGCATTACAAGCCATGGCACCAACATATACACCTCTGATGCCCTAACCACATGACTCGATGAAAATTAATATCACAGTGGCATGCTTCTGATACTATGCCAATGGGAATAACCATCTATGAAAGCATGGTTAATTTGTAGCTTGTGCAAATTCACTGGTTGAGTCTGAAATTACATACTGGTGGAGTCTCCAGCTTCTGACTACATGTATCTCAAACCATACCAACTAGGCAGGGACGTAACTGGATCAGGAACTGTGTACCACCTCTGACACTCAATCCCAACAAGACTACATCGAACATGCAAAGGCACTTACAGGATAACGTATATCTGTAAATTGTATATTCATATGTTTTATCACCCTTCCCACATCATGCCCAAACCATGATGATTCATATATGATGTCTGACTAACTTTCAACAAGGCACTCAATATTTGTTGATTCAAATTACATCTGTCTTTATTACCTTTCCACACAAATCTACATCATGAAATATACACCACTGACAGTATATAAGCAAAGTAATGATTTGAATATGGCTGTTGTTCCGGTTAACATTTATAATCCGTACATCTGTAGATATTATATCATTAACAACTTTGTGAAATATTTGAAATATGTTCATTCTGAGAAACATTGTTAGCAAACATGATTCTTCGTTCCATACTATGTACACATTTGGTAACTCAATAACTATATTATGTACTATTTTGTACCGTAGGTAGTATGATCTTGTATGCAAATATATTATGTCCAAAGTCATCAAGTGGGCATTACGTCTCCATTCTTAGTCTCTGTACATCTTCTGATATTAATATCATCAACAACTCTGTGAATTTTCTATTTTTAAATATGTTTACTCTGCGAAAGATTGTTAGCAAACTCGTTTCTTCGATCCATACTATGTACACATTTGGTAACTCAACAACTATATTATGAACTATGTTGTACTGTAGGTCGTATGGCCTCATATGCAAATAAATCGCTCTCTCTCTATAATACTGTAGCAATGCATCTGAATGCAACATCAAATCACAATGCAATTTCACATCATGCATGAACAACCGGTGATGTATGTGTCAGTGGAAGTGTATGTGCCTATTTGGGAACTAACAATAACTGAAGCACTTGATCTAAGCACACTTGTAAAAATGCTTTGGAGAGAGTATTTCAATGAAAAGACACAATGACAAATTGAGTGTACAAAATACAAGTAATGTAGAGGTGAGACATCAGTATCCAAAGCTGCCCGGCAAACCCAAAAAGAGTAACTGCTTGACTGTGGGAGAAGTACCATCAAATGGGTAGGGCTGTTCCAGGGTGTCACACGCCGAAAAAGACAAGAATATCTTTTCATCATATCTATTGCACCATGCATTAGATTCAAACCTGCTCCTGTTCTCAAAAGATAATTCCGTACAATAGCTGGCAATTTTCAACATTTACCATCAAAACTGGGCTCTGACAAGTCTGCTTGAAAGCAAGGTGACCTGTGAAGGGCGTGACCCTTAGAGCTTACTGTAGGCAGCAAAGATTGTGGTTGGCTTGGAAAAGTCAGCAATGGGTTGTGCACCTATGCTGTTACACCATGTTTATACATTAATTAAGGTTTAGCCTCAAATTCACACAAGGCAGAAAATCCTTGACCATGATCAGAATGTGGATGGTGGGGAAATGTGGGCCGGTGTCTGACATGAATGGCGAACTGATCTGGTTATTGTGTAAGGATATTGGACTGGTCAATGATACGCTGATCAAATGTAATGTCACTGGTACATCGGGCACCAGTCGTTACTACCCTGTGTACTGGATATCAACGATTTATGCTGATGAGATGGCATACAGATATTGGACGCCTGGTTCCCTGACATGTACTCAATAAATAATATGTGAGATATTTTTAGGCGGTGAGTGTATGCAAGAGACCAGGCACCTGCCAACAGGGCTCAGCTTGGTGTAGCTTGTCAGGGGCAACCATACACCAGTTAATCAACAGAATTACATCATGGTATCATGCATGTATTGTTAAACACAGTGGACACAACAGATATTAATTTCCATGTCCCAAATTGAAGAGGATTCATCATGACAAAGCAGCATGGGGTCTTCTTTAACCACTGTAACCATAACAAGGCTTCATTGGGAAGGGGAGGGGAGAGAGATGGGGACATTATCTAAGACACCATGACAAGGCTTCAAGGGGACATATTACCTCAGACACCATAACAAAGATGCACTGGGACACATATTACCACAGGCACCATGACAAAGATGCCTGGAAACATCCATGCGTATACCTTGGACACCATGACAAGGCAGCATGGGGACACATATTACCTCAGACACCATAACAAAGATGCACTGGGACACATATTACCACAGGCACCATGACAAAGATGCATGGGAACACATATTACCACAGACACCATGACAAAGCTGCATCGGGACACACATTACCTCCGACACCATGACAAAGATGCATGGGAACACATATTACCACAGACACCATGACAAAGATGCATGGGGACACATATTACCACAGACACCATGACAAAGATGCATGGGAACACATATTACCACAGACACCATGACAAAGATGCATGGGGACACATATTACCACAGACACCATGACAAAGATGCATCGGAACACATATTACCACAGACACCATGACAAAGATGCATGGGGACACATATTACCTCAGACACCATGACAAAGATGCATGGGGACACATTACCTCAGACACCATGACAATGCTACATATTACTTTAACATTACAACCACAACAAAGCTACATGGAAACACTAAATACCTTGTGTCAAAACTAGTGCCAAAAAGTCCAGTTCTAAGCCTCTTTAATAAACTACTAATAAACAACATGACAGAGCCTCTGCTGCTTTGAATTGTGATGTAAATATTTGCTAATTCTAAGATGGTGTTTGGTACTTGTGCACGCTATTTAGGTTAATCTTTGACAAAAACCTTCACCAGAATATTACCACTAAGTCAGGCATTCAGACTCATACAAGCTTAATTTGACTTCGGTGCTCTCGAGGCAACTATTCAAAAGACAAATTATGCATCAATTGATTTTCGGATATTTCCTGCGTAATGCATTACTTAGGCAGAAATTGGTATTTTGGAATATCCCTCCTGGCCTGCTTCCCGTTTGACATTACCATTATTTTCTCCTACAAACAATGGAGGAAAGAAACCCATACCATCAGTCTCATGGGACATATTGACTCCTTGTCATCTCCACCCCATTGAGGCACTATCCCATCTATCCTACATGAACAAACTGGAATGCCACCCCAAGATGTAGGCTGGCTACATTCCCCATTATATTCAACGTTACAGATATTTCATACCATCCAGTCAGACACATCCTTTCCACTCCTCAACCACAACTTCTGTGACCCAAAACATGTATGCAGAATTAGCATAAACACTGCACCACAGACTTAACAAGCAGTCACTCGTACCAGTCACTAGAGGTGACCAGTATGAGTGAGTGAGTGAGTGAGTGAATGAGTGAGTGAGTGAGTGAGTGAATTTAGTATTACACTGCACTCCACAATATTCCAGCTATATGGCGGCCATCTGTAAATAAACGAGTCTGGACCAGACAATCCAGTGACCATGAGCATTGGTCTACACAATTAGGATATAATGACATGTGTCAACCAAGTCAGCGAACCTGACCACCCGATCCCATGAGTCACCTCTTACGACAAGCATGGGTTACTGAAGACCAATTCTAACCTAGTCTTCATGGGTAGAGTGAGTGAGTAAGTGAGTGAGACTGAGTCAGTGAGTGAGATGGGTTGATCCACTTTAAACTGCATGAAAGTAAATTTGGGATGTGTCATCTTAATGTTGGTGGAAACCCAATGTGATGCAGGTGAAATCAACAAGCATGGGTATGATGCTGACATTCACTAGGCCCGGTGAAGCCTGTCTAATCTGTCTCACAGTCCTTGCATCATCATATTTCAATATTCCAGCAATATCACAGCGGGGGAAACCAGAAATAGGCTTCACACATTGTGCCTTATGTGGGGGAATCGAACCTAGATCTTCATGGCATGACGAGCAAACGCCTTAACCACTAGGCTACACCACCACCCCACCCCCTTAATGAAGTAAACCTAGATTTTCCACTGGTTCAAATCTTACACCACTTTCTTTCTTTCCATAAAAATGACATAAGCCCATACAGGCATATATTATGTACCCAACCCACACCAAACCAAACTCTGCACACTTACCTTAATTGGTCTCTCCCACTTGTTAGGGAGTTCTGACCTTGCTACAAAATATATGCATAATGGGCATTCATTACCATAGCAAGAGCCACTGCTACCCCTACTGCCACCCCTACTCCATAATCTACCCTGGGACTTTACACTAATCTGGGGCATGCACCGGGGCATGCATGCATAGGGAAACACTACGCAGTTGAAATCTATACTGAACATCTGGCAGTATTTACTGGTGCTGACCTTGCTGCATAATGCATTACACATATGAGAGTGGTGAATCTGATCGATTTAGTGCTAAATCTCCTCTCACATTCACAAATGCGATGTACTATACAGACTAGTGTTACTGGTAACTAGTCTGGCCTTTGCAAATATTGTGGGCAGCAGATCCTGGTATCTACTGCCCCAACCACTCTTATCTGCACTCTCTATCCTATTTCTCCAGCTACTTGCCAGTTGTCATCCATGCTGCGTGATGTATGCAACAAGTGTTGGCATCCATTATAACCATTCAAACAGTATAGTCAGCTTCTAGTCAGGTACTTGTCCTGACATAGCACTTGTATACATTCATTCCACCACCTCCAACACACTTATTAGTTGACCTCTCCCACTTTGTAGTAGTCCTGACTTTGTCAAATAATGTACATAGTCCTTGCAGCATTACTCTTACCACCACCACCACCTCCACCTCCAACACACTTATTAGTTGACCTCTCCCACTTTGTAGTAGTCCTGACTTTGTCAAATAATGTACATAGTCCTTGCAGCATTACTCTTACCACCACCACCACCACCACCTCCAACACACTTATTAGTTGACCTCTCCCACTTTGTAGTAGTCCTGACTTTGTCAAATAATGTACATAGTCCTTGCAGCATTACTCTCCACCACCACCACCACCTCCAACACACTTATTAGTTGACCTCTCCCACTTTGTAGTAGTCCTGACTTTGTCAAATAATGTACATAGTCCTTGCAGCATTACTCTTACCACCACCACCTCCACCACCACCAGGTGTGCAGCAAGCCAATTTTTGTGTGTAACAAGCCCGATAGGTTCGAAAGCTTCATATTTAGATAGCATTGAGGGCTTGTCCAACCTTTTCAGCAACAATTCTGTGTAAGCCTGGGCTGTTTTTTTTAATGATAGCTATGCCCCTGACCACTCCCATTTTCAACCTTCCACCTTGTACTAGTGCTGACCTTGCCACACAATGTACATAGCCATTGAAGACATCCATTACTCTCACCACCACCACTATCACCATCACCCACACTCCCATTTTCAACCTTCCACCTTGTACTAGTGCTGACCTTGCCACACAATGTACATAGCCATTGAAGACATCCATTACTCTCACCACCACCACTATCAATCACCCACGCTCCCATTTTCAACCTTCCACCTTGTACTAGTGCTGACCTTGCCACACAATGTACATAGCCATTGAAGACATCTGTTACTCTCACCACCACCACCACCACTATCACCATCACCATCACCCACACTCCCATTTTCAACCTTCCACCTTGTACTAGTGCTGACCTTGCCACACAATGTACATAGCCATTGAAGACATCTGTTACTCTCACCACCACCACTATCACCATCACCCACGCTCCCCATTTTCAACCTTCCACCTTGACCTTGCCACCATTGAAGACATCTGCTTGCCACACAATATACATAGCCTTTGAAGACATCCATTACCTCACCACCACTATCACTGTCACACTCCATTTTCAACCTTCCACCTTGTACTAGTGCTGACCTTGCCACACAATGTACATAGCCATTGAAGACATCTGTTACTCTCACCACCACCACCACCACTATCACCATCACCATCACCCACACTCCCATTTTCAACCTTCCACCTTGTACTAGTGCTGACCTTGCCACACAATGTACATAGCCATTAAAGACATCCGTTACTCTCACCACCGCCATCACCACCTCCCATTTCTATAAGTCATGACCTTGCCACATAATGTACATAGAACTTGTAGACATCCGTGACTCTAACCACCACCACTATCACCATCACCATCACCCACACTCCTATTTTCCACCTTCCACCTTGTACTAGTGCTGACCTTGCCACACAATGTACATAGCCATTAAAGACATCCGTTACTCTCACCACCACCATCACCACCTCCCATTTCTATAAGTCATGACCTTGCCACATAATGTACATAGAACTTGTAGACATCCGTGACTCTAACCACCACCACCAACACTCTATTTTCAACCTCCCATATGTTCAAGTTCTGACTTTGCCACATAATGTACATAGCCCTTGTAGACATCCCTCTAACCACCAGTACCACCACCACCACCACCACCACCACCCACACTCTGTGTTCAACCTCCCACCTTGTGCTAGTCTTGACCTTGTTCCACAATATATGCAGCAGTAGGTGTACAAAACCAAAGGCACATACCAGCCAGAAAATCAATGCCTAGCCAACGACCACTATCCTCGTCCGGCTAAATGATGGATGATTGACGCAACAGGGATCGCATCTTTCAAGATGAATAGAGAGTAATTACATGCCATAATGACTGCCATTACACACAGTGTCTAAGGCAGGAGGCTGCAGCAGCAGAGTTTGTACATGCTGCGTGTGAGTGAGTTGGTATTAGACGGCTGGGACAACCTACTCTTTCCACATAACATGTAATATAACGACATACAGGCAGCCATTGTGGTTTTTATTGGGTAACTAACGTCACCTGACATTGGTTTCTTTTTTCATATTCTAAAACAAATTGTAGTAACTTTTGTAAAATTACATTTCATACATGGAAACATCCTTTGCACAAATCTGTATCGGTCAGTATATGTTAACAAAGCATGACACTCCCTTCAGAATTTTCAAAAGCCTCTATGTTGGCAATCTGTAACTGCAAAACATCGGAAAATTGAGTAACATACTTCTAGATGGCATGGGCAATTAAAATGATTTATTAATCTCTGCCCCACGAAGATTCAAGTTGGAATGCAATCTTTGAAATCTGTGAAGAGGTTTTTATGGAATTGGGTGGTCAGACTCCCGGACTTGGTTCATGCATGTCATCGTAACACGCCTGCACAGATCGATGCCCATCACGTCCATCAACAGATCGTCTGATACAGACTCGATTATATACAGATTGCCACAGTACAGCTGGATTATTGCTGAGGGTGACATCAAAATAAACACAAACTTTATTCTTTAATTAAAAACACAACATGATAACAAAGGATAATGATAAGTTGAGATGATCACTATGTATGTACAAGTTTCCTAGTTGTATTATAACTATTGTTTTGTGAGGTGAATCCTCACCTGAACATTGAATTCATGATGGAGTGAGTGAAGTGAGTGAGTGAGTTTAGGCTTACGCTGCTTTCAGCAATATTCCATCAATATCACGGCAGAGCCAGAAAAGAGCTTCACACATTGTACCCATGTGGAGCATCTAACCCGGGTCTTCTGCACGACGAGCAAATGCTTTAACCACTTGGCTACCCCACCACCCTGAATTCAAGCTGGACAAATCTGATGAGTGTATACAGAACTGGTGACACATCAATAAGGCTGCGCAATATAACCGGTTTACCGGTATTTACCGGTTCAGACATGAAAACGATACATATTGCGATACACTGATCGAAAACCGGTATTTTGACATGCATTTGGAAAACTTCGTAACAATCTTCGGATGTTTCTGTTTTTTTAATTCTTCCTTTCCTTTTTTATTTGTGGCAACTATTGTTTATATTTTTATTAAAGCTTAATCAAGCATAGTCATTTTTTGTGTTTTTGCTATATCAATCAAGCATTAATTCGATCATAAGTAGGGTTTTTTTGTTAAAAAAAAGAACTTCTTGCAATATATTGCAATGCATATCGCAATATATGCTTTTGCATCGCAATATATCGCAATATGAAAATTCTCTGCAATACCCACCCCTACACATCAACAAAGGATATATGCACTTTTTAATACATCATGGTTGTGGTTTTACCATCTTGTCACATTACATTGTTGAGAATAATTCCTTCCTGTAACATGGAAGGGGAAATTGGTATTACTGGTTCTGACAACTTGATTAATACATGCACTGTGAGTGATTTATCTTGCATGAACTTCTAATCATACAGAAATGGTTTATGGCAAAATAATATGTATAATTTACACTGGTGGAATACAAAGATGTTGATTAATTGAAGTGAAAAGCATGATGAAAGTAGAACCTTACAGTAATGAACGCTGGCGGAAATATCAGTCAGTCAGACAAAACACAGAGTCCTCGTTATGTGGGAAACATAATGTATTCCAACTGTATATGGAATATCTGCTGTGTTACCCTGTCCTAAATTAAGATTCATGTTCTAGTTAAATGGACACTAGGTACCATAATATGTAGATTATATATTGGACAAAAGTAGTTAGGGATATATGTCAATTTTGAAATTATGAATAATGATCCATTTATTCATTGTCACACTGATAAAATATCAATCATAAAAATGCCAATATCCCTAACTTATTTTGTCCAGTATATGTATCATGACAAGAATTAGATGGCTTTCTTCATACATACATTTTCTTGTTTTTAACAAAAGATTACATAAAACCAGTTCATAGAAACACATATTCCTGAATAGCTGATTCATTAATGAATATGGTGATGTTCAAATTTTCGGGACTACAGTGGTAAAGTATATGTTGATAGAATGTGAATACCTATCATCAGTGTGTGTCCCATTGTCATCACAGTGTCAACAAGTGTGCAGATTGTTTTCCCTCATCAGTAAGCAGAGAAGTTATTTGATATTGAGGCTGAAACAACAACTAGGGTCGTGACCTTGTCCACCTTACGGACAGACCCAGCTGGTTCCATTATTGTAGTGCCAGCAAGTGTGAAGGGTTCCTTTTCCCTCATCAGTAGGTAGACTGACTGACTGAGAGTTTGGTTTTACACCGCTTTTAGCAATATTCCAGCAACATCAAGGCGGTCAGTAGGTAGAGAAGTCATTATGTGATGGTAATGCTGAAACTGCAGTTAGGGTTGTGACCTTGTCCAAAAGCACTAGTACAGAACATACACACTACCGAACTAATGCTTATTCCCTGAATATATATAATTCTGATAGTAACAAATAAACCCATTTAAATTGAAAAGGAGCCCCAGTGAGTCGGGAAAATCTAGACTTGCTTCATTTAGGGCTTTAGCATTGCAGGGAGAACTAGGCAGTTGGGAAAATAATGTGGTTCAGGGACTGTGAGACAGACTATACCGAACAGAGTGAGTTAGGAATTTTAATTCTTGTGAGTGAGAACCTTGCCTTGATTAAACTGACTCTCAGGAAGTTCTAGTAATAAACAACTATAAAATGAAACGTTTTTAAGATCTCACCTGGTAACCCATATCATTTCGTTCATTTCACTTAACGTCCATGGCTCTTAAGATTACATTCTGATGAATCTACTGCCAAACCTGCCTTCCAAAAACATCAAACGACTCCAAGTCTCAACAGATGAAGAAAATCAATGTTCAGAGTGGTCTTATTGCCTGATCACTGAGCATTTGTGATACAAGTTTTGTAAACACAGCTCTTGATGTGGTGGTACTCTGAAAATAGCAAACTCAATATTTCCTCACTGGCCATGGCCCTTGTGGCTGTGTTTCCTAGAAACCAAACTGCTGTAGATACTACTTCCCTGTTATTTGGTTATCTTCACGGCTGTCACTTCAGTTCACCTCTTTTATAAGCCCTTGGGATGACAGGAAAATAAATGTTTCCAGTAACAAGCTTAGGATTACAATCATAATGAAATTTCTGAACTTTTATTGTCGGACGATTGCATATTAGAGGCTTAGTTTGATCAATAAAATGTTCAGTTCTTCTCCAAAATATCCTTCCAATACATTAGTCTGACAACTTTATTATAAATATGTGAAAGAAACACATTATTAATCAATAATGTGATTATGTTTTTCATCAAGTTGTATTAAATCTACTGAGGGCCATTAACATAACAAGGGATCATGTGATTTAATCAACTGACAGTTATCTGAATAATGGGGTTAGTATATCAAGCAAGACATCGAAGATGCCTTGAACATTCAGATTATCAGGGTATGCTGATGCTTGTGGTTCTATGTCTGGATGAGTGGGTTAAACACTCACTAAGGATTTATGATAATGTTTCAGTTAAGCTCAGTGATATTTGGAGCCGAGTCTGTGCTTCAGAAAATGACAAGGAAGAGTGTTATGTCCATGGAGTTGTTGGGATGATCTGACGTCCATGGTGTTGTTGGAATGATCTGACGTCCATGGAGTTGTTGGGATGTATCTTATGTTGAAGAGGTTGCTTGAATATATTTCATTGCCATGAAGGTTTTGGGCTGTGTCTGATGTCCATGAAGGTGTTGGGCTGTGTCTGATGTGCATGAAGGTTTGGGGATGTGTCTGATGTCCATGAAGGTTTTGGGATGTGTCCGATGTCCATGGAGTTGTTGGGATGTGTCTGGTGTTGAAGAGGTTGCTTGAATATATCTCATTTCCATGAAGGTGTTGGGCTGGTGTCTGAATATGTGGTGCATGAAGGTGTGGGCTGTGTCTGATGTGAAGGTGTTGGGCTGTGTCTGATGTCCATGTCCATGAAGGTTTTGTTGTCTGATGTCTGTGTCTGATGTATTTCATGAAGGTTTGGGGATGTGTCTGATGTCCATGAAGGTTTTGGGATGTGTCTGATGTCCATGGAGTTGTTGGGATGTGTCTGGTGTTGAAGAGGTTGCTTGAATATATCTCATTTCCATGAAGGTGTTGGGCTGTGTCTGATGTGCATGAAGGTGTTGGGATGTGTCTGATGTCCATGAAGGTGTTGGGCTGTGTCTGATGTACATGAAGGTTTTGGGATGTGTCTGATGTCCATGAAGGTTTTGGGATGTGTCTGATGTCCATGGAGTTGTTGGGATGTGTCTGGTGTTGAAGAGGTTGCTTGAATATATCTCATTTCCATGAAGGTGTTGGGATGTGTCTGATGTTGAAGAGGTTGCTTAAATATATCACATTTCCATGAAGGTGTTGGGCTGTGTCTGACGTCCATGGAGTTGTTGGGATGTGTCTGATTTTCAAGGAACTGTTATAATGTGTCTGATGTCAATAGAGTTGTGTCTGATGTCAACAGAGTTGTGTCTGATGTCAACAGTTGTGTCTTATGTCAATAGAGTTGTGTCTGATGTCAATGGAGTTGTTGGAATGTCTGATTTTCAATGAATTTTTAGAATGTGTCTGATGTCAAAAGAGTTGTGTCTGATGTCAATGGAGTTGTTGGAATGTTTTAATGTCCATGGAGTTGTGCAGATGTGTTTAATGTCTATAGAGTTGTGTATGATATTCAAGGACTTGTTGGAATGTGTCTGATGCCCACTGTCAGTATCAGAGCAATGCTCTGTTGAGTTGTGTATCATCTCTATATGCATACTTGACATAAGACTTGAGTTGGCAGGCAGACAGTATTTGCAGACACCAGGCTTTGAAATACAGAGCGGAATAATTTATACATGGAAGCACACAGACATAGCTGTCTCATGACAAGGCACAGTTTCTCTTACAAATATAACGTCTTGACATATCCTGATGCTTCTTTATACAGGTATCAAAGAATTAATGGACACAGGGTTTCACAGGAAGCAACCCCCAAATGCTTTTAGGATAAGCTCCATTTTATGTGAACCCTGAGTCCTCCATTATGTTCTGATTGACATATTTACAATTATTGTATTTCTGCTGAGTGGCAGTCCATCTTTCCCTATCAGCCATTAAGGAGTCACTCTTGAACATCAAAGACTATGAGTTGTAATAGGCATCTCAATGTGCCAATCAGAGATTATATATATAACCAGTAATGGTGACATCCTCAAAACTATACAACCACGTCAAGATCATCACTATATATAATATCATTTCATCAATATTGTTGAAAATATCATAATATTATCAAGATCATCATGTATAATTGTCATAAACATATCACCAAGTTAATATTTTCAAGATACTTTCATCATATCAGATATTGTCAAGATCATCATGATTATATCACAAGTATATAACTGTTGTCAATAACATCATGCTCAGTAGGGGTGAAACAGTATGCTCTTACCACGGTACGGTACGTATTGCGGTACAAGGCCTTCGGTTTGGTCAGTTTAGGTTATATATATGTGAAATAGTGAAATTTTGACAAAATGATTCCATTTCTAGACATTTTAGAAAGGTTTTAAAGGGTTAATAAAATGACGGTACGAAAACGGAAAACACCGAATTTTTGGATTGCATTACGGCATACCGAACCAAAGGCAAAATACCGCGGTTTGACTACTATCGTAATCTTGTATAACAATGTCATTTGATATATCACCATGTATAATACTGTTGATATCATCATGTACAAAATTGTCAAGAGCACCATCATAAATAATGATCCTCATGTATAACAGTCAATATGATATCATTATTTCTAATACTTACAAGATATTATCATCATGCATAATAGTGTCCATCATAATGTATAACACTGTCATGACCATCATATTTAAAATTGTCAGTGTCATCTAAAATTATAAATCTGTCAATACTTTACTATCATGCACAACACTATCAATATTCAATATCCTATAATCATTTATGATACTTTTATGATCTACTATTATTTGGCTGATCATGTGATAAAACAAACATGATAATTCAATCCCGATCAGACCAAAATTCGTCAAAATAATGAAAACTAATTATAAATACACATCAATGCATCAATACATTTCTGTTGTAAACCATTAACCTAGCGAACTGACATCAAAGATACATAATTTCAATTAGATCAACCAGCCAAATAACCATTAGTATGCTTAACACAGACATAATGAGCAGCAGTCATAGCAACAGCTTATAATCCCCGCTTGAGTTGAGGACCAGTCCCAATGTGAGGCACCTAACAGCCATGGCCAACCTTTAGTGAAAACAACAGCATCATTGATCACGGACTGTTTGCAAGTGTGGCTTGTTATCCCCCATCCTCAGCCAGAAATTACATAAAGATGAAGGCTTACCCAAGTACTGTGAATTATGCATTACTACACTATAGACAGACTGGAGCACCAGCTCTACTGGAACTGGCCCTCATAGAGATGCTTAACAGTACTTGTGTAATTTGTGTACAGAATACTCCAGGAAAGGTAAAATATAGTCAGAAAGTTAATTTAGTAAGTACATGTTATGACTCCTGGACCATTGCTTCAGATTTACCAGGGCCAGGCCTGGCCACTGTACCTTGCCAAAAGACCCGTGAAGGTCCGGGTTAAAATGTGCCTTCAGTAACCCATGCTTGTCCTAAGAGGCAACTAACGGGATCGGGTGGTCAGCCTCGCTGACTTGGTTGACACATGCCATTGGTTCCCAATTGTGCAGATCGATGCTCATGTTGTTGATCACTGGATTGTCTGGTCAAGACTCGATTGTTTACAGTCCACCGCCATATAGCTGGAATATTGCTGAGTGCGGCGTAAAACTAAACTCACTCACTCACCTTGCCAAAACATCCAACGTTTGAAATGTCCTCCATTTTCTACCCAAAATGATGTTTTCTCTAGCCCTATGTTACTGAAACCTATCCATCCTTTTCCAAGATGATGTGTCATTGGATAAGTATGAATATTATATCTCCAGCTTGGTGTGACACTTGCCATAATGAATTCCAGTAAGGTTAGGTATGAAACTTGCATATCTTGGGCATATCGTGATCCTATGATTGTAGGTTAAAGTCCAACATTTACACACTGATTATGTTAGCTGGTTTATTAGCAACAAGCCCAAGTTTGTGACTTTTCCAAAGAGGTATCTTCATCACTTTCAGAATTTCCTTGTACATTAAGCTGACAGGTTATTATGTACTGTGGTGTATGAAATAAGGTCCGTCCGACCGCCCAAGATGGGCTAAATTTATAGTCTAAATTTACAGCTAGCAAGCCCGATGGTCTGGTAAAAAATTTAAATATAAAAATTTTAGTCGGATTTCTCTGAAAATGACTTTTGTGAATAGGCTGTATGACAGTAAATGTATGTCTAAGGTTCACAGAATTTTTCATTGTTGAGTTATTGTCTTTGGATTGTCTGGTCTGGTTAAATCTAGTTTGGGCTGGTAACATTTTGAAGTTACTACCAGCCCTGATGTCTGACTGGGTTTTGGCTTATTTCAAACACTGTATACTATGAACAATGGCATAAAACAACTCAGTCACAGTATCGCATAGAGAAAAAATGACACACAGACAAATATTAATGACTAATAAAGAGGAAAGGTGAAGGAAGAGAATCTTTTCATTCTGATGACACTAAGCTAATGCATCACGAGTATGCCCATATTAACAGTCATGGTGAAGGTGATTATATCTTGCAGACAGACATCAAGGGGATAGTGACAGTATCGTTCCCACAGAAGACTTAATCTGGCAGGGAAAGTCAGAAGATGTTGTCATGAGGTTGGTCTATCTGTCTAGCTCCATGCTGACCTAGTTTCTCTGAGTACCACCAGTTGATGACCTTTCATCCAAGCCCTGGATCATGACAGAGTGAACCAGAGAAAAATTTATATAACATTGTGAGTGAATGTTGTTTATGCTGAGTTGCATAATCTAATATTTCTTAGAAGATTGAATATGACTGAATCTTGGCCACTCAAACCAGTAGTTGATAGCACAAATAGAGATTCTCACCCAAGTGTCTACTGATATCAATGATATCAACACGAGTTGATAAAGATACAAATATCCGAGGCTTGGATATTTTTACTTTTATCAACGAGTGTTGATACAATTGATATCAGTAGATTACGAGGGTGAGATTCTATTTATCATAAAAATCACTCTTCGTTAGTTTTCAATGAAAAATGTGCATCTCTGAACACAGTATTGCCATTAGAATTGCTGTGCAGTGATGTCATAGCATTGTGACATCATCAAGTTCATGATGTCATAGCATTGTCAGGGCATTGTACAAAAATCTACTGTCAAAAGCGATATCTCCTAGGATATATCGTGTGATCTCCCACAAAGCAATATCTCCTGTGGAACACAGTTTTGGATGATAAACATCAATCCACATCATCAGGGCGTGATGACACACACATCTGGCTCATGTGTATGAGAAAGAGCAATATTTATGGATGTTAACTTCTTTACTGTGAATCAACAGCTTATAATCCCCAAGGCTTGAGTTGAGGACCAGTCCCAATGTGAGGGCACCTAACAGCCATGGCCAACCTTTAGTGAAAACAACAGCATCATTGATCACCGGACTGTTTGCAAGTGTGGCTTGTTATCCCCATCCTCAGCCAGAAATTACATAAAGATGAAGGCTTACCCAAGTACTGTGAATTATGCATTGCTACACTATAGACAGACTGGAGCACCAGCTCTACTGGAACTGGCCCTCATAGGATGCTTAACAGTACTTGTGTAATTTGTGTACAGAATACTCCAGGAAAGGTAAAATATAGTCAGAAGAGTTAATTTAGTAAGTACATGTTATGACTCCTGGACCATTGCTTCAGATTTACCAGGGCCAGGCCTGGCCACTGTACCTTGCCAAAGACCCGGTGAAGGTCTGGGTTAAAATGTGTAGCCTTTAGTAACCCATGCTTGTCACTAAGAGGCGCACTAGCGGGATCGGTGGTCCAGGCTGCAAAAGCTGACTTGGTTGACACATGCCATTGGTTCCCAATTGTGAAGATCGATGCTCATGTTGTTGATCACTGGATTGTCTGGTCAAGACTTCGATTGTTTACAGACCGCCCATAATATAGCTGGAATATTGCTCTCACCTTGCCAAAACATCCAGCGTTTGAAATGTCTCCATTTTCTACCCAAAATGATGTTTTCTCTGGCCCTATGTTACAAATCCATTCTTTCCAAGATGATAGTGTCATTGGATAAGTATATGAATATTATATCTCCAGCTTGGTGTGACACTTGCCATAATGAATTCCAGTAAGGTTAGGTATGAAACTTGCATATCTTGGGCATGTCATTGATCCTATGATTGTAGGTTAAAGTCAACATTTACACACTGATTATGTTAGCTGGTTTATTAGCAACAAGCCCAAGTTTGTGACTTTTCCAAAGAGGTATCTTCATCACTTTCAGAATTTCCTTGTACATTAAGCTGACAGGTTATTATGTACTGTGGTGTATGAAATAAGGTCCGTCCGACCGCCCAAGATGGGCTAAATTTATAGTCTAAATTTACAGCTAGCAAGCCCGATGGTCTGGTAAAAAATTTAAATATAAAAATTTTAGTCGGATTTCTCTGAAAATGACTTTTGTGAATAGGCTGTATGACAGTAAATGTATGTCTAAGGTTCACAGAATATTTCATTGTTGAGTTATTGTCTTTGGATTGTCTGGTCTGGTTAAATCTAGTTTGGGCTGGTAACATTTTGAAGTTACCAGCCCTGATGTCTGTCTGGGTTTTTGGCTTATTTCATACACTGTATACTATGAACAATGGCATAAAACAACTCAGTCACAAGTATCGTACAGAAAAAGGACACACAGACAAATATTAATGACTAATTAAAGAGGAAAGGTGAAGGAAGAGAATCTTTTCATTCTGATGACACTAAGCTAATGCATCACGAGTATGCCCATATTAACAGTCATGGTGAAGGTGATTATATCTTGCAGACAGACATCAAGGGGATAGTGACAGTATGCGTTCCACAGAAGACTTAATCTGGCAGGGAAAGTCAGAAGATGTTGTCATGAGGTTGGTCTATCTGTCTAGCTCCATGCTGACCTAGTTTCTCTAAGTACCACCAGTTGATGACCTTTCATCCAAGCCCTGGATCATGACAGAGTGAACCAGAGAAAAATTTTATATAACATTGTGAGTGAATGTTGTTTATGCTGAGTTGCATAATCTAATATTTCTTAGAAGATTGAATATGACTGAATCTTGGCCACTCAAACCAGTAGTTGATAGCACAAATAGAGATTCTCACCCAAGTGTCTACTGATATCAATGATATCAACACGAGTTGATAAGGATACAAATATCCGAGGCTTGGATATTTTTACTTTTATCAACGAGTGTTGATACAATTGATATCAGTAGACACGAGGGTGAGATTCTATTTATCATAAAAAATCACTCTTCGTTAGTTTTCAATGAAAAATGTGCATCTCTGAACACAGTATTGCCATTAGAATTGCTGTGCAGTGATGTCATAGCATTGTGACATCATCAAGTTCATGATGTCATAGCATTGTCAGGGCATTGTACAAAATCTACTGTCAAAACGATATCTCCTAGGATATATCGTGTGATCTCACACAAGCAATATCTCCTGTGGAACACAGTTTTGGATGATAAACATCAATCCACATCATCAGGGCGTGATGACACACATCTGGCTCATGTGTATGAGAAAAGCAATATTTATGGATGTTAACTTCTTTACTGTGAATGCAAGCATACACTCCGAAACGTCGTGCTATTCACAATAAAGAAGTTGACATCCATAAATCTTGCTTTTCTTATGTATTCCACTTCGAAATGCCCTTCAAAGATGTGGCTCATCTGTAGTCAAGCATGGGTGATAAGTTCTTTTCTGACCCTGATTCCCCTCAAAGTGTATTGAAGAAATCTTTGACTATACTCAAAACACAGTCAGACCATTCATAATCTCTAATTGCTAATATTATTCCATCTGGACCTGTTTAAATTAAAAGTCTTCAAGATCAATAACTAAACGAACTGCATAGAGTTCAAGCTTTAGGGTTCAGCATGTACGCTGATTGGCCATAAGGTGTACATGAATAAAGAATGATTTTTCAAACACAGTTTGGTTTCCAGTTAGCAGAAAAGATGAAACATCAGTCTCTCATTTTGTTTAATCTTCATTGCACAAGACAATCCAGTTTTAAAGCCATTTGAATATGATGGTCCTTGTAACAAACAACACAATAGAACCACTACATTCTGAGCCAAGTTCACAATACAGTTTTTCACATTTCACTAATACCTAAACCATACGGCAGCTACAACCATCAGATTCATTACAGGATCATTGCCACAAACCGATGAGGTAACAGCTGGACAATTCTGTCCAAATCTCTACCCTTATCACCAGACTCACAGAACTTGAGCATCAGCCAATCCAAAGGTGTTACATGGTAGAACAAAAGTTAATGCTAAGTGATTAATTGTAACATGGAAATGAAATGGAATATAGGTGCATTTAATACTGATGATGCAATGAACATAAATATATTAAGCTCATTACAGTTGCCACATGTGTGTGCTCACAGAGCTACACCATACCATAAAGGTTAAGACATAGCCATTCTTTGGAACTCTGGAATTTACCATTCCTGGAAGCTCACCATTTCATTTAAAAAACATATATTATCTCCACCAAATCCTTAGATATTAAGTAAAGTTATAGCTGAAACATTGCTGATACAATTTTTAAATTGAATTCAACACCACATTAACATAGAACATAGATAATATTGGTCATGGCAGCTAAGAATAGACTTCACGGTATTACATAGTTGGTCACATTAAGATGTGACAAGGCAGCAGGAGACACTGTCAACAGACCACTCACTGCTACCCATTTAGATTAACTCAAATGGATTTCTGCCCCATCTCTCTGTAATTGGATGGGACGGTCTGACACAGGTCTGGCAAATACCCAAGTCACTTCTATCTATCCCGAATCTTTCCACCAGTGGAGCTACTAACCTAGTTACATTTGGTTGTGATGCCCCAACAATTTCTTCCCGTTCATTTCTATTATCAAATATGTCGCTACTCAAGTCCATGAATTTAAGAAGTTACAAACAAGATTTTAAATTGTAATGAACTTATCCTCCTTGATTAAATTTCAATCCATTTAAATACAATCCTTTTTCATACTTTTATCTGGCATTTCATCATTGTAAGTTTTTCACTTACTAACTTTAATCAAGAGAAGAGTATTCACTGACGTTCACCATAATGTTTCCCATCCTCTCCTACTGTGAAGCAATTACCATAAAGATAGAACAAAACGCTGACCGAATTTCTGTAAAATTCTCAAAAAATGTTCTCATTTCCATATTTGTCAGACAGGAGATTGCATCTTTGCCCACACATTCATGGCAAACTAGATGAGCATTTCTCAGCTTCAGTACTATGATGCCGTGTCCTGAGAGGACTGTACTATGTTGTTTCATTCCTACATCAGCCAGATGCAGGTCATGGCTACCAAGGTCAAGTTAGAGATGTCTCTTCTGTGTTGGCAAACTAGATGAGCATTTTTCAGCTTCAGTACCATGATGCTGTGTCCTGAGAGGACTGTACAATGTTGTTTCATTCCTACATCAGCCAGATGCAGGTCATGGCTACCAAGGTCAAGTTAGAGATGTCTCTCCTATGTTGAACTCAACCCAAACCACAAGGCTGTTGGCAGATTGTCATCTTTATTGCAGATCATGTCATATTTGATGCAAAAGAAATCTACTTTAGTTATAATTCTTGCCAAGTTTCCATCAGATTGCGTTTTTTTGATATAATGCCTTGAATCATGTTACAGTCATATGACGGCAGCTAACATTAATATGGCCTTGGGTGACTTTACTGTCTTGGCTTCATGCCACGTATTGAAATTACTTGCCTATCATTAACTCGAATTTTACCTGCAACTCTTTACTGCAACAGTAACAACACCTGCTTCATCACATGGCTTTGGGAATACATGTCATGCTTGTTCTTCATTAGTTTTAAGGCCTCAATTATTATCTCACTGAGAACACATTTGCTTTATTCTGTGCCTTAATGAATTAATATTTATGTAATTGTTCTAGTGAGAAGCAATCTTTTGTTTTGCAGGGGGCCTTTTCAAACTGTTGTCACAGCAGAAAGCTAATATCTCTACCACTTGCTACCCAGTAGTTCACACTTCTACACACTGGAAGTTTTGGGACCTTCTTGCAGAACTACAGCAACATCGAACCCCTTTCCTAGCTATATCAGATTACATCAAACAGCTCTCGTCCACAAGACACACTACCAACCTATGGAGCATTCTCTCAAGGTTAAACTAGACAGGAAAATAAGCAGTGGTCAAGCAGCGATCAGAATCATGCATGTCTTGACCAGCATCTGTTGGTGATGCTGATGAAGTCCCTGAGGGCTCACTACAACACAAGCCTATCAGAGATACATTATCACAGAGTGAAGCTAAGAGAGCAAATTCCACAAGGGAGCAGTTATTTATTGGTCAAGCATCACCCAGGCCTGGTGGTTATGACATGGGCAGTGAGAGAGCTGAAGCTTAAACACCTTGAAGACAGAAGCAAACAAGGGGCTTGCATCTATGTCAGAGAAGATTCACCATGATCAACTGTTACCTTAGAAGTTCAAGGTTTATTATACTGATGTTGAATTAGTATCTATGTTGGAGTTAAATATTTGCAAATGTGAAAATAGATTAATTGTGATCTCATGCATAACAACTGAGGAGCTCCATGGTCTTTCAGCCCTGATCCTTTCTGGCTTGTTTTGGAAGAAAACCGTCAAACATGTGTCAAACAAAATCTTCATGTCTTCAAAACACATCAAACTGAGCTTAATATTGCAAGCTGAATGTAGCCATGGGCTAAACTGCATTATTTGTGGTTTAAGGGGGCTGACTCTGCTTGCTTAATTGAAAGTGCATGGTGGCCCACATTTGTAACTTTTGAAAGTGTATTAGTTCCACAGTCTAAGATATTTGTAACATCTATGTAGATGATAATACCATCTGTGTAGAGGATACTTTCATCTTTGAAGACGATACTATTGTCTATGAAAATTATTCTTTCATCTATGTAGAAGATACTTTCATCCACCTAAATGATACTTAAACCTTTAATATATGATATTAATACTCTGCATAGGAGAAGGTATCATCTAGTTTCAAATTATCAACATGGTAGCTATAATTTTTTTATATAATCGACAATAGTTCTGAGTCTGTTTTATGTCACCTCTGGCTTAATAATTACTGATTCATATACCATCACACTTTTGTTTATCAGTCATTTCATCATCGTATTTATTTGTACTGACCACAAGTATGGCCCTCAAACTCTTTTTCAGGATTCAGCAGAGGCATCAAGTGTCAAATCATATTCCCTCCTCAACCTAAAACCCCACTCTCTCGCCACCTCATTTCATTGCAGACATGAGAAACTGTACAAGCCTCCGAGGGAATTATACATATAGATGCAGAGTTCAAAGTCATCTCAGGAGCATCTTATGTCAACTCTTGATGTAAACCTAATCTGCTTGATCTGGAAGCGGCCTTTGATGTTGGAACACCAGCGACAGGAACAAATACCACATGGCTCTACAAATACCTTGACATTCGGGACACTATATAATCGGGGCCACAGACAGATATATAAATGGATATGGAAACATGGATTGGCATGTGTCAAGAATACACTTACTCATTATGCATGATAGGATAACAGCAATATTGTGTCACAAATCTAGAATTGTCTTATCAAATTGATTCCTAGGAAAATCAGAAAAAAATGATTCATATCTACCAGCAGGACCAATAAACATTCAAAGGTTTCATCCTTCATCTTATTATTACACTTATTTAGCTTAGTAGCCTGGTAATCACGTTAGCATGTCTCCAGGCTTGGGTTTGATTCCCTGTATGATGTTATCTCCAAAGACTCTTCTTTGTACTTCCAACTATTAAAATGGCTACATGATCAAAGTGGCACAAAGCTCAAATGAACATTGTTACTTCCCTGTTCTTAAGAAATATATGCTGGAGATTCATCTTCAAAACTGACCCTAATCTCTCAGTCATTGTTCCTTCAATTTCATTTGAGCCTAAAATAACCTTTATCCTTTACAAAATTCCCTGGTTTTGAAAAGGGATTTGAAAGGAACTGATTGCCCTTCCATGATATTTACCATCTGTAGACTTTATCATTCAAGAGACCATGGGCAATACAAGCAAAGCAATTACTTCCTCACAATTAATCCTGAACAAAATCATAATACATCAAACATTATAGATAACATAGATCGATGGAGAGGAACAGACTAATATCCTTCAGCAGAAAGCAGTACAAACCTGGATTCATTGATTAGGCAGCCACAAAGTTCAAGGGTCTAGGAAACCTAGAAGGTGTTGTACGTTCAAAGATGAAGTAGACAGATAGTAAACACTCTCCAGAGCTTCCAGACTGTGTTGTTTTTCTTCCTATAATGTGTGAGGGGGAGACAGACAGACAGCAAGTTACAAAGACTTGGTCCACACTAATCTAATCAAGCCACAGAGACAGTTATGTAGCCGTGCAATCTACAGACCAATGAGACAATGCTTTATGTTGGTGTTGGTAGCTTGGATGAAACTGTACCAGGGGATTATATGCTCATGGTGCTGTTTCATGGTCCATGTGCTGTTATATTGATTATGGCTATCTCTTGGGCTTAAACTTGGTTGAAGTATAAGCCCATCCTATATAGCAATGTAGTTTATGAGTGAGCAGGGCCTTATACGTTTGTATGTATTGTAGGTTATCAGTGGATGACTTCTAGACAGGAAGTGTCATCATGCTCCTGGTGACTTCTGGGAAATCATGGACTGGTGCAGACACATCATCTAAATCAGACATTGGTTTAGACATATTTCATTGTTGTAGAGACTGGATGAACCAGAAGCTGTTTTCACTAGGCAGTAGGTAACCTGTCCAAGATGCGTTATGTTTTCAAAGGCATTCATGGTCAGTTACCATTTCACCTCAAAGGGAAGCCATAAATTGTGAAATAAGGGTGAGAGAGCTGAGGTTAATGCTACAGTATTCAGATACAGCATGGAATATAAGAATATTACACGAAACAAAGACCAAAGAAATCTATTGAATTGTCAAATGATGTTCAATACCTTACAAAACAGTGCCACAGCTCATGAAGAATCATGTGCAATGGTCTTAAAGATTAGGTGAGGTGAGGTGAAATTGGTTTTTACGTCGTGCTTGAGAATATTACGCTCATATGATGACGTGCATGCATGTGTATGTGTATGTGTGGCTGCTTGTACTAGGCCAGACTGAAGCTGGTTTTATAGCGCTAGTCCACTGAGATACCATGCCGCAGTGAAGCATGAATACCCCACTCAGACACATTATACTGACTCTGAGCCAACCAGTCCTTGTTGTACCCATTAATACCGAGCGCCAGGCAGGGACCAACAAGTACCATATTTTAACGTCTTTTGGTATGATGCGGTCGGGGATTGAACCCGCGACCTTCCGCTCTCTGGGCGGACGCTATAACCACTACACCATGGAGGCTGTCTCTTAAAGATTAAGCAGAGGTTGTGCTTAATACCAATGGAGACACTCTCTCAGCATTGTGAAATGGTTGTTGTCCATTGGCAGTTTGGATGAATATCAACACTGGTTTGTCTGCTCCAAATCATATTTGCTGTGATAATGCAATAACCCTTGAAGAAATCATTAATTTTGGAGTGTCATATTAAAATGAAACTGTATATCATTACTAAATTTTCTAATGAAAATTGACCACTGTTCTTGAACAATAGTTGCCATAACATCACACCAGATGTGGAACTGAAATGCTTCAGATAAACAACCTATCACTTCTATCAAATGGTGACTGCGACAGTCAACTTGGTGTCAACATAACCCTAAACACCAAAAACTAAGTTTCTACTGAAATGGAATGAATCTATACATAAATTAATGGAGACACTAAGCTGACAGAGATGGCCCATGGGAGTTTTGTGTTTATGTCTTTCCCCAGCACTATATTGATCTTCTCGCAATATCATCCAGAGACAGGCTGAGGCACCGATCCCTGCAAGTCTCGGCTGTAACTCTCCCCACATGGGGAATATTCCACACACAATTAATGGTACGTGTTCTTCAGATGACTGTGCAGGAAATACTTATTCATGCAATCTCCATGTTATATCCTAAAACCATTCTTTTTGGCACCCATAATATCAATAAATGACTTTTAAGTGCCATGAATCTATTTTGAGTTGAAAGGTGGTTTCAAGCAAATATCATCAATGGATTCTGTGATATTTAACACAAAATATAATTACTAATGCATGTGATTGCAAATATCATTAACTTCGCAAGTGAATATGGTGATATCAAATGTTTGGACCCCAGCAGGAAACTACATGTTGATAGAGAGCATATTGCCATCACGTTAGTACGCACTGTGATCACAGTGCCAGCAAGTGTACAGGGTTTGTTTTCCCACATCAGTAAGAAGAGAAGTTATTATGTGATATTGAGGATGAAACAGCAATTAGGGTTGTCTACCTTTTGACCAGAAACACCTGGTTCCCTTATAGTTAATTAACACTAGTACAGAACATATGCACTACTGGAGTGAGTGAGTGAATCACAATTTTTCACATTGGACCTTCCCTGCATGTGTTACGTGAAGGATCAAAACTGACTCAGAGGTTTTGAACTGACCAAAGATATACTTTAGATATTATTTTAATATTTGGTATTTACTGTTGAAATTAAGTGGTATGCGACTGGCAGCCGATACCTTTGCCTTGCACCTGCAGTACACGTGCTCTGCACACGCTACCTGTGCCCTGCCCGCACTACCCATCTTGTGAGGAACACATGGTTGAAAATGACAAAAAAATCTCATTCTTCACAGTGATCTTTGTCGCCTTGTGGATAAAACCGCCAAGCCAGTAAGTTAAGGGTTGCAGGTTTGAAACCAAGCATTGACACAATATATTGGATGTTTTCAATAATGCGATATTTTATGATCATATTCAGTAATAGCAAGACAAAGTCACATCAATCTTCAAAACAAGTAAAATAATTCAAAGTCAAGGGCTATTCCTAAGAATCCCTGGGATGCGGGCAATTCTGTAGAAATTCCCTGGGATTTCTTGGAGAATGCCCGCGAAACTACCTATAGAGGTTTAATCGGTAAAAGGAGAACCTGGCGAGACAATAGAGTGACGTCACTGGAGGTTTATCAAGTACTCTGCTAGATACAATGCATGTCCCCTGCATGTGTTTCAGTGCCTTGATTGATAATGTTGAGTTCCTACTGGTATATAGAATGAGACAAAACCGTATAATATCAGGCAAAAACAGATTTTTCAGAAATGCTAAATCTACTCTAAAACAGCCTAATTTTGCAGCTGCAGTCAGCATAAAACCCTTTCCAAAAGATACAAACATTAGCAATGGCCCCAGGGCTTGGACAAAGTTAATGCTATAACCATACAGGAATCATTAAACACTGTGATAAATGTCCCTGGTCTGCAGTATGAAGTTAATATGTCACTGTCATAATGCTTTTTGGCCTCTTTGATATTGGAATCCAGCAAGATCAATGGATGGCCAAACAGATGAGATTTGCTGACACATTCTGTGTAGGAATGTGGGAGGTGAAGAAGCTACCTGATGCTATAGTTGGAATAAACAGAAGCCAATAACTGTGGTGAGACACCCACTTCAAACACTACTGAAGGGTTTCCTGGGAGAAATTTACTGTTGGTCTTGGACAGCACGACCAAAGCAATGATCTTCAGAGGACTCCCAGTTTGAAGCTGAGTCCACTGAGAAGACTGTCAAAGAGGATCTAATTTCCAGTCTAGGGAAGCGTTACAGTGTACGTTGCTCACCATAGCTAAGCATATGAGAAGCTTTAAAAATTTCCAGAGAATATATGTTCAAATAATTTTGCCTTCACAGTCAGAATGTTTTTCAGTTAGATCATGTCAGGGTAGGCAAACTAGTGGTTGATATAATCAATGATCAAAGCCATTGCTGTTACCTAGGTTACCAGCCTGATGATTGTACCATAATTTTAGTATATTCTTACTGCCTGAAAGAGGGGTACTGGAGATTTATTCTGTATCAGGTGCATATTCAACTCTTGTATGTGTACTAGGCGTACAAGAGGACAAAACATTGTCTGGTCACATTATTATGCTATTTCTATAAATATTATCTACTTGGACATAGAAGAGATTACGTACACAAACTGGATCAGATGGATTGAGAATGTACACACAAGACTGAAGACTGAATACACATATTTGATGAAGTCAAGATGATTCTGTCTCACTGTAGTTTAAATATCACATATACTCTAGGGGGGTACAAATACATAAATCACTAATTGGCATCGTTATAAATGAAATCCCATCATTAAAACTACTCAGTTCAATCTTTAATTAACTTAAATCGACCTTTTTGACAACAGTGCACAATTCTCACCCGCGAACGAAATTTCAACCAATCAGAGCGGCACGTCTCTGTGACGTCATATGAGGAATATATATGAGGGTCGATGCAGAATTCATGTACATTTTAGGGGGTAAATTATCTTGTTTACAGGTTTGTATAAACCTGAAATCGTGACAACTGTTGTAAAAAATGAGAGCTATATGTTCTCACAATCAACTGTGATTTTATTTTGTCTCCTGCTTTGCCTAGTTTCCGAGTTACAACTTGTTTTCATAGACTATTCTGTCAAAATCGCTTGGTGTCGCTAGGCCAGAAGCTAGTGATAGCTTAAACGATGATCAGCCTCGCTCATCACGGTTACGGTTAATTTCTTCAACCTAAACAGTGCGACATTAAGAAGGGTGGATGCCCATCAGATGCAGTTATTTGAAAATATCCCCGGTAGTTCTTGTCTGATTGTAATAAAGTATCAAAGCAGCGTGGGCTTTTTCAGGTTTTCTAATGCCTGGATGGTATAATGACTGATCCAAATTGATCCCATTTCTGTGTTTTTTTACCTCGATATTTAATCATGCCATGTAAAAAATATGACGTCTATTACGTATGATATTAAAAATTGACATTTGATTTATTTGAATCTGTAAACTAAACAAACCCTACTTTGCCATTGCTAGAAGAATCTGAAACTTTACTTAGGTAAATAGGTACAAACAGTTTTAGCACACAGCAAATGCTTATATGTATTTCTTATGCAACAATAAAGTTCTGTTTGTATGCTCAAAACAGTGTCGGCCCATAATTTTTCACATGCAATACAGCAATTAATACTCCCTTGTTGTAACCTGTGTTAGGTGGTATAAACCTACACATGTTATTTGTCATCATTCACTTGATGGTCAGTTAATGAATTTATAACAGGTATAATTAGTGGTAACACCACTCAGATTACCCGACAAAGGTTCCCATTTGGCATTTCTTGTGTCTGGAGTAATACTCAGCATTATAAACATCGATCAAAGGATTAACCGATAACACGCTGATTGATTAATTACTTTTATCTAACACAGCGGATTTGTCAAAAGGTAGTGTTTATGTATGTAGATTTACTCATCTATACTGAATACACTCTGTCGTAATATACGAAAAAGCCGGTTACAAAATCAAAACTACTTTCTACTTGTAGTAAAATATGTATTTGATTGATGGCCAATAGGATTTTGCATGACAAAGCTTATAACATAACAATTTCTCTCGTGAAGTGAGGTGGGTGTCAATATAATACTACTTACAGTATTATTGTTACTTCGACCACAACCTCGCTGCCGAGGAAAAAATCGTTATGTTACAAGTTGTGTCATGGAAAATCTTTATGGTCATCAATCATATACATATTTTACTACAACTAGTAAGTAGTTTTGATTCTTTAACTTCCGTGAAGCGATCTGAACACAAGTAAGATATCGTTTCAGGCTTCCACAACGCTCGCTTCGCACTCACAAACATAACCCATTCAGCAGGAACTGCGGGGTCCTGTGGAAATCTGTGTATGGTGACACCATAGCCTGACCCCTAGGAGCAACTGACGACAACGCAACGATTCGGCATGTCTTCGTTGATGCCGAGAAATCATCAAAATGACGAGCTTGCTACACATTTCATATACAACTAACTGAAAATCCTTCCTCATATGACGTCACTGCAATGCTCTGGCGACAGAGTTACGTAACCTGTCTGTGGTTTCGGTATTAATTAACCACAAGTTTTTTAAGAATGAATTTGGTGTTCCGCATAAGACTAACCACAAATCTTTCATATGTAATAGTTAAAAGAGTACACGCAAAAAAAAAGTTCATTTGTTCTTTAAGGTCCACCATTCTGGGTACTTGTGATCAAACAGTGATGGTTGCTGATCTGATTTAGATGTATCTTGCTGAGAAGCAAACCCACCATCAAGATTGCCAAGATGTAGCTATCGGAACTGGGAGACCACTACAAATTGATCTAAAATGGTTAGCTCTATACTTAATATGTACTTACAGTAGATGTAGCAGATTAGTTATAGCGGAGTTACCATAACTCACTGGCAGACCAATTTGAGGTAAAAGCCCTCTTCCAATAATAAATCTTCATTTGATCTTGTAGAGTCTACTGAACTGATGGCAATACTATCCAGTTTTAATCTGATGTTTTCTTCAGTGATTGTATAGATATAGCAAGTCATTCACCAGGCACTGCTACAATGAATTATGCAGCAGGGCTCCAGATAATTTTTCAACCTTAAGAGTACATTTAGAGTACTGCATGGAATATAATGGAGTACCAGTAAAATCTTGTGTTTCATTTCATATAAGCACCACAACATTGCTACTCTTGTGTAAAATGGTCAACAACCAATAAAATAATACTTTTGCAGATAAATAGTCTGTAAATGATTCTAAGACAGTACACCATTGCTGTGTCGTGTATCTGCTACGTTTTCTAAGTTATTTCCTACCGTATCAATGCATATTTTTTATCCATACATAGGCTGATACGAACCTTATGTGGAGCCCTGGTGCAGTAACGCAGTACTCAGGCATGAAATGTCCTATGAATGTTAGTTAGAATTCTATATTCACTGTAACACCATATCAATGCTTGCAGGTTTCACTATTGGGATTAATTTCTGAAATCTGGACCATGTTGTGCCAACCTCACACATTCAGCTGGCAAACAAGGATATAACAGAATTGCTGTTCAAAACAGTGACACATGCCTCACTCATTCCATAATCATACACTATAAATATGTCGACAAATTCAATGGACTGATGAAATTAGTTTCACTTACACTTTGTAATCTGTGAAAACCTAGTCCACCATTTTGGATTTTCTCATATCATGTTTGTACAAAATTGTTAGGATGTTTGAAATAGTTTGTGAATACCATGCTCATTTACTACAGTAGAGTGTATACAGACGTTCAGTGAACCATGTCCATGTGTGTCGATTACACATTTACCATTAAACTTGATTTTTGCTTTCACTACTTCCAAACTATGGAATGCAGGAACAATTGTCATTCTTAATTTATGAACTCTTAGCCTGTCAATGACATTTTTCTAGTCATCTTACCAACCTTATATTCTTACAAAAATAATATTAAAACAATGTCTAATTAAAAAAAAAGAATTTACAAAATATTTTGAGAAAAATAAACTGTAAACCAAACATATTAAAAGGTTGAAGTTATTGTATAGTGATTCTACATGCTTAGCTTCATAGCAGTACTACTTGTGAAGATAATAATAATAATAATATTGTCTGCTTGTTTTGCGCTCAAACTCCATGCATTGCATGCTCAAAGCACTAACGGGTATCAGGGAAAAGATGGGTTTTGAGTTTGCATTTGAAAAGTTCACATGAAGGAATGGTTCTGAGATCTATGGGGAGAGAGTTGCAAAGATGTGCTGCTGCAAAGTGAGTGAGTTAAAATTTAATGTCACATCGGCAATATTGCAGCCTGCTGCAAAGTGAAAAGATCCGGGTTAGAATTGATCTTCAGCAACCCATGCTTGTCGTAAGAGGCGATTAAAGGGAGCGGGTGGCCAGGCTCGCTGACTTGTTGACATATATCATCATATCCCAATTGCGTAGATCGATGCTCATGCTGTTGATCACTTGATTGTTTACAGAGCGCCACCATAACACTGGAATATTACTGAGTGCGACATTAAACCAACCAACAAATCAGAGGAGTACTGTTCACCTGGATACTGATACTACAGGTACATATTGGACACTGATACTACAGGTACATATTGGACACTGATGCTACCTCATCTGGCACCACTATCCTGCTGATCAGTGACTCAAGTTCAGAATGAATAGCATACCCCCAAGGGTCGTTTATTTTATTTTTGTCTCTGCCATTAATGAATATTCAGTTTTTGTTGTTTTGCTTACACATATGTAGGAGTCAATGGTGTAAAAGTTCCCGTTTTGGAAATCCATCTAGGACCTTAACCACAAGCCCACCTCACTGCATGTAGATCTGGGTCTTTGGAGTCCGATGAGTAAACACCTCAACCACTAGACTATCTCACTGTCTCAACAGTATGGAGATACATGGAGATACACACAGATACTGATGATGAGGAAGTTGGTATTCTGTCAAATATTCAACGAGAGTAAAGTGCAAATAAAGTGCTTTTGAAATGTGTAAAAATATTCTGATACAGAGGACTGAAAGTCTTTCTTCAGACAGAAGTTCTGCAAGGTGTCTAAACTGTCAGGTCTCGTCACTGTGTTTGCTGTTCTGTCCTGTTAAAGATTACTTATTAGCTGCCAGTAAAATCATCCTGTCACCAAAGATGCACCAGCTCACAGTGAATACCTTTCATTTGCTCTGACGTTTAGTGAAGTCATACATTTTGTTAACTTTCAAAAGGTTCATTGAATGTAAAGAAATATTTCTTTAAAACCAGATGGATAGGAGCATTGAGGAAAATGAAAAAGCCTTTCAAATATATCAAATCCACCTTCTAACATCCATTACAACTTGCTTCGCAAAACTCCATATTTCTATGTGGTGTGAGATACAAGTTTATTACAGGAACACTACTTTTTTGTTTTGTCTGGAGTGGTGTGCTGTGTTATGGAGGTGAGGGTGGTTAAGTGAAAGGGTGGTGAAATTTCTGTTTAATGCTGTTTGGAACCAGATTTCAGTGCCTTTATGACGTTCATTTCGATGTGGGAGGAAAACCCTTGATGATGCAGGTGTAAAACATTTTAAACATTGGTAAAACTCATGACCAGGGTACAGTGAATCAGTCATTTTGGTTGCTAAGGGACACAACTCTGTCAGACAATTTGCAGTGTGTCAGATCACTTGACCCCTATGCCTGTATACCATGTATGGGAAAGTGAGGAGGAAAAAGATAATGAGATGTTCTAAAACTATGATTTGACTTTGACATGTTTAACATGCATCTCAGAATCTCATCATAAAACTGACAACATAATTTCTTTTCCGTATTAGACAGCAAACTTGAGTGAACTCAGGCCAATTGTAGCAGGAAAATGGTGGTGAAATCAATGCGACTTCTGGTGAGTACTGAAGGTCATTGCTGCGGCTTGTGTTTGCCAGTTCAATAGCTGGGGGAAATACGGAAACAGGCTCATTATCTGAGCATGTGCAGTCAGCGCTTCACTGGTGACAGTGCCTCAAACAATCACAATGTCTGCTGTCAAACTCGTTTACAATGAGCTGTGGCATACATGTTTCCTCGATAAATTCCAGGACATATAGAGCAAGGAACATCAAGTTATTAACTCATACCTCCTTATGAAGTCGATCATTGTCTAATGTTAGAATGTTCATTTGAAAACAACAAATAACAAGAACAACTTCATGGTGAGACTGTGCTCAACTGGTTGTGACTTGAAATAGAGATAACCTATAGACCTGTTATCAAATGTCAGTTCAGAGGGGAATAGTGCTGGATCCAAGGATGTGCATCCACCAACTGAAGCTGTGGGGTAGCCTAGTGGTTAAAGCGTTCGCTCGTCACGTCGATGACCCGGGTTCGATTCCCCACATGGGTACAATGTGTGAAGCCCATTTCTGGTGTCCCCTGCCGTGATATAGCTGGAATATTGTTAAAAGTGGCGTAAAACTGAACTCACTCACTCACTCACCTCCTGAAGCATTCTCAACATGAAGGCTTTATAAGTGATCAGGTATTCATGTATTATGATACCATAAGTGTATCATTTTCAGCCAACTATTTTCTACGACACTAAATTATTAATATTCATCCACTAAATTCTTGTTAATTTATGTAGTTTCATAAGGGATCAAATATTAATCTATTATAATACCATAAGTGTATCATTTTCAATAAACTACTAAACTATCAATATTCATCCACTGCATGCTTGTAAACTTCTGATCGCAAATGCATCCTGTTCTCTAAAATACTGTATCAGCACTTTTGTGATTTTATTTTTAAAGACAGATCTGTAGGTTTTCTTTTTTCAATGAAGTCCAGATCACTTATGCCCATAGAACTAGATACTAACATACAAACAAACAAAGAGATACAAACATTTAAATTATGAACATTACACCATTGATGCTTAAAACAACCAGGAACTCTTCAGATGTCTTGCATCGTCCAAACACTCTGATAACCTTTCAACAGTTTCCTGCCTATGTGCTGAAAACAAAGGCTTCAAGAGAACTAATATCATAAGATTCCCACCTGAAGAGACTCATTTTGAAGCTGTCTGACCTGAAATCAATTCCAGAAGAACTGGGTGCAGAGACAAAACAAGACACACCTTGATAATATCCACGGTTCAGTACTGAATGATTTATTGACACAGACTCTATTCCAGACTCTACTTGAATATTCTATGAGTCAGTGATCAGTTAAAGGTGATAGATAAGACTCTGTCCTCACTTCTGTATCAGTACAGATAGTGGCCATTGTGGCCATCAAATCCTCATCATGTTCAGGTGACTATGTCAATATGGAAATGAAATTAGGCTATGCATCAAATGTAAATTTTCCTTACATACAATGTATATCTAAATATATTTAGTGAGTTGATACTAGTGAGTTGGTATCGTAATACACCACTTTTAGCAATATTCCAGCAATATCATGGCGATGGACACCAGAAATGGGCTTCACACATTGTACCCATGTGGGGCATCGAACCCAGGTCCACGAGCAGACACTTTAACCATTAGGCTACCCCACCCCAATGATTTTAATACTAGCTGTAATGAAAATCATAAATAGTTCATTATGAAAAGATGCAGTCTTAAGCTCCTAATGAGATGGAACATACCACCAGTCTTCAGAATTTTCTTTCAGTCCCTTCAGCTGTGGTAAAATAAAGTCAATACATTCAGGCTAGCAGACTCATGTACGTATTTGGCACAGATTGCACTGAGAGACCTTATCAATTCTCCAACAGATCAAAAGTCAAATCTACAATTTCTAAACTTGTCCCAAGATACGTACAAAGCCAAATTTGATCAACCAAATGACACATTAACTCTGGCACAACCAAGCATCTATAATCAGATTTGCTATCCTTCTTCTTTAATTCAATCACAGCTCAACTGAGATTGGCAAACTAGAATATCAGGTTGCTAAGCCTGTCCATATTAATCATTAAATTGCATGTGGTGTAGATGAAAATAGCCTGTATCATAGGATCTTTATCCTCTAAATCGATCAGCTTGCTTCAGTTTGAGTTGATCTCACATCAAAGACACAAGGTCCTGGCTCCATAGGCTTTTAGGTAAGGAATAATTTTGCCATGGAACTCATATGGTGCTGACTGGCCGAAAATTGAGCTTCTATTCCTGGGACGGACATTTCAAGAGTGGTTTAAGCTGAGAATATGCTGCATCAGCAGAATGTAAATTACTCAGCTTTCTCATGACGCAGTGTATAGGTGGGTATCCTTGACACACAAAGATTGTAATATGCCTGCACAAATATGAACACAGACTTGTCTGTCATATTTGACTACTGTTACTTATAATCAAGTGTAAAAACCAGTATTTAGTTTCCAGTGATCTGAGCATACATGTCATAGCAAAATTTTGTTTTACTACAATTTGAAAAACCTAGAATTTTCAGACTGACTTTCAGGATTAATTAACACAATGATCACACAACAACCTGTTAGAATTGAAGCATGTTCACTCATCTGCATCAAAATTGTTGATAAAGAAGTAAGAATTTACTCCAAAACGTCATGTTCCTCATAATCGTGAAGTTGACATCCATAAATCTCACCTTTTATATGTATCATTTCTATACGCCGTTCAAAGACTTTTCATGACTCTTTTTACTTTAATGCTTGCAGGTGGAGAATTACCAGGCTATAGAATCCAGACTAAAAATGTTTCCTTATGTACATACGATCACATTGATTTAGTTCTTGTTTTTCCTTGCTTTGTCTAGAATTAAACCATTCTATACAGAGACTGAAAAGCACTCGCCTGACTTACAGATATTATGTCTTCATTTTAACCTAATCTCTTTTCAATGGAAAAGACAAACTGTAGCACTCAGCATACTGTTCAACATCAACGCGAAAGCCAATCATCCAAACCTAACACAAATACACATTAAACATCATTATCATTAGATAGCATGTATTTAGCATACATTAAATATTCGGGATGCTCATCAACAAATCAATAAGTTGCATAAGCCCCTGAAGAGCACAAATGCCAAGACCAAATCTGCATCAAAACCTAATACAAATATACATTAAATATGTTTATCATAATGTAATATCATGTATTAAGCCTGCAATAAATATTGAGGGGGCTCATCAGCAAATCAATATGTTGTATTAGAGAACGAGCGCAAAGAAAGGGAGGTAACTCTATGGTGAAATGGCAAAGGTGACCTGCCAGTAAAGATGAGCCTGTGACAAGACTGAGGGGTTATTTTCATCACAACATTACCCGAATCGATAAGCAACTAGTACCAACTCGATGAGGTTTTTATTCAATCTCCTGTGAAATAAGTATTTGCTGATTTTAGGAGCTGTTCAGCCATTGATAAAACTACTTTATGCAAACATGGAGAATGCATTGTCATGGAAGAATACAGTTTAATGAAATCTTTTACCTATTCAGTTTATTTAACGTCTCAAGTACTTATTTACTGCTCAAAACTTCAGGTGTGAAGTGGAATAACATTATGGCACCTTTGGTGTCAAGGAAGGAAATCATTTTAGTGAAATATCTTTCAAAAACATGGTTTACATGGGATCATTACAATATTTTAGTATAAAATTCACCAAAAAGAGCACAAACAGAAAACCTTCTAACCACTTTCTTATATTATGGGACAGGATTTCTTCCATAAAATATTGCTTACATGTCTCTCATGTTTCTCCAATGAGGCCCAAATCCGTATTATAACTGGTATACTAAATGGGTGCCCTTGCATAATTCATACATTTGACCGATCATCCATGTTAACCATCAAACCTAATTTGGCCATGTTTTGGTTGACTTACTCTTTTAATGATGAGGGTTACAGATGTGGCATTACTTCATGAAATATTTAACACAAGTTCATTTACCCAGTCCCCTACCTGCAGTCAACAATGTAAAAAAATCAATTGTAAACACTGATTATTGGAAACAGGCAGAAGCATTGATTCTACAGGCATGACAAAACAAAGCATATCTCATTACACATTGGTTAAGCAAAACAAACACCAAGTCCAGGATGGTGTTGATTTACTGGAACTCGGGCATCTGCACGTCTGCTTGGTGTTTGGCAAACTGGGTTCTTTCACACTGCTTTTGACCATGTCATGCATTATAGACTAAGTTATTGAACATATTCTGCTTCGAAAGAATCCTTCATGTATAAATTTGACCATACCAGGCTAAGGACAATTGATGGTGGTTATCACTGCCTTCTGGTCTGCTAAGTGATATATTAGGATGAATATACAATGCCATTTGGAAAGAGGTTAAATGTAACACACGTTAGATTTGGGATTACACTTTCTCAGTAAAGTAGAGATTCTAATACTTTTGTTGGGTTGAGTCCCACACTCTCAGAGTCAGGCACCTAATCGCCAGCACACAAAGTCAGTAGTCTAACCCACTCAGTGGCTTCCACAAAAATGGAAGTTGGACAACTGGTTGTCAAGACTGCAGACTTTGTGTACCCCTCTGATAAGTGGAAGCGGTGGTTAAGTGGGTTAGACAGCTGACTTTGTACTTGTACAAGAATATGTACTTTACTGAGAAAACATAATCCCAAATGTAACATGTGTTACATTTTAGGATGAGTATAAATCTAGCAGCTGAGAATGACCCTAATTACACAAAAACAGTTTTTCATTTTCACAGAGGGCACATCTTCCAGTGTCAAGAACTGGGACTGAATTGGGATGGAAAGTGGTCTAGATCATGGAAGTCCCTCTACAAGACATTCCAAGGTAGCAGTACCTCCAAGACTTGCCAGAAAGGACAAACTGAGAATAGTTGGGCAACATTAAAGGGACACATAGTTGGACACATAGCAATTCTAGGTTAGTTAAGTGAATTACTTGTGGCCTGTTGCTGCTTGTAATGCTATTTTAGTCATAACATGGCAATTTATTTTGGAATGAGAGGGTAGCCGAAAGTCACGCAGGTCACCCACAAGCAGGAGTATGGAGCTGCCAGACTAACAGCATGAACTGGATGAGTTTCGGGTTTGAGCCAGAGGGTCTCACATTGAGTTATTGTACCAAAGTCCACCCAAAAACCTTACCCATTACCTACTATTCTGTCAATATCGTAATTACCTGATGGAATGGCTTACCACACTGTAACATGTCCAAACAAAGTGGTTCATGTCTTTTCGTTTGTTATTGTCACATCCAGCAATATTCCAGCAATAAGACAGGATCCTGTAAAAAAACATGTCCAGAGCAAACCAGTGACCGATAGAAAGAGCATGGTTCCATGTGGTTGGGTATAGAGGCTGCACTCAAACAAGTCACAGAGACAATGTTTGACAGTTTGACAATCCAATCCATTAAGTCATCTTGAATTATTTGGAAACCAGAGCATTGCTATAAAATGAAATAAGGAACACAGTAGCAACACAAAAATATACTTGAGTAAAGCTATAAAAGAAAAACTATGTTAGGACAATATCAGTCTGTATATGACACATAGGTCCTGCTGATCAAGTGAAAATTTGAAACTACCGTCCTTCAATGTGTTCAAATATTTCACCAGCATGACATTTGGAAGTTTTAACTATTAGGCTACCCACCTGTGCTCGAATATTTCACATGCATAACAAGTGAATGTTTAAACCACTAGGCCACCCAACCTACCCTTCACTGATGTTTGAATATTCCACAATATATAACCACCAAGACACCCACCCAAACACCCTTCACTGATGTCCGATATGTCTACAGTGTCACAAGTTCATGTTTAACCACTAGGCCACCCAAACACCCTTCACTGATGTCCGATGTGTCTCAGTGTCACAAGTTCATGTTTTAACCACTAGGCCACCCAAACACCCTTCACTGATGTCCGATATGTCTCAGTGTCACAAGTTCATGTTTTAACCACTAGGCCACCCAAACACCCTTCACTGATGTCCGATATGTCTCCAGTGTCACAAGTTCATGTTTTAACCAACAGGCCACCCAAACACCCTTCACTGATGTCCGATATGTCTCCAGTGTCACAAGTTCATGTTTAACCACTAGGCCACCCAAACACCCTTCACTGATGTCCGATATGTCTACAGTGTCACAAGTTTATGTTTTAACCACCAGGCCACCCAAACACCCTTCACTGATGTCCGATATGTCTACAGTGTCACAAGTTCATGTTTTAACCACTAGGCCACCCAAACACCCTTCACTGATGTCCGATATGTCTACAGTGTCACAAGTTCATGTTTTAACCACTAGGCCACCCAAACACCCTTCACTGATGTCTGATATGTCTACAGTGTCACAAGTTTACGTTTAATCGCCAAGCCACCCAAACACCCTTTACTGATGTCCGATATGTCTACAGTGTCACAAGTTCATGTTTAACCACTAGGCCACCCAAACACCCTTCACTGATGTCCGATATGTCTCCAGTGTCACAAGTTCATGTTTTAACCACTAGGCCACCCAAACACCCTTCACTGATGTCCGACATGTCTCCAGTGTCACAAGTTCATGTTTTAACCAACAGGCCACCCAAACACCCTTCACTGATGTCCGATATGTCTCCAGTGTCACAAGTTCATGTTTAACCACTAGGCCACCCCAACACCCTTCATTGATGTCCGATATGTCTACAGTGTCACAAGTTCATGTTTCAACCACCAAGCCACCCAAACACCCTTCACTGATGTCAAATGTGTCTACAGTGCCACAAGTTCATGTTTTAACCAACAGGCCACCCAAACACCCTTCACTGATGTCCGATATGTCTACAGTGTCACAAGTTCACGTTTTAACTCCTAGGCCACCCAAACACCCTTCACTGATGTCCGATATGTCTACAGTGTCACAAGTTCATGTTTAACCAACAGGCCACCAAACAGATGTCCATATGTCCCAGTGTCAAAGTTCACCCTTTTAACTGATGTCCACCCTTCACTGATGTCCGATATGTCTACAGTGTCACAAGTTCATGTTTAACCAACAGGCCACCCAAACACCCTTCACTGATGTCCGATATGTCTACAGTGTCACAAGTTCATGTTTAACCAACAGGCCACCCAAACACCCTTCACTGATGTCCGATATGTCTACAGTGTCACAAGTTCATGTTTAACCACTAGGCCACCCAAACACCCTTCACTGATGTCCAGTGTCACAAGTTTATGTCTACAGTGTCACAAGTTCACAAGTTCATGCTTAACCAACAGGCCACCCAAACACCCTTCACTGATGTCCGATATGTCTACAGTGTCACAAGTTCATGTTTTAACCACTAGGCCACCCAAACACCCTTCACTGATGTCCGATATGTCTCAGTCTACAAGTCACAAGTTCATGTTTAACCACTAGGCCACCCAAACACCCTTCACTGATGTCCGATATGTCTACAGTGTCACAAGTTCATGTTTTAACCACTAGGCCACCCAAACACCCTTCACTGATGTCCGATATGTCTACAGTGTCAGTGTCACAAGTTCATGTTTTAACCACTAGGCCACCCAAACACCCTTCACACTGATGTCCGATATGTCTACAGTGTCACAAGTTCATGTTTAACCACTAGGCCACCCAAACACCCTTCATTGATGTCCGATATGTCTCCAGTGTGTCACAAGTTCATGTTTTAAACCACTAGGCCACCCAAACACCCTTCACTGATGTCCGATATGTCTCCAGTGTCACAAGTTTATGTTTTAACCACTAGGCCACCCAAACACCCTTCACTGATGTCCGATATGTCTACAGTGTCACAAGTTCATGTTTAACCACTAGGCCACCCAAACACCCTTCACTGATGTCCGATATGTCTACAGTGTCACAAGTTTATGTTTTAACCACTAGGCCACCCAAACACCCTTCACTGATGTCCGATATGTCTCAGTGTCACAAGTTTATGTTTAACCACTAGGCCACCCAAACACCCTTCACTGATGTAGGATATGTCTGCACAGTGTCACAAGTTTATGTTTTAACCACTAGGCCACCAAACACCTTTCACTGATGTCCTATATGTCTACAGTGTCACAAGTTCATGTTTAACCACTAGGTCACCCAAACACCCTTCACTGATGTCGATATATGCTCCAGTGTCACAAGTTCATGTTTTAACCAACAGGCCACCCAAACACCCTTCACTGATGTCCAATATGTCTACAGTGTCACAAGTTTATGTTTTAACCACTAGGCCACCCAAACACCCTTCGCTGATGTCCGATATGTCTACAGTGTCACAAGTTCATGTTTTAACCGCTAGGGCACCCAAACACCCTTCACTGATGTCCGATATGTCTCAGTGTCGCAAGTTTACGTTTTAACCACTAGGCCACCCAAACACCCTTCACTGATGTCCGATATGTCTCAGTGTCACAAGTTTATGTTTCAACCACCAGGCCACTCAAGCACCCTTCACTGATGTCCGATATGTCTCCAGTGTCACAAGTTCATGTTTTAACCAACAGGCCACCCAAACACCCTTCACTGATGACCGATATGTCTCAGCGTCACAAGTTCATGTTTAACCAATAGGCTACACTTACCATGCAGTTATTCATACCAGTATCTCAACGCTATCTGCATACATTTGATTTTTCATGTATTGGTCTGATTGAATGTTAATATTACCCAGCCATGCCCATATCATGCATCTATTGCACATCATAATTTTTGAATGAATGATATTAACAAAACAGTTCACAATGACCTGTTATCGTACACAACCTTATTCAGCAGAATTTAACATGATGTAATTGACATGACATGTAAGATTATGCGCATTCAGTCTGACCAGTTTGATTCAGTACTGTTTATATACTGTTTGCATGTACAAAGATGAAATATTTGCAAAAGTGACCTAAGTCACAAGATATTTTGATGTATGATGTTAATAAATGACGTCTTGAAACTTATTTGAATCGTTATGACCTGAGACAAAACCAGACAGTGATGATTCAGAGATTCAGACAAGCTGCCTATCTCCATCTTAGAATGAAGAGGTAAATGGAACTTCGCTTAAGAAAATCGAAAGAATCAACCATGCATGAGTAGACAAATACAACATGAATATTCACCAGTTTTGACCCCCAAAAGCTTGAACTTGTCCAAATCACAATGAGGTTACCTGGATTCTCCATAGCGTCCTATCGACACTTGAGAGATGAAGCCCATACACTGTAACGACAAAAACGCTGTAACGACCCCTGTCGCAGTAAGGGTTATTAGTTCTGCGACTCAGACGAGCGACGCCAGAGGCACTGGCTGAAAACACAACTCCCAGCTCTTCTTTCTCTGATGAGCAGAAGTGTTGTTGGGACCTAGTACACCCGACAGCAGCTCTCGGGAAACATTCTACATCTGCAATTCGAGGAAATCAATTCATTGATCCTCTTTGCCTCAACTCTCGGCTCTGGTTGCCATGGCGACACAAAGCCAATGATCTATTATCAAGAACATACCCCCAAAGAAAGGGTTTAGGGTTTGGGGCACACCCCTTTTGGTCCCCCCTTCCCCTAGAACAAAGGTTTGTAATAATGGCTAGATGGTACTGTGCAGTATAAGGGACCGCGCAAACATTCACCATTCAACAGCAATGAATTTACATTGTTAGGTTGGAATGGCAGAAACATAGATCAATAATTAATGGTTCCCGACTAGCTTGTGAATACAGATGAAGTGAAGATGTGACCTTGCCGAGGAGAACATGGGCCATGCTAGGTCCCATCGCCCTGTCAGGCTATTGGCACGTCCACAAAAAGTCAATTCCAATAATCAGGCTATTGTTCTTCTCAAGTCGAGCAACAACATGTCACTAGCCATTACGAGTTACAGAGGAAGGATTTAGGAGCATGGCATGTAGCTCTGAAAGTATGGATTTATCTACCATGGACTGTCAATATGATAATGTATATGTGTTTCCTAGGTTGTGAAACTGACCTCCACATGTAATCAATGAAAATCAACCAACCTATGACTGCTGGAGTAATGATGTTCAATCATCAAATGCCGTCTCTTGGTTCAATGATGGCTGTTAATCTTAAATGAAATCATATTCTCAATGTGTTTAAGTTAATTTCCAGAATCAATATTTTATTAAGAAAAACATGTTCAAAATCAAATCATTGATATTTAGAATCGTTAAAAGTAACGGATGTTCGAAGCATTTCATCTCATTCTTATAAGTCATCAAATAATGTGTCTTGGTTGATGGCGGTGGTTGATCATGAATTATATCACATTCTCAATGTGTTTAAGTTAATTTCCAGAATCAATATGAACTAAGAAAAAAATACTCAGAAACTAATCATTGATATTTAGAATCGTTAAAAGTAATGGATGTTTGAAGTATTTTATATCATTCTAAAAATATAGAGGGACAAACACTCACCTCATGACCCAATGACATATCTGTATTTCATTTGAATAAATCATGATCAGATATGTCAGAAGTAACCTTATTGTAATGTCACTGCAAAATATTTAAAGCACACTTACTCAAGCATATAATAATTTCAGATTCTAACAAGACTGATTTCATCGATAGAATATTATTGTGCCAAAGTGTATTTCAAAACATAATGCTTAGATGAAAACTAAATCTATCTATCTATGTAGCAGAAACCAGCATCAGCCCAAATGTGTTTTTTTTTCGTAACCAGTAGATCAGAATTCTTCCTAAATCACATTCTCAATTTGCTTGGAAGTTAACACAGCCCAAGTTGGAAGCTTTAGACAAACACTTCACATCGGGTACCCATTCCCTGCTGGGTGAACAGAGGCACATTTCAATAAAGACACATCACAAATTGGGACACTCATGTTTCAGGCCATATGGTCATCTTAGTAACCATTGAAAGAGTTACTAAGGTTCTTTTGAGGGTGGATGTACATATTGTTGGTCCATAGGCTGGATAACCACCTTGTGGCTAGAGGCACATGATCTCAGCACCTGGTACTTGCTAGCCTGGTGATTAAAAACTCTGCCCCCACAAAAACAAAAATGCTTTTAATGAACCAGCAGGTATAATCCAGCATTCTTTTGTCCCAGCCACATGCTTCACATTCAAACCAAAGTGTGCATATTGAACTAGTGTTACAATAAACTAAAATATGTGGTCCCCTTGAGTTCGACATAAATGGGAGGTGGTGGGGTAGATTAGTGGTTAAAGAAGTGTATGATATAAGCCAAAAACCCAGCCAGACATCTGGGCTAGTAACTTAAAAAACTTACCAGCCCAGAAGAGATTTAACCAGTCCTTCTTAAATACTAAATAGACAGTGCCAGTGGACACGTTATTTGAATATTTCTTTTTCACCCATCCATCGGGCTGGATAGCTGTAAAATTAGACCGTCCGGCAGAAATCTAGCACGTCTCGGGCAGTTGGACTGGCCTTATTTCAAACATTGGTTAAAGCATTCGCTCATCACACCAAAGACCTGGGTTCGATTTCCACACATGGGTACAATGTGTGAAGCCCATTTCTGGTTTCCCCTACCGTGATATTGCTGGAATATTGCTAAAAGCGACGTAAAACCATACTCACTGACTTGATATAAGTGTAGTTTACTGTATATTCAGGGACCACAAATATCATAGCTAGTTTAAACTGGTTGGAACCAGCTGGACATTTGATTGCGGGTTAAATGACCTCAGCCTACAATTGCACCATGCAAGTGGATGCCCTGGTTGCTGCTGAAGCCCAAGATCTCAATCTTAAGGAATTTTCAAAAATTGTAGCACTAAGATTGTTTTGTAAGAGTGGGCCCTGGGGAACACAAGATTTATTACTGTTGACAGTGCTGGCAGCATATCTAATTGTATTGCCTATTGCTTTCCAGTTTTCTTTCTTTCATCTAACACTCAACGTGTGATTACCAAGTTGACTCCTTTTTTCCACAAATGCTAGTGCTGTACCAGTGACCTGGTACTTTACACAATGCCTCACTGGCATATCCTTTATAGACATCATACACCAGTATACCCTTTTACACAGCTCTATGTCATCATACATCACAATAATAATTATATGACTGAGAGAGTTTAGTTTTACGCCTCACTCAACAGTATTCCAGCTTTTATTTTTTTTTTTTTTTTTTAATTATTATAGGATATTTATATAGCGCACATATCCACGCACTAGTGCATGCTCAAGGTGCTGGTATTTTTCCCCTCAATCATTGGATGTCAATCTCAACAGCTCATCTTATTATCAATCTCAACTCCCTGGAGAGCATACAACTCTTGCTGCCACAAGGCGCACCGAGTTATTGCGGCTTTCCCAACCTTACAAGGTTCCCAATCACAGCTGGGTGGACTGGGACACATAGTCACAGTAATTTGTCCAAGTTTACTGCACGTTGCTGTACCCGCAACTAGGTGTTTGCACATATTCATGTGGCCACCATCTGGTCATATACCAACGGATTCGTGGGTTCTTTTAAGTGCACAGGGTTGTGTACTGTACACTAGGGGTTGTGACAACACTGAAAGAGTCTGCACACAAAGTTTACGCCAAGGTATTTACACCCGGTCACAGGTGGGCTCGATCCCAGTACCTCATTTTCAACAAAAGACAGCATATTGTTTTATGCCACAGTACAATATTTAAACCATGTCAAAATGGTCTCCCAACTAAGCTAATGCTTGTCGAAAGAGACGACTAACGGGATTGGGTGGTAAGGCTCGCTTACTTGGTTGACACACATCATCATATCCCAATTGTGTAGATCGATGCTGTTGATTACTGGATTGTCTGGAGCAGACTTGATTATTTACAGACCGCTGCCATATAGCTGGAATAATTCTGAGTGCGACTTTAAACAAACCAACCTACCAAACAAACTAAACTAGTCGACCGCCTCCGTGGTATAGTGGTTAGAGCGTCCGCCCTAAGAGCGGAAGGTCGCGGGTTCGATCCCCGACCGTGTCATACCAAAAGATGTTAAAATATGGTACTTGTTGGTCCCTACCTGGCGCTTCGGCATTAATGGGTACAACAAGGACTGGTCGGCTTGGAGTTAGTATAATGTGTCTCAGTGGGGCATTCATGCTTCACTGCAGCATGGTATTTCAGTGGGCAAACACTATAAAACCAGCTTTAGTCTGGGCTAGTACAAGCAGCCGCACATACACATATACATGCATGCACGTCGTCATATGAGCGAAATATTCTCAAGCACGACGTTAAACCCAATTTCACCCCACCTCACCTCACTAAACTAGTCTGGTCCTGGCAGTCCTTTATAATTTACAAACTTCCATCAAGAGACAAAAAAATTTGTAATTAGAAGCAAGCATCTCCTGGGGTATTGTTAGTGATGAATAGATCCATTAGTATGGGACAAGCGGTTCCTTGGACGCAGAAGCATCCCTAAGGCAAACATCCTCAGATTTCAGACATACTGATCGGAATGGATTAAACTTGTGTTTAGCATGAGAGTGTGGGAAAAATCTACTGCCATAATATTTACTTTAGTTGGAAGAACATCAACACTGAAAGGTATCAAAACATTATGTCAAAATGAAAAGTCATGAGTGAGTGAGTGAGTGAGTTTGTTTTAATGCTTCTTTCCACAGTATTCCAGTTATCACAGACTGCTGAAGGCAACTAATTCATGTCCTGAGTGTTTACCACTTTAGAGAAACCCACAAGCATGAATATGGTGTTGTGTGTGTGTGTGTGTGTGTGTGTGTGTGTATGTATGTATGTATGTATGTGTGTGTGTGTGTGTGTGTGTGTGTGTGTATGTATGTGTATGCATGCATGCACTAGTGGAAATGTATCCAGACAGTGTGTCCCAACAACTTTGTGTTAGTGTGTGATAGTGCATGTGTTAATCAGGGCTCCAGATAAGGGCCGTATCGGCGTATGTACGGATAAAAAATTTGCACGATACGGTAGGAAATAATTTATAAAACGTAGCAGATACGCACCACGACAATGGTGTACGGTCTTAGAATCATTTACAGACGTATTTATCTGAAAAAGTATTGTTTTACTGTTTATTGACCTGTTTACAAAAGACTAGCAATGTTGTGGTGCATATATGAAACGTTCAAACACAAGATTACTGATACTCCATTAAATTCCATTCAGTACTCTAAATGTAGGCTTAAGGTTTTCGAGTACTCCTATATTGAAAAAATAAGGAGTACGTACTCCTGGTGTTCAAAAATTATCTGGAGCCCTGTTAATGTTAGTTAGTTAGTTAGTTAGTTACTTAGTTGCATAGTGTGCATGCCTGAGTGTGTATGTGCATATGTGTGTGTGCTAGTGTGTGGCACAGAACATCTATCTGTAATATAAACATTGTATCAAAACAATCACACTGCCAGACCAATTATACAACCACAGGACATGATATTGATTATCTCACTAATACATGGATATTCCATTTTCTTCAAGATCAGTTTCAAGCAGAGGAGACACATCAATATATTGAAATCTACAGCAGCATTATCATAGACAAGAGAGCCACCAGACTGTGGCAGTGAATGAGTGAATAATCTATAAACTTGCTGAAGTCATGTGAATTGGCTGTAATCAGTGAAACCCTGGTAACTTTCTATCAGCTTTAGATGGTGGCCTCTCAAACACCCAAGTGAGGGTTCCATGTTAATTTATCCCAGACAAGTTAATCCTTTCCAAGTGTTCTTGTTGGAAGTCAACAGCAGCTTGTCATTTGCAATATTTTCCTACCACAAATCTGGCCTGGCCTGAGCCAAAATGTCACAAGAAGTCTCATTAGTCAGTAAAGCAACTGCCTATTTCCAAGGATGTCTGATAGTCTTCTATCTTTAATACCCATCATAATACCTGCTTACCTGGCAGACAGCAGCAATGTTTCTACAAGAAATAACTTTCGTGTTTGCATTTGGAAATACAAAATATGGGCATTTTCTTTCCAGGAGGAAAGGTAATGCTCCTTATACACCCCATAGAACCTTTACATAGAACAGGGAAGAAGCTTATCGGTTAACGCACCAAAGGCACATCTGTTTTTTTGCCAAACACTGGAACCATGTCTGTAGCCCATTTCTGGTATCCTTAGCCGGGATAATGCTGGAATAATGCCACAAGCAGCTGAACACCATTCTCACTCACTCACTCATGATCACTCGCTTGAGTATTCCTACACCGACATGGTGACCTCATGGTGACAGAACAAGCAGTTTCAGTTCATAATTTGGAAATGATTCAGGAGGAACAAGCTTTTATTTCTTTACGAAATACACAACAAAAATGTACGGACATCTTAACCAATTTACTAAATTCTGGTCATCTTGTCACCTTTTGTTCATATAGACAATTATATACATGTGCAACTGTTTATAAATGCAACAAAAACAATGAAGTTATAAAAAAGGTTTCAGCTCATACATATTTAAAATCCACATATTCTCAATCCAGTGATTTCAACATCCAATGTTCACACCCCTAAACTGTGATTGAGATGATACTGAATCAGAATGTCCATTGGACATTTAAACACGGATGATCTCTTGCTGTTTTCCACATGAACCTTGGTTGTTCTAATTTATACCATGTGATCAACTCAAACATGTTCTCTGTGTCAGTCGGGTAACTATCAAAATCCTAGATTGACATTTATTTTCAGAAAAAGAAAGTTGGTTTTCAATGACTTGATTCAAAATTGCTTGGACTGTCTTATGGCCTGAGCCAAGTTCTCCTTTAATCAAAACCAATTTAAGCAAGATTTGTAATAGTGATAGAAACTAATGCAATAGCTTATATGAATTGCTAGAATTGTCTCTCTGAAGTTTCTGTGTTTCTACAACATACACTGTCTTTTAAGATTGCAATTCCCTGGAGCATAGATATCACAGAGGTACTAATGTGCAGAATTGTGTTCCTTAACTGTTGCAGGATCCTAAGCTTGTAGTTCAAATCACAGAGTAAGTAAGGTAAAAGTTTATGAAAAAGTTGTTGTCATATTCTTATTTGTTATCTTATGATTTTGAAATTTATTCAAAAGGGCTTCTCTACCTTAAACCAAAATAAAGCTAACAAAAATAATTGCCTGTCTTCTTCTGACACACAATCATCCATACATTAGAATGAAATAGTTAATGATCTAACTAGAGGTACAATAACCTACACAGGTTTTGAGTAAAAAACCACAATGAATAAAATGGAAATATTGTAACCTTACCTACATAAAACCAGCATGATCGTCTTTCAGCTGCTAATCTCAAGCATTTCAATCTGTGGCACATTCTGCAAAAACAAAGACCTCATGATTATAAAATTGACATCAAATAGATATCTAAATTCAAAATAGCACACAGCTTCACGCCGCGATATGTAGGTAAAGGGCAGTAATCTAGCACTTACAGGAACAGAACTGCTCACACTTACATGATGTCTCCATAAAATCAATGACCACACATTCAGCAACAGTAATCTCCCTTTGTCCACAATCCCACGTGCCAATGTAAAGATGTCAGCCTCAGGCTTAACCCAAGTAATCATTGGCATGATGGTGGCCCCTTTTCTCCCATATCTACTCCAGGCCCTACAGCATGTTCAATATTTCATAGATTTTCCTCTCACCCATATCTCACGCTGCAAGTGATTGACTTGGTTAATTTGCCTAGAAACTGGCATTTTTGTCAACCCAAATGCACCTTGAAAACATCTTAGTTGTCTGTATGAAATACATTTTTCCTGCATGTAGCTTTAGTGTAGAAATGCTGTACAGGAAGATAAGCCCAGGTTCAAGTAATTATCTTGGAAAACGAACAACAACGAGACACAAAATCAATTTCATGGGAGTTATTTTTGTCTTGATCTGTAGTTCAGCAAGGGTCTGCCGGTTTACGATCGGTTTCAATATTCAATCAGTTCAGCTACATCAACAAAATGATTCTATTTTCAGACAAAGTCTATAATTAGATTTTAACAGACATTGGGTAGGAAATTCATTTGAGATTCATATAAAGTGAATTCAACACCCACTAGGTTTTTGTTTGGTGAAACGAATGTCTGCATTACATGCTTGTTTTGAAACAAGGAAGCCATTAAAACAGGCAACAAACTAGAAAGTGGTCTACTGCTGGAAGCAAAGGGTAAGTTTGTTTATTTACCACTGCACTCAGCAATATTTCAGCTATATGGCGCCAATCTGTAAGTTATCGGGTCAGGATCACACAATCCAGTGATCTATGCAGTTGGGATATGATGACATGTCATGATGTGTCAAGCATGTCAGCGAGCCTGACCAATTTTCTTGAAGGTTATATATACTATACTGAATGAGCTCAGGTCAGTCAATTGTGTGCTAAAGGCCCAGGTCATTCCCCTCTTGAGTATACCACAGTATAACAAACACCCCCTTAAAGCATCATGTGTAGTCAAAAACTACATTGCATCACTTAGGATGAACAAACTTGAGATAACACACTGTTTGGTGAAAATGTGAAATTTGCAATAAAACATCACTGGCTGGATAGTTTATATTTACCATTTCAGTTATAGTTCCTGTCCTGATAGGCCTTTTTTTACATAGATTACTGTGCATGTTTATCTAAACACAGAAAGAAATGGCAATCAGATGTATGCACATGCTCTCTCCTATCTGAGTGAGTGAGTGAATTTAGTTTTCCACCGCTTTTAGCATTACTCCAGCAATATCATGGTGGTGAGGTTCATGGCCGGGAAGGCTAAAATCGTGATGCTTCTCGGTTCAATAAGCGTAGCCTTCCCGGTACTTGCAATGCAGTGTTATGGCTGAATGAACACTGCGTGCCTCACTTGGAGGCTCTGACAAATTGCAAAGAAAACAGGATTATCAAACATTTACAACTGGAAATTCCCAAACATGCCCAAAACCAAGTTCATAAAAAACATTTTAACGCTACGTAACCATGATTTATAACCATTATTTAGACCATTTAGAACATTTCACAATACCCCACACTTCACCGGCTAAAAACAAAGCAACAATATAATTTCTTCTTTTCTTGGGTGTACATAGAAATCAGATTTTGTAGTATAAATACAGCGTCCACAGTAGAGTAACCAGCTTTGAAAGCAAAGTGAGCATCAGACATGATGTTTTTTTCACACCTTGAAACATGTCTCGCTGTTAATACCGAGGTAAAGAGTTTTGAAAAGCAGCTGTTTATGGTGATTCCACTGTAATTACTTTCATCTTAAAGTTCTAAACAAGCAAAGAAGATAAACACTCTACTATAACAATGTTTTGAAAAGAAATTTATCTACTCCCGACATGGATTATGTTTCCCCACACCATATCTTTAGCTTTGGCAGTACTCCCCTACTCCCTTGGAAATTAGCTCTCCCGGGAAATCCGAAATATCCTTTTAGCCTTCCTGGGACATCTGACAAAATATATTTTAGCCTTCCTGGCACAACACCGGCGGGGAACACCAAATGGGCTTCACACATTGTACCCATGTGGGGAATCAAACTTCGGCATGATGAGTAAATACTTTGACCACTAGACTACCCCACCTACTCCTTCTCTTCTCTCTACTGGTGACACAGTTTCAAGGTTCCCTTGTACATTCCTAAAAGAGTCCCTTTTCTCTTGTCAGAAGTGGATCTATGTCAAGAGAACCATTGTGAAGACTTGTCTTCACTGAATGTCAATTACTCACATAAGGACAATATTCTGAAATTGAGCAGGTCCTGGTTTCTTTGATGTGAGCTCCTATAGACATCTTGAGTACGCCTCAGTTAATGATAAGGATCCCTCGACCACCATTACTAATTTTGAACCCTGAATATACACACTCGTAACCTTGATTTGTGGATATAATTAAAGTGCGGTGAAAATCATATTTTAAATGCACGATTTCATTTTGTATATTTTATTTTATTTATTCTATTCATCAATTCAGCAAATTGAAAATGTCTAATTTTCCACTCGTGAATGAAACGTTTGTTTACCAAAGCCATTTGCAATCATCACCCATTCATGTGTACAAAAAATGTGATGTCACCTTGTTTCATGATTTAAGTAGTAGGTTACTATATATCACTATGTATGACAGCCCATTAAAGTAAGTATTGACATCTAGGAAAGCAGACCATGAGATGTGAGAAGGTTGGTGCTAACGGTATCTTTTTTACTTGACATTTTGAAAAATAAAATTTGGTATTATTGGCATTAGTGATCTTGGGCTATTTATCTCAGTGCTGGACAATTAGATTTAGTGTATTTATGTGTAATGCAGAGATTTGGAACATTTTAGTCAACAAGGCATGGCATTGCCACAGTGTACATCAAAAGTACAGCTTCATGATGTAATACGAGACTTAATTCAAGAGATAGCATGATAATTACTGCGACCACGAATCAAGGCTATCCACGAATTTAGGTTACGGTTCTGTATATATCTGTGGATGCATGGGTGTGCCTGCTTGAGCATGAGCGAAAGTGAGTACTCTGTGCTTATGGATATATATGAAGTATGTTAAACTGCAGCATCATTTGAACCTTTTCTCTATAAAAGTTTATTTTACCTTCAGTCATATCATTACACATTAATCCAGGTAGGAGTGACACCCAAAGAGACATTTATCATGTTGACAACTTTAGTGAAACATACATCGAGGACATTAGCAACAGATCCTGTGTTCACCAAGGGATGCAACTCAGCAAGTTTCAAATCCTTACATCTTTGGGTCATCCACTCCCCAGGGAAATATCCAAGGGAGTGAGAAATATCACAATACTCCAGCTGTATCTCACTGGGAGAGACAAACAGCCTGACATACCGCTAGTCATATGGGAATCAAACTCTGAATTTTGGCTCCACAAGTATCCATGCTGACCACCAGTATCCTTCCACCTCTAGGTATAATCCAAGGTCAACGTATATTCAGTGTATGAAATAAGGCCCGTCCGACCGCCCGAGACATGCTAGATTTCTGCTGGACGTTCTAATTTTACAGCTAGCCAGCCCGATGGACGGGTGAAAAAGAAATATTCAGATAACGTGTCCACTGGCACTGTCTATTTAGTATTTAAGAAGGACCGGTGTAACAGGCCAAACTTTCCCTCGGGAAACTTTGTCCTAGGCCAAACTTTGCCCCCCACCTAGGCTTAATCTTCCACGGGGAAAGTTTGTCCTAGGCCAAACTTTCCCCACCCTTGAATCAACTTTAAAGGATACTTCTCTGCCACTGGAGATACCAAAACTGTATTAATGGGAAACTAAATCCAGAAACATATTTAAGGAATAAGAGAGAGGAAAATGGATGATTTCTTTCAATTCAATACCAAACAACATACATCAACCTGATTGTTATGTATGTAGTAGACCCTTTAGCTTAACAGGAAATTAAAGAAAAAAGTTTTGTATCAATATGTATCTCTGTGATATGAGTACTAAATTATAAACAACTACTGGTAACTAAATACCCAGTTTTTACTGGGATGTCCATATCCATTCAAAATGTTATTCCCTCACTCATGGCTTTATATATGGCATCCACCTCTGTGGATCAAATGCTGTATCATCTGTCATTCCACTATAGTTCCTTATTCCAAATTCAAAAGACATGTTTGACAAGGGCAGAGATGCCAACCCTAACTTAGCCAAATTAGTATTTTGGACAAAAACTGATGCACAAATTAGTGTTTTTTGGCCAAAATTAGTATTAACTTTTCCAAAGGATTTTCATATTTGATATGAATATATAGATATTCTAAGAACTTGTTATTAACATTGTACTCACCTAAATCAGTAGTAAGTATCCACATATAGCTTGATACTGAATAAAATGTTGAAATTTATTGTGTATGGTACGTCCTATTTTATAATCTATTTTAATGTATTTTTTTTTTTAAATTTGTATTTTTTCACTGCTATTGTCTCGTGTATTTTGTGTTATTTTATCGTAATGAACATGATCATACGGGTTCGCATCTCTGTAAGGGTTATACTTGGCCCATGGATATCTGAATCATATTTCATTCATCAAAAGTGATTATGGATTAGTAAACAAACTTATGTGAATAATGTTGCATTACATTTATACATAAATGATGAGATAGCAAGCAACCTGTGTATTTTACGTGGGGGAAAAAGTAGCCTAGCTAGGCCAGAATCTCCCCCCTTTTTATAGGAAACAGAACAAAATATCCTAGTTTAAACAGGGGAAACTTTGGGGAGAGAGAGAGACTTTGGCCTAGACCAAACTTTCCCCGGGGAAAGAATATCCTAGGACAAAACTTCCCCGGGGAAAGTTTGGTTTAGGCCAGATTCTCCCCAGGGAAAGTTCAGACCGGGGAAGAAATGGCCTGCTACACCGGTTAAATCTCTTCTGGGCTGGTAAGTTTTTGAAGTTACCAGCCCAGATGTCTGGCTGGGTTTTTGGCTTATTTCATACACTGGTATAATACACAACAGTATTGGGTGGTTAGACTCTGACTTGGTGGATACATGTCATTGTATCTCAGTTGCGTAGATCGGTGCTCATGCTGTTGATCACTGGATTGTCTGATCCAGATTTGAATATTTAAAGACTGCTGCCATACAGTTGGAATATTGCTGGGTGTGGCGTTAAACAACAAACAAACAATGTACACTGAATCACAGAAAGGAACAATGGTCACTTATTAGATATGGATAAATCTAACTGAACTATACCTTTAAAGACAACATATAATATTTTCCAAATAACAACCATAACCAGCCAATAGAATATTCCACTGGTTTGATTCTTTATGATTTTCATATTTTCTCATCCTGGGCCAATTTAATAGAAATGGATTAAGAAGCCATGGACCTTACCATAATCCATGAAACCTTCACCAGGTTATTAAGAACATGAAGAGCTTCTAAACAATATTGATTAAATTCTGTCCACTCTAAATCTAATAATTTGAGACTGCTGACATTCACAAAGACCTAACTTGCTTTTCAAGGGAGTTGAGAAAATGCCCCTCTGGGATTAAGAAAGTGAATACAATATTCATGCCTGACAAATTGAAAATGAAAGAAATGTTTCCGAAACCTATACATAATGGAGAAATCACTCAAACATGTTCATTCCAGACGTAGAATCCACACCTTTGGGCTTGTTAATTCTGCTTCTAGAATGAACAAATTTGAGTGATTTCTCTGACTAAAACCACATTATGGTTGGTACATGTACATAGTTTCTCTGTTATTCAGCAAAAAGACCTAAAGCTGCATCTTAAACTGAGTTTTACAGAATGGTCAGTGAATTCCTGACTGAGAAACTGAAACAAATCACATTTAAAGTAAATGGAAATAAAATTGTGTTTGGCACTTATTTCATAGTTTTGAACACTACTAAAGTTTGATTGTTAAATATTCTATGACTAACACTTTCTCCAACTTTTCTTTTTCATACTTTTTGTAAAGTCATCCGAAATAGATGAGTTTACAGGAGAGCAAATCATGTCATTTCTACCTCTTGAAATTTCATCAAAGTCAAATATATTAGCTATAGTATGCAAATGAGATGTACTCTCCATAGGTGAATATAATTTATGAAAAACTGCATATACCATTCATCCACTTTTTCTTTCATCCCAATTGATATACAAAATAATTGATCCCTGTACTCGTGTTGAAAGTTGACTATCTTTACGAGTTCATTCATAGCTTTGATTGCCAATTGCACAATTGCTATGGCAACGCACATGAAAGTGCATCTTCTTGTCTGAACAGTGCTGCAGGTAGTTATTACCACCCATTGTTGATTGTGACATAAGTTACAACATGTTTCTAAATTTGTTGATAATATGCAAAGTTTTGTTATTTTTACCTGTAAAGTATTTTGGATGGTGATTAGAGGACCAACTTAAGAGGTCTAGTTTGGAAAAACTTAGTTATTTTAATATTTTATAAAACTACCTATATCAAAAAAGTAATAAACAAATAAATGCCCAAAACTATTTTATTTCTATTTCCGTGAGTACTTTACAACGTGACGCAGGGTCAAAATACCTTTTCTCAACTGAGATACTCATCTAGTAAATCACAGGCCATGATGACCTCTTCTTCCAACAGAGATACGACATGGCAGAATCAAGTTGACATTTTACCTCAGTAATGGTAATGTATGTATTTAGATTCCTGCAGCATTAATGGACAAGACATCCACACAGTAAAGGTCTCAGTCATTCTAATGTAATTAAAGAAGATATATACTACACTTTCTTCAAAGACGAACTGGTGCAGTCGATAAATATCAATCTTAATTTTAACATGAGCAGAATCCAATTTTCTCCATGGTGGAGCTGTGGCTTGACATCCCTGCTGCATCAGTTGCTTGAGATGCACCACAAACCTGGAAATACGTCCTGTGGGTCTGTCATTGATTAGAAATTCTACTATCAATAAATCAATTTAAAATTGTCCCAATGATCACAGGATCTCATTTAGAATTAAAACAAATTGAAGACTTGAAAGTACACACAAAACCCTGGCTTGTGAATTAATTTAATCATTACTTTATAAATTGTAAAATGTGATAAAAGCAAACTGTGTTTACCATAATGTTTATACACTTGTATTGCTTGTTTGTTGTTTCATGCCCACTCATCAATATCCCAGGTACATGTTGGTCCAGACCAGACAATCCAGTGACTAACACTATGAGCATCAATCTAAGCAATTGGGATACACAGTGATGAAAATGGGTATGAGTGAAAAAAACGAGCTGGGGATCTTGGGGGGTGCAGGTTTAGGCGATTCACAAGAATGACTCAAGCGTGATCAAATCTGCAGAATTTCACGGATCTGCAGAAAATTCTCATCCCTGGGATACAGTGGCATGCATCAACCAAGTTAGCAGTGATTTTGACAGATTGTAACTGTATTTTAGATTACCCCATGGAAACCTTTCAAAGTTTGTATGATTAGCAAACAGAACTACTTTCTCAGGTAAGTGATGCTGAGACTGATAGAATGAAAGATCATCCTGATGTGACCTCTCATGGGATGTCCTCATTTCTTTGCTTAGAAACAAGTCATTTGTTTATGCATTACACCACATATTTCACTTGATCTTAACTTGTACAGCAGTCATCTGCTCCTAGTACTCACTACATTACACAGTCACAGGGAATAGCCTAGTGGTTAAAGCGTTTGCTCATCACACCCTGGTTCGATTCCACATATGGGTACAATGTGTGTAGCCCATTTCTGGTGTCCACTCGATAAGATATTGCTGAAATATTGCTCAAAGCAGTGTAAAACAAAACTCACTCTCCTACAAGGAAAAGGCATTACAGATGTAGGATTAGACTAAATAATGGTTAGTCTGAATATAGATAATGTTAAAGGAGCCCAAGTAAGAAGGATGATTCATTCTGAAACTGAGGAAATCTAGACTTGCTTCATTTAGGGCTTAAGTGAGTGAGTGAGTTACGTTTTACGCCACTTTTAGCAATATTCCAGCAATATCACGGCGGGGACACCAGAAATGGGCTTCACACATTGTACCCATGTGGGGAATCGAACCCGGGTCTTCGGCGTGACAAGCGAACGCTTTAACCACTAGGCTACCCCACCACCCCTTTAGGGCTTAAGCATTGTGGGAAGGGCTGAATGGAAGGGAGAATAATTGGTTCAGGGACTGCGAGACAAGACTAATGAAGGATCTAATCATGGCAGTATTGTTACAGTTAGTCATGAGGTAACATGAGGTTGACTTACATATGATGCCTTCACTAAAGTTTTATGAACAAATATTGCTTAAGTCCACAGTCTGCATGTCTGTTATGAGTGAGTGAGTGAGTGAGTGAGTTTTAGTTTTACGCCGCACTCAGCAATATTCCAGCTATATGGCGGCGGGTCTGTAAATAATCGAGTCTGGACCAGACAATCCAGTCATCAACAGCATGAGCACCAATCTGCGCAATTGGGAACCGATGACATGTGTCAACCAAGTCAGCGAGCCTGACCACCCGATCCCGTTAGTCGCCTCTTCCGACAAGCATAGTCGCCTTTTGTGGCAAGCATGGGTTGCTGAAGACCTATTCTATCCTGGATCTGTCACTGTGCGAACCATCTGTACGGCTACGTAAGGTTGGTCGGTGTTTAACCACTCTGCTACCTGACCAGACTTACATATTACTAGACTAATGCTTAGTTTCTGAATATATATAAATTTGATAGTAACAAATAAATTCACTTATATTGAAAAGGAGCCCCTGTCAGATGAGGGAATCTATACTTGCTTCATTTAAGGCTTTAGCACTGCAGGGAGGGCTAGATAGTAGGGAAAAATAATGTGGTTCAGGGACTGTGAGACAGACTAACATATTACCTGCAAGGCCTTCCCTTCATGTGACAAAACTCTGATAGTTTAAACTAGATAATCATATTTCACATGTATTTACTAACATGACAAATGTATAGGTGGAAAAGTAATTTGTCTTTACAAATTAGCTTATTTGGACATTTTATTATACGAAAAAAATATTTCTAAATGAAAAGAAAGAATAAAAACTGTATTAACTCATAAAGATAAAAACGGACAGATCTGTACATTAATATAGGGTGACATAGAGCTTCAAGCATATTGTTTATGCTTTGAAACACAAAGGCTAATTAGTTCTCATTATTAGAGTCAAGACCAATTAAGCTTCGTGAGCCTCATTGCATAATTTAAATTTCTTCTCTTTATGTTTCCATTTGGCACACGTCCCAAAATAATCGATTCTTTCATCTTTCAGCAACCTGTAACATATGGTGAAACTGAATGGAGAGTCATGAGACAAACAGCCAATACTGGAAGCAGTCTACCCAAATCAGAGGTGTTCAGTATGACACTAACACTCAACAACAGCTGATACTGGAGGCAGTCTACCCTCATCAGAGGTGTTCAGTATGACACTAACACACAACAACAGCTGATACTGGAGGCAGTCTACCCACTAACACACAACAACAGCTGATACATCAGAGGTGTTCAGTGTGACACTAACACACAACAACAGCTGATACTGGAGGCAGTCTACCCACATCAGAGGTGTTCAGTATGACACTAACACACAACAACAGCTGATACTGGAGGCAGTCTACCCTCATCAGAGGTGTTCAGTATGACACTAACACACAACAACAGCTGATACTGGAGACAGTCTACCCTCATCAGAGGTGTTCAGTATGACACTAACACACAACAACAGCTGAATCTGGAGGCAGAGAGGTGTTCAGTATGACACTAACACACAACAACAGCTGATACTGGAGGCAGTCTACCCACATCAGAGGTGTTCAGTATGACACTAACACACAACAACAGCTGATACTGGAGACAGTCTACCCACATCAGAGGTGTTCAGTATGACACTAACACACAACAACAGCTGATACTGGAGGCAGTCTACCCACATCAGAGGTGTTCAGTATGACACTAACACACAACAACAGCTGATACTGGAGGCAGTCTACCCACATCAGAGGTGTTCAGTATGACACTAACACACAACAACAGCTGATACTGGAGGCAGTCTACCCTCATCAGAGGTGTTCAGTGTGACACTAACACACAACAACAGCTGATACTGGAGGCAGTCTACCCACATCAGAGGTGTTCAGTATGACACTAACACACAACAACAGCTGATACTGGAGGCAGTCTACCCACATCAGAGGTGTTCAGTGTGACACTAACACACAACAACAGCTGATAAAACGGACAGATCTGTACATTAATATAGGGTGACATAGAGCTGATCAAGCATGTTGTTTGATGCTTTGAAACACAAAGCTAATCAGTTGTTCAGTATGACACTCAAGACACAAGCAACAACAGCTGATTGCATCATTTAAAACAGCTTCTCTTTATGTTTCCATTTGGCACTAACACACAACAAAAATAATCGATTCTTTCAGAGGTGAGCAACCTGTAACATATGGTGAAACTGAATGGAGAGTCATGAGACAAACAGCTGATACTGGAAGCAGTCTACCCAAATCAGAGGTGTTCAGTATGACACTAACACACAACAACAGCTGATACTGGAGGCAGTCTACCCTCATCAGAGGTGTTCAGTGTGACACTCACACACAACAACAGCTGATACTGGAGACAGTCTACCCAAATCAGAGGTGTTCAGTATGACACTAACACACAACAACAGCTGATACTGGAGGCAGTCTACCCACATCAGAGGTGTTCAGTATGACACTAACACACAACAACAGCTGATACTGGAGGCAGTCTACCCACATCAGAGGTGTTCAGTATGACACTAACACACAACAACAGCTGATACTGGAGGCAGTCTACCCACATCAGAGGTGTTCAGTATGACACTAACACACAACAACAGCTGATACTGGAGGCCGTCTACCCTCATCAGAGGTGTTCAGTATGACACTAACACACAACAACAGCTGATACTGGAGGCAGTCTACCCACATCAGAGGTGTTCAGTATGACACTAACACACAACAACAGCTGATACTGGAGGCAGTCTACCCACATCAGAGGTGTTCAGTATGACACTAACACACAACAACAGCTGATACTGATACTGGAGGTGTTCAGTCTACCCAACAACAGCTCAGAGAGGTGTTCAGTGTGACACTAACACACAACAACAGCTGATACTGGAGACAGTCTACCCACATCAGAGGTGTTCAGTGTGACACTAACACACAACAACAGCTGATACTGGAGGCAGTCTACCCTCATCAGAGGTGTTCAGTATGACACTAACACACAACAACAGCTGATACTGGAGACATTCTACCCACATCAGAGGTGTCTTCAGTATGACACTAACACACAACAACAGCTGATACTGGAGGCAGTCTACCCACATCAGAGGTGTTCAGTGTGACACTAACACACAACAACAGCTGATACTGGAGGCCGTCTACCCACATCAGAGGTGTTCAGTGTGACACTAACACACAACAACAGCTGATACTGGAGGCAGTCTACCCACATCAGAGGTGTTCAGTGTGACACTAACACACAACAACAGCTGATACTGGAGGCAGTCTACCCACATCAGAGGTGTTCAGTATGACACTAACACACAACAACAGCTGATACTGGAGGCAGTCTACCCACATCAGAGGTGTTCAGTATGACACTAACACACAACAACAGCTGATACTGGAGGCCATCTACCCACATCAGAGGTGTTCAGTATGACACTAACACACAACAACAGCTGATGCTGGAGGCAGTCTACCCACATCAGAAGGGTTTCTTCTGACGCTAACACACAACAACTGACATTGGATACATGAACTTTTGCAGCCATCACAATCACAGCTATCTTCGGATCAAGCAAACAATACTGAGATCCTGCCTTTATGGTATTGACATTTAAAACTCAGATATCACCATTGCCTTAGACGACCTTATACATCACCGTTACTTGTAATAGTTAAGACACACTTCCAATTATTCCATAGCCTATCCAATATGTCAGGAAAACGGTTCAAATTAGCAAACAAATGCAAACCTATATGCATTTCATTTTAACAGTAACACACATATTTTGTATGACTGCTGTAAGTCAGGTGTTAAAATACAGTGTGGTTGATTACATAGCCTTCCATTTCTTTAACATAAAGCCCAAATATTTGTATGCATTATGACAACCTTTCCTCAGCACCACTTAAAACAGTATTCCTCTCATGTCAGCTTGATTTGGGTTGAATACCTAATATGATTTCTGGACCATTTACCATTGTGAAGAAACACAAGAACATTAACATAGAAACATAACTGTGAATTTTGGCGCCTTAGATGACTGGGCCACTTATTAGTCCAGGAGGAGGCAGCTGAAAAATTTCAAATCGTAGCCTCCCCAGTACTGATTTTGTTTGACACTATTTTCAGTTAGTATGATGTCTTGGGCTCATGAAAAATCCTGTAATACTCTCAGATTGTGGTATCAGGTTTTTTTTACAGGCCATTATATGTGGTGGGGGTCTGCGAGCATTTTCGTCACATTTGGTTTGCTGCCCGACAACACCTCAAAGTTAATCATAGATAGTTTTACTACTATCAATCTGATCACTTTCATTTTGACATCTGTGTACTGCTAAAGGATGTAGAAATTATTTGACAAACAAAATCAGTACTGGGGAGGCTACGAAATCCTATTTCTAGGCCCCTTTTTGTGCATCATGACAGTTCTATTGAAAAGCTTCAGTCTGTACAGCTATTTACAGATTTAAGATATTTCAACACTGCTAAAAACACCTGTCAACCCCAGAAACACCCACCTGTTCGTGAGTGGTTCATAGTTAACAAGACAAACCTCAACCTCATGGGGATTTAGGGGAAGCACAGATCCTCTAAGCACCTTGTACATGCAAAGAGATTAATATGCATATTAGGGGTTACAATGAGCATGGAGGACTTATCCCTTCACAAATGTCACATCACCAGCAATTTGTTATTATTTGATTTAATTGACCATGCCATATTTCATATTTAGAGCCACAGCCTGCAAGAAACCAGTCAATACCTGTCTACTCCTTTTGGTAGACAGAACCCAGTCAAGATTATGTACAGGTAAAATACAATCTCTTTCACTAAAATATCAGTACAACCACCTATCATATATGAAAATCAGTGTGTGACAAGGTTATGATCAGACCATGTTTAAACCCCACAGATACCATCAATAATTCATTCAAACAGAAGTTAAAGTAACTGAATGTCTATAACTGGAAACGCTCAATGTATTGTAAACACAGGATATTTTCTCAAGGAATCTCAGTGTGAAATTGCCTTTTAGGCCATCCACTGTCAAAATATGACATGTCACAACTGTTTTGGATGGCTTTATCAGAGTAATCAAGTACAACTATTGATAATAATCATCTACCTTTGATCTAATATTAGATTCGCTGCACTCAGCACAGAATTCTTGCTTTTAGTCATTAATGAGATCGATTAACTGTGAGGTACTGTGGAGTTATCTTCCATGGCTATGGAAAGGATGCAATGATGGAATGTTCAAATTTTCATTTGTTTGCATCACATTATGCTTCACTGTTGATGATAAAATCATCAAGTCATGATGCATGATTCTACAGACATCATAGTCATCATGGTGTCCTACTTTATTGGGCTGTTGTAGGTTCTGTTTTGAATAGTCAGTGAGTGATATCTATTCCAAATAATACTGAAGTCTTAAAATCGTACCGTACATCTCATCAGAAGTCTATTTCCTAGTGAGTGAGTAATTGAGTGAGTGAGTTCAGTTTTACGCCGCTTTTAGCAATATTCCAGCAATATCACGTCAGGGGACACCAGAAATGGGCTTCACACATTGTACCCACGTGGGGAATCAAACCCGGGTTTTCGGCATGAGGAGCGAACGCTTTAACCACTAGGCTACCCCACCACTCTCTATTTCCTAGACCCTTGAGAATAATTAAAAAGGCCACCAGCTCAAGTCTAGAATGACTGGGCAAGTCTACATTGCCTCCATTCATAAATATATTACTGGATTCTTTAATTTCTTTATTTTTCTCAGTGTATGTTTACTACATCTCAATAAGTTAAGTTATGGGACTAAATGTCAGTCTAACCTCTTCAAAATCTGTATCAAAACAAGTACAACATATCTCTAAACATCTGAACCAAATCTGGTCAAGGTTGCACATTAACCACCAACTCTGATAACTAAGCTCTATTTCCTGTAAAGGTCAAGAGGTGAGTCATTTCAATGTAGTTGTGAGCTGATACTGTAGCTTCAGTTATATCCATCCCTGATACAGGAGCCAAGCAGCATCTGTGGCCAGGAATTGAAGCTCTTGTCTATGCTGTAATGTTGTGCCTCACAGACGAACCTATTACTTCACATAACATGGCTACTCAAGAAGTAGAGCGTGATTTGTTGTCCTTGGCTGGAATGGTGTCAAAACTGTCTTGTATGATATGGTGCAAAAATAAAATATATTTATCAGATATTATTATTTGAGCTTATATCAAATTATATGTAACACTTAATTAGGAACAATGGGAATAATTGTGTGTACACAAACAGTCATTCATGAGTTTTCTAATCAGGAAACTCCAAGGACCTTGATTCACGCTGATAAAATGCTAAACTCCCTGACCAGAGTCAATGAACTATATTTAACCACAGCTGGATCAATAATTATCAAATCAATCAAAGATACGAAGGGTAGAGGGTCGGTGTTTCTCCGTCTTCTAAAACATTTGCAACACTTGACAAACCTCAAATAATTTGATCAGTGACTTTTGGAGCTGTGGTAGAAATCAGTGGTAGGGGTAAGAAGTAAATGAGGGGTGAGGGAGTAAGTGGGGGTTGATGTGGGTGTGAGGGCTGAGGCCTAGAAGATAAGGTTAGTGATGATGGTTAGGAGAAATTTGGGTTAGAGGTGAAGGATGATGACATGCCAGGGGTATGAAGGGTGAGTCAATAGGGTAGCGAGGAGGGGGGTGTCTAACGGTGAAGGGACAGAGGAGAGGGGTGAAGGGAGAGGAGAGGCGTATGAGTGAAAGGAGATGCTTGGGTCAAGCTTGGGTTTACAATGTTTAGGATACCATGAGTGTTGAGGACAGATAAGTAGAAGGCAATAAGATAAGTTGAAAATAGGATATCACGAGTGTACAGGGTTGACAAGGAGAAGGCTTCTGGCTTAATTCAACAATAATTTGGACACAGGAGGTGTGAGAAAAGCATGCAGTTAAAGTTTACAAATGCTGAGGATACCTGCACCCTGTTTCACAAAGTGACTGTAGCACCAAAATGTTAAACTCTGAAAGTTATGAACATCTCAGCATAAAGATAGCTTTAAGAAAAGAGGTGGGCGGACTGGGGTGTGTAACTGAACGATCTTCACCAACATGGACAGTAATGTGTTTAGTGGCCAGTGTAGTAACAGGCTGGCTGTCTCATCTGGTATCATCCAAGTTGTCTCACAGTCCCTGAACTATAATATTTTCTTCCTGTAATGCAAATGCCCTAAAAGACGCTAGTCTAGATTATCTTCTGTTTCTGAGTGAGTGAGTATGGTTTATATGTATTTCTATCAACATTATGTATATTCAGAGACCGAGGGTTAGTCCATCCAAGTGGCTGTGTTCGTCCATCTCTGGGGCGGTGGGGTAGCCTAGTGGATAAAGCATTCTCTCGTCATGCCAAAGACCAAGGTTCGATCCCCACATGGGTACAATGTGTGAAGCCCATTTCTGGTGTTCCCAGCCGTGATATTGCTAGAATATTGCTAAAAGCGGCATACAACTACACTCACTCACTCGTCCATCTCTGCAGGAGGATTGACCAGCCTCATCAGACACTGGCATGTTATCACCACTTTGGCTTGAGCCAAACATTGGTCGGGGTTACACCAAGAAACGCCATTCATAAAGAAGACAAGGAGAAGTTAGATCAATAGAGGATATTTCCTTGCACTCATTACAGGGCCATCTCTGCAGGTGGTTGGACAGCTGCTGATTGGTGAACACGAGGGAGTGGAACATGTAGATGTACTCAGCCCACATTAAATATTGATCCCTGAATTCATACATGTACAATTTACCACGGTACCTTGCTCTAGTCGTGTAATTCAATCTATGCTCATGTTCATACAAATTATGTATTTGTTACTATTGGTGAATACCCATATTACATTACCTTAATCAAGTTTTAGCCAGTTCATTGTTAACTTCTTTGAGTGGCAATTATAAGTCGGTGTGATGAATAAGGGGGATAGTTCTATGGATATGCAACTTCTTTATTACAATATATACGACGTTTCGGTTCATTATTAACAGACAACACTCAGACGGGCCTCACACTTCAGAAACTACACTCCAAAGGGAATATAGTGAAACCCCATTAGACTGGCCCCTGTTAATCCGAACCCTCCCCTTTCTGGATAGTCCCAGCTAGAAATGTCTAAATGTATACATGGCCATTATTGATGAGTGAGTGTGAGTGTGTTTAGTTTTATACCGCTTTTAGCAATATTCCAGCAATATCACGGCGGGGGACACCAGAAATGGGCTTCACACGTTGTACCGATGTGGGAAATTGAACTCGGGTCTTCATGATGAGCGAACACTTTAACCACTAGGCTACCCCAGCGCCCCCATTACTGAAGATACTTGGTACAATGATTCCACTGAGATGGTTCTGTCAGGACTGAAAATATTTCACTCTGGAAACTGTAGTATACACAAAACAACTTTTAGATTATTGTTCTTATCAAAAATGTTAGTCAAATAAATAATTGTTTACAATTTTACATTCCATCTGACAATATGATTAACCTATAAAGTAATACCAGTATTTTCTCAATGTTAATATTAAGTCAAGTAAATGACTTTCCAAAATTAAATTCCAGTCACATCTGATATAATTGACTTTTGCATTAATTGCTCATCAAAGCAAGCAGCTAATGTTATTATGTGATTATAATAATGGTTGAGACCCATTACACACAGTGACAGCTGGCGGTATAATGTGACCGTGCTTGCTGTGAGGCTGGAATTGTTCTGAAACAACTTCCTGTAGGTGCCTCTGAGACCTGTGAAGATCCGGGTTAGAACTGGTCTTCAGTAACCCATGCTTGTCGTAAGAGGCGACTAACGGGATCGGGTGGTTAGGCTCGCTGACTTGGTTAACATGTCACTGTATCCCATTTGTGTAGATCAATCCTCATGCTGTTGATCACTGGATTGTATGGTCCAGACTCCATTATTTACAGACCGCCGCCATATAGCTGGAATATTGCTGAGTGAGGCGTTAAACAACAACCCAATTGCCTATGATCTACCAGTCCACAAACAACACAGTGTGTCACACAACACAATGACTGCTGCTGAAAAATGAACATGGAAGTTGACCTAGCCATCTCTCCTCTTCATCCAGAACACTAATCTGTCTCTCAGTCTCTGAACTGCAAAGCTAAAGACCTAAATGTTGCAAGTCTAGATTCCCTCAGGTTCAGAAAGGACTCGTTTGTTCGTATCAAAATTATATATGTTCCAAGACTAAATGATAGTCTACCAGAACACCAGCCTCTTTGTCCATCCAAGATTCTCTCCAGCACTAAGCACACAAACTGTATTGGCAAAAAGGCAACAAAATATTCTGTTTCTGGTAACCTGGCTGACCTCTCATTACAACTGATCCTGAATTGTCTTGACATCAAAATAAAGCATTCTAGTCAGTAATTTTGGTTTATCTCCCTTTTGGCCTACTTCTATGCAAAGTAGGGTGATAAATGAGACATTTTTACCACTGCAACAGCAATTACCTGTAACACATGTATCCTCTTATTGCCTTAATATGACCATCATGGTGGAAGCAGATGCACCAGATTCAAGCCATGTCACTTCCTATAGTATTGACTGTATGGCTAATTTCTACATTCTGTGTAAGAGTCTCTTTATCAGGCCAGGCTATACTGTCTGCCTCCTTGTCTAGGCTAAGTGTTGCCCACCATAAAAAAGATGAGTTACAGATTACAGATCATGAATTTTATAAATGATTTTTAGTCTTCTGAATTATTGTGCCACAGTTTTAATATTTTGTTTGTTGTTTAACACTTCCCTCAGCAATATTCCAGCTGTATGGCGGAGATCAATCCAGTGATCAACAGCATGAGCATTGATCTATGCAACTGGGATACAATGTCAACCAAGTCACCGAGCCTGACCACATGATCCCATTAGTTGCCTCTTACAACAAGCATGGGTTGCTGAAGACCAATTCTAACCCGGATCTTCACGGGTACACAGTTTTAATACAAATAACCCTCTCAGACACTGTACACTGATTCGAAGCCTGCCACTCCTTGTTTTTCCCATTGATGCCCAACACTGGTAGGGTAACAAGAAGTAACACTTTGTAACACCTTTCAGTGATAAAACAAAAGACCTTTGATATAACATCAAAACCTCAAGTCAACCTAAAAAATATTTCACTCATTTATATCTTCCATTTTCCTTTTTGCAGCTTGGTAGGGAATATCCATGAGGGGCATAAAACAAGGCATCTCTCACAAAAAATATGCCAAAGATAAAGGAACAACATCTGAGACAGTTGTTAACAAAGCAGGAAGATAATGAATCCTCCCTCCTTCTTCCACAAAGCTGAATGCTGATAGGTTTGATAGACATCATCGACAGCCCCTCGTGCTCATGTGGACATCCAGTCGAAAATGATGTGCATTATTTCTTTACATGCAATAAATACACGGAATTAAGACAAAAATCATATTTCTATTTAAAGGGATTTAGTATCAACACTGTACTATGGGTATCAACACTGTACTATGTACATTGAATGTTAACAATTAATTGTTAATGTTCATCAATTAATCATGATGACAAATTATTGTTAATCCTTATTAAAATCTTGATGATGACAAATGATATCAACCTTCAATAAAATCATTCTCACAATCTTTTAGTTGTGTGTTGTTATGTCTCTTAAGTGGATTAGTCCATTGTATGGAATAGGTAACAGGCAGGGGATTAACAGTGCAACAGATCGTAAACTATGTTGTTATAAGCTGTAGGGGTAATGGGGGGTTACCCACATACATGCCTCTACAATGTGTATTGACACATACAGAGACCATATTCATGTCATCACACTATCAATGAAAAATCCCTTTATATGCAACAGCAGTTAATGCCATGGTTCCTCAACATGGAGCATGGGAGATAACACTGTTAGCCTGGAATTAAACATTTACAGAAGAGATTAAACCTGTTATTAGTGTTAAGGAAAGCATATCGATCAAAGCAATGAAGTGTTGGAAAAGGACTCTATGACCTGTCCACTGGGTATATAAACAAGGCTGTATGGTTAACCAAAGGTGCGAGGAATCTCATTAACAGCACTTAATCCTATAATGAAATTACCGATAAATGTCAGGCTTCCTGATAGATCGTACCATAGGAGCTCCATGTACCATCCAGTGTTCATCAGACGATGGAGCATGTACCACAACAAATGCTCAGCTTGCCAGAAGTTTACATAAATATTTAAATATTTTCAACTGTACCACTGCTTCATTAACCCTGAATTCCAATTAGCAATGCAATGATGTGTTTGTCATAGTTGGCATCACAATAGGAGACATTCTCCATGACATTAAATTATCCATGACAGTGATCAAAATGAAGAATGAAAGTTAATGGGACATTGTGATCACCCTGTCTCTAAATGAATTCAGGTTATAATTGGTCCCTATCAACTGCTGTATGTAAGTTAATTTGTAAGAAGTAACTCAGTGGATCAGGTTGAAATATTTGGTGACTTCACTGACTCCCTATCATCATATTCCGACAGTGTGGGTGTTGTTCATAGTATCAACCACTGGTTTGTCTGGTCAAGACTTGATAAGCTTGTAATTTACCTGGAATATTGCTAAGTTTGGCATTAACAAATGTAATGGAATGTTACCAATTATCTGCCACCTATAGATTCAATTAATACAACTGGATTGTGGAATCTCCTTTGAACAAGCACACTGACGAATTCCTTAACAATCTGCGTACACAATTTCACATCTGAATACCTGATACCTGGACAGTTTGGTTCAACTGATTAGCAAATAATTTGCTTCATCCCAGGTGTGTTAGTACAGACAGGCTTGATGTGCTGGCAACACTGAGGTCAGATTGTACAGATAGCTTGGATGTGCCCTAGCTCCAGGTGAACAAACACAGGGAAATGTCAGAACAAGTTCCACATTGTGTAGGTCCCTTCTATATTCAGATTGGTGTCAGATTATCCTATCTGGCAAGAACCACATGCATCTAACCTTGAACAATCTGCATCAGAGGATATTGGCCGAATGACTGGACCTATAGAGCGATGCTAGATAACCATATAATCAGACTGACCAGAACACTTATGTTGGGAAGTTATTACACTTACTACTGTTTGAAAATGATTAAAACAATTATCTGGTCCTTGTCACAATCCGACCGCCTCTGTGGTGTAGTGGTTAGAGCGTCGGGTTCAATCCCCGACCGCGTCATACCAAAAGAGGTTAACATATGGTACTTGTTGGTCCCTGCCTGGCTCTCGGCATTAATGGGTACAACAAGGACTGGTCGGCTCGGAGTCAGTATAATTTGTCTGAGTAGGGTATTCATGCTTCACTGCGGCATGGTATCTCAGTGGGCTAGCACTATAAAACCAGCTTAAGTCTGGGCTAGTACAAGCAGCCGCACATACACATACACATACACATACACATACACACGCATGCACGTCGTCATATGAGCGACATATTCTCAATTACGATGTTAAACCCAATTTCACCTCACCTCACCTTGTCACAATCCAAAGTTAAAAGTTTAGCTTTAGAGATCCCAAGATAAAAATACTACAAAGGCAAACATGAAGACAACACCCTTCCCTAACATAACCTGTGTCAAAAGTATTCTTTGTGTAAGTGGAAATTCCATAACAAAAGATTTTCCTAGATGATATGATTCAGCTGAGCATTGAGAAAACCAAATTGTTTTCCCTTCATATTGTTATAGTGAGCAAGCACCACAAAAACTCACGAGTCTCAAAGCCACGTGCAGTGCTAGAGAAACTTCAAGAATAATTGGTTAATTGAACAGTCAAAACTTTTAAAGCAACTAATCTGCCCTGAATTTGGAAATGACTTGATTGTAACTGGACTTGCCAATCAGAAATATCAAATGACAGTCACAACCTCTGAAACAGGTGATCTGAAGATGAATATTCAGTTCCGAAATTACGTAAATTAAATGTAGATAAACCTAAAGATAACCTAGCTACACCGTATGTTTTCTCCTACTTAGGACTTTGCAACAACAACAACAACATGAAGAACAGGCAGAGAGTGAACCACAATGATAGATAATTCATAAAACAGATGTGTATTCATGATGGTATTTTGGGTTTAATCATGATCCAAGTCCCACAACATTTCTACAACAAGCAAGACGTCACTAATGACTAATGCAAGATTGCCTGTGCCCTGCATGCAAGCAATTATGTTTGTGTCACAATCAATCGGTATCACTGCTGCGTTTGTTGGAGCTTATATGATTAATCAGTTTATGTATCTCACCATCACATCTTCTCCCATGTCTGCTCTAAGAACCGTTCTGTATTTCCAGTGTCAGCATGGACACAAAGGGATAGACATAAGAAGAGAATCAGGGTTGGTCACCCAAATCAACAATGTGGTGTGTCCCAGCAAGTGTCTCCTTGGAAATATGCCTCCGTTCACCTAGCAGTAAATTGGTATATGGGAGAATGAGATGATGATGATGATGATGATGACGATGATGACGATGACGACGACGATGACGATGACGATGACGACAATGTCTGGACTAAGTTGTGAGGGAGCGTGTAAACATCATCTGCTTAGTTTACAAGACAATAAACATGGGAATCTTAATATCTGAATAAAGAGCAATATGTCCAGCAGAGGAGATATAATTAAAATGGTAAATCTAGAGATGTTTTATCTCAGATTTCAAAACTGTTAATAACCCAATTTCTTGATGTATGTATGATGATGGTCAAGGATTTACAGGAAGCGAATTCCTGCGTCCTATACACATAAAATTGACAGTAGACGCAACAAAATTTATTAGCGACTCTACAGGGATGCAGAAAAAGTCCAAATACTTTTGTATAAATTCCAATCAAGTAACGATAAGTTATCACTGAGTTTGCAACTAGCTGGGTTATGGTATCATTTGTAATTTAATTACTGTAACAATGTAATAATCATGATACACAAATTACAATAACAGTATTAATAATAATATTTAAAGGTCACATGCAACCAAAAAAATCAAACATAATTAAAACACAATTATCACTTCTTCATAACATATAATATGCATTGCTGATTATGAAAAAACAAATAAACAAAATTATAAGCGTATAATCGCAAATCAAAAGTGCAATATTTTGTACTTGGGTTTACCTCCCTCGAAACGAAGCAGCCGGGATACCGAACCCAGTCAGAGCGGGTGGGTGTGCACTCAAGTGTAACGGCTGGTTCATTTGCAGATGCCGCCTTCACGGCTCATTGTGTGTGTATATATAGAGATGTTGGGTTTTGTAAATACATGCTCATTTTTTGTGTATAACATTTTGCAATCAACAGACATCATAACATGTCATGTGTTCAAGTATCACACCTGCCTGTCTGTTACATAATGTGCCAGAGACGAACTCGGGCCATAAATCAATGCGTTTTCTTTTTATGGTGTATAGCCTGATTGGTGTTAAGTTCAAATTGCATGTGGTCAGTGATCGCAGTTGTGTATTGAATATTGTCATTAGCAGACAGGCAGGCAGACACACAGGTGTCAATAAAACAAGACATTGAGTTTTGTCTGTGACAGCGACATATCTATATCACAGTTAGAAATTGTGTCAACGCTAAATAATGACATTGCTTTTAAGTATCGAACTGAGAAAGTGACTCGGTAAGAAGTACGTGTGGTGAAATAGACAAATGAAATTATATAAACAGTTTATTTACTGTCATAACATAAAAGCTCGCTACTGTGAGATATCAACAAAACATTAGGAAAATAGCTCACACCAAAGCCTTCACCGAAGCATTCACCAGACAGCCCGCCTCCAAGTTGCGCTGAACCTATTTCACTGGCGCGTCGCTATGAGCGCAGCCCAGCTGTTGAAACCCGTATTCCCCAGAAAAGTCTGGGGAAAATTAGTGAAACGTTTGAACTCCGATTTCGCGCGGTTTTTTTCATCGGGTTATTTTTCAACTTTATAAGTTGAATTTGCATTTTTGACGCTTTGTTTCGGTAAGTCCATACCGAAAGGTATCAGAATCTGCAAAGTTGTGTTTTACGTTGCATGTGACCTTTAAGTGTCTGGGACCCCCATTTTGATGTCCAGGACCCCTGAAAATTAGGAATATTAGGACTCGAGGTAAATCCCTGGATGGCTGAATTCGCTGAAGGTGTACAGATCATACTGCCATATTCAAATAGCCAAAAGTGCCTTGCAGTTTTGCTAACACATTTTAAGCATTACCTGATTAGCCAGTAGATGAGAATGACTGACTGACTGAGTTTTTTTTTACGCTAAGCAATATTCCAGCAACATCAGGGCGCACCAGAAATGGGCTTCACCATTGATTAGGATTCAACCCGTCTTTGGCGGACGAGATTTAACCACTAGATGAGAATGAACTGACACACTAAAGAATGAGTGGACTAGACAAACCAGGATCAGATGACACATAATTAGCCATATCACACATACTGACCTTCCAGTCCATTCAAATGGAACCTACAACAGGCATAGCTACATTACTGGGATCTGTACAAAAATACAACATTATGAGTTACATCTGTCAGTAATGAGATATAGGTGACTGTAACAGCTGAATGGACTTGTATACCACAGAGGTAACAGCTCAATGGATGTGTACACCACAATGGTCAAGGGATGTACACAAACGACCAACATGCATCCTCCTGTACAGTCCGTTTGAATCAGAAACGGACCGATGAATTGCAAATTTTATCATTGTACAAAATTGCCACATAAATATAAATAGTACACGTTTATCATTTACTAATACCCAACAGCTTTCTTATATTTGAAAATTTTCCGGACTCCACCAAAAAAGTTCTTTAAGAAACTATCATTAAGATTTTGACACAGTTCACTATTTGTTATGAGGGAGGAGTGCAGAGAAAAGGACAGCCAGGTGTTAGAGAAGCACGTGCACAAGTGCCCACCAAGTTATTGATTCATTAGCCTGTGCTGTGCCGTCTCCATCCTTTCTCGCACACCTGGCTGTCCCTTTCTCTGCACTCCTCCCTCGTAACAAATAGTGAACTGTCAAAATTTTAATGATAGTTTCTTAAAGAACTTTTTTGGTGGAGTCTGGAAAATTTTCAAATATAAGAAAGCTTTTGGGTATTAGTAAATGATAAACATGTGTACTATTTATATTTATGTGGCAATTTTGTACAATGATAAAATTTGCAATTCATCGGTCCGTTTCTGACTCAAACGGACTGTACATCTGAAACATGTAACTTTTTAATCAATGTGAGCTTCAGTCTAAACCGAGACATGCATTTGGTGGTACATATCTGTGGGACATTTTGTGATAATAACAGTTGAATTCTTCGAAAGTTGGATTTCAACATCTTAGGTCACAGATTGTCTAGGTCATCCATACTACCCGTCCGAACAGGGTTTACAAGATAGATTCATACTACCTGTGAAACGTTAGAGTATTGTTTCATATGCATTGGCTTTTAACCAATCAAATTTATCTGAAGAGTAAGAAAGGTCAGTCCGACGGGACTTAAAGAAATGAGACAGCTGAATGAATATCATCTTCATAAATGCATATCAACTAACAACATGAGATAACATATTCCATGAGACAACACAGAGGTGAATGTTTCCCTACATACTAGGTCTGCAATAGGTTAATCATCCTGCAGCCCATGAGCAGGTTACACTAGCAGATCCTCTCCCACATCAGACAGAACCTCTCCCACATCAGACAGAACCTCTCCCACATCAGACAGAACTAATTCCACAGATACACAGTAGAAGATGAATAACAAGAAAATCATTTGTGTAAGTGAACTGACTTTATTAAGTCAGCAAATATTCCAATATTTCATATAATAAATTGGCTTTGGGAGATCTGCCCATTTTAGGTCTTCAGGAAGTGGGTCAGTGGGCAACTGCTAATGGAAGCAGCAGGACTATTGAACGGAGTTGGAAGACACAGTCGGTTATAGTCCAGTTATTATATCCTTGATGAAGCCAGCATTAGTAGACTTTAATGCCACCTTTAGCAATAGCTTTGCCATATCATGCAGCAGCATCAAGCCTGATCTCCAAATGCTGAAAATAAATCTCATGGCAAAGGCAGGACATATTTATGCAGTAACCGCCACCCAGACTGACTGACTGAAATTTTATTTTAGCAATATTCCAGCAATTTAGGTGATCCTATGGTTTCTAGTGTTGGGAATTGGTTGAAATCCACTCACAATTGATGATTGCTTCATTACCATCCTATGGTTTCTAGTGTTGGGAACAATCATCGAAAAAACAATTGGTTGGTTAGCATCATTCTTCAGATTTTCCTATCCAGGTTGTTATTGCAGAAAAGTGTAACATGATGCAACTTGCTACTTTAAAGTGATGACTAATATATCATGAACATAAACTTCCTGGAGACTTCAAGAAATATTCAGTCATGACTTTTCAGTTAGTGAAGTGAAGTGAGTTTTCTAAGAATTAAACAAGTTTGCAGGCCATCCTCAAGTGTTTTAAAGACTAAAACAGCAGTTCCAAAATCGTTTGTGTTCGATTATGAGAAAATGTGATCGATTGCTTGGTCGTTTGGTCACTGCCACCAATCTTCGATTATTTCAATTAATCGGAACACCACTTGGTACTGTGTTGGTCAGTGCATATCTTTTGCAGAGTCACAAGGAGAACATAAAGAATCATGCAGGCTAATAACTTTCAGTCTACAAGATATTACACTTAGAAAAATCATTTAAAATGTTGTTTCAAACATGCTATTATGAAACAAAATACTGTTTCTGTATCAGTTCCTTACATGTTTTTGTTGGTCCATCAAAACTGTAATGTAAACGGATTAAAAATTGAAGGATGCCTGCATCACTTGAAACCATGTGACCCCAACATGACATGACTGAAATATTGCATTAGCAATGCAAACATCTACACACACGAACTACTCACTAGACAATAATTTGACCTAGACCTTGTTCTACAAAGTGAAGGACTATGAGTATCATAACATCCTGACCCACTGGTATGACAAATTGTTGTCTCACAATGAAGTCCAATGTGAAAGCTTAAAGATCTTCTACTAAATTCTTAAAGAAAACCCACAGACATCTTTTTCAATCTTATGATACCATGCCTTTTATGTCTATCCATCGTTTATGGTAAGGACATTTATTATGAACATTCTCATTACATGATCGCAATTTTTTTAGAAACTTACAGTATTCCAGAAACCTAAAAACCTGCGTTATCAAAGCATCTGAGACAGCCCTGAATAGCAATAGTCAGATAACAATAAATCTGACCTGGCCTTCATTTATACATAGTAACTCATCACCAGTGTAATGGAGCACTAACCTGTGGATAACCCTACTGTCTACAACCAAAGTCCCTTCTACTCATTTTCATAGAATCAAGACCCCGGCAATGTGGTAATGAAGAATCAGAGTTCAGATCCCACTGTCAACACAGTGAGGCACCATCAGGAGTTATCCTATTGCAATGAATATTGAAGACAATGCCACAGACTGAGCAATGTTGGCTGAAATGTCTGTCTGGTATATCAAGCTCAAACACACCATCCTTGTCTGAAAGACTGTGGTGGCCAGATCAAATGTGAAATGACGACCTCATCTAGGCGTGATGAATAAAAGACTTTGTAGAGGGAAGAAGAGCTGGCATAATGGAATATGCATTGGTTTCTCCAGGATTCAACACCCACGAAGTGTCTGTTTAGGGCAAATGCATCTGCAACATGGTCCTACAAGGCTGCTACCAACAGCTTGAAGCAGGCATGGCTTTAAACTGCCATTTTAACTCAAGCTCATGGGCGGAAGTTTGCCTTTGGGTTGTAGGCCTACATAAGTCAATAATATCCCTTAAAGTGTATTTAATGTCTAAGAATAAACCTCTTAATGAACATGATAAGCTTTATACATCTAACCTATTTCCTTGAACTAAATGTCTTGAGAAAATAATGGCAGGAAGTCATGACATTCTGTTTATAGGTTTACATACAAAAACAGTCGGAAACATGCTCACATTGCTTTTATCCAGACCAGAATATATCAGATCCCAGTATTCAGAAGCAGGTCTTGTTAAAGGGAGGCTAAGACTGGTCACTCTGGCAGACTGCCATATGATCTCTAGCATAGATAGAAGTAAACCTATCCAAATATGGATTTTTGTCTCCAATTAATCGATTTCCTGGACCTAAGATCATGTATCTTTTCTAAACATAGGTTGTTACATATATTTTAATTGATAACATGACATGCTTCATGTCACAACGACATATAACTTTCTCCTCCTCCTGATCTGTAAATCGTTTTCATTGCGCAAGGTGTGTGCGATATTTCGTTACACTAGGGCATGAATGATACAGAGGCTCATTAATCATAAATCGTAATGATATTTCAAATTTCTTAAATAATCTGATGATCATAGAAAGAGTTTGAGATGATAACTTTGTTTGAAATTATAAATAGTTGCAATGTGAACTAAAATGAAATTTATTTACATTGCTGTTTCAGGGATCATGCTGGACCTTTCTGTGATTGGCATGGTTTTTTATTGATTGATTGATTGTTGTTTAACAATACACTCAACAATGTTCCAACTATATGGAGGCAGTCTGTAAATAATCGAGTCTGGACCAGACAATCCAGTGATCAGCAGCATGAGCATTGATCTATGCAATTGGGATACGATGACGTGTCAACCAAGACAGCAAGCCTGACCCCCCGATCCTGTTAGTCGCCTCTTATGACAAGCATGGGTTACAGGGGATCAATTCTAGCCCGGGCCTTCACAGGTTGTGATTGGCATACGAGAAGTTGGGTTAGATGATTACAAGTAGTTTGGCTTGACTTTCAGGATTTCACTGCATGCCCTGAATATAGCAAAACCAAAGATGAAACAGTTTGTACATGTTCACCACATTTGTGAAACCCTTGACAGTAGGTATATTACTTGCAGACACAAATGAGAAGATTATCTGAGATTTGAATCCAGAAACATTAGATCTAAGTGACACAAGAGTCACAGGCATCTTTAGATCTTAGACCACCTGGGAGGCATAGAAGTATGAAGCTAGAGTTTGGCTGCTCTCAAAGACTATTCCAGTAAAAGGCTGCAGAATGAAGACATCACTCTTGCCATGTACCTCACAGATGGATCAGGAGACAGATAGCGAGATTATCACTTACAAGAACTCTGGAAACAGGCAGATAGGCACCAAAGTTGAAATATCAGTCATGAATTTTAATTCATGTATTTTAAAGGACTTGTGTCAGGATAGAGATAATGAGCTAGGTCTCTACAGGCAGAAGAAAGTCACAATAATGACATTTATTAGAAATATATTGCATTTTCTAGAAGATTAGCTCTGCACTAATAAGGGTGTGATTGATTAAAACCCAGTAACCTAATAACCCGTAACGTCCACTTCAACATCTCACCACGTGTATATCCCATGTATGGGCAATACAGGTTGTATTCTTGTGGGTCAATATTTTCCTGAGTGAGAAGATACTGCTCTTGTGACCTCTTGGGTCACAGGGATTAACAAAGTGAACACAAGTGAGTTGTTACTGCTGATGTCTCACAATCAGGTCAGAACAATACATTGTAGTAACCTCTATTTGAATCTGATCAGCTAAAAGGGTAATTAGTTTGGCTGTATTTCATCAAGATCATGACAAATAGAGATCAGTATTCCCTTCTACCTGTGAAGATACGGGTTAGGATTGGTCTTCAGTAACCCATGCTTGTAAGAAGAGAATAACGGGATCGGGTGGTCAGACTCGCTGGCTTGGTTGAAACATGTCATCGAATCACAATTGCGTAAATTAATGTTCATGCTTTTGATCACTGGATTGTCTGGTCCAGATTGATCATTTACAGATCGCTGCCATATAACTGGAATATTGCTGAGCATGGCAAACACAATAAACCAACCAGTATTCCCTTCCATAAGACTACTTCGGCATTACAACTGTAGTATGTGCACTTAACTCCGACTTATGACTGTCCACAAGGTCTTAGCAATAAGGTTGTATAGAGGAATATGAAAATCATGTCACATAACCATTTATAAAAATACAGCCCCAAGACCCAACTTCCACCCCCACATTCATCTTCAGCTGAAATACAGTGAACACTTCATGACAACAACTGTCAAGGAAACGCTGCTTAATGTCCATCCTTCCTTCCTGATACCACTTGATGCATCTGTGCTACTTTGCCATCAGTCTGGTTGATCTTGTTTGCTCTGTTCGAAGTTGCTGGGGTATATCAAGGTATTTCAAGTCTTGAGGACAACAGAGAGCTTGCAGTTTGGTGTGTGGTCTGACTGTGAAGTCATACTTTTGCATCAAATTGAGTAGTGTAACATAACATGTATGTGTGGAGTAAAACGTATCTGGCTGATTCTTTCCTGACTTGTCCACTTCAAGTTATAGCCTGTTTGCAGTGAAAACGTACTGATGAATTTCCCTTTAAACAAAAATGTAAATCAAATAAATTGAAATTGAGATTGCGAATACTCATAATTTTACCTTACCATTTGAACATTTAAATCTCAGAATTTTATTTATCTAAGGATAAAAGTTGTTTAACAAACAATCATAGTTTCAAATTACTATTATTTGTTTGTATTACAAGGGGGTATGCGTAGTAGTTGGAACAGTGAAACAAATGCATGTGGGGTATGTGATGTCATGTGTTAACTTAGACCAACCCTACTTGTTCTCGGTGTTTCATTTAATCTGCATACCCCCTTGTAATACAAACCAGTAAAAGCGATTTGTAACTATGATCATTTGTTAAACAACTTTTACCTAAGGTGAATGAAGTTCTCAGATTTAAATGTTCAAATTGCAAGGTAAAATAATTGAGGATTCGCAATCTTAATTTCACTTTATTTGATTTACATTTTTGTTGAAAGTGGAATTCATCAGTTCGTTTTCACTGCAAAAAGACTATAGTAAATAGAGTAACTGTGCTGCACACTATCAGTGCCTATGATATATACAGAGTGTACTGTCATCATCCAAGAAAGGGGGCGGTGGGGTAGCGTAGTGGTTAAGGTGTCATGCCAAAGACCCGGGTTCAATTTCCCACATGGGTACAATGTGTGAAGCCCATTTCTGGTGTCCCCTGCTGTGATATTGCTGGAATATTGCTAAAAGCAGCATAAAACCAAACTCACTCACTCATCCAAGAAAGTCAGTGTCAGTGTCTGTACCTTGTTTGAAAGCCGTTATCAGCATTTCTGTAGTTTAGATGGACAAAACTTCTCTTAACATCTTCTCTTACACGAAAGAATTTGCTTTTAATAATAACACACTAGACATGGTAGAAGGAAGACACACAAGCTAAGTTTTATTATTCAGGGCTACATGTAGATTAAACAAAGCCGCATTGAGGAAGTGGAAAATCAGGGAATTGATTCACTGGTGTGGCCACACATCAAACTCAATAAAATTGTACATTATATGTCTTGTTCTGTAACAAATATCTATAAAACTTCTTACAACTATCCAAACATCAGATGTTCTTCATATTACTTTTGACATTTTGTTGTATATCATATTGTCCATCATCCATTCTGACAATGAAATGTTTTGTTTAAAAGAAAAAGAAAGGTAAGATAACAGGTATATTTTCTGTCATTGATATTCTCATTAAAACTGAAGCAGTCATATAATTACCAACATTCATATTTCATTATTTGCAATGAAACATAATTCCAATCTAATGTTACATATCGTATCACAAGTTAAGTATGAGGTTCCAGGCCCAGGGCTCTCATGATGCAGGATTCACGACCGCTTCTCATTATGCCTGAAATAGATGTGTAGAGGTCTAGAAGGAGGACAGTTGTTGGTTTATGTGTGACAACATATGAATCAATATTCTATCTCAAATTCCAGCTACTCATGAAAATGCTATTTCTGAGTTAATAGCCTTTTGAAATGTATGTAAGACGGTGTTAGAAATAGCCTGTACATGTTGAACAAGACCAATGTGGTATTGAAAATCATCTTAATCATCTGTCTGAAACTATTTTAAGACAACCATTGTCTGATGTAACATGTATTTTAAATGTTAAATACCCCTAAGCCATTGTATATAAATGCCTAGAATCTAAGTTTATTATATGTATGGCTTGTAGATTTACTGTCTGCCATTGTCATCATTTTTAGGAATTATTTAAATCTGGTCATACCACTTTGGCTGTATAAGTCTTGGACCTGACTGAGCTAGATAGGGGTCAGACCACATCCATAGCCTAGCTCGCTATAGGCTTAGTGCTCAGGGGCACCACCCCAATCTTTATTAGGTGCTGATGTGGCACACTGCTGTTACAATATATACCACATTAACAGCAATAAGCTCCCACGGGCACTTCTATAACTGACGTCAGTGAAGTGAGGGTGGGGTCATGTAATTAAAACCATAAATTTATTTTCTGAAATCAGTCAGTAGTGAACAAAGAGTCTGAACATCAATGAAACAAACAGGTTTTCTATGTCAGTTACAAAGCAATGATATGCCTCTTCTAAGCGCGCCTGTGTTCTCTAAAGGAAATCTGCAATATACACAAGAAAACAAGAACTGTCACATAAATATTTAGTCTTAGCTTGGGGTGCTTATGAATAATACTTCCAGACTTACTAAGAAGTTGCCCAGAGGCACTTAATACAGCAGTTGATGTTGTCAGCATGGTGTAACAGGGTTTTACACATGGGACTTTTAAAAATGGGAGTCATGGTGACTCACAATATTTATTATTGGGAGTCATTTTCAATATCTGGGAGTCATGAACATTTAATATTTCTTTGTCTTAATCATTCTCAGTATGTAACTGTGTATGTCAAACCACCAAATGACACTACAGCATTGTTCAAGTCAAACAGCCAGGATTACTCTCTCCTCTGAGTTCTCTGGAACAATCTGACAGCCCTGTAATAGTCAAACTATCATTAAAGAATATCATTTTTTGCTTATCAAATCGATTTTATTGAACTGAATTGTGAGGGCCACCCATAAAACTTGCGTCAAGCTTGACTCGTATGATAATATTTTGAGAGTCGTTTACAAAATTGTTGCGTCAAATACGCAGGAATCGTGCGTCATGTAAAACCCTGTGTAAGTTTACCATGCATTGTGCTATAGAGATATCAACCACTATAAACTTGGGTCTAATAACTCATGCATATCACTTATATGCAGAGCTTAGTGGTTAAAGTGCTTGCTCGTCATGCCGAAGACCTGGGTTCGATTCCCCACATGGGTGCAGTGTGTGAAGCCCATTTCTGGTGTCCCCTGCCATGATATTGCTGGAATATTGTTAAAAGCGGCAAAAACTAAACTCACTTACTTACTATATGCATCATTTTTATGCAAAACATGTTTTGGGTGCTGTTAAGAAATATTTGTTACAAAGATACATTGCTCAGGTAATTAAGCAAGGCAACTGTGACCAGTTTCCAAATAATTTTTGACAGATGTTAACCTAACTGTGGGATTGAAATATTAAACAGCTACTGCTAGCGCCCAATGTAGAGTGTATGAGTAGTGTTAAAACAGGCAGACATTTCATCCATCTCAAATTCCCGGACACATATTACTTTCCTTTCTGCCCCGCCCTTGCTGTAAAGCTATAGCCGGACATAGATAAAATCTACATTTTCAAAAGGATCTGAATCTTTGTGTCATATATCAACCCCATATTGAGTTATGCCTCATTAATATTAAAACAAAAAATGTTCATTTTTATATTGCCATAATATTATTCCAGCAGAAGACCATTAGCTGTTTCAACATTAATGCTTTGAATTAAACAAAATTAGCATTTGTAAATATATTCATTAATACACGATTTTCCCTGCTCATGTCATGGTGAAGATTAACACATGTAATGTTTCCATCCACAGGATGTTCTGTCGTACCGTCATCCATCATCAGGAACTGTAATATTTCATGTGTGCTGCTGTCCATACAAAGCCATATACATCTGACAATTGCTGCATGTAACTGATTTAATGTTACGTGAAATCGATGTAACTACACACAGTCCAATCACTCGGGACAGGTGTATGTGCTGCTTTGACACATAATGGGAGAAAACTGAAAGAACTGTGACAACTGTATTGTGGCCTCAGTGGACATAGTAATGAATATCATCGCTGTTGTTACAAAGGAATATTGAATTTGCACATCATAAAATATATGGATTTTGTAGCTAAAATATATGATTTAATTGCAGTGCAGTATGTATTAATAATTACACTGATTTCTACATATACTATTTTGGGTTAACGTGCTGTGGTTCTGAAATATCTTATTTATACATACAATACATTGCGTAACATGAACAGAACAACAGTGTGATGCTTAGCAAATCATGGCTTCACACTATTAACTATATATCTCAGGTCTCAGTGATTTACAAACCCGTGAATGTGCATGTTAGAATATTGATCTTTAGTTACCCATGCTTGTCGTAAGAGACTACTAACAGGATCGGGTGGTCAGGCTCGCTGACTTGGTTGACACATGCCATTGGTTCCCAATTGCGCAGATCAATGCTCATGCTGTTGATCACTGGATTGTCTGGTCCAGACTCGATTATTTACAGACCGCCGCCATATAGCTGGAATATTGCTGAGAGCGGCTTAAAGCTAAACACACTCACTCACTCACTCACTGAATTACCAACAGTATAGGCACCATGTCATTGACACAACTTGGACACTCAGTTGGACCCATGAAAATCTAGGTTAGAATTGGTCTTCAGCAACCCATGCTAGTCATATGAGGTGACTCTTCTTGTTAAAGGAGGTTACCATTTGGATGTGGTCATCTTGCATGTCATCTCATCCCAATTGCATGGATTGATGCTCAATCAATGGATTGTCTGGTCCAGACGTGATCATTTACAGACCCCATCTTATAGCACAGTGTTAAACAACAACCAAAACTTTACTGACTATGCACTACGGAATCAGGAAAATGACTTGATCCCAATGATGCTCAAACTGGCCCAGGATAGATAACTGAATTGTTTTAGTAGAGAATTGAATTGTTTTAGTAGAGAATTAGTAAGTTTATGATAATTAAGATCAACACTATCATACCGTTAGCTGAACGCAACATATTAAGTCTAACCTTAAAAAATTCAGAAACTAGGTACGTCTGTTCTGTTGGCCTGACATGTTTCAGTTGAATTCAAAGTGTTCTAATTATCAGAAATCACTGGACCACGGTGTGTTATTTTCATAGCATTGCCCTGATTATGGATACCATAATTAGGATGAGCATCGGTAACTAACTATTTCACAAAGCACTAATCACAGTTGGAACAGTATGGAAATTACTTTTTTTAGACAGTGCTATGTCAAAGTATAGAAGATACCACAAGTGAATCACTTTAGTGAACAGTCAAACAGGTCTGTGTCAAAGTATGAGTGAGTGAGTATGCTTTTACACTGCTTTTTATATTCCAGCAATATCATGGTGGGGTACACCAGAAATGGGCTTCACACATTGTACCCATGTGAGTCGAACCCAGATCTTCGGTGTGATGAGCAAACGCTTTAACCACTAGGCTACCCCAACGCCCCGTCAAAGTATGAAAGTTACAATAGTAATGTGCTAAGATCACTTCAAAGATGGTCCTAAGTGTATGTCCAAGTAGGGAGTTAACTCAGAAGCTGTGCTAAGATCACTTTGTGGATAGTCTTAAGTGTATGTCTAAGTATGGGAGTTGAGGCAGTTACTAGTGGTGCTGAGACAACCACACAGCTATCTCAAGATCACTTTACAACATTTCGGTCACCCCATTAACCATCCACAAAGCTACCTCACCATCTTGCAGCCACAGAGGTGCCTAACCATCTCTTTACCACAACATATACAACCTATCAACTCCTTACCAAAGCTTCCTTACAACACTACCCAATCAGCTCCAGTATAACCTGCCATATCTCACCCTATCTTTAACAGCCACTAAGTCATCCTCTATCACCAACCAACTCTGTCAATAAGAATTCAAAATGGCAAGACACCATCTCAGCTCATATTCTATACAGGATGCAGTATAGAACAAACCATCATATTTCAGAACTGAACTCTAGAACAGAGAAGTTACAGCTTAAGGCTGGTTCTCAGGTCACAAGAATCTTCTGCAAGGCAACAACCCTCTGGTTCTCAGGTAACAAGAATCTTCTGCAAGGCAACAACCCTATGGTTCTCAGGTCACAAGAATCTTCTGCAAGGCAACAACCCTATGGTTCTCAGGTAACAAGAATCTTCTGCCAGGCAACAACCCTATGGTTCTCAGGTCACAAGAATCTTCTGCCAGGCAACAACCCTCTGGTTCTCAGGTCACAGGAATCTTCTGCAAGGCAACAACCCTCTGGTTCTCAGGTCACAAGAATCTTCTGCCAGGCAACAACCCTATGGTTCTCAGGTCACAGGAATCTTCTGCCAGGCAACAACCCTATGGTTCTCAGGTAACAAGAATCTTCTGCCAGGCAACAACCCTATGGTTCTCAGGTCACAAGAATCTTCTGTCAGGCAAAAAAACCCTATGGTTCTCAGGTCACACGAATCTTCTGCCAGGCAACAACCCTATGGTTCTCAGGTCACAAGAATCTTCTGTCAGGCAACAACCCTATGGTTCTCAGGTAACAAGAATTTTCTGCCAGGCAACAACCCTATGGTTCTCAGGTAACAAGAATCTTCTGTCAGGCAACAACCCTATGGTTCTCAGGTCACACGAATCTTCTGCCAGGCAACAACCCTATGGTTCTCAGGTCACAAGAATCTTCTGCCAGGCAACAACCCTATGGTTCTCAGGTAACAAGAATCTTCTGTCAGGCAACAACCCTATGGTTCTCAGGTCACAAGAATCTTCTGCCAGGCAACAACCCTATGGTTCTCAGGTCACAAGAATCTTCTGCCAGGCAACAACCCTATGGTTCTCAGGTCACAAGAATCTTCTGTCAGGCAACAACCCTCTGGTTCTCAGGTAACAAGAATCTTCTGTCAGGCAACAACCCTCTGGTTCTCAGGTCACAAGAATCTTCTGCCAGGCAACAACCCTATGGTTCTCAGGTCACAAGAATCTTCTGCCAGGCAACAACCCTATGGTTCTCAGGTCACAAGAATCTTCTGTCAGGCAACAACCGTCTGGTTCTCAGGTCACACGAATCTTCTGCAAGGCAACAACCCTATGGTTCTCAGGTCACAGGAATCTTCTGCCAGGCAACAACCCTATGGTTCTCAGGTAACAAGAATCTTCTGCAGGCAACAACCCTCTGGTTCTCAGGTCACACGAATCTTCTGCAGGCCATTAATCTAAAGATTGTGTTTTGCCTGCAATTGTTGCGGTCGAATCTTCGTATTAACTGTGCCCGTGTACATTGATTTTCCTGTTGGCTCCATGTTGTAATATAGATGAGTCGGCACCTTACTCTGCCAACACGTATCCACCTGCAACTCGCAGACACTGATTTCCACTGTAGACTTAAGGCTCTTGCACCTTTGCCACAGGGGAATAACAAAGAACCTCCTTCTAAATGAAGAGACAATTAAAAAAGGATCTTCTCAATGAATAGATCTGATAAAGCCTCATGCACCATCCCTCCAGGGATTGACAGAACTGAGCTTTGTGAACTTGAATTGAGAAGAAAACAGACTTCTTTCTGGGAAAAATATATCTACCATATTTCAGGCAGTCTATTGATCTTTTTGTCTGCTAATGAATGAGAGAAGGCTTGTAGTTTGACAAGGTACACAAGAAGAATTTCTGAACTCAATGATGTATGCCTGAATCAGTTCTGTTAGATATATAGGAACTTTAGCCATTTGAAATAAGACTAGTTAAGTGACAGCTAATATACATAATTTATTGTATTACTGCCATGTACATAATTAAAAGTTATTTAATATTGCAAAACTTAGTAGTGATTATTTTCATTAATTAAGTCTGCAGTTGTTATAAAGCCCAAATTGTATGGAGTAGATATCAGAAAGCATTCTTACATCTCAGCATCCTGCTATACCATAACACCCTTTTCCTACATCCTATACCAACAATTCAACATCTTCCCCTATCCCCACACCTCAACACCAGTTTCCTACATCCTATACCAACAATTCAACATCCTCCCCCTATCCCCACACCTCAACACCCATTTCCTACACCCTATACCAACAATTCAACATCTTCCCCCTATCCCCACACCTCAACACCCTTTTCCTACATCCTATACCAACAATTCAACATCCTCCCCTATCCCCATACCTCAACACCCGTTTCCTACATCCTATACCAACAATTCAACATCCTCCCCCTATCCCCACACCTCAACACCCGTTTCCTACATCCTATACCAACAATTCAACATCCTCCCCTATCCCCACACCTCAACACCCGTTTCCTACATCCTATACCAACAATTCAACATCTTCCCCTATCCCCACACCTCAACACCCATTTCCTACATCCTATACCAACAATTCAACATGCTTTCCCCTATCCCCACACCTCAACACCTACATCCTTCCTACATCCTATACCAACACCTCAACATCATTTCCCTATCCCACACACCTCAACACCTTTCCTACCCTATCCTATACCAACAATTCAACATCCTCCCCTATCCCCACACCTCAACACCCGTTTCCTACATCCTATACCAACAATTCAACATCCTCCCCCTATCCCCACACCTCAACACCCGTTTCCTACATCCTATACCAACAATTCAACATGCTTTCCACTATCCCCACACCTCAACACCCGTTTCCTACATCCTATACCAACAATGCAACATGCTTTCCCTATCCTTACACTTTACTACCCTTTTACTACATCTTACCCCGGTATATCAACAATTCAACATGTTTTCCCTATCCTCACGCTTCATTACCCAATCTCCAAAATCACATCCCTACCTCACAACAGCCTCCCCTATACCAACACCTTAATGTCATCAACCTATCCCAATGCCTGAACATCTTCCCGATCCCTACACCTCATCACCATATCCCCACACCCTCCCTCTGTCCCTACACCTCTATCCCTTCCCCCTATCTCCACATCTCAAGGCCCTCACCCAGGCTCCACACTTCAGCATCCCCACATCACAACACCATCACCCTTAAACCACACCTCAACTTCATCGCCCTATCCCCACATCTCCAGAGCTACCCATTCTTCATCTTGACACATATTGTGGGAGGCTCAACTTCCAACACCAACATTTCATTCTGAAGCTAGCACCACGCATCAACAACCACCAAATGGCAACCAACAGAGCATCAATCTACACACTTCCACCACAACTCCCTCGCTGAATATTTGGAATCAAAACTCTCACCAGTGACATTTGATTTTGATGATAATGGCAAGTAATCTCTTGGGCCATTTTTTCCTATTTGCTTCCCTTGATTGACAATGCAAATGCACTCTGTCATGCATATTAAGTCAGCACTGCTGAAACGACCCATACTTTCTGTCCACATATTTCCAAATGTCTTTATCAGTCAGTCTCTTAAACATAGACATGGATCTTTAAATATATCAGTTTGATATGTGAGAATATTTATTTGAGAATCCTTTTCCCAGGAAACAGCATATGTAACATTTGTACAAGAACCTAAAATATCCTAAAACACTGAGGGGCGGTGGGGTAGTCCAGTGGTTAAAGTGTTTGCTAATCATGCCGCAGACCCAGGTTCAATTCCCCACATGGGTACGTGTGAAGCCCCATCCCTTGCCGTAATATTGCTAGAATATTGCTAGAATATTGCTAAAAGCCACGTAAAACCAAACTCACTCACTCACTGCTAAAACAAACTGGTTCAAGCCACTGCCAGGACATCATTTCAGTCATATTACAGCGAATACATTACCATCCTCCTGGGTACCCATTTACTGCTGGGCAAAAAGAGGTATATTTCAATCAAAGTTGGGTGCTGTGGTAGCCCAGTTGTTAATGTGTTTGCTTGTCATGCCATTGTGCATGTCGTGTACATGGTGCTAGGAAATTCATTAATACAAAGTCAAGGCCAGGTCAATGTTCACGGGTCTTTTTGAGGTTATTATTATATTTCTTTACAAATGCAACAAACATATTTATTTTCACTTGGCAAAAACATTGCAGGTTTCTACCAAAGAGGAAGAGATTTGTGCTCAAAACCACAATATTTTATAAGTGATCATGATAAGCTTGAAGTCAGATAATACACCTTCTCTCAACTTTCTGTTAGGAATGCAACTTGCTTCAGCTGTAATGTCCCTTGTGTGAATACTTCTTAAATTGAGAAAAATAACCCACATTGAGTAAATACGACCATAAAACTCGAGATTGTCATATCTGTAAAAAAGTTGCCTTTTCACAAAACACCAGTTTCAAGCATTGATTTCTTATGTCAGCTATAACCTTTTCCTTGAACAAAACACATCCTTCTCACATTTTTCATAAATCAATGCTCAGTAGAAAATATATTTTACCCACACAGTTGTACCCAAAAACCAAATGAAATATGTTGAGGTGAACCTGGAAATATTCCAGTGTTACTTGTCGAGATTCACAGTGGTAGCCACATCATCCATCTTGCCCCGTCTACAATGAAGACACATTAACAGCCCTGAGGCTTGGACTATCATTCACCAAAATAGTAGGATTTGAACACTCCAGCCAAATTGATCATAGATTATTTACACTTGGACATTGTGCTGACGAGCTGAACCTGGTTGCTGGAGGATCTCCCTCTAGTTATGTTGCCATTCAGCTCGTCCACAACCATTATGCATCTTCAGACTAATGACAAATAAAGTTGACATCCACTAATCTAACTCTGGCAGTAGGACATAAGGCATACTTCAGTCTTATTTGTACAAATGCTGAAGTTGAAGAGTTTGGTCAGAAATGTTAGCAGATTTGATATACAGAGCTCCTTCATAGACAGTGCCATTTCAGACTGAAGCTGTATTCACAAGAATTGTTCAGCACGATGGCTAAACATCAGGGAGTAAAGGGTCTTAAATATATCTACTCTGAGATTGTACGACCATAAGGAAACTGAAGCTTAGTTTGAGTTCAATAAGCTGATAAATTCATGTGCCATCTAAGTGTTTTGCTTTGCTAAAAAGTGGGATCAGATGGTCAGGCCACTGACTTGGTTGACCCACATGTCATCGTATCCCAATTGCGTAGATTGATGCTCATGCTGTTGATCACTGGATTGTCTGGTCCAGACTCGATTATTTACAGACCTTAGCTTGAATATTGCTGAGTGCAGCGTAAAACTAAACTCACTCACACACTCACTTTGCTGAAAAGTAAACTGTTGAAATAAAGTCCAACATCACGTATGTATTTTGTTGTCAACACAAACCTTACAAAGTGTCTAAGTATGGGGTAGAAACAAGCACTGTCACTAGAATAATATGATTTCATATCATGGAAAAACATCACACAGCCCCAAAATGGAAATATCACAGGGTTCTTTAGAGCTACGTGTGCAGTGTTTCACAGACATCTTGCATTGAGTTTTTGAGTTATGCTCCAGAATATATTTAGTTATCCTTTCCATCAGTCAAGTTAGATTTCATTTCTATGGAAACCCAAAAGTCCCCACCAGACTACTTTAACACTCATCAGATGTCAATGTGGATCAACGACACATACCCAGTATATCACCCAATGCCTGTCGAATCTTTGTTACGCCAGCACATAATGATAGCAGAGTTCATAGCTCAAATTGTTCATCATGTTATTTATAATAAGATGTTCATTCAGGCCTAGGTTTGACGTATCAGTGTGTAGGTGGGTATTGTTTTGGTGCTGCTCAGCGTATACCAGTAAGGACACGTAGGGCTAATCACACAATGTATACTTGTGGAGAATCAAACCCAGTATAATTAGTACCATAAATTAGTAAATGTTTGAACCACATCCCCACCACCTGTTTGGTTCAGAGACAGGTCTGGTCAAAGAATTTCAAATCATTTTCATCTGAAAATGTTTGTTTGTGATTGAACTGAGGGAAAAATCTTACTCCAGAAGTTTTTACATGACATATGACTGTCACAAGCCAAGTAAAAGAAGAAAAGAAAATCCTTATTGGGTTTCCTGTCTAGCAACCAATGGATCAATACAACTTCATTCTCTTACATGTTTTATGCTGCTGAGGATATTCAAGAATGGTAGATATTGCTTTGACACCCTGACGTATAACAAGTCTCACTACTGATTTTTTAGAAGGATACATTTGTTATCAACAAAGACATCAGGGAATTCTACTTCTAGAAGAAGTCAGTAGTTGGAAAGTTTGGCCTCTTGGGTCAATGGTTTTTTTTGCACCTTATGCATTAAACAACAGGTGAGTGTCCAATATACTAGGTTCTTTGGTTTAGCAACACTCAGTAATATACCACTAATGGCAGGGAAACCAGGAATGGACTTAACACTGCATGCATTTGAGACCGTGGTCCAGGGATGTAATGTATTCGAGTCTCTGGACGACGCTGTATGAACAACAGTTAACCACAGTCAACAAGAATATAGTTTATTGTTGATGGTGAGATGACCGTGTGTACCTGCATATAAAGGAGAATGTCTCTCAGTGGGGACAGGCACACACAGTCATCTCACCATCAACAATAAACTATATTCTTGTTGGCCAATGTAGCGGTCATAAAATTTCCGAGTCCCGTGCTGGGATTCGAACCTCGGACCTTCTGATTAGAAGTCGGACGCCTTGTCCACATGACCAAAGAGGTTAACCCCGTCAGCAAGCTGACAAGGTAAGGATGTCATCTGTGGGATGACTCCACGCCCTGCTACACATTTATAAATACAATCTATTTCTTTGGAGCGATTGTTGGGTGGGAATAGTTTGAATCTTGGAGTGTCCCCTCTTTGGTTTAATGGTATGCATTGTGTTCATTACAAACGTTTATTATCAACAAGTGAACACAGTTTTCTACCTCTACCAGGCCCACTCTCGGTGGTTCAATAAAACAAGTGCAAACACATTTATTGTTATGTGACATCCTTCAGGCCAACTTGATATATAAATGTCTCATACAATGTGACGTAATAGACTGACACAATGTTTATTATCACTATGGTCTACTATTGATGCTGTTTGCCTTGAACTATTCAAATATCGCAGATTATCTTAAGCATTTTATTTACTAAGGTTCCATGGCACATGCAGACCAAACAGTCTACTAAACGTGATGGTGAGCAGTGTTGCAGTTTGAGGTTGTTGCTGCCCTATATGCTTCACATCAATGGATGTCCTCTGTGATGTTTCGTGATCAGAAAACCAACATTTTCTGAGGTGAGGTGAGGAGAAATGGTAACTTCACATCCATGATTACGACACTAACATACAGATTTTCATGTCTAAAATGGAGATGAAAGGCCTAAAATCTTGACAAAGAGCATCAAAAGGCATTGTTAAATCTTTCAGAACAAGCCATATATATTTTCATTAAACCAAAAACATTGGACAGATCCATAAATGTCAAACCCTTTTTTGCCCCATATTATCTTTCATAATTTCCTCATTTTATATGCTGTGAGCATATTGAACATGTTGAATTAATGATGGCTGTTTAACTGTGTACAATTAATGGTGCAAAATATTAATGTAATTAGAATAATTTTTTCATTTGTCCAGGGTTTTGCTTGTACCCTTTAAACAGTATGTTCATAGATGCATGGATAGAAAAGAACACCAGCCCACTAGCTCAGACCAGTTTCACTGATGTTAAAGGTTTCATAAGAGCTAAAAGAACTTTCAGGGGCAATGCTACATGGTAGCAAGGCTTGCACACATTCTCGGTTAATTTCTATTCCTATTATGACATAATTGCTTCTTTTATGTCAATGACAACCTATCAATTACCTGATTCTTTTCAAATATAACCAGTCTCAATGAGCAGTAGGTAAATATAAGAAAGATCTGTGGGATAAAACCAGGGCAGATAGATGCTTATCTATAATTTAGTTGCTAAGTGTGTCAGCTCACTCCAAAGGTGTAGACTGGTACCAGAGGTGTTCCATGTTCAGTCTCTGTGCAGACTACCACCATGTAAATGAGATTTTGCTGACTAAAGTGAAAATTACACCCCACTGTACTGCTCTCCCAATAATCAAATCAGTGAAACTGTCACATGAATTCTGTAAAAGCTGAATATTCAGTGCAGTATTTAAACTCAATGAAATACTCTATTACAGTGCCATTTCCATGAGACCATTATTGGCAGTCCATAAAACCATGATTATAATTAGAAATTAATCTATCGCTGTGTATAAATATTTGATTGCGTTCTGTTGAACAGTTCAGCGTTCATGGCTGCAGATTCCCAAGGGACCGATAAGGCCTGGCATCCATTACACAAGGCTCCATACAGGTTCATAACATGGTCCTCATTCCCAGAAACCGAGATTAAAGAGAAGGCCAAGCTGTGAGAACAGATATCAATCAACCAATCTTCAAAAGGGAATATGATGATCCGACTTTGTGGGTTTATCTGTATTATCACACTCTTAAACCAATAAGCTATTTTTTGCTTCTTAAAGGCATGATGAGATTGTCTGATCCAGATTCGATAATAAATTACAGCCTGTTTCCATACAGCTCGAATCATGCAGAATGAGGTGTTTAACAAACAAACAAGGCATGATCATTGTTGTTTGCATGTAAAGTCAGCATTATTCCAGTAGTATCTTCGCAACATGAAAATAATCGTGTGTGGACCAGACAAACCAGTGACTCATATCCTTGTGTTATGGTCAAATAAGCAGTCAATACAAGACTAATCAATTGCTTTGTTTAGTTGCCTCTTAAGACAAGCATAGGTTTCAGTCTATAGTTACAGCACTGGTGTTGGCACAGTGCATAGGCTCAAACAACACCTTCTTAATGAAAATTATCATACAGATATACCCATATAGTGTTTCAAGGTTCAAACATTATATTGATCTGACATCTAAGGGTTCAAACATCAAATGCATCTATTATTGGAGGAATCTTATGCATTTATATAACAATCTAAAATTATAAGGTACCAATCATCAGTCAGTAACTTAGCCGCTAGTCTAAAAATGCTGAAGTCTTGTAAAATGCTGTTTGGTCAAGTAAGCTCAACTATTCATAGCTCATAGCAATAACATCTGTTTGTGAGGCTTAAAGGTCACATGCAACCAAAAAATCAAACATAATTAAAACACAATTATCACTTATTCATGACATATAATATACATTGCTGGTTATGAAAAAAACATAAAAACAAAATTATAAGCGTACAATCGCAAATCAAAAGTGCAATATTTTGTACTTGGGTTTACTTCCCAAGAAACGAAGCAGCCAGGATACCGAATCCAGTCAGAGCAGGTGGGTGTGCACTCAAGTGTAGCGGCTGGTTCATTTGCAGATGCCTCCCTCACGGCTCATTGTGTGTGTATATGTAGAGATGTTGGGTTTTGTAAATACATGCTCATCAACAGACATCATAACATGTCATGTGTACAAGTATCACACCTGCTTGTCAGTGTAATTACATAATCTGACAGAGACCGAACTCGGGCCATAAATCAATGCGTTTTGTTTATGGTGTATCGCCTGATAGGTGTTAAGTTCAAATTGCATGTGGTCAGTGATCGAAGTTGTGTATTGAATATTGTCATTAGCAGACAGGCAGGCAGACACATAGGTGCCAATAAAACAGACATTGAGTTTTGTCTGTGACAACAACATATCTATATCACAGTTAGAAATTTTGTCCACGCTAAATAATGACATTGCTTTTAAGTATCGAACTGAGAAAGTGACTCGGTAAGAAGAACGTGTGGTGAAATAGACAAATGAAATTATATAAACAGTTAAATCGGTAATCTACTGTAATAACATATAAAAAGCTCGCGCCTGTGAAATATCAACAAAACATTAGAAAAATAGCTCACACCAAAGCCTTCACTGAATATTCACCGGACAACCCGCTTCCAAGCTCCGCGAACCTATTTCACTGCGCATGTGCTATGAGCGCAGCCCAGCTGTTGAAACCACTTCAATTCCCCCAAACGCTGGGGGAAAGTTAGTGAATCGTTTGAACTACGATTTCGTGCGGGTGTTTTCATCGCGTTATTTTTCAACTTTATAAGTTGAATTTGCATTTTTGATGATTTGTTTCGGTAAGTCCATACCGAAAGGTATCAGAATCTGCAAAGTTGTGTTTTACGTTGCATGTGACCTTTAACAAATTTGGGCTTGTAATGACAGCAACATATGGGTCTCTCATGGGAGTGAGTATGGTTTAATGCCACTTTTAGCAATATTCCAACAATATATAGGCAGGGGACACCAGAAATGGGCTTCACACATTGTACCCATGTGGGGAATTGAACCTGGGTCATATGCGTGACAAGAAACGTAATCACTATGCTACCCCACTAACCCCCTTTAATGGGAAGAAAATTGTAATTGTTATCCTGATTCAGCATAAAAAGAGTTAAAAAAATCCCAACTTGCTTATTATTCAGAAATTGGGTCATCCTTAAATGTGTCACCCTGGAGCACAGTAGAGAAGATCACTCTGTAGTCTGGTTCAAAGCGCCTTTGTTTGCTTTCAGAATTACCATACTCAAGAATGTATTTCTGGAATTGACATTTAATGTAACTGAACACCTGCTATTTCATTACAAACTCCTTTCTGTCTGTATGTCTGATGATATAAACAACAGCAATCCAATACTCAGTGTTTCTCATGCATATATGCTAATATGATACCGCCACCAACCAAGCCACTTTGGTTGTCCTATGTGTCTCTGACAAGGCTATTGGACTGAGGTAATATAAAAACCAGCTTCGTCTTGCTAATCCAGTCACACGATAATGAGAGTCCTCAAACTGGATAAAATTGGCCTAAACCATAAAGTCCATAATTGGAGAGTAAACTGGAGAGAGTTTTATTGTGCTTGTTGTAGCATGTCCCGCTTTCACTGTGGTGTGTTTGGTAATAATGGCTGCAATTGGCTCGGTTTGGAGTTGACCCAGATTCATCAGTCCAAGGGCTTCATTGAGTAAGATTTAGACCCAAAAATAAAGCTGTCTTATTTAAATATACAGCTTCACGAAATTAAAATCCAAATGGAGCATAGAACAATGCTCAATTTTAGATCGGAGGCAATATAGACTTGCTAAATCATCCTAGACTTGAATTGGATTCCTTTCTTTGATATATTCTGTGGAATCTGGGACATAGACTAGGCGCTTCACTGCTGCGATATTTAATGATTCTGATTTTACTTTATTTCATTTATACAAGATGACATTGAGGATAATTTGCATGAAAACATGGAAAGACATTTTTGGATTGCATACCAAAGAGTCAAAACCAGACACTGACTTAACCAGATAACTGTCAATACTGGACCAAATTTACCAATTTTTATTAACCAGTTATAATTGGTTTTGTCCAGCTTTCTTTCACTATGGATTTGAGAGAATTGTGATAAATGACCAGTTTATGTTGTAATTGATGTTACCTAATTTGGATTAAGTTTCACACATCCGGTAAGCTGTTCTCACCAACATCCTGCCAGATGTCATGGCATAGGGTTACTTAACATCATAATAAGTCATGTAACTGTACTTGGATTACAAGCTTCACAGACTGACTCATATTTATCATAGAGTATAAACACTGCAGGAACAACTAACACTGTTGGTTCCAAACAATATTTACAAGCATAAAATAATCTATAACACTTAAAAAATCTCATTGAGTGAGTGAGTATGGTTTTAGGTCGCTTTCAGCAATATTCCAGCAACATCATGGCGGGGGACACCAGAAATGGGCTTCACACATTGTACCCATGTAGTGAATTACACCTAGGTCTTTGGCGGGACGAAGCTAACGCTTTAACCACGAGGCTACCCCACTGCCCCAAAAATCTAACATACACAGTGTTTATCTAATTCTTTTTGACTAATAACTCGATACTTTGATTTTATTTGCAAAGTAGAATGGATTCTTCATGCTGGTAATTAGGGGTTTCAAATATCATCAAATATGATAGATTGAATTGTAGGATTATATACACATCTCAATAACTCGACTGTGAGTTTGACAGTAGCCATTTTGTCTTTTAAAGTGCTGTTTCACACCTGAACACCAAATGAATCTGTAAATCCAATATTTGTTGTCCCCAGTGGATTAATTTTGTGCAAGATATTAGGCCACATTATGCAAAACTTGTCAAATCTTGATCTCTGAAAATTGACCACTTGATACAAAAATCAAATCTGAACAGATACATTATTGTGTATTGTATCACCATATGTACACTCATAAGGGCCGCATCGGCGTATGTACGGATATAAAATAAGCACGATACGGTAGGAAATAATTTAGAAAACGTAGCATATACGCACCACAGCAATGGTGTACGGTCTTAGAATCATTTACAGATGTATTTATTTGAAAAAGTATTGTTTTATTGTTTATTGACCTGTTTACACAAGAGTAGCAATGTTGTGGTGCATATATGAAACGAAACACAAGATTACTGATACTCCATTAAATTCTATTCAGTATTCTAAATGTACTCTTAAGTTTTTCCAGTACTCCTATATTGAAAAATTTGGAGTACGTACTCTTGGTGTATGTACTCATTATCTGGAGCCCTGCCTAACAATTCACATTTTCTTTGTGTTCACTGTGATTATATGTAAATTTTTGTAAGAATCTGCTACTTGGGTTGGATTCATGCAGTTTCTGATTCATGTCTCAAAGAACCAAACAAAATACATAGTCAATCCTAAGTCACATGACACCCCTAGTAATTATCCGTCAGCTAGAAGTGTCCCTAAAGCGATATTCAGGTATTCAGGTATGACACATCCGTAATGTACCATGTCCGTTCTAGAAACTAATACTAAAGGCAACATATCAACTTTGTATACAACTGTAGACAGACCATCTTGAAAACATCTCAAGTTGATTAACCCCATGAAATATGATAAATCTAGATTGGGCAGCTGAGGGACATCCTTTTATTCAACATAATAATAACTTTTCTTGACCTTATTAATGCTCAAGTTCAAAAGGTACCAGGCATTGATTAGACCACAGGTAAAGGCTCTGATCCAGTGGATGGTTGGTCATCCTTGGGTCAGGTGGAATATAGCTTATCCCCATAGTGCACTCCAGCCAATCCACTTTATGATAAGGATAATATGATATACATTTGGTTTTGTACATCACTTCACACTGGCGTCTGCTCTGTGCGCTAAATACAACAGTGTCGCTCGGACTGCATGGACTTCAGGGTTTACACAGACAAGGTTTGCATGGAAAACAAGAAGTGCAAATTGCCATTCTGTGTTCGCTATTCTGGTACACAGATATGCATATTGTGGGGGTTGAGTATTTGGCAGTTTGGGTAATACAAACAGGTCTTATGACATACTTTATCTGGATGAAGAGGAACAGTTGCACGAACAGGACTCAGTTTAACATCGTTCTAAGAACTGCAAATTGATATTGTGTTAGCAACCTTCTTTGGTATTATCTATTGTTTTTGGAGGTTGGTGGTATTCAAATTACTTCAATTGATCTTCAATTCTTGGTTCAACTTTGTGCAATGAGAGGAATGAATTCTGACAGGCTTTTTACGAACAGTATCACAGCCTATAGCTATTATAAAATGAAATAATGAACTGTTTCTTGTCTGAAAACTCTTTACAAACATCTACCTCAAGTACATCAACCTGTCATACCTGAATTACCTTTCCTGCAAGTAGTTCCTGATCTTGGGATTTGAGCCCACCTAAGGCACAGCATTTTGTTATTGATTTTGGAAATCCCTACCAATCTAAGACCAGTTACAACGCACAGAAGGAAAACATCTGGGAGTCATTCTTTGGAAATAACAAACACTAATTACTTGGAATATGTAACACAATATGTTACTTTTTCATACTTGTAAATTGATCGTACACTGAAATGAGGTCCGTCACATCTGAAAGAAATGGTTCAGTGCTAATTTTTGTCCTGTGACACATACTGCATGTGCAAAATGTACTATGCGGCAATCTACTCCATTTCTAAACATTGGGAACAGAGCAGCCAATATTTGCTTCTGATCCACATTTGACGTAATTTCTTAATCAATTCTGACATATTTAATTGTTATTTGTTGGTACCCAAACCACACAAGACATTATATTGGAAAAATAATACCTAGGAAACAAAGCTGAATGAATGTAAGACTACTGGGCTGGGCCTTCATGAAACCTTGCCTAGATTAACATCTAATCTGTGAAATTAACATATTTTACAGAAAGATATGTTCATAAAACATAATCATAAAATATAATGACAAGGAGCCCAGAGACTTTCTTCCTTTTCAGAAACTGTGGAAATCTAGACTTGCCACATATTCTAGTCTAGCAATGCATGGGCAATCTTGATATATTTGTTCAGGGTCTGTATGACAGACCATACCTTTCCCTGAGCATTCTTGAAGAGGGTCTTACAATCCCATGCATAACATCAGAGTGGTGTTTTATCCTGTGCAGAAAGTACTGTCAGTCATCCTACATCTATGACAAAAACCTGATATCAACTGAAATGAAAGGTTCCCAGACTGAGAGATGGTTGACAAGCTTGTACAGCACAGCACTTCAAATAGTCATCGCCAATAAAAAAAACGCTTGACAGAAGCTGAACACATGAAAGAGGTACGACTGCAGCTACATGGTGGACACCGACATATTGATCGGGACGATCATGATGGACTCCATGGGAGAGTACTGGTGTGCAGGCCGCTGTGGCTGGGAGAGTGTACACCCACACCTTCCTCAAGTAAGCTCAATTTAACTGATTGTCTCATCTCATGGCTTCTGTAGAACGCCATGCAGGCATCAACACGTTGTGTCAAGGTCGTTAGCATCCCTTGTCCTGAGATGTTGTGGGAGCCTAACAATACTTGTTCAGATTAGTAGGAGACACGTATAGACTAATTGACACTGATGCAAGTACTGTTTCGTTGGACCTGATTTGGGGGCATCAATGGTTTTCTGATGATCCTTTATGCCTTGCTTTGGAGACTGGTTCGAATAGAGTCCTGTATCTTTTTCATAAAACATGAAATATTGATGGTTTTTAACCAAACAAAATTTATATCTCAAACAAAGATAACTGATACAATGTGTAAAGGCAATTCTTGCTAAGTTTGCTATCAGTTTGATATTACAAGCCAAGAATAATGCCTCTAGACCTGGACCTTTAACAGGTATCAGTAGATCATGAGAACAATATCTTGACTTAAGTAAGCATCTTGGCAGGTTTTATCTTTCACATATTTAATTCCATTCTGAATTGACAACGGCAATAATGTCAGTAAATAAAGAAAGCTATTCAAAACTTGGAATAACGAATATTCTTTCATTGTAAGTGGATACTCACTCAATTTTTGTTTGGATTGAGTAGATCTTGGTTTCAAACCCTTACCTGTGGATCCTGGGAGCCGTAACTCTGACCCCTGGACCAACAGCGCCTTACAAGGGTATTTTTGGTCGGAAGTGTCTAATATAAGAATTCTGTCAAGGAACAACTACACCAACAATCCTTAATTGCCTTGATGAAAAACACAAAAAGACAATCATTAGTATTGTTGTTTAACACAGCACTCAGCAATATTCAATCTATATGATGGTATTCATTAGCGTTTTAAACTAAGAATGAAAGTCCAGGCATCCTTATTCAATGTCTCAATGGTAAAAGACATTTGTGGGGTAAGTTTGAAAGGGAGGTGCTATGGGTTTATGTCCCAATTCAGGTAATCAGGTTTTAAAAACTTACAATCTCAAATAGGAAGGGGAATAAATGGGGCCAGAAGAATAAGTAAGGAAACAAGGTTAGAGTTATCTCCCTTCTTTTTTGAACCCATATCTCCCATTATGTCATAACTTGTTGAAATTGATCATATGATAAAATTCTGATGAAAATGCATCTCAATTAGAAAGAAAGTCATAGGTTTTAATTACAGTATTTTGAATAAATAATTAATATTTGTAGTTACACAGCTTGTTCCTTAACAATTTGACTATGTCTGGTCAGTGGAATAAAACACCCACTTTTCTCAATTTGTTGGCCATGGGCATGATACATATATTTACTGTAGTCAAGGAAACATGCTTAGCTTCAACAGGTACAAGAACAACATACATCAGGCACATCTGTGTTTGAAATAAAACATGAGTGAGTGAGTGAGTTTAGTTTTACGCCGCACTCAGCAATATTCCAGCTATATGGCGGCGGTCTGTAAATAATCGAGTCTGGACCAGACAATCCAGTGATCAACAGCATGAGCATCGATCTGCTCAATTGGGAACCGATGACATTTGTCAACCAAGTCAGCGAAACTGACCACCCGATCCCGTTAGTCGCCTCTTACGACAAGATAGTCGCCTTGTTATGGCAAGCACATGGGTTGCTGAAGACCTATTCTACCCCGGATCTTCACGGGTCTATAAAACATGAAAATCAAAGGGTTGTTATACCCCAGGGCCCCGTTCCTCAAAGCGATCGTAGCGCTACGACAGTCATAAGCCTATGTTAAAGTATGGGAGTTACAATCATCTTAGCTCTACGATCGCTTTGAGGAACGGGGCCCTGGAGTTAAAAGCTTACGATTCCATTGTAGTGGTGTAATGATAAGGGAATATATTATTGTATTGCAATGCAAGACTCATGATACGACATAACAATTTACAACTCCTGCATCACAATACATACAGTTCACTACATTATACTTTAAATTGATGTACAAACATCTGACTAATGACAGAAACTGTTCAAGAACCAATACATGCAGATTCTAGTATTTTCTGGCTGGCTGTAAATAGCAGAATCTACACAATGCCTCCAAGCTTATTTGTTTCTCCCCTTCAACATCCCATCATTGCTATCATTGTTTGAATACAACTAATTCATATTTGTGATTCATTTCCAAAAAAGAGGAGAATATGAACTTCAAAGTACTGTGTCAGGATACAAATCATACTGCACCTATATTATTACTGGGATTTACGGGATGCGAATTTCTGCGTCCTATACGCATAAAAATTGACAATGGACGCAACAAAATTTATTAGCGCGTCCACAGGGACGCAGAAAAAGTCCAAATACTTTTTGTAAAAATTCCAATCAAGTAACAATAAGTTATCACTGAGTTTGCTACTGGCTGAGTTATGGTATCATTTGCAATTTGATTACTGTAACAATTTAAATGGTGATCATGATACACAATACAATAACAGTATTAATATTAATATTTAAGTGTCTGGGACCCCCATTTTGTTGTCCAGGACTCCTGAAAATCAAGAGTATGAGTTAAAGGGACCCTCAAATACAGGCCTCAAGGTATATCCCTGTTATTAGGATATGTATTGTATTGCAGCATTGCTGTGTTGCTTCTATTTTCCGACACCATACATGATGTAGCATTGTCATCAAACCAGTTTTGATATTTGCTATTTTAGTCCCACCTGTAGGAGATCAATATAATCCCAGAGGTGAAATCATTTGGTGAAAACCAATTTTGGTATCAATAAGAAACACAGACACAAACTAGCAAAAGGCATCTTCATGGATAAAACTGCATCAGTTCCTGATGAAAGAATATGATCGCCATCATTCATGACATCACAAATTGGTAAGAGCATGTCATCAGAACAATAGGTAGACTTCAATGATGTTTCTCTGCATGTTTGTCATTTCATATTTTTTCTAAAAATGACAACGGTCATATTTGAAAAAAAAAAAACTAAAAACCCTGAAAATTTTAAATGACAAATTATCAATTCCTCGCATCCTGTATTGATAATCCGTAACTAATTATGTCATTCTATATCTAGACAGAAGTCGATGAATAGCACTTCACATGCTGAGGCATCTGTTATGTGTTAGAGTTAACATTTTCACAAGTTTTGGATTGGGTTGCTGATTCGGTCATGCTGTTGGTTCCCCATTAGGACTAAGGGTTAGCATCGGTTGCCTGCCATGTATGCTTGTCTGTGACTCACTATGATTGCTTGGTTGGACTCAAAGAACTAATTGTGTGTAATCAAGTGTGTTTGTTGCTAAATGCCCCATTCAGCAACTTTCCAGCTATATGGGGGTGGTCTGTAAGTAATCGAGTCTGGCCCAGACAATCCAGTGACTGACATCATGAGCATCAATCTACACAACTGGGATAATATGATATGTTTTACCAAAATCAGTGAGCCTGACCACCCGATCCTGTTGCTTGCCTTTTACCACAAGCATGGGTTGCTGAAGACCAATTCTAGCCCCGATCTTCACGGAAGGTGTGTAATCAAACCCCATGCATGGTGCAGACTCAACTGTTTATAAGCTACCATGATGCCACTTATTTCTGACCGAGATGTAAAACAAAACCTTTGATTACGTACATGATGAACAATGCATAGATTTTCGTCGTCATCTGACAGCGGTTCACAAGTCTCATTCAATTTATAATCTGATTATTCTATTCCAATACAAACTACATCACATAACTGGCATACTAGCGGTTTAACCTTACTGTGCCCGCTCCCTAAATGTTGTCTTAGAACTGAAAAAGGGATTAACGGTCGCCCATGAGTAGTTTTCAGTTATAGTCTGTTCACGGTAAAGATGAGTTGTGATCCAAGCTCTGCTTTGAATCATAAATGATGAGTGAACACTTTTCATGTCAATATTTATAACTGAATATAACCTATGAGTGAATATTCAAGATTCAAGATATTTATCTGTAGAAAGGCCATATGACCCAAAATACAAATGATATAACATAAAATTCTACAGAGTTACTTTCTTTTGTTTTATACATTCAAATACATGTTTAAGAAATTTAGTAAGATTTAACAGAAAAATGTTATAAAGTATCTTCGTAAGACTTATGAGAATTATACAATATGAGAGAATCACTCCGAAAAGAATAATGATAAGCACATTCTTAAACACGTTGACTAAAGATATAAACAAAATGATCTGGATCTCCAACCTCTTAGCCAAAACGAAAAAGTAAATATTTTACATGATTGGCCCATCTTGGCCTCTTTCTCTCAAAAAGGTACAACAACATATTATAACACTGGAAAACATATCTTTGGCGTTGTATTCTTTAACAATCGTAGCCAATTCTTAATACATTTAATATGATAGGAAACTTAAAGTTGATATCTTCCACACTCTCAGTATGATACAGCATTCGACGATTTGTGAATAATATTCTCCATATGAGTGAATATAACCTATGAGTGAGTTGTGTCACAAGTTTAACGTATATATAATACACTGGCAAATATGCAGTCCATACATTCGATTTTCATTGAAATGGGAAATCTGTTGCCACTTGAATTCCATGGTATCTTCTACGTATTTTCAGAACAGACTTTAACTAATCCCTCTATTGTCTGCCTGTTAACCATGGTTGACTGCATCAGGAACTTAAACAAAAGCAGCGGGGCACATTGAAGTGTCGTCTACTAGCCACAGATGAGATTTCTAATTCAGGTCACAATCAAAATGCTGTGACATTCACATCAAGCTAATTATTACTGATCACTTGTAAAATATCTCAGCTCTTTCATATCTAAAATTGAATCAAGCTCTGCTGCTACCTGGATGAAGTCAGTTTTGCTTGATGAGTCATAAAGTTCAAGTGGAAATCATTGTGGAAGGAAAACAAGTTATGAGGGAAGATCTGTTTCCATTCTCATCACAGTCATGATACATTCATCTAACTGTCACAACCTTGAACTAATTTTCATAAATGAGTTTCAGGAAAGTATTATCTTTAAGACACAGCTTTCGCGGCAGGCTGAGAAGCTGCTGGGTCTGTATTAGTCTGTCTCACAGTCCCTGAACCACATTAATTTCCTTACTGCCAAGCCCTCTCTGCAGTGCTAAAGCCATAAATAAAGCAAGTCTAGATTTCCTCAGGTTCAGAATCTCTGGTCTCCCTAGGGCTCCTTTTCAATATAAATGGGCTTGTTTGTTACTATCAAAATTATTTATATTCAGAGACTAAGCCTTAGTCTAGGTCTGTATTGGCATACCCATGATTCATCAATGCTAGAAAACGAACACTAACAGCCCTCTCAGGGTTTGACACAGCCAGTGGTCGGTTATTCTGAGACTAGTGATAATTCAGAAGGGCTTGTCGTTTTCTCCCTAAATCTTGTTGTTTTACATACTAGTCTGCAATGGGCTGTGGACTATTTGGATGTGACATATGGTGTCTAATCTTGCTGCCAGTACTTCCTGCTCACAGTTATAAATATCAGTTTTTCTTTGTTAAGTTTCTCAAATGAATTTATGTCAACCATTAGGAAAAGAAAGAGTAGACAAATTGTAATGGGTTCTCATAATATGACAAACATGGTAAATTAGGACTGGACAAAGGTCATGACTTTGTATTTACACATATAAGGTTACAGGTACAGTTTCAGATTGATGGAGTACTTGGGATCAAGTGACAAGGATGTATCTGCAAAATCAATAGGTACTGTTTCAGAGATAAAAGCTGAATTGCATAGATGGATCTGAATTGCTCGGAGATAAAGCACATGCAGGTGATAATAACTTATATATCATAGCTTCAACAATGGCCTTGAAGCACAGGGTAGTTTAGTTGCCCAAATGAAACATGCAGCCACACTTCTACAATGTCCCATCAAGTACACAGTGGTGGGGCTGTCCAAATGAGACATGCAGCCACACTTCTACAATGTCCCATCAAGTACACAGTGGTGGGGCTGTCCAAATGAAACATGCAGCCACACTTCTACAATGTCCCATCAAGTACACAGTGGTGGGGCTGTCCAAATGAAACATGCAGCCACACTTCTACAATGTCCCATCAAGTACACAGTGGTGGGGCTGTCCAAATGAAACATGCAGCTGCCTTCTTAACAATGTCCCATCAAGAACAACATTCTCAGATCCCTTTGGAGGATACAAGCTTGCTAGGGGCTAGAAGGTTTTTGAACAACACTACTTATCCTATCATATATCCATTTTATAGCAGGTTGGAGTCGCTTGCTTCAGAAGACACCACATGTTGTTGCTGGAGCAAGGCTGAAGAAGGTGTGTATGCTGGCTGCCCAACAACTTACTAGGCTAATTTCCTACAAAATTATCAGGGCCTAGATTTTCGAAGCTCTCTTAGCGCTAAGATTGTCGTAAGTGCCATACATTAACATTAATTTTCGACTTAATCTACGACTATCTTAGCGCTAAGAGAGCTTCAAAAATCTAGGCCCAGGAGTCAAGCTTGCCATCCATCCACCTACTCTATTGCTAAATTCACTCAAGTAGGGATCTGCACACTATGCAGTCTGACAGTAACCATACTGCAACAAGAAAACTTCCATTCTTACAGTAATTATGCTAACAGCCACACTGCGCGTCCATAAATGGCAATAAAGGGTGAATACTGACAAATATTTGACCAAGTTTGCCCATGGTCTCTTTGGTATCCTTACAGAACACTTGAACTTAAATTTCAGCATTATTACAGCAGATGGACAAAGGCAATTCGTGTATACCTGTAACAAAATCCTTTGCTGGGATTCAATTCAATGACCTTCTGATTGAAGGTTGGAGTTGTGTCAACGTGACCCAAAAGGGCAAACCCTTAAAAAAAGCAGCACCCATGACACATGAGTTCCATGATATATTTGGTGTTCATATGGATTTGATTAGCCTATTGGGGCAGATGTAGTGGGAACAAACTTTCCAATTCCGCGGGAGGGAAACGAACCATGCACCTGCTGCGAGGTCCGACACCCTTTCCACATGACTCACGTGGATAACCACATTAACCACATCACAAGTCGACAAGGTTTCGGACGTCAGGAAATGGAGGGCTTACCAGTGATTGGTCTTCGCTACAGAATTGTGAATCAGTATTCAAGGCAATATTTTGTTTCATTCTATGTTCAACAAAGAATGCAAATCAGTAAAGTGGCTCCCACAAAGTTGTGTGAACATGGTTACCAATACCATTGATTTTCCACTGACAGTTTCATCCTGGTGGTCTGTTGTATCACGTCCCATCAGATTCAGTATCACATTTGTCACAGTTGAGATGGTGTCTCGTATATCATTTGTCACAGTTGAGATGGTGTCTGGTATATCACGTCTCATCACATGCAGTCTCACATTTGTCACAGCTGAGATGGTGTCTGGTATATCACATCTCATCACATTCAGTCTCACATTTGTCACAGCTGAGATGGTGTCTGGTATATCACGTCTCATCACATTCAGTCATATGTTTGTCACAGTTGAGATGGTGTCTGGATGGTGTCTGGTATATCATGTCTCATCACATTCAGTCACATGTTTGTCACAGCTGAGATGGTATCTGGTATATCACGTCTCATCACATTCAGTCACATGTTTGTCACAGCTGAGATGGTGTCTGGTATATCATGTCTCATCAGATTGAGTCTCAAATATGTCACAGTGGAGATGGTGTCTAGTATATTACGTCTCATGAGATTCAGTCATATGTTTGTCACAGTTGAGATGGTGTCTGGTATATCACGTCTCATCACATGCAGTCACATGTTTGTCACAGCTGAGGTGGTGTCTGGTATATCACGTCTCATCACATTCAGTCACATGTTTGTCACAGCTGAGATGGTGTCTGGTATATCATGTCTCATCAGATTGAGTCTCAAATATGTCACAGTGGAGATGGTGTCTGGTATATCACGTCTCATCACATTCAGTCACTTGTTTGTCACAGTTGAGATGGTGTCTAGTATATCACGTCTCATCACATTCAGTCACATGTTTGTCACAGCTGACATGGTGTCCGAGATGGTGTTTGTCACAGCTGAGATGGTGTCTGGTATATCATGTCTCATCAGATTGAGTCTCAAATATGTCACAGTGGAGATGGTGTCTAGTACTGGTATATTACGTCTCATGAGATTCAGTCACATGTTTGTCACAGCTGACATGGTGTCTGGTATATCACAACTCATCACATTCAGTAACATGTTTGTCACAGCTGAGATGGTGTCTGGTATATCATGTCTCATCACATTCAGTCACATGTTTGTCACAGTTGAGATGGTGTCCGGTATATCATGTCTCATCACATTCAGTCTCACATTTGTCACAGTTGAGATGGTGTCTGGTATATCAGTAATACGTCTCATCACATTCAGTCACATGTTTGTCACAGTTGAGTATGGTGTCTAGTATATCACGTCTCATGAGATTCAGTCTCACATTTGTCACAGCTGACATGGTGTCTGGTATATCACGTCTCATCACATTCAGTCATATGTTTGTCACAGCTGAGATGGTGTCTGGTATATCATGTCTCATCACATTCAGTCACATGTTTGTCACAGTTGAGATGGTGTCTGGTATATCATGTCTCATCACATTCAGTCTCACATTTGTCACAGTTGAGATGGTGTCTGGTATATCACGTCTCATCACATTCAGTCACATGTTTGTCACAGTTGAGATGGTGTCTAGTATATCACGTCTCATGAGATTCAGTCTCACATTTGTCACAGCTGACATGGTGTCTGGTATATCACGTCTTATCACATTCAGTCATATGTTTGTCACAGCTGAGATGGTGTCTGGTATATCATGTCTCATCACATTCAGTCACATGTTTGTCACAGTTGAGATGGTGTCTGGTATATCATGTCTCATCACATTCAGTTTCACATTTGTCACAGCTGAGATGGTGCCTGGTATATCACGTCTCATAAGAGTTAGTCTCAGATGTGTCACAATTTTTAACATTATTGATGCATATGATTCTAACATATCAGACTTCATTGTACTGAAACTAAATGATTCATCTCCAGGAAACACAAACAAATCACAGATCATGGAACTAAATAACAGCTGAGACTGAACAAATGTTATTTTCAGTCAAGTCTGGGTCAGGGGCCTTGTGGTTGATTGCATGATGAATTTCCCACACAGTGGGACTCCTGGGGTATACATAATGACATAATGACTACAAGATCCCAAGTCAAACATTATGACTATAAGATCCCAAGTCAAACATTATGACTACAAGATGCCAAGTCAAACATTATGACAAGATCTCAAGCCACTCATTACTACATGACCATAAGTGAAACATCATAACAAGATCCCAAGTCAAACCTTATGACTACAAGAACTTAAGTCAAACATTATGACAACTACATGACCTGAAGTCACACACCATGATCTTAAGTCAAACATTATGACTAAAAGATCCCAAGTTGAACATTTAGGACTACATTATCCCAAATCAAACATAATAGGTACATTTAGAAAATAATCCTTGATGCTAAAAACAGGAATGATCAATGATCTGCACATTCCTGCTAATCGACATATGTTCCGTGTCGACAAGCACTTGTTCTGTAGCAGCCCCACAAAGTCACAGTGACCTGATGTAATATCTACCAGACACATGGCACACGAGGCCACTGACTCACAAGAGGTCCTTAATTCACAACTAATTTCACATCCTACTAATATTAACTGTGAGAGAAAGTATGTATGTTTCCTTGTTTTCCATGAACGCTGTTCTTTGCTTGATATAAAATCAATCACTCATATCCATTATCTTTCCTTTGAGAGACTGAGGGGACAGGGGACATAATTTGATCTGCCATGCAAACAAATAACACAGTAAACATGGTAAAAAATCAGGATACCTGTAGTTCCAGAAACTTGGCATAAAACCATCAATAAAACTCAGTTAGTTTTGCATGACAGCTTCCTTTGAAAGACTTTGGAAAGAAACAGGCACCATCATTTGAACTGCTTCACAGTAAACAGGGCAAAGAATAAAGATACCTGTATTCCCATGGTGTTGTACTAACTTGTAGTTCCAGAAGTGTTGTTTTTTGTTCGACAAACAATTTATCAAATCAAAGTGAACGGAAAAAATAGAGGCCAGCTTGATATACTGTCATTACATAGCTGTACGATATGTTGCAGATATCTATACCTAGGAGGAACTCTGTGAGTGGGTGAGTAGTTCTAAATGCCACTTTGTACCAGATTTCATTCATATCACAGTGTGTCAACTTGATGTCCGAAAGTGATGCTGGTCTCTCAGATAAACCTTGCAACATAATCAAGCCAGAGACATATGAAAGATCTAAAGCAGAAAATACAATTACACTGTTGATATGCATTTTACCATTATAGTAATTGGAACAAAGGTTTTGTTGCTGTAACTTGAAGGTTGAACAGGACTTTCTCTTGCACAGTGTCCTTTCAGGAAACTTCATGCCAGTGATATATGCAATGTGATTGACATGATCAAAGCAACTGAGGATATTTTCCAGGATCAAAGACATCACCCAGCACATACTACATATACTATCAAAGGTGCATAGATACAGTCACTTGCTGTATCAGCTTTTTCGGGAATGATTACTTTTGCTGACTTGTGATGACCATAAAACATTATTCCCAGGAATGTTCTTTTTTCTAAATTGTTCACCACCATACAAAATAGAAGAATGTTGTTCGTGAAATTGATCATAGGGATAGATATGTTACATACTTACCAACATTTCTACTGCTATTTTGGCTGGGTTGTCTACAGGTAAGTTTCTCTTGGAGAAGAGGACAGCACTTTGTCTACTAGTTCTTCCTCTTTGGTACTTTTAACACTGGAGGTGCGAGAAATGGGAAGAGATTCGGAACAGCTCACAGTCTCCCCATTCTGACTAGGTAGGGGGGGTTTCTAAGGGGACTTTCTCAGGGGTTGAGGGGCTGGGTATGTTACTGCTCCCACTGGAAGACAGAACAATGTCTATTCCACACTTTCCACTGGCACCAGTTTCTTCAATATTAATAGTTAAGAACTCCTCTTCTTCGTTGTTTATATCACAAGGATCAACTGAGGATCTATTTGCATAGGAGGCAGGTTTGCTGTTATCACTCTCTGCAGAATTGTCCCTACTGTTTCCAGTTTGGAGTGGGTTAGTTTGGCAGTTATCACTTTCGGCAATGTTGGAGTCTGTGGTATCAGGAAATGTTGCCCAGTTCTCGTTGTCAGGGGACTGGATATAAACAAGTGTGGGTGTCCCTGGCACTCCGTCTAATTCTTTCTTTAGTTTTGTGGCAGGTGCTAATTTAGGGGATGATGAAGGTGAAATAGTTGGTGGAATCAACACTCTTCTAGGGGAGTCTGGTACTTTTCCGTCTTCAGTAATTAACAAAGCAGATCGGGTGTGACTAAATAGAAGTTCCTCATTAAATTCAAAGCAGGATTCGTCTTCTGAGTTACTTTTCACCCTTGGAGACTTTCTAGGACTTCTGGGTTTCACACAAAATTCATCTGGTGGCAAGGTGATTTTCAGTTTTTCTGCAACACTTGGTGAATTTGGAGATTTTTCTGGGGAACTTAGTACAACATATTCTTCAAGAGTAACCACATTGATTGGTGTAGTGCTTCTAGGTCTGGCAATTGGGGACGTTTTGACTTGCAACCGCTGAAGGCGTTTCTCTCTCGTATGCCTTTCTCTTGGAAGGTGATGTTATAGTTGTTGGGTCAATTATTTCAGGAGAAAGAGTAACAGGGCTTGATCGAGGACTGTTGGTAACATATCTTCTCACCTGCAGTGGTCTCCTTGTTTTCACTGGTCTCACACTACGTACATCCGAATCTGAATCAGAACTTGATGATGACGATGATGTCCGTGATAACTTAGGTACTGAAGGAGGCTCAATCTTGGTAACTTGTTGGGAAGTAGGCTGTACCCTCCCCACTTCAATACTCTGACCTTCAACGGGCTTCCTTGTCCCAACAATGATGGCTTTCTCTTTCAAATCAGTTGCTGGAATATGACTTATGTAAACATAATTTTCAAATCCTTCTTCATTCTCTCTATCACGATAAACTGCATCTGAATTCACAGAGGGAAGATTCCTTCCTGCTGAATATAACTGATCTCTTTCTACTTGCCCACCTGTCTTGATCTTATTTCCATCTCTGCCAAGGGCATTTCTCAGTGAATTAGATTCCTTTGCCTGAACTTGTTGCTTTGATTTATCTGCCTGTGACTGAGCACAAGGTTGACATGCCTGTTTGCTATTGTGAGAAGGAACTTGGCTTACAGAAGTGGCTTGACTATGTGCCTGCTCAGGCCTTTGAATTTTCAAGGAAGAACAAATAGCAGTCTTCGGAAGCTCATCACCCAAGTCAATAGTGTCAAATGTAGCCAAAGGGGCCTTAACTGGATGATCTCTTGGGAACTGTCGAATTTCAGAAGATTTTTGCATAGCAAATCATTTGTACCAGTGAAACAATAAAACTAAAATAAATCAGCTGTGTCTTTGTTCTAAACAGAATGTTACGTTAAAGTCATGACTGACAAACCTGTGTGCATACAAGCCTACTCTGCTTACTGCTCCAAAAGAATCTTCACACTGGGATTCCCCTCCGTTGCACTTCAAGGAACCATGATGTCATCGGGCCACCAGTTCCAAATGTGATAAATTATCCATACACCTAACTATAACCAAGTGATATTGTTGGTGAATAAGCCGCTATGGTTCATTCGGATGTAAAAGGCAAACAATTAAACGGTGTAATTCCCATCCACCGAAACCTTTTCCATGTCCTCAAAGAAATCGAAAGATACCGTCTGCTGCTCAGTAAACCCTCATCGAAGAAGGATCAATGATTCAATCTTATGGGAACTGGCTGAATTCTGTTAGGACGAGAGTTAAGCAATGAAACAGGCGAGCACAGTCATACTAGACCAAATATCGATCGATTCTTCGGAGCCTGTCTCTTCTGACAGCGCCATTTCTGTTTACGGAAGTGACGCGCTTGACATTCGTTGACTTTCAGACATAGTTTCGAATAAACTTAGTAAGTAAAGCTATCTAACAGTCGTAAATTCTATTTTCGTATTCCCAGAGAATCTACTATTTTCGTCACAACTGCTGGCTGCTTATTCGATGAGGGACGTAGCCTGAGAAATGTTCTCAGCAACTTATTTTAATCTCGCCCACAAATACGTATTTGATCAAAGTCCTGTACTTATGTATTTGGTGTTAGAAAAGAACTAGACAGAAATTATGTTATTCCAGTGTCATTTTATACGGCACAACAAAGTAAAGTGAACGTGATACATCACAGGTACTTTGACTGAAGAAGGGCTAGGCAATTTATTCATATAAAAGACCAGACATATTTATTATCTGTTTTGACAGATGACCCTACTCTGCATGTTGTAAAACAGATATAAATATGATACTCTTAATTATATATTTTAACATGTTTTCTTGGACACCATTATATAAATGCATGTATTTCAGGAGAGGTTGGTTTGTTGAATCTAATCTCAAGATATTCCTGACAATATTTCTATCTTGGAATATAGAATATGAACATTCTGAAAGCAAGAAAAGAACTTGGGATTGGATACAATCATAATGTTTATCAAGTCACCAACAATATTTTACAAATACATGTTTTAGTATATTTGCCATTACCTTTTGGTATACAGTTTTATTTTAAGTTTTTAAGAATGATCAACAGCATTAGTCAATGTTATTTGTATGTACAGCATACATTATCATTTAATTAAATGTTTCTTTGGATTTGTTGTTTAGGTCATTCCTGTATAAGGGATTTATTTTTGTTACAATTATTTTTACTGGCCATGAACGAAAGAAAATGCATTTGTCTTCCCAGGTATTGATTCTGTCATCCCTGGAGGTGAATTTATTTTAATTCATCGAATAAGATTAAATGGTTGGTTAGTTACTGACAACATTAACATTTCTTGTGTCCCATAGACAAATAGTGATATGAACATGACTGTGATAACAAATATGCTTAAACAAATTCAAAACAAGGTCAAACAGTAAAAAATAGTAAATGTGTTTTTTCTTTTTTTCGATGAGTTTGCTTTAAAAAGTTAAATAGTAAGTGCGAAAGATATGTTGATCCACTGAAAATGTCCTTATCTAGACCATGATTATGTTTGTATTAACTGACATATATTGTTTATTTTAAAGAGTGGTTTATTCAACGAATATAATCTCAAATCAACTTTGAAAACAATGATTTTATTTATTAACACCAGTGTTTTGGAATGTAAAAGAGGAAAATCTGTATCATATGAAAAAGGTTTGGTATGGCCTCACACCTGAAGTGCGAAAAAGTGACTATCATCAATTTATAGAAATTGATACTTGTATACAATGTATGACGTATCAAATATTGTCACTTAAGGCTTACACCATTTTGGCGTATTCTTGCGAAATCTTATATATTGATAGTTGCAAAGAACATAGTATACAGAATGTAAACAAATCGACAAATCGGATCATCGGAAACCGGGACAAAGTTCCGATTATATTCTGTTGGATTTTCAGTAAAAAGGGTGAATTGTTAATGAAAAATCTAGTCCAGATATTTAACCTTACTAGTTAAAAGAGCTATCATTCGTCAACAATTCCCAAATAAATTGACACCAATGTAGCGCCAAGTTCCCTCATGGCGGACCGGCTTTGCCCTGGTTTTATAACGCCGTATCCAATGTAAACTGAATGGTCGTGAGCGGGTATTGTCAGAGCCCTATATTGATAGCGACCCGTTATTGTCGGCGCGGGAGAGTCAAGGATTGTACAGTGACAGTTTTAAAAGGTAACTTAAATTCTTTTTGTTACGTTTTTGAATCTGGACGCGACAGTTTGGCGAAGCGAGTACCTGTCTGCTACTCACATGATATGTATCGAAACATGTTTCTAATCATTGTTTCATGATTTTATTCAGAACACCTGTCTTTTTTCAACAACATTATAAGATTCGTGGACAAGATTACTATGAAATGGGCTCTTTTGATTCTGTTGATATTGAAATCTCGCGGGATTTGCACATTGTTATGTATGTTATAGAAGACATGTATAAGTAGAGGCTTAACGGTGTACAGTCGTTTGATAATTCCTGACCTATTGAATGAAAGCTGTCATATCAGTTTATATTGAAAAGAACATGTTGTGAACATATTTTCAGGTGCTTAGGCTTGAAAAGAGTCTCTGTTATCTCTCTGATAATATTAGCTTGTGTTTGAAAGTGCATTGACTCCTGAAGTGTCCTTTGGAATAACAGTGCAACATTCATTACATCTTTTGAATATTCATGAAACACGTTTTCTCTTGCATTTTCACAGTACACATATATTGAGGCATTAATGCATTTGGAATTTGTTAACTGAATTCATAGCTATACAGCATGTAAAATGTTCTTTCCAAAACAATGCTAATGACAGATTGAGTTCCGACAGTGTTGATTGACTATTTAGACATATTTATTTGCCAATTGTCGTCACTTCAATATATAATCCTTTATAATGCACTCACTGTTATATTCATGCCCATTAAATACTGAATGATTCTTGGATCTTTTAAGGGTTATCTCGTTAGTGAATGGTGTCAATCACCTGTACAATTGCTTTAGTAACAACTTGGATTAAAACGTTATTCATTAAGACCCTTTTTTTAAAAGTTTCATCCTTGTTATGTAATTTTTGTTTCCACTTTGCCAGATCATGTTTGTAGTTTGTTTAGGGAGGACACCATTGAAGACTTTATGTCAAAGCAAAAAATCATGTTCTTTTTCCAAATGGATGTTTTTTTCAGTTTCAACAGTTTTAATAGCAAGGACATTGCCATATATTCTCCATGATTAGAAACTGCTGATTTAGTGATGCTGAAAACAGTTAATATTTTTTGTTGTTGCATAGTACATAGAGAATCTCACTCGAGTGGCTTTTGATATCAAATATATCACCATGAGTTGATAAAGTTACAAATATCCGAGGCTTGCCAAGGATATTTTACTTTTTACAACAAGTGTTGATATATTTGATATCAAAAGATATAAGACTTGCAGTGCAGCAATGTCATAGCATTGTGACGTCATCAAGTTCATGATGTCATAACATTGTCGATACATTGTACAAAATCTACTGTCAAAATAATATCTCCTAGGAGATATCGTATGGTCTTACACAACGAATATCTCCTCTGGAACACAGTTTTGGATGATAAAATTATCTTTTTTTTTTCTGAAAATAGTTTTTGTTTTCCTTATTGTCATTGTTTGATATCAGGAAGGATCCTTGAGGCTCAGTGTATTTGCTTCTTCGATGCTTGAATTTAGGACCCGTGAAGGTCAGGGTTAGAATGAACCTTCAGTAACCCATGCTTGTCGTAAGAGGCGACTAACGGGATCAGGTGGTCAGGCTCGCTGACTTGGTTGACACATGTCTTCGGTTCCCAATTGCGTAGATCGATGCTCATGCTGTTGATCACTGGATTGTCTGGTCCAGACTCGATTATTTACAGACCGCCGCCATATAGCTGGAATATTGCTGAGTGTGGCGTAAAACTAAACTCACTCACTCACTTGAATCCAGGGACTTCCTAAATGGACCCCCCTAAATCTTAACATCCTGACAAGGAACCAGTCACATTTATGCTTGATTTCAGACACTGGCATAGTTATTTCACTAAGAATAGTACATCTGGTAAATATTGTTTTAAGTTAGTCACATTTTCAACACTCGCACTATCATTATTTCAGTAAGAATAATACCTCTAATAAATATCATTTTAGTTCGTCATTGTTCAGCTGATTTGATATTCCTGCTTGTGACATTTAGTCAGTACAAGTAAGAACTAGTCGGCAGACAACTTGAATCACCATGTGACATAATGCAGCAGAGGAAAGGACAAATCAGTCCCAGTTTTCTATTCACTCCTTTAGTCCACTCACAGCAAACACATATTTCAATTGCTTTTACAATCTGAATAGACAGTATAACAGCAACACCTGCTGGAACTGTTTGTATCAACCAGTAAACAGTGGCAAGCCAGCCATGTATAGATCTGTAATGGCTGGAAGGACTTGCTCATGGTAAGTGAGTCAACACTTATTCAAACTGTTTGAAAATATTTTTGGAAGTTAAGGTTTGGTATGTTTTGCCTTAATCCAATGTTAAAATATTAACATTAAAAGGGTTCCTGTCATGAGATACCACAGAAGATTTGACAGACCACAGGGCCCACCATGATTTTGAAAACTGATTTCATTATCTTAGATGTTTCACTTCATCAGGAAGAAAATGTACATGATGACAGAGCATAAGGGTCTTTTGGGGATGAATTTTCTAATTGTTCAGGTACATTCAAATTTGAAATATTGTTAGGATGATGATGATGTTTGTGTTTTGTTATTTCTTTCTTGATATATTCAACAAATTATGTGGATAAGAGTGTGTAGAAATTGTGAATAAGACCACCTTTTGACACATGAGTTTTATACCATACACTTGTCATGTGTACATTTCAATTTCTGAGGAACATCAACATTAGGTATTCTTTTGCAGTGACATTTTTATATTTTAAAAGTAACCATTTATCTTAGACTGGCTCATGTTTAAATTCTAGAATCTTTTTTTTAACACCTTTCAGTCTTGCATCTTACATTCTTGTTAATGTTATGTAAAACAATTTATGTGGAAAATTACAATGTCATAATCTCTTTCATTTGAACACATTTAATAACTATTTCTGAACACTGGAATTGCAAAGGCTCCATATAAACTTTACTTTGTGTATCTGATCATTTCTAATCCTTTACCTGAAAATATGTAAATGTTTTTGGTAGAGTCCAGGGAATCTCTTTGTTTGTAGATTGAAACTGAAGAAATGTAGCCAAAGTTTTGTACACTTGTTTTGGATAATCATGTTTCAGAGTGTATTTCAGAGACTATGCTCATATTGCTTTTCACAAAACATATGCATCAAAAGAATAGATACTTACCTGTTTAGGTCATAGTGTTACAAGAAGTATTTGTTTCTTTTAGTGAAGTGTTTGCTCTGTTTGTTAAGTCTTCACAGTAATCAGAGGTCATGATTCATCAATCATTTTTAGAGAGAGGTCAGGGTTTTTTCTTAGTGTAGATCTTTTCAGTATTGTAATCCTTAAAAGAGTGAACATGTAAATAAACGTTAATATAGAACGAAATACAAATATTGTTATGTATTGGTATAAGTCCTTGTCATACAAACAAAACCAGAAATGCTAACTAATTTCAAGTGAGTTTAGTTATACGCTGCTTTTAGCAATATTGCAGCAATATCACGGATGGGTACACCTGAAATGGGCTTCACACATTGTACCCATGTGGGGAATCGAACCCAGGTCTTTGGCATGATGAGTGAACACTTTAATTACTAGGGTTCCCCACTGCCCTCCTAATTAAAAGGTAAAGGGGTTTTGGGGGTCTGTGCTCAGACCAATTGCTTAATCCTGTTAATTTTATTCCAGTATATCAAAAACACTTTGTCTTCTAGGGCAGTGGGGGAGCCTAGTGGTTAAGGCGTTCGCTTGTCACACCAAAAACCCAGGTTCGATTCCCCACATTGGCACATTATGTGTGAAGCCCTTGTGTCCCCCCTGTGATTTTGCTGGAATATTGCTAAAAGCGGTGTAAAACCTAACACACTCACTCACTCACTTTGTCTTCTAATTCAAATTTCTCGTGCATATCAATCCAACAGTATCCAATTACAATGTTTGAAAAGAAACAAGCTCTAATTTTCTTGCAGGGCTTACATGTGATATCAATTGCAGTGCCAGAAATAGACTCTAGTCTTTTGTCTCAGAAGTAGCAATCTGGAGGCTAGCTGTAACAGTTGAGAAAAGAATAGGTTTACCTTCAAGTATAATGTGTTTTTTGCCAGTAGAATGATGTATCAATATTGATTTTGAGGTGCCGGATCAGATTTCTAGGCTTTGAAGTTTGTTTCATGTGAGCTCAATGTGATTCACCCATTATGTTGCCCTGTGTGAATATATTGGACGTAAACAAAAGGCTTAGATCAAGGGTTGTCATGATTGGTGGAGTGTGACAATGAATGAGGCAGTTTTCAATGTTGTCTGACATGGTTTTTATTAATATGGGAACTGAATGCAAAAGATCCATGCAAAAATAAAATAGGTCATGTTTAATTGCTTAGAAAAGATTACAGGGTTTGCATGTTGTTTATTCTTGGGCCCAATAATGGATTATATCCTTTTATCAGACTGAATATTTGACAAATAGGTCGTGCAAGTCCAATGATTCCATTGAATGAAAAAAAAATTACTTGATAACAATCACTGTTGCTGAAATGTACCAGTAAAAATAATCTATCTTGATTTCCTGAGAGGTCTTTAAGTTGTTTATCGATCAGTTATGCACTCTGCCTGTGCTAACGAGATCTCCCTGGTAGAAAGATGACAAATTGCGTTACAGAGCACTAAAACACTCAAATAAGCAAATCTGATTGCCGCTTTAGTACTCTGTGATAGCTGAATAAACATAAGAGGTCACTGAAATGTCTCGAAATGTCACAAAGGTCGACTAGAGATTGAGGCGTTACTCTGGGTTTCCCAGCAGAGGGTTAGACTACGGTTTACCTGATATGGGTGACGGTACATTTAGGAGATTATTTGTTGAGTATGTTATCGAGGGGTAGGGTTGAGAGATGAGAGACTTGTTTATCTTTTGATGTTTGTGTCACTGCAGGGCTTATACATTTAACATTGTCAGATCGTGTGGTTAAACAGGTTCACATGAGTCTTAAAATGTTCATTGTTGGTCATATTCGTGACATAATTACACAATCAAATACCGAGAACATGAACAAGAACCAACTAAATCAGAAATATTGTGTATCAGATACTTCATTAAGCCACCAGTCTGAAGCCTCAGTCATGTACATATTTTGGTTGAGTAAGTTGATGAACTGTATATATGTACTGATAATGATGGATCTGGCATGTCTAGTCATCTCAAAAGATTTTTTGCACTTGAATATTTTGTAGATTTTGTATGCAATAATGTTTTTCAGAATTTATGGTCTTGAGCTTACATTTCCTTCATGACAATCAGGACCCTTGAAAATCCAGGTTAGAATTGATCTGCAGTAATCCATTCATGTCGTAAGAGGAGATTAATGGGATCGGGTGGTCAGGTTTGCTGACTTGGTTGACACATGTCATCGTATCCCAATTGCATAGATCGATGCTCATGCTGTTGATCACTTTATTGTCTGGTAAATACTCAATTATTTACAGATCGCAACCATGTAGCTGGAATATTGCTGAGAGCGGTGTTAAACAACAAACCAACCAACAAAACGATCAGTGAGACTTTACAGACTTTACGGTTAATGTAGCATGTGATACATAAGGAATGTGACTTATTTCTCAACATGTTTTAAAATCAAAAGGGTATGTAGGTCATATTTAGTTTTACATTTATACTTAGCTTAAATAATGATAGAAAGAAATTTCTGACTGCATATCATGAATCTCATAGTGATCATCTTATTGAGTTGAATGCAAAACCAGCACATGGAAATGCGTTACCAGAACAAAATTTAGGTTGAAGAAAAAATCTTAAAAGTCACAATAAATTTTTGGCTGTTGTTGATAAGAATATTGTTTGGTTGTTAGTTAGCCTTATAAACATTATGTATTTGCCTTACAGAAATGAGAAATAGTCATTCTATGTTTAGCCTCTGATGGATTGCAGAAGTGTTTTGTTTGGGTTTGAGTAGAGTTGAAATTATTTCTGTCTGATGTAAATATGTACCTGCACTGACTTATCTCACACACTATTCAGCGAAGTCAAACAACTGAACTCAATGGGTCACTGAATGGACGTAATTTCCTGACTACAAGATAAAAACATGTCTCTAGTTAAATATTGACAAGCACACGTTTATTAGAGACAAATGTCACCAATAGTAGTCGGCCCGATAACATTTGTACCATAAATTGGTGGAGATAGTTATAAATATGGCAGGTGTTCATGGGAGTGGTCATTACACTAGGTAGTTCCAAGCTCATTTAAGATCGCTGAATGATTGATGGTAGTGATTTATGAGTTGTACTAACTTTGTTGGTTTTTCGGTATTGATTTAGGCTGAGCTGTAAGATTGATCAGTGGTTGACGATACAAATGTCAACTTAGTTAGTGATTTAATGACCATAAATGAAACAGTAAAGTGATTTTTCATCTAATGGAGGGTGTTATCGGTGTAATCTGATAAACTTGGTATCCAAATCTGATAACTATGCAAATTACGTCAATCTACGTACTACTTTCACAAAACTCCATACTCGCCATGCGAATCCTAAAACGTTAACATTTCATTGATGACGTCGCGAGTTTACATTGCATGGACGAGTTTGTAAACAAACATGGCTGCCCTCATTATCAAAATTGGTGATTCTGTAAGAATTGATGACAGAGTGAGTGAGTGCTATATGGCAGCGGTCTGTAATTGAAGACAGAGATTCTGGAGTCATTACTGCAGTAATTGACTTTGGAAAACATGAAACGGAGTACCATACTTCGTTCAAATTGAAGGTAAGGATTATGAGGCATGACTGAAAGGCGATGGTCTAAGAAAGGTACCAACCAAGGATTTCGATCTATCGATCACAATACAGACGATGAATCGATTCCGTCAGGTATCAGAAACTGATATTGATGAGGTGATTCTGTCTCCTCTTTATTCCTCGGGGAACAAAGGGGCAGCAACAACACCCCTCCAATGGATGCAGTTCTGGGAGATCCTCTTCAGCTTGGCCCATGTCATTCCAGCTGCCTTCTATGAGGTGATTACCCGCAATGAAAATGGAAACACTGCCAGGAAAGCCCTGCCCGGTTTCGTTGTTCTTTTGAGACAGAAAGATCTTATTTTAAGCATGAGTTATGTTTGCATAGTCACAACCATATGTTGCTATCATTAACGACCTTCACCTTGCTGTACCGCTAAGTATTCTTATATGAATGCTCGCTTCCCTTCATATAAATTCACATACGATTTGCTTCTTTTTTTAGAGTAATTTTAAGAAAAACGTTATATATGATAAAGAGATTATTAATCTTGTGTGTTTCCGTATCATTAATATCATATATTAGGAATAAAATGTCTATTTGGCCATTTGCTTTGTGATATGAGTGACAAATTGTCTTTTGAAAACCATTTGGCTGGTGGTTGGGAGGAAATGTATTTTTAGAAAAGGCCAAATAACGAAAAATGTATGTGTTTCCTATTCCACCCCATCGACCCAAAAGGTGGACTGACTATTTTTGTTTTTAAAACCTTTTTTCAAGCATATCTTGTCAATAGAGACCATTCATGTGAAAGAATGACTGTTTATACATGGTGAAGGGCAACAGATTTTGGTAGAAAAATGTATGAGTTTCCTATTCCATCCCATCGTCCCAAAAGAAGGACAGATGTTGTTTTTAAAACCTTTTATTAAGCCCATTCAAATGTGGTGACGTGAAATGAGGTTTAACATTGCACTTAAGAATATTTCACTCATATGACAACGTGCACGTTTGTGTATGTGTGACTGCTTGTACTAGCCCAGACTTAAGCTGGTTTTATAGTGCTAGCTCACTGAGATACCATGCCTCAGTTAAGCATGAATAATCCCACTCAGACACATTATACTGACTCTGAGACGACCAGTCCTTGTTGTACCCATTAATACCGAGCATCAGACAGGGACCAACAAGTACTAAATTTTAACGTCTTTTGGTATGACGTGGCATGGGATCAAACGGGTGACCTTCTGCTCTCTGGGTGGATGCTCTAACCACTACACCACAGAGGCGGTCTCCATTCATATGAAATAATGACTGTTTATACATGGTGAAGTGCAACAGTGATGGTAGACATCGAGAAAAATCAAGACTGGTAATTCCAGACATGGTCAGTCCAGAAACTGGAAACAGCAATGTTTTTTAGACCACATGTACATTTTTGTTAACTTTACTTGGCTAGTGTAAACAGATGTATAAATGAATATTGGTTGAATTTAATGGCTTTCAGTCCTCAAAAATAATTTCAGAATGGACCAGATTCCCTTTCAATTGAAGATGTTCTGTGTTGTTCTGTAATAGTCAAATATTGGCCTACATTCTTTGTGAATGCCCAGTCACTGTTGTACTCTGTGTTTATACTGTGTGACAGAACCACTCACGCCCTGTCGCTGTTGTAATCTGTGTTTATACTGTGTGACAGAACCACTCACACCCAGTCACTGTTGTAATCTGTGTTTATACTGTGTGACAGAACCACTCACGCCCTGTCACTGTTGTAATCTGTGTTTATACTGTGTGACAGAACCACTCACACCCTGTCACTGTTGTAATCTGTGTTTATACTGTGTGACAGAACCACTCACGCCCTGTCACTGTTGTAATCTGTGTTTATACTGTGTGACAGAACCACTCACGCCTGTCACTGTTGTAATCTGTGTTTATACTGTGTGACAGAACCACTCAACACCCTGTCACTGTTGTAATCCTGTTTATACTGTGTGACAGCTGTTGTAATCTGTGTTTATACTGTGTGACAGAACCACTCACCCCGCCCTGTCACTGTTACTGTAATCTGTGTTTATACTGTGTGACAGTTATACCACTCACAGAACCACTCACGCCCTGTCACCTGTGTTTATACTGTGTGACAGTACCACTCACACCCTGTCACTGTTGTAATCTGTGTTTATACTGTGTGACAGAACCACTCAAGCCCTGTCACTGTTGTAATCTGTGTTTATACTGTGTGACAGAACCACTCACACCCTGTCACTGTTATAATCTGTGTTTATACTGTGTGACAGAACCACTCATGCAATACCCACATGAGTTTCCATGTTAACTCTTTTGGTTTGTTTATATCAACTAAAAATAAGTTGAGTGAGTTTAGGTTTCACACTGATTTCAAGAGCATTTCACTTATATCACATTAAAATTAGGATTTCATTTTTTGAGCGGGGAAAATTTATTTTTATTTTTATTCTTATTCTTGAAAAAATACCACCGGTGAATCCATAAAACAAGAAATAAAATTGGTCTGGCCTAACCACAATTTTTAAACAATATTTGACTATTGTTAAGCATACCATTGACAATACCAGGAGAATTTTTAAAGTTTGTATCGATATAGTGCAATCATGCAGCAAAGTATTGCAACACAGTTTTAGTATGAATTCATATTGTTACACTCTTAAAAGTTTCATGTATGTTATTGTTAGGTGTTAAATGTGAGGTTCATTTGTGATTCATCAGTCTCATAATGTTTCTGTTTCAGACAGTTTGAGTAATGCAGGAAACCGTAAAAATCAAAGATGTCTGCCACAAAAGTAAGCTCACCTAAAAGAGAATCAGCAAAGACCAAATCAAAGACAAGCTCTCGACCTTCATCCAGGGGCAGTCACTCTAAACATCTTGATGATCTCAACAAGGAGTCCTCACAACTCAGGGAACAAGTGATAACACTTCAAACAGAAAATGAAGAAATGAAAGAGAAATTGAGAATTCTGACATTGCGTTTAGTCGAAGCAGGGAAACAGAGGGGAAGTGAAATGGATTTTGACACAAACTGTGACATTTTAGAAATTCCATTGCTTGAATTATTGGCTGTGATTGCGGACTTGAATGGGAATGAAGTGAAGACAGGGTCACATCAATTGAAAGATTTTGATGAAAACCGGTTAGAAGAGTTAGAAACAAGAGTGACTTTGCTAAATACAGAACTGGCAAAACTGTTCAAACTGAAGCTAAAGGTAGAGAATGGTTTGCAGAACATGGACCGATGTCAAGATGTAGGGGAACTCAGGAAGAAGGCCAAGTACCTGTGGTATGAATCATGTGAGTAGCTTCTTAACAAATTATTTTTTGATATTATAAATGGATATTTCAGTATACCATTATGATGACATGTCAACCCAGAGGATTAGATTATCTGAACTGAAGTTGCTTGATAAGTGTGACACATACATATACCAGGGATAATTTGGCCAACATTTCTGACTGGTGTATGAGAAGTACTTCTATTTCATCATTGTTTATTGAAGTATGTGTTCTAATGAAATAGGGGAGACATGAGGTTGAGGTTGTTTCTTCCCCCCCTTGTTTTGATAAAGGAGCCATAATCTGTCCCTATTTCATCCCAGCCTTCATTCTTATTGAATAGAACCAATGGTAATTCTGTGTAAGTCTATAGCCCCGGGCAACCTATGCACTAGTCAGTGGATCAGTTGGTTAGGCTCCGTGACTGAATGTCAGTTTCGTGGATTGATGCTCGTGGTGTCAATTACTGGATTGTTCAGCCAAGATTAGTGTGAATATTGCTTTGTGCAATTTTTATGGAGTATGAGAGAGATTACATCATAGGGTGTTTTTTTCTTTCAAGTCCACCTTTCATTCTACTTTCCAGACAAAATCCTCATCACATTTTATTCCAGCCTCATTTATATTCTTACCATAGCATGACATAATACACAGGCTAAAGATTAGGTAAACTCTGCATTTTCCTTACCTGATGCATGTGTCTGTTGTTGTAAGCTGAAATACATGTTTTAACTGGAGGGGACAATCAGGCATGTGAAGGAAAAGTTTAGCTGATACCATAGTTTCTCTTAGAAGGTCTGGCAAGAGAAATACTTTGGTCTATTGCACAGACATTTTTTTCACACCTAATAACAGTGTCACTAAATGAAACAGAGGAGTACTACAAAGGATACAAAATTGTGATATTTTGTATATTTAATTTATAAATGCAAAATCAATACAAAAACAGACACACACAAATATTTTATTCCAATGTGCAGAAATACTGCACATTCCCCAAACTTGTCTGTTTTCCAGAGATTTCAGACTGCTGCTTACTAATATTTCAGGGGGAAACTCCAGTTTTTGTAGATATACCCCTAGTACACAGTGTAAATGGCCCCAACAAAAGATTTCACTACTACACAGTCCCTTCCATGTGAGGCTCAAAAACTATCAATCAACCCTCGTAACAATCTTGTATCAGAAAATATCAGTATCTTTCAAATCCATCTGTTTCCCTCTCTCCCCCTACTTTTTAAGAGGTTTTGGCCTGCTCTAATTAACAAGGCACATGACATAAAGGTACAACAATAAACAATCTGTAAAATGATCAGCATTGGATTGTTCATACTGCAGGTGGCACACAGGTGTTCGTTGAACCAAAGATAAAAGTTGAGGACAAGCCAGCAGTCGAACCAGTGATTGCCACAACTGTTCCCTTGCCAACTCTCACACCAATCAGCCACCCAACATCTGCTCAGAGTAACCTCCCTCATGCAGTCAGGATCAACCTGGAGAGGGTGAACATACCTACTGTGAGTTACCTCCCTTGATTCTGCTAAGTCCATATATTCTGTACGAGGAGTAAGTGACCGCTGTTTTGTGTGGATTTAAATGCTGAATATAAATGGACTCAATTCACTTGGCTCATGTTTTTTATTGAAATTTTCTCAATTAACAATTCTGGAAATCAACATTTAACTACTTTGCTGCTTTCTGTAGGCAAGTAACATGAAACTAAAAATGCTGAGTTGTATCCAGTGGTTGCCCTGTCAGGACGTCACACAATATAATTGCATTTTGATTTTGGTACTGGGTACATATATTCGTCTTTTCAAATTCAGTTTGGATAAATGAAATGTACTTTTATTGGTTCAAATTTCTTTGCCAAGGATAGACTTGTGAAATGAATGGGTTTTCTTGTTGAAGCCTTCCAGTAAGCTGCCTGCCAATACTCACATCAACAATATGCACAAGGGGCTGCTGCAGCTCGTCATACAGGACCTCAGTCTGTATAAAGGCAATGGTGAGTAGGGGGCTAGTAGTGGTGACTTAACGGGACTGGTAGAGGTGGCTGTTGGGACTAGGTTTGTTTGTTGTCTAGCTGCAGCTCGTCATACAGGACCTCAGTCTGTATAAAGGCAATGGTGAGTAGGGTCTAGTAGTGGTGACTTAACGGGACTGGTAGAGGTGGCTGTTGGGACTAGGTTTGTTTGTTGTCTAGCTGCAGCTCGTCATACAGGACCTCAGTCTGTATAAAGGCAATGGTGAGTAGGGTGTGTGTGTGTGTGTGTGTGTGTGTAGTGGTGACTTAATGGGACTAGCAGAGGTGGCTGCTGGGACTAGGGTTTGTTTGTTTCGTTGTCTCAGCTGCAGCTCAGTCGTCACAGGACCTCAGTCTGTACTTGGTGAGTTGTAGTGGTGACTAGGGACTGTAGCTGTTGGGACTAGGTTTGTTTGTTGTCATGCAGCTCGTCATACAGGACCTCAGTCTGTATAAAGGCAATGGTGAGTAGGAGGCTAGTAGTGGTGACTTAACGGGACTGGTAGAGGTGGCTGTTGGGACTAGGTTTGTTTGTTGTCTAGCTGCAGCTCGTCATACAGGACCTCAGTCTGTATAAAGGCAATGGTGAGTAGGGGGCTAGTAGTGGTGACTTAACGGGACTGGTAGAGGTGGCTGTTGGGACTAATAAAGGCAATGGTGAGTAGGAGGCTAGTAGTGGTGACTTAACGGGACTAGTAGAGGTGGCTGTTGGGACTAGGTTTGTTTGTTGTCTAGCTGCAGCTCGTCATACAGGACCTCAGTCTGTATAAAGGCAATGGTGAGTAGGGGGCTAGTAGTGGTGACTTAACGGGACTAGTAGAGGTGGCTGTCAGACTAGTTTTGTTTGTTGTCTAGCACCACACTTAGCAATATTCCAGCTCTATGACAGCAGTGTGTAAATACATGTAATCAAGTCTAGACCAGACAATCCAGTAGTGACATCATGAGCATCTATTTATTCTATTGACATACAATAATATCAATCAGGCAAGACAGTGAGTTTGAACACCAGTTCTTAAGTAGTAAAGGTGACTTGTAAAAGTTACTGTTGGAAGTAGTGGCAGTAAGAGTTTGGACTAGAATACATAACTTGTAGCCATAACTGTAAGACAAGTAGAGATGATAAATAGGACTAGCTGAAAAGATTGTGAGTCCAGCTACTGTAACAGCAGAGACTAGTAGGGGTGTTTATTGCAGCGAATATGGGCCCTTAAGAACTACAATTCATTGACAGTTAGATCTATTTTACATTTGTATGAGGTATGGATGAGAGTTTGCCATGGCAACAATGAGAGAAGTCCCTTTTTTTAAATTCCTTCATGAGATCTTGTTTGGAGATTTCTAAAAATATGTTGATGGGTGTGTGGAAGAAATGGTCTAAGGGAGATAACCAATTTTACCCCATTAATATATTACCTCCCCTACTTCATTCTTGCATGCACAGTAGCAATTTTAAAGTTATTTTCACCCCTGAATGCAAAGTAAATTACTTTATTTCAAAGTCTATTATCTATTTTGTATAAAATATGCAACACATTCAACAAACTGAAACATTACATCAATGACCTTAGGGACAAACACCAGTCATTTTTGTAACACTTGTTATTGCATGACTGGAAACAATGTTCTGATGTTTCAAATATGAATTTTAATACAGGTATTCAATAATACAAAGAGTAATATGGCAAAATTGTATAGTTGAATAGTGTTTATTGTTACCACAATCAGCTGCCTGAAAACCTTCTTGTTAGTGGATTATGATACTTGGTTTGACAGCACAGTACCTTTGTTCGTGAGTTTGACCAAAGTGGTAAACATTTAGAAGCTGCAGTAATATTAGCTTTCCTCATAGTTTTAGGAAGGGGACCCATCTCTGTTCATCTTCAGGTTTCCTGAACATTTTATAACAGGGAACAGGTTTAGGTTTCTCTTTAACCACGAACATGTTGTTTTGGTTTTTGTATAAAAATGTTTCTGAAATTGAGCATGTTATGAATTGAAATATTTAGTGACACCATAAGAAACTTACAGCATTACAAAAATGTAATGTATTTCTCAGGAGCTGACTGGCGTTTGATAGCAGAACGTGTTGGGATACCAGCTCAACTGATTGCACAGTGGAAGACAATGAAACTACCTCAGCCGATGAAGAATGTATTGTATGTGTGGGGTGAGAGCCAAGGGGCCACAGTGCGCATGCTGCACCGCCATCTTGTCTCCCCACAGATGAGGAGTCTTGTCCTTGCCAAGAGAATCAGTGACTTCTACCATGTTGACTGATGCATGATGGGATCCTGTTGTATTTCCATAGCAAATTTACATTGAAAACAGTGATATAAATGATCATAATGGTGCAATTGTAAAATACTGAAACTTGTATGGCCATCTGTAGTCTCATACACAATATTTCATTGTGATCTACATTTCTATTGAATTCATGCAGAAGAAGATTGTTTCATGTGTCTGTTGACACTTGATGAATGTAAGAGAACAAAAATTTGGATCAGTTATCACCTGATTTATAAATATGGAATAAATAGCTCTGAAAGGGTTGTTGTCGGCACAGGTACTACAGATGTGTAATAATAATAATAATGAGAATTTATATAGCGGTAAATCCAACCACTAAGTGGGTGCTCAAAGCTCTACAAAATAATAATAATGTTTGAGTAGAGTTAATAGTGCAGTTAACAAAGATGCGTTTTAAGATGTGATTTGAATGCAGCAAAAGATGGGGACAGTTTTAAAGCAAGGGGCAGTTCATTCCACAGCGAAATGTACCCTAAACAAAGTCAAAATACAGAAAAGTACCTGGTACCAAGATACCAGTCCATATTCCACATCCAAAAACCCAAACCGTATATACTTGGTTCTGATCAAGAAAACGACACAATGCAGAATGGAATCATTTTGAGGTATGTTTCTGTATTCTGATATTGGCGAGGGTACTTTTCTGTATACAGAAATATACCTGGGGTACGTTTCTGTAGTACCTGTGCCGATGACCCCTTCACCATAAGTAGCTGCCAGAGGGGGAAGCAAACGTTTAGTATGAATTGGCTCGAAGTGTTCTTCAGTAATCATTAATTCTCATCACTGTGACCATAACTTGCCCATTCCAAGTTTACCAAATTCCTTGTGCCCTATGAAGATAGTGTGCCTTTTACTTCTAATCAGAGATATATTTTATGAATTAATGATAGACAATGCCTTGACTAGTATTTTTAACATATAATTAGTAAGCAAAATTTCGCATAAATAGTTATACGCTTACTTCATACATTTTTTTGCATGTATTTCATAGGATTAATCAAGTGCTAAGTATTCAGATATAGGTGCAGTGGCAGTCATTTTGCCAAGAGACTGCATTGTCAGTAAGCGATATACTCAAACTTATTTTCAAAGATGACGATCTTATACAAAACATAATGAAGTCATGCTTGCATGATTTTTTTTTAGGTTCTAGCTGAAAGTAGGAATTTTTGTTATATCAGCAATCTATTTTTTCAGTTAAAATTTATTGCTGTGACATAATTGTCTAAAATATCAGTGTCACAACTGTTTTAGTTATAGAAAAGGTTTGCATATTTTTGTCATAAGTAGCAGTTTCTTATCATTTTTGAAAGATGACAATTTACTTTGTCAAGATGTAAAACTTGGTTATATGTTTATTAATGTATTCTTGTGAAGGTTAAGGTCACATGACAAAATTGCAATGGGCAAATGATTTATTAATTCAAATTAAACACTAACAACTGCCAAACACCACACACAACTCGAAGATATATAGTATGATAATATTTACCATTTATTCTTCTATATTTTGTACCAGAGAAATATATCTACACAATTGAAAATATTGTGATGTGAATTGTTTGTTTATTGCTGCGTTTTTAACAGCAACCATGTGAAGTGTTTGTGCCAGTGACAATTGTTTTACCATGTAATATCTCAAGTACCCACCTATTAAGTCCTTTACTGTTATTTTGAATATCCAAATTTTATATGTGGGGTTGTTTTGCTCGTTTTTGTGCAAAAAGTGATGTGATGTGTTATTATTTTTAATAAATATTTAAAAAACAAGGAAATTGTGTGTTTCTTCAGTAAAGGTGACAAGTTTATTTGAACCTGAATTAGTAGCACTTGTATACATGTATAGCAGACCCATCTGAATCAGAGTCACCAGCATAGTGATGTTCTAATCTACTTATAACACATGAACACAATAATAATAATAATGGATTTGTATAGCGCATAGATTACACCAAACGGTGCTCAACAGTGCTGAAATCACAATCTGATTATTATTACCCAAGATAACCCAAGCTGCCTGTGAGGTGCTTGAATGTTAATAGTCACATGACTTATCCCACCGGGTATGGGTGAACAGGGGCAATTTTGAACAAACTCACCTACTTAAGGTGAGACCACATGTATCATATATGCCTCGATGGGGGGCAGGACTGAAGTCCTAGAAACTCTCAGGAATTAAACTGCCAAACACGATCACCCATCCAAGGACTCTCCGAGCTCAACGTTGCATACTTTGACCGATTTGTGACCTGAGCCTTATGCACAGGACCACACACCACCACCTTATAGACGACTAAACACTTTACAGAGAATGACCACATGAGACACCTGGTGGTGAAAGTCAGCTTATTTCCTTACTGAAGGGAATCCAGAATGGAATTCTCTAGCTTATCAAAATATATAGAACTGAAATATTGAGAGTTTTAATCGTTATTTAATATGTTTGCCGTACACTTCAATATTCTTAATCTTTCTTTTCCAGGTCAGATGTCACTGTTTTAGAAAGTCAAATCTTGGTCTGTTAACCAGCCCTCCACAGTAGAAACCTTTCTTGCTCCTCCTCAATGTATTTCTGATTAGCAAGTGTCTGTTAAAAATTTGAAAATAGATGTTGGTCACTATGGGCCAGATTTGGTCAATGTGAATGATAAACCTGAAGGAATGTTTTTTCAGCACAGTAATCTTTCATTAAGCTGGCATGTCACCATTCATAGTTGTTCATGGTGAGAAATCAAGTGTATTTGGCCATTGCAGCCCTAAAATAAGTTGGTCATATCTGGTTAATCTGGTTGCCTTATGCTTCTCAGTTTAGCTCACTCAAAAGTGTTTCCACTTCATAAGTATGAGCACACATGCAGCTAGCTCTGTTAATTAATCAGTATGATATATAGTGAGTCTATTTAAAGCTGTAAGGTTTCAACACCATTGTTTTTTTTAATATAACCTCAAGTTTACTAGTCATTTGGGTCTTTCCTCCGACGTTGCTTTTACAGAACTGAACTGTTGCAGCTACTTGGAATTACACTTTCAGCAAAGTCTGAATTCCAGTACTTTTTTAGTTCCATCGGTAAGGCACCTAATTTTTCCACAAAATGGTAATCTGACTCCTTGTAGTCTAGTTCACATACTTTGCCATATTTTACTAACAGCAAGAAACTCAAGGGACACAATAAAAACATGATTATCTTTACTCTTGTCAACTGTGTAACAATAAGCAACCTAAAAAACAAAGTAAAAGCACAATCACTCATTAACAATTAAAATAGATATAAATATAACTTTAGGTCTTATTTCACAGAATCTGCAACACATGTCCAAACAATAAAATGTCAACAAAGACGGCAACCTAACAAAATTTGCTACCAGCATTCACATTAAAATCTAACATTAAAATCTAATGATCTGAAGAGAAATATCTGTCGGCATGAGAGAAAGCTGAGTCTGACTTCAGATTCCTCTCTGGAAAATTCAAAGAAGTTTACTGAGCCAAATATGCATTTTGAGAAAAAGTAAGTGCATGGTGAAATATGTCATAATAGGGAGAGAAAACCCCCAGAATATATGTCTTGAATTTCACCACTAACTCAACAAATACAACTTCATTACAAACATAAATGAAGATGCAATGACCAATTAGCCTTTTGTTTTTCAATATGAAAGCCATGTTGACAGCATTCAAACCCTGAAACAAACACAGGTGTCATCATTGTCCTCATCCTTTAGCTCTAAGAAAATGATGATTACGATGCGAATAAATTAGTATTTGAAATTTAAAGTACCACAAAAAGAACATATGGAGCCCTACTACCAACTCCCCATACACCAAAGTTCATTGCATGTCGAAAACAAAAGCTGTGTAATGGACATAACAAGTTTTAGCTTTCATAACAGTTGATGTGCAAAGGTGAAATCAAAGTAATATAACAAAATAATGCTATGGAAAAAAACTTGTAACAAAAGCTGAGCCCACTTCTAACTACACGTTCCAAATATTGATAATTTCAAGACAGTTAAAGATTATCCCTGAAGTAGAGGTTACTATTAACATGATTTAAGCAAACAAAAGTGTTGGACTAAATAAATCTGTTGACATTTGGCCAACTCAAAAATTACCGGTAGTAAAGGATGCCGAAAGATATGAAAAGCTTGTTCTGTTTGTAACTGTATGCCATCTAACAATCCTGGACTACACTTACAAAATATCTGTTTTGAAATCAAATAATGCATCCTTTAGCACATATTCCAGAAGACAACTTGACTTTCATGTTATGATTTGCAATTAGCACATGTAGGATAATATTCAGTTTGGATGCTTGTTTGTTTGTTGGGCACATGATATAAACATACAAGCACAATGATTGTAGACCGTCAGTCAGAAATCTAGCCTGTCTTGGGCGGTCGGACGTGCCTTATTTCATACACTGCTATACAGCATACACACATGGAATTACAGCATTATAATTTAAAGGTAAACTCAGAGAGTGTAACCTTGTTAAAGTCAATAATAATTTGAACATGGTTCTTAAATTGTAGCATTAATAACTGCCAATAAAGTGATAACAGTAACAACTTTAATATAACCCAAAACAATTTGGTAATCATAACTTGAGCAAAAGACTTGTGTACATGATTCAAATATGAGTCAATAAAATTCAACCAGTCATTCATCTTAATTATCATAAATAATCATTTGATTAAGACTAAAGACTTTAGACTTGTTGACCATTTGATTCCAAGAATTCTTCACAAATACTTCAGCTGTAAAACACGCTTCAAGCATTCTGGTAGAGGTAGTTTGTGAACTGTTACTGGCATTGATGCTCCAAGAATCTGTCTGATCTTGAAGCAAGATAGGTCCTGTAGGGTCCTTGTTTGTGAAGTGTACAATGGCAACTTTTTCTTCAAAGCCTTTCCCTCTTTACCATGGAAGGCATGAGCCCTGATGCACCTCTCTACATTGCCAACATTGTAACCAGCCCTGATCAACATGTCTACCATAGATGCTCGCACAGACCTGTTGTGGTTCTTGGCTGCGTATTTAAGGAGTGACTTACGCTGTTTGGAGCAGCACTGAGCATTCTTTCTCAGCAGGAATCGAACAATGTTGACACTGTTTCCTTTTACAGCTGTTACTAATTCTTTGCAGTGCTTGTAATCACCAGCCTGAATCTTTGCCGTGTAAATCAAAACTGTCATCTTCAAGCTACGGCAAATAGCCATCCCAAGAGTTGATTTTATATCGGATACATAGTTGGCATTCTCATATCTGAAAGAGCGATTCAAGGCAGCTCCTGCCTGAAGAAGAGTGAGAACATTGGCAGAGGAGCCATGTTTGACTGCCATGTACAATGCACTGCGACCAATGAGGTCCTCCTCATTCACATTTGCACCTCTGGAAATTAGGAACTTGAGCATATCTGCACGATCAGTAGACTGTCTGGCTATTTCATGAAGCGTGGTTGACCCCTTCTTGTTACTCTGATTGATATCAATTCCAATTTTCCACATGTGAGTTAGAAAGGTGAACTGCCCACGTAGGGCACACTCATGGACTGGGTTGTATTTCTTATCAATGACAAATCCTTCCCCAATAAGAAAGTCAAAAATTACCACACTACCAATGCAAGCAGCACGATTCACAGGCAAAAGAGGATAAGCCCTCTCCTTCATTTTCTGTGGTACATCCCTTAACTCAAACCATTTCAATATGCCATGGCCATCTCGTGTAACTATCAGTCTATCCAGAAGATTCCATGATCGCACACTAATGTGTTTGTTCTTTGCCACAGTATGTTTTATATCTCCAGCAGCAGGAGACTGAGCTGAAGCATTGGGAGGGTATGGTTTGGTGATGGATATCAAACACTGTTCAGTAACAACAGTATCAATATCATCTGTATCAGTTAAATCAACTTCAGTTATTGCTCTGAAGTCAATATTTTTTCTACTGAAGTCTAAGCCACATTCTGAGTGGTAGCTGGCATCAGATAAAGGGGAGCCATCAGATGAATCATACAGCTCGTCCTCATCATCCCACTGATCATCATTGTTTACAAGAACAGAATTATCCAGATCAGAACTTGAGCCAGTCAGGTGGTCTTCACTATATTCAGAGTCTGACCATATGCATTTAGATCTTTTGTCTTTTTCAATGTCTTCCTCGTATGCTGAGTCACTCCAATTATCTAGATCATCTGCTGAGTCATCCGTATGATACAGTGGAACATCCAAATCTGATGAAGAATCTTCAAAGCCAAAAGTTAATTCATCCGATAAAACCTCATAATAGGGTTTATCGTATTCAATTCTGTGTGCAAGTAATGCCTCCATAAATGAACATGGTGTTGGAGAACTCTTTTCCTGTTCCATATCTTCATCCTCATCATCACCATCATTGTCATCAGTGTTGTTAGTGTCAAAAACCGTCCAGAAGTGATCTCTATTATAGGCATTGGGATCTGAGGCACTGGAATTGTTTTCAGGTTGTGTTCTTGATTCAGCTGTACTGCTGCCAGCATATTCATCAAAAATACTTGAATCTGTCCCCGAGTTAGACATTTTACTGGAGTTATCTGAAGTGAAATAAGAGGAGGGTTAATCAAGGTACTTGTAAGAAGTGGCAACAATTTCCAGTTGCTATTAATTGAAATCATGGGTAGCCAAGTTTTACTTGAAAGCCAATGTTTGGTGAAAGGCTTGAGGGTCTGAAAGCAAATCCAATTTTGTTACTTTGATTCATTTTACAATACAATTCTGCAGTCAGTAATTTCCAAGTTTTGCCAGACATTTCGCAATCAGAATCTCTGATTTAATGCAATCGATCTGGAACTAAACGACGCAATTTTTGGTTACTGTTCTCGATTGCGAACGTCATCTGCTCCAACATTGGGCAATAATCTGTAGATGATACGTTGGCTTGACATTTTTTTGAAATATTTGGAAAGAATGTGTACATTATCCTTGTAGAAAAGACTTTCGCCCGTATCCCCCCTTAAATCTCATTCTTGTCAAATCATATCACCTGAATATAATTCCTCATCGTTATAATTTAGGGGGGATACGGGCGGAAGTCTCACCTCGTTGGAATACTGTTTAACTTAGGCTCCAGCTAGCCTCCCTTGACAAGACCTAAACTATCTTCTGACACAAAATTTATGAAACCGGTGAATCCTTCCAAGGTCGATGAATGCTGTAAAATCGAGTACCGACATGCCACCTAGCTACAAAATACATCTTAAGTGGTATAGATACAAAATATACATACAACGTACCTGGAACAGATTGCACACGGGGGTATTGCAATAAATGCGTGAGACGTCAACTTCTAGACACTCTTGACATGTCAGATGTCTTCTGACACTCCCAACTCTCCCGCCGATTCCTTCAAAAATATTACCAGCCGCTGCAGCGGTTGCCTCCCTTGTTCCATCCACAACCAAAATGCTATTTTGACAGAATGTAACCTAGGATGATATCAAGAAATACAATACATAGCTACCCCATATGTGCATATAGTCTATAAACTATCGATATATACAACGTGATTAAGAAACTTAATTTGGAAAGGATGAGTTCAAGCTTTCACGTACATGCTCCCCTAATCGTGAAACTATTTTTTAAAATATTCAGGATATTAGTACACAAACATAAATATTTAATAAAATTTGGACAATTAAAAGACAAGTCATTCACTGAATTTGTTCTGAATGCATCTAATACTAGCTGGAACAAATGAGTGGCGAACCCTGTCTGTTCTAAAAGTCGGCATACGCAGCCTGCATCCAGAAGGTAATGATGACTATTCAGAAAAGAGTATGTGAGTAGGATCACTTACAATTTTGTTTGCCTTTTATGAAATGTGTTGCTCATAACAACTGCCGCTACTTTCGATATGAAGCCCAATAATTTTAGACGCAGTGTTTACGATTTTTGAGAGTTTGTTTTTATACTGAACAGACAGGTTCCCGAACCAACTCAAGAAATTAAAGGTTATGACACTCTGAATAAAGGTTTTGTAAAATAACATCATGATAGTTTGGTCGATTTTAAAATGTTTCAACATCCACAAAAAAATGCAAGCGTTGTTGTCCTTTTTTATATATTTTCTCAGTGTTTTCGTTCCAGGAGAGTTTCGAAGCTATACTACCCATCAAAAGTTTAGACTCACTTAAAGCACTCACTATATGTTATGTATATGTATGTGGTTACATCGAAGATGAATTTCTCCACCAACTTGGGGGAACCAACTGAAAACCTTATGCAGATGAATTGCACAAGGATGATGCTTCAAATTGCGAAAGGCATGAGCAAATGTCGTGCATGTGAACAGATGCGTTTTGGTGTAAAGTTTTGTTAAGAATTCGCCAATTTTCACAGATTTTAATCATTTACTGAACTCATGACAATAATCTTTTCAATGTTACGAATATGTTTTACAATACACCAGTTCATAACTAAACAGTACCTTTAAACAGTATGGAATATTTTGCAAAAGGCGAGTTTAGAACAGTGGACAAGTAAGTGGCTACATTTACACTAGTGAGTCTAAACTTTTGATGGGTAGTATATAAAAAAAGAAATGAAATAATCCATTTGGTGATGTTTCATTCATTTTGAAAAGTTTATCAATTAACAAATGAGGTTGAATAGTATTAAAGGCAGATGAAAAATCAACAAACATTATTCTCACATAAGTACCATAGCTTTCTAAATGCTAAATTGTGTAGCAGAGTGATTGTTGCATCATCTAACCCACGCCTTGTTCTGTATGCGAATTGTAATGGGTCAAGAACATGGCTGACTTCATTCAACAATAAGATCTTAACAATACGTTCCAAACATTTCATGGCAATAGAGGTTAGGGCCACTGGTCTGAAGTCATTATTAACAGTGGGATTTTTCTTTTTTGGCAATGGAATAGGTTTAGAGGTTTTCCAAAGAATGGGAACACTATGAGAATTAATTGATATCTGAAATAGCTTTTGAAAAATAACAGCCAGTTGCACTCTACATTCCTTAAGAACAATCCCAAGCAAGTTATCAGGCCCACAACATTTATGTGGATTTATATATCTTAGCGAATGAACTAATCACATCATCTGTCGATATATTTAACATTCCACAAGGTGGAAGCGATTCCAATACAAGTTTCCTTTCACCTGAAAAATTCCTAGTATCAAATCGGGAGTAGAAGGAATTTAACTCATTTGTACAATCAAAACATCCTCCCAACTGCTCTAAACAATCTTTTGTCCATGACTTTACATATTTTAAGACTGGCTTCTCTGACTTTAATTTTTGACAATACAAAGAAACTAAATAAACAGTATTGTGATCAGAAGTCCCCATCGGAGCCATTGCAAAAGATTTGTAGGCATCCTTCACACTACCATAGCACAAGTCAATAGTATTTCTAGATCTTGTCGGACTATTTACATACTGATGGTATGATGGCAGAACATGTTTTAAGTCACATGCATTGAAATCTCCGAGTATGAATTTTGGTGCCTCTGGTGAAAAACCATTAAAGAAAAATAAAAACTTTGTTTTTCTTTGTACTTTTTTAAAAATTACATATGAAAGTTTTGTGGTTAGTCTTATGCGGAACACCAAATTAATTCTTAAAAAACTTGTGGTTAATTAATACCGAGCGATTAAAAGTTGCCAAAAAGTCGCCTGGTTCACTCTCGCCCGCCAACGAAACCACAGACAGGTTACATAACAGAGCACTGCAGTGACGTCATATGAGGAAGGATTTTCAGTTAGTTGTATATAAAGTGTGTAGCAAGCTCGTCATTTTGATGATTTCTGGACATGAACGAAGACGTGCCGAATCGTTGCGTTGTCGTCTCCTAGGGGTCGGGCGATGGAGTCACCATGCAGATTTCCACAGGACCCCGCAGTTCGTGCTAAATGGGTTATGTTTGTGAGTGCGAAGCGAGCATTGTGGAAGCCTGAAACGATATTTTACTTGTGTTCAGATCGCTTCATGGAAGTTAAAGAATCAAAACTACTTACTAGTTGTAGTAAAATATGTATATGTTTGATGACCATAAAGATTTTCCATGACACAACTTGTATAGTATGACCAGAAATTATTGAGAATTTTAGGAATATGTTTAATTGGATTTCTAGTATAAACAACCTTGACAAGCTATCAAGTGATTGGTTTCATTCAAGAGAGACAACCCCGTTAATCCTTTTTAGTTTGTGAAGTGTTATCCCCCTTTGTTTACTTGCTAGCAGACGACATTTTCAGTGATCCTCAGTATGGATGATTTAGAGAAGAGGAAGTTGATTTTAGAGTATTATAACAAGGACATCAGATCAGCTAAAGTGATTTCAAGTAGAACAGGCATCCCTTTGTCCACTGTTTATCGTTTTTTTAAAAATATTGCAAATGGATATAGCATTGAGCACCAGGGAGGCACAGGTAGGCCCATAAAATTGACTGTCGGTGACAGGAGGCGGTTGGTATTCTTGTTTCTAAAAACAAACGAAGGAGTTTGGAAAACTTAAGGCTGGATATGATTGATAGAGAAACTGTGGCTGTCTGTAAGGAGACAATTAGAACTGAGCTGCATGCAATGGGTTGGCAGAAAAGTCGAGGAATTCCATCACCGATCATGAAACCTGAACAAAAGGAGCGAAGGTTGAACTGGTGCTTACAGCATAGAAATTTTTAACTGGGACAATGTGATTTTCTCAGATGAAAGTTCTGTGTGGCTGTTTCCTAATACACTGAAATTCTGGACCAAACAAACTGAAAAACCTTTGTATCAGCGCCCAAAGTACAGTCCGAAATGTAACGTGTGGGGTGGCATATCTGTGTTAGGGGCAACGCCCTCTGTGTATTTGAAGGGAATATGAACAGTGAGCGGTACACAGATATTCTCGAGGGACATATACTTCCATCTGCTCACGTGTTCTATGGAAATATTTGGATTTTCCAGCAGGACAACGACCCAAAACATCGTTCAAAGCATTCACAGGCCTGGTTTTGGACCCAAAATATGACATTATTAGATTGGTCAAGCTGTAGCCCTGACCTAAATCCAATAGAAAATATTTGGGGACTTATGAAGGAAAGTGTCAATAAGAAAAATCTGACAAATATTGTTGAAATGAAAGAAGAGGTGGTCCGATATTGGGACAGCATGGACCAGGACTTTCTAACTTCTTTGATCAGTAGTATGCCCCGCCGCATTGAAGCCTGCATTGCTGCCCATGGTGACTTGACAAAATACTAAGTGTTCACCTGTCTTTGAATCTGGAGTTATGTTCTGCTAATATTCACATTTAATACGTGAGAAATGAGCGAAAAAAATATAAAAAATTACAATCTTTAAATTCTCAATAATTTCTGGTTGTACTGTAACATAACGATTTCTTCATCGGAAGCAAGGTTGTGGTCGAAGTAACAATAATACTGTAAGTAGTATTATATTGACACCCACCTCGCTTCCACGAGATAAATTGTTATGTTATAAGCTATGTCATGCAAAATCCTATCGGCCATCAATCAAATACATATTTTACCTAAGTAGGAAGTAGTTTTGATTTTGTAACTCGGTAAAAAACAAACCTAAATAGCATTTATCAATCAGACAAGAACTACCGAGGATATTGTCAAATAATCTGATGGGCATCCACCCTTCCTAATGTCCCACTGATTAGGTTGAAGAAATTCTGCCAGGGTGGACAGTAGCCCAGTCCCTGTGTCCGTCACGGTCGAGGGAGCAAGGGCTGACCATTTTGCAGCTAGGTTTCGTAATTAGACTGTTGGCTGGAAACAATAATCGCTCTGGATCAGTGGCCCTTTAACACCTTCAATGTGTTTTAGGGTAAACATGTGGAAGACAGTTTCATATTCGACGTATCAGTGAAAGAAATCAGATGTCCTTGGCAATATTTTGACTTGAATTTTTGTAGTCTTTTTAACACCTGCTATCGTCACTATTTGAAAGTGATCCATAAACACATACTCTCGAAACAGTTGGAATCAGACACCGCATCCAGCTAATATATCTAATAGAGAGGCATATACGTACCTATACTCACAAAATGCAAAATTCTAAATGTATTTGAAAATCTTTGAAAAAGAAGCACCTCTGAAACTCCACACATTCTTCAACACTGAAACCTACGGAAACAATGGTATAACGTCATGTTCAAGAACAATGCTTATAACGTCACAGAAACATCACGACGACGACAGGCTGTAGTTACTCAGTCCATTGTGAATCTCTGATGAGAACAGTTGTCTATTGCCTGCTCGCCTTTCACGTGTATTCGGGTTTTTTGAGTGGAATACGTGTTTCTGCAGGTAGGTATTGCAACTCTTTATGCATTTTATTACTTTAAATTGATACGGGTTTTTATAAATTGAAAATATCTAATTTCTCTATTCACGACATTTGTTTTACATGAGATCCTTTACATCGGTTGTTTTCCGTATAGCTCTACCATGTCCAGGAAGTCAGAGAAACCGAGTCGCAAATCTCTTCATCCGAATCTGGAGATTAGAGGCCCGACATTGCCACGACTTCCACCGATTACTCGCCAGAAACCATGTATGTTCATTCTGTTTAAAAAGAAAACTGTATCCAACAGCTAAGTTCACTCATCTGTAGGAGAGAAAAGGTTGTATTTTTCAGCGTTTTTCCTTTCTATTTTTGTGTTAACTTACAAAATGAATTCACCGAACACTATAGGTTATCACTACTTATGACACATATAACCACACATCTTCTGGCAAATTCTATTGCCAGCTTGTAAATATAGACATATTTCTTGACTGAGCTAGTTTTCAAATACAGTACACTTATGTTTGGATCTATTAGGTTGCTATTACATGTTTTCATCTTATGCATATGCTCTGTAGTGATCTGTGTGAAATGGACAATGTTTTGCTCGATACAAATATACTTTCAATGTGAGAAGCTAGTTTAATACAGAGATTCCTGGGCAGAATGCACCTCATGTATATGGCAAACCCTCAGGAGCGGTTGATCACAGTTATATATATATCGTCGTCGTCGTACACCGCCGGCGTGGATCGGTTATGATGTGTCCACCGCCTAGCCAGATGTCATGATGTATTGCTCCAATACGGCTACATTCGCTTCAGTCGCAATGTCTACTAGTAATTTTCTAAAGAATGTTTCAGTATCAATTGCGCTGTGTATGCGGTGAGTGTTAATAGCTAAGTCCATCTTCTTCACAGGTCGGTACGAGGAATTCAAATCTGAAATGAGTAACTTTCAGGACAGGTACGTTCAGTATCTCCTCCTAAAGCATCCTCCACGTATCAAATGCACGCAGATATTTTTTTTTTAACAACACGCAAAAAAAGTAAAATACTCTTTATCATGCCATGCCAGCATATTTGTTTCAGTACATTGTTAGTCCTTAACTTCTGCTAACTCAGATTTGAAACATCATAATAATCAATCGAGCAGTTAATGAATATCCCAGTTACACTAACTAACTAATGGAAATTGCCACCAGGTCATGGAACAAGGCCCTCATAATGTATATTTCTATTGTTTCCGCATTGCGTTCAATAGATTGTTGGGAAGACCAGGTGCTCTTCAACGGAGTGAAAACTGTCGGAATAAAGAAATATCCAACCTTCAAGAAGCAAGCAGAAAACGGAAGTCCAGGGGACAGATGGGACAGAGAGGTGACCATAACGTACTTGACAAGTCCGGCTATGCTCCATCGCCTCTAAATGAGCAGTTAGTTTCAATGTCATGCGAAGACATGAGCAGAAGACGTTACCTGAGTGAGTGTCGTCATCGTCTTGCGAAAAAATGGCAAGAACAGAAACAAACAATGAAGGAGTTCCAGAAGAAAAAAGAGGAAGAACTCAAGGAACTTAAGACGCTTCTCCGGAAAGAGAAAGCGGTCATGAGACTGAAAGTGAACCGCCCTTCTGTGGTAATTCACGAAGAGAAGGAGAATAATGACCGTTCCTTGAATAAGGCGAATATATCCATCTGCCCTGTTCCTTCTCTGGAACCTCTGAAACGGAAATCTAGAGTCTGCAGGGAGGTTAAGAAGAGTGCTGCTGTGGAAATTTCCAACGGAGCAGGCATTTCCGTGCGTGAGCATGCGTGGCCAGTGTCGATTCCCGAAGCTCAGAGTAAAAATGGGTCCAATAGTAGAAGACAGTTCGGTTCAAAAGTCGTTCTCCCTCCAATAAAGAGCAAGATCTCAAAACAAGTATGGCGCTAGGGGTATGAACATTCAGTGACTATATGTGTTTCTTCTTGATGAAGAAAGTACTGTACCTCAGTAACAGGTCAAGAAGACTGTGGAAACGGTCAGACCATTCATGCTTGATTAAGATGTCCAGAAATCTGGATCATAGTATGTGTTATCACTACAAATAAGTTGGGAACTTCAGTAAGTACAGCTGTTATGAAACTCATTCTTTTGTGTGTGTGTGTGCAATGGGGCTCCTGCTACCCTGGGCAGGAGCTCCTGTTTGTAACAGGGATTTCTGAACTCAAAAGTTAATTATAAAATTTTAAAAAGTACAACTGTTATGAATTATTAGTTTTGATTTGTAAGTTTGCAATCATATGAAATAAAAGGAATCTTGGATAGCCAGTTTTGGTCCTGCATGCATGTTAAACCATCCCCTGTTATCCTGTGTATCATATCTCTAGTATATTATGAAATGACTTCTTTGTGAGACATTTAGAGTGAGTGAGTATGGTTTTACGCCGCTTTTAGCAATATTCCAGCAATATCGACGGGATACACCAGAAATGGGCTTCACACATTGTGCTCATGTGGGGAATCGAACTCGGGTCTTCAGCGTCACGAGCCAACGCTTTGACCATTAGGCTACCCCGCCCCGAGACATTTAGAAGTTGGAGCAGTAACAATATATGGATGAACAACCCAGGACCCAATCACCATAGCTTCCTGTTCGGATATGCCATCACTGTCCCCATGGTTTTCAATTTTCTAAGGATATATTTTCTCTCTTCTTAGCTTCAAATCAACAACAAATATATACTGTCAGAGACTTTAATCAGAAAAGTAATACCTTATTCTGTAGGTCTGTAAGTAATGGCAATTGATTTAGAGAAACTAGTAGTTGAAACCATGAATGACCTACAGGCTCTTGTGTAACATTGTTTATGTTATCTCAGGCTGTGTCGGCTGAGTGAGGAAAGTCCATGGTGAGAAGAGAGCTTTGTGAAACCTTCAAGCAATGCTTTATCATGGTGACCGAGTCTGCAAACTCTGTATATTAAACCGTCTATGAAACAGATACTGCAAATAGAAGTACCTTGGCACAGTGACTTGTGCTACCCAAGGTAAATGAGGCTACCCTCCCACAGCAGCTACATGACACTGATTAAGTTGGAGTAATTCTGATGACTGAGTTGTCTTCTCTATTAAACACAGATCGGCAGACAAACATATAGTCTCTGAAATGAACATATTTTACAGAAAAAAAAACAAACAACAGTTCCTAAATTATGATCATAAAATATAATGAAATAGAGCCTAGAGACTTTCTTCTTTTTCAGATCTAGACTTGCCACATATTCTACACCTGTATGGGCTCTCTAGGATATATTTGTTTCAGGGTCTGTATGACAGACTAACTGATTAGCTTCTGTTCTTATGGAGAATCCAGGCTTTACCTGATCCCTGGCAACCCATGTTGGTTATAAGAGGCTGACAGCCTATCATCCTCATCTCAAAAGTGTGGATTGTTGTCCACTGTATCAATCACTAGATTTTCTAACGTAGACTTGATAATTTACATCTGTTAGCATATAGCTGTGTCATCAATTTAAACAACAACCATATTTGCAAATAAATATTTATTACCATAGACTTGCTACAGCTGACAAACAAGAAAATACTGCAAAACAACAATGAAATAAACTTTACATTTGTCTTAACAGATTAACAAGCAATAAAGAACTGAAATTAGCTAGTTTACAACATAATAAAGTCCATTAAGTTTAAGCCTCAAATAAACTTGAAAGCATAAGATCATACACAGTAAGTGTAAACTTTGTGAGCTCAAAGAAAATAGAATATGTACCAAATAGCTGCATAACAGCTATATGCATATAATCATCGCCTTGGAAAGTGATATGAAAATGTGATAATGTGTAGGTTTTTATAGCAGTTGCTTGACAAATTTCTTCCAGGACAGTTACAGTAATTAGAACATTAACATGAGTTAAGCATGTTTTAATGCTTCAGTGTTTTAAATTTTGGATCCTGTTTGTTTCACATTTTTAGACATGTACAAACAACTGAAATTTGTCCTGGAATGCATTAACTTCTAAGAGGGATTTATGTTATTTTGTATTTTCCGCTAAACAAGACAAGTTTTGCTTCCTTACAAAAATAACACCCTTTGAAAGTAATTGTCTGTAGTAAAGGCATTGAGTAGACCAGACTGACTTTTGGCGGCCTTTACTAAATGGTTTTAACATATAGATGTGCTGATCTTTCAAGGGTCCTTGGTCCACATAAGTGATCTTAGTGCTTCAGCTATGGCAATAGCTATCAAATAACACAAGCTCAGGTAACAAAAATCACTATTGACAGTTGTAAAACAATAAGAATACATACTTAAAAATGATTTAATTCCAATCTTTTTCTGAAATTGGAGGAGTTTGTTAGAGAATTTTCAACCATTTCCCCTTAACACCTTTGAAGTCTAAAAGTTGTAACTTCATATTGAACTGGGACACACAATGAGTTGAATCCTAATGATGAATATCAGATATGTTGTAAATATGTAAAACATAAGATGACATGGGACTGTGCAATTAGTATATTTTAAGAATGAATATTATATCCATGTTTTCTCCAGACCTTTTTGTGCTAAGAGCCAACATGGAATGTGTAAAATCAGTACAGGGTGTTACCCCTTTCATTTCATTGTGCCATGATATGCTTTCACAATATTTTACTGCTATAAATCATAATGCATAGCTATGCATATATTTTGTAATCATTTTATTCACAGGAACTGTAACAAAAATTCATCTCATAGAACATACGGAGTCATTACCATGACTCAAATGAACATTGACAAATTGCCTCCTCTGTTCACTGCATGATTCACAAATGATGGATCACTACTGTTGCACATAATCTAATTTTAACACTTGACATTTAACTTATCAGTACTTGTAGCATTGTTATGAAGTATACTGTATGAATTATGTACAAGTGTGCTACAAAATGAACTACATATACTAAACGCCAAAAGAAATCTTACCCTCCTACATTTATGAATTACTTAAAAACTATCAGAGATATGTTAGAAGGTATTACCCGGTAGTTTACAAGAAAGCTTAACAACACAGCTTTATGCAAATCATGAAAAAACATTCTCAAATGCATTCATATTTAGGTGAAATGCATCTTTTTCAGAAGAGTTAAATTGTCCTATTTTCGTCCATGCCGAATTAAACCAATAACAGTGATTGAAATGTCCAAAAGAAAAGTTGAAATAAAATTCTGGTTTGAGACAAAGATAGACCATTTTAAGTCACCGTTTTTCAACTATTAAAACAAGAAACAACTGTTGTAGAGTGTATAAAATTGTAAAATAATTCCTATGATTTCAGTCTTTTAACACATTTTCTGCTGATTTTCATCAGTGAAAACAAGTAAAACATGTCTTTGATATTGTGAAAAAAATTTCAGGAACATCTAAACTTATCTTTGGTAACATTTTTGCGTGCAAAGTAACGTTTTTCCATTTTCTGTTTACACAGTGCAATATCAATTGCCAAAACGCAGCAATATTCAAGCAGTATTTGCATCCATTTCACATGCAGAATGATTCTATAGGGTATAAAGAGAGCCTAGAATACATATATGATACACAAGTACGAGAAATAATCCACGATTAACACCTGAAGAGAGAGAAAGAGACATTGTAATGGTGCAGATGGGGTCGACATACAATGCTGTTGCCAACGCCCTTGGATGCCATCGTATCACGGTTATAAGAGTTAATCAACGCTTCAGACAGACTGGGGTCACCCTAGACAGACCAACGAGTGGACATGCACACATCACAACGCCAGCTGAAGATAGGTACCTCCGTCATTAAGGAAGGAGAGTAACATTTCCTTTGGCGTTTAGTGTACATAACCTGCTGATGTGAATCATTTCTGAAAGTTATTGAAGATGAGCACACAAAAGTGGAAGAAAAACTATAGAATTAAATACCAGTTGTTTATACAACATAGTGAAACAGAATGAGTGATGCTGATGATCAGTGTTAAGATACCATATTTAAAGAACTATTCTACTTAATCACACATGCTTCCTGAGACAGCAACATTACATTCAGCCTCTACAACCCATTAATATACATTATTAGTATTCATTTATTGGGGGGGCAGTGGGGTAGCCTAGTGGTTAAAGCGTTGGCTCGTCACGCCGAAGACCCAGGTTCGATTCCCCACATGGGCACAATGTGTTAAGCCCATTTCTGGTGTCCCCCGCAGTGATATTGCTAGAATATTGCTTAAAGCGACGTAAAACTAAACTCAGTCATTTATTGGGATATGAAAGTTTGAGTGAACATGTTTTATGTGAATAAATACATGATTATGTATATAAACAGGAACTGATTTAAACAAGGATGGAAAGATGTCCATATCACTCTGACACACTCACATTCATCCTAAAGATGATATCTTGATGAATATCATATTTCATGATACGTTTTCCCCTCCAGGTATACTAATTTTATCTTTTTACAGATGGATTTTCAGGCAAATATTTGGAGTTAATTGAGGGTCATGCAGATAAATGTCAACGTATATAATAAACCTCTGAATTAGAATAATACTGATAATAAGGTCTAAGATTATAAAAGTTGTTTCGATTTGGGGAATGCTTGTCCACCATAAAAATATCTGTTGAAATCACATTTTCCATCCTTTTTTTTGTCGCTTATCCATGTTATTCACACATTTGTGTTACAAGAATTTTTCTGACATTTGTCTTCTGTTTTTAAGAAGTTTGGAATGACACTACTCCTCAATGATCTAGCAATCATCCAAATGAAGTGAGACATAGGACCCTGAGGAATTGTCAGAGTTAAAGAAGCCACACTTGTCTTGTGTGCTGGAGATGGTCGCAGTGGTGGTGAAGTTGGTGGGTGTGGCAGCCAGGCTGGGTGGTGTGGTGAAATCAGCTGGCAGCATCTGCTGCTTCTGTAGCTCCTGGGCACATAGTCTAGCCTTCTCCCTAAAACAGTAGCATAACATACACTGACTACCTGTCATCATCAACAGTGTATGAAATAAGGCCCGCCCGACCGCCGATATGGTCTATATTTCTGATGGACGGTCTAAATTTACAGCTAGCCAAGCCGATGGTCTGTAAATCCATTTTGGGCTAGTAACATTTTGAAGTTACCAGCCCTGATGTCTGGCTGGATTTTTGGCTTATTTTATACACTGTCATCAACGTTTTGTGTTCAAGTGCTGTGTGTGATATTGGCACCAACCAATAGTTCAGTTCAAGAGTCAGTTCATCTGTTTTTAAAAGTATCCAAAGGCAAGCAGGTTTTCCGGATGTCTGAATGCGTCTTCATGTGTTATCACTGACACATTACCATAACATATTTGATGTTACCATAACCTTTTTCCCCCCGTTGATCTACAAATAAGCAACAGATTAAGGCATGGCTATACGTCAGACTGGTTGTTTTCTAAATACATGCAAACATTAACAACTACCCTGAATAAATGCATGTTAGAACTGGTTTCTGGAACCCTTGTTTGTCAAAAGAGGCCACTAACGGGTTGGTCAACCCGGTCAATGCATATCATCATGCCCCAGTGGCATAGATTGATGCTCATGTCAATCACGGGATTGTTTGGTCTACACAACCATCATATAACTGCTGACTTGGTTGATGCATGCCATCAAATCCAAATTGTGCGAATGTATGCTCATGATATCCATCACTGGATCATGTGGCCGAGATGCCATCACATAACTGGACTATTGCTGAGGGTGGTGCTTACATAACATAAACAAACTGATCAAATAAGAGCTGTGGTAGGTTTACTATACTCATGAGCTTATGTAAGTGGCAACTCCCACCAAAAAAACACACACCCCAATACTAAAAAAATATCCCCATATTTTTCCAAAAACATAATGAAAGAAGACTGAAATAAATGTTCAGGTGCCGACTGGCTTTTAGAAAAGTATTTGCCAGTTTGCTAAGAATCTGGTAATGATTACAACATATGTATGTACTTCTTTGCTTACCACACAGGTTCTAGTGTGAACACTGATGTAGGAGATTATCTTACTTGTATGGAGCCTGTTCCTCAGGCGTCATGTTCCTCCAAGCATGTCCCATTATCTTGCTGATGTGGGATGTGTGAACTCCAGGGTTGGCACTGTACAAGAAACCAGTTCAGTCACAACTTACATTCATCAACACTGACAAGCAGAAGTCACTTAAAGCAAATTGAAACCCTTATGTTTTAATACCACTTTCTTTATACTGAAACATGATTTGATAACATGAAAAGATCACTACAGGTCGTTACAGTTAATACCTTTTTAAAGGCAATCTAAGTGAGAGTTTTCAAGCCTCAAGTAAAGGTCGAGATACACAGAACTTCATAAAAGGTAAATATGAAATTATAATTTTAATACATTACACATTTAATCATTGTTTTGTATTGTGCTCAAAGATATATCATGGAAGAAAATATCATTTGCAAATATTCTCATTTCAGCCTTTACTTTTGACATGAAGAAAGTTTTCATACTTGATGAATGTTCTCCTGTTCAATCTGCTAAACATCATGAACCCATTCATCCAGGAAGTTTTCCGTAGGTCAGTTTTGCCTGATTTTGTCAAATCTCTTGATCTGCAGAACAAGACATTTTAGAGAAATCAAAGACAAGCACGAAAAACAACACCTTTTCAAGTCCTATTCTAAATTGTCTCTGAAAGGACTAATGACAAAAAAAAATCCATTAGACTGTACAGAGACCATATAATAGATATAATATGGTCTCTGGACTGTAGAGAAGATAAAAGCAAACACTCAACATTAATATGTGCTGGTTCTAATCCAATGGTTCTGTCAGATTGCCAAGGGCATGGGCAATGACCCATGGAGACAGGTCATACCCCAGAGTGTGGGACTTAACAGTGCGCAAGTCCCAAATTAAAACGTCAGATATTGAGATTCAAATAACAAAGGAATAAATGTCAAGAACAATAGCATTCCTTTCAGTTTTGAACACTGCCTTCAAGTTTTGGACAATATGAGTCCCCCAGCCCAATATTTCAAAACCAAGACACATATTCACACGTAATAGATTATGTTACCTATGCGTACTAGTAACATTCAGAAGCTCAGGTAATACCTGTAATAACAGATAGGAAAGTATACCACATTCTCTTTTTGACTATATATCTATAACAACACAATAATTCATGTTTTATTAATTTACTGGAAAAACTGTTGTCTCTTACTGTTGATCTTTTTTAGAAATGTACTATGCTCATAATAAGCACTGTTTAGTTCTTTGAAAATGCAAATTAAAACTAGGTCTGTACAACATAGTTTCATTATTACTACTTTTCAGTATATAATTAAGACAACATACAAACTCATTTTTTCTTCCTTGTGTATCCACATGTGACAGCCATGAATTACAGCACAAATATAGCACCAAAGTCCACCTACCCCTCTGAAGAGTTGGACGAAGCAGGCCTGTATCTCTGAGATTGAAGCTGGGCTATCTGGGTCTTCTGGCTGCGAGTCAGGCCGAGACTCTGGAGGGATACATCTTCAGGCTCCTCTGTATTGAAAGCTCAACATCAACATGCTGCTTAACTTAGCATATGCAAATTTTTTAAATTACAAATATTTTCTTCACATACATGATCACATATCATTCATATTTGTTCAAATATACTGCACATCCATGAAATAAAAACAAGTAAGGCATATGTTATTGCTGTGGTTATTATTAATAAAAATGCTCGTACCATTTCCAGTTGCTTCCACTTCATAATTGATAGGTTCCATTTGAAAACGTTCATCATCCTCAATGTTAAAATACTGCTGATTCCCTGTATCAGCAGAGTTTATATCTAAATTATTAAATGGAGATCGCTTGGGTGTGTACTGTTTCCGTTTGTTCTTCCTACTTCCTGGAGTTAGTGGGGCCAGCTTGGACGCAAGAGAAGACTGCATAGGAGAGAGGAAGGCCGAGGAAGAGGAGGGAATCTGGATGGTCTGTAAAACGTTGTCTGGGGAGACGGCTTGAGAAAGTGGCAGGTCAGGGTCGAAGCTGGCGTCTCGCTCACTTCCATACCAATCAACTTGGCCAATGTTCTTGAAAATAGATAAAATGCTATCTAAGCAAAATTCGAAGAGTAAATTACAGACTGATAAGAAAAATGATTAAGTTGAATTGAGGAAAAGGATCTACAATTTTTAAAGCCAAACCAATTTCGGCATATATGTGTTTCCAAATTGACAAATATGACTGGTTTGGCTGAAAGCAAACATAAAAAGTTTTGATACTGGTGGTTTTGCCAGTGTATCAGTACTTACTTTCTAAGCACGTGGAAACAGGAATATTGATTTTACTCATTGTCTATGAAAGCAAAATGAGCAATGTTGTTCATATCACAGTTAGCTGAATAGTCTATTTATATCTATATTTTACTTTATGGTGAATCAAACAATGACCAACAAACAGTTTAACGTGGTAGCCACTGAATACCACATTATGACACGCTGCTCCTGCTGTGAGCAAGGAGTGTTCACAAACTACTGTCACATATATATACACACCATGATGTTGCCCCCTAGATTGAAGGTTGTTTTATTCTCCTTGTTGCCTTCCCTCTGGTCAGGGCTGGACAGGAGACTTAAGGAGGTAGGGACGACATGATTTGAGTTGCGTGCAGGTAGCTGGGGCGATCTCGGCTCCTGAAACAGTTCAGGAAAATCATATGAGTGTCAGCTTGATACAAGAGGAAAGCTTAAAATCATGCATGTCTTTGACATTTGCAACTTTGGCAAAACCAATGAAGGTATACTGCTGACTACCCATAAAACAAAACCATAATCTTGGCAAACAGTGATTCTAACCCATGATCATTAAGGGGACACAACCATGCAAGATACATTGCGTTGCCCAAGACTAGACCTTCCAAGTCCCGATACAGAGAAAGCCCATCATCTTCTGTGAATTAGTTAATTTACATCAAATCTTTCAGAACAGTATTCCAATTATACTAAAGCGTCGACTCGTCACGCTGAAGGGGGTTCGATTCCCCTCATGGGCACAATGTGTGAAGCCCATATTGCTGTAAAATCACTCACTCCAATTATACAGTGCCCTGTCTATTTACTGTGGAAAGAAACTGATGCAGTGATGCGGATCTGAGACGTTTACCTCTTTAGTGAAATCCATGAGCATTGGTCTGGTGCTGACAAAATATAATCATGGTGAGCCAGGATTTGAACTCACAATCGCAGGTTTTACTAAGTCGGTTGGCTGCTATTTTGGATGAGACATATATTTACTACACAATCAGTATCACAATATAATAATTATACTGTATTACATCAATTCTCATTCTTTGTAGAACAACTTAGTAGTTCATTACTCATGCTAATCTCATACAAACAATGCCTTACCATCAAAGATGAAGAAAACCTCAGACAGTCATTTGCTTCAACTTCTTGACTAAAGAAGGGGTCATATTCACCTACAAGGAAAGTTTTAAAGGTGAGAAACATAAGATTCTTTCTTCTCATTTGTTAAAGAACATTTATCAGAACATGTTATCTGTCTTAAATCAAATTAAATATTTTGATAAAGTTGACAATAAAAATACAATTATTTGGGATAAAAGCTGTCTCATTTTTGGTCTTTCAATCTGATAGGATACTTCTCCCAACAAACACTCCATGATGAGGTCATGTGAATCCTGAGAAAATTCTAAGTGACCCAGACTTAATGAAGGATGTGTTGGTTCTTGAGCAAATCAGATGGCAGATTATAAAACAAGTCGGATTGATTTACTATATTTCCCTTCTTAATCAGAATATTATGGTTGTTCAGATAATACATTTATCAGAAAATTTATTTCAGTTGTTTTGACATTTTGTTTCAGACATTTTTCAGCCTGATACAACTTGTAACCAATAACACTGGCCCATGACATTAAAAACATCCCAAAGTATATATTCAATACAGCATTACACGGCTCAACTCTGCCTCTCTATATGAATTAATGGTTGCTGACTGTCACCTCTATATATGGACATATGGATATATGTATTGTTTTTGCTTTATCAAATATTATGCTACACTTGATATGGTATAGTGTATCCAGAGTAAATCTCACATGCATTGACAACTTCCCCGTCCTGCTCGGTGTTGATAAACCAGGGTGCAACGGCATTGTCATTTAAGAAGGGCAGGAAGGAGGAGGTTGGAACTGTGGAATCCTGGGAACAGTCTTTGCTCTCCCTTGCTTTGGGAATGTGTTGTGGTACTTGGTGGTCGCTGGTTGAGTCTACTGTAGGAGACGATAGCTTCAGCCGCCGACCAAAACTCTGCTTGTCATTCATGGGCGTCTTTTTCTATTTACAAATTAAAATAACTCAGTATATATGTAGTGATGATGTGAAGTACCAAGATAGATAACATTTAAAGGTCATGATAAAAGACAGCAGAAAATGTAATATTTTTTTAATTAACATTTGGACTTTTGATTTTTCCTCAAATTGAAGATTTCATTCACACTCTGCAACTTCAGCCACAAATCTTAAGTCTGAGTTAAGTAAAATTCTGTTGGGAGTAGGAAAGAATCAGGAAACAAATGCCATTTGATTACAGTGAAATCTACTCAATTTGATGCTAAAAGTGAATTTGGGGCTAGTGGATCCAGCAGATTTGAGTGCAGACTGCATTCACACAAATTCACTCAATGCCAAAAACTTTTGAGTCTGCTAGGCCAAACATGACACTTAGCATAATCTTTGGTATGTTTTAGTCTTGCTACATGGAGGTATATCAGCTGTCAGAACAAAATTGTACAGGACTCTGGCTTTAGACTAATATGCAAATATGCTTGACATCTCAATGATTTAGGACACCATTAAATCTCATAATTTGAAATTAAGTCACACATACCATGGAGTCTCTTTCATTCCTGCTTGAAGACTTCTTGTTCCCTTTTTCAATCTGAACAGTTCTGCTTTCTGATAAAAGTAAATAATTACAACTTAATAATCACCTTCGTACCAATGATAAACATTGTAATAAACAATCTACCGTCCATTCGTTGGCGAAAGACACTGCAGTGTCACTGGTAAAAAAACCCAACAATTCTCATGTTGCATTTGGATGTTCACTATCCCTTAGCACAAACACTTATAGAATTGTGATGTCTTTCAGTGGCATTTAGAAGTTGTACATTGATGTCCAAGATATTTTTATGGAAGTTTAATCCATAAAAATATCTTGGACTTATAGAATTGTTCCCCAGTGATGAAACTAAAGTAAAACCAGTGAATGATATCCATAGTTTACTACTTGATACTTACTACATATATATGCTTGCCTTAATAGATTGAGATGAGACATGAGAAATGAAAATGTGGAAAGTATAATAAAACCAATCAGGAAATAATCATTCACTCCTTACACACTTCATTGAGTCTGAATGTTTGCTGTATCCAATCTTTCTTATATATCTGTTCTAGTGTATTGTTACACCCCAGAATCACAGTGGGTTAGCAATAACAGGGGTGGAAATAACCCATTGCCTGACGTCCGAGTCCAGTGTGTTTTTCTGTCGGGCAGGCAAATTTGTATATCACACTGTACCGGTGTCCAGTTGACTTTCCAATGTTAATTATGTTGTATATTTAAAAAATCAACAAGAAAACGGCTGGTATAGTGGAAAAATTATCAGGGCAAGTGATTTTACATGTGCCACTATACCGGAGTACACTAGCAATTTTAAAGTTATTTCCACCCCTGAATAAAAAATGTATTCCCTAAAATCAATGTCATCTGAAAAATAATAATCACACACTAACTAGACCAGTGGCAGATCCAAAGGCTGTGCTGACAATATTCCAGCTATATACCACAGAAGCTGGTAAATCTCCTGACTACCATTATATTTTGCTCTTAGTACAATGATCATTTGGAGAACCTCGAATCTGTCTGGTCATCTCAGATAATTTTCAAGAAGTGATTATTTCATGTAATTAACTGACTCACCCATTTCATTGCGCAGTTGTAACGTCAATGATGTCATTGAACTGGAGTAGGGTATACCCAGCTCAGAACACAGTTGGACGATGGTGTTCTCCAGGTAGGCCACATAGCTGATAATCCTCTGCATCATCACCACCTGTATTGTAAGCAAGGACTGCAGTCTAGTGTTGGGAATTGGTTAAAATCTCATAATTGATGATTGGTTCATTATAACTGATCAATCATCGAAAATAATTGGTTAGCGTCATTTATGAAATTTTCCTGGTTATTTTTTGTTTGCACAAAAACATCAAAACCAACCTTGCGAAAAATATTGTTAATGCAAAAAGTGTTCCAGAATTGTTTGTGTTCGATTATGAGAAAACATGATCGATTCCTTGGTCACTACGACCATTCTCCGATTATTTCAATTAATCTGACCACCACTACTGTAGTCTGAATAATTCACCATTATCCATCACTCACTCACTGATGAATTAGAATGCACTATTATGAATGTTTAGAAAACCTTTATGTTAAGTAATAGGTTACCAATATTTGGGATGGATGGTAGACAGTCAAGTATTCTTTTAACTTAAGATTACAGGTTAAAAGAAAACCATGACTTTACTTTCTAAATCATCCCAAATGGTCAAATATGTATAAATCTCTTGTACTGTAATGAAACACTATGAAATTGAGCTCATTGACTTCTTTCTGTTTTCAAAAGAAACATTCATCAGTTTCAATCAAGACTTTCAGGGGCAAGTCTTTTTGTGATATGACTTATTTAAGCAAAGGGGTGGTGGGGTAGCCAAGTGGTTCAAGCATTTGCTCCTCATGCTGAAGACCCGGGTTCGATTCCCCCATGGGTACAAAGTGTGAAGCTCATTTCTGGTGTCCCCCGCCGTGATGTTGCTAGAATATTGCTAAAAGTGACATAAAACCAAACTCACTCACTTACTATTTAAGCAAAGATACACAGTGATGCATAATTACATGTCCATAACAATTATTTATTTATTGTCAGTATGTAGTTCAACACTGCAGTCAGCAATATACCCTGCTGTAAAGAATCAAGACCAGTAAAACCAGTGACTGACATTTTCAACAACATCATGGGGCAAAATGACACACAACAAAAGTCACACTGTTTAGACAACCAATCCATGGTTGTGTATCAATGCAAACAATGAACTGACGAATACTGCCATAAAATCATAAGACACGGAAAATAATTCAAGCTTATATCAGTACATCTGCCGTGGCATGCAAAATGACTGATCACCTTTGTTTCCCTCCCATCATGTGAGGATCCAGGTACATCTTTGCAGATTTCACCCAGACTGTCATTTAGGTTATGATGTCGAGTTCTGAAAGCATTTTTCATGGTGCATGAAATCAATCAGATACAGCAATTTTTATTAATAGGTCTAAAAAATAGTTGAAATTTGCCCTCACTATATAGCAATTAGATACATTTCAAATTTATATCTGTACCATAAGCATGAGATAGTTCACTGTCATTTAGGAATGATACTCTAAAGCACTAGAGATAAAAGAGCACTTATTCATGGCAAAACTAGGGAGAAAATGAGTCAGTATTTCCTCTATCCTCCACATGATCCTGTGCATTACTGCTGTCACCATTGTTTTCATTAAGGCCAGACCAATTTTATTTCTTGTTTTACGGATCCGCAGGTCGTATTTTTTCAAGAGTAAGAAACAAATAATAATTCATTTTCCCCGCTCAAAAAATAAAATCCTTGTTTTCATTGGGCAAAAGTGAACTTACAAGAAAACTGTTTTGGGATTGTTTTTTGCCCCATATACACTTCATAAATTGACAGAAGCAAAATACTTTTAATAATTAGAAGGAATATTACTTTAACTGGTGATTTTATTTTTATTTTTTTCCCCTCCTGCCTTTAGGTTTTCTGAGGACAAAAATCCGTAAAACAAGAAATAAAAATGGTCTGGCCTACATATCCTTCACAAATGCAGGAGTCTCCAACTCTCCAATCAGTAACTTTCCCCATAGTTCCTCTAACACAAGTGTAATAGATCAGGCTGCCTTTAGCATTTAGTAACTTAACTCTTACTTCCAAGAAATCTATGTGGCAGTGAATGTATCCTTGATATTAATTAGTATGTATATAATTCAATATGTAGTTTAGGATGGTGTCCATTTGGATAAGGAGACTTAATTATAAGGAGACTAAATTCTAACACTTTTTCAAATCTCCTGATCAGGGTATGATGGTATTCTTTTATTTTTCTGAACAATATGTCCACATTTGAAGCTGCAGCACCTGACTAAACATTTCAGGCCTCATTAAAAAAAATTCAGCCTACTGTACCAAATGAATTGACATGCAAAGTTACTGCAGGCATTAAGTCTCCATACAACTTTGAAACTGGTTCTACTACAAAATCTACCAACAAACATGTAGGCACTTGTTTGGAACACTGTCTGTAGGAATATACACAACTTTCCAGCAAGTTACAACATACCTCTCATTTTCTCTGTGTCTCTCCATCATTTTGAGAGCAGTGCGAGGAGTTCTGTTCTTTTTGGAGGAGTTTGTTCTTCGTCTGCTTGAAGGAGAAGCCTCATCCGTATTTTGAGACAAGAAGTAATAAAACTCTCTGGCTGGGGGCCTTGATAACTTTCAAAAGAAACATCTGGTTATAAGAAAACAATGTAATATGCACTAATCAGCAGATGTCTGGTAGACTGATTTGATCAGTGACCAACATGTCCAGTTTGTACATACAGGAGATCAGTGCTTCAGATTTCAATGGGTCAAAGAATGTGGATTGTGAAAATACAAAACAAAACATGACGACCCTTCAATTTTAACTATAGGAGAAATAATTTGTCCAGTGATGGGTCACTTGATAATGAGGCATGAGTGTCCATATCTAAACCTAGGGGTGAAACGGTATGCTCTTACCATGGTATGGTAGTATTGCGGTACAAGGCCTTCGGTTCGGTATATGATAACTTACTTCCACAAAAATAGCAGCTGTCAAGCAAAGAAATGCATAGATTTTGACAAAATGATTTGATTTCTAGACATTTTAGAAAAGGTTTAAAAAGATCAATAAAATGACCGTACGAAAACACCAAATTTTTGGATTGCATTATGGTATACAAAACCAAAGGCAAAATACTGCAGTTCTACTAATATGGTAGTATACTGTTTCACCCCTATCTAAAGCAGTGCAATGTGCTATGAATATCAGTGCGTGAGTGCCTTAAGTTTTTAACTGAGCTGAGAAACTGAGTAGTAAATGGTGTTTTATGAAAGTCTAGCCACAATCTCATTAACATCAGACCATTTACTCATAGATAATACCACTGCATGATGAAGGGTATCGAATAACTGAATTTCAATTATTAGTTCCCCAGTTGTTAACATAGTTGTGATGACAAAATATGATGACTTTGTCTGTGTGTCTAAAGTGACACTTATAACAGGACCAATAAAGAGGAAGAGGCTATCACGTTTAATTAGTTTTACATCTTAAATTAAGAATATAACAGGTTCATTAAACAGTGTTAGGAACCTTTCAAAATTTCCCACTCGACCACAGGACCTGTGAGTGGAAAATAATTAGTGATCCTGTCTGTACTTCACTGGTCCAAAATAACATTTGTAGATTTACTTAACTATCAATACTATTATATTCATTTGAACTTTTAACATTGTTTAATTATTTTTTAAATTCACTGGCCACCAGGACCACTGCAAACTTTGACGAGTAGGGACCGCAGGACCAGTGTAAATTTCGCACACTGATTAATACCTCAATTCAATTATGTTTTTATCCAATCTGCCTGCTGTTGGTACTTGGTATGGAATTCAAGATAAATCCTTGCAAAAGGAAGATGACAGTTCTGCAAAGGTGTTAAGAGGAGAGAGCTATTGTATACCTTCTTCTCCCCGGAAGTGTAATACTCTTCATCTGCCTTAACGTCTGGTACTACTGTTTCTTCAGACTTAATGTCTGGAGGCCAGTGGCAAGTAGAAGCTTGTGTCGTTGCATCTATCTGTGAGGCTGTGTCTCTAACTTCCTCCTCCTTCCCATATGCCAACAAGGGCATGTCATCAAACAAACATTGTTCCTCATCAACATCGTCAGGGGAAGAAGGTGTGGGACTTTGTGTTGGTATATAAATGAACCTTTCATCCATGTCTGGAATACAAACAGCAATAACACATATTTGTCTTGTTATGTTCTGGGAACATATTTGTGAGTAGATAATAATAATAATAATAATAATAATAATTGATTTATAGAGCACCTATTTCCAAAAGATATTGCTCAATGGCGCTATGAAGAGAAAAGATTGTAGACAATGTCTATGGAAAAGAGAGTTTGAACAGATGAGTTTTGAGGGCAGTTTTGAAAGCATCAGCAGATTCTATTTCTTTTAGGGTGAGTGGTAGAATGTTCCAGAGATAGGGGGCTGCAGCAGAGAACGCTCTTGATCCCATGGCTGTTTTGACGTGAGGCTGTGTAAGCAGTAGGGAGTTTGACGAGAGGAGCAATCGGCTTGGAACATGGAGATGAATGAGGCTTTTAAGATATTGAGAAAACATGTTTTCATAGATGCAGCTGTGTGTAAGAAGAAGAAGTTTGTATTGAATTCTGCTTGATACAGGAAGCCAGTGAAGATAAATATTATTTGTCATGTGATGTATCAGATCTTGAATAATACTTTCCACAGTTATTGCAAGTGTACCAGAACACAGAGACAGCTGAATTCATTACATTGTCAGCTTGCTTAAGCATTTAACCTCTTAGTAATTTGGACAAGGTGTCCAACAAATCAAAACATCTTGATTGGATAGAATCTCGGGACCGAGAAATTTTAGTGCAGATGAAAAAGGACCTATTGGGCTTTGTTCTTTAATTTCAAATACAAACAACTGGAATCACAATCCTTTCATTCCTTCACACATCCTTCATCATAACTGGTGACTGGAACTAAAGGCACTATTTCCTTGGAAAAATGTAGGACCTGTAATGTTAGTTTGATAATAACCTAAGCTAGTAATATCTAGTATGTAGTGTTCACCCACCCACCCACTCCTAGAGCAACACAATACACTCGTGATCTGCACAAACTGTTTAATGAGACCCTGCTTTGGTCCCATATCGGCTAAATATTGGCTAGCCGAGAGCCGCGATAGGTTCCTACAGTCAAGACATGACTAATATGTTCCCCATGTTGTTCCCAAACTCAGGTCAATAAAAAATGTGTCAAAGTCAGTTCGGTTGCTTATGTTTTCTGCATGTTTGTTATTTCTTTGCACCTGTTCAAACTAATGCGTGAATCTAGGTTTCACGTATATATATATATACATACCTGTATGGTGATTATAATAACGCGACATGACCTCACATCTTCCACGAACACGCGACGCACCAAAGAGATTGAAAGTTCGCGCGTGCATTCTTTCATGACGTCATATCGCAGGCGCGCACCTGTTTAATTAGGTCAAAAAATGATAAAATGTTCGAATGCTCGCATTTGGTTGCTATCAAATTAAGATATTAATAGGAAAATAGTAATATGAATAAATCATATTTGACAAAATGCAGATTCTTTAGTAAACTTTTTTTCCAGCCCGTAATACCAGGAAGTACCGGAAATACCTGAAATTGACAAGCCACGCTTTCATTGACGTAATACACAATAACATTCGTTCTTCTACGACTTCGCGATGGACGAATCTTCTACAACATCGATTTCCTTTCATTCTAACGGTGTTGGTATGTAATCATCGCTTGCGTAGCTTGTTTTGCAAACGTGACAAAAAGAAATGATTGATAAATGCATGCCGATTTAATCCTTTCCTGGACAACTGGTGGCATATTTCGACACCAATCGTTCAAAGCTGCCGGTGTCACAATAATCAATCTTTGTCACAAACGGTTGTAACCATTGTGTCTGCACCGGTCGTATAATTTTACGTACATTGTGATAATGCCTGTTATATTTAAGCCTAACCCAGATGTATCATTCTTACATTAACATGTTCCATATTTCGTGGATTACATCTGAATAGCCAATCATTGATTGATAATATATTGCATCACTGCAGTGTCACTTTGATGTTAACACTTGCAGTTGTATCAACACACTTTAACCATTTAACCATGGTGACAAAATACTGCAGGGCACATTTTTTTTGTAGATTGATACCATACATGTCAATATGAAGAATTTTATCGATATCATTATCATGTGTTGGGTGAAATCAACTCAGACAACTTCATGTTACTGCAGGTAGAGGAATTTATTAGACATTCAAGGATATGACAGATCCTCATAGTTATCCATGACATGTTTTGATTCATCATCATGGTTTTTTTTGTCCGTAAGTGCAGTAATACAGCTGAAATGCATTCCAGAGAGGCATTAATCCTAACTCACACGTTTGCCAGACACTTATAACTAGATTCCATCTTACACAGAATAACAGATTTAGGGATCAATATTGAAAATTTGTTTGCAGATGAATTTGATAGACTTTATGATACACATGATAGATATACAATGGGATCTTTGCTGTGCAAGTTTGTGTCACTTAATATAATTGGGCATGCCAGAATCATATCATCATTGGTTTGATTCCAGGTTTGCTTAGAACATATTTTGGTTTAAAATTCTTCAAAGGCATTTAGAAGTTGGTGTAGTAATACAAGACAAATCTTATGGATAACAACTTCTTGATTTATTTTACGCAATGTTTCTGGGCTAGCCCAGAAACGTTGTGTAAAATAAATCAAGAAGTTGTTATCCGTAAGATTTGTCTTATATATTTTAGTTTGACAGCACTATAACTGTGCTTGCGGGTTTCAATAAAATGGTAAACTTCTGAGACCTGCGTCACTTCTGGTTTTCCTCCCTGTGATACAACTGGAGTGCAGAAGTGGCATTAAACCCAACTTACTCACACATTTTAAGTTAAGGAAGAACCTGGATTCCTCAAGAGTTGCTACAGTATTTCAGTGTTGGGAACCACTTGACTTCTTTCTAAGTACAGTTTTGAACACTGCTGATGAAATCCATATTGATGGTGCCAGTTGTTTAGCTTTGTGAAATGTGCATTTGCTATGTGTCTAGTAAATGGATTTGGTTGTTTGTAGAGGCCTCAGGTAGCTCAGTTGGTATTGCTTCCTTTTGCCATAACCTACAAGTAAACCTGGGTTCAGCTCCCCTCATAGATGAATGTATCACCCAGTTCAGCTTTCTCTTAAATTGTAAAACCCCATTGGTTTCATCTGCTCAAAAGATACACAAAGGGGAGTAACTCTGTTTGCCTTATGACCACAAACACTAACACATCCTTATATTTGCTTTTTATCTGCATGTGTTTTTGTGCATCCTGTTTATAATTTGCATGTGCATGAAATATTTCCTGTAAATTCACAGCACCTTCATCATGAACTTCCTGTCTACTAACTTGATGTTGTGAGAATTATGTTTTTTTTGCTTTGCTTGTGGAATTTCAGTGTGATTATGTCATTGTTAATAAAATCATTCTGGCATGGCCATATTGTATTGTTCTTTGTTCAGTGTTGTGGAAAGATTCTGAGCATTTAGTGAAAACTGTAAGAATTTTCTCTAATATAAAAAATATTTTCACTGTTTATATTTTAGATACTTGTCACAAATGTGCTAAGATGATTGTAATTCCCATACTTAAACATTGGCTTACAGCAGTCAAATTCCTATGTTTTGAGATGGGCTTACAATTGTCTGAGCAATAAGATCATTTTGTGGCAATATTCTTTCATGCTGAGGTCAGAATGGCAAAATGTTTAATTCACAAATTGAAATTATATTCTCAGTTATCTGGTAACTGTGAGGCCAGACTGGCAAACCTTACTTCAGTTTTCAAAAATGCTCAAGATGTTTTGAATGTTTGCTGGAATGGAGTTAGTCACAAACAAACTTGTTGTATCTAGAGAAAATATTTGTCGCACACTTGCACATGAACAAGTCATGAAATTACAAATATGTTAAACAAACTGATATCACCACCGAGTTGTAAGTGGTAAAATTCTGTGATTGAACTCCTACATCAGCACCCAGAAGATTCAGTAATACACTGCTTGTCATGTTTCTATCTTAGATTCATAAGGGTGGCGGGATAGTTCAGTGGTTAAAGTGTTGGCTCATCATGGCAAAGACTCGGGTTCGATTCCCAACATGGGTACAAAGTGTGTAGCCCATTTCTGGTGTCCCCTGCCATGATATTGCTGGAATATTGCTAAAGGCGATGTACAACTATACAACCCGACTCTTTCACTCACTCATGATTCATAATGAGAAATTAGAAATATTTCAGTTATTTAGTTTGTGTAAAAAAACATACTACCCCACAATCTCTATTAATAATAGTTGGATCTTGATTCATATTCGGGTTTATATTTCAATTATTAAGTTCCAGAAACAAGAAGGTTTGATTCTACTAGCCACATCTCTGCATCATTTACACTTGACTTGGGCTTCGGACAAGTGGCTAATGTCACTCACTCATCATTGAAATTTGATCAACAGATGCAAAATGTCTAGTTAAACCTACAGGCTGTAACTCATCAAACATCCAAACATTAATTTGTTTCAGGCAGCTAGTGATCCGTTAGTGAGACTTGTTTCCAAGGCACACACTAAGGCAGGACCAGGATGGTTTGTTGACAGGACATTTTCAGGAGACAATTGTTTGGCATTGGAATTTCTGGAGCACACATAGTACTGCCACATGATGATCATGTTTGGTGAATGTATTTGCTTCTAGCAACTGTTTGATCTTAGAAGGAATTGTTTAACTTGAGGAACACATTAAAATTGCAGTGCTATGTTTCTGAGACATATATACATTAAAATATATGCATCTGATATAAACAAAGTCTGAATGTGTTCGTCTATAAACCAGGACTTATCAGTAGGGTTAAAATGATTTTCTTTTCAGATAACAAACAGGTCAATGATCACAAGTTATTTACTTAAATATCAAATGGTGCAAGGTTATACTCACACTTGTTTGTCACAGCCTGTGTCATGTTTTTGTTTTTTAATGTTCTGAAAGAGAGATGCTCACCAACACACTTGTAATTTGCTTACCAGGACCAAAGGTCCTTGTGTGCTTATGGCTTCATATATTGTCGATCATCTGTGTGAACATCATATCAGCATTAAGTCACAGCAGACAGAAGAGATGAGCTGGATTAAAATCATGAAAGGTCTTGAACATGTTGAAATATCTTCTGTCCAGGTACTACAAGATGTAGGAATCTGAAACACCGATATCATGTGTAGCTACCATATTGGCTACAGATCTACTTCTGTAATTGTTTTAAATTGGTAAAATCATCAAACTTTGAAAATCATTAACAAATCACAAGGCCATGAACACTGTAACATTACATAGATATATGCGATCATAATGTGACTTGGTGACAGATTTGTTCATGACATGGATTCGACAAACTTACTAAATTTCGCATGATTTGATAAACTGAAAACAATATTAATGATAAAAATGTTTAAGGATCATCTTCTCAGAAGTAAGTGAGCTTTGAGACATGATCATTTGTTTGGATGTATAGCATGTAGGTAAAGAATTAAATATTTTCTAAACTAATGTGATTAAGTGATAAAACTTTTGTTACATATAATCTGTATAAGTTTAATTTCGGCATGATCATCTGTACTCATGCTTGGTGATTATGGAAGAACGTGAATATCTCATGAATTTTTGTTTTTATGATAATACTATTACATTAATTATGATTGAGACTTGATAGTCTTCTTAAGTTGAACAGACTGCATTACAAAGCTGGAATTAACAACCATGTTTTCCTCACTTGAATGCAAAACCTTTTTTAACATATAACAGTGAAGTCAATTTGAGTATACCTGGTGAGCAGTGTGCCTTAGCTCTAACTTAAAAATTCTTTTTATGACCAAGAAAATGTCCTTCGTCAGTAGATGCACACAACTGATGACAATAGCTATACAATCTTGGGGTGTATACATACAGATTCACCTCTGAAACATATGGCTACATCTTTATATCGATAAATGCAAGAGTATGCAAAGGATTTCTTGGTAATTATTGTTTGCATAACATTAGTGAAGAATTATCGGGTCAGATTGAAATATTTTGAAACAACCACCTGTCTCTTGAGTTCTGTGTGTCAACATCCATTAATATCCCATTTTAGATGTAACTGTTATAACATAAGCAGAAATTTGATCGTGCACCTTTGAAAATAAATGTTTAATGCAATCAGTGAATTTTAGTAATGAAGAACTCTGGATATGATCCTTGGTAGACATTTAGAAATAATTAACAAATCTGATGAACATCAGTCCATACGAACATAAACAGTAGAAGATTTATGGTGATATATCAGCACAGTAGCATTGATTGATGATATCTTGAAGATTTTGTTGGTTTAATCAAATGATAGTCTGAGTTCATCTTTTAGCAATATTCCAGTATCACGCATGGGGACACCAGAGATTCACATTGTTGGTTTAAAATATCATATAAATAATTTTTATCATATAAATAAAAAAAAATTTAATGTTGCATGGCATAATGCACAATTGCACATTTATTTTCTGTTTAGTTTGCACTTCTCAATTTAGACATCTATTTACTTTTGTAGCAGTACTGTTTAAGGTACCTGTGAAGATCTGGGTTAGAATTGGTCTTCAGCAACCCATGCTGGTCGTAAGAGGTGACTAACGGGATCGGGTGGTCAGGCTTGCTGACTTGGTTGAGACATCCTTTCCCAAATGTGTAGATCGATGCTCATGATGTTTATCACTGGATTGTCTGGTCCAGACTCGATTATTTACAGAGCGCCATATAAATGGCATATTGCTGAGTGCAGCATTAAATGACAAACCAACCAACCAACCAACCAACCAACCAACTGTTTAGGGCTGCTACTGAAATACTGATACATGTTACATGTTTTCTCTATGATACTGTGTTTATACACAAAAGAAGAACATTGATACAAATAGTTGACCTTGCTTATCTGCAGCAGGTTTGAGCCAGTTTACAATATAATAATCAACATTCTGCAACACTGAAGAGAAAATGGCTGTAAAGACACTTGTGTACAATATATGTTTGGTAACACGGCAGTAATAACAAATATTGACATTTAAAATCTATATACAAAATATCAAAATAGATTTCTGTAGTTTCTTCATCAATGCTTACTTTTCCAGTCAATGACAGCAGTAGTGCTCAGGAATGTATGATCTGACAGTAGCTTGTTTCTGTGGATGCTGCACAACCTGAACTGTTGTGTAAAGGGAGCTAACTATGATTATACCTTGGATCAATCTTGTGCAGGCTATGAAGAGTATCTAATACAGTAAAATGTACACCTAGTTCCGGCTTAGAGATTATGAGTTGCAGATTATTGTTAGATGATGCAGCTGATAATCAAAGACTATAATTTAGATTTACAGATGTACAGTATTGTATCTTAAACAACACTGAGTTATTTCCCATTTAACAACAGGTCACAGTTTGCTCAGTGCAAAAATAAATGTCATTATCAACATTAAATAATGATTGTATTGTAACACATCATCAATGTTTATCCATTTGGACATTGTCAGTATAGTTAAGAAGAAGATGTTTATGTACACTACACAAAAAACGTGAAGGACCACCATATCATTCATATTTACTATTTAACATTTCTTTTACTAGTATATAAGTGGTTAATATGACATTAACATGGTAAATGAGATTTATGACACTTTGACAGTGCTTTATTTCAGTATAAGAATGAGATGCTTCTGAAGTATGTTTTCACACATTAGTTTTGAAGAGTATGTAATGCAGTAAAATATATAAAGGTTTCCATTTGGAGATATACTGTGTTTACATTAGACTATAGAAGCCAACATTACAAAAGCTGTGGCTCCTGTCATGTGCCACAGGAGGTTGTTGAGGATCTGCACTGAAATGAGGCTGAACATGTTTAAGATTATTGCACTAATTTCGCGACATACATGCATGTGTTTGTTTGCATATAGATGCTTGCACTAGTCTGGACTAATTCCTGTTGTAGACAGCTAGCCTACTGATATACCATGCTGGAGTTAAACACCGATACACCACTTTGACACAGTGTTATAACTTCAAGCCAACCAATCTTTGTTTTATTATCCCCCCCCGGCTTGTAATGCGGGGGGAATATAGTCGACGCCTCGTCCGTCCATCCGTAATCATTTTGTTTCCGGAGCATAACTCAAAAACCTTTCAATATTTTTCAACAAAACTTGGTAGATGTATCAAACAGAACCTGAAGTGGTGCCTTTTGCTGTTTGCAGATTTTTGTCATTTTTATTGTTCTTGGTTTCTATGGAAACGATTCGGACTTAGTCTCAAAACGGAGGGATGGACTTTGTTTCCGGAGCACAACCGGAAACTGTTAAATATCTTTCTGCAAGACTTGGTAGATATATCAAACAGAACCTAAAGTTGTGCCTTTTGCTATTTACGGATTTTTGTCATTTTTATTTTTCTTGGTTTCCATGGAAACGATTCAGACTTATTCTCAAAAGGGAGGGGTGGGTTTCGTTCCGGATCACAGCTTGAAAACCGTTCAATATCTTTCTACAAGACTTGAGCAATATATCAAACAGCAGAGGTTGAAGTATTGCCATTCGCTATTTGCAGATTTTTGGCATTTTTATTTTTCATGATTTCCTTGGAAACAATTTGTACCTAGTCCCCCCAAAACTGGACTTTAAGTAACTGTCAGTTGATTTGTTCTTTCAAGTTTATTGGGGCTGGGGGGATATGTCATCTTCTGATGACTCTTGTGTTTTAAATGCTGAACACCAGGTAACATGAAGAACCATTATTTAACACCATGCAGTCAGGGATCAAACCACATGCATTCCTGTCTCTGAGCAGATGCTCTATCCACTCGACCACAGAGGCTGTCACATTGGTATATATGTTTCCTCGACCCATACATCCACTCATCTACACATAAACTACAGAATTAATTGCAATTATGTAACCATTATTAGTAGTTACCGTCAGAAACAAGCATATGCTTTGTATCTAACAGTATGTTCTATATTTTTCTATTTTTGAAAAAATAAATTCATTAGTGAAAAGATCTGGCCTTATTAAGTATAGGAAAAACAATGACCTGGACTTCATCTGATGTGACTTTAATTATTCAATGATGAAGGAACATTAGATTTACGATAACACTCATTAAAGGAAGGAGATCTAGAGTGTTGTGACTATGGTAATAATTGATTAGCATTGCACATACAACTGACATAAGGTGAAGGACCCAACGGTTCTGTTGTATTACACAGTAGTAACTCGGTCATGTCAGTTTCACTATTCAACATGAAAGAACTAAGCGGTCCTTGAGAGTTTTGAGTAGTATAGTATATATATATATATACCTATTAAAAAATGTGTGTACAAGTCTACTGAATTTAAATAATCATTTTATGATTAAGAAATACAGTTTGATCTACCCCCATGTATAGTGTAATAAAGTACAGTGTTTTCCTGCACTGTTATAGTTAAAGCACGAGGACGCTTGCATTAATACATTTAGACATAATGCAAAAAGTGTACTTTACCGCCTGATAAAGTACTGTCTGCAGCTTTGTTCTTTTACCAAAATTTAATAATTCTCAGAATTATATATGAAGCTTTGACTTCAGTTAATTTGATGAAAAATACATGATTGTTCTTTATAAGTGCTATTGTTTAACCTGAATGGCTGTAATCATCAGTACCAGGTGTCCATCATGTTTTTAATAAAATACAATATATAAAAATAATGTGTTTCTAGTGACGTAACGAAAAATATGAATTTAAGCTGAACTTATGCTAAGGAACCACGGAAAAGTGTTTGATGATTGTGTTAAGAACGGACATAGTGTGTGATGTTGACGTGACCGGGCACTGGATGCAGGACAGTGATCTATGTAGTTGGGAGAAGAGCATGTTTGTTTATTTGCATCCTGGAAAACTTAGTTAATCCTACAGCTGGTATGTTTATCGACGCCATTGATCAGCACACATAGAGCTTCTTGGATCAGTGTTAGCTTTTGCATGTTGGGACAAGGTTCATTCAACATGATGAAGACAAACTGGGAATCGAACCAACCGTGTTTGAAATGTTAATCACACGAAGGAGAAGTATTTCAAATGTATACTGCATTCCTTGAAAGCAGATATAATTATGTGTAGCTTCAAAAAATGATGTGGTCCTTGGAGAGTCTGCTTAAAAATTCTATCATTTTGTTGTCACAATGGTTTACATTTTACATATACATGTACCTCTTAAAGTAATATTATATCAGATTCTATGACAGAAAAGTACAAAATCCATACTTTCTCAGAGGCAGATCCAGAGGGGGTTGCCTCTCCCCTTAAGCATTTCCCCCTAACCTTTGGACTTTATGATTTATGTGCACCCCCCTTTTCCAAAATCTTGGATCAGTGTTAGCTTTCTTGATGTCTATTTTAAACTGCTTTCTTGATGTCTATTTTAAACACCTTTTTCATGAAGTTCTGTTACATTCACAATTCAACATTTTAAACCACAAACATGAAGGAACAGAAACACTTTCCTACATCCATTTCTTCTCGTAAAACGTCAATGACAGGTAATTTGTTGTTACTTGATACCTCTGGCTGACCAATCAGAGTCAAGTATATGAATATGAACTGAAAATTGTCATCCATATCTTGATACCATATGAAATTCATCATATCAACAGCTGTTGTGTACATCTTCTCTCTCTTTCCTTTGAATTGACAGTTTATTACTGTGAATGAACTGATGGTAGTAGGGGCACTTTCATTGGGGCAGCATAGTTAATACATTTTTAAAATAGGTATATCAATTGCTGGCTCACAAGAAGGTCATGCCTTTAAAATCTTCCAAAATCATACTGTTAGAATGTTCAATGAAATCATGTTGTCCTCACTTTTATCATACCTGGTAATAACTTAAGGTCAGACCCGTGTAGCATTAATGTCCAGGAAGTCAAGCTATACCTATGACTGCCCTCAGGACATGATATCACCAACCTTGAACTCCATAATTTCTCTTGTTTATAACCCATAGGTTATTTATCATTGCAATAGTGGTAAACCAACCTATAGGCCTGAGAATTATGTTTATCGAAGTAATAGAACTGAATGAAGTAATGCTGATAAATTCAAAGAGAGACATTTCCTTCCATTGCTATTTACATCATGAGAAAATCTTTTTCATCTGAAGTTGTCATAATCCTTGCAGACCAACCACACAGGCTTGAAATGTGCATAATATATCATCAGTTAACTACTGACACTGTCGATTGATGTGTACATTATTGAACAATTGGTGTATTAAAAGTTCCTTCGATTTTTCACTATTGTATGACAAACAATGGCAGTAGGATGATACAGGGTTCCACTCCAATTAGTTCACATGAATGTAATAATCACCGTACACCTGTTGATGTTGATTTTGATGTTAATGTTCAGGAGAATATACTCTCTGTAGGTTCTCTTGAACTTGCAGTAAAACATTATTTTCTAATATATATTCCTTTATAATTATATGTCATATTGCATCTTATCCTGTTTGTTTTTTCTGTTTTTGGACAGTCAGAAAGTAATGTGAAGTTTTGTTCCATTCAGATTTTGCACTTTAATGCTAATCTTTGCCATACAATGGTTTGTTTTGTTTAAGAATTTTTTAACAGAAAATATGATAAGGCGTAAAGAAAAAGAAGCCAGTCAAACATGAAATATCACACACAACAACCACCCAGCAAACAGGACAACCTGACAAGTCCACAACATCAAACATGGAAATATTGGCCTTCTTTTTTATCACTTAAATTCTGTTTGTTTCATGTTGAAATGCACAACCTACATTTTATATGGCAACATTTACATCATCAACTAGCCTAACCACAGCCAGGGCATAGGGAGACAAATACCTACCTTGAATAGCACTTCATGATTCCTATCAAATCATTGAAAAAGTCACGGACACTGAAAGCACTTAAGGACTCCAACTCGAAGCATGGGGACATCGAACACAAATAAATATTCAAAGAGGGGCAATTCAATTGTTTGGGTTTCAATAGGTTTTTTGAACAGGACCATATCCTGCTTAAGGTCAATACAATTTGAAATCATGGGGATCGTGGCTGTGACATTATAAAGCATGATGCTGTGTTCGGACCTCGTTATTAGGACAACATTGGGCTTCAGGGCATATTGCAATATGACATAGGCTTGGTAGGAAGTATTAGCCTTGATGATTTGTAGTCATTTCTCGATGTTTATGAGGTTAAATATATTCACAGATACATTCCTTGAGCTTAATTGTAAAATACAAGCTTTATATAGGGGATGCTAAAACCGTTCATTTTTTGCTGTAAGTCCATTATAGTAGATAAACATCAGATCAATTTCTTCATAGATTGGTAGAGTTCTGCTGTTTGTTTTAACTTAAATATGAATGCTAAAACCATTATAACAGCATTTGTCAGAAAATATATGTAAGTTTACATATAAGTATATATATCATGTAAACAGGAACACGGGAGACATCAGGCTTATTAATGTCAGAACATATGAGATAAACTCCTTTCTAGTGACATGTAAATGTAGGCATTTACTACTGTTCATATGCGATTATATGATTCCCATGCAATATTTGATGTACAGTATTGCATCATCAGGTCTCATTCATCAACACTGCCAGTCACCTGTCACATCAACATTGGAATATAAGAACATTTAGCCTAAAGCACATCTTCATTACGCATTCTAAAAGTGATTATTGTTACAGGGTTTTATGCATGTGTATAAAAACAAAAACTATAAGTATTATCTATTCATTGTTTTGTTACATTTTGACTTTAGACAAACTTTTTTTTAATATTGTTATATTACCAAAATCATGTTATTTTACAATTATAATGCAAATTATAAAAGATAAGTTGAGAAAGGGATGTTTTACTAAGTGTAAAATATAGAGAGCAGTATCATATAAGTCCATCCTAAGGCAACATCCTAATAAAAATAAAACAGACACATAAAAATTGACACTCAAATATAACTCCGTTGCTGAAAGCAATGACCCTGAGTTTTTCCACATTTTATACATGTTATAATGAGGGAACCCAAGCACCAATAAACCCATCACCTGCCTGGGGGCAGGGTAAGAGTTGTCTCCCCTTGACTCAGCTTACCACAGTTGAATGGAGAGAGAGGGAGTATTGATTGAGGTCTGTGTGATGATTTGCCCGCCACATCTGTGATTATTGATCTTGTTCGGGAGGAAGTACATGTTGAACTGAGGTACATACACCCATGCTGCCGGTGGTGGAACTCGAGGCCGAGTCGCTGTCACCATCCGGAGAGCGATTTAATGGTTTTGGTGGTGATACAGCCAGTATGGACCATGTACTAGGTAAGTATTGATGTTCGGACTGCAACAGTTGCACCTGCAGTTACAGTCGCTTTCATAAACGGGCAGCAGGAGCACTGTGTTATTATGCTAAGACGTTGATTATGTTGAAAGTGGAATGTGTTTAGCTTTGACAAAGCTGTAGTTTGGTTGTAGGTTTTGTTGTAATTAACACCTGTCAGTGCCTCATCATTACATACACCTGAGAAGAAGATGTCGTTATTCAAAAAATTAGTTAACCGTACCATGAGCAGAGATCGTTTGGACTATTCCGACCTTCCACCTGTGATTGAACAAGACAGAAAATCGTCAGGCATGTATATTTGTTTAAGTTATTGAGATCTCTATTACTTTATCCTACTGTTGAATATTTGCTGAAGATACTGAAGCTGCTTGTGTCTGTATTGTTGTCGATGCGATTCAGAAACAGGTGTGTGCATTAGTGAGACATTTATGGCATGTAAGGCTCAATAGATGGAAAGTATACTGTGAATTTATGCAAGTTTTAAACCTCATAAAATTGCATTAAAGCAGGAGCTAGTTTAAATAGTTGTTTTCAGGTTTCAGTTAACTTGAAAACATGTTACACAGGATTTTCTTGAAATATCAGAAGATATAAATAGTTTGGCAACATTGAGATTTTTAAAGCGATACATGGTGTATATTACAGAAATGTTATTGTTAAAAGAACAAAATCTTTGTGCTGTTTGTACTGTAAGATTCTCTCTTACCAGTTTTGTATATTTTGCCTTATCGACATGGCTTCCCTGAGCATGGAAACTCCTCGCTACGTATAATGTGCTGTTATGGCTGTGGAATCCTGCTAACTAGATGCAGAACCTACTAACTAGATGCAGAGCATTAATACATCAAGATCTAAAATATGTCAGCTTGTTTTTGACAGCTGTCACTCAACACACTGTTCATTCAGCTGCACAGAACACACTTTCAGTCTACGACGAACATACAAGATTTTGATTTCATTTGCTGTTCCAAAAGAAAGATGGACATTCTGTCCTTTGACAGAATCTTTGCAAAATTGTTAAATCAAGGTACAAATTGTTGTTACTACCTACTCATATAGCTACATGATTCAGTTTGAACTGATGGTATGAATGTGACTTTTTCGTTGTTAAGCAGTACAGAGGTATATTGAATTGTATCAGAACGATTGAATTATGTTGATAGCTTGGTTGACGATGTAGGTAGAGATTACAGTTTTTCCTTCATGCATGATGAACACATTGTGAGAGAATAATCTTACAAAAGTTACTGTGGTGTACATTTGGGATAAATGGCTTAATGCACTGGCAGGGGCTGTCATTATATTGCGATAAGCTGGTGCAGTTAAAGTTGATAAACAGGTCAGCTCATTTCTGTAACGTGTCACCTTATGCATGGACATTCTTAGAAACCATTAAATACGACCAATAGCATGGTTTATAACTCGTTAAAGCAAATACATTCATAGACATTCTTAGTACCTCTGGAATACCACCTGGAACGTGGCTGTTAACCATGGGATGAACATGACTCCTTGACCGACCTTCTACTGATGTACTACTTGTAGATGAATTTAGCTTGTGTGTAGCTCTCAGGAGTATTTGAGGGCAAGACTTATATGTAGTTGGTTTGCTTGGTGCTTTACTTAATGTGAACTCCTGTTATAACTGATGTAAAGACCCAGTGAAAGAATACTGTCATTACTGCCACAGATTTGTTTGAAATTTTGGGTGAGCTTTTAAATTTGACCCAGTATTAATTTTTATTTTAGTAATTTGATGTAATGAGATAATAACCAACCAAAGATGTTTTTGTCAGTGTCTTTTGAATAATGAACATAAGAAAATATTGAAAGTGAAATATTCTTACATGATAATATTTCCATCCAGTATAAAATCACCTGTGTTTTTATTGTGTTATGCACACCTTTTGGAGGTAATGGGATATCCGTGATAACATTTCCTTTGACAAAGCTTCAAGAAGTCCTGACAGGAAGTGAAGTGTCTTGATCTGTGCATGGCCCTAGACAAGGGATTAGTATAATGTGTGAAATCCGTCAGTTTCTTAAGAGGTATTACTCAAAAGTCAAAAACCATGTTGGAATGTTGTTAAAAAGTGGATTATTTTTGGTTTGGGATCATCGGCTCACTTAAGCTGGCAAGCACTAGTGAGAAAATAATGACAAGATGTTGGGAGCCGAGAGGGATGTAGGAAACAATGATGGGGTAATGTGAGCAATTTGTCCCACCTGTGAGGGGGGCGGCGTCCCATTAATGAGGGTATGTTACAATGGGTATGTGTCACATTACCTGCAGGGAACCAGGGCCCTTTGATGTTGTGTCAGGTAAACCAGATGGAGCGATTTTAAAGTCACCCATGCATAGAATTTGACTACCATTAGTGTGATTTGTGGAGGCAGGAGATGTTTGTAGCATGTGTGTATGTCAGTGTTAAACATGTGATTACTGAATCCAGTCTGGTCCAGAATATATTATTGTAATGTCCAAGGGATATTTTGTGTCTGACTTGTATCCTCAATGTGTTTAACCTCTAAGTCTAATAACCTCTTGAAACAGAGTATCAAATGATAATTAATTGTTTGCGATTTTTGTTATGCGAAGCATATTATTGCTAAATAGAGAGTAGACTTTTCTGCACACATAGAAAGTGATAATTGCATGATGATGATGTCCAGACCAGACAATCCAGTGATTGATATCATGAGCATTGATAAACGCAATTGGGATACGATGAAATACATAACCAAGTCTGTGAGCCTGACCAGCAAATCCTGTCAGAGGTCTCTTATGACAAGCATTGTTTGCATAAGTCCAGTTTTAAGTCATATCTTCACCAATTACGATGATGATGATGATGATGATGATGATGATGATGATGATGATGATGATGATGATGATGATGATGATGATGATGATGATGATGGTGGTGGTGGTGGTGGTGGTGGTGGTGGTGGTGATGATGATGATGACAACCAAGATGATGATGATAATTATGACAACAATGTTGGAGATGACTATGATCACAGTGGAGATGACTAATGTTAACAGTGTTGGTGATGTTGATGACCATTATGATAAAAGCAATATGATCGAGTTTGTTATTGTCAGGCCATCAGGTTATACTCATTAAGCATGCAGTGTAAACCAGACAGTTTGTCCTGACCTGGTTCACTGGAGAATTGCCAGTTCTCATCACTTAAACTGTAATTAAAGTCCTGTAAAACATATGATACTCATATTTATGGGTTATTTCACCTGTACACCTTTGGCAAATATCATGTGTTTGCAGTGAGCAGTGGTTTAGATTTGAAGATAGCGAGCGCCAAGAGCTGACGTGATTATCCCATCCTTGGTCTCAGCTGCCCCTGTGATGTAGGTGCAGTATTGTTAGAATCTAAGTAACACACGACACAGTGGTCTATCTCATATATCATGATATGGACTATTTCCCATGGTTTTACATGGAATACGCTTTGATGAAAATTAATGTCTGATATGGTATTGGAGCAAGCTGTTTATTCCATTAGCTATCTGGCAGATAAGGCATATGTCGCGCATACGTGAGGGCATTGCTATATGAAGCTGATAGTCAGTGTATCATTCTCTAATGTACCTTGATGCAGAGGTAGGGCAGGAATGCATGTCTGAGCTTGAAACCACAAATAAATCAGCATTTTCATCATCAGCAGACATTTTACAAGACTTATTGGAAGATGTTATCACAATCTATTTCACATTTCAAATTATATGTGTTGGAATATAGAGGTTTTGCTATAGGTGTGGGTCAATGAGCTAGTAGAAGACTTGAGTGTTGTAAACCTATGTGTTCAAGTGGAGAAGTATTGCTACAGTTACTATTGGAATGTAGCCAGTATTTGACTGTAGTATAGCTATGTGTTCAAGTGTAGAAGTATTGCTACAGTTACTATTGGAATGTAGCCAGTATTTGCCTGTAGTATAGCTATGTGTTCACGTGTAGAGGTATTGCTACAGTTACTAATGGAATGTAGCCAGCATTTGCCTGTAGTATAGCTATGTGTTCAAGTGTAGAGGTATTGCTACAGTTACTATTGGAATGTAGCCAGTATTTGACTGTAGTATAGCTATGTGTTCAAGTGTAGAGGTGTTGCTACTCTTACTATTGGAATGTAGCCAGTATTTGACTGTAGTATAGCTATGTGTTCACGTGTAGAGGTGTTGCTACAGTTACTAATGGAATGTAGCCAGCATTTGCCTGTAGTATAGCTATGTGTTCAAGTGGAGAAGTATTGCTACAGTTACTATTGGAATGTAGCCAGTATTTGACTGTAGTATAGCTATGTGTTCAAGTGGAGAAGTATTGCTACAGTTACTATTGGAATGTAGCCAGTATTTGCCTGTAGTATAGCTATGTGTTCACGTGTAGAGGTATTGCTACAGTTACTATTGGAATGTAGCCAGCATTTGCCTGTAGTATAGCTATGTGTTCAAGTGTAGAGGTATTGCTACAGTTACTATTGGAATGTAGCCAGTATTTGCCTGTAGTATAGCTATGTGTTCACGTGTAGAGGTGTTGCTACAGTTACTATTGGAATGTAGCCAGCATTTGCCTGTAGTATAGCTATGTGTTCAAGTGTAGAGGTATTGCTACAGTTACTATTGGAATGTAGCCGGTATTTGACTGTAGTATAACTATGTGTTCAAGTGTAGAGGTGTCGCTACAGTTACTATTGGAATGTAGCCAGCATTTGCCTGTAGTATAGCTATGTGTTCAAGTGTAGAGGTATTGCTACAGTTACTATTGGAATGTAGCCAGTATTTGCCTGTAGGTAGAGGTATTGCTACAGTTACTATTGGAATGTAGCCGGTATTTGACTGTAGTATAACTATGTGTTCATGTGTAGAGGTGTCGCTACAGTTACTATTGGAATGTAGCCAGCATTTGCCTGTAGTATAGCTATGTGTTCAAGTGGAGAAGTATTGCTACAGTTACTATTGGAATGTAGCCAGTATTTGCCTGTAGTATAGCTATGTGTTCACGTGTAGAGGTATTGCTACAGTTACTATTGGAATGTAGCCAGCATTTGCCTGTAGTATAGCTATGTGTTCAAGTGTAGAGGTATTGCTACCGTTACTATTGGAATGTAGCCAGTATTTGCCTGTAGTATAGCTATGTGTTCACGTGTAGAGGTGTTGCTACAGTTACTATTGGAATGTAGCCAGCATTTGCCTGTAGTATAGCTATGTGTTCAAGTGTAGAGGTGTCGCTACAGTTACTATTGGAATGTAGCCAGTATTTGACTGTAGTATAGCTATGTGTTCAAGTGTAGAGGTGTCGCTACAGTTACTATTGGAATGTAGCCAGTATTTGACTGTAGTATAGCTATGTGTTCAAGTGTAGAGGTACTGCTACAGTTACTAATGGAATGTAGCCAGTATTTGACTGTAGTATAGCTATGTGTTCAAGTGTAGAGGTACTGCTACAGTTACTAATGGAATGTAGCCAGTATTAGACTTGACTGTAAAGTACAGTACAGCATGCTCATGTCTTGCCACAGCTGTAGTTAGGATTTTAACATTGTTAAATATGAAATTAATGCATGTGAGAAACATAAAAATATCTCCAGTGAGGCTGTTTTTAGACTTAAGTCTAGTGTTATAGTTTCTGTTACCAGTGTAAAGATATCAAACACATTGATATTCATCTGGTAATACCAGCTGTAGCATATTTTGCATAATGCAGTGCTATGTATGGTAATTAATCAATAAGTATTTCGCATTGAGGGACATGTTGCTCCTTTATAATACACGTTTCAGGAACACAATCAGACACTGTATGACCTTGACATTGGCAAATATCAATTTTTCAGGGGTTCTCGTGCATAGACGCAACAATCATATATCGTTTAAAGTAATGAAACACATGTCACACGCGAACATGAAAATGAAGTTAGGTCTAAAGTTAAATGTATTTTGGTGTGGTAACTTGTAAACATTAAAGTGCTTCTAGTCGTCTTAGCTTTCATCACATACATATCTGGAAGGTGCATTAAAAAAACACAATTTCAGTATTTGTTGTGAATCTTACTTTCTCTTTCTCTGTTGTTTATTTAGTTTATTTACTGTTATATACCTTAATCTGTCATTATTTCTATGTAATATTTATTTGACTGATTTAGTTAGTAGCTGTATAAAAAATGTACTTAAATTTAGAAAATATTTGAATATTCCATTACAGTGAGAAAAAAACATTGCGAGGATGAATTTAGCCTCAGTTATGTTGAAATCTAAAACAAATATATGCACTTAACTTCTGATCGAAAATTTAGTCTATAACTTTTTTTTCTTTTTGATTGTATGTTTGTTATTTTTTGTATTTTTAACCTTAAATCAACACTTGCAAGATTTATGATTTATTTAAAAATATTGTCACCTCACTGACTTGTCAGGTTCAAAAATAAAATCTTTTCAAAAATATTATCTAACTTAATATATGTTTTTAAAAAGGTTTCAGCCTTGAAATCTGTGTTTTATAACTGACATTTGTGATCTGTGAATAATGCAAGGTGATATGAGTGCTTGAGGACATAGCATCTGTTATTGTTAGTTGATAGGTAAGCTCTTGTAACCCAAGCAATAACTGACATTGTTCAGATAAGCTTACAAGTTTCTCCATTTGGAGATAACCTGTGCCCTTGTGTGAACTCGAGTACCTTACATGTCTGTATCTGTGCACTCAAACAATTGGTAGCGGACAGTGTAGGGAGTGTACACTGATCTTAATACATGTCCGTACACTGATACAAAAAGTTGCAAGCAGTGTGGGGAGTTTACGGTGACATGCTGCTTTTGTTTTCAATTCTGGAAACTTTCATTATTGGATTTTACCACACTTGAACGATGTACCCATCCCGTATCCCTCGAAAACAGTTTGATGATCATGATGGATTAGGTAAGAATTAATGTTATTTGCGGTTTTGATTTCAAAGGGTATCATATTGCTCCCAGTGGTCATCATTATATATAGTTGCTGGGCTGTATTCAGTGTGTCTAGCTATGCTGATATGTGTTATCTCATCATGACAATCTAGAAATGTCTGTTTTAATTCATAGGACATCATGCTGTGTATTTATTGTAAATTTAGAAACTTGACACACTCACCTTTCAAAAAGAATGGGAATAGAATAAAAATATTTTTATCATGTGTAAATTTAAAATAATTATTGATGAAACTGAAGTGAAGTTCAAACTAGTCCTAATCGTAATGGTTTGAAATGAATAGTACTTGGTTTGTATGTTGAAAAAAGTTAAAAGAGGATCATGCTACATGGCATGGGTAACATTCTGGATGATGATGATGATGATGATTACAATGATAATGATGGTCCATATATACGACTCCGAACACCTTGTTGATAATATGCTCATGCAGAGACTAATATTTTGTCTCCAAATCTAGTTACAGTACTTTACCACTAGTCTGAGAAGAGCTGCAGGTTGAAGTTGGTGATAACCAATGGTGTCTACCTCATTCATACACATCATAGCAGACAAACAGGGCTGTGACCAGAACTAAACCTGCTGGAGATGCCAGTTAGCCCAGCCTTTCCCTTTAAGAATGGTTAGAGTTCATTTTCAGAAATAAAAATGAGGATAAACCCAAGGTTTTACGGATCCGCCAGTCGTTTTTTTCAAGAATAAGATAAAAAAATAATTATTTTTTCCTGCTCAAAAAATAAAATCCTCATGTTTCTATTGGCCAAAAATGTAAACTTAAAAAACAAAATAATTTTTGATTGTTTTTTGCCCCATATACACTTCATAAATTGCCAAAAATAGAATACATGTAGTATTTAAAAGGAATATTACTTTGACTGGTGATTTTTATTTCTATTTTTTCCCTGCCTTTAGGTTTTCTGAGGACAAAAATCCATTAAACAAAAAATAGAATTGGTCTGGCCTTAGCTTAAAATATCTGTCAATTAGGTTATTTCTGAGCATTTCAAATACCAAAATGTTCATTATATTCCGATAGTATGATTCTAGGTCACAGTGGTGGAAGATGGTTAATGTTAGCATGAAGTGATGATGGGAAGTAAGCATGGCTATACGGGAACACCTGTTGGTGTGTGTATACGACTCTTCTTCTCGATCAGATCTCAAGTCAAGGATTGGGCTCAGGAGTCAGGTCTATCAAATGTTCAATTACTTGGAGTAGCCTGCCACTTGTTCCTGGGGATCAGAATGTTTTACAGCCGTAGACACTTGGTTCTACCTCAAGGGCATTTCTTGAAACAGTGAGTGAGTGACTGGGTGGATGGGTGAGTGAGTGAGTGACTGGCCGAATGAGTGAGAGTGATTTAACATGGATGGAGGTGATATTCTAGCAATATCAAACCAAAAATCTGCTTCACAAATTGTACATGTGTGTGTGATAGAACTTGGATTCATGGCATGACAAATGAATGCTCTGAGCTACCCAACTGTCCCAACTTAAAATCACCATAAATATAAGATGGCAATCTGTGGAAACCTGTCAGGGTTCACATGATTTTGATTGAAGTGTTTCCCTATGTAGGTGTAATACTTATCTTCACCCACAAGTGACAGTTTTCATTAAGATATAGGTTTTAACCAACCGCTGACATTGACTGAGAGAACAGGTGTTTTCACCAGGTTATTCCCAAGCTGTGACCACGACTACTGCTGGAATGTTTATCCTTATATTGTATTCATGTGTATATCTAGGTTTTGCAACATGAGAGAATTTATGTCTATATTTTTTGTGAATGAGAACATACCTTCTGAAATTTGACTTTATATTCCTTTCAGTGCTATTATGGCATATAGCTTATGACTGGAACCTGTGTCTGTATTAAAGTCAAAGATTTAAAAAAATGTAATTATCAATATTTTTATCTCCAAATTTTCATCAAGACTTTCCAATCATTAAAACCATTTTCAGGATACGAAACTGATATGTCAATAACTAGAAGTAACTAATAATAGTTTTGCTATATTGTTAGGTGTAAGACACTAAATTAAAAAGCAGCATGAAAACTGATTATTTATATCTTGAGTTACTGAAATTGCTCTAATACATGTGTTAAAGAATACAGCATGATTGTAGGAATATAAATTGTAATTTCATTTAAATTCTTGTGATTTCCCTTTGAAAAATGACAATGTCCTAATCATTTTAATAACTGTTCTGCAATATACAGAAATATAATAATATAATATAGAGACAGTTCTGTCTAAGATATGAAGCAGTTTACACATCTGTGATATAACGACAGTTGTTATATAATATAGGCACTTATCAGGGAGGTACCTGGAGTGCTGTATTTGAGGGTCCCTGGGACTCATACTCTTAATTTTCAGGGGTCCTGGACTAGAAAATTGGGGTCCCAGACACTTCAGTAATATTATTGATACTGTTATTGTATTGTGTATCATGATCATCACATTCTTACAGTAATTAAATTGCAAATGATACCATAACCCAGCTAGTAGCAAACTCACTAATAACTTATTGTTACTTGATTGGAATTTTTACAAACAGTATTTGGACCTTTTCTGCATCCCTGTGGATGAGCTAATACATTTTGTTGCATCCATTGTCAATTTTTTTAGTATAGGACGCAGGAATTTGTGTCCTGTAAATCCCTGATTTATACAACCCTGCAATTGAAAAATGTCTATATTGTCCTGTGATATAAATGTTGATATCATTCTGTGACATAAAGACACTTTTCCTGCCCCATTATTCAAAGCCTGTTATTTATCCAGGGAGATGGAAGCATGTTAAGCTGTCATCCATGTCAACTTGACCAACATGCAGCATTGTTAACTCTAGCTTGGCATCCATGTTGACATCAAGGTAAATAGACACACAAAATGTTTACATCGAGGAGACAAGAAATATTCCATGTTTACTTTTAGATCGGAGCAAATCCTCAAAGAAACGGCTGTCTTCATTGTAACTTTGTGCCAGTAACAGATGCCTATTGTTCTGGACGTTCAGCTACTTAACATTGGATTGGGCATGCAAATTTACATTTCACTTTATATGTGGTCGAAAATGTGCACTGACTTGTTCAAATTTTGAACAAGTGGAACTGTCACAATTATTGGGTGAATCTTTAAACAGACCAGATATTGTCTCATGTAATGTTTATCTAGCATGTTTGAATACATATAAAAAATAATTGCATTAAAGGGAAGTTTACTTCATCATGTCAGAACAAATCTGGATCTATTTGGCTTCAAAATTTGAGTCATGTAACCAGCAAGCTAATGTATAATCTTGAGGATATTGAATTAACACATGCTTCTGGCCTTTAGCGCATTTAACTAGTGCACAGATTCAAGCTTGTCCCCATAGTTTAACTCTTTATACATCCTGTGGCAAAAAAATAAACACAGACAGTATTTCTTCTGTCTGGCGTTCATTTCTAGTTTATATCTTGTAAAAAGTGTCATTTGTGATAAAAAGATGCTGATGCTGTCAGTAAAGTATCCTGCCATGATACTGCTCTAAGATTGAGCTTTGTCATGGAACTTGAATACCATCTGTACATCATCAAATTAAGTATTTCATCTTTTTGCTGAAAACATAAATTCACATTTTCAAGTATTGATGATGAATGTTTTGGAATAAACATAAAACAATTTTTAGAGTTGTTTTGTTCTTACTAAGATTTGTTTTTCATTTTGTATTAAAGTGTTTGAGTGATGAAGGCTGAAACCTGATACCTACTCCATGTTGTGTTCTATCTGCAGTGACTGCTGTGTGAGGTTGTCTCCCTTGTGTTATCCAGCCCAGTACTTCGGTATAGATAGTTGTACATTACCACAAACTCAAGAAATTGATTTTTGGTCATAATGAAGTCAGATGGGAGCCTGTTTTTCTGTAAATGAAGCTACGTCCTTTTATCATTAGTAGAATTACCAACCTTTTGCAAAGAATGCTGATTCACGGATGTGCAGTGTTGCTGGAGTTAGTGAGTGAATATTGCACCACATCAACTGGAAGTTTGAACATTGAAAACATTAGAACCTATCTTCACAAGTTAACTGTTTTACAGTTACATATTTATTTTGGCAATAAATTATTAATGTTTCAATTGCATTTATATCTGTTTTCATACCAAAGAACTTCCAAATTTACCTTCACAATTATTTTTGTAGATAGCTGCTGGTCTAAATTGTCAACAATAATGTCAAGCACCATGTGACAGAATATTTAGTACATATATCTCCTTAAAAATTCGGTGGAAATTATAGTCCTTCTTGGATCCACTTATTACTGTACATGGAAAAATGACACGGAAAAACATTGCTATATTTCTCAAAGCAATCTTAGCATGGAATCTGTCTTACATCTGTTACATTAACATGTAGGTAGCATTAAGATTTCTTTGTGAAACAGGTTACTTTCATCGTGATATGGTGGCCAAGACATTGCAGTTTCCCAAAATATGATCGTTTAGCTGTATTCATCACACATGTTCTGGAGGTGTGAAACATCTGTCGTACATTGTGTAGCACCCTTTATGGATGTGGTTTTTCTTTCGGGCAGGGGACATTCCCTGGTGGGGCGACATGCATTGTGTAGCACCCTTTATAGCTGTGGTTGTGCTCTGGGGGCAGGAGACATTCCTTGTTGGGGGGACATGCATTGTGTAGCACTCTTTATGACTGTGCTTGTTCTGTGGAGGCAGGGGACATCCCCCCCACTGTGGGGGACATACATTGTGTAGCATCCTTTATGGCTGTGGTTGAGCTGTGGGGGCAGGGGACATCCCCCCACTGTAGGGGACATACATTGTGTAGCATCCTTTATGGCTTTTTAGCAATATTCCAGCAATATCACGGCAGGGAACACCAGAAATGGGCTTCACACATTGTACCCATGTGGGGAATCGAACCCGGGTTCTCGGCATGATGAGCAAACGCTTTAACCACTAGGCTAAGGTCCTTTGTGAGGTAGTCATAGTCTGGCTGCATTGTTGTTTTTTGTATTGATTTCACTATTCTTTCCAGTTTGCCCGACTCTTGGAATTTGCTTAGCAATTTGCTACTAGTTCCAAGTGCACATCATTGTCACAATTAACTTTATCGAGTTGTGTCCTTCATCTATGCCAGGATCTGCTGATCCATAGGTTCAGTCTTCAAATCTCAGATTTACTCAGATATTAATCCTTAGTCTGTCAGCACCATCTTGAGTTGGCACACACCCAAGGTTTAATGGATTAGGTGGTTAGATTCATTATTGACGTATTGCTGTACGGTTCCAAATTCAGTTGAACAAGGTTAACTCTGCAGGTAACCAGATTCTACGCAGTATGTTATATCCTAAGAAAAGGCATATGTGGCAGGAGTAAACATTTTAGTTTTCTGGTTTTACAATCTTTAACTTGATAAAACTTAAAATAATGACAAACTTTATAGATGAACAACTTCTGTATTCAGGTGATGCAATGTTCGGATAAAGATTCTTGTATCATTGTCAAGCAGGTATACAAGAATCTGTATCGAACATCTTTTCACCTGAATGAAGAAATTGTTCATTCATAAAGTTTGTCCTTATCTGACTCTCCAACTTCTAAACATGGCACTCAAAGAAGTTAAAACTTAAATAACAGATGCAGAAATGATCAAAATGCATACTTTTGAATGAAAGCAAGTATTAACTGAAATTATTTATCGTTAAACTCTGCAAGTCATGACATATTATTTCAAGCACCTGTGTGAGTCATGCAAGCTTATTGCATTGTTAGGTCACGATGACATGTTCAATTTCACCTTGGGTTCAGTATGACATTATGATTATTCAGTCATTGTGCATGACATAATAGGTGACAGCTGATAGCGATACAGTTGTGGAGCAAATTATCGTAGTAAATAGTTTGGTTGGTGATTTGTCATAATGGAATGTTTCTATGAACATATTGTGAGGGAAAGATGTTAAATTCCTGTGTCACAGTCAGAAATTCTGTGTTTTTATGTGTTCATCTTGTGAGAGCTGAGAGCTAATGCTGTGATGCTGTGTTACTTTGGTGAAGGGGGCGGTGGGGTAGCCTAGTGGTTAAAGCGTTGGCTTGTCATGCCGAAGAACCGGGTTCAATTCCCCACATGGGCACGATGTGTTAAGCCCATTTCTGGTGTCCCCCGCCGTGATATTGCTGGAATATTGCTAAAAGCAGTGTAAAACTAAACTCAGTCAGTCAGTCAGTACTTTGGTGAGGCGTATGTGCTGGTGGTGAAACCTTATCCCATCTGCTATGTATATTTTGTTCTGCCTCCTCCACAGTTGGCTTCCTCCTATTGTTACTGCATTATTAGCAGTGTCCATTGTTATGATTACACAATGATTATATTGTTGTTGTTTATCCCTTTAATGCATTCCCTCATGTTGTCTTACTTAATCCCTGTTACATGTATATAAGTCGGGTTCTGTACTGTATTACTTTACTCTTGCTTGACAACAATAAAAGGATCTATACCGAAACGTCACGCCATGATAAAATATAGAAGTTGTTATCCATAAAGTATCATACTTTTCTTGCCTGTCAGGAATCAATAACTCTGGCAATTTGTCTTTTGTCTCTGAAATGAGTGAGTGAATTGGGTTTAATTCTGTTCAACACTTTTTCATCAATAACACACCATGTTAACATGGACTGTTATGAGTGAGGACAGGTGGAACTGTTGACATGTGTATAGGTGAGTGAGTTAGTGAGAGATTGCGTGAGTGAGTGAGTGTGTGAGGGATTTCAGAGGAAACCCATTATCTGCTAATTAATGAGCTTATTTAGGGAATGCACTATCTGCTTGGCTCAACCATGGTTAATTATTATGAGTGGATGAGTGATTAGTTCTTCTGCATTTTTTAACAATATCAAAGCAATATGGGTACCCTAAAAACTATGACAATTTGCAACCAAGGAATAGAACCCAGGTTGTGGTGCATAAATGATCCACGACCAACTTGTCTTCACTGCTGTAGAAAGCCTGCTTGCATGGAGGAGTTATGGGCCTTGATTCCTCAGCTTAAACAGGACCATGTCAGCTCCCACTCACAACCAGCTCCTTCACTCATAACAGCTGTGCATTCAACCTAGCCTGGCTTTTGACACTAGGTTGCCCTAACCTAGCCTCATGCTAACTGATATAATATGACTGTTATTTACACAACATTATGTTTGTTTGCTTTCCACCAGTTGGGGTTGTGCAGTGGCTGACTTTGTGTTAACTCAGTCTAACATTGGACAATGATCTTGGTGACATATATTTGCACAATTTCGAGGGCCCATATGAATAAGAATGACATTGTCATGATTTTGTTGTTTCTCGAAGATACTAAACAAGCACAATATCTATTTATGTGGCCATAACAGCTAAAAATGATACATGATAACATATTTTGAAAGCAACATGGTACAAAAAGGAAGTGAATTTAAAAACTTTAAAAATCCAAATCTGTAATTGTTTAAGTCTTCCAAAGCATATTCCTCATGGGCCTCATTCATTATCAGATAAAAAAAGACTGATTTATGAATTATTCAACATTGGAATGTAATTTGCAGGTTATTTACATCTGGGTTAAGCTGACACTTGATCATGAGACAGATTTCTTTGCGAGATATTTGATGAGCAAATGTTTCAGTATTTGATGAAGATCTGCAGATTTGATCAGCCCCTGCGAACTCTGGGAAACTTGAGTGCCAAATGGCATATATACTACCTGCAAAGTAAAAAATGGCACATGAAGTTAAATGTGTCAAACTTTGATGTCTTGAAGTAGCAGGTGTCTCAAAGTAAGAACTGGCTTCCGTTGTACTCCTTCTCTTAATAAGTCATCAGTTTGCAGATGTGTCGAACCTTGTAGTATTCAAATCAAAATAATTATGTAGGTCGCTTCAACTTCGACGCTTAAGTTTTTTACTTTATATGCTCTGATTAAATGATTTGATGACAGTTAATTTTCTACTTTTATGTAGATCATTGATTTAGGTTTTCACAGTTCACAGGAGTACACTCACTTCCTCACTCACTCACCAACTTGCTCACTCACTCACCCTCAGACTCACTCATTCACTCACCTACTTGCTCACTCACTCACCCTCAGACTCACTCATTCACTCATTTGCTCACTCACTCATTCACTCACCTACTCACTCACCTACTTGCTCACTCACTCACCTTCAGACTAGCTCATTCACTCACTTACTCACTCATTTGCTCACTCATTCACTTATCTATTCAGTCACTCACCCTCAGACTCACTCATTCACTCACCTACTCACTCACCTACTTGCTCACTCACTCACCTTCAGACTAGCTCATTCACTCACTTACTCACTCATTTGCTCACTCATTCACTTATCTATTCAGTCACTCACCCTCAGACTCAGTCATTCACTCACCTACTCACTCATTTGCTCACTCATTCACTTATCTACTCACTCACCCTCAGACTCACTCATACACTCACCTACTCACTCATTTACTCATTCACTCACCTACTCACTCATTCGCTCACTCACTCACTTACTCACCCTTCCAGGTGTTTCAAGGGGCGGTGGGGTAGCCTAATGGTTAAAGCGTTGGCTCGTCACGCAGAAGACCCGGGTTCGAATCCCCACATGGGTACAATGTGTGAAGCCCATTTCTGGTGTCCCCCGCCGTGATGTTGCTGGAATATTGCTAAAAGCGGCGTAAAACCAAACTCAGTCAGTCAGTCAGTCCAGGTGTTTCAAACACTGCTACTGATCAATAGATGATAGTGTTCCTATTGTGATGAATGTCATCATAATGTGATGAGCTGTTATCAGCTGTCACGAAGGTGTCAACATCCACAGCATCTACAACATGGCTGACACTATCACTATTTGTGTTCAGATTAGATGTTAGACAGTCTGCTGATAGCCAAGCTGTAGCTGTTCTAATAAAAGCCCATGTGATTTTACAGAAACAGCGATCCACTTACATTTCATAATCTGAGAATGATCAAAATGGAGATCTTAACATTGTGAAGAGTACCGTATATGACCGTCTATAAGCCGAATTTTGAGGACAAAAAAAAAGCAGTCTGTAGAAGGGGGTCGGCTTATCTAAGGCTTACGCTTTCGTGAGACTTTTTACCAGGGGTAAGAAAACAACATCATATCACTTCGCGAGAACAAACAACAGAAGACGACTTTGTCAGTAAAGACGTCAAATTTGCCATTAAACATCACTATACAAGATTATTTACCTTTTAATATAACTATTGGATAAGTGAGTGTAGTTTGTAAACATAGTTTATTTTGACAGGTGACTGGTGAATAATAGTCTGTCAAACAGACCTTAATACTGATAATTAATAACTGGCAAGTCTAGATTGCTGCAGTTTTGAAGAAAATCTTGGGGGCCCTTTGGTATCTAAATTTGGCAACAATTTGCTATAATACATTTTCATTTAAAAAACTAAGTCGACTATCGATAAATGAGTATGATTACTTCTGAAATGCTTAGGCAATGTCGTTTATGCTCATATCATCAACCACTGGTTTACCAGACTTGCCAACTGTAACATGAAACACTCTCACAAACATGTTGAACTTCGGTGAGGTTTCAACCCAGATGTGGTGGGTCAAGAAACATTATGCACAACTAGAGTGAGTGAGTGAGTTTAGTTTTACATCGCTTTTAGCAGCAGGGGCGGATACAGCTTTTTGAGAAAGGCGGATGCACACTATTGACAAAAGGAGGGTGCACACTTCATTTTCACCCGAGTTTCAATGGTCATTTAACAAACTTTCAGCACAAAAGGGGTGTGTGTGTGTGTGTGTGTGTGTGTGTGCGCACCCCTGCACCCGTCCTCTGGATCCGCCTATGAGCAGTATTCAGGCAATATCACGTGAGGGGTGGACTGACACCAAAAATAGGCTTCACACATTGCACCCATGTGTTGAATCGAACCCGGGTCGTCGGAGTGATGAGCTAACGCTTTAACCACTAGGCTACCCTACCACCCCATACACAAGTAGATGATCACAGTAGTTGTTAAATACATTGTTGACTTTGGCTTTAGGTGTACACACATTTATGACAGAGATTAAGTACTCCTGTTATCCCACCAGTCCTGGTACTTACACAATGTGTTAGTCACAGTACCCAGGTCTAATATGTTAAAGATTTGCTAATTTATTCATTGTGTGTGATCGATTATGCCAAATCAGCGAAACTAAAATGCATTAGTATGTAACCTGATTCACAAGTAGGGTTCAATCTGCATTATGTTGCTGATGGATTAAACATTGTGATGTAAATGGAGATGGTGAAGGTATGCACAGAATCTGAGGATGCACGTGGAGTGACATAGTTCACATAGCAGCTGAAACAGCTGCACTAGATCCACTGATAACTTCACCATGGGTTGAACTGTACCACACATTTACCATGTTATGTAGTTCCTCTGTTAATCGCCCAGGGACTTATTTCTCACAATGATAGTAGCATCATGACTTTGTATTATATTAAGGTGTATGATATGAATAGTATATGAGTTATGGCAGTCTGATTTCGGGTGCTCAGGGCACAATGGCTGCTTGTTGAAACAGCACAGAACATAATTCCTCTTAGTAATCATAATTTTATCTTTGTACTATGATTACCATATTGAACAGTGTGTTGGCCCTTATAACCATTAAGTTAATTTCCAGACCTGGGAACCGTTGTACAAGGTCATCTTAGCTCTAAGGTGGCCATTACTCCCATACCTTAACTAAACCTTAAGATAGTCTTAATGCTAAGGTTGTTTTGTACAACAGCACCCTGGGTTTCGTTGTACAAAGCGATCTTATCGCTTAGTTACTGTTACTCCCATACCTAAACATAATTATACACTAGATAGTCCTGGCGCTAAGGTTGTTTTGTACATCGGTACCCAGGCTGTTATTAGATGTGGGAGAGTGTGAAAGGCTCTCCCATAGAGACACTGAGAGTAACAAGAAGTTAGGGATTAGTTTCATAAACTTAACATTATTTAAAGGTAATGGGGAGGGATCATAAGGTGTGGTTTGAATAGTAGTCTGTTACAATCCTTGAACCATGTTCTTAATCTGGTCTGCTCTTCCTGTAATGCTATATTCCTTAATGAAGCAAGTCTAGTTTTTCTACAGGTTCTGAAAAAACCTTACTGAGGATCCTTTTCAATTTTTGTATAGTTCATTTTTTCTGTCAAAGTTATATTTTCTCAGAAAATACCTAAACAGTGGCAGGCTGTGACTAGGAGAGATACCATATTTACCATCGTGGCATAACACTGTTTGGGTGCTTTTATATCCACTGAAAATAAACATGTGGTGAATTCAACCTGTGCCAGAGGTAAGACAAGTGATGAGTCGAAACACTCAGCTACCGTGAGTCGATGCAGTGAGGAACTGTCTATAGCTGTGTACAGTGGAATAACGGCCCTGTAGTTGTTGAATACGGTAATTAATGAATTGTCCAGATGGTTCCTTGTTATACCACGGTGCAGGTTAATGGATCAGCCGCAAGTTGGTAACACTGTATGGAGTTTTTGTCATAGTTTTGATCAGTTATGACATACACTGATGAAGGAAGTTGATACAAATGAGCATCTCCTTTGCTACAAGTCTGTTGTGTTTCTTGCTTGAGTGGCGCTAGGTTCGTGTCGAGTATCTGCTGATATACCACTACCGTTGTGTACGGATTGTTGTGTGTTTCAACTTTGAGGATGGAGTTGTGATTTCCTGTGTAGTGGTTTGTATGTTGAAAGGAGGAAGTGTAAGTCTTAAACTGGAACATCAGATTCAGATTATTTTGTATTTGAGGAAATGTATCTCACCTTATACTGGAAAACAGATTCAAGGAACTAGTTATTATTAGAAAAAGTTATTTCCAAGACAAGGCAGAGTATAAGCATTTATAATTTTCTCAAAGTCCTTTTGTATTCTGCATCAAAGTAATATGTATTCATCCGTTTTACAGAAGTTTTTCTTACCCTCAATTTATATTGAAAGGAATTGATGCAAAGTTTTTACAATAAGGAAATATAAACATGGAAATGTGATGCTTTCAGCTTCTTCAGAAGTACTGTTACAATATACTGTAACCATGGTAACATCAATCCTAAAACAAGCAAGTAATCTTCCATTCAGGGCTTGTTAGTGTTGATTTGCTTCTTATCATTCTAGTGGCTGTGAATGCACATTTGATGAGTGTGGAGATCATTTTTCGTGTTACTTATGTACAGAGTAGTCCTGCAGACAAATGTCTACTGATGAGCGACATTGACTGGCGGGGAAATGCAGATAGCTCTGTCTAATGAATCTGCATAATGAAACAATTCGGAAAACTATGATCTTAATCCCCTCTGTGGCAAATTGTTATCATGGTGTGAGTGGTTTCAGGAGAAAGTTATAGAATATACCGGTACTTATAATGCTTCAGTAACAATAATAACTTGTGATTTTTGCCACAATCTGCAGTGTAAATAGACATGATATAAACAACAAAACCTTTTCCTCAATGCTCAAAAATATACAGAGTCCATTGTACAATTGCAGCTACCAGTATATAAGCTTGCATTTAAGAAATGTGATTTGGCCTTTAATTTACTTAAATGTGAATTGGCCTTTAATTTAATTTGTCTTATGAGCCAATGTTGTCGACTGATTCATGGCTCGAGGATAGTGTTTTGGTGGTATTGAGTTAATACTTTCAGTGCTAAACTGCTGTATATTCCCTGTACTAGTACATCATCAATCATCTATAAGTATAAAAGTATTTTGTTCTGGACCAGATGATATAAATCCTACTGATTGATCACCGGTGTAATTCTTCTCTCCGTCAACATCCAGTGTCACAACATGTAGGCTTCTTTAACACGACATGTGTGATATCTCGTATATCTTACCTCCTTATATGTTTACGAACTATCCAGGTAGTAATCTGTCCTGACATTATACGATACAGGAATTTGATCTAGTGAACAGCGTCATACCTGATTAGTCAGGCTGTGAGCAGGAAAGACGGATAATACTGGTCAACAACACACAAGTGTATAGCAATCTTGATCTGATTCATGACGTTAGTTTCGACTTGATTCCCAAAGGGTAGCTGCTATTGTTCAAGTCAGCACTTCTTGAGTTCCCAATCCAAGTTGTATGAAGGCTGTCAAAAATACCAAGTAATTATTCTGGCCAAGTGAGCATGCTGAACTGTAAACTGTGAAAAAACGTACTGACAATAGCCGTGACTGATGATGCATAAGTCTACAAACTGACTGGATTCTGTTTATTGTGTGGTTTTATTATTCTTGATACAGGATTTCCTGAGAGCTGTATAAGGATCTGTTTGCAGTAGTGACTGTTAGTGACAACTGGGATTTTATTGTATGCTAAGGAGTTAAGCCTTGAGGATTTTGGTGTGCGGATCGATGCTAGTGGTCGTCCAAGGTTAGTGTGGACCTAATTCCTGTGAAGGGTTTACAGTAGCCTCTGGTCAGCTAACAACATTGTTTGGAGACCGTTCAGAGGAAAATGTCGAAAGAGAATTCTAGCGCGGATGTGGAGGAGATATTAGCACCATATAGGCAGTCAGCACAATTGGACAAGAAAGGTAAACATTGTTTCCGGAATAATAAGACTGAACTATATCAATGAATTGTTTATTTTCTGTGCATGCAATACTATAACCTCCTGAAGTAATATCTGCTTCACAGACTGTATGTCAGTTCAGGTGTGGAAATAAGTTATATAAGGATAGGATTGAGGACCAAATCGGACAGTTCACAAATATTGAATTATGCTGGTATTGCATAATATCTGGCAATTTGTCGAACTAATAATGATTCTCTGTCTGTGGCTTTTATCCAGAGCAAAGTCTGCTCTATTGTAATCATGTTGTAACATGTCAGCCAGCATGGAGGTGAACAGTAACTTGGAAGAGAAACTGAATATTATGTAACTCTTTTGTCTGAGTTGAAGGTTTATGGATGAATATTTGAACAGGCTAATTTTCTTTTTTCCTTCATGTTCAATATGCTGATACATGTAGCAAATTGCATGATGCATGTTGGTAGGTAGGGATGTTGTCAGACATGTCTAGAGGTAAATTGAAATGGCTTGAAATCCAAGTGAAAAGGACAGTTTTACCCCCAAAAGTTGCTAAAGTAATAATTAGGAATAAATATTTCATTACCTTTTAAGTTTGATATTGGTGCAAGTAATTCTTAAAGCAAGAGCAAATGCAAGTGTGTGTGCATGCATATGTTTTTGTCCATGCATGCACCGTGAGTGCATGCATGCATGTGTTAGTATGTGATGCTGATGTTTCAGTGTCGTATTGCTTCTGCAGTTACTTATCCCAATATGCAGGAACTGTTAACATGGTTAAAGAATGGATAAAAGATCCTCCAGGGATGTGTTGTATTCATGGGTAGAAAGTCACACATGAACCTAATGCATACTTAATGAAGGCTTTTATTGCTATTTGCCTGTCAGAACTCACTGGTTTCTAATACTGTGAATATATATCAGTTGGAATAACCAGTTCAGTCTTTCTTCTCTTTCTCTTGGAAAGTCTTCATCCCAGAATAACTTGTCTTTATGTTGGCAAACCTTCTACACTGCTTGCACTTTCAGAAACTGTGCCCCACATTGTCAAGATGGTGAATGCACATCAAAACTTCGTTACTGGCTTGTAGGTGTGATTTAGTAGTGACTGCAACATACCGTTCATCCATGTGTAAATTGACGTCTGCTCTTGTTACATGTGACCAGCAGCTGGTGGAAGTGGGTTTGGATTCATTAATACCTGGTTATAATATACATGGTAATGGTTTAATCATGGCATTCTGAAACGCATTGTGAGATTGTTGTCATAATGAAGGTACTCTTTGTCATGCATTTTCACATACTTGTCTACAATCCTAATGAGCTATGATGGTGTTCTAGCACAGACTTGGTGTGAGGCTCTGTAATTTGGCTGATGGTGTGTCATTTTCCCCAGATCATGTTTGTTGTTGCTTTCAGTCACTGGTTTGGCTAGTCCCTGTTATTTACAGGCCTACTAAAGACCCATGTTCGATGCCTAACAGGGTTATAGTGTAAAGTTTATTTCCGGTGTCCCCTGCCTTGATATTGCGAAAAAAGTCCTGTTTGAAATTACTTGAATATTCTTCAAACAACATTCACTCACTCATTCCTAATGAACCTTTGTAACTTATGTCGATAAGAAATACAAACATGACGACGCATGTAACGACGCATTTCGAACATCTAAACAAGAGTATGGTATACTTTGGATGTAATGTACTTAGTTAGATGGGGTCTAGGGGTGGTGCAGTTGCCTGGAACTTACACATGAGCTTGTCATGTAGACTTGCACAAGTCTCTAAGGTAATAATCAATAGTTTAAAATGATAATTTCTAAGAAATATAAATATTCTCTAACACTGGCATCCTTAGATGTACTGTCCGCTTATCTAGACTTGCCTCTCTGAAGGATTGAATTACTGTACATCCATGGGCTCAGCTTTCAGTACAGCATTGGAGCAAGGCTACTTGTCATTCTGAAGACCTGATTTCACAATACAGTCAAATCCCGATGAAACGAATGCAGGTCTCGAACATTATGCATAACTCCAAGTACCTGTCGGTCCCGACCATTCCCTGTTATAGTTGTCATCATTTGAATACCGGTTACACGAATTCGTCTCATAAATACACACTATGACTAGAGAAGAAAATTTGGTCCCATGAGATTCAAACAACAGCAATCTTGTATACATAAACCGAAGTCAATCAATGAGAAGTTGATTGGTGTAGCAAACTGATCCAATTAACAAACCAGCGGCTCACACCTTTCGGCCTTTGACGGGTGAGTTCAAAAGGCAGATTAGTGATTTTACGGAAATCACTGTCTGTGCTAATTAGACTGGAACTGATAAGGTGCCCCTATTAGTGATAGGGAAATCATTAGATAAACAAATGCTTAGGCGGAGGAATTAGGACTGGATAATCTTTTGTTCTACCCTCATAGACATACCTATGTCTCGAATACATCGATAAGTCGAATTTATTACTTGGTCCCCAGAGATTTGACTCATCAGGATTTGACTGTATTGTTAAAGCAGCGTAAAACGAAACTCACTGACTCACAGAGGTGATAGGGCAACCTAAAGATCTGACGTCAGTTAGTGTCAAGGTGTGATGGTTTTATGTCAAGCCATCAATCACGGCAATATCTTGCCATTATCAGACTAAATATTCTCATCAAGAACCCCGCCTTCAACTGACAACAGAACAAAGGCTGGTGATAGTCATTCATTAGGGGTAATACTTGTCAAGCGACCACCCAATAGTCTTGTTTCCAGGGTCTGTTTTGTGAAAACTCGATGTAGTTGTTTCAACAGGAACTGACAGTTATTCAATGCATCCAGCCTATTTCTAAGTCCCTGCATATAATTATTCACCCATCAGAGTATGATGCAGGCCTGTGTATGTCAGTTGTAGGCACTACTCGCCCATGATTTACAGCCGGTATAAATGTGCCTATATTGATTTGAATTGTCTGGCCCCACTTCTGTTGAAGCGGCCAGTGTCTGGCAATGTAACAGACGTTCTATCAGTAACTTGAGAAACTTGGTACTGGAAAACTTGAATAATTTGACAGGTCTCAGGGGACCAGTTAGTGAGTGTAAGGTATAGCAATTTGATGTGCAGAGTTAGGTCCCTTAGTTATATCAGGATCTCTGTTGGTTTTTTTTAATTTAAAAAATATATCCCAAATTTACCCAGATTAAAATCTGTTTTACACTACGATGATGACCTATAAAATATCAGGTACTCTCTCTCTCCCCTCCCCCTCCCTCTCTCTCTCTTTTTCTCTCTCTCTCCATATATATATATATATATATATATATAAAAAAGCCAAGTTTCACTAAATGATTGGACCAACTCCCTTCATATACCTGAAAGACCTTTTCACAACACATGACAGGAATAGACGATTGAATGTCTTACATTTCTGACTTCTGTTGGCCATGCACAAGCATAAAAGATAATTTATTAGTTCCCTTGTGTATTTACAATCTGGATCATAAACCAGATGGTGTAAAGTAGGCTGATTGTTGGGATTATGCACATAAAGCCTGCCCCTGTGGCTTTACAATAATAAGTCCATCCAGTGTATGATTGCTTTACTTAAGGTAAATCCTACAGTATATTGTCAGCACGATTTATGTGCAGCCAAACTTATTCTTGAACATTGTTCTACATGCTGAAGATCACATTGCAGTGTTCTGTTCATGAATACAGGTGCTTACACATCATGTATTAGCCTTTTTTATTACTCTATTAATAAGCTTAACATCCATATCAATCCATATCATATGAAAAAAAAGGCACCTTAAATTTCAGTGCTGACCTAACATTAGAATGCAGATCTGATAAAGTTTGGTCAGATAATATGATCTGGAATACCTTTTCACTTGGCCACATAATCTATATGAATTTGTTGGCAATTTATTTGGTGCAATGAACACTTAATGCATGAAATATTCTGTATGTCAAAATAGCTTTTGGTGAGCTCATAATGTAAAGATAAGGACCCTTTTAGGAAGATTTTATTTTGTGGTTGTTTTGTATAATAACCTCAGGCCAGACCAATTTTATTTCTTGTTTTACGGATTTTTGTCCTCAGAAAACCTAAAGGCAGGAGGGAAAAAATTAAAAAATAAAAATCACTAGTCAAAATAATTTTCCTTTTAAACACTAGAAGTATTTATTTCTGGCAATTTATGAAGTTTATATGGGGCAAAAAAAACAATCAAACATTTTTTCTCTGTAAGTTTACATTTTTGGCCAATAAAAACGTGAGGATTTTATTTTTTTGAGGGGGAAATTAATTAATTTGTTTTCTTATTCTTGAAAAAATATGACCGGCTGATCTGTAAAACAAGAAATAAAATTGGTCTGGCCTCACCAAGAATAATTCTTTGTACAGCATTTAACCTTGAAGGCAGAAGAGCAATCCCAACTGGGTTATCTGCTAAAAATATAATCACTAAGCAGAGTGTGCCATACATGTATATACATCAAGTGCTGCTGTGTAGATCCTGCCAGGAAACAGTTGATTGGAGCATTAGCTTTTGGTGAACAAGATATCACTATTGGTAGACAGATATGCCCAACAAATAACTGACTATAAACTGTATGATACACGCCATAAATGAGGTCAGATTAAGGTGTAAAATTCAGTGTACTCTAAATGAAACACAACATCACTAAAAACAAACACAAATCAGGTGTTCCTCTTCATGTGTCGATCACATTTCTCTTTTTTGTAAGAAAACAGTTATTGACATTTTATTACCAGAATTGATTCTGGACCTTTTCTGTCTTAAGGTCCTGGAAACGTGGAATTCTTTAAATGATTTGAAAGAGTGTGCCAGGTTGTAACTGAAGGTTCAGATGACAATCTGTTCATTATTGATATACAGTTAGACTCCTCGATTCTTGCAAAGATCACGATCTGAAAGAGATTTGGCGTTTATGGCTGTGTCGATAAACCGATTTTATGTTACGATTATTGAATGACTGAGCAGCAGATGTCCTCATTGGTCACGTTCTGGACAACATCCCTCTGACGCTGTGACAAAACCTGTTTGGCAGATTGGAACACCTCAGATGAAATGTTGCCTGACATACATGGTTCATATTTGGTTAAGAATATCGTGGAGTTTCACTGACGATGCCTAAGTTCTACAGCAGCATGCTGATACTGTCAAAGTCACAGCCTTCTTTGGTAAAACCAGGTTTGTATATTGCTCTTTTGATAAAAGAGTTTGGAAACAATGCCCTTTCAACTAAGAAATTCCATAATTTTCTGACAGATGTATTAAAATGTGAGAGTTATGACAGTTGCGTAGCATACATTTTTGGGGGTGATTGTCTTAAGTCTTAAGGTAATTGCTCATGCTAGTGACAAGGCATAAAACAATATTTGCTTATGGAAATAATTGGGCATGATAACACAGCAGTTTGTTTATTCAGCTAAGAAATAAACCGTGAAACCAACGCATTAAACCCATTAGCTACTCTTCTCCTTATCAAACACAGAATATACTTGTTGTTCTTTATGATCCCACTTTGCCATTGTAAAATCCAACCTTAAAGCTTGGACTGTCGTAATTCTGTGTTAAGGTATGGGTGTTGTAAGCCTCTGTTAAGGCTTGAATGTCGTAAGTCTATGAGAAGGTATGGGAATAGTCTGTCGTACAGACCCTAAAGCAAATATATCCAAGAAAGCCCACTCAAGTCTAGAAAATGTGGCAAGTCTAGATTTCCTCAGCTTCTGAAAATGAAGAAAGTCTCAGGGCTCCTTTTCATTATATTTTATATATTTTTACTATGAACTTTTTTCAGTAAAATATGTTCATTTCAGAGACTAGTTGTTAGTCTAGTATGGGAATTGCACTCACCTTAATGCTGACAAGGCTTTGTACAGAGACCAGATATTGGTATGTGATCTCTGCTTGAATACCAGCACCCAGTTCTCAACCCACTGGCAAAGAGAGAATGCTTGAACCTCTATGAAGATGCATTGAACTAAATATCTACTGTGATCTCAAAATGCATTAAGTCTTTCTAATAATCATTAGAAAACAACACAAGAATTGACAACTGCCTTTAATAACATTGGGGTCCCTAAGCATAACATTAACCTTTGAGACAGTGTGGTTATTAGGATGAATACAGTACGCCTGGTTGCCAAATTTAAATATTTGTTCTTTGTCATTTGATCAGTTTTCCATTTTCCATTTCTTCTAAGAATACAGAATATATGTTTTTTAAGTAGTATGAATCACTGGATGAACTGATATAAAAGCAACACTTCCACTACTTAACACTTGCACTTAGTTGTGGAGCATGTTATGAACACAATCAGCCTGCTTTTTGATATACCTCTGAAGGAGATCAATATCGGTGTCTACCGGTCTGTTAGCCAGCCACACTGAACACAAGAGCACCTTTCAGTTGCACGCTGATCAGCTCTACCTGTCCATTCATTGTGTGTACCCACTCATTCAAACATACGAGTTCAATTTTCCCACAAACTTGTCTAAGTTGGGTGGTTGTGACATGACTCATTGGTTGTTCATTGTATCCTGACTAAAAGCTTCTACAGTGCTTCATTCACACAGGTGTAGTTGTGTATTATGGAGGTCAGAATTTGAAAGGGACATGCTTTGAAAAAACCAAAGACTTGGTTTGTTTTCTCTTGTGTGTAACATTTAGTATTTCACACTGATTGCTTTCTTGTGTGAGGGACGTTATATAATGGTGTAATATTTTCGGTGTGAGTTAAGCTTATGCTCACTTACCTGGTTTGAGATTTTGCGGAATAAAATGGATGAGTGTTTTGGGAACAGCTTGGATGATATTACAGGTAGGTACATTTGTTTTTACCTGTCACTTTTCCCTGTGTTTGGTTTTCTTACCTAATGCTAAGGGTTTACTCACAAAGAGATACAGGATTTATACACTGATTTATGGTTTAGTCACAGAGATCTATGGTAGTCCCAGACAGATATTGTGTTTACACACTGAGAGATAGTGTTTACACACTCAGGGATATTGTATACTTACTGAAAAATATTGTTTACTTACAGAAAGATAAGGGTTTTACTCACTGATAGATATGGGATATAATTGCTAAGAGATGTGGGGTTTCACACTGAGAGATATGGGATATAGTCAATAAGAGATATGGGTTTTACACACTGAGAGATACAGGATATAGTCAATAAGAGATATGCATTTTCACACTGAGAGATATGGGATATAGTTACTAAGTGATGTGGGTTTACACACAGAAATATGGGATATAGTTAATAAGAAGTATGGGTTTACACACTGAGAGATATGGGATATAGTTACTAAGTGATGTGGGTTTACACACTGAGAGGTATGGGATATAGTTACTAAGTGATTTGGGTTTACACACTGAGAGATATGGGATATAGTTACTAAGTGATGTGGGTCTACACACTGAGAGATATGGGATATAGTTACTAAGTGAAGTGGGTTTACACACTGAGAGATATGGGATATAGTTACTAAGTGATGTGGGTTTACACACTGAGAGATATGGGATATAGTTACTAAGTGATGTGGGTCTACACACTGAGAGATATGGGATATAGTTACTAAGTGATGTGGGTTTACACACTGAGAGATATGGGATATAGTTACTAAGTGATGTGGGTCTACACACTGAGAGGTATGGGATATATTTACTAAGTGATGTGGATCTACACACTGAGAGATATGGGATATAGTTACTAAGTGATGTGGGTCTACACACTGAGAGGTATGGGATATAGTTACTAAGTGAAGTGGGTTTACACACTGAGAGATATGGGATATAGTTACTAAGTGATGTGGGTTTACACACTGAGAGGTATGGGATATATTTACTAAGTGATGTGGGTTTACACACTGAGAGGTATGGGATATATTTACTTAGTGATGTGGGTTTACACACTGAGAGGTATGGGATATAGTTACTAAGTGATGTGGGTTTACACACTGAGAGATATGGGATATAATTACTAAGTGATGTGGGTTTACACACTGAGAGATATGGGATATAGTTACTAAGTGATGTGGGTTTACACACTGAGAGGTATGGGATATAGTTACTAAGTGATGTGGGTTTACACACTGAGAGATATGGGATATAGTTACTAAGTGAAGTGGGTTTACACACTGAGAGATATGGGATATAGTTACTAAGTGAAGTGGGTTTACACACTGAGAGATATGGGATATAGTTACTAAGTGATTTGGGTTTACACACTGAGAGATATGGGATATAGTTACTAAGTGATGTGGGTTTACACACTGAGAGGTATGGGATATAGTTACTAAGTGATGTGGGTTTACACACTGAGAGGTATGGGATATAGTTACTAAGTGATGTGGGTTTACACACTGAGAGGTATGGGATATAGTTACTAAGTGATTTGGGTTTACACACTGAGAGATATGGGATATAGTTACTAAGTGATGTGGGTTTACACACTGAGAGGTATGGGATATATTTACTAAGTGATGTGGGTTTACACACTGAGAGATATGGGATATAGTTACTAAGTGATGTGGGTTTACACACTGAGAGGTATGGGATATATTTACTAAGTGATGTGGGTTTACACACTGAGAGGTATGGGATATAGTTACTAAGTGATGTGGGTTTACACACTGAGAGGTATGGGATATAGTTACTAAGTGATGTGGGTTTACACTCTGAGAGGTATGGGATATAGTTACTAAGTGATTTGGGTTTACACGCTGAGAGATATGGGATATAGTTACTAAGTGATGTGGGTTTACACACTGAGAGATACGGGATATAGTTAATAAGAAGTATGGGTTTACACACTGAGAAATATGGGATATAGTTACTAAGTGACGTGGGTTTACACACTGAGATATATGGGATTTACTCACCCACGGATATGGACTTATCACTTACTTATCACACTTCCTGGTAGATATGTGATATTGTTTACAAAAGTAAACTATAGATCCTTTCAAGGGCCTATCATTATGATTCTAGTACAATGACGTTACAGGCACTGTGTACAGCAACATGCTGCTGTGTTTGCAGGAAAGCCTGTGCATTGTAATTTTCCAAAGGTATTTCCCAGCCCTGTTGTTTGACCAACTGTCAGTATTGGCAGCTGGTAATGCATCAAGCAGTGATGCGTAGGACCAGTGTTCCCTGTTATTGATGTGACTGAAACCAGAAAATGTCATGCAGTTATTGTTTCACATGACACTGTTGACTGTGTTTTATCTAAGAACATACAATACATGTATATTGAAATAGATGACAGGGTCAGCCATTTTGTAAAACAACAGAGGTATGGGTGAGTAAGTGGATATTGATCTGAGCCAAATTATGCAGATACTTTCTGAAGCCACCTAATTACTGGTAGGAATCAAGAATCTTCTTACACATGATACATTTGTATTTTGCAGACATTTGGGGTAGTTCAAAATCAAAAATGTTTGCATGACGAGGTTTTATTATCACCCAAGGACAATCTGATTGTTCATCCATGATATATTTAACTCACCATGTTTACACTTAGTGTGTTCAAAGTGATTTTAAAGGAGAAGTATTCTTGGGTAAATTGGCAGTTCTGGTACATTTGATTCATCATTCAATCAAAAAGAATGTGTTATGACATACAATTGTATAACAACTGAAGGATGACAGTTTTACATGCAGAGAATGTCTCTGTTCCCACTGTGCCATGGGAATGCTATTTTTCTTGAATGCAAAGTTTGTACCAATTATGTGAATTTATTCTGGTACAGTTACATATGCATTTAACAGCTATTTGGAGGTTTTGCAAGAAGGAAAAAAAAGAGGTACCTTCCTTCTGATGGGTCGGCCACTTTTTCACTTTAAAAGTGGTAAAATTGTACCCCAACATCCTAAACTTGTCAGTGAGGTAACTTGATGGTTATTGTTGGCATGGTGACATTTTTGGTAGCATGTCACATGGAAGTACGATATGTAACTAAAACCTGACCTAACAAACACGTTAACACTGTGTAGGTCATTGAATGACCCTCCTGAAATACACATTAACTTTTGCATTACCCTCTCAATTTTGTCTTAACAAATAAAGTTACCTGGCGTTTGTTTCTTTCTGTTGTAATGCTGTTTCATCACAACTCTATTAATATTTCTGTATTATTGTCTTTTGATATTTAGTTTTACTCTTTCCTAAAAAAAAGCTGTCCTTTGATGTTGTGTTTATTAAAGTTCAAAATGGATCCTTAGTACCTTATCTTCGTGATGATAGTTGACTTACTGAGGATCTGAATTATGTGTGCCATCGTACCATCATGGCTTCAGTTGTTGGTCAGGTTTTGTGTGATGTATCATGTATATTGTGGACTGCAGTGTCAGCAGTGTTGATTCTCCCACTGAACCCTCGGCTTGGTGTTTCAGATGGGCTTCTCAGTCAGGAACAAGAGGACCTGGTTGACCGAGTGGCCTACCTAGAGAAGAAGGTCACGCAACAGGGAGATGAGATTGTCTGTTTGAAGAGTGCCCTCGCTGATGTCATACGTAGAATCAGTCAGTTGGAGTCTGGTAAGTTGATGAATTAGCAGATAAAGTCATCTGTGTATTCAAAAGTTTGCAGATTCAGTCAGTTGCATTTAGAGGCTGATGAAGTTGTCCAATCTCAAAAGTGCCCGGCCAAGATTGAACTGTCTCAAAACTGCAAACTCTAATGTCAGCTTTAGTAATCTCTAAGGGTTATTTTGACAAAACATAGATAACTTCTTGCATATGATTCTTGCATTAGATAACTTCTTGCATATCATTCTTGCATTAGATAACTTCTTGCATATCATTCTTGCATTGAAATCTAAAATTCCTGACACCAAGAAGTCTGAAAATACTGGTCCCTAGTCAAAGGGAGATAACTCTTGCTTACCTGTTGATTTCAGCTCCCCCAAACCACGTTCTGCCATCAAAGCCTACATTCAGATCACCTCGAAAATCTGCATCACATGAGAGGAAGTCGCACCTGAATCCCCTGGAGAATGTGAACCTTATCTCACATCGAAGCACAACCCCACCACAATCACGATCCTACCACTCATCCAGGAATTCAACCCCACTTAAGAAATGGTCCTCACTGTCAAACTCAGCAGATCTTTCCAATTCACAAATAACTCCAAACAAGTAAGTTGTTTTCCTGGTGTCTGTATATATTATAAGTAAAGCCAGCTGGTAGCTGTACTCTAACCATAGTCAGGCCAGGCACAAATTCCTTACCATCTTGATGATCTTTGCAGTGATTTTGATGTACTTGCACTGGTGATGAAGTCTTTCAATTATCATTCTTTGTGTTTCTGCACAAGGCCACGATAAATTAATTATTATTTTTAAACACTGTCGTCAAAACGCATTACATCATTTCATCATATCCAAGACTCTACAGACACAGAAAGTTTTATTTAATTTTTGTTTATTTATTTATTCTTGGAATAAAAGACATGTACAATGTATATAAAGATGTATAAAGCTGGACACATCAGAGGTTTTTGGTTTTCTTTTACACATAGATACAACATTCGCACACACATCCATGCTATAATAATACAGCAATAATTAATTCACATTGTCAATATTTTTACTGAAAAAGATTTTCATATTGTTTCCGTTTGTTATGGTATTTCTGAAACCTTGCTTTGCTATAATATCTGTTTTTTCTACCTTGCGGTAATAGTTCAATTCTTTTTTAAATACTGATAAATACAATATTCGATTTGTAAGTTTACATTTATAGATATGAAATATAGATAATGAAATTATCAAGTCAAATATAGCATCACAGGATTCTGAAATACCAAATAACACTAGATCACTATGGAACATTCAGTATGATCCATTGAGAAAGATTCTTCCAAAAATATTCACTTTCTCTACATCCCCAAAGCAGATGGAGTATTGATTCTGGTTCAGAGTTACAATATGTACATAGATTGCCAGACACAGAGGGTTATTGTGTTCCCCTTGTTATGTTGCCTCATCATACTTGATGTGCATCTCATCCAGCGACATTTCATGTCCACAGATGTTTTTTTAAAAGCTAAAATGTAAAAAGTAAGAAAAAGTAAAAAATATTTGTAATGAAAATCTAATGATTAATTTATTGTGGCCTTCATAATTCCTATTGACTGATGTCTTATTGTTAAATGTTGTAGGCTTTGCAAAGCATGCTGGTTATTTCTTATCTGCATCATTGTATACATGATGGTCTGACTTTTGTCGCATTAAAAACATGGCTTCATATTATTTTGCAAATCTTGAAAAAAACTTTTAATTGACAATGATTAACATTTCGTGTCTGTACATGGACGTGATCATATTAATTGATCTATATTTTTTTTCAGTTCCCAATCAAGTGATTGATACAAGCATCCTTTAAATCATTATTGAAGCCTTTAGACCTTTTTGATCTGTTGAAACTTCAGTGAATGCTCTCTTGTAATAATAAGCAGTAATATTTTAGACATTAACGGATACCAGCAGTGTTGTCCTAAGAAACTGAGAATGACAATATCATCAGTTATTGGTGACAGCAATGTTGTCATCTTTTATGGGTGACAGCAATATTGTCATCTTTTATGGGTGACAGCAATATTGTCATCAGTGGCAACAATGATGTCATCAATAACAGATAACCTTGACAAGATTCAGTCAACATTGATTTCTGCTCTGCACTGTGTTTAATGTATTCAGTGTGATAATGTTTGTACTTTTGAGTTTGCCTGATAATGCACAATTTGATTACAGGAGACTCAACCTTCAAGCAAATGGTGACAGGTATATGCTTGTTGCACCTTCAAGCTTACATTGGAATGTTGGGGGGCATCTCATAACTTCTCAGACTGTTTTCAAATCAATATTCATTATAATAATATAGAATGCAGTGTTTTTTAGGAAATAATTTAGATTGTAACCAGATCAATTCTCTTGCTATAAAACAGCTGTACATGGTACTTGAAGCATTTTTTTTTCAATAAATGTCAAAATTGTAGTATTGATTTTCATGGTCTCGTCTGGCTTATCTGAAATGTGAGTCATGAATAGGCATTTTGTGAGTCAAGGTAGCTAACGATCGTCAATATTGTAGAATTAAAATGTACAGAAAATGAATTGCTAAGGTTCAGATTAGCAAGAGCTAGTAATCATTGATATTTTAATGAAACATGCATACTTTGACTGGCAAAAGGTGAATATTGGTTGTGGTATTCTGAGCTGTTCTGATTTGCTGCCGTCCCGCTTCACCTGTTATGAACACTGTTCAGACAACCTCCATGGATAGACACCATGGTCTGGTTGCTATGTTACGAAGTGTGCTTCTTCAGCATTATGGTGCAGTCAAAGTTGATAAAACAATTATTGTCTCTGATACAGGTTATGACAGACAGAACATGAAACGGCCTCTGTGACATGACTATATGTGTAATCATAACTGGAATTTGCTGATTGATGCTTGCAATGTCAACCACTGGTTTTCCTGATCCAGAGTGAGTCAGTGAGTTTAGTTTACGCCACACTCAGCAATATTCCAGCTATATGGCGGCGGTCTGTAAATAATCAAGTCTGGATCAGACAATCCAGTGATCAACAGCATGAGTGTCAATCTATACAATTAGGATACGATGACATGTGTTAACCAAGTCAGCAATCCTGACCACCCGATCTTATTAGTTGCCTCTTACGACAAGCATAGGTTACTGAAGATCAATTCTAACCCGGATATTCATGGGTCATCTCTTACGACAAGCATGGGTTGCTGACGATCAATTCTAACCCAGATCTTCACAGGTTCATAAGTGTAGTGAAGGAATGTTATAAACACTACAATATGACAGTTATATCATTTAAGTTAACAGGGCAGGTAAAAAGTGGTTGATAGCAGGAGCAACAATTCTTACATGAATACACATATAGCCAGTAGATGAGTACCACTGAACCATATTATTGTATGTAGTATGGAGTGTTGTGTCCCTGTGTCCCTAGAGAGAAACCTTATCTATTCAAATTGTTATGATAACACAAAATATCTCTGTTGATGATATATCACCATGTTTGATATGTGATTTATAAATGAATGCACAAAATGCTGACTAAGCACATTTTGAAAGCGATGTTTGATATGAGATGGTACAACAGTTATGATGTCATCAGTACAGTCATACTGCATGCAGGAGATGTTAACACTGTTATCATGAACCCATAGGGGGCTGGCAATGGTAATGCATGTCTATACTGTTACTCTGATACTAAGAATTATGATAACAATTCATTTTTAGCTCATGGGATCCAAAACATATAAAGTGGAAAACCCTCCTTTATTTTCCTCACAGTAAATGAACTGGAGTATTTCTAAATGCAAAATATAAATTTAATCCCTCTCGCTAACTTGATTTGATTTTGGTGCAGGTTAAGTCTAGATTTAACAGCACTATATTGAAATTTAAAGTGAGACTTCAAACATTACAATTGTTTGATGCCACTGATTCGGACACAATGTGACAATGATGTCACTGTATAAATGCTCAGAGATGGTTATTATGATTTGAAACCTCTGACTGACCAATCAGAAGGAAGTATTATCCAAATTCATGGTGGCATTTGAAAAAATTATACAAAAAAATAATCCATAATATGAGAAATATTCCTGAACACTTGAGATGAGCAAAAGAACTCAATTTTGTTTTAACAATGTGACACCAAAATTCACGATCCATAACCTTATACAAGTGTGTTCAATACTTGAAACGATTAGTACCAATGTGATACACTCTACAAAAAGAATAACACAAGCAACATGATACATACAGAAACGATCAAACCATTCAAGGCCTGTTTGACACAGCATTTTGCCCTGGAAATAATAAGAATAACATAAACTAGATTCCAATGTCTGCGTGTTTATATTCTGTTTGTATCGAGTTGTGGATATGGATTTACTGAAAACTTGACACAGCATCAGGTTTTGTTTGTTTGAATAGAGAAATTTAATCAGCGATAATGTATTTAGCGATACTTGTACATATAATCAGATGCCTCATAAAATGTTAAGCAAGTTTGTCTTTTGCGTTATAAAAAATTTAATATACATCAGTTTTTTTATTCATCACCAAGTTTAAAACAGTGTTAAAACACAGTAGAAGGAAGACAAAGAAGTTCCAGATGAAACATTCAGTATATAATATTTTAATCTTTCAGAATGTTTTTATTAAGTTCTGCAACTTGTATAATTCATATGTTTCTCACTGGCTGTCCGTGCTGCATGTATGTTGATGATATCTGGGCTGTTGGAGCTTGTATATCATTCCTTTTACAATGGCTGTGGCTGATATTGTATGGCAGAAAAATAACAAGCTCATGGTAATCTGTCATTATTGGCAATTACCTAAATACTCAGCTGGGCCTGAGTGATATTTCTAGTGATGTCAAAGATAATTGATATGACTTCCATCAGGGACAGATATGTTGGGATTTGGATACATACTAGAATGTGAAATGGTTACCAGATTATATCAGTTCCAGAGTAGTGAGAATTTAGAGAATTTAAATAAACACAGAATTATTATTTGGTTCTTACTTGTCAGAAGTTTCCATAAATTCATAAATTCCAGAACATTTTTAAAAATTTCCTAATTTTGTTGCTACTAATTAATTAATATGACCAATTGTTAAATCACAATTGTGACATACAAGAGTAAATATTTCAGTGCTTCAATTATATTTTTTTCTTTTGTAGAATGAATAAATTACTTTATCTTATAAACCCTTGTAAATGGTATGAAATAATTCCAATGTGACAATTTTGGTACTGTGAACATTTTCAAATGACAAGGACAGTTAGAGAAATGGTTATGGTGGGAAACACTTGAACATTCCTTGAGAGTTTCACACATGGCTGGGAACAGAAATGTTTAGCTAAGTACTTCAATATAACATAAATGTACTGAAAATAGTTGAAAAATATCTTCTTTGACTAATATAGCATTACAGACAAAGACAGTTTACAAAATATTTAAAAAAAGAAGTTACCATATTTTCCTTTGAAATCTGTTTCCTATTTGATAAGCCTTATAATGAAACTCCTGTCTGATGTTCATCACTGAAAACAAGTCATGTGACAGCTCAATTGGCCTTGACCCTGGATAGTGTGCTATAAATATTCAGACCTGCCCAGCCTCAGTTCAGTTTCCAGCTACCAGTTGCACAGGGAAGTTGAACACAGGCTGCCAAAGTTTCTGAAGTTTAAAAACTGTCAAATTGATTCTGGATAATGTCACACAGCAAGAGGTAGTATTGAAGATGATCACAGTTTTATACTAATGTGCATGTGTTATGTGAGCATGCACTCTTCTTCATAATGCTGAATTCTGTCATGTTTCTGTAAACTAATAATTGTGATATGTATTGAGTCACAGCTATTACATGTATCATACAGCTAATATGACTAATAGTTGCATGGATCAAGTTGCAAACAAAACTGCATGGAGTGCACTAGCTCTCATGCACTGAAGATGAAGTTAGTATAAAAGAACCAGACTGTGACTCTTCTCAAATTTTAGATAATGACCAGGTAATAACAAATTTGTTTAGTATGTTTCATGAATGAAAGTTCTTCAAGTGTAACACTGTTAAGTCAATGATAAATGACAGTGAATCATGTTATTTAGAATGCATCATGAATAAAATTTTAAATGCTGTATAATTTGCTGAACTCAAACACTAAAATTTTCAATGCAGTCTGATGATAAAGACTGTCTGGTCATGATGTCATTATTTAGCTTTGGGTGTTATTTAAGTTCAAAATAGATATTTTGAAGAAGTATATGTGGATGTAGCACACTACTCACAAAGGACTTAAGTTTCAGTTTCCTGTTACTGAGGAAGTACAAGGACAAAATGCTCAAATAATGAGGAACGTTAACGGTTAACGTTTACATGCAAACTTTTCTTCCAGTGCATAATATATTCTAACATGTAAGCTTTATCAATAAATATCTCGATGTTGTGGGTATTTTCCATGTGAAATACTCTGTTAATTCTGAATCAGTGATGTAATGAACATATTTCTGATGATTTTATCTGCTTATACTTTCAAAGTTTTGATTATTTACAGACTGACATGTGGCTGGTATATTGCTGGGTGTAGAATTAAGCAAAAACAAAACAACAAAATAAAATAAATCACCTGGGTATCACTAGTATCATTCAACATTTATATATGATGCATTACCATACTGAACACACAAAGTTATGGATCTTGAAGCTTGGGAGTGCACTATTTCTTTAAAAAATCATAATCTCTAATTTTCTTGTTCCCACTTTTATGTATGCATAACAATGTATTGCCATCTTGTCGTTCAACATATATATCCATGATGAACTAACTCATCGTTCTGTTTATCTGACATGTACACCATTATTGTACAATCTCATCATTTAACGTTTAGACTGATGTTTTACCGTCTCGTCATTCAACATGTATACCAATGTTTTAACATCTAATATATATCAGAGACCATATAATAAATTTGGTCTCTGTATATATACACCAATACTGACCAACTCATGACTTGTATATAAACCAGTGTTGTACAATTCATCATTCAGTATATCCGACACAGACTCATGACTAATGTTGTACCGTCTCACTCCTTGTCGTCATGGTGACTGGGAAATGATATTGTTGATTATTGTTGACGTTATGTGTTTATTCCCATACAGGCAATGTAACTAACCATGTGCAACACTGTACGCAGCTGTACGCTTCCTGCAGCCAATGGCGGTGACGGTGGCCTATGTAATATCATAATGTCTCATCTGTGAATATGTCTGGGACCAATTATTGGCAGCAGTTGCAAAATTCAAACTGAAATAAATATTTGTATGGTTTTTTATATGGGGCAGTTGGATAATGGTTAGATGGTATGACAATTCAGATGAGTTGATCCTTACAGATAGCCAATAATGTGCTGTCATACTGAGTATGACCTATATATGTGACTTGCCAAAACACTCTGATCTCATTTTGATTTCAGCAATTTGGGGAATATTATGAAATATTTTCTACATCTCTTAAAGTATCTCAGAGACACATACAGATACAGATATGTACATACAGTCTTTACTGCTTCAGCAAGAGATATATGAAATACCCATATATCCTAATTCAGTGTATGCTTGGGTTTCATAGATGTGTAGGAAGGAATATTTCTAAAATGACATGCTGTTCTTGAAAATAAATGTATTCAAAAAGTTTGAACTGTTCACAAATGAGACATTTTGGTGTAAACAGTTGCTGTAAACGACCCAAAGGTTTAAAAATGCTCCTGTTTCTTTTATAGACGTAGCATTTCCCACAGTAATCTGAATCCGCGCCCGGTGATGAAGGGGTAAACGCATGTAGATTAAAGCTAGATATACTCACTAACTCTTGTTACTATGGCTACTGGCTCTCTGCTTCTTCAGCACAGGGAAGGATCATACTGGTGCCAACAAGAAAAAGTCCGTTTTCTTAAATGTCAACCAGAAGTAAAGATACACCATCAAAATTATCAAATTTTATGTTTTAGCATTTATGAAAATCAGATTAAATTTTTTTTTATGAAGACATTGTCAGGCTTGAGCAGTAATAAACTATGTAACTTTTTCCTTTGATGAAATTATTTTATGAATTTACAACTCTTTTGTTAAGGATATCATTAGATGATACAATGATAGGGATATCTGTATCAAACCTTTTTGTGTATATATATCCTAACTCAGAATAGTGTTATCTTTACTATGCAAACAGATTCCTCAAGGAACATCATTATAAAGGAAAACAAAGTGTCTGTTATTATCATTTTTATCATATTCACTATACTGAAGCATTATTACATCAAAATACTAATCACAAACTATTTTAAAGAAATATTGAAGATTTGTGTCCAGTTTTCCTTGTTTCCTTAGTCTGTCTACTTGTTTCCTGTGTTTTGGCTGATTTCATGTAAACTGCTAAGTACAGGATGTATTGTTCATGTCTCCATGGATCGCAATAACTAAATGATTCCAACTCTTCCATTCAGATCATAAGCAGGTTTCATTGGTAATCGATGATAATTTTTTATTAATCTTCTACATTTTTGTTATTATTTTTGTGGTTAAAAAAATTAAGGATGGACTTTTGGGATAGAAATGGTTGAAATGCTTATTGTATCTTTACACAAAATTAAATATAAGAGAATGAAAAAGCACCATATCCTTCCCTGTCATTAAGATACTTCGCTTCCTTCACATCAAATATGAATTGATGAAGACATTCTACTTGGATGGTTATTTCACAGTGTCTCGTTTGAACTGTCTCGGGCTGATTTTTATAGTCTTTCAGTGAAAGCCTTTAGAAGGGATTGGTTTCTGCAAGATTTATTTGTTTCAGGTTAATAGGCTGGTAATTAGTCATAGGTTGGGTCTCTTTCATTTCACATACTTTTATGTTTGGTGAACAGTACAACATACTTTGCTATTTTTGTTCTTGTAGGTTATGATGTTTTGAGATATACATACACATCACATGTTATGTTTTGCATGTGCACACATATAAAGTCCAAATAAAATATTGATTTTACACCATTATTTAGTCCAGAATGCATGCAGTGTATGTTCTATTGACAAAAACATTTGGCTTAAATGAACAATAACTTATATCCAAGGAAAACTCAAAGATTCCAATTTCAACAGCCTTAACAAAATCTAACATAAATTTGTTACATTTTGTTTTGTTGGTTCTGGATTTTGTAGATTGTTCTGAATAGTTCAAATCTTTTTTGTAACTGATATATTTTTCTGATCCAACACTTTCAAATTCCAGTAGAATGCATGTAATGACTCCACCAAATCAACCTCTAATTACTATCAACATGTTATGCATGAATATCCCAGCATGCTTCAGTCACGTCCATTCAGACTCTACACACAGACACAACATGCACAATTATGTTCATATTTTACACTGCATATATGTATCATTTCATTTGTTTGCTTATTTTAACATTTATTTTATATAATATGTTATAGACCTTGAATAATTTACAATATATTCATTATTGCATAACAAGAATCGGCTTAACGTTTTAGAAATTTCATGTTAATCAATGGGTAAAGAGAAAACTAGAACAGTTGGTTATGAATATTTATAATCCAAAGTAAATCTTGGAACAGATTTCATAGACAGTCTGGCGCCATCTGTTGACAAAGCATGAAAATTTATCAGAAGCTTATGAACATTTTCATATCGTTTAACACTTACATGAAGCTGGTAGCAGTTTGACTCAAATGGTTCTAGACAGAAACAATCTTTTACTAAAGGATTAATCAAAGCCTGTTGTTGAGAAACACCTTGGAACAAAATCTGGTTTGGTTATCTCCCTTGACTATTGTAATCCATAAGACAGGTGGTAAACTACCCAGTGGTTACTCCTTATAATTGTCGTGCTGAAGATTTGGGTTGTCTCCTCATGGGTACAGCGTTGGAAACTCATTCATTCACCAATCTTGGTCTAAACCCTTAATTTAGTATTTCGAAACAGAGATTGTTATAATAGTGAATGAATGCATCAGTGAATCTTGTGTTAATTTATCAGTGTGGTAAAACAAATGATCCGCTGTGATATCACTTTCAACAGCAGCTCTAACCCAGCCATTGTCTTGATATTATGATGAAGTCTTCATTCTGGAAATTTAGAAAACCAATCTTTTTTTTCATTCATTCTGTTTTCGCTGACAACATTAATATATACCTGATAATGTTTATACCTTCCTTGTTTGCTGTGCATTAACAAGGACAATATACAGTAACATTAGCTAACACTCATACATAAAAGCTGCTAGATAGGAAATCTCGTCTTATCCATATGTCTTTATTTAGCTTAAATTGTCTTTGAGAGGATCACCATCACCATCTCATTTGTCAGTGTGGTGTTGTTTAATAGCATTTCATAAATGTTTTGTGTTCTCACTAGATCAGCACCTAATCCTTTGTAAATTGCACACATTGACATCAATGCAACTGTAAAGACTTATTAATATTCATCTGAAATGTCAGTCGGGCTATTAGTGATATTGTATCGTTAGCATTTATGAGAATTGAGCCCAACAATATATGTCCATATTCATGCAATTAGGAACATGTAAAGTCTTCAGCCATTGCTTGTGAATAATTTTATGTTCATTTTTTCAGTTCTCGGGAACCTGTTTGGAATACAGGTAAGGGTTCATGTCATGTATATTTGTTAAATAATGTAACTGTTTATTTGTTAGACATTACAGTTAGATGTAGTAACTTTTCTGACACCTTTTCAAATTATCAATGATATTGCACTCTATATTTTATATGTTTACACTCAACAAGAGTTATGGTTTGCAAGACAAATATGTATATTGTTTTCAAAATGTTTAATGATGTAGGGACATCTCTTTGTGAAATACATGATTGTTTTTGCAAATGTATTTTTAGCTTGTTAAAATAACGCCTTTTTTATGCATTTAAGCTAAATGAGGTTGAGTTTTGTTTGGACATATTAGAAACTAAGAAGAAGCACAATTGTGTATGCATGCAAGCACTTGCTCATGTCTTGTATCCATTGCTTGAATTCTCTGAGTTGATGTAGTCTGTGACTTTAACAAACAGCCTTGGTTTGGAGAATATCAGGTAGGGCTGGAATAAGCATTTGCGAGACTCTTATAAGCCATGGCTGGCCATAGCTGTATTGGGGTGTCTGATCATAAACATATTAGAATGAAAATTGGAGCAATTGCTGTTGCATTCATGTTTTTGAAGGGCAGTTGGGTAGCCTAGTGGTTAAAGCATTCGCTCGTCACGCTGAAGACCTGGGTTCTATTCCCCACATGGGTACAATGTGTGAAGTTCATATTGCTGCAATATGTTGACATTTAGAAATAATATAGGCTGATAAGTTTGGGGCTCAGACTGTGTATCTGATATATACTAGTATATCAGTGATATCTGTATGTGATATACGTGTGATAGATGTGGAGGCATGTTGCCCAGTGTTACTTGATCATGGTAGACTGTCACATCTGTGGGTGTTTTGTGTCGCTGTTATATGTATATGTATGCGCCCAATCAATTCTGTTCAAGGATGCCTATTGATCTTTGTGGTTGTTCAGTGCAAGAGCTTGCGAGTGTCTTCATTTAAAAATGTTTCTCTTCACTGTTGGAAGTAGCAGATTCTGACTTAGTGAATACTTGTATTTAATATGTTTGGCTTAACAGTTTCAAAACTGTTAAATAGGTCCAACATATTTCTTACAATAGTCAAGGTGACCTAAGGGTATAGTATGTAGTATCCTCATGCATTTTGCATTGTCAAGGTTTGATAGTACTTGAAGTGGCAACTAGATAAAAAGAAAGACTTAATCTACATATGCAAATGAGAGGATGGTACTATCTGCATGTAATCTGCATATATCAGTGGGTTGTGCTGAGTTTTGTTGTTTATTAGTCACCCCCAGTGTTATAGAATAAGTTTCACTACAGACAATCTGTTATTTTGTGACAAGCAAAGTCTGATAAGACGGTGATTTATTAATGCAAAAGAAATGAAAGATATCTTAGTTTAATAAGTCCTATTAACTTGATAATGAAATAAGAACCTGTATCTGTGTCTAAATACAAAAAAATAATAAATTCTGTTCTAGTTTCATCCATGAAAATAAGTAAATAAGTAAAAGTAATTTAATGTGACAATTTTGCTATTACGACTCTGGATCCACTTTTGTTCAATGGGTTATTCCTCCATACATCGAAAATATCAAAGTATTTGTCTTGACTGGTCATTCTCTTGTTCCACAGAGGGATCTAATTATTGCAATAAGTTTAGGTTTGGGGGGTGAACTTAAATTAGATTGCATTGTGGAATCACACCATTGATAACTGTATGAGTCGTGACAGTATTAGTAGAAAGTTCTTATCAGTGTCTCTTTTAGCTGGCAATAAAAACCGAAAGCCTGGCACTCTTTCCACAAAGTGAGATTGGCACTATGACTGTGGTAAATCAGTGTTATTGTATGGGAGTTTCGATCAACTTCGCACAACTTCGCACAACTTCGCACAAAGATCGCTTTGTGGAACAAGGGCCCTTGATATATGTTAGGGATACAGCTTATTGTTGACCTACACACACCAAAAATTGGAAAGTACAATAGTTTTAGTGCTACAATCGCCAAGTGGAATTGAACTGTGTTGTGACAATGTTGATATTACTGTTTAGTGGTAATGCCAAAATCACCAGTGTAACAGGGCCCAGTGTGCTAATTTCCTTCAGGAATATACATTCTTGTTAGCTCTAATTCACACCATAAGTTATTTTTTCAGTGTATGGCTTCCCCAAAAGGGTATTCAGGATTGTGTTTTGTGTTTTTTGTCGTCAATATATTTTAGTTACATTGTTTTCTTTTTGCAATTGCTAGCATTTGGTAAGTGTCTTCCTCCCCAGACTGCTAGTTTAACCTTCTTTTGCATAATTATGTGTGTCTGTTTGGTTGGACTGTCCTTTCCTCTTCTGTAACACAACAAACCTTTAACGATAATAGGTTCTGTTGATTCAGGCTGACCTACATTTCCAGCATGAGGGACATAAAAATGTGAATGCTTAAGATGGTTTGGATTAGAACATTTTGATTGGAACTTCATCTTATAGAACATCTTCATTTGCTGCTTGAATTGTTGTAAAAATGAAAAAAGTAATTCTCATTACCATGGTAACAGTGGTGAGTTTGTATGACTTTATTGGTTGCACTTAGGATTTGGTATTTAAAACACTTGATTCATCATTGCTTTAATGTATGTTTGAGGAACTTAATAGTGAACTGATGATTACTTTTCTGTAGTGACATTAATGGCAACTTAGTGAAACAGTACAGTTAAAAAATGTTTAGAATTCCTGATCTAATTAGAGTGTTTTGTTCTGAAAATAATCAACCCATAATGCTTTTTGCATGTACCTTAAGCAGCTGATGCAAATATTTACATGTTGTAAAAACATGTATGCTCTGAAGTTGCAAGTATCTTACAATAGTTAAGACATTTTTAATATATTGTTTAGATAGTTAAGATATTGATACTTTCTCTGACCAAGTGATCCAAAAGAATTCAGTGATATTGAAGGAGTATTAGATGAAAAGTGTGTTGGGTTGCTCAGTGGGGTGAGCGTTTGCTTGTCAAACTGAATTCCTGGGTTGAACCCTCACAAGGGTGCACTTCCGCTATCTCCCATAGTGTGTCTGGGACAGTGCTAAAGTGGCATGAATCCAAACTCACTCACACATGCAGAGGAAGGATAAGAAAGATTCCTTTGAGAAACTGTTATGAGTTACAATTTGAATAGGATAACAGTTGCTGTGAAATACTGACACAGTTGATGACATCAGTCACGGGCTGCTGAATGCTGCACCATCAACCTTTAATTCCATGCATGCTCATGTGAATGAGATTTGTGAGTGAGTGGTTACAGTTGTTTGGGGTTTTAGTCCTAATGATAAAGCACATGACGAACTAGAAATATTCAGTAGCAGTAGCCAAGTTTGTATTAAATATTACGTGTAATTGTAAACTTGGATTTGTTGTTATTATGTATAAGGCGATTACACCCAATAGTAATTAGCAAATATATTTTACATATACAACTATACATACATACAGTGTTAAACATGTCATCTTGAAATGTCTTGGAATCATTACCATGACCTGTTGAAGTGATGCTTTGCTGCTAATTTCACTATGTTTTCACTTAATGTTGTTATGCTTGATGTATTATTTTTGTGGTGAAACTGGATTAATTTAGTTCTGTGTGTTTTCAGAGAAATGCTTTGGTCTTGTACATAAGTATGAATATCATGCATGTAATATATATATATCATATAATGTGTCTGATAAATGTGTTAGCTATGGTATGATAAGGTCTCTAGGAGGTCAGTTTACCTTTGATGTGACTGATTTATGACTTGGTTATCTCCCCTGTGTGTTTCAGAGGATGGATACCTGAAGATCTACATCCGCGGGCGGCCAATCATGCTGTACGCACCCTCTACCCTCACTGACTACAATCTGTCGAAGATAGGGGAAACTCCATCTGAAACACTGCAGGTGGAATGGGTGTATCCTTCTCTTGAATAGCTGATGTTATCATAGACATTCCCTTTGGCTTCTTGGGCAGAGTTGGGCAATGCATCCCTGATGAGATCTTGTGGCAGAGTGTGTCCAGTTAACCCATTGCTTTGAAAACTCAATGGGGTTTAGAAAGTGGTCAAATGTAACATATATTATGTTTGGGATTACACTTTGTCAGTAAAGTACAGATTCTAGTACTTTTGTTGGATTGAGTCCCATCTGGGAATTGAACCCACACCCACAGAGTCAGGCACCTAATCGCCAGTACACAAAGTCAGCCGCCTAACTCGCTCAACTTGACTCTGCCTGACTCTGAGCGTGTAGGTTCGAATCACGGATGGTACTCAACCTAACAAAAGTACTAGAATCTGTACTTTACTGAGAAAGTGTAATCCCAAATATAACATGTTACATTTAGGCGGCTGACTTTGTGTACTGGCGATTAGGTGCTTGACTCTGAGGGTGTGGGTTCGAATCACGGATGGGACTCAACCTAACAAAAGTACTAGAATCTGTACTTTACTGAGAAAGTGTAATCCCAAATATAACATGTTACATTTAGGCGGCTGACTTTGTGTACTGACTGAACCCATGTTCCTGCTATGATATCGTTGACTGTTCTGCACTCACTCATTCACTCAATGTATTGGTAATTAACAGCTCAAGTGAAGTTTCTGCTTCATGGTAAACTTTGTTCCTTAACCGATCAAGCTATGGTTATCGAGGACGGGATTGTCGTTCCAATCTGTACAACTTACCGACAGGGGAGCTTGTCTACTTCATTGCAGCAGTTGTGGTTCTCTACAATGTTGAAGAAAATATGCAACGCCACTACCTCGGGCACAGCGATGATGTCAAGTGGTAAGAAGGGGAGACTACTCATTTATCAAGATTAAAGTGCAGGAATATTCTTTGTGGAATATGTATCACAAAAGATATAATTTATTCAATTAGTATGTTCTATGTATTATATCTGTGTCACTTATCCATTCAATTGAATTGTGTTTTGTGATGTTAGCTTTTTCAAATACTAAATTTGTTATAATTAACAATTTGAATTTGAATATGGGATGCTTTTTACCAGTACTTTAACCATGCAAAACCCAATTGAATATAGGATGATTGACTTCCATGTCTCCTGTATATACAGAATAATTTAGGAAACCTATGTGTCGCAGTGTATCCCAAGTAATGCATAGTTGTTGTTCGAGGTCACTAAAATGGATTTGGATGCCAGACCCTATGACTTATCGTACAGACACTGATTCTTTGTCTGCTCAATGAGCTGTGGTGGAGTAGCCTAGTGGTAAAGTGTCCGCTCATCATGCTGAAGATCCGGGTTCGATTCCCCACATGGCTATAATATGTGAAGATCTTTTTTGATGTCCTCAGTAGTGATACTGCTGGAATGTTGCTAAAAGCGGAGTAAAGCCATACTCACTCACTCACTCTGCTCAATGACGTATATTTTATTTCATATGGCGCATGATATACTGCACATTTTGCTGATCTGACACACTCATTGACTGTGTTTCCAGTATCGCTATTCACCCTGACAAGATCCGTATTGCGACTGGTCAAGTTGCTGGCCATGACAAGAAAGAAGGAAAAGTAAGTGTGACCAACTGACCATGTCCAAAGAGACAGGGCCAAGACTTAATGCATGTACTTCCTGCAATGTTTCTAACCAATCCCCCAGTGTTCTAAATTAAGCATGAAACTTAAGGGACCTTCACATAACCCAGTGTTACAATTAGAAGATTTGAGGAGACTCATGGTTCAAAAAACCATACAGGGAGAATCTTCAAGGACCCCAACATTCCACTTACTTTTGAACACTGATTCTGACATCACTGTTGTATATACTCAAAAAATACGAACCAATTAAATATACAAAAACTATCATGTTACAATGATAGGAAATTGATTTGGTGAAAATTTATACAAACATTTATTTATTAAAGATATTAAATCTCAATGGTTGAGATGATAGAGAAGTGAGATAGAGAACATCTATTTTATTTCTTTGTCGTATTAAGAGTAATAACAGTGTCATAATTACATGTTCATGATAATTCATGTTAATTGTCATCATAATCATCCAGCTAAACAACTATTGTTGTGTTTGTTGGTGGAAGATATCACCATGTTGATGTTGAACCTCCCATCACTAATCTGTGGCTCATAATACTAGTATGCTTGAAGGGGCTACAAACTGACACCTTAGAAAGCTTGCGTAACCATGGTAACAAATATTCGCTTTTCACCATAGAAATCAAATAGGAATAAATTATTTCTGCTTTAGTCCTTAGAGAATATGTTTTGCTGTACACAAGGAAACATTCTTTATTTTACCCGTACCAAAAGTTGTTGTTTACACATTTATCTTTGACATCTCCTTGAAAGCACATGGTTGATGAACCTGAAATTTTGACAGTGCGATGTCTCTAAACTTTTGTCACATTTTTTTATGTGATTTTAAACAAAAATTACAACTAGGACCTTTCTGCCATATGTTAGAATTTGATAGGAAGTATGTGAAATGTGCAATGAATAATTTGTGTTACACATATTTATATTTTTTTATTTGGCTGTGACATTTGATTTATCCTCATCTTTTGATACTGCATACTGAAAGTAGTACTGAAGAATAGTGAATTCGTTATACAGAGTTCACATTGTCTTCTCCGTTGCACCAGAATACACAATGCCATTTAGAAAGTGGTCAAATGTAACATGTTATATTGGGGATTACACTTTCTCAGTACAGATGTTAGTACTTTTTTGAAAGTATAGTCTCAGGTATAACATACGCTATCAGAAACCTGTTATCGTAGTTCGAATCCTGCGTCGCCCAGAATATGTCTGTAGGTTTTTCAGCACTAAACACAGGTTCCAAGGTTTCAGCTGAGTTTCAACATGTGCAACCTGCGTCTCTTTGGGCTTTCCACCCAAAAAGAGTAGATATGGAGTGATATGACTGGAATACTGTTCAAAATGGCATCACACACAAAAATATTACAAAAATAAGAAATATCCAAGAAAGCTACAGAACCCCATGGTTCACAACTTTTTAAATTCCAGTCTTGTAGTTTTGTTTCATTGCTTCCAACACTTGTTGATATTATGTATCTGGCCAGCACAATTCAGTCTTCCAAGTTATTACGCGTTCAAAATTTCTGTTTTTTTATCTCATTATTGGAGGGCCATTAGTCAATAACGCAGCAGCTGTGATCACAGTCATGTACTGATGGCCTTTAAACGAGTTTATGAATATATATACATTATTTCTATTATGTATGTTGTCCACATGGTATAAGCATCCAAGACTGGTTATTATAGTCCATTATAAACCAGGATATATGTATTCATATTAGAGTATATTTCATACAGATACCATGTGAGAAATTGCATCTATAGAAATTTAATGGAATGTGGTGAATTCATAAATTCTTATGCTTGAACTTACTGAGTTTGACTTGTCTTTTCTTTCAACGAATCTTGGTGGGATTTCAGAGCAGATTTTATGGAATGGTACCAATGCGTTTCTGAGTTTGAATGTGAAACTGAGTTTTTTTGTTCAGATGTCGCTATGTTCCAAATCTGTCATTCTCAAATATTCATGAGAGATAGAAATAGCAACAAGATTCTGTGTTGCAATCTACATAAAGATGACCATTCTTTTAAAAGCTGATAAAGCCATGATAGTCAATATATTAAAGAATAGATACATTTTATCATGTATATGTTGAAATGACAATTTTGGTATCTGATATTATCCTTCAACCATCCAAGCTTGACATTTTCTAGACACTGTAACAGCTGCAGGGGAATTATGGATTTTAAAAACTAAAAAAAATTGTTTAGCTGATATGAGACTGTTTTGAGGGGTTTTCATTCCTTCTGTGATTCATCTGAAATGTTTTATTAATATATCTAGTGCAGGGCTTGAAGCCCAGTAGGGGAACCTGGGGCACAATAAGTCCCCATCAACCAGTGCTTGTCATAAACAACGACAAACTGATCAGGATGTCAGGGTCGGTGACTTGGTAGATCACATTTCATCGTCCTCCAACAGAGCGGATTGTTGATCATGATACTTAGTATTGATTTGTCTGGTGCAGACACGCTTATTTACAGACTGTTGCATACAGCTGAAATATTGCTGCGTGCGGCATTAAACAAATACTTACTACTAACTTGTGAATTTGTGACTGTAATCCACACCAAGTTGACATCAGTGAGATGACTGGATACTATAATGTAAGGCAGTGTTAGGCCTGCCATATTCATAACTGATGCCTTATAAAGAAGGACATTTGACGAGTGAATACAAGAGAATTGTCAAGATATTCTGAGAGTAAATATACATGACATTAAACAAAGACTTACTACTAGTGCTGTGATGATTCATCGATACGCATTGATACAGTGAATCGATACAAAGTTTTACAGTGTCCTATATCCCAATATGATACTTCAAAAGGGCCACGATACATCGATTTATAACTCTGAATATTGCCGAATCGCGATATCTGTCAAGACAAAAAACTTACTTTTGTTTGATGATTAAAATATATGCTTACCTATTTTGCTTTCATAAGTGAACGTTTACAAGAACTGGGTCAGACATAGCACTTGCATGTTATTAACATTTACAAAGTCTGTGTATAAACTTAATTATCTTGTTTCCGAATGAACATTCAAAAACGCTGGCGGAATTTGATGAAATACTTCAAAATGGTTTTGCTTTGGTCTTAAGGTGTTTTATAGTTGGTGTGAGAATTAAGGATTTTAGTATCATGATACGTCTCATATCGCCACCCTTATATCGGGATTCGTATCGTATCGCAGCTTCAGTGAACAATACTTTGTCAATATATTGCCATGACTACAATTTTAGCATCGTGATGTATCATATCGCAGGTTGTATGCCAATACCAACACTACTTACTACTAATAGGAATGACAAGTCTTTATGGATCAACTTCTTTATTGCTTGAAAACAGCTTAAGTATCTATACTGATATGTCACTATTGTACAATAAAGAAGTTGATCATCGATAAATACTTGTCATTCCTATTACATGTACTTACAACTTCTAGAATGCCTCTCAAACAGTTCACTTACTACTAAGTTGTGGATTTCCTAACTGTCGTGCACATCAAGCTGACATCAGTCAGATGACTTGATAATACATAAGGCAGTGTTAAGCCCGCCATACTCATAACTAATGTTTCCTTTACACACTTGAGGAGTGAATACAAGAGAAATGTCAAGATATTATGAGAATAATTATACATGACTACCAGCTTGGCAGGTTGAAGGAAATGTTGTACGTCTGAGTCCTAACACTTCATTTTCACTGCACGTCATCATGGTTTATTTATCATTTACTTGCCTTCTTGTTCTGTCTCCTTCATTTGCACTGTTGTAAGCTTTTTTATGATTTATGCATGTTCAGAAAAAAAGAAATAGTACCTCTGAAGTAACAGATTATGACGAGAAATGGGTAAGTGCATGACCTTGGTCTGATGGTGTTATAGCCAATCATGTTACAGCTTTCTAACATTTGTATAGCATTGAACAAACTGGGAGCAAGAAAGATACCTTTGATATGATTTAAAAACAAAATATTTTGATCTGAAAGTTTAATCTAAATCTGTTCACATTTGAAAAAAGAAACAAAGAGGACTGACATTCTTGCTTGCAGACTGTTCCTTTAATGGCTGACTAACCCATCAGTTAATCCTATTATCCAGACCACTAAGTTAGAATCATGAGATACATATATGGTTGCAGGTCGGTTTGTTGTTACCGTAATGCACGGTGTCATGAAATAGTTTTGCTTGGCCACAAGTGATTGCTTGCTTATATATTTTTGTGTAGAAATTGATGTTGATTTGAAATCCATATTTGTTTTTATGGAAGTAATGATAGATCAATATATATGCAAAAATAGGGGGAGTGGGTGACTTAAAAATGAGAGTTTTGTGTACAAAATGAAGACACATGGTTTAAAGGTTTTTTTAGTTTGTTGTTTCAGCAGTGAATTGTTTGACTCCCAGTTGTCAACTAGTGTAACTTGCATTTAATAGAAGATCCCCAGAACAATTAAGGATGGTTTAATTCTGTGGAATAAGTTTTTGGGGCAATAGTTTGAGGTGTATATAACCAGCTAGTTTAGAATGTATCAACCTGTCATTGCACTCATCATTGCAACATGTGACTTATTGGGCAGAGATACTCTTTCCACTCAATGTTTTTTTGTTTTTTTAATTGCCTAAGAGTGCTGAAATTGACAGTGTGTATTGTGTTAGTGTATGTACACATTGCATTTTTGTGCCCAAACTAACTCACCCACTTAGTGTTTGTATATAAATGTAAACTGCATGTGTACCGATGTTCACTTCAGTGTGTGTATCCTGTAGTTAAATGTGGCACTTGAATGAATATTGTGAAGTGTGACTACTCATCCCAATAGCGTATAGAATTGTAATCCTTGTATCTTTCATATTATACGTTCCAATACATTCTTGCATAACCTACTTCTTAGTATTATATAGATTAATATTTTGACCATATTTTTGCAGTTATTTTTTTATTTCATATCTGAAAGACAGTTTGTTAATATTGTATTCTTTTTCATGGACCAGCTAAGAATAAATGTTATTTTTAACTATTTTCTTTCAATCTTACTTACCGGTAATTACTAGTGGGCAGTACTTCCTGCTTTGTTTACTAAAGTTAACTAATTTATGTAATATATATTCAAGAATTTTCAATTCAAAACTTTTCTTACAAATATATGCTTCTAAAATATTTTTAAGAGGTCTTCTAAGGAAACTTTAAAGAGAATGAACTTAGACTTATGACTGACAGGCACTTTTTAAATAACATTCTGAATTCTTTGATACTTTTTTCCATTGACATTTTCTTACCTTTCTTTACCTGAACATAGTTTTATTTCAATTAGATATCTGACATATGTTTATCTTTGTAAGCTGAAAATGATATTCAAATGAAAACCATCATTAGAAACCATCATCACTACCAAATCCAAGAGTAATAAGTTTTTATTTGATCATTTTAATCTGTTTTGGAGACATTTTCATCCTGCTTTGTAAATGAACTTTGAAAATACATTTGCTCTTAGATGGATCTTATTCTGAAAACTGATGTGATTTATGCACCATTTGACCTGTAAACAAAATAGCAGGCTTTGAAATTATACATTCAGTCGGTCAAAGTAAAAATGTCTTTAAATACTGGTTTTCATCTTGTTTAGAAATACATGGCTACCTGAATTTAGAATCCAGTGTTATTTTCCTATTACTCTCTGTATCATTTCATCCTTTTCAAATTTATGCAAATAAATAAGTCATAGGTTGTGAATAAGAATTAGAATCATTGATATTTCACTAACAAGATATGATGGATTTAATTAATTTGATGTGAATTCCAAACATAGCAATGCCAGCATTCAAACACACAAAAAACATTCTTAGCAAAAGTATTGGTTAATTACTAGTAGGCTGTACCAAAGAGTCTGGGTTCAAAGTATAGAGTAAGGTTTTGATTTCATGTTTTGTAAACAGATGATGTGAACATTTTGTTTCCTTTCAGCCACACATTCGTATCTGGGACTCAGTGAGCCTCAACACGCTTAATGTGATCGGACTGGGGGACTTTGACAGGGCTGTGTGTTGTGTCTCTTTCTCCAAGCTGGTAACTATACATATAATCATGTCTTCTGTACAGGGACAGTTGGGTAGTGCTGTCTTTCATCTCTCATTTGCCATGAGAAATGTGCATTATAATAACAGATCACACTCTCACGTTCACTCCAGGAAATCTCATGCATTTCTTAATAACAGTGGAACATGACAGTTAATGATTAACTGGATAGGTCGAAAAGACTGGCAGAGGTGGGGTAGCCTTGCGGTTAAAGCGTTTGCTTGTCACACTGAAGACCCGGGTTCGATTCCCCACATGGGTAGAAAGTGTGAAACCCATTGCTTGTGTCCCCCACTGTGATATTGATGGAATATTGCTTAAAGCACGTAAAACCACTCACTCACTCCAAAAGACTGGTAGAGATTTATAATTTCACTTGACACTGGCTATACTGTAGTGACAATCCTTGAAAGAGTTTTGGGTTGACAGCAAAGAAAGTTGATATTGAACTTGGTTATTGTGATGAAGATCTGGTTCAGTTCCACACTTGTAGAATGTGTGAAGCCAAGTCTTGGTGCCCCTTCCATGGTTTTCATGGAATATTGATAGCAGACTTGAGACCCAACACAGTCACTCACCCGAGACAAATATACCTGAAAAACTAGCAGAATTCGCAGTATTTCATTTGACAGAAGGTCATTGTAATAAAAATATTAAATTTGCTTTCATATTATTTATGTATTTTATTTGTCATGCCTAAGGAAAGAAGTTTGCCAGGTTGTTTTTTTATATGTAAGTGGACTATGCACATATAAACAAATAGTGTTAACAGTAATGAACAAAAACCTCATTTGAACAAGTTACTCGGATAATACCATTTCAATTTGGCAGGATGATGACAATTATTGCTGCCAAAAAGGGAATCAAAGAGTATATTTTACATTTTCTCATCGAGATAACCCATGAAGTATGTTTTGTTGAAATGACATTGGAATAGAGAATCATCAAGCTAAGAGAGACAACTTCTTGTTTCAGGATGGAGGGCTCCACCTGGTGGCAGTGGATGATGCAAATGAGCATGTGATCTCAGTGTGGGATCTCAGTAGAGACAAACCTCACAAGATCACAGAAACAAAGGTCAGTGGTTACATATATGATTATGTTGTAAACATTACACAGTGCAATGTTAAATGTTTGCCAGGACTCTTGAGCCGAATGACCAAAGCTGTGAACTTATCGATTACTCCTCGTACTACTTTATTTACAAGATTCTACCAATCAAAAATTAGGTTGCATTTATTGCAGAGTTCTACAGAACCCGTCCTGGCAGTTGAGTACCACCCACAGGAGAAAAACAGCATTGTGTCTTGTGGCAAGAGTCAGATCACCTTCTGGACTGTGGAGGGTGGATCTCTTGCCAAGAAACAGGGAATCTTTGATGTAGGTATTTGTCTTACATAGACCCAGGGCAGAATAAGATGTTTGTTGTTGGATAAAATATTTTAGATTACAGGGATTTTGCTGAGTCTGCAGTAAAACCTTGTTAAACTGAATACTAGTTTACCTTGAAATAGGTAGTCCTGATTAACAGGTTCATTAATTTAGAACTAAGGTTAATTACAAATTATGTGCCTTTCATGAATTTAACTTGAAATTTCCATGCCAACATACTTGATAAAACTCGTCACGATATGGCTGAAATATTGCCGATGTGACGTTAAATATTAACTCACTCACTCACTTGATAAAAACTCTTATGACACAATCCGAACAATGGAACATTTCGAACAACTAGGCAATCCGAGTGAAGCAACTGTTATTATGCTCAGTGAGAATTATACTGAGTGAGTGAGTTAAGTTTTACGCTGCTTTTAGCAATATTCCAGCAACCTTATGGCGGAAAATTATACTGAATCTAAGGGCACTGATATACTTGCCAATGAGTAAGATAATTATCATAATGAATATACATGTAAGTTACATATGTATGTGTTATAACATGTTTACATGAATATGCTTTGAAATGGATGCATGGAATAGACATTCTACGGGTTTGTAACAAACGTTACACTTTATCTCCACAGAAACATGACAAGCCAAAGTACGTATTGTGCTTGGCCTTTGCTGATAATGGGGACGTGATCTCAGGAGACTCAAATGGCAATATCTTCATTTGGGGCAAAGGTTTGTCTATATGTTAAAGCATGAATATAGAACATGAGTTCTCTTCAGTGATACAAATCTAAACTAATGCTCAGATATTTCACTCAAGATTGATATAACTGAAACTTATACATGCTGAGAACATTGCAGTTTGTATTTATAACATTTTGTAAAACATTGCTATGTATAAATCCCAAACCAGCTATTCATGTTGTTTCAGGAAGCAACCGGATCAGTCAGGCCATCAACGGTGCTCACGAAGGAGGAGTATTCTCCGTGTGTGTCATGAAGGATGGGTCCATTCTGTCTGGAGGGGGAAAAGATAGGAAGGTCATCCAGTGGGACAGCACTTACAAGAGGACAGGTCTAGAGACAGAGGTTAGATCACCCCTGTTATGCCATTGAACCATCTGAGATGACATCTTTATGATCTTGTTCATGTAACTAGTCAGAAGATTTCAAATGAAAGGGGTGTGTTTGTGGGATTTTTTTGATGACGTGATATATCATTTGACAGTTACTAGCAACAGACTCGGTGGATTTCATGTTGGCATATCCCAATGTATGGCATGGTCGCTGCTAAAAATATAAATGTCTGGGTTTTTTTCTGGTCCAGATTCAGTTATTTACAGACTGGCATCATACAACTCAGTGTGACATGAAACAACAAATAAACAAATAGACAGATCAAAGTTATTACAGTCATCTGCAGATATAGTGATGCCAGACAGGAAAGAATATGCTAAGATGACCCAAAATATAATTCACAGGAATAGATAACAAATGTGAAGGCAATATCATCAAGTTTATGGCTCTATAAAGCAGCTGTTTTTTTAAAGTCTCTTTAGGTGAGTTGTATCAAGTGCATTATGTTGTGTTTGTGACAAGATTGTCTTTAGGTTGGATATTCTGTTATATTTCCTTCCTCCTCCAGATCCCAGAAGTGTTCGGCCCAGTGAGGACGCTGGGTCAGGGAAAAGGGAACTTGATTCTTGTGGGCACCACACGCAACTCCGTGCTTCAGGGCACCCTTGACCTCAAGCTGAACCCTATCGTGCAGGTGAGGAGCAGAGTAGCCTCCCCTTGTGTGTGCTCATGGAGGTGGCATTAGACAGTATATTAGTCGTGGTGTGAGTGATAGTGTGGAGATGGTGGTTTTTCAGATATTGTATTAGATCACGTTTGAGGTGGTGTTGGAGGTGGCGTTGGAGGTGGCATTGAGATACTGCTTGACTGTTTGAGTGTTTCAGATGCTATCAGCAATGATTCAATGTTTAAGGCAATATTAGCATTGATTTTTTAAGATGGTTCTGTGTGATGTTTGAGCAGTGTTTGAGAATGTGTTTGAGTTGATGTTCAGTATGATATATGATGTGAAGATTGAGGCTTATCAGGCTGGTAATCATGCATCAAGTAAGTACTACTCCACATATGTGGAATTGCAATGCTTTAAATGCTTTTATGTTTGATTTGTGGCCAGATGCTATTATGCATTCTTTTAGAAATCTGTATGTATGTATCTTAATGCATTTATTTTGGTGACTTGATGGGTGGCTGTGTGGATTATGTGTTTTCAGTATAAACACCATTCATTCCCCCTGTTTTGTTGTCATCTGTAGGGCCATATGGATGAGCTGTGGGGGCTTGCCACTCACCCCACTCAGCACCAGTTCCTCTCCTGTGGTTCTGACAAGCACATCTACCTGTGGGACAGCATGTCACACTCTGTCATCTGGAGCAAGGAGATCACGGTGAGTCACAAGCACATCTACCTGTGGAACAGCATGTCACACTCCGTCATCTGGAGCAAGGAGATCACGGTGAGTCACAAGCACATCTACCTGTGGGACAGCATGTCACACTCTGTCATCTGGAGCAAGGAGATCATGGTGAGTCACAAGCACATCTACCTGTGGGACAGCATGTCACACTCTGTCATCTGGAGCAAGGAAATCACGGCAAGTCACAAGCACATCTACCTCTGGGACAGCATGTCACACTCTGTCATCTGGAGCAAGGAGATCATGGTGAGTCACAAGCACTTCAACCTGTGGGACAGTATGCCACGCTCCGTCATCTGGAGCAAGGAGGTCATGGTTAGTCACAAGCACTTCAACCTGTGCGACAGCAAGGCAATCATGGTGAGTCACATGCACATCAACCTGTGTGATCATGGTGAGTCAAAAGCACATCTACCTGTGTGATCATGGTGAGTCTAAAGCACATCAGCCTGTGTGATCATGGTGAGACAAAAGCATATCTACCTGTGTGATCATGGTGAGTCAAAAGCACATCTACCTGTATGATCATGGTGAGTCACATGCACATCAACCTGTGTGATCATGGTGAGTCAAAAGCACATCTGCCTGTGTGATCATGGTGAGTCAAAAGCACATCTACCTGTGTGATCATGGTGAGTCAAAAGCACATCTACCTGTGTGATCATGGTGAGTCTAAGCACATCAGCCTTAGTGATCATGGTGAGTCAAAAGCACATCTACCTGTGTGATCATGGTGAGTAAAATGCACATCGGCCTGTGTGATCATGGTGAGTCAAAAGCACATCTACCTGTGTGATCATGGTGAGTCAAAAGCACATCCACCTGCGTGATCATGGTGAGTCAAAAGCACATCCACCTGTGCGATCATGGTGAGTCACTAACGCAGCTGCCTGTACAATCACAGTGAGAGGCAAACAGACATACCTATGGGATCACACTGACTCTCATCAACCTGAAGCATCACAGTTTGTTACAAGCACATTCAGCTCACTATCATGTATAATTCTCTTACAGCCCATTCACTCCCACTGCCCATGTTTCAGGACCCCGCCCACAGTTGCTGCTTCCATCCCAACGGGTGTGTGGCAGCAATCGGCACCCATGCTGCCAGGTGGCTAATCGTCGACCTCGCCACAAGAGAGATTGTTAGTGTCCACAGTGACGGCAGTGAGCAGATTGAGACCATCAAGTACTCCCCAGGTCAGTTGGTTGGGCACGTCTGGGCAGGAGTGTCATCACTGCTGTGCAGAGTTGCATCCTTTCACTGCTAGGTTCAGGGTTCAATCATTAAATCATACAAATGATCCCTTATCAATACCCATGTCACAAAGCGATTGTAGGACTAAGACTATCATCAGTATGTGTAAGACACTACTGTTAGTGCTGTAATTTCTGTATGGATCAGCAGTCATGATCAATGAAAAAGTTCCTTATTCTGAAATCTCCAGCTGAAAGTTGCACATGTCTATTTTGCATCAACCTGCATAATTATGTTCGTGCAGTCTCTGAAGGTTGTATGTCTTTTGGTAAACAAAAATTAGTTTCATGCTATCACATATTGTCCCATAAGATTCTGTGGAGGTATAGTTTTTCAGTTGCTAATGGTGTGATCACATGGGAACAAAATTGGAACTGGTATTTAATGTTTGTAGGAATACATTGTACCATGTAGTTGTCCTTGATATTAACTATCAGCCATGAACATATTTGTCAGTAACTTCTTTAATCTAGGCTTCAGTCGACATTGATATGATATTCAGTGCAACCTATGGAGAATCTTAGTCCAGAAACCCCACTTTCTGGATGAACTAGGTGGAAGCATATGTAATGTTCTGCATTAACTCAGTACCAATGATCCATTAATCCAGAAATTGGTCAATAAAAGATTTCACTCGGAACTGTACCATCCATGTAATCAACATGCAGTTAAGATGACCTATCATTTACCCACTGTAACATCTTGCAGATGGTAGTTACAGTTAAGATGACATGTCATTTACCCACTGTAACAACTTGCAGATGGTAGTTACAGTTTAGATAACATGTCATTTACCCACTGTAACAACTTGCAGATGGTAGTTACAGTTACGATGACCTATCATTTACCAACTGTAACAACTTACAGATGGTAGTTACTGTTACGATGACCTATCATTTACCCACTGTAACATCTTGCAGATGGTAGTTACATCGCCATTGGGTCCCGAGATAACTACATCTACGTGTACCAGGTCAGCGATGGAGGAAGGAAATACTCGAAAGTTGGAAGGTGCTCGGTAAGTTCCAATAGAATCTTCTCCATGTGATTCAAATACAGAATGGGTCCCCAGCAGCCTATGGTTTATAAAAGAGATGACTCCATTAAATTTTGGCCCATAACACCCTGTCAGTACTCATTATATAGGAGGTTAGCATCATGTTATGAAAGTCGCTTTTGCCCATCTTTGTTGTTGGTGATGGTGGTGATGAGCTTGACATATTAATGTATGGGTTTGTTTTGAGTTTGCATAATGTGTATTCATGTCATTAAGCCCATGGTGGGCTGTGGATGAGAATCACAACAATTTCCTAGGAAGGATACCAGTGGTATTTGGATGGACCTACTTGGCAACATTTCTATGGTTTGTGATCCCACGACCAGCCATTGTGCTCTACAGCCATTTACAGATGGGAATGGTGGAGTAAAATATTTAACCTGTTATGCCTCTGACCCAGTTCAGTTCCCAAGAAGGGTACAATGCATTAAGCTCATCGTTGCAGTTTCCTAATAGACTCATACTAGTAGAAATAACACCCATTTAGCTCTTTATCCCAGACTGGTTGATGCATGCTGATTCTGTGACATTCACTGACTCACAGTCACATCTATGTTACAGGGCCACTCCAGCTTTATAACTCATGTTGATTGGTCGGAAGACAGCCAGTATCTAGTCAGCAACTCAGGGGATTATGAAGTCTTATACTGTGAGTTGGATTTACAATCTCAGCCTCGCTATATTATGTGTTTGTTTACAGACTTTTTGCCCAAAATTTGGGTGTTTGGAAAATACATACAAATTTTTTTCCATAAAGCAAAAGGATGATGAAGATATACAAGTGTTTTGTATTGACCTACAGGGACAGTGAGTTCTTGCAAGCAGGTGACCACACCAGCCTCATTGCGTGACATCCAATGGGCAAGCCAGGACTGCACTCTCGGCTTCAATGTTGCGGGTAAGGAGATATGTATTGACTTGTGTCTCATTATGCATGTTGTATACTCAGTTAAAAGAGAATAAAACACATAAATCAACCTGTATACTTTCAAGACATAATCAGCCATTAGTGAGTGAGTGAGTTAGTTTTACGCCACACTGAGCAGTATTCCAGCTATATGGCAGTGGTCTGTAAATAATTGAGTCTGGACCACACAATCCAGTGATCAACAGCATGAGCATCGATGTACACAATTAGAATACGATGACATGTGTTAACCAAGTTAGTGAGCCGGACCACCTGATCCTGTTCGTCGCCTCTTATGTCAATCATCGGTTGCTAAGACCAATTCTAATTTGTGAAATCTGGTCCAGATAAACATATATGTGACTGTTGTGTTTGACAATCATTGGACACATTTATCAAACCATCAAACTCTTGACAAAACAATGTTACTATCTGCAGGAATTTGGCCTGATGGTGCTGATGGTACAGACATCAATAACTGCACCCGTTCACACAAACAACACCTTGTAGCCACTGGAGATGACTTTGGGAAGGTCAATCTGTTCAAGTATCCATCTTGTCAGCCCAAGGTAAGCTGAAAAATCTTGCAATTTTTTACCAAAAATGTCTTTTAAACACTGTCTGTGTGGCCCATCTCTCTTTCATCACGTCACTGTCAGCAATACCTCTGTAACCCATCTCTCTTTCATCACGTCAGTGTCAGCTATATCTCTGTAACCCATCCCTCGCTCATCACGTCACTGTCAGCTATATCTCTGTAACCCATCCCTCGCTCATCACGTCACTGTCAGCTATATCTCTGTAACCCATCCCTTGCTCATCACGTCACTGTCAGCTATATCTCTGTAACCCATCCCTCGCTCATCACGTCACTGTCAGCAATATCTCTGTATCCCATCCCTCGCTCATCACGTCACTGTCAGCAATATCTCTGTAACCCATCCCTCGCTCAACACGTCACTGTCAGCTATATCTCTGTAACCCATCCCTCGCTCATCACGTCACTGTCAGCAATATCTCTGTAACCCATCCCTCTCTCATCATGTCACTGTCTGCAAGTATGACCCATGTCTCACTTATCACCTCAACCCTGCAACTATCTGCAACATCCCTTGTTTCTGTTCACAGTCCAGCAGCCATGTCTGCAAGGGGCACAGTAGTCATGTGACTGATGTCGGCTTCCTGTTTGACGACTCTCGGCTCATCTCAACTGGAGGTCGTGACATGAGCATCATCCAGTGGGAAGTTATTGGGTAGATGCAAAAACATGTTCCAAAGCCAACCCGAAGGTGATAGTACGTACTACCATTTGAAGAGATACTGTACTTCAGTGAAAGATGAAACTATGAATCACCGTTTTTGGATAATTTGGATGAAGTTACTGGACGGTTTGCTGCCCTCAGACATCACATTGTGGAACTGACGTATATACTGTAACGCAAGCACGACAAGCACCTGTCAACACATGCCAGGCATTTTTGTGTTTAGTTTGTTTCTCTGATGCATGGGTTCGCCCAATGAACAGGTTTATGTGTACCGCAGATTGCTGAGTTCATCATATCACTACAACCTTACACAGATGAAAGTTCCTAATGCGCTGTAGCAACTATTGTCTTGTAACAACTGAAACGACTATTCAGTGTGACACTGACGTGGCTTTTCACGGCTGAAATGCAGGTTGTCACATGTCGATGATGAACAAACATGGACAGAATATATTTTCTGCTATGATCATTATGAGTGCTATTAAGCATTTTTTTTATAATTAATAGTAATATTTATAAATGGTTAATGGTGACAAAGTATTTCAATATGATTTTTATCCACTTTTATATTACCAATATCCACAATGCGTTTAGTCTTGCAGCAGATGTGTGTTATCTGTAAAATACTATTTAAACTGTGTATGTTCATAATCTATAGTGTAACTATAAATAAGCTTGTATTTGAGTCACATTTCAGAAATACTTTCAAATGGAAAACAATTGGTAATAACCACATACTGTATTGACCTTTATTGAAATAGTGGATAATTCATGTTTCCTGTATTATTTAGATGTGAAACGGTATGCTCTTACCATGTACGTATTGTCGTACAAGGCGCCTTCGGTTTGGTCTGTTTCGATTCAGTATATAAGATATGATCATAATGCAGAAAATTGAGAACAAGAGCCAAACCTTACATTGTTTAATAACATGAAAGAACAATAACCATAATCTTTGTTATTTTGAATTAACAAAACTCTCATTTTATGACTAGATAGAAATGATGGTACGAAAACCAAAAATACCTAATTTTGAGATTGCATTACGGTATTCCGAACCGAAGGCTAAATACCACGGTTCTTCTAATATACCGTTTCACCCCTAGTATTATTGGATTGGAAGTTAGTGAATGTTTATTTCATCAGGTACACAACTACTTCTGCTACTACAAGGTGACTTTAGCCGTAATGGGCCATTTTGAAGTTTTTCTCCTTTGTATCCTTTCATCATTATGAAGCTTGGTCCGATGTAGGATCAATGGCACTTTTGAAGATGGAGAATGATTTCAATTTATTTATCTGAACTGTGATCTGTTTATATATATTCCCATGTTATTGGAGTCTATTTACATTATGTCATGAACAACATATGGGATACTGATAAGGGACTGGTCATCTGATAAATCAGTGTCACCAAGCACCTACACTTTTGGGAGGCACCCAACAAAAGATCAACCGAAATTGGTATTTACTGGGTTTTCATGACCACATATGACTTTAGTGCTAGATGAGGGTTATAGATAAGAACTTGTTTTGAGGAGGTTAAGTACTTTTAGTTCACCATGATTGATATACAAAGCCCAGTGAAACAAGTGACCATCCCTTATGAACTGCATTCGAAATCATGGGCCGATGTATTTCATTAGCCATGCTCCTCTTTCCACATTGCTCTGCTCAAGATGATCGTCACGATATGGCTGCAATATTGCCGATGTGACGTTAAATATTAACTCATTCACTCACTCACTGCTCAAGATGACAGTAGGCGTAGGATGATAAGAGAATCAGTGTGTTTTGCAGATCAGAGAAGCCAGGAATCATTATAATGAGTTGGATTTCCATTTTGCATGGCTGCATGGTATAATGGTGAGGAACACTTGTAAAACCTGTGTTGGTCTGTACTAGTACAAGATCTGTACCTGCGTGAGTGCATGTCACTTTATAAGTGCACAAGGGGCGGTCGGGTAGCCTAGTGGTTAAAGAGTTCGCTCGTCACGATCCCCCACATGGGTACAATGTGTGAAGCCCATTTCTGGTGTCTTTGCTGGAATATTGCTAAAAGCAGTGTAAAACTAAACTCACTCACTACAAGAGCACAAAGTTTGAACGTGGGATTAAACCCCACTACACATCACTGAATACAGCGGTATGATGTACCTTTAACAAATTCAAACACTTTTTTTTTTACTTAATCCTCTGGGTATGTGAAAAATGTATGTTAAACTCTATGAACATTCTTTTTCATGTCTTTTCCTTATTATGAACATACAAATGTACAATGTACTGACAAATGTACCTAGGTGCCCACACGAGCAGATAAACTATTTGGGAGTTTGCGTTCAATCCAAATGTGATTTTCAATATATTTGTATGTGTGCATATGTGTATATATATATCAGTGACATTAAACTAATTGTTGTTGGTACAAAGTGCTTTGTTGTGAAAATTGTAAAAAAATGTTAATGGCATGTAAATACTTTTTGTTAAACTAATACATTAAAAGGGTAACCAAAGTAACCACACATCTGGAAGCATTGGTATCCTTTGTACTGAAACATGCAACTTATATGCTTCTACTATTCAGTTTACCTACTTAGCAATATAAATATATATGTATATCTGTACAGTCTATATACATCTGAAAGGTATTTTCTTATACATGTACAAGGGTATATGTCAACTTTATGTACATTTCATATTTCAAGATGAGTCATGTATATTTGAAATGTATATTGCATGATGCTTCCAATGTGTTTTAGAATTGCTGCATACCCTTCTTCAGTTACCATCATATGCTTAGGCTTTGCCACCATCTGTTGTGTTTTAGATTTGCTGATGATGCTATATTTATTTAATGGTATGATATTAAATGGCCTGATTTCATGTTTGTACTCTCTGATTTAAATGTAATAAGTTTTAGATATTAACAACTGTTTTTCCATGAACAATTGCAACAGGAACATGCTTAGCTCCCCATAAGTTCTATTTGTTGTCAGGTATGCAGTTCAATTTTTTTTATATGGGCCAGACCAGTTCCTTGTTTTTAGCTAGTTTCTTTTTCTTTGCATGTTTGTTCAGACGATAATTTCAGGAGGGATGTAATACTACAGCAATTGAATTTGGTATTCATTGGATTTTTTTATGACCACATACAACTTTTGTGCTAAATGAGGGTTAAAGATAAATCTCTTTGAGGAGGATAATTATTTTTATTTCACTATCACAGATAAATCTACAGGTATACCAAGTTTTTGTGCAAAATGACAAAAAATGGTGTTTATATTTCTCTGTATCTCTTTCTTTGCATGTTTCAAAGAATTAAATTTTCTTTCTCTTGGAGTATATATAAACAAATATGTGAAATGTGAAGTTACACTGGTCTGGCCTCATCAAGAGTCATTTTGTCACATTAGTGTGTCTTCTTTTTATGTTCACTGCCAGGAATTAATCAAATAGTAAATGTGTTTATGTGCTTTCAGTTGGTGGTAAGATTGTGTTGTCCGATATACTGTTGTGTCCTTTCACCATGTGCCCATCTGCATTTTTATCGTTCAGATGTCGGAAAGTCATTTTGAAAATATCCTGTGAACGGTTTGCCACTCATTGTATTAGATGTTGAAAACAGAGAAGTACTTATGTTCGGAATGATGTGTGATGTAAATATATTTCTGAACAGGGCCTGTTTTATGTTGCAAAAATCAGCACCTTGTTATAGAAATTTTATTTTTTGAAACACACATGGTAAAAATGGCACTACAATATGGCCCCTATTAGAGGTAGGAAGGGGTTCAGATGGTATGAGGGTATTGGTATAGAGTTTAGACATAGTACAGCACTAATGTTTATGAATGGATGTCCAGGCTTATGATGCTTTCAAACATTTAACCACAAGTGAAGCATTCTTTTTATTTAAGTCAGACAATAATCAGTATGATTTCAAGTATTTTCTCTGCCAAGTTATGTTACAGAAGTATACTGGTATAGGTTTTTCATATGAATTGCATACTTGGTTTATTTGCTCATTCATTTGATGTATATTCACTTATATTGTCTTCTACAGTATGACTCAATCAGTGTCATACTTATGGTATTGGACACTTTTTTCAGTATTAAACTGTTTTTGTATTTTAAATAAATGTCTTCAAAATATCTTAATTCAGACTGTTTAGCTTTTTTCATGAAACTGTTTGTGCAATATGTTTATGTCTGATGGATACTTCTGACAATTTTCATTTCCTCCTAAGCACATTACCTTTGCTGCAGATGTTTTGGTCTTCTTTAATGTTGAAACTGATATGACTGACTGACTGAGTTTGGTTTTACGCCGCTTTAAGCAATATTCCAGCAACATCACGGCGAGAGACACCAGAAATGGGCTTCACACATCGTACCCATGTGGGGATTCGAACCCGGGTCTTCAGCGTGACGAGCCAACGCTTTTACCACTAGGCTACCCCACCGCCCCGAAACTGATAGGATCATACTGATAAAGGAAAGTGGTTTTGGCCAGATAGAATGGAATCCGGGCATGATGTCTTCCTGCCTTATAGGGACAATCACCAACTGTATCTCTCAATGTTTATAGTTAACATTGATGTTGTCAAAGGAAATATTTAGATCTTACCACTTAACATACCAAATATCAAGATCTTGGTGTTCCATGTCTATCAACACTTACAAAACAATTCTGCTTAAGCTCATCACTATGACCCCACTCAAATATTTCATTATCCAGGAGGGATGATTGGGTTAGCCAAGTTGGATTATCACACAGAAGACCAATGTTTGACTCCAGGATGCTAGAAACCCATTCCTGATGTCCCCAGACGTTATATGGCTGGAATATAACTAAAAGGGATGTAAAACTACACTGGCTCATTCAGCCAGAAACTTCACCTTGAGTATATATGCTCATTTTGCTTCACTGTCTCATTATGTTAATTTGAATACTTGACTGAGTAACAGCATATTAACTTTTTATTCATATACTGCATGATTCACAGTTTCACCTTTAAAGACATATAAGAACCTGGCCCTGTGTATACCATAGTAAATTATTTAAATCCCAACTATTGCTTACTCTGGAATAAAATTCTTAAAGTTTTCAATTAACTTTGTTTTGTGTTTTTCTTGTGTAGTTCTACTAACATGTTTCTTCCTTGCCCTACTGACTTTCGATACAAGCTGTCTCCAAAAAGGCTCCTATAGTTTACTCATACGTAATGCTTATGTGAGATGAATGGAGCCATTACAAGGACTTTTTGGGACACAAACAGTAAAGTGGTGACACAAGATAAAGACAAAACTGGATGGAATAGTTCTTGTTTTGAACAGACACAGTATGGCTGTGGTTGATTGCCTATGGGTTTCTAGAACATACTAAATAGAAAATGTTCCATGCTCTGCTGAGATGTGTATCACACACCACAGCACATTGAGAACCACAAAATGGATTGGATTCACGAGTTCGCCGTTTTTCTTTTTGTTTCTACAGCGACAAGAAGGACATAGTATTCGGGCGTCATTGTCAGGAGTATGTAAATGTGACGTTGTTATGAATGTCATTATCGAGACGTTTACCATATTTGTACAATGTGCTAGCTAGGTTTGGTCGTGTACATTTTCATGAATTTGTCACTTCCACATAGCTTTTCTCTCCCAAATTGTCAGTATTAGTTACAAGAATAATTACTCATCTCTTCAATGAAAGTTAGCATCTGTGAACGTCAAACGTGCCACACAGATCGAGGCATATGGTATATATTTCTCAACGTAAAAAGGAATCTTTAAAAATAATGATTTGCCTCGTTATGTTGATGTACGAAATTTATCATATAAAGAAATCGACGGGGTATGGTATAGGACATGTTTACCCTTTTCCCAAAGACCAAGTTTAAATCCAGCTATGTCAGGGTTTTGATCGGTATAGGACATGCTGTTTGGGCACATAACCGAGACCGATTTATTCTCCAAAGACCAAGAACATCACTTGATTCCAATGATCCAGCTATGTCATTGGTATTGTGAATAGATATAGTGTTCTGATATGTATATATTTAGCACACAAATAAATGGGATTAGTTTAGTACTTCATAAGATGTACACATTGTGTGGATGTGACATATACATTGTTACTCATTCTTGTATATTTTAATGAAGAGAAAACAAAACATGCATAATAATATCGTTCTTGTAAATGATTTATTGAAACTGGCAACAGTAACATGTAAATGTAGCACTTTCAACAAAAAGGAAACCAGTGTTTCACAGCCATTCGAAACGTCTCAGATTACTGCATGGACTTGAAACACAGCAATTCATTTATTAATGTGGCATCATGACTCCGACGTGCAGGTTTGGTCGATTTGGTTGTTCCAACTTGACATTTGAGAGGATGGAATGCTGCTGTACGTTTGATGGTGACTCTTCGAGGGCTGAATCGTCTGAAAAGTGATCTGTTCATCTTGCTTCTTTTGAGAACGGACGTAATGATCCTGGCCTTCCGCTTTTCCTCTTCTGTCTTCTCCGACTCAAGTGTCTGCATCAGTCTAGTCTTAATGTTGCCCTTTTGCATGACACTGTGGTCTACTACGCTTCTTGGGGTCTCCGTCATCATTGCTGTTAGATACGATTGTAGATTCTGTAAAACGGATGAAGAATCCAAGCAATCTGTATCATCACCCTCCACTCTAGAGAACTCCAGCACAGGCAGTGAGCTCTGACTGAAGGTATCCAGGGAAAGACAAGAGTCGGTAAATGAGTAATCCACCAACTGTTTGGACATGACACCAAGAGCAGAGGAATCCATGCTTTTCTGGTAACAGTAGACGATTTGAAAACCTGAGGTAAACTGCCATAGTATAGAGGATGATCGATTAAATATGGTGGAAAGTGTTACATCGTCAGACACAGAGACACATCTGTTAAATAATCCCGATTATCATCAGACATATCCAATCAGCCAAGATCACTGACGTGTCTTAATCACAACAAATACGTAGATTTCTGATATGATCTCATTGAGCCCTTTGTTTAGACAAACAACCTTAAACCCTATGTTTTGTTTACCCTTCTAACCATGTTGTTACAGCGTGGCTAAAAGCACAATCAATCAAGGGTATTTTCATGTTACAACAACAGACGCACGATAGAAATTCGGGTATTGGACAAATTCCTTTGTGAAACACGAATACGATTTCACTTGACGAAATTCAAGGTCTAATGTAGGATTAGTTTGATACATAATTTGTAGGAAGCGAAGGTATTGTAAAGCTGAAAGTCGGCTTTGATACTAAATTCCCATTTAAAACATTTGGATGTTATTTTTCACACAAAATATGTAACACTTCTAATTGACTTCAAATGTTAGGGATATTACTGTGTCATGTGTTACACAGGAGATACCTTAATCAGATAAACAAGGCATGTATATTCCCATAACGATGGAAACTACCTCTATGACATGACTGACCACAAATAACACAGAAATGAGAATTACTTGTCTCATTAAACTAAGACCATAATTGAGTAAGAGAGAACAAGGTATTCCTTGGCAATTAAGATGAAAACTATCCATTTGACCTAATGGAATTTAATTTACAGAGAAATGACAATTGCCCATAACATGAAACAGATAAATCCAACCCACGAAGTATTGTGATTATGTATGTGGCGCTAAAACAGACTACTAATCTCCACATTGTAGTATATTCTTTAGTGTAATACAATGCATGGCGAGGATTTAAGTGCATGTTGACATTTGAGCCTTTCCTTTCTGGATATTAGTTCTAAACTGCTACTGAACCTGACACCCTGTATGTCTTGTCAGCCGGTTCACGACTGCCATCTTGTCTATCGTCGTTTCATTGTCGTCAACGCCATTAAACGTCACTTGACTTCGTTTTTCTTGCCTCCAAATAATGACACATAATCATCTGGGGACTAGAACTTACAGTACGATTGAAAATGATTGACTGTATCATCCCCCCATTGTGTGAGGACTGTCTGTAACAACATGTGGTGAGCTTTTCGTGATTGGCACCAATCTTGTCTTGTCTCAGTGTCAAACATGATCAGTGTCATTTGCATATCTGAATAAATACCTACTCCGAGGGTTGATATTTCTCAGTGTTCCATTACTTTTTGACTTCATCATTTGTACCAAAGATACTGTGAGAAATACCATGGCTTCCCCTTCGTGTAAAGTGTTAAACAAGTCTCTGGTTGACTACTCATTCACTGAGAGTTGCCTTTCCTTTGAAGACTCTTTTGACCTGGGATATGCGCCCTTGGTAGATTACCCACTGAGCGACCACGAAATCAGCATATGCTTAGATATTCCTGAGGAGACGGAGAGGAAACGGTTACCCCAGATTCATAAAGTCGAAAGAAGAACAATGGACGACAAAGATATATATCACCTTCTGAGCAAAAGCGTCCAGTTGTGCAGGCGGCCGTTACGAAAGGTTAACATGGATACTGAAATATTTCGGCGTTTCAGTCCACGACGACTAACCATCAAGAGTGTGAGAAGATCCCGATTCCGCAGTTGTTCAATGAGAAAGCCTAAAGAGTGTGGCAAAGAACAACACAGTACTTATTTCCAAAGCTGTCTTACTCCGAAACTGTCTTTCGACATGATGTTATAATATGTTTGGTTGTAATTGCCTGTGGTGTAAGTGTTAATTGTTACATACTATTGTTGTGTTATTTTCCTGTGTGCTATGCCATTTGTTACTGAATAAAACTTCTTGCAGTTACCACTCGTATTTCTTCTGATGCATTGTTGATATGTGGAAAGGAATGAACAGTTCATAACTGTTGGAAGATGTAGATATCACCAATTCTGAAAAGAGACTGAGTAAAACAGAATCAAAGTCTCTCTCAGAGGTCTTATTCCCTCTAAACGATCGATGTTCTTGATAAACGCGTGCTGTAACTACTATTGTTCGGTGTTTTTGTCCATCAGAACATGCCAAGATGTGAATCATGCCACACTAAGCTCGTTTTTGAACTGAAAATATACGCTGAACGATTTCTTAAGTCGGTGAGCCATGTCGTGTTTAGCTTTTTTGGAAATATATGTCGTACCACAAAGTTTTGGTATGTTTGGGACACAAACAGTAAAGTGGTGACAAAAGATACAGACAAAAACTGGAAGGAATACTTCTTGTTTTGAACAGACACAATATGGCTGTGGTTGATTTCGTGTCATTTCCTCGAAGGTAATGTAATAGTAAATGTTCCATACTCTGGTGAGATGTGTATCACAAACCACAGCACATTGAGAAGCACAAAATGGATTGGATTCACGAGTTCGCCGTGTTTCGTTTTGTTTACACAGCGACAAGAAGGACATAGTATTCGGGCGTCATTGTCAGGAGTGTGTAGATGTAACGTTGTTATGAATGTACTCGGACGTCATTATCGAGACGTTTACCATCTTTGTACAATGTGTTAGCTAACGTTTGGTCGTGTACATTTTCATGAATTTGTCACTTCCATATAGCTTGGATTCTGCTACTTTTCTTTCTCAAATGTCAGTGCTAACTACAATAATAATTTCTCATTCATTCGATGAAACTTAGCATCTGTGAACGTCAAACGCGACACACCGATCGAGGCATAGGGTATATATTTCTCAACGTACAAATGAATTTCTAAAAATAATAATGGTTTGCATCGATATGTTGATGTACGAAATTTAATATATAAGACAGCTGTGTGAAGAGTTTAAATCGACGGGGTATCGGTATAGGACATGTTTACCCTTTTCCCAAAGACCAAGTCCCAACACTGATTCCAATGATCCAGCTATGTCAGTGGTTTTTGATAGTAATTGTGGACTTTCATACCTAATGGAATCTGTTTGGGCACATAACCGAGACCGATCGATTATTCTCTGGCGCTGATGTTTCATATTTACAGATTACTACATTGACTTCAAAAGCATAGCCTCGCACTTTGCAGTATACACCACCTACCACTTGTCTTGATTGCAGTATTGTGAATAGCGCTGATATAGATCGTCCATTTCCAATTCTGACCTATGTATATATTTAGCACACAAATAAATGGGATTAGCATAGTCTACCATAAGATGTACACATTGTGTAGATGTGACATATGCATTGTTACTGGTTCTTGTATATTTCATGAAGAGAAAACAAAACATACATATATCGTTCTTGTAAATGATTTATTTGGTACAGTCAACAGTAACATGTAAATGTAGCACTTTCAATGAAAAGGAGACCGGTGTTTCACAGCCATTCGAAAACGTCTCAGATTATTGCATGGGCTTGAAACACAGCAATTCATTTATTAATGTGGCATCATTGCTCCGACGTGCAGGTTTGGCTGATTTGGGTGTTCCAGCTTGACATTTGAGAGGATGGAATGCTGCTCTACGTTTGATGGTGACTCTTCGAGGGCTGAATCGTCTGAAAAGTGATCTGTTCATCTTGCCTCTTTTGAGAACGGACGTAATGATCCTGGCCTTCCGCTTTTCCTCTTCTGTCTTCTCCGACTCAAGTGTCTGCATCAGTCTAGTCTTAATGTTGCCCTTTTGCATGACACTGTGGTCTACTACGCTTCTTGGGGTCTCCGTCATCATTGCTGTTAGATACGATTGTAGATTCTGTAAAACGGATGAAGAATCCAAGCAATCTGTATCATCACCCTCCACTCTAGAGTACTCCAGCACAGGCAGTGACCTCTGACTGAAGGTATCCAGGGAAAGACAAGAGTCGGTAAATGAGTAATCCACCAACTGTTTGGACATGACACCAAGAGCAGAGGAATCCATGCTTTTCTGGTAACAGTAGACGATTTGAAAACCTGAGGTAAACTGCCATAGTATAGAGGATGATCGATTAAATATGGTGGAAAGTGTTACATCGTCAGACACAGAGACACATCTGTCAACTAATCCCGCTTATCATCAGACATATCCAATCAGCCAAGATCACTGACGTGTCTTAATCACAACAAATACGTAGATTTCTGATATGATCTCATTGAGCCCTTTGTTTAGACAAACAACCTTAAACCCTACGTCTTCTTTACCCTTCTAACCATGTTGTTACAGCGTGGCTAAAAGCACAATCAATCAAGGGTATTTTCATGTTACAACAATAGACGCAGTACAGAAATTCGGGTATTTTTGTGAAACACGAATACGATTTCACTTGACGAAATTCAAGGTCTAATGTAGGATTAGTTTGATACATCATTTGTAGGAAGCGAAGGTATTGTAAAGCTGAAAGTCGGCTTTGATACTAAATTCCCACTTGAAACATTTGGATGTTATTTTTCACACAAAATATGTAACACTTCTAATTGACTTCAAATGTTAGGGATATAACTGTGTCATGTGTTACACAGGATTTACCTTAATCAGATAAACAAGGGATTTATATTCCCATAACGATGGAACCTACCTCTATGACATGACTGACCACAAATAACACAGAAATGAGAATTACTTGTCTCATTAAACTAAGACCATAATTGAGTAAGAGAGAACAAGGTATTCCTTGGCAATTAAGATGAAAACTATCCATTTGACCTAATGGAATTTAATTTACAGAGAAATGACAATTGCCCATAACATGAAACAGATAAATCCAACACACGAAGTATTGTGATTATGTATGTGGCGCTAAAACAGACTACTAATCTCCACATTGTAGTATATTCTTTAGTGTAATACAATGCATGGCGAGGATTTAAGTGCATGTTGACATTTGAGCCTTTCCTTTCTGGATATTAGTTCTAAACTGCTACTGAACCTGACACCCTGTATGTCTTGTCAGCCGGTTCACGACTGCCATCTTGTCTATCGTCGTTTCATTGTCGTCAACGCCATTAAACGTCACTTGACTTCGTTTTTCTTGCCTCCAAATAATGACACATAATCATCTGGGGACTAGAACTTACAGTACGATTGAAAATGATTGACTGTATCATCCCCCCATTGTGTGAGGACTGTCTGTAACAACATGTGGTCAGCTTTTCGTGATTGGCACCAATCTTGTCTTGTCTCAGTGTCAAACATGATCAGTGTCATTTGCATATCTGAATAAATACCGTCTCCGAGGGTTGATATTTCTCAGTGTTCCATTACTCTTTGACTTCATCATTTGTACCAAAGATACTGTGAGAAATACCATGGCTTCCCCTTCGTGTAAAGTGTTAAACAAGTCTCTGGTTGACTACTCATTCACTGAGAGTTGCCTTTCCTTTGAAGACTCTTTTGACCTGGGATATGCGCCCTTGGTAGATTACCCACTGAGCGACCATGAGAGCAGCATATGCTTAGATATTCCTGAGGAGACGGAGAGGAAACGGTTACCCCAGATTCATAAAGTCGAAAGAAGAACAATGGACGACAAAGATATATATCACCTTCTGAGCAAAAGCGTCCAGTTGTGCAGGCGGCCGTTACGAAAGGTTAACATGGATACTGAAATATTTCGGCGTTTCAGTCCACGACGACTAACCATCAAGAGTGTGAGAAGATCCCGATTCCGCAGTTGTTCAATGAGAAAGCCTAAAGAGTGTGGCAAAGAACAACACAGTACTTATTTCCAAAGCTGTCTTACTCCGAAACTGTCTTTCGACATGATGTTATAATATGTTTGGTTGTAATTGCCTGTGGTGTAAGTGTTAATTGTTACATACTATTGTTGTGTTATTTCCCTGTGTGCTATGCCATTTGTTACTGAATAAAACTTCTTGCAGTTACCACTCGTATTTCTTCTGATGCATTGTTGATATGTGGAAAGGAATGAACAGTTCATAACTGTTGGAAGATATAGATATCACCAATTCTGAAAAGAGACTGAGTAAAACAGAATCAAAGTCTCTCTCAGAGGTCTTATTCCCTCTAAACGATCGATGTTCTTGATAAACGCGTGCTGTAACTACTATTGTTCGGTGTTTTTGTCCATCAGAACATGCCAAGATGTGAATCATGCCACACTAAGCTCGTTTTTGAACTGAAAATATACGCTGAACGATTTCTTAAGTCGGTGAGCCATGTCGTGTTTAGCTTTTTGGAAATATATGTCGTACCACAAAGTTTTGGTATGTTTGGGACACAAACAGTAAAGTGGTGACAAAAGATACAGACAAAAAACTGGAAGGAATACTTCTTGTTTTGAACAGACACAATATGGCTGTGGTTGATTTCGTGTCATTTCCTCGAAGGTAATGTAATAGTAAATGTTCCATACTCTGGTGAGATGTGTATCACAAACCACAGCACATTGAGAAGCACAAAATGGATTGGATTCACGAGTTCGCCGTGTTTCGTTTTGTTTACACAGCGACAAGAAGGACATAGTATTCGGGCGTCATTGTCAGGAGTGTGTAAATGTAACGTTGTTATGAATGTACTCGGACGTCATTATCGAGACGTTTACCATCTTTGTACAATGTGTTAGCTAACGTTTGGTCGTGTACATTTTCATGAATTTGTCACTTCCATATAGCTTGGATTCTGCTACTTTTCTTTCTCAAATGTCAGTGCTAACTACAATAATAATTTCTCATTCATTCGATGAAACTTAGCATCTGTGAACGTCAAACGCGACACACCGATCGAGGCATAGGGTATATATTTCTCAACGTACAAATGAATTTCTAAAAATAATAATGGTTTGCATCGATATGTTGATGTACGAAATTTAATATATAAGACAGCTGTGTGAAGAGTTTAAATCGACGGGGTATCGGTATAGGACATGTTTACCCTTTTCCCAAAGACCAAGTCCCAACACTGATTCCAATGATCCAGCTATGTCAGTGGTTTTTGATAGTAATTGTGGACTTTCATACCTAATGGAATCTGTTTGGGCACATAACCGAGACCGATCGATTATTCTCTGGCGCTGATGTTTCATATTTACAGATTACTACATTGACTTCAAAAGCATAGCCTCGCACTTTGCAGTATACACCACCTACCACTTGTCTTGATTGCAGTATTGTGAATAGCGCTGATATAGATCGTCCATTTCCAATTCTGACCTATGTATATATTTAGCACACAAAATAAATGGGATTAGCATAGTCTACCATAAGATGTACACATTGTGTAGATGTGACATATGCATTGTTACTGGTTCTTGTATATTTCATGAAGAGAAAACAAAACATACATATATCGTTCTTGTAAATGATTTATTTGGTACAGTCAACAGTAACATGTAAATGTAGCACTTTCAATGAAAAGGAGACCGGTGTTTCACAGCCATTCGAAAACGTCTCAGATTACTGCATGGGCTTGAAACACAGCAATTCATTTATTAATGTGGCATCATTGCTCCGACGTGCAGGTTTGGCTGATTTGGGTGTTCCAGCTTGACATTTGAGAGGATGGAATGCTGCTCTACGTTTGATGGTGACTCTTCGAGGGCTGAATCGTCTGAAAAGTGATCTGTTCATCTTGCCTCTTTTGAGAACGGACGTAATGATCCTGGCCTTCCGCTTTTCCTCTTCTGTCTTCTCCGACTCAAGTGTCTGCATCAGTCTAGTCTTAATGTTGCCCTTTTGCATGACACTGTGGTCTACTACGCTTCTTGGGGTCTCCGTCATCATTGCTGTTAGATACGATTGTAGATTCTGTAAAACGGATGAAGAATCCAAGCAATCTGTATCATCACCCTCCACTCTAGAGTACTCCAGCACAGGCAGTGACCTCTGACTGAAGGTATCCAGGGAAAGACAAGAGTCGGTAAATGAGTAATCCACCAACTGTTTGGACATGACACCAAGAGCAGAGGAATCCATGCTTTTCTGGTAACAGTAGACGATTTGAAAACCTGAGGTAAACTGCCATAGTATAGAGGATGATCGATTAAATATGGTGGAAAGTGTTACATCGTCAGACACAGAGACACATCTGTCAACTAATCCCGATTATCATCAGACATATCCAATCAGCCAAGATCACTGACGTGTCTTAATCACAACAAATACGTAGATTTCTGATATGATCTCATTGAGCCCTTTGTTTAGACAAACAACCTTAAACCCTATGTCTTGTTTACCCTTCTAACTATGTTGTTACAGCGTGGCTAAAAGCACAATCAATCAAGGGTATTTTCATGTTACAACAATAGACGCAGTACAGAAATTCGGGTATTTTTGTGAAACACGAAAACGATTTCACTTGACGAAATTCAAGGTCTAATGTAGGATTAGTTTGATACATAATTTGTAGGAAGCGAAGGTATTGTAAAGCTGAAAGTCGGCTTTGATACTAAATTCCCACTTGAAACATTTGGATGTTATTTTTCACACAAAATATGTAACACTTCTAATTGACTTCAAATGTTAGGGATATAACTGTGTCATGTGTTACACAGGATTTACCTTAATCAGATAAACAAGGGATTTATATTCCCATAACGATGGAAACTACCTCTATGACATGACTGACTTCAAATAACACAGAAATGAGAATTACTTGTCTCATTAAACTAAGACCATAATTGAGTAAGAGAGAACAAGGTATTCCTTGGCAATTAAGATGAAAACTATCCATTTAACCTAATGGAATTTAATTTACAGAGAAATGACAATTGCCCATAACATGAAACAGATAAATCCAACACACGAAGTATTGTGATTATGTATGTGGCGCTAAAACAGACTACTAATCTCCACATTGTAGTATATTCTTTAGTGTAATACAATGCATGGCGAGGATTTAAGTGCATGTTGACATTTGAGCCTTTCCTTTCTGGATATTAGTTCTAAACTGCTACTGAACCTGACACCCTGTATGTCTTGTCAGCCGGTTCACGACTGCCATCTTGTCTATCGTCGTTTCATCGTCGTCAACGCCATTAAACGTCACTTGACTTCGTTTTTCTTGCCTCCAAATAATGACACATAATCGTCTGGGGACTCGAACTTACAGTACGATTGAAAGTGATTGACTGTATCATCCCCCATTGTGTGAGGACTGTCTGTAACAACATGTGGTGAGCTTTCCGTGATTGGCACCAATCTTGTCTTGTCTCAGTGTCAAACATGATCAGTGTCATTTGCATATCTGAATAAATACCTACTCCGAGGGTTGATATTTCTCAGTGTTCCATTACTCTTTGACTTCATCATTTGTACCAAAGATACTGTGAGAAATACCATGGCTTCCCCTTCGTGTAAAGTGTTAAACAAGTCTCTGGTTGACTACTCATTCACTGAGAGTTGCCTTTCCTTTGAAGACTCTTTTGACCTGGGATATGCGCCCTTGGTAGATTACCCACTGAGCGACCATGAGAGCAGCATATGCTTAGATATTCCTGAGGAGACGGAGAGGAAACGGTTACCCCAGATTCATAAAGTCAAAAGAAGAGCAATGGACGACAAAGATATATATCACCTTCTGAGCAAAAGCGTCCAGTTGTGCAGGAGGCCGTTACGAAAGGTTAACATGGATACTGAAATATTTCGGCGTTTCAGTCCACGACGACTAACCATCAAGAGTGTGAGAAGATCCCGATTCCGCAGTTGTTCAATGAGAAAGCCTAAAGAGTGTGGCAAAGAACAACACAGTACTTATTTCCAAAGCTGTCTTACTCCGAAACTGTCTTTCGACATGATGTTATAATATGTTTGGTTGTAATTGCCTGTAGTGTTAGTGTTAATTGTTACATACTATTGTTGTGTTATTTCCCTGTGTGCTATGCCATTTGTTACTGAATAAAACTTCTTGCAGTTACCACTCGTATTTCTTCTGATGCATTGTTGATATGTGGAAAGGAATGAACAGTTCATAACTGTTGGAAGATGTAGATATCACCAATTCTGAAAAGAGACTGAGTAAAACAGAATCAAAGTCTCTCTCAGAGGTCTTATTCCCTCTAAACGATCGATGTTCTTGGTAAACGCGTGCTGTAACTACTATTGTTCGGTGTTTTTGTCCATCAGAACATGCCAAGATGTGAATCATGCCACACTAAGCTCGTTTTTTGAACTGAAAATATACGCTGAACGATTTCTTAAGTCGGTGAGCCATGTCGTGTTTAGCTTTTTGGAAATATATGTCGTACCACAAAGTTTTGGTATGTTTGGGACAGAAACAGCAAAGTGGTGACAAAAAGATACAGACAAAACTGGAAGGAATACTTCTTGTTTTGAACAGACACAATATGGCTGTGGTTGATTTCGTGTCACTTCCTCGAACGTAATGTAATAGTAAATGTTTCATACTCTGGTGAGATGTGTATCACAAACCACAGCACATTGAGAAGCACAAAATGGATTGGATTCACGAGTTCGCCGTGTTTCGTTTTGTTTACACAGCGACAAGAAGGACATAGTATTCGGGCGTCATTGTCAGGAGTGTGTAAATGTAACGTTGTTATGAATGTACTCGGACGTCATTATCGAGACGTTTACCATCTTTGTACAATGTGTTAGCTAACGTTTGGTCGTGTACATTTTCATGAATTTGTCACTTCCATATAGCTTGGATTCTGCTACTTTTCTTTCTCAAATGTCAGTGCTAACTACAATAATAATTTCTCATTCATTCGATGAAACTTAGCATCTGTGAACGTCAAACGCGACACACTGATCGAGGCTTAGGGTACCGGTATATATTCCTCAACGTACAAATGAATTTCTAAAAATAATAATGGTTTGCATCGATATGTTGATGTACGAAATTTAATATATAAGACAGCTGTGTGAAGAGTTTAAATCGACGGGGTATCGGTATAGGACATGTTTACCCTTTTCCCAAAGACCAAGTCCCAACACTGATTCCAATGATCCAGCTATGTCAGTGGTTTTTGATAGTAATTGTGGACTTTCATACCTAATGGAATCTGTTTGGGCACATAACCGAGACCGATCGATTATTCTCTGGCGCTGATGTTTCATATTTACAGATTACTACATTGACTTCAAAAGCATAGCCTCGCACTTTGCAGTATACACCACCTACCACTTGTCTTGATTGCAGTATTGTGAATAGCGCTGATATAGATCGTCCATTTCCAATTCTGACCTATGTATATATTTAGCACATTAAATAAATGGGATTAGCATAGTCTACCATAAGATGTACACATTGTGTAGATGTGACATATGCATTGTTACTGGTTCTTGTATATTTCATGAAGAGAAAACAAAACATACATATATCGTTCTTGTAAATGATTTATTTGGTACAGTCAACAGTAACATGTAAATGTAGCACTTTCAATGAAAAGGAGACCGGTGTTTCACAGCCATTCGAAAACGTCTCAGATTATTGCATGGGCTTGAAACACAGCAATTCATTTATTAATGTGGCATCATTGCTCCGACGTGCAGGTTTGGCTGATTTGGGTGTTCCAGCTTGACATTTGAGAGGATGGAATGCTGCTCTACGTTTGATGGTGACTCTTCGAGGGCTGAATCGTCTGAAAAGTGATCTGTTCATCTTGCTTCTTTTGAGAACGGACGTAATGATCCTGGCCTTCCGCTTTTCCTCTTCTGTCTTCTCCGACTCAAGTGTCTGCATCAGTCTAGTCTTAATGTTGCCCTTTTGCATGACACTGTGGTCTACTACGCTTCTTGGGGTCTCCGTCATCATTGCTGTTAGATACGATTGTAGATTCTGTAAAACGGATGAAGAATCCAAGCAATCTGTATCATCACCCTCCACTCTAGAGTACTCCAGCACAGGCAGTGACCTCTGACTGAAGGTATCCAGGGAAAGACAAGAGTCGGTAAATGAGTAATCCACCAACTGTTTGGACATGACACCAAGAGCAGAGGAATCCATGCTTTTCTGGTAACAGTAGACGATTTGAAAACCTGAGTTAAACTGCCATAGTATAGAGGATGATCGATTAAATATGGTGGAAAGTGTTACATCGTCAGACACAGAGACACATCTGTCAACTAATCCCGATTATCATCAGACATATCCAATCAGCCAAGATCACTGACGTGTCTTAATCACAACAAATACGTAGATTTCTGATATGATCTCATTGAGCCCTTTGTTTAGACAAACAACCTTAAACCCTATGTCTTGTTTACCCTTCTAACAATGTTGTTACAGCGTGGCTAAAAGCACAATCAATCAAGGGTATTTTCATGTTACAACAACAGACGCAAGACAGAAATTCGGGTATTGCAAAGATAAGAAGCTGAGGCAAATTCCTTTGTGAAACATGCATACGATTTCAGTGGAGGATATTCAAGGTCTAATGTAGGATTAGTTTTTATGATACATATAATTTGTAGGAAGCGAGGGTATTGTAAAGCTGAAAGTCAGCTTTGATAAGAAATTCCCACTTGAAAAATTTGGATGTTATTTTTCACACAAAAAATGTGAACTTTCTAGTTGACGTCAAATGTTAGGGATATAACTGTCATTAGTTAAAGCGATTGGAATAAAATATTCTTTAAAAAGTGAACTATGAGAGTTGATTCGCACAAAATGGCAATGTTTTTATTGTGATGTTACTGTTTGTTCATTGTAACATGCAGTTCATGTGTGGCAAGCACAGAACATTGTGCAGGCTAGTTTCGCTCCTTGACATCCACATGTTGAAGACTTGCATGGGGTATCCCATTGAGCAGGAACACCTGATCATCTGTAAGATCTTACTGGGAGCTAGGGGAGTTTCTGCAGGTACTGTTGTTAGTCGCAATGACTTCATACTCTGTTCTTTAAACCATCCATAGTCTGTGGCTTCCAACTTCTGAGGATCAAATCGCAGTGCATTCTTCCAAAGAAAGGTTTGCAAATGAGCTCTCTTGACATTCTCAGCAAATGATTCTGTAGTTGGTGGCAGTGAGGCATTGGGAACATGTGCTAGTCCAGGCTTCCCAATTTGAGCAGTCCATACACTAACTCTTGCTTCTGACATGGATGTAGCCATTGGCTGTACATAACATTCAGCTGTGAATCTGGTCGCTTGCGCCATCACAGCCGATCTTGTCAAAAGACACATTCTTTCTCAGCACTTTCAGTATTTTTCCTTTCCCTACTCCATAGCATGCTGCCACAGTGTCACAGCCAGATAGAGCATGACCAGCCAATAATGATGGAATTATATCACGATGCTTCTCCACAGTAGCTTGTATATCAATTACCTTTCTCTCTCTAATAGGTGATGCCATCACCATTAGTAATTGTAAGCCTTGTTGCAAGTAATGATGAAGTAGGAGGTCATAGACATCTGTATCGTCTCCAAGAATAATCACATGCATCTGCTCATTGACTGCGACCTGCATGGCTTGCTGCATAATGTCTTCGTATGACCACACCACCACAACTGATTTCAACAGGACTCTTCTCTTGGACAGTTATCATGAGCTTGTGCTTTTCCGTATTCTCCAGGTGAAAATCTGTATCATTCTGAAGATCTTTGCATATGATGTCTATCAATTCCTTTTGGTTTTGTGTGATAGTAAGAGGCACTTTTTGAGAGGGCAAGGGTGATGTGAGACATAGCTGAAATGCTTCACATCCTTCTGCCACTCTGGAGGTTTTGGTGGAAGACTTTGTACTGAATTCTTCATTCCTGTCAAAGACTAAATATGCGTCACCAGACTTCATCTTCTCCAGTATATGATGCTTGAACTTCTTCACAAAGTCCATTACTATTGGCTTTTGTGTAGAGGAGGACGAAGGCTACCGAGGAATCCAGAGGAGCGCACAGCCGTCAATTACAGTGCAGGTTGCTTCTGGTGTTGAATGTCTGGCTTGGTCAGGTTTTTCAAATCTGACTTTGAATTAGAAATTCGAACCTCTCCAGAGTCATTGAATAATGCAGTTAGTACAGGTGATAGCTCACATGATACAACTTCACTGATGTTAATATCTCGTGAAGTGGCCTGAAGTCCCACCACTCTGGTGTAAATCAGCTCTGTATTGTACACCTTGCTGTCTGCCACCATGACTGACTTCTTTGTCACTGCCATTGTTTCAACTTTCATTGGGATACTGTCATAAAAAAACATCTCAAACTCCCCCATTTGTCTGGTTCCAATATCAATTGCTACGTCAACATTCACTAAAGATGGACCAATCATTCCATTCACGATATTCATGATGGTCTGTGTATGCTATTCTAGGTCTAGTGGATTGATACACATCTCCAACTTCTTTCGCAGACCCTCCCTGTCAGCCTGGTCAGCAGATATTCGTCCATTGGCTTCTTCTTTGTGAGCTTTTTGAACACAAGATGGTTTTTCATTCTCTCTCAGAATTGATAAATCTTCAAGTAGTCGGTCACTTAGATGCAGACTTAAGTGTCCATGTCTTCAGAGTCTCGGGTTTCAATGTAATGCCAATTATGCCAGATTTCCCATGCCCATACCGCATAAAAGTCGTCTCAATAAACATGTCACTCCACAGACCATTCCATAATCCTGGTACATGCCGCATTACATGAGCACCCCTCATGAATTGTTCTAGTATGCTATCTGGCAACTCCTCCATGCTCCTCAGATAATACAGACCATATCTAGCATAGTTGACGTGCCTAGATGCAAAGAAGTATGGCATCATCAGTTTCACTTCCTGCAGGTGAAGAGGCCAATCACCTTCTCGCTCTGCCCGTACATACAACATCATTATAAGGACTGGTTTTATGAACACATCAACCCACGTTTTTGAAGTGCGACTTTAGGGTGCCAGGCCTTCCAGAACATTCATAAAATCATGATGGCCCTTCAGCTGAGTTTTACCAATAACATCTCTAAGCAGCTCCTCGGCAACCATGCGCATAGCTCTCATGTTCATCGGAACAAAACATATTTTCGACACCTCCAAAGACAGACTTCAAAATTTCTGACAGGCCAGTCTCAGTCATCAATGTTCCAATAGCACCCACAAAACTCATCAGCATATGCATTCCACCCAATCTTGGGATCAGATTTGGAAGTAGATCTGGATGAGCCCATTGAACATCCACTGCAACTCTGTAAAGTTGATCAGCGGTGAACACAGTACAATTTTGTCCAAGTTTTTCTGTTAACTGCTGTGCTTTGTTCATTGCAGTAATGATGGTATCGGGATGAGCTGGTGGCATTTCAATCAATGCCAGATAAACTGCTTTAGTCTTCGGCCCAAGAGATCTTCCTTGTTCACGACACAAGTGAGTATTGTACACAATGAAGTCAGGACAGTCATAACTCGCTATCACATGTTTCAGAAAAGTGAAGTCATGCTCCCTTGCTCTCTGCAGTGCCAGACACTTATGGGCTAGTATTTTCAGTGAGGGTACATGCCTGAGGTGGAAACTGAGGTGGAAACTTTGGTTTCTTGGGTCCATTGTACCTGACAATATCAAGCTTATAATCAATATCTTTCGACATCCCAGTTTTCTTTAGCCGGCGTATGTTGTGTTCCTGATACGTTGAGCCAGCACTAGGCTGGGTTAAGAGAACAGCTAACGAATGAGTCGACAATTTACCATTTTGAGATGCCATTTCTGCATCAAATTTGTCCACCACAACTTGAACAAGACCATCCTCGACTTTGAAAATGGCTGTTAAATCAGAACTTGTAGCTGCTGCTGCAGCTGCAGACTTTTTGAAGCGCAATAGTTCACCATAGGTACAAGACACTCCAAAATAATTCATCGTCTTCACCAATTCCTTGGAGTCCCACAAACGTATAGCCAGGCTGATCTGCAGTTGAGTTGGATGTTTTTTTTAATACAGGTGTAATGATGTTACCTATGAGCAGAGCTGGTAGAGTATTGTCTAATTTTGGCGACAAACTGGAATGAGATCAAAGACAGTGCTACTTGCAAACTCTGATGTATCACCAAAATCCAATCAAATTAGCAACTTCTCTCCATGGCACTTTATCTAAAACAAGAGATTTTATGCGACTGTTCTGTACTGATAAAAGGCCAATGCTTAGAGAAACAAGTGATCTCAAGCCATTTGTCATCTATAACTAAACGGAATGTGATTTAAATAGAACAGGATGTCATTCTGTTTGTAGCAAGGCGAATATATTGACAACAAGTAGCTGTACACACACATTCAGAATGTCTACATCCACGTGTACGTACAGCTATTAACTTAATTATGCTACCCATGCCTCTTTGAAATTAAAATATAACCACACACATATAATTCAACTTACTTGGCTAAGCCTTGAAAAAAACCCTGACCAACATGAATATATAATATTAACATTAGTATAAGTCAAGCATGCATTCACCATCTAATGTACTTACTAATAGAGCAAAAATTAACTTTCCAATGAAGTGGTTGTGGCCAGCTTTAAACGATGACATCATCAGGAAGTACAAAAATGTGTTGTTGTTGAGGAAATTTTGTTTATTTTAAGTTAGACTGTAATTGTTTACAGCTAGACACCAAAAAGAGATACGTTGCTTACATACATAAATCGGTTTAATTATATTTCGCAACTCAATGCTGATGGAGGTCCAGTAATAAGTTTCTCTAAATACATAGTCTTGAGATGCAAAATTCACAAAGAAACCTACTATAGACACCAGTGCAAGGCTGTGCCCCAAAAGTGGATTTGATTGCCGCACTACTATGGTGTGAGGACTGTCTGTAACAATATGTGAAGGTGTCGCTTTTCTTTCGTAATAATCCTGTGTTAGAAGAAAAGATGAAAATATTTTATTTGTGTGTCAAATGTTATGCATAAAACATACATAGACACTTTAAAACCCTCATTGAAATATAAAATCTGGCCATATGGCCTAAGAGACACAAGACACTACATTATACCTAAAACAGATAGTAGTGAATAAAATATCACAGCTTGATAAGTAACAGTGAAGTGTGGTGTATTTGAGTACAAAGTGCGTTTACGTCTATTAAACATTTTAGTAACCAAAGCAGCTAAGGGTTTTATTAATTTAATATTACCTAGCCTGGTCAGTAGTCGACAAGAGAGAAACAAGGGTTAATATTTAAAACAGTATTTCCCCAGCAGTTCAGCACTAATTCGGCAACCACTGTGATTCTGCAGAAGTAAAGTATAATTCCGAAATCATGTGTACCGTACTGAAACGGAGGCCGTAGTCCTGGTAATACTGTTGGATTTGTGTGGACCTGTACAGAAGTTAGGCAATGCTATATTAGGTAGTTTTGAACATTTGGTTATAGCATTTAATGATATATTTAGTTGTTCAGGTGTTTTATTTTCAGATTTCAGATTCAACAAGAAATGTGCCATGGTATTTTCTGATCGCCTCCTTGGTCTCGGTTTTATTACAGTCTTCACTGTTGAGCTGACGTCCGAATCTGACATCACGATTCACATGTGCAGGTACTCCAGGCAAATATCAGTGTCAACCCATTTCGTCAACAAAAAGTGCACATATGGTGATACCTTCAAAATCTACAAACACTCTATATAAATATAATGCTGATAGGTAAGCCAATGGATTAATAACATTACTCGCTTCTCTGCTAGGTTGTCCCAGTGTTTTGTATTACTTTGATTGTACTTGTGTTTCGATTATTTCAAGAACGCTTTGAAAATAATAAACTGAGACAGAAATTAATTCACGGCTATATTCATGTAATTACAACGTAGCGAGTAAAATTGCACAACACCCACAGCCAGGGCGAGACCAAAAGATATAGAGACTACCGGCTTTACAGCATAAGGCAGAAAGTATGTCGCTAAGAGGATGGAGCTACAATAGCCCCATTACCCTAAAGCGGAATAATGATAACAACGGCCCAGGGTAAACCAAAAGAGGCCTGAAAAGTACACAATGCATGTTATCATTATGCTAGCCTGCTAGCCAACCTTACAAGGGTAAAAACACTGTACTACTCTAGTACAAACGGTACCTCAATGGTACTTACTCCAGTGGTACAAACGGTACTCCAATGGTACAAATAGTACACCAATGGTACTAATCCAATGAAAGGTTGGTAAAATTACTATGCCCAGACTGCACGTACTATGCCGCGGTGTTACTTTGTCGCCGCTCGTCTCCAGCTGACCGTAACAGAAGGCTACAGTGTCTGCAACAGAGAACCTATAGGCAGTATTTCTGTATGTGTAACATACAACAAAAGACTCAATAAAACATCAATATTCCATATTATAGGGTGGGGTTCGGAAGGGAATGAAACATAACACGCCTGTCATGGCGTTGCGAGAAAGAGAAGTAAGATTCAGCCCGAAAGCAGTTACCTCCCTTTTACTATTAGAATAAACCGCTTGAGTTATGTCCCTTTCCAAACACCGTTTAACCATGTTATAACTTTACAATGAATGTTTAGGGTAATGTCCTGTGTACAAACTTCGGGGTTATATTATCTTATATACATGTACCCTCATTTGAACATGCCTACTTTTGGACATGGATTGAACTCCCTTGTTGGAGCTGGCAACGGTGTTAACCCACGAATAACTCCAGACCATAGGATTTGCCCTCATTGTTTCAATTGCTCACTACGAGAACTTTCGGCTGTATTACATATATTGACAGTGTATTGGTTTTCAATATTCACCAATGACAATGCAATGCCATCAGATATCACTGTATTACCAAAGTTACCCTGTATACAAACAATGATCCATGTTAACCTTTGGATCCTCCAAGTTTACGAAGGGATTATCATTGCAATCCATTTATGACTGTGTTAAGGCCTGTACTAGTTGCGGATGTTCTCAATCGTTTGATTGTTCTTTTTGATTAAGACAAGGTTGTATCTTAAGTCCCCTTTTGTTTTCGATGTTTATTAATGATCTTGCAAAGGAAATAGAGTCTAATTTTTCGCAGGGTATTCAAATGCAACCGGAATTAGTGGAATTATTCTTAGTATCGTTTGCTGATGATGTTATTCTCAATTTTGATATTATTTTTGGTCTTTAAAAGTGCATAGATATTTTAAAATCGTTTTGTGATGATTACAGGTTGTCTGTTAACTTAAGTAAAACGAAGGCTGTTGTTTTAAAAATGGCGGGATATTGGCCGCTGTCCTCTGTATATGTTTTGCATCTAAAAGAGTGATTTCATATTGGCGTAAAATCTTAGCTATGCCCAATTACAGATATGTTAGGTGTTAGAAAACGTTACAATGTGCAGTTGCAAGCTCTTAATAATGTACGGAGAATAAAATGAGAATTGAAACTGGTAGACATAATAAGGAATAGTCCAGCTCTGTGGCGGCGGCTTGTAAATAATCGAGTCGAGACCAGACATTCCAGTTATCAACAGCATGAGCATCGATCTACGCAAATGGGATACGATGACATGTGTCAACCAGGCGAGCGAGCTGACTACCCGATCCTCTTATGACATGCATTTGGAATTCTAACCAGGATTTTTTCGAGTGACAGGTAAATGAGAGCTTAAGGACTGAATACAGCAAACGTGCGTACATGAGTGAACATGGGGATTAAGGCGTTGTGAGTGAGTGAATGGGAGGATAAGTGAGAATCAAGGAGTGTCTGAAGATTGAGTGAGTGGTACATGAGTGTGAGGGGTAACTGAATGATCGAGGAGAAAGTGAATGATTCTAAGCAGGTGAGAGAGAAAGTGGGTGGGTGGATTTTGGAGTAAAGAGTAGGTGGTCACATTATTGATGAGCATGTGTATACATGTGTTTTTCCTAGAACGTTTAGATATTTCTTCCCAGGTTATCGGTTTGGCCACAACGGTGGCGTCAGCTTCACCCAAATTGTAGACAGTGCCCAAAAGGAATTCTTAAGTCAGTGTGATGAAGTCCAGTGTGATGAAGTCCAGTGTGATGAAGTCCAGTGTCAAGGTCCAGATGTTCAACATTGAAAGGTTACAAAGACAGCAGGGGTCGACGGAAACAAGGATGTGTGCATTAGGTCAGAGCTATTTTACACACCAAGATGCACAGTACCCTTCAAACGATCAACAAACTCTGCCTGTATTTAGCCCTTGCTTCAGTTGTGTTATATATGATATAATTAATGACTGTGATGGCTGCTGATCCCTTGGGAGCAGTTAAAATTCCAGGTGTGGAGGTGTTTTATCTGCACATTTAGCACGTTTGGGGTACATTTGAGTCAATTCCTTTTCCATTAATCTTAATTTTCCAAAAACTAATGGCGAACAATGATGAAGTACAACGTGTGAAGCCCGACCTCTGAATACATTACTACAGACGATATAAAGCCAGATCAGAGATGTTTTTCTTTGGTCTGCATCAAATGCATTTGAATCATGATGTCGGTGTTGCTGCATTTTTTAAACTCAAACACGTTGTTGATAGTGAAATGCAAGGTTCTTGCTTTCAAAATGAATGTCCAAGAGGAACCATATTTTGCACGATACGGATTTCAGCAATGTCTGATTGAGCTTGGTGGTAATTTGTCTTTTGTCAGTGGAAAGTACAACAACAACCACAAATGAGTTATCAAAATTGTTTATTATATGTATCAGAAATAGCCACAATTACGTGCCAATTCTCAAGGGTACAGTCAAGGTGCGAACTTACAAAGCACTGGCTTGAAGGATATCGACGACACAGCTAAATTGGCCTCATAACGTCATAACGTAGTTTTACTTTTCACAAGCTTCATTATTTTTTCTTACTGTGAGCACCGGCACCCTGCTGAACTACGGAAGCACGAGTAAAATATCAATTAGATATCTACGATTTTTTTGGGTGTTGGTGCAAGAACCACGTGATGGTTGATATAGTATTACAACTATCTCCGAAGTAAGGTTGTACACATTACTGAGTCTGTATCTTATATGGGAGTAGCGGTATCTTCCCATTATGACTACTCCCAACGCGACTAACTCCCATTTTGTCTACTCATGAACATAAATGTATAATGGAGCACCCCTACACTTAATAATGTACTATATCTGTACAGTTTGTCTACTCTTTGAAATAAACCTATTACGGAGACTCCCAGGGGCTATCCGTCTTTGAATCATTAGAAGCTAAGTGAATCAGAGATCTTGTGATCATTCATTGTTTGTTTTGATGTTTGGTGATAACTCCACTACTCTGATTAAAACTTTGTATACTGAATGAATCAATTCTATTTTCAAGCCGCCTTGAAGTATATATAGAATCTCACCCAAGTGTCTTCTGATATCAATTATATCAACACAAGTTGATAAAGTTACAAATATCCCAGGCTTGCCGAGGATATTTTAACTTTTATCAACGAGTGTTGATATATTTGATATCAGAAGACACGAGGGTGAGATTCTATTTATCATCCAAAATCACTTTTCATTAATTTTCAATGAAATATGTACATCTCTCAACACGGTACTGCCATTACACTTGCAGTGCAGTGATGTCATAGCATTGTGACGTCATCAAGTACATGACGTCATAGCATTGTCAGGGCATTGTACAAAATCTACTGTCAAAACGATATCTCCTAGGAGATATCGTTTGATCTCACACAAGCGATATCTCCTGTGGAACACAGTTTTGGATGATAAACATAATTATGAAATTAACTGAATAGATATTGTATGAACCTGGTACAGCTATAAATGATTATATATATTTTACAGATTAAAGATGAAAATGCAGCAGAGAGGGTTCGGGTGATCCTGGTAAGGCTCATCATCAGCTCAGGGCCCTTGCCCCCTCTACACGCAGCCCAGACAGTGAATGGACTTCTCCCAGGAAACACTGCCTAGTCGAACCCACCAAGAAGTTTCCGGAGAATATGTAGACTCCCCAACACTGCAGCCTTCTGCATTACCCAGAGTGTCAGAAGGGCTGTGCTTCCGGTGGAAAACCCGGGCACTCTCCTGATCTGCGCCAAGAGATCAGGAGGTACCAAACCAAGGGCACCGAGAATAATGGGGCGTCTGACGACAGTGTATTTGGGATGCAAGCGAGACATTTCACAGGCGAGGTCCGCATATTTATCATGCTTTTCCTGAATGTTGCCAATCACGATGGAACAGCCTACCTGATAGAGGGGAGAGAGCTAATAATTTTAAAAACCCATTTTACTGAAACATATTGTGTATTGGACGGGTAGTCAAATTGGGAGTAGTCATAATATGAGTGAACCGGAGTAGTACACTTTACTTGGCACACTTTATCGGTTTTCAATTAGAGACTCGTGCAGGACTGAATTCCGATCGTGAAGAGTTGATCTAATGCCAATAATTAGTGGCCTTTTACCCAAGTCATCAGCACCTGAATGTTTACCTTTATGCACATATACAGTAGACACTTTATGTGCGAAACTCGAAACGAGATCAAATTTGTTCTGAATTTCCTCAAATTACTTTGGATTAATTCGTTAATGGACATAGTTAACCAGCTGCCCAACTATAGAGGTCTTAACGGGGTAGCTGATAGGGAAAGTGGAAATAAGAACTAAGGATAGAGTTCGGGGTAATATACTCTTACCCGAACAGACAAAACATGAAGAATCTGCTAGGCGGAAGCAGTAGCCCTAACTTTGCACACTACACTGTATTATTGTTCAGTAAAATATGCAAATATTGAAGCATTCATAAATCGATGCCAAAGTGCTTCAGCCGAGTAAGTACTTCTGTTTGATTGACAGAAACATATATTCGGGTGTATAGAGGACGTTTTTCCACAGATATTAACCGATATAGCCGTTCCATACTGTTGAGACCGTCCTTGCCAAACCGTTCACGGCTTGTTCTATAGACAGCCATTCTGAAAATAAAACGTATGAAACATTATTACCTGACACAAAATATAATCCAGTACATTTATATTCCCTCGATGAATATTGTATTTTACATAGTAGTGTTTGCATAAATTCTTGATAAAGAACGTCTGAAAACCTTTATGATAGTGTTTACACTGGAAGTCATAGCCATTCACAATCTGCTGGAATTGAATCTGGAATTCACCATGAAGGATACGGTAACATCTAAGCTTTCTTACACAATTAATAAGTGTGTAAACGTCAGACCTTATAATCAGTGAATGTTTAAACATACCTATATTTTCCATTTCATGTGTTTTCTTGACTTTGCACAGATAAGATCCGGGAACACACAGAGATTTGGTCATTTCAAAGGGAACTGCATGTATTCCCAAAAGGAGGATATTTCCTTATGAACGAATTTGTAAGCTGTGCCTCACTATAAGAATATATCACCGCAGAAAAGAAAGATGTGAGAAGCAAATACAGATACAAGTGAAGACATCTGTACTTGAATGTGTGTACACACATTGAAAATGTAACTGCATATTTAAATGTAATTTGATAGCAAAGAAACCTACTGCTTGTCTGTATTGTTTAATGTAAACAATTTCCTAATATTTTTAATCTAAATGGAACGACAGTTGGTTCCAGTACGACTAAATCGGGAAGTAGACACACATTATAAAGGAGAGCCGTTCCAAGTCACACAATCATATAAATACCTTGGAGTCTACTTCACTAATCGTCTTGGCTTTTCAGCACATGCTATATATTGTTCCACACTAGTCAAAAAGGTACTTATTGGGGTTCTCAAAAGTATTCACAAACTCGTAGATATTGATTATCATTCTTTTTTCAAAATATTTGATACAAAAATCCTTCCTATTCTATTGTATGGTTCAGAGGTATGGGGTTTCAGTAATTTTGACGTAATTGAGAAAATACATTTATATACTTGCAAGAATTTTTTAGGAGGGAAAGTAAGTACACCTAATGCCATGGTATATGGAGATTATGGAAGATTTCCCATACACATTTTTGCTAAAGCTAGAATAATAAAATATTGGATACGTCTGTTATATATGCCATCTGATAGATACCCTAGACAGTGTTATGATATGATGTTAATGTACGATAACAACGGGAAGACTAACTGGGTGACTAACATTCGAGAATTGTTAAATACAATAGGTTTTGGGGAGGTATGGCAAAGGCAAAATGTTGACTTTCATGCAAATTTTGTGAATAATGTTACTCAAAGGCTCAAAGATATATATACACAAGAATGGGTAGGAGCACTGTCATTGTGAAGTAAATGTTTCTATTATAGAATGTTTAAATCCCATATATACACAGAGAATTATCTGCTGTCACTAAATATCAAGAAATTTCGAAAGGCTTTTGCTCGGTTTAGGTGTTCCTCACATGACTTGGCAATCGAAACAGGGAGATATCATAAAATAGAGAGGGAAAATAGAATTTGTACATTTTGTGATCTTAATTGTGTAGAAGATGAATATCACTTCCTCTTAATTTGCCCATTATATTGTGAGTTAAGAAAAAAAAATGTCCCAAGATATTGTTCTGTATATCCCGATAGGGAGAAATTTTCTTTGTTAATGAGTACTGATGACAATGTTCTTATCCGTAAGTTGTCAACCTTTATCTATCAGGCATTGTCTCTAAGAAATAAACATAATAATTCATAGAATGTATGTACTCATATTGTTATTTGTTACGATATGGTATGATGTGGTGCGATATGATATATGATATGATATGATATGATATGATACATGGTATGATATGACATGATGTAATATGGGGTGTTATGATATGATGTGATACGACAAAGTATGTGTAATGCGATGTTATATGATGTGATACATTTTGATGCGATATGACATATTGTGATTTGACTATTTTTATTCTTTTCTATGATATTGTGTACTATGTTCTTGTATACTATGGGCCTGTGGCCTTGAGTATGAATAAAGATTGACTGATTGATTGATTGACTAAATCGGGAAGTAGACACACACGCACAGAAGCTGAACACAAATGAAAAGTAAAATATAAGCTAATTGCCTGAGCACAATGTCCACATTGGTCCTAAACACCATTTTATAAGGGCGTAGACAATGCGCCTTGATACAAAGGAATATTTTCCATCACAAGGGATAACTATTTCAAATCACGAACTATGAAGGATCTTTTTAATAATGTCAGTTCTCATTTAATTATTGCATTTTTAAAAGAATTAGATTTGTTAAATGATTTGTAAATAGATAAATGGTATTTTAAACATGGTAGTATAAATAAGCAACTGCGATTGTTAGTGGCTGTATGCTGGAAGGGGGTTAAATTATCGCAATATTATTGTCTTGAGAGGGTACGTAAGTCCCAAAACTTAACTTAAGCTTACCAGATTTTTAAACGTAGTATATTTGTTCTTTTAAAATTCGGCTAAACTTTTCCTGCAATCGCCAGCGGCTGAAGGGATGGTGTAAATCCAACTAAGGTCCATGCAGGCAGCAAAGGCACTGTAAGTCCCCATGGACCCTAGTATGGTGATCTACATTCAGTTGTTGGCGATCAATAGCCTGTTTTTATATTGTATCGTCCTCTATAGTTAAAGTATTTCAGATTTAGTTACTCATTTTAAGTATATATCTGTGATAGTCTAGTTGGTTTTACTGTCCTTTGTCGACAGCTATATAAATTGATTACATGTACCTTGTTTTCATCGCTATATGGCTGTAATATTGCCGATGCGATGTAAAATTTCAGCTCACTCAATCACTCACAAAGGAATATTTACTTTGATTGGGATTGGGTAGAAAGCGGAAAGGTTCTTTGTCTTTTCAACAACCATGACAAAGTCGCAAATGACGGAATATGTTGTAATAAAGCAGGTGTCTCCCAGTCGGGAGTGGCTTCAGCGTTACTTGTTAATGGCAATATAGCACATTTTCTAAATGTTCAGTTATTTATTCTGAATTGTATCAGTGAGAGAAAGAAAAAGCACCAACGCACAGGACGGCCGAGTGGACTATAGTCCATCAATTTTACTTTGATTATATCGATTGAATTCGCCCAAGTGTGTTCGGAAATGATGAAAGTTCCTTATATGCTTTTTAGACCTTTTGACCTGACTAGGTAAATCCGTTTAGAGTTTGCCTAGCGACGTTTAAAATTGCCTTTCTATTGTTCACATGTAATTTGATGACAGGGATGACTACATACAGTGAAGAAACAGACTATAGTTAATAAGAATCTATTCACAGGACCAGTACAAGATAAATGAAAGCCAAAACTCTGGAAATATTATGTGCATGTATCTTTACCAGGATAAGGAACAGATTTCAAATTCGATGTTTACTCGCGACCACAGGAAAACATTATTCCAGTTAGCAATTTTCAAACTACAGAGAACAATGAAAAATACATCTGCAGAAATTAACAAGTTGAAAACTGACACAACACAAATTCCGTTATTGTGTTGCAAAACTCACTCATGAACTTCTCGTGTTAGATGATTCATGTCATATTGAGTTAGAACCAACAGAACCACTAGTCATGGATCCTCCCAAGAAAGCGATAACTGCACACAGAAATTGAAGACCTCTTTCTCTCATAAGGTTAGTCAAGGTGTCATCAAGAAAGTAGACCATAAACCAATCTTCAGGATTAAAAATCTGAATAAGGTAATAGCTAGTGAACACTTTAACCTTCTAACTATTGCGGAAATTACAACCCAAGTTAAATTATAACAACAAAGGACAGTAAAAACCACAAGACGATCACAGATGTGAATATACAACTAGTTTGTAAATCTAAAACTTTCTAAATATCAATACAATACAAAATAAACAACAAGCTAAAGATCGCCAAAAACTGAAGGTAGATCACCATACTAGGGACCATGGGGACGGAACAAAAAAGGAGTGGAACGACTGTTTGGATTTGTCAACTACATTGCAAAAGATATTCTTAATCTGTACTGAGAAATCTGAACCAATGAGACCACTCTTGAAGAAAGAATTTGAATTCCTCTGGTCCAAAGGACCATGAATTGCAGAGGAACCTGTTCCAGTGCTGAAGTTCCATGCCATCACCAAACCGTTGGTAGTACCATATGATGCATTCAAGACGTGACTGGGACCCGTACTTCATCAACCAATCTGTTGCTCATACATCAAGTTCAATGATAGAAAAAAAGGACTACTGGAAGTATGTTGTTTCAGCTTGATGCACAGACCAGGAAAGGAGATGGTACTGGCTGGTACACACTCTCAAGGGCGCACATGTAGTGATGGTGGAAACCTAGAAGACTGCATTACTTACTATGTAAAATCTCTCACTTCAAACCTGCCTTCTATAGTTGCAAAATTAGCAAATTCTGAAGTCAATCATTCGAAATTGATAGCCTGATAACAAATCATCTGTTATCAGTAGAGTTCCTTTCAACTCGTACACTAATTTAATGACCCTCCAGTATCTGTGCACGCGTATTAGGTAAGATCGTTTTTGGGTGGTCCTCAAAGCCACGATTATTTGGGGGGCCCTTCCTTGTTTAGGCTGTCTTGACCAACCCTGCAAAATATGCAAAAATATTCGCGACTTGTCCTACACATGAACAGCTTTATGCAGTCGAAGAAGACAAACTGGCCCACTGTGGTACTCTTGCCGTAGCGGGATGACAAGACTTTATGGATGATCAACTTCTTTATTTTGATAAATGGCGACGTTTAGGTATAGATTCTTATACCGTTTTCAAGCATATGAATCTGTACCGAAACGTCACCATTTGTCAAAATAAAGAAGTGAGTGAGTGAGTGAGTTAAAACTTAACGTCACATCGGTAATATTGCAGCCATATTGTGACAAAATAAAGAAGTTGATCATCCATAAAGTCTTGTCAACTGCTAGAATGCCACTCAAACAAATCTTGCCGTAGCACCTAGCATGCAGATTTCCAGTGTACACAAGGCATTCTCCATTTGTCGAGTGTGAATGTTAATCCATCGCAAGAACTTGCCGGCCACCTTTCTCTGACATGAGGCATCTGTCATGGCTTGAACCAAGGTCTCCATAAACAGTTTATAACCATAAATTTCCTTCTCAACTCTGAGGAAAGAAAAGAACATTCTGTTTTCTCACAAACCTTCTTACCATACATTTACTCAAACTAAATCTATGGTCTTGCAGTGTGGACAGCGCCAACTCTACTTACTCTTGCCTTGTGTGATGGGGATCTTTCTTATGCGTCAAAGCAGTGTAACGAGGATATTTGCTGTGTTCATACGGCATCTGCTTCTTCTGCAATCTGTAAATGACCATATACAAAATAAGTAAAAGGTAAACTATAAACACCTGTCGGCGAAGGACAGTAAAAACAACTAAAATATCACAGATATAAATGTAAAAATCGTAATTAATTCTAAAACGTTTCAAGTATAGGGGACAACATAATATAAAACAGGCTACGGATTGCCAACAACTCAAAGTAGATCACCATACTAGGGGCCTTGGGGACGGAAGAAAAAAGGAGTGGAACGACTATTTGGATTTGTCGACTACATCGCAAAACATTTTCTTAATCTGTACTGAGATAACAGAACCAATGAAACCACTGCTGAAAAAAACCCATTTGCTTCCTGCGTGCAATTTCGTGTCTGGATATATTAAAAAAAATTGATGCAGCTATTTGTCCTATCCTTTCTTATCGGGCAGAGATTTGGGGCACTTCGAACAGTAGGCAGATAGAAAGTGTGCAAATATACTTCTGTAAAAGGTTTTGAAAGTTAGTAAATATACCAACAATGTTATGGCTTTAGGTGAGTTCCATTGGGTAGCACCATATGTCTAGATGTGTGAAATATTGGTGTAGATTGCTTCAGTTTCATACTCATAGGTTGCCGTATCAGTGTTATCAAATACTCAGGTCATTGGATGAAGTTGGTAGAAATACTTGGGTTACATCTGTTCAGCATATTTTGTATCAGTTTGGTTTTGGTATTGTATGATTATCCCAAGATGTAGGTAATGTAAATTTATTCATGACCACTTTCAAGCAAAGGTTATATGATAGTTTATGTCACGATTGGCATTCCATTGTATATAATTCATCAAAATGGAATGTATAAGGTACATTTAAGTCTTTGTTGAATGAAAGAAAGATCCTTAAGTCCAGATATTCCATATTATTATAAGCATGTTTTTTCTCAATTTAGGTGTAATAAGTTCCGTTTAGCGGTGGAGTTAAGTAGACATAAAAAACATCAGTTACGCTGATAGGATTTGTTCTTATTGTCACAGTAATGGTTTACATTTGCTCGAGGATGAATTTCGTGTCCTGTTAATATGTGACAGATATGAAGATGTTAGACAAGAATGTCTTCCTTCGGTATCTTCCCATAAGTGAGTGAGTAAGTTAATATTTAACGTCACATCGGCAATATTTCAGCCATATCGTGACGAGAACATTATACATTGAAATGGAATATGTGTATATTATAAAACCTGTCATCGAAGGACAGTAAAACAACAAGAATATCACAATTAGATTTAAAACTAGTGTGGAAGGTTAAAACTAATAGCACTATTAGGACAATACAAGATAAAAACAGGCTATAGATCGCCAACAACTGAAGGTAAATCACCATACTAGGGACCATGGGGACTTACAGTACCTTTCCTACCTGCATGGACCCTAGCTGGATTTACACCATCTCTCCAGCCATTGGCGTTTATACTGAGACTTAGCCATACATTAAAATGACAAATATACTACGATTAAAAACCTGGAAGACTTAAATTTACTTGAAATGTTTTGGGACTTACGTACCCTCTCAGGGGGACAATAATTTTACAGTACTTTAACCCCCTTTGAGGGTACAGCCACTAACAATACAAGTTACTAATCTAAACTACCCATCATTAAAATACATCTATCTACAGAACATATTCTTCAAAATTCGTCTATTAAATCAATTTCTTTTAAAAAGCCAATAATTACATGAAAATTAACATTGTTAAAAAGATCCTTAACTGTTTTCACATTGAAATACTTATCCCTTATGATTGAGAATTCAGCACAGTCAAGCATGACACACTTGACTGTGACTCTCTCATCACAAGGGATACAAAACGGAGGATCTTCACCTTTTAAGAAGTATTTGTGAGTATAGCTTGTATGGCCAATGCGACATCGTCGCATGATGACCTCTTCAAATCTGGAATAACAACCAAAGTAGGTGTAACCAATATAGGGTCTTATTTCATGTAATTTGTTAATACCTACTTGGGTGTCCCACTTCTTTTTCATAAGATCATGGATGTAAGTTCTAATGCTAGCTTTGTAATCAGAGTATGGAATAAGAAGTGGTGTCACAGATTTGTTGAGTGCTGCCTTGGCAGCAAGATCGGCCATTGTATTCCCAGAAATGACAACGTGGCTGGGTAACCAACAAAAGACGATGTCGTATTGGCCAGTTGCAAGATTATTATACAATTCAATTATTTCAATTAAAAGTGGATGTTTACAAGGAAGATTTATTATAGCCTGAAGGCAAGAAAGAGAATCTGAAAATATAATATATTGTGTATATTTGGGGTGTCTATTAATATATTTAAGAGCTGTTAGTATTGCGTTTGCTTCTGCTGTGAAAATAGAGCTGTTATCAGGCAATCGAGAAGATATTGTTTTGGATCCAATGACAGTGGCTCCCATAAGACAGACCTCCCAAAAGACAGACCGCTTAAAACAATGCATTTTATGGTTGGTTGCATATGGCTTAATTAAGCTGTACCCTTGATAATAATGGTATGAGCCCAGATAAATAAAACATTAGGCATTAACTATAGTTTTATCAATTAATGTAATAAATTATGAATGTTAAACTAAGACATATTGCATCAACATATATGTACATCAACATATATTTGCCAGATCACATTTACTTGTGAATATTATCAAAACCAATAACTTATATGTGACCAAGCACCACATTATTTTACATCACATGTTTGTCAGTACACAGATAACACTTATTAGAAAGTCACTTGAACATAATCAATTTCTCCTTTCACTTTGCTCTTGGCATACAGGTAGCCATCTAGAAGGGTGATCGGAAAAAAGTCATCGAAAAAAGGTCATTGGAAAAATAACTGATAAAAAACACCCTGCTCTCCAGTTAATGGAGTTATATACTTTGTTTATACTGAATTTTATAAATACTATTTCACTTTCATCTTCAGTAATAAAAACATCCTTTTCTCCAGTTATTTGCAAAAACTAATTCAACAACTGTTTTTAAAACGTCCTATTCTCCAATTATTTATACTTGTATGATCTTGAGTGTTTTCTTTATGAACATGGTGTAACTGGCCTCGAACAAGTAAATAAACTTATTGAGGACCAGCTTGGTATCTTTTTGAAATTGTTGATATTACTTTACGCACACGATACTGTCATATTAGCTGAAGCCAGTGATTTATTGCAAAAATCGTTAAATGTTTTTGACCAGTATTGTAAAGAATGGAAACATAGTGTGAATTTAGATGTCTGTGATGAACTTCACTTTTCATTATACTGTCCAGCACTAAATGCCCTCAGAAATCAATTTCTTCCCCAATATTTCTGTAAACATCCTACTATTGAAAAATGTGTTTATCTAATGAAATGTGATTTTTCACCACTTAACTCTAAAGTTGCCAAATTTATCAAAACTAGACTTTGTTCAATGTTTTAATATGTATCAATATGCTGTATGTTCTCTGTGTCACTATATGTGATTTGTGAGAATACAATTTCGGTTCTAATCTGTTCTGTTCAGTAAAAGGATTAGTAATATGTTTTGAGAAGGGCACAGGAGAGAGGAATGTGTTGTTACTATACTCTGTAGTGACTCTGGGTCAGCTAGTGTACTCATTGAATCTGTCCTATGGGAGGTCTGTCTTTTGGGAGTGAACCCTTCCTCCATGTACACTTGATAACCGCAGTATTGACAACTTTATTAGGCTAATTTCTTATAACAACAAAAACATAAACAAAATTAAACCTATTCTGTTATATGGCTCAGAGGTTTGGGGTTTTACACATTTTAATGTTTTTGAAAGGGTTCATCTTTATGCATGTAAAAGAGTTTTAGGTGTTAAGGTCAGTACTTCTAATGCATGGTTTATGGAGAATGTGGACGTTACCCTTTATATATTGAAGCATATAAGCAAATTTTAAGATATTTGATAAGGTTAGTAAATATGCCGCAGTCACGTTATCCCAAAAATGTTACAATATGATGTGTATGTATGATAGAAATGGTAAGATAAATTGGGTAACAAATGTGAGAAATATGCTTGAAACATGTGGATTCGGATATGCTTTTAAACTTGATTGTCTTAGCTTCCCAAATGTTTTTATTAAATCTGTAACACAAAGGTTAAAAGATATGTACTTGCAACTCTGGACTGCCTCGCTAACTCTATCACCCAATACCTCATTGTATAGCACTTTTAAATCCGATCTTATAGCAGAGCATTACCTCCTTGATGTTAACATTAAAAAGTTTAGGACAGCAACTGCACGACTAAGATGTACATCCCATGAATTAAATATAGAAAAGGGCAGATATCATAATGTTCCACGAGAAAATAGACTGTGTATGTTATGTGATTTAGGGGTGATAGAAGATGAGTATCATTTTATATTAGTCTGTCCGCATTTTCACAATTTAAGAATGTTATATATACCCCCATTTTACCACATCAATCACTGTGAATATAAATTAAGGTTATTGCTGAAAGCAACAAATCTACAAATGGTTAAAAATCTATCAATGTACATCTATCATGGGTTCAACAGTACAAAATTGTTTTAAATACCATGTAACTGTACACACTTGTATTGTACAATAGGCCTGTGGCCTCTTCAGTACCCTGAATAAAAGAAATTGAAATTGAAAAACAAAAATTTGTCTGACTGAGTTTGGTTTTACGCCGCTTTTAGCAATATTCCAGCAACATCACGGCGGGGGACACCAGAAATGGGCTTCACACATTGTACCCATGTGGGGATTCGAACCCGGGTCTTCGGCGTGACGAGCCAACGCTTTAACCATTAGGCTCCCCCACCGCCCTAATTTGTCTTGGACGTCTCCTCCGTCATATAAAGAAAGTAAGAAAGCAAGAAAGCAAAATGTTTTTATTCATTATATTTTGTATTAATAGTTAAGCATGTATAATATAATGTTAGCAAAGTGCCTGCATTTTGTATTATGGGCCTATGACCAAGAATTGCAGAAATAAATATGTCTGTGTGTCTGTCTTTATGCCTAAATGTTTATACATTTATGTGTGTTCAGGTATTTCATGTTGTCAGGAGCAACCATTTATACTGATGGCAGATGTCACATAGATGCGCTAATAAAACGATCAAATTCCCTACAAATCTATATCATGTCCTTGGTCAAGATAAAGGAGTGAAACAAAACGAACCATGTCATTTTAATCCCATGTGGCGTATGTATCAGTGAATATGTCAGTTATGTCAAGTTATGAGTTTAAAAACACTATATTTCAGAAGACAAATCAAATGGTTTACTTTTCCGTATTTACTTATCGCAGTCTGAAAAAGAACACAGGCAAAAACGCTGCTTTCATTCTATGCACTTTACATTTAGTTGATTGGCACTTTTATTTCCAGGCATTAGAATCAGATTACCACTATAAATGCCTTAATACAATCTTAATTGTCTGAGAATGGATACATACACCATAAATGTGATATTTGTTGCTATTTGACTGTCATATATCAATGTATTGTTTTCGCGATCGAAAGGACAAACCCACGTGAAGCCTCAAACCCACGTGAAGCAAAGAGGATTCGGGTGATCCTGGCACAGTCAGGCTGGGAAGGCTCATGATCAGCTGAGTACCCTTTCCCCATCTTCACGAAACCCAAACAGCTAATGGGACTTCTCCCATAGGAAACGCTGCCTAGTTGTAATATTATTGTAAATGTGATAAAAGCTTTACTGAAATAACAAGATCCTGACACAGATTAACCCTGGTAAATGTTAGGTTGCAGAAACCATTTACACCATTTTTTCAAAATTATTTTTAGTTATTCTGTTCAGTTTTAACTGAATCGCCCATAGATAAAGCTGATTGCTGTCGACAAGTCAAATAGACATAGTGACCTGCATCTCTGCATATAAGACAAATGTCTATAACAGCAAGAAATACAGTAGAAATGGTAAATAATCATGTATATTGATAGTGTTCTTTTGAAATTTCTCAGTGTCCTTGACTACGTTTGCTATCTCGAACAAAGATGTTTACTCATCTTAAACCATACAACATTGTTTCTGACTATGCACAATGTACGAAATAGCCAAGTGCGCACTTTAAAGCGTTTATACGGCATCACTCGACCATTTGCAATAGCGCTGGCAAATGAACGACACAACCAGCTCCAAAGGGACCATTTCGGAAGGTAGTAAAAACCAGAAGGAGTACTGCAGTGTTCACAACGATTGTGGCAAATAGGCGTTTCGATTAATAATGATAAAATAATTGTCAGTCAACGTAAACTTGGTGATGCGGGTAGTAAAACTACTGCGCAAGCAGGTCCATTACTGAATTTTCTATGTGCAGTTTTCTTATAAAGCTTCTCAAAGCCCTCTTACCGGTACGACCTCGTAAAGCAGGTTGTAGACCACCTCTTACTTTTTTACCCTGTTTCACAAAGACCTCGTATATTTACACTGTGCCGTAAACAGCCCAAAATTTAGGACCCCGACTGACCTGTCGTAAATGCTTTAGGAGATCGTAAACACTACAAAGATGGCGTCAACGATTATGGCACTGCAAGTGATTAAAACGCGCTAACAAAGAAAACCTGAGAAATTTTGAGACTTGTCGAACGTGCTCGACACTCATGTTGTTTTCTAACTGTGCAGAAAGTTTGAGCTCCAACTGAACAAACCTACAAGGCGTTCACAGGCTATTCCGACCTCCCTGCAAGTGTTGTGTACACAGAGGTATTTGGCAAAAGGGGTTTTCCTCAGTGAAATCGGGGATCTCCATGGAGTATCCCGAGCTAGTGTGTCAAGAATACTCCGCGACACCGCTAGTGCTCTGGCCGTGTATCTGGACTTGATTAAAAACACCTGGGTGCCACAGGGACATATGTCCTTCCTCTTCAACCCTCACTTTGAAGTCCAATAAAATTCTAAATATGTCACGCACACAAATAGATCTATAGTTCACAGTTTTGTATTCTGCGGGAAATTCCCCGTTTCTTGATACCATCCACTAAAATCTCAGACAAAGCTAAAGTGCTTAAATAACCTTTCAAAATAGGCTTCATCGTAAATGTCGCCATTTTATACACAATACGAAATCACGATTCACAGCATTATTTGCTGTACAGTGTAGATAGTATGTTTTCAAATGTGAAAATAGGATAATTACTGGGAGTACTGAATTTCAAAAATAACATATTAATGATCACTGAAATCAGTTTTTCATGATATCACTAATGATAATCTGAAACGCTGCCGATGAACCTAGAATCGGTTTGGATGTTTTCGAAAATATACTTACACGAACGCCGAAGTGCGCTTTCCGCCATATTGTAAACCAAAAGTCACTGTGTTCTTTAATCTGATTGGTTGAAAAACGTGATCAAATGGTATTTGATTCCCGGAAATTCTCTGCGTATTAATACATACAAACATCGCTCACACCATTGTATTGTTACGTCGTCAGCTGGGATGACGTCATTAAAATCATATTGTGACGTAAAGTCCGAATGACGTCACAAATGAGCAGTTCCAGATGCTACCATGGGAGACAGCCGAAACGGCAGGCTGATGACATTTCACTACTGTACCCGTACTCGATGTCAAAGAGAGCAGACACAAAAAACGCGTGTGGACCTTTTGTTTTTTACTTTTGTGTTTACAGTGTCGATAAACATCATGTGTTGGCGAATTTCCGTCGGTTCCAAATGAATTCCCGTGCTTCAAATGCTTAATAACACCCGGAAATTCGCCAACACATGATGTTTATCTCCTAATTGGATAATGTTTACAAAATCACGTCTCGCAAAGGCCGGTATTGAGACGCCTATTACATCACGTATATTTCATAGTCAGCTGTGACAAATGCATCAATGAATTCCCCATACATGTCAAAATCAAATCACAGTTTGTCTTTGTTACCAATACCAACTGGATATTGGGTGTTAAAACAAACTCTGTGCTCGGAAGACTGCGCTACTGTTTATTGCTTGCAATGGCTCAATACCTTTAGAATATGTATTGAAAGAGTATCATAGCAAGAAAGAGGAAATTAAAAATAGATACAATGCAATGATTTGAAACTTCATAAGAACTTGTCAAAGTTTCCGTGCAGCGTGACGCCATATAACAGACGCAAAATCACGCAGAACGACAACGGTAATTATCAGCATTTCTGGCTTCTTCTCTTACTTACAAAGAAAACATATAACAATACACAGATCGTCAGAGTCACTCTGATTACTTACATTTCATATATATGTACAAACGATCCCTGAATCAAGGGAAGAGTCCTCGCAAAATCCTGTGTACCCTTGTCAGCGAAGCCGCCATTTTGTTAGAAATCGGTCATCGCTTGTGATGTGACACGTCAACATTGTTGTACATATTAGGCAATATCTTTGAGGTGAAGGTCGGATGATAAAAAAGGAAACACAATCGTCCTACCCTTCTGATTACACTTTCAGTACTATGATGTATATTTTGCGCATCATTCAATTTTTTTTTCATGAAACCAATTTCAGTACCTACATTTAGCCTTGTTCAATATCATATCATACGTGGATATAGGGTATACGTTTTTATTCTTTGAAAGTTTTTGATTGTTTGAATAAAAGTTACAAAAGAAATTGACACATTTAGAGTATCACACCATATTTTAAACCTTTACACAAGTGTTAGTAGATCAAGCGTAGCCATAACTGCAACATTGACATTAGGTCCCATAGTGTGCAATATTCAATACATTGGGACTAATATTGCAGTTTCATATGAACAAGTTAATGGACAGCGATTTAATTCAAACCTTATAAGTAAAACTGATAATATTAATGGAAATGATTTATACATTTTATCTTGTAATTTTCAATGGAATTTAGTGAGAGAATCCAAAATAATTCATTTATTGAAAATTTTTTACGATAAGATAACCCTGTACATTGAATTAGAAACATAACATTTGCATTGTTATTCAAACTGTATTTCTATTTGGAAATACTTTGGGAATAACAAGATAAGCATGTGCCCGTTCGGTCTCGCTTTATGCGTTGCTATGCAACAAAGTACCTCTTATACAATGTACGACATGGATTTAGGACCGCGTCGTACGACATGGATATGACGTCTTTGTGAAACGGTCGTAAAGGAGGTGGGAAGAGGGTCGTAAACAAGGTCGTATGGGCTACGACCTCCTAAATTTAGGAGGCTTTTGTGAAACGCGGGCCAGGTCCCTTAACTGTATGTTGTATGTGCTGTTTCAAAATGATGTACCTGAATTGCTCATGGCGCATGATTTTCTTTAATCTGATTGGTTGAAAAACGTGATCAAATGGTATTTGATTCCCGGAAATTCTCTGCGTATTAATACATACAAACATCGCTCACACCATTGTATTGTTACGTCGTCAGCTGGGATGACGTCATTAAAATCATATTGTGACGTAAAGTCCGAATGACGTCACAAATGAGCAGTTCCAGATGCTACCATGGGAGACAGCCGAAACGGCAGGCTGATGACATTTCACTACTGTACCCGTACTCGATGTCAAAGAGAGCAGACACAAAAAACGCGTGTGGACCTTTTGTTTTTTACTTTTGTGTTTACAGTGTCGATAAACATCATGTGTTGGCGAATTTCCGTCGGTTCCAAATGAATTCCCGTGCTTCAAATACTTAATAACACCCGGAAATTCGCCAACACATGATGTTTATCTCCTAATTGGATAATGTTTACAAAATCACGTCTCGCAAAGGCCGGTATTGAGACGCCTATTACATCACGTATATTTCATAGTCAGCTGTGACAAATGCATCAATGAATTCCCCATACATGTCAAAATCAAATCACAGTTTGTCTTTGTTACCAATACCAACTGGATATTGGGTGTTAAAACAAACTCTGTGCTCGGAAGACTGCGCTACTGTTTATTGCTTGCAATGGCTCAATACCTTTAGAATATGTATTGAAAGAGTATCATAGCAAGAAAGAGGAAATTAAAATAGATACAATGCAATGATTTGAAACTTCATAAGAACTTGTCAAAGTTTCCGTGCAGCGTGACGCCATATAACAGACGCAAAATCACGCAGAACGACAACGGTAATTATCAGCATTTCTGGCTTCTTCTCTTACTTACAAAGAAAACATATAACAATACACAGATCGTCAGAGTCACTCTGATTACTTACATTTCATATATATGTACAAACGATCCCTGAATCAAGGGAAGAGTCCTCGCAAAATCCTGTGTACCCTTGTCAGCGAAGCCGCCATTTTGTTAGAAATCGGTCATCGCTTGTGATGTGACACGTCAACATTGTTGTACATATTAGGCAATATCTTTGAGGTGAAGGTCGGATGATAAAAAAAGGAAACACAATCGTCCTACCCTTCTGATTACACTTTCAGTACTATGATGTATATTTTGCGCATCATTCAATTTTTTTTTCATGAAACCAATTTCAGTACCTACATTTAGCCTTGTTCAATATCATATCATACGTGGATATAGGGTATACGTTTTTATTCTTTGAAAGTTTTTGATTGTTTGAATAAAAGTTACAAAAGAAATTGACACATTTAGAGTATCACACCATATTTTAAACCTTTACACAAGTGTTAGTAGATCAAGCGTAGCCATAACTGCAACATTGACATTAGGTCCCATAGTGTGCAATATTCAATACATTGGGACTAATATTGCAGTTTCATATGAACAAGTTAATGGACAGCGATTTAATTCAAACCTTATAAGTAAAACTGATAATATTAATGGAAATGATTTATACATTTTATCTTGTAATTTTCAATGGAATTTAGTGAGAGAATCCAAAATAATTCATTTATTGAAAATTTTTTACGATAAGATAACCCTGTACATTGAATTAGAAACATAACATTTGCATTGTTATTCAAACTGTATTTCTATTTGGAAATACTTTGGGAATAACAAGATAAGCATGTGCCCGTTCGGTCTCGCTTTATGCGTTGCTATGCAACAAAGTACCTCTTATACAATGTACGACATGGATTTAGGACCGCGTCGTACGACATGGATATGACGTCTTTGTGAAACGGTCGTAAAGGAGGTGGGAAGAGGGTCGTAAACAAGGTCGTATGGGCTACGACCTCCTAAATTTAGGAGGCTTTTGTGAAACGCGGGCCAGGTCCCTTAACTGTATGTTGTATGTGCTGTTTCAAAAATGATGTACCTGAATTGCTCATGGCGCATGATTTTCTTTAATCTGATTGGTTGAAAAACGTGATCAAATGGTATTTGATTCCCGGAAATTCTCTGCGTATTAATACATACAAACATCGCTCACACCATTGTATTGTTACGTCGTCAGCTGGGATGACGTCATTAAAATCATATTGTGACGTAAAGTCCGAATGACGTCACAAATGAGCAGTTCCAGATGCTACCATGGGAGACAGCCGAAACGGCAGGCTGATGACATTTCACTACTGTACCCGTACTCGATGTCAAAGAGAGCAGACACAAAAAACGCGTGTGGACCTTTTGTTTTTTTACTTTTGTGTTTACAGTGTCGATAAACATCATGTGTTGGCGAATTTCCGTCGGTTCCAAATGAATTCCCGTGCTTCAAATACTTAATAACACCCGGAAATTCGCCAACACATGATGTTTATCTCCTAATTGGATAATGTTTACAAAATCACGTCTCGCAAAGGCCGGTATTGAGACGCCTATTACATCACGTATATTTCATAGTCAGCTGTGACAAATGCATCAATGAATTCCCCATACATGTCAAAATCAAATCACAGTTTGTCTTTGTTACCAATACCAACTGGATATTGGGTGTTAAAACAAACTCTGTGCTCGGAAGACTGCGCTACTGTTTATTGCTTGCAATGGCTCAATACCTTTAGAATATGTATTGAAAGAGTATCATAGCAAGAAAGAGGAAATTAAAAATAGATACAATGCAATGATTTGAAACTTCATAAGAACTTGTCAAAGTTTCCGTGCAGCGTGACGCCATATAACAGACGCAAAATCACGCAGAACGACAACGGTAATTATCAGCATTTCTGGCTTCTTCTCTTACTTACAAAGAAAACATATAACAATACACAGATCGTCAGAGTCACTCTGATTACTTACATTTCATATATATGTACAAACGATCCCTGAATCAAGGGAAGAGTCCTCGCAAAATCCTGTGTACCCTTGTCAGCGAAGCCGCCATTTTGTTAGAAATCGGTCATCGCTTGTGATGTGACACGTCAACATTGTTGTACATATTAGGCAATATCTTTGAGGTGAAGGTCGGATGATAAAAAAGGAAACACAATCGTCCTACCCTTCTGATTACACTTTCAGTACTATGATGTATATTTTGCGCATCATTCAATTTTTTTTTCATGAAACCAATTTCAGTACCTACATTTAGCCTTGTTCAATATCATATCATACGTGGATATAGGGTATACGTTTTTATTCTTTGAAAGTTTTTGATTGTTTGAATAAAAGTTACAAAAGAAATTGACACATTTAGAGTATCACACCATATTTTAAACCTTTACACAAGTGTTAGTAGATCAAGCGTAGCCATAACTGCAACATTGACATTAGGTCCCATAGTGTGCAATATTCAATACATTGGGACTAATATTGCAGTTTCATATGAACAAGTTAATGGACAGCGATTTAATTCAAACCTTATAAGTAAAACTGATAATATTAATGGAAATGATTTATACATTTTATCTTGTAATTTTCAATGGAATTTAGTGAGAGAATCCAAAATAATTCATTTATTGAAAATTTTTTTACGATAAGATAACCCTGTACATTGAATTAGAAACATAACATTTGCATTGTTATTCAAACTGTATTTCTATTTGGAAATACTTTGGGAATAACAAGATAAGCATGTGCCCGTTCGGTCTCGCTTTATGCGTTGCTATGCAACAAAGTACCTCTTATACAATGTACGACATGGATTTAGGACCGCGTCGTACGACATGGATATGACGTCTTTGTGAAACGGTCGTAAAGGAGGTGGGAAGAGGGTCGTAAACAAGGTCGTATGGGCTACGACCTCCTAAATTTAGGAGGCTTTTGTGAAACGCGGGCCAGGTCCCTTAACTGTATGTTGTATGTGCTGTTTCAAAAATGATGTACCTGAATTGCTCATGGCGCATGATTTTCTTTAATCTGATTGGTTGAAAAACGTGATCAAATGGTATTTGATTCCCGGAAATTCTCTGCGTATTAATACATACAAACATCGCTCACACCATTGTATTGTTACGTCGTCAGCTGGGATGACGTCATTAAAATCATATTGTGACGTAAAGTCCGAATGACGTCACAAATGAGCAGTTCCAGATGCTACCATGGGAGACAGCCGAAACGGCAGGCTGATGACATTTCACTACTGTACCCGTACTCGATGTCAAAGAGAGCAGACACAAAAAACGCGTGTGGACCTTTTGTTTTTTTACTTTTGTGTTTACAGTGTCGATAAACATCATGTGTTGGCGAATTTCCGTCGGTTCCAAATGAATTCCCGTGCTTCAAATACTTAATAACACCCGGAAATTCGCCAACACATGATGTTTATCTCTAATTGGATAATGTTTACAAAATCACGTCTCGCAAAAGGCCGGTATTGAGACGCCTATTACATCACGTATATTTCATAGTCAGCTGTGACAAATGCATCAATGAATTCCCCATACATGTCAAAATCAAATCACAGTTTGTCTTTGTTACCAATACCAACTGGATATTGGGTGTTAAAACAAACTCTGTGCTCGGAAGACTGCGCTACTGTTTATTGCTTGCAATGGCTCAATACCTTTAGAATATGTATTGAAAGAGTATCATAGCAAGAAAGAGGAAATTAAAAATAGATACAATGCAATGATTTGAAACTTCATAAGAACTTGTCAAAGTTTCCGTGCAGCGTGACGCCATATAACAGACGCAAAATCACGCAGAACGACAACGGTAATTATCAGCATTTCTGGCTTCTTCTCTTACTTACAAAAAAAACATATAACAATACACAGATCGTCAGAGTCACTCTGATTACTTACATTTCATATATATGTACAAACGATCCCTGAATCAAGGGAAGAGTCCTCGCAAAATCCTGTGTACCCTTGTCAGCGAAGCCGCCATTTTGTTAGAAATCGGTCATCGCTTGTGATGTGACACGTCAACATTGTTGTACATATTAGGCAATATCTTTGAGGTGAAGGTCGGATGATAAAAAGGAAACACAATCGTCCTACCCTTCTGATTACACTTTCAGTACTATGATGTATATTTTGCGCATCATTCAATTTTTTTTTTCATGAAACCAATTTCAGTACCTACATTTAGCCTTGTTCAATATCATATCATACGTGGATATAGGGTATACGTTTTATTCTTTGAAAGTTTTTGATTGTTTGAATAAAAGTTACAAAAGAAATTGACACATTTAGAGTATCACACCATATTTTAAACCTTTACACAAGTGTTAGTAGATCAAGCGTAGCCATAACTGCAACATTGACATTAGGTCCCATAGTGTGCAATATTCAATACATTGGGACTAATATTGCAGTTTCATATGAACAAGTTAATGGACAGCGATTTAATTCAAACCTTATAAGTAAAACTGATAATATTAATGGAAATGATTTATACATTTTATCTTGTAATTTTCAATGGAATTTAGTGAGAGAATCCAAAATAATTCATTTATTGAAAATTTTTTACGATAAGATAACCCTGTACATTGAATTAGAAACATAACATTTGCATTGTTATTCAAACTGTATTTCTATTTGGAAATACTTTGGGAATAACAAGATAAGCATGTGCCCGTTCGGTCTCGCTTTATGCGTTGCTATGCAACAAAGTACCTCTTATACAATGTACGACATGGATTTAGGACCGCGTCGTACGACATGGATATGACGTCTTTGTGAAACGGTCGTAAAGGAGGTGGGAAGAGGGTCGTAAACAAGGTCGTATGGGCTACGACCTCCTAAATTTAGGAGGCTTTTGTGAAACGCGGGCCAGGTCCCTTAACTGTATGTTGTATGTGCTGTTTCAAAAATGATGTACCTGAATTGCTCATGGCGCATGATTTTCCCCAAAACTGTAAATACAGATACATATTACTAGTGAAAAGTCCTACCTGTGAATCAAGTCATCATCTTCACCTCCCCACATGAAGAACAAGTTAGGGTAACCATTGATGGTCGAGAAATATGTCTTGTTGAAAGTGACCACACCACCAAAGTGATTTCCGTACCATGTCCTGGAATTATATATGTGAGTAATGCTTAAAGCACTCTATGTAAGTAATTTAGTCACATGGCAGTATATCAGCTTATAGTTGCAGTGAGTGACTTGACTTGGAATACTTAATTCAGGTTCAGACAGTTTAACTTTGGCCTTATACATCAGATTACCCAACCACCACAACACGCTAGATACAAAAACATTTTGCTTTTTCAAAATTTGAAATTTTCATTCATGCTGGGCTCAAAATGTCTCTCCCATCAATATAATATAGTGAAAGATGAAATGCATCAAAAGTCAAACGCATAAACACACCAATCAATCGTTAAAGTACACAGTCACCATTACAATATTCGCTCATCTTAATGATCATTTCTGGTTAATCCTTGCAACTAAACGTTGCCTGTATAATGGACACAGGGCCTCTTCACTGAATAACATCTGTCCGTCTGTAATGCTGTGATGTTTTCTTCATGTGAAAACTTTGTAACAAACCTGATACCAACAACATTGGGTGATTGACAACGAATGGTCGACCCCCCTGATCCTCTCTAAAGTGACAAGATGAGCAGTGATTCTAAAACAAATTTCCTGATTCATTTTAATTGGGCACTTTATTCTTTGCAGAAAGGATGGCAAAGAGTTGACTACCTGTAATCCAGAAAGTCAAGTTTTTGAGAGTGATGCAAAGCCTTCTCCCCACAGAAGTAGGTATTCCTCTCACTCTCAGTCACCAAGTCGACATCATGGAAGGTGAAACAGTCAAAATGACACAGCGCCTTGGCTTCAAGGTAACCAATGTTTTTAATCATTCCTCTGTTAAAAGGAGTACCATTTTCCTGAAAATATAACATACGTATTTTTCGTTGCTTGTCAGTCGAGTACCTCATAACAACACACATTGACAACAAAAACATCAGAATCATCAAGGCCTATTCCCCCACCACACATTTCAGTTCTAAGTATCCTAAAACGGAAAAGTGAGTAGTTGGGATTCATTATGAAGTCGAACAATATTTGTGTTTTATGACAGCGTGTTTGCGAGCACAAGTCGTTAGCTGCTAGTTTTGCAGTCAACTCACCTGCTCCACCACAAAGATGGCATACTCCGCCTGTTGCTTCTGAAGCACTCTGTGCAAGTTGTTGAGGAGGATCTTCAGGTTCACCTCTCTGTCTCTATATGGAATTATTATGGCAAGTCGCTGTGGGGAAGCACATCCGACGGGCTGGTGGTATCCTCCAGGGGAAAGTGTTACGGCTGCATTCAAGGTTCTCTCAAGATCAAGCCATGGAAGTGATTCGTATATTATTCTTCGCGTCTGTCCTGAAGTATGGAAAGTATTGTAAAATCCTTTGATCAGAGGTAGCCATGAATCACATCTTAACCCAAAATACAGTCACCTAAATACATGAAGACTGCCACATAGAAATGCGCAAGATCACATTTATTCAACGTTTCTCCTTCATTTGAAAAGATGGATGTTTCAGAAATGATTATTGCACCAGTATACATTTTAATTTCTACAGTGATGTGATGTTAAAGATGCCTGGATTAACAAAGGAAGAAAAATAAAACATTTAAATGTTTGAACGAAAATACAGTTTTAAAACGTGAGTCACGACGTACTGTATATTCCTTATGACTTTGACTTCAAAACAATTGGGGTTACTGACAACGCGGTTCTACCCGTGAAATCCGCTATCAACCTGATCAAGAGGAATGCGGTCATCCTGAAAGCTCATCCATCTGAATCTTCTGTACATGCGTCAAAACAAATGTCGTCACCTATTGGTGACAGGGAGATACCGAAGAAAGCCCTCATTCTGTACATATCACATTGTCCTTTGTAAGAAACGCCCGCGTTTCTGTGATACCATCCTTTCTGGTAAATTGAATAAAGGAATCATATTGACATGAATAATATAGCACAATCAGCTAAATCGTGGATGAATAAACGATTGTTACCCTGGTAAGGGAGCATTTCAAAGATTCAATGCTTGCTGAAAAAGATGAGGATGGTGTCTGAAAAGATCTGACATACAAAATTCTGACATCTGAAACAATATCGTTTAGTTACATGAATCCTACTTCACAATGACGCTAAAAGCTCGTGCTGAGGCAGAGGTTTCTAGAATAACCCTGTCATTTCATTCAGCTCATTTTCTTTGTAAAATGTGACGATAAGAGCGTGTTACACATGCTCACTGAGGTTACGATAATAAACAATCAACAGGGTTACAAATGAGGCGTTTCCGAGGTACCATCCTTTCTATTAAATGGAATACGTGAATCCTGTTTGAAATGGGTGATATAGCACAGTCAGCTAATTCAAGTATAAATAAACGATTTTTGTCCTGGTAAAGGAACAATTCAAATATTCAATCAAAGATTCAATGGATGATGAAAAATATAATTCCTTAGGATGGGGTCTGAAAAGATCTGACATACAAAATTCTGAAATCTTTAATACCACCGTTTTGTTACATGAACCCTATTTCACAAGGATACCAAACGCTAGTGGTTAGGCAGAGCTTACGAGTATGGCGCTATCATTTCATTCAGCTCATTTTGGGGGTAAAATGTGACGATAACAGCTTGTTACAAAGGCTCGCCGAGGTCGGGTTATAATAAACAGTCATCGGGGTTACAAATGAGCTGACTCTTATGCCAGCTCTTACAGGGTTCACCACAATTCTCTTGGTATAATGGTGAATAATCATTCCAAGTTTGCACCTTTGAAAAGAAACTGAAATTAAGTAAGAAACAAAAGGACAACTCACTTAGGTTGTTCTGCTGACATGGAAGAAGACTTTGAGAATGAACAGGAAAAACGCATGACTGCTCAGTTTCTCTTCTCAGTTCTTCCGCTGAAATACTTCTTTCCTTTCCAAAACGGTTGAAACGTGCTTGTTGGTCGCCCCTTGTCTCGTGACTGACAAAGTTGTGATTCTTTGAAAAATGTATAACATAAACCAGAAGGCTCACAAAAGATACAAACGAGAGACATTTGAATTGTCTCCTCATTATTTTCAACAGTCTGCTTAATTTCTAGCCGGCCAACGCGCAGTATACTCAAACTGCCTGTACATATGTTATTTCACGTTCGTCTATATCTATCGAGTTTAATGTCACAGCTGTGCGTATTGTAATAAGACTTGTGGTCGTTAGTGTCGATGTGCTAAGTGAGCTTATGACGTCTCTCTGTTTGTTGTCGTCATTTGCCTGTTTTGTAATTCGTTTTGGGGAAAACCAAACCTGAAACTGCAGGGAGATGCTTAGCACATGGTAGGACTCAGGTATGTACATGGGCTTAAATTATATCGCATATCGTTTGAATTGTCTATGAGCCGTGCGTGTGTATCTCTGCAGAAACCTTGTTTGGAAAGCTGTAACCGGCAATTGTGTAGCTGGAATTGTGCGATATCCAACTTTCCTGGTCTCGTCAGATGGGGCTCACTTTGTTGCATTCACAGAATATCTTCTATTTCTTTCGAACAATAGCTGCATTTTGTACGTATCCCACCTTATTGAGAAGAAAGTTCGTGGGCAAGATATGATGCAAAGTTTGATACTGGAACCTCTGTAGTTCAGTCACGTTCTTGCAACTAAACTTGATAGAATTGATACTCTTCCTATCTTGTTCTTTAACATCGTGTCGATGGTCGTACTCCCATTTAACGAAATGGTTATTGCTCTCTGTACCTTGATTTTGTTTGTTCAACTGATATATATATAAAATGGTAAAATGGTAGATTGTAGGACAGTGTTTAATTTTGGTAATCGTTGGCTTCGATAGACAGCGTGGACAACACCTGTTTAAGTTAGAAAATTGATTTTCAAGTTACTAACGGTCGTAAAGGTTTCAAATGTCATGAATTGCCTAATAAAATCTAGAAGATCGTTAATGAAACGTATTCCATTTACAAACCATTCTTTATAAAATATGCTTTCCTATCCTCTCCTTTCTTGTTCTAATATAATTTATGTATTGTGCTAGGATGCCTTTGTCAGATATACTCTCCGCGTGAATGTTATCTATGGATTTACACCAGGCCTTCATAAGATCTTTGTAGTATGCATTGCTTATCCTGGTAATCATTTGTAGTCTTAAGCGCCACCTAGCGGGCGTAGAGGCAAGTCGCATGGTTTGAGGGCTCCGCAAGCATATACCCGAAACACCGTTTATCTAACGAAGGGGAACGTCAATCAACACCTAAAGTGAGGGCATGTTCTCATTTCGCCTACATCCCAATTCGCCTACAGTCTTAAAACAACATGTCATGGTCTGTTGACTGTTGATTACGCAATGGTACACTAGTGGCACCCCTGTGATCTAAAAGTGGACTCTTCTAGTTGAAGTAGTTGAAGGACAAAAAGAATATATTTCTCTTATTTATTTATTCTGTCATTTGTCATTTTCCGATCACAATCATATTCACATCATATGACATTAGTGTTAAGGAAGTTGTGCAGATGTCCATTTAGGAGATAAACATACTGTGTTGGAAAATAGAGGTTTATAACGTAATTAAAATAGCTAAAGGTTTTAAATACAAAATTTAGAGCTGTTATAATTTTATCTCCATTCTACCATAGCCGTGTTATTAAGATTTAAAAAGAATACATACTGTATTGGAAAATCAGAGGTATACAACATGCTTATATACCTCTGAATGACTCGAGGACCTAAAGGGGTGATCTTCAGAACAAATGTATTATGTTACCTACGAATACATAAAAATACCAAGATAGTTCAAGCGTTTTGAACATTTGGGACGACATTGCTACTTTCCGACATACACTGAGACAAAACAAAGAGAAAGCCTTAAACTGGTTGTAAACAGTCTTTATTCACATGTCCTATGCATTTAGATAAACAATTTCCAAGCTGTTCGATGTGTTAATAATCCAGCTATGATTTAGTTTATGCATTTTCATAAGAGGCAAATATGTTGACTTTACATTGGTAAAAAGAATTACAAGGTGCAAGCAATTCTGTTTTGGACAACTTATACCTAGCTGTGTAAACCTTTCGTTGGAATCGACCACATATCCTTATAACAACAGTCGATCAAGATGTAGTATGGCACTGACCAGTGAGTCAGGTTCATTATAAGAGTAGGGGGGCAATTTCTAATCTCAATTAGCCTACATTATTTTTGTATGCGAAATGGGATGTAGGCGAATTGAGATGTAGAGGAATAGAGACTAAACGGTGAGTTGAAATGACGGCAATCAACATGGGATGTGATAATAATCTCCACAGATTACAAATTGGATGTTTTCATGGGATTTTTATTGCCTTCGTATTTCGGAGAGCCCAACGGCGAGTAGCCATGCGTGTCAGAGTGATGCACGTGCCGGGTAGAACACACGTGCTCTGTCGCCTCACGCTATTTCTGTCTCTGCTTTTATTAATCATAAGCAATGATGTTGAGACAAATCCCGAGCCTAGGTCAAGACAGACAACTATTGACGGTAAATTAACTCCAGCTGACAGACTGAAAGAGATAAAGGAAATGCGAATTGAAATGAACCGTAACTTGGACAAGCTCACAACATGAATTAACAAGATAGAACAAGATATCAACACACTAACAGACAAAACTACAACATTGAAGAAAACCGTAGACAACTGCGAACGAAAAATAAATAGCCTAGAAGGTCAACTGAAGAAAAACAACCTGTTTTTTACAATATGGATGAAGAAAGTACAGAGAATACAGTGGGCAAGGTGAGAGATTTCTTAATGAGACAATGGATATATCTAATGCTGATATTGATAGTGTTAAACGCATCGCATCCAAATCCAAAGGACCGAGACCAATTCTTGTGACGTTCTCGAACTACTTATCGAAACTTGCTGTTCTAAAAGCCTCATCAAAACTGCTTCATGGATAAGGAAAGGCAAGATGGTCATTACTCAGTGCTTAGACATGACAAACTGATAATAGGGAACAGACTGTTTAAACTCGATGAACCGAATGGTACTCTGAAGCTAATCAAAACTCTCCCGCAAAGACAAGGCATGTCAGGTATTGGAGATGTCCGGGAAAGTGGGCGTGGCCCTGGGACTGAGAATGCACCTGACAGTGACAGGTAGGGATATGGCCAAGGCCCACGTGATCATCACAACAATCATCAATCTACGTTCCTTGTATCGAATATAGAAGGTCTCAAGAAACACTTACGCATCAACTCATATCTAATCAGGCACGATACTGTGGATTAAAATCGCAATGCCATATATGAGCCGGTCATCTTTTTCGGTGCTGTTTATTACTCGCCAGAAGGCAGTAGTCATCATTCCAGTGAACCTATCTTTGATGCCTTAGAACAGGACATACATGTGTATCTCACTCTCCGGACTGTGAGGTAATAGTGCAAGGCGACTTCAATGCGCGGGCTGGGGACGGCAGTATTGCATCCGACTACATCATGGACGACGACACCAACTACCTGACAGTCTACCAGGACATGGGCTACCTAGAGGATTCACCTACACCGCGCACATCTCAGGACAAGTGTATCAACAAGCGAGGGTATGCTATGTTAGACCTTTGTAAACAATCAGGCCTCCGTATCTGCAACGGGCGTGTGGGTAAGGTCAACAATCTAGGTATGTGTACATGTTACGCTAAGGATGGAAGCAGTGTTATTGACTATGTCATGTGCTTAGAAAAATCACTTCATCAAATCATTGACTTCTCAGTTTTATGCGAAATTGACAGCACCCATATGCCGCTGACCTACTCGTTGAAATTGACATGCGGTCACAGTGACCCAGGTGGAACAGCACCGGCCCGACCTAGATACGTCTGAAGCGACAGTGCCCGTGACGAATACAAGGAGTATTTGTGCTGACATATATGTAAAAAGTCTGTAAGCCGGGGTAGGCGAACCAAGGGAGACAACTGGTTTGACAATGAATGTCTGAATGCACGTGCCGTTGCGCGGAGATCTCTCAGGGCACTGCAGGGACGCAGTTGTGAAATGAACAGACTCAACTATAAGCTCTCTATCAATCATAACAAGAATTTATGTAAAGTGAAATCCAGTAATTTACTTAACTTCCTTATTGATAAACTACTAAACGCATTATACTGTAAGGATGGTAAATTGTTCTGGTCCTGTTAAGAGACGGGAAGCTGTCAGCAATAACATCTTACCTCAGGAATGGACACAGCATTTCTATGATTTGTCCCAGGGTACCAACTTTGCGGAACATGAAGCTGATTTTTATGATTCTATATGTCATTTTGTTGATTCCATATCTGATAATCTGATTGACAGCACTGTGGATAAACAGTTCTTAGATCGAGATATTTCCTATATGGAGATATGTAAGGCAGTAAGTGAAATGCATTGTGGCAAAGCACCTGGCTACAGTGTTTAGACTCGATGAACCGAATGGTACTCTGAAGCTAATCAAAACTTTCCCGCCAAGACGGGACACGTCAGGTATTGGAGACAGCCGGGGAGGTGGGCGTGGCATTGGGCGTAGACTTGGACGCGACCATGTGCGTGGCCCTGGGACTGGGAATGCACCTGACAGTGACAGCCAGCTTTCACCATTCCTGTTTTCTATTTTCATAAACGACATGGTACAATTCTTAGGGGAAGATAATCAGTGGTCAATATCTATTGGCCTGGTGCAAGTGTTTATCTTGCTATTCGCAGACAATATTTCTATTCTTGATAGCACAGTAAAAGGTCTCCAAAAACGGCTAGACAAACGAAAATATGCAAATTTCTATTTCTAAAGGAAAACCCTTGAAATGGTATCTCCTTACAAATACCTTGGTGTTCACTTATCATGGTCTGGATCATGGTATAAGACCAAAAAAGACTCTTGCTAAATACCAAGCTAATAAAGCCCTGCAATGTATCAAATCTAATACTGACTTTCACAAGCTGCCTCTTCATATTCAACTCCACATTTTATATATGAAAGTTATGCCTGATGTGAAAGTTATGCCTATAGTGACTTATGGGAGTGAAGTTTGGGGCTTCCATGTATCCCATGATATTGAAAACCTTGGCGATAGATTTTACAAAAACATTTTGCTGGACGGGCGAGCTTGGTCGCTACTCCATAAAAGTAAACCATTACATAAAAAAATATGAAGGATTGGCTAAGATTCCTTTATCAGGATAGCAATATTATTTTGAGGCATGTTTATGTGTATGAAAAGGGCATTGCAAATAGAGACATTGAGTGCTGGGGTTTGAATGTAAAGAAGTTACTGTTTTCTTATGGCTTCGGCTCAGTTGTGGATCAATCAGGACACAATAAATACCCAGTTATTCCTTCAAACTTTTAAACAAAGATGTATTGATATTCATAAACAGATATGGCGTGACAACCTAAATAAGTTCTCCACTCTATAAGTCAATCAAAAATACTCTCCAGTTTAAGGGGGCGGTGGGGTAGCCTAGTGGTTAAAGCGTTGGCTCGTCACGCCGAAGACACGGGTTCGAATCCCCACATGGGTATAATGTGTGAAGCCCATTTCTGGTGTCCCCCGCCGTGATGTTGCTGGAATATTGCTAAAAGCGGCGTAAAACCAAACTCAGTCAGTCAGTCAGTCCAGTTTAAGAGCTATTTCACAAGCATTTCAGTGAAAGTGTACAGAAAATCTTTGTGTTCTCTGATGTGCTCCAGCCACTGCCTCATGATTGAATATGGTCGAAAATTAGGACTACCAAGAGATCAGCGATTATGTCCTCTTTGTGTTATTCCAGTGATAGAAACTGAGTTCCACTTCCAGAATGCTCATTTTACGAAGATCTCAGAAAACATCTTATCCAGAAATATTTCTGGGAATTTCCATCTCGCTAATAGATTAAGCGACTGCTGTTATGTCATAATGAAATATAACTAATCTTGGAAAGTACACATTTCTTGTTAATTAACAAGTTTTTATGCCTCTTAAAGAAGCCCCTGGAAGTAAGTTAAATCTTTGATGGGCATTAAGAAGTGGAATGCATTACTGTGACCTGATTTTCACCTGATGAAGGAGCAAGCATATGCTCCGAAACTTCGTGTTATTCACAATAAAGAAGTTGACATCCATAAATCTTGCTTTTCTTATTAAAAACATAAGTTATTAAAATCTGCTGAGCTGTAAGCTTGTTAATCATGTCGCGATGTGATTATCGCTCTAACATGCCTGAGAGATTCGTCAATAGTGTGGTATGCACAGGCGGTGAAACTTGTATTGTATTACATTGGGTTGGTTGCATATTGTTTTGTGTTATGCTGTCAGTTTGTATGCATGTGTGAATGAGGAACCTCACATATTATGACATTGAAAACAGACTAAGCTTAACATTATTCCATGGTCAATATCGCAATGTTAGTGATATGGTAGTATACGAAAGTTTGTTTCACATTTTTGATAATACCTTCTTTTATGCAGATAAAAATTATAAAAAAATGAACGAATAATGCCATGCTTCTCTCATAGTAAGGGAAGATAATTTATATAGTGATTCTGACCAAATTAGATATTTCTTTATCGTCCGAACAGAATTCACAAATTACGGATGTTTTGTGTGGGTGTGTGTGCATGCACGCGTGTATAACATCTAACTTGATAGGTATTAAAATCAGGGTGCCGTTCCACTAACCGATCTTATCTAAGATCAATCTTAGCAAGCTACGCCAATTTTACAATTGTCTTAGCTAAAAGTTACACCCGTTCCACTAACCAATCTTAGGCCGATCGTAGCCGGTCCCGATCTTACGATCCGATCCAAGCTTAAAACGAGACTCTTTCGTGCGAGAGATGGAGGAACGGGAGGCACGAGTTATCTCCCTTTGCATAGTCTAGCAAATGCTAGAAAGTAGTTAACGAACCAACTGAGTGAGTGAGTGAGTTTAGATTTACGCCGCACTCAGCAATAGTCCAGCTATATGGTGGCGGTCTGTAAATAATCTAGCTAAGATGCATAACGTTCACTAACATGAGCGTTCATGTTAGTGAACGCTATGTATCTTAGCTATAAATAATCGAGTCTGGACCAGACAATGCAGTGATCAACAGCATGCGCATCGATCTGCGCAGTTGGGAACCGATGACATGTGTCAACCAAGTCAGCGAGCCTAACCATCCGATCCCGTTAGTGGCCTCTTACGACAGGCATGGGTTATTGAAGTTCAATATTCTAACCCGGGCCTTCATGGGTATTTTTGCAGAAAAAAACTAGAGCAAAATATTAGGGTAGTGAGCACCTTGGTTTCAGGTGCAAGTGCGTGAGAACGATGGGTGTCAAGCATAATATAATAATAATAAATGCATAATTATAGTGCGCCTGTTCCACATCCTTGGCCATGCTCAAAGCGCTGTGTACAGATAATTTACACGAGAATATTTACAGCCGAGATTATAAGTAATATACTGAGAACAGGTTTTAAGTCTGGACTTTAAAAATGTCAATTGTGTCATAGCTTTTAATATGTGCCTGAACCTTGTCAATCAGAATAAACAAGGCGTGACGAGGCTACAGCTTATGTAGAATCTGTCAGTGGTCTTGAATAACACGCGGTCTGCCTTAAGAATTCCCCACCAAATATGCGCAGTGAAATCAAGCATATTTGTATCTTTATGCTTCAGAACATTGTTCACTTCAAGGCTGTCCCTATTCTTAACAATGACGTTGCAATATTGTTGTACAAATGTGTTACACCGACTCGCTCGGTTGTGTTCCCCATGACGACAGTGGTCAGACTGGCCTGACATTTGTAGGGCTTCAGTGCAGTTGTTAAAACGCGAGTTGGGGAATTAGCTCGCTTGGCAAGAGGTCTGACTATACCAACCCACACACAACACAACACCTGAGTAAAATAAACAAGGAGTTTAATACACAGCAGTCACAGGATGATTTCACCTAATCAATCAATGATAGTATGGTTTATAATTAATTATTAGAACATGTTAACACTGTAATCATCTATCAAAGTACATAAACATCACACTTGGATTCGTTACACATACTACATTAATCATGATACACATTCAAAAGTAAACCACGTAGTGTGATTGTTCAGTACTCTACACACCAGCCCAGTGGGGGTTCATACAATCTACATTCTGTAACGGTCCCAACCAGCATAGTATTCACAACGTAATACAATAGTTAAAATATCCGACACACTCTATACATTCTATAATAGTCAGTATTAATAAACAATCCTTAACTTAATACAGAAGAGATGAGACACATACTAAGGGATGCCTCGTTCCACATAAACCTGAAGGTACTGCCAAGGGTGGTAACATATAGTTAAGGTATTTACAATAGGTTAAAGTTAACATAGAATAGCAATAGTATGTCAAAGTAGAAGAAAGTAAAATTTCTTACCTGAGTGAATTTACTAGACAGCCACCCCCTGATTTGTGACTGTCATCCGTAATATATATCTATTCTAGCTATCGCAAATAATCACGTTTACAGATAAAACTTACGATAATGTTGTTATTGTGAACGTGAGATTATGTCATTTAGTTGGACCGAAGCATCGACGGCCAGTCGCGAGTATGCCACGAAGGTATATGTGGCACGCACGTGATTTGACCAACGTGGAATACAAACAGCCGTAAAGACAGATAAACGTAATGCACCTTGGTTCTGTTAGCTTTAGAGATACTGGTCCCGGATTAAGTCCGATGTTCGTTATCAATGTGACCCTTGGCAGGTTTAAGATTGAGGAACGTAGTCGGTTAGTCTGTAATATTTCCAGTTTTCAATAACGCATATCGTTATGAAATATTGGTAAAACTTTGTCTAGTTTTTCCGTGTTAATAGTATCCCCCTGTTCTTTTAAAGTTTCGTCCCGAAATTTCAATAAACAAAATTGACATCATACGGTACATTACGAGTGATGAGTAAATTGCGGTACGGAAACAACTGGTACCGCGGATCCATAAATAGTCAAATGATCGTAATGGTTTTAGATAAGATATACACGAACGTACAAGTAAACACATAAGTCGAGATTGCCAACATCGGCGTAGCAAAATATAACAATAACAAGTTCAACGGAATTTCTGACGTGTACACACAAAACACAAGTGAGCGGCTGTCCAGCTCGTACAAACAAAACACTGGACGTTTCCACCGAGCGGCAAAATCCTGCTCGCGGTTGACCAGATAGTCGGAATACCTGACTGATAAGTACATATATGACATATAGAAACAAAAACATAATGTGCGCAATGCGTCGTCGTTTGCATATGAATGTAATATTTTCCTGATAGCAGTAAGATCCTTGAAGTTGGGAGTCTTATATTGTGAGCCTAGACTCGGCAAGGCTAACAGATATTGTGATCTGCTCTAAACAAAGTAAGGACATGAAGAAGGGAACCTAACCAACTTCAAAAGCCTAAACTGACATATAATGAAAAATTCATTCAGAGTGAATTTGGCTCGACGATATTTCTACGAATCGTTTATGTGGAGCCAGGGACCCGAAGTTACTTACTTCCGCCGGTATCATAGTTAAAGTAAACTCACAGAGGCAGAGCGACGAAGTACATGTAGTACGATGATACAGACTGGGTATACAGTCTCCACTAAATAGCTCGGTGAATATGCCTAGCAATGGGTCTCCATAACATGGGTATTCTTGTACAGAAGCTGTTACGACAGGGAACGATATGTCATATCTTTCATAATGAGTACTTGTATATTTGATGCTCACATGTTCAAAATGGATGACAGCATGAAAATGTAAGCGGGAAATCATATTGTATTGAATAGCTTATGGAAAGCTATTATCTATAGTGACGGTTATAGACCTACAAAGTTGCATGAGAAAAATCCTTGAAACCGAGTCTGGTTTGTATGGGAAGACTTAAATCCCGCAGATAACGTTGATCTGCACTAAATGCGTATATGTGTAGGGCGTAGGGTGTGACCAGATCGTACCGTAGAGTAAGAACCTAGCCGATTTCAACAACTTAATCTGATAAAGATGTATGTCTGATAACATCACATAGATTACAATACATACTCAATATATGAAAACATGACAACGAAACAATGACCGGAGAACATACAACATACCTCACATAAACAAGAACGTCCTTGACAAGTTCACGTACACAGTTCACGGTGAGAGTCAGAACCAAAGTTCACAGATATTGTCACACACATCGGAAGAAACTTGCAGATGATTCGTGATGTATGCCTAGGTTGACTTGATCTTGAAAGTTGGTTCACTCACATGAATGTTGGGTTACCGATGATGTCCTGATTATCGGCTGACATCTTGATGATGACGGGGTTGTCTGGGCTTCTGACTGTGGTCATCTTCTTCTGTGATCCGTGATGACGACTGCCGTGACGCTGCCTTTGTCGTCCATCATGTCAACTACCGGTGCTTTACTGCGATATGGACCGTGTAGGAAGTCGGACCCTATATATAGTGACTGGAGGAGTGCCTGTGGTGTTGGTACCTGGGACATTGGTTTGCAGGATCCTCCAGTTGCTCGTCTGTTCCGCCCGGTTCTGTGGTGGAGTCTTGGGTTGTCAGTGGATAGGTCGTCTCGGTCCTGCGTCAGGTTTTGCCATGTTTGTGGGTTGGTGTGTCGCCATTGCCACTTTCGGTCCCCTGCCATTTCTTATTAAGAGCGAGCTGAAGTTTCAACTCGCTCAGCAGAGGTACCAGTGGCACAACCAACCCACACAACACCCGAGACCTGAGTGAATTTACCAGACAGCCACCCCTGATTTGTGACTGTCATCCGTAATATATATCTATTCTAGCTATCGCAAATAATCACGTTTACAGATAAAACTTACGATAATGTTGTTATTGTGAACGTGAGATTATGTCATTTAGTTGGACCGAAGCATCGACGGCCAGTCGCGAGTATGCCACGAAGGTATATGTGGCACGCACGTGATTTGACCAACGTGGAATACAAACAGCCGTAAAGACAGATAAACGTAATGCACCTTGGTTCTGTTAGCTTTAGAGATACTGGTCCCGGATTAAGTCCGATGTTCGTTATCAATGTGACCCTTGGCAGGTTTAAGATTGAGGAACGTAGTCGGTTAGTCTGTAATATTTCCAGTTTTCAATAACGCATATCGTTATGAAATATTGGTAAAACTTTGTCTAGTTTTTCCGTGTTAATACAGTGTTTGTTTACATCACAGAAATATACAAATTCATTTCATGGGGAACTTTAGGGGACGCTCACGGTGAAATGCTCGCTCTTATTTTTCACATAGAATAGGAAAACCACCATTTTGGTTTCTCTACGATTGATTTTAGCTATTCTAAGTTGGTCATGAGCAACTTAGACTTTGAATCTTAACTTTACGATTGACGTAGGTAAGATTGGTTAGTGGAACGGTATGCCGATCGTAACGTCACGCTAAGATTGGGATTTTAGGGGTTTACGATTGGCATATGGCTAAGATCGGTTAGTGGAACGGGACCCAGGTCGTTTGTAACCATAATGACTATATTGGTTGGAACACTTGAGGAACAAATCATCAAAAATGCAAATTCAACTTATAAAAATAACGCGATGAAAAAACCCGCGCGAAATCGGAGTTCAAACGATTCTATAATTTTCCCCCAGCGCTTTGGGGAAAAGTGGTTTCAACAGTTGGGCTGTGAAATAGGTTAGCGCAGCTTGGAAGCGGGTTGTCCGGTGAATACTTGGTGAAGGCTTTGATGTGAGCTATATTTCTAATGTGTTGTTGATATTTTACAGGTGCGAGCATTTTATATGTTATGACAGTAGATTACCGATATAACTGTTTATATAATTTCATTTGTCTATTTCACCACACGTTCTTCTTACCGATTCACTTTCTCAAAAAGTCTGAAACAAATCCCTTGGTGTTCCAACAGGAATACATTCAGTTACGTTCGAAGTATAACACTCACAGATCCATTTTCACAGACGGATCCAAGGACGATGGCCAAGTTGCCAGCGCTACAGTCATTGGAGCCAAGACTGTCTCCTCTAGGATCCCCGACAACAGTTCTATTTTCACCGCTGAAGCCAAAGCTATCTTCTCAGCTTTGACCTACATTCAACAGCAAAATCAGTCCAAAAACTTCATCGTATTTACAGATTCATTATCCTGCCTTCAAGCACTTCTAAACGTGACTTCAAGTCACCCAATCATCCTGGACATATTAGAACTGTACAACGACCTTTCTACTGGCCAATATGACATCATCCTCTGCTGGTTGCCGGGTCACGTCGGCATAGCAGGTAACACTAAGGCCGATGCTGCAGCAAAAGCAGCTCTTGAAAAGCCCCTATCTCCACTGCTAATCCCATACAGTGATTTCAAACCCACTATCAGAAGCTATACTCGGGACCTGATGCAAAAAAGGTGGGACACTCAAGTAGGAAGAAACAAACCCCATGAATTGAAGCCAACAATTGGTTTTACCTACTTGGGTTGCCTGTCAAGACGTGATGAAGTAATTTTACGACGATGTCGTATTGGCCACAGTCGATTTACACATGACTATCTGCTAAAAACGGATGGGGATGGACCCCCCATATGTCTCTCCTGCGATGAGGCTTTCACCGTCAAGCATATTCTGCTTGACTGTGTGGATTTTACATCTGCAAGGGACTCGCATTATCACGCAACCAATCTGAAAGATCTGTTCTCCAGCGTGAGCGCTCATCTGATACTGAACTACCTGAGGGAAGTTGATCTATATTATAAAATGTAACTGTGTAATGTCACTAACGAATTTACCTGCTTTTCAATTTAGTGCTATGACATTCTCTGTTCTAAAATGACAGTGTAATGAATGTATGTCTTTGAAACGAAACCACTTTGTACTTACAATGTATATTAATGCAGACTTGTTCTCGTCACTATATGGCTGGAATAATGCCGATGTAACTCAACTCAACTCAACACTTTCTCAGTTTGATACTTAAAAGCAATGTGATTATTTAGCAACAATGTCTAACTGTGATATAGATATGTCGTTGTCACAGACAAAACTCAATGTCTGTTTTATTGACACCTATGTGTCTGCCTGCCTGTCTGCTAATGACAATGTTCAATACACAACTTCGATCACTGACCACATGCAAATTGAACTTAACACCAATCAGGCTACACACCATAAGCAAAAAGCATCGATTTATGGCCCGCGCCCCGTCTCTGTCACATTATGTAATTACACAGACAGGCAGGTGATACTTGTACACATGACATGTTATGATGTCTGTTGATTGCAAAATGTTATACACAAGAAAGGAGCATGTTTTTACAAAACCTAACATCTATATATATACACACACAATGAGACGTGAGGCATCTGCAAATGAACCAGCCGTTACACTTGAGTGCACACCCACCCGCTCTGACTTGGTCCGGTATCCCGGCTGCTTCGTACAAAATATTGCACTTTTGATTTGCGATTGTACGCTTATAATTTTGTTTATATCTTTTTTCATAATCAGCAATGTATATTATATGTCATGAATAAGTGATAATTGTGTTTTAATTATGTTTGATTTTTTGGTTGCATGTGACCTTTAAGGCGTAAGAGGATCACCAGACCATGTTAATTAGCAAGACAATGGTACGGGTGGGTGGGGATTGTGGGGGAGGAGATGACCAAGAAAAACACAAGTGGATTGATTGCTCATTATTATATTACCTTTTTAAAGAATGGCAGACATCATGCAATTAGTTGTCATGTGTGCGATCTTGGATGACAAATGAGATTATACACCAATGTGAAGAAAACTGAATCGATGTAGCCCTTTCTCGCATATTAGACTGTTAAAGGACACTTGACATGGAACAGGATTCTTTGTCAGATGCAGATCAATGGCATATTGTTCCTTTATGTGGAGGTAGTGTCCCATTATTGACAGCGTCTTGGTCACTGATTCGCGAAGTTTCGCTCTCAAACCTGGGATAACTAGCTGCACCAATTAAGGGTAGTAATGTACTAGTAAATGCAATCATCCGAGAGAAGTACAGAACAAGTAACATTCTTGAACACTAATATCACAATCAACTGAGGGAAAAGGATGCGAGAAGCAGCATTATCCGTTGAGATGTATGAATGCAATATTTAAAAAAAGGTTAGGTCATGAGCAGGATGGGAGAAGTAGCTTTACCAATTACTTGCAAAGTATATATGCCCACATAAACATCACATTTCCTTATCATATTTCATCATGGCTGAGAAAGATACAAAGTTAGATGGTAGGAGACCAGGTGGAGAATTGTTGCTGGATGGATATAGGTATCTGAGACGAACTGCCAACAGGAATGGTACCATTATATGGAGATGTCAGTGCCTGAAAACAGCCTCAGTCACTACAACAGCAGATGGGACTGTTGTCAGAAGAGGGGGACAAACAGCATACACATCCAGACCAAAGCTCTATTGGTTCCTATATCCTTACCAGTACTGTAAAAAACGGGCACGAGAAGAGCTGACAAGGGTACCAAAGTTGGGATGGCCTAAAAGTCGGGCCAAGAAAAGTCGGGCCGGGCCGGGCCACCGGGTAATACTAAAAAATGGATTGCAGAATATTAAAACGAAACCAGCACATTTGGGTCGATACTTTTCCTGCCTTCACAAATGCATAGTTTGATTGAAAATATATAGTTAATGGTGAAAAAACAACAACAATGACTACATACCGAGATTCCTGTAGAAAAGACACCGTCTTGTTGTTATGTGTTTTCCTTGATATGTCCATGAGGGAAGGTTGCTTACTTCTCTTAGCGTGTGACATCCTGGGGTCCTGGGCAGGAAGTGACAGTGTTTTGACTGCTTTTCTTTCCTTAATTAAGATATTGGGGTTCCCTAATTAACCTTTATTGTCTCATGCTGAATGAGCACAGGATGTTTATGTTAAAGAGACGTGGATGTCGGCGAGTGTCAATGGGCAAATATGACATGATTATGTATATTAAAAGAAATATTTGAAATCACAACATTTTGTTATATGTTATTAAGGATCAAACAAAGTATGCATTCACAAACACAAAAATTCTTATGTGTTTTCATTGTAAACAATACCAGTCCAAATCAGATAGCCAGCGCGTATGCATATGCTTATATTTACTAATACTCATGAAACACAAAATGGTATTATATCTACCTAAATACCACTTCATGAAGTAAAGTAAAAGTGAAGCCCCTTTCTCTCTCCATTCCCAACAATTTAGGGGGAAAAAGTCCTCGGAAAACAAAATCCGCAATCAAAAGTGTTTAGTCTCTGTTCAGCCCGACATGGCCCGTGGTGTCAAAAACAACCTAAACCTCACATGTGTATCTTGAAATGTGTTTATATCCATAGATTAGTAATATATGTACCTACATACCACTTTACAGAGTCTCAAAGCGTAGTATTTGAAGCAAAAACGTTGCTGAAAGTGAAGCTCTCTTTTCTACATATTCTCAACAAAGACACTGTATCACAAGCGTTCGGTCAGCCTTGGCTCGGGCTCTCAAAAACATCTTTCACCCAACAAATGTATCCTGATTTGTGCTTAATTCCATAGATTAGTATTATATCTACTTAAATATCAATGTGTGATGTTACAAAATGCCACATGTAAAGATAACTGGTTCGGTAAAGTGAAGCCCTTTTCTCTCCCCAAACACAACATAGCCTCAATCAAAAGTGTTAAGTCGCTGTTCGGCCCGACTTGGTCCGGGCTGTCAGAAACAGCTTCAACCTCACACATGTATCCTGATTTCTGTCTATATCTATAGAATATAGTTATATCTACCTAAGTACGTCTTTATAGAGTCTCAAAGCGTAGTATTTGAAGCAAACACCTTGCTCAAAGTGAAGCCCTATTTTCTATACATTCTCAACAACCACACAGTATCACAGTCATGCTTTCGGTCCGGCTTCGCTCGGGCTCTCAAAAACAACCTTAACCCCTCACATATATCCTGATTTGTGTTTAATTCCATAGATGAGTATTATATCTACCTAAATATCACTGTGTGATGTTACAAAATGCCACATGTAAAGATAACTGGTTCGGTAAAGTGAAGCCCTTTTCTCTCCCCAAACACAACATAGCCTCAATCAAAAGTGTTTAGTCGCCGTTCGGCCCGACTTGGTCCGGGCTGTCAGAAACAGCTTAAACCTCACACATGTATTTTGAAATGTGTTTATATCCATAGATTAGTGTTCGATCTACCTAAATATCACTTCACAGAGTCTCAAAGCGTAGTATTTGAAGCAAGCACCTTGCTCAAAGTGAAGCCCTATTTTCTATACATTCTCAACAACCACACAGTATCACAGTCATGCTTTCGGTCCGGCTTCGCTCGGGCTCTCAAAAACAACCTTAACCCCACACATATATCCTGATTTGTGTTTAATTCCATAGATGAGTATTATATCTACCTAAATATCACTGTGTGATGTTACAAAATGCCACATGTAAAGATAACTGGTTCGGTAAAGTGAAGCCCTTTTCTCTCCCCAAACACAACATAGCCTCAATCAAAAGTGTTTAGTCGCCGTTCGGCCCGACTTGGTCCGGGCTGTCAGAAACAGCTTAAACCTCACACATGTATTTTGAAATGTGTTTATATCCATAGATTAGTGTTCGATCTACCTAGATATCACTTCACAGAGTCTCAAAGCGTAGTATTTGAAGCAAGCACCTTGCTCAAAGTGAAGCCCTATTTTCTATACATTCTCAACAGAGACACTGTATCACAGCGTTCGGTCCGGTTGGCCGGGACTCTCAAAAACACCTAAAACCTCACACATGTGTCCTGATTTGTGTTTAATTCCATAGATTAGTATTATATCTACCGAAATATCACTATGTGATGTTACAAAATGCCACATGTAAAGAAACCTGCTCCGTTAAAGTGAAGCCCTTTTCTCTCTCAATTCACAACATAGCCTCAATCAAAAGTGTTTAGTCTCTGTTCAGCCCGACTTGGCCCGTGCTGTCAAAAACACCTTTAACCTCACACATGTATCCTGATGTCTGTCTATATCTCTAGAATAGAGTTATATCTACCTAAGTACGTCTTTATAGAGTCTCAAAGCGTAGTATTTGAAACAAACACGTTGCTTAAAGTGAAGCCCTAATTTCTATACATTCTCAACAACCACATAGTATAACATGCTTTCGGTCCGGCTTGGCCCGGGCTCTCAAAAACAACCTTAACCCCACACATATGTCCTGATTTGTGTTTAATTCCATAGATTAGTACTATATCTACCTCAATATCACTGTGTGATGTTACAAAATGCCACATGAAAAGAAACCTGCTCCCTTAAAGTGAAGCCCTTTTCTCTCTCCCTTTCACAACATAGCCTCAATCAAAAGTGTTTAGTCTCTGTTCAGCCCGACTTGGTCCGTGCTGTCAAAAACACCTTTAACCTCACTCATGTATCCTGATGTATGTCTATATCTCTAGAATAGAGTTATATCTACCTAAGTACGTCTTTATAGAGTCTCAAAGCGTAGTATTTGAAACAAACACGTTGCTTAAAGTGAAGCCCTAATTTCTATACATTCTCAACAACCACATAGTATAACATGCTTTCGGTCCGGCTTGGCCCGGGCTCTCAAAAACAACCTTAACCCCACACATATGTCCTGATTTGTGTTTAATTCCATAGATTAGTACTATATCTACCTCAATATCACTGTGTGATGTTACAAAATGCCACATGTAAAGATAACTGGTTCGGTAAGGTGACGCTCTTTTCTCTCCCCAAACACAACATAGCCTCAGTCAAAAGTGTTAAGTCGCCGTTCGGCCCGACTTGGTCCGGGCTGTCAGAAACAGCTTAAACCTCACACATGTATTTTGAAATGTGTTTATATCCATAGATTAGTGTTAGATCTACCTAAATATCACTTCACAGAGTCTCAAAGCGTAGTATTTGAAGCAAGCACCTTGCTCAAAGTGAAGCCCTATTTTCTATACATTCTCAACAAAGACACTGTATCACAGCGTTCGGTCCGGTTGGCCGGGACTCTCAAAAACACCTAAAACCTCACACATGTGTCCTGATTTGTGTTTAATTCCATAGATTAGTACTATATCTACCTCAATATCACTGTGTGATGTTACAAAATGCCACATGTAAAGATAACTGGTTCGGTAAGGTGACGCTCTTTTCTCTCCCCAAACACAACATAGCCTCAGTCAAAAGTGTTAAGTCGCCGTTCGGCCCGACTTGGTCCGGGCTGTCAGAAACAGCTTAAACCTCACACATGTATTTTGAAATGTGTTTATATCCATAGATTGGTGTTAGATCTACCTAAATATCACTTCACAGAGTCTCAAAGCGTAGTATGTGAAGCAAAAACGTTGCTGAAAGTGAAGCTCTCTTTTCTACATAATCTCACCAAAGACACAGTATCACAGCGTTCGGTCCGGTTGGCCGGGACTCTCAAAAACACCTTAAACCTCACACCTGTGTCCTGATTTGTGTTTAATTCCATAGATTAGTATTATGTCTACCGAAATATCGCTTTGTGATGTTACAAAATGCCACATGTAAAGAAACCTGCTCCGTTAAAGTGAAGCCCTTTTCTCTCTCAATTCACAACATAGCCTCAATCAAAAGTGTTTAGTCTCTGTTCAGCCCGACTTGGCCCGTGCTGTCAAAAACACCTTTAACCTCACACATGTATCCTGATGTCTGTCTATATCTCTAGAATAGAGTTATATCTACCTAAGTACGTCTTTATAGAGTCTCAAAGCGTAGTATTTGAAACAAACACGTTGCTTAAAGTGAAGCCCTAATTTCTATACATTCTCAACAACCACATAGTATAACATGCTTTCGGTCCGGCTTGGCCCGGGCTCTCAAAAACAACCTTAACTCCACACATATGTCCTGATTTGTGTTTAATTCCATAGATTAGTATTATATCTACCGAAATATCAATGTGTGATGTTACAAAATGCCACATGTAAAGATAACTGGTTCGGTAAAGTGAAGCCCTTTTCTCTCCCCAAACACAACATAGCCTCAGTCAAAAGTGTTTAGTCGCTGTTCAGCCCGACTTGGCCCGTGCTGTCAAAAACACCTTTAACCTCACACATGTATCCTGATGTATGTCTATATCTCTAGAATATAGTTATATCTACCTAAGTACGTCTTTATAGAGTCTCAAAGCGTAGTATTTGAAGCAAACACGTTGCTTAAAGTGAAGCCCTAATTTCTATACATTCTCAACAACCACATAGTATAACATGCTTTCTGTCCGGTTGGCCCGGGCTCTCAAAAACACCTTAAACCTCACACATATATCCTGATTTGCGTTTAATTCCATAGATTAGTATTATATCTACCTAATTATCACTGTGTGATGTTACAAAATGCCACATGTAAAGAAACCTGCTCCGTTAAAGTGAAGCCCTTTTCTCTCTCCATTCACAACATAGCCTCAATCAAAAGTGTTTAGTCTCTGTTCAGCCCGACTTGGCCCGTGATGTCAAAAACAAACTAAACCTCACACATGTATCTTGAAATTGTTTATATCCATAGATTAGTGTTAGATCTACCTAAGTACGTCTTTATAGAGTCTCAAAGCGTAGTATTTGAAACAAACACGTTGCTTAAAGTGAAGCCCTAATTTCTATACATTCTCAACAACCACATAGTATAACATGCTTTCGGTCCGGCTTGGCCCGGGCTCTCAAAAACAACCTTAACCCCACACATATGTCCTGATTTGTGTTTAATTCCATAGATTAGTATTATATCTACCTAAATACGTCTTTATTGAGGCTCAAAGCTTTGTTCATGTATTTGAATCTAACACGTTGCTTAAAGTGAAGCCCAGTGTTCAATCTGGCTCTGTGCGGGCTAATGAAATTAATACACCTGTTAATTACACCTGTATCCGGCTTGCTTAATTGCCCCTTGACTAATTGCAATCAGCTAGGTGTTGTGATTCAATTAACATACTCCATTGTTGCCCTTAATTACCGTTCAGGGGCCTTCAGTGTTATTTATTATTACTCCACCGTTTCTTCATAACGTTTATCACAGAGGGGCATGTAATCACTGACTAAATTAGTAATGCTAAAAATGAGACATTTGTTCTGTTGTATATATAGGCTGTGGAAGCATAAATAATTATATATATATAGCATAAATAATTATATATATATATATATATATAATTATTTATGCTTCCACTCGTGTTAAGTTCCAGAGTATAAACATTAATGAATACTAGTTCCGATACCTTTTGCAGGCTGAAGCTATTCGTGATATGATTTACACATATACTTAACTTAATAAATATCAGAAGATATTATACCCAATTATATGACATGAAATGCTTGAAAGAGGTGGGTTTTTAGTGGTTTCAGAATACAGGATGTTCTCCGTACAGTTTCCACAGTATAAACATCAATTCATACTAGTAGCCGGCTGAAGCTATTCATGACACGATTTGAACATATCAGTAATTTAATAAATATCAGAAGGTATCAGCTAAAATGACTTGCCGTATGAGATGTTATGGTTATATAATTTGAACATACGAAAGTATGAAAACACATCCACGGCAATGACACTGTCTTGCCCAGCTCAGGCTCGGGGGAACATTGTTTTCACTGTGAGAGCTTTGCCAAAGGTTACTCTGAGATGCCGTTTCCTGATGTTGTAAACTTTAAAGCGTTTCAGATAATCCTGTTTTCCTGAACACGCATACAGACAATAGAAGTATTAGAGAGAGAGCAGTGGGAGAAGTATGTTTTCATTAAATCCACAGTGTCTCGCCTAGATTTCTCCAAATGCATCCATATAAAACTGGCCAAGCTGGGCAGTAGCAGCCTATATTCAAATCATCTGATCTGAAAATGTCTGCATTACTTGTTGGCGACTCGTTACTGAAGTATGTTGGACGTTATACGCAGAAAGAAGGGATCGTGACAAGGTCACTGTCCGGAGCCAAGGTGGCGGACATTCCCGATCCCTTGTGGGACATGGAGAACTTTAAGGTAATAAACAGTTCAAGAATGTCGGATTGTGCACAGAATGTGAAGTGATATGTAGGTAGATATAATACTAATCTATGGATATATAAGCACATTTCAAGATACATGTGTGAGGTTTTAAGTTGTTTTTGACAGCACGGGCCAAGCCGGGCTGAACAGAGACTAAACACTTTTGATTGAGACTATATTGTGAATGGAGAGACAAAAGAGCTAACTTTAACGAACCACTTATCTTTACATGTGGCATTTGATAACATTACAAAGTGATATTTAGGTAGATATAATACCAATCTATGGATTTAAACCCATTTCAAGATACATGTGTGAGGTATAAGGTGCGTTTGAGCGCCCGGGCCAAGCCGGACCGAAAGCTTGTGATACTGTGTCTTTGTTGAGAATGTATAGAAAATAGGGCTTCACTTTCAGCGACGTTTTTGCTTCAAATACAACGCTTTGAGACTCTGTGAAGTGATATTTAGGTAGATATAACACAAATCTATGGATTTAAACACATTTCAAGATACATCTGTGAGGTATAAGGTGCGTTTGAGAGCCCTGGCCAAGCCGGACCGAAAGCTTGTGATACTGTGTCTTTGTGAGAATGTATAGAAAATAGGGCTTCACTTTGAGCAAGTTGCTTGCTTCAAATACTACGCTTTGAGACTCTGTGAAGTGATATTTAGGTAGATATGATACTAATCTATGGATATAAACACATTTCAAAATACATGTGTGAGGTTTAAGGTGTTTTTGAGAGCCCGGGTCAAGTCGGGCTGAACAGAGACCAAACACTTTTGATTGAGGCTATGTTGAGAATGGAGAGAGAAAAGGGCTTCACTTTAACCAACCAGTTATCTTTACATGTGGCATTTTGTAACATCACACATTGATAGTTAGGTAGATATAATACTGATCTATGGATTTAAATACATTTCAAGACACATATGTGGGGTTTACGTTGGTTTTGAGAGCCCGGGCCAAAGCGGACCGAATGCTTGTGATACAGTGTCTTTGTTGAGAATATATAGAAAAGATAGCTTAACTTTCAGCAACGTTTTTGCTTCAAATACTACGCTTTGGGCCTCTGTGAAGTAATATGTAGGTATATATAATACTAATCTATGGATATAAACACATTTCAAGATACATGTGTGATGTTTAGTTTGTTTTTGACAGGACGGGCCAAGTCGGGCTGAACAGCGACTAATCACTTTTGGTTGAGGCTATGTTGAGAATGGAGAGAGAAAGCTTCACTTTAACCAGCCAGTTATCTTTACATGCTGCATTTTGTAACATCACACATTGATAGTTAGGTAGATATAATACAAATATATGGATTTAAACACATTTCAAGATACATGTGTGGGGTTTAAGTTGTTTTTGAGAGCCCGGGCAAAAGCGGACCGAATGCTTGTGATACTGTGTCTTTCTTGAGAATATATAGAAAAGATAGCTTCAATTTGAGCAACGTTTTTGCTTCAAATACTGCGCTTTGTGCCTATGTGAAGTAATATGTAGGTAGATATAATACAAATCTATGGATATAAATACATTTCAAGATACATGTGTGAGATTGAAGTTGTTTCTGACAGCACGGGCCAAGTCGGGCTGAACAGAGACTGAACACTTTTGATTGAGGCTATGTTGAGAATGGAGAGAGAAAATGGCTTCACTTTAACGAGCCTGTTTTCTTTACATGTGGCATTTGATAACATTACACATTGATAGTTAGGTAGATATAATACTGATCTATGGATTTAAACACATTTCAAGATACATATGTGGGGTTTAAGTTGTTTTTAAGAGCCCGGGCCACGGCAGACCGAATGATTGTGATACAGTGTCTTGGTTGAGGATAAGTAGAAAAGATAGCTTCACTTTGACCAACGCTTTTGCTTCAAATACTACGCTTTGAGACTCTGTGAAGTGATATGTAGGTAGATATAATACTAATCTATGGATATAAACACATTTCAAGATACTTGTGTGAGGTTTAAGGTGTTTTTGACAGCACGGGCCAAGTCGGGCGGAACAGAGACTAAACACTTTTGATTGAGGCTATGTTGAAAAATGAGAGACGAGGGCTTCACTTTAACAGAGCCGTTTTCTTTACATGCTGCATTTTATAACATTACCAAGCGATATTTAGTAGATATAATACCATTCTATGGATTTAAACACAATTCAAGATACGTGTGTTACGTTTAAGTTGCTTTTGACGGCTCGAGTCAAGCCGGACCGAACAACTGTGGCCGAGATAATGTTGAGAGTGTGGGGGAGAGATCGTATCATATAAAGGTGGGCATGCTTTAAATACGATGAATAATGAATTTATGGGGTAGTATGTGATTGGATATAGATATAATAAACCGATGGAAATGTGTATCGGAATTGACTGAAGTATTTATACGTTTTAAATCCTGTTTCGTTTAACGATTCGGCTTTTAGACGTAACCTCGGTCAGCCAGTTCACAGGCTTCTCGTCTTCCTGAGTTTTAGCCGATTTACTCGTAATAAAGTTATTATGGGACGCGTTTATGGCTTCTGATTGATCATTATTACCATGCGTGTATGTTGCATTAATTAATTGTAGACATGGTGATCGTTAATGGGTTTATTAGCCAATTATATATTTGGCCCGCCTTGGCCCGGCCCGGCCCGACTTTTAGGCCATCCCACCAAAGTTCATTGTCGAAATTGGGATAACTGGCTAGATAAATTACAGAAGTGAGAAATTTCACTGTCAATTTTGAGGCTGTCAAAATCGGGACTAAACCTATGTGGATATTGATGGATACATTACTCGAACAAGGTAATAACCTGACATTGTTGCAGACTTTAGTCTTTTTTTTTTCTAATATTTGCATTTTGTTTTTATTCATTTGTGGTAGCATTCAACAGAATAATTTGTTTTCGCCGTGTAGCGTAATGGGAAAGACAACATACACTAGGTCATACCTAGGGCGTGTGGGAAATATGATTCATGTTGGCATTCTATAATATGTCTAGATATTACAGTCATGTTATAAATACGCTATAAGTATAAGTAGATCGTATGCTTTTTATTAAGTTTCAAAATGCATACAAATATGGCAATAAAATAATTAGGATTATAAGACAAAATATAAAGACATACATTGACTTCCTTATTTTTCAGTCATGATGTTTTACCGCTGGCAGATGATTAAACTTCAAACTGTTTTCATTTGTTATAATAAAAATGAAGATGGAAATATTATCGAGTAAAAAAGATTTCATTTTGTTGATCAATCTATACCTATACGATCAATTGCGCATGCGGGTGGCGCAGCAAAGGTCACGAACCCATTGAAAATACTGGGATATCATCCGGGTGCTCAGGGGAGAAAAACAATAACAAAAGCAACAACCAGTGCGCGGAAATTGCTCTGGAACAGTGCCTTGTTAAATGTGTTCATCATATGATTGTTTTAATCATGTTTTTACACCGTCGACTTCCGTGTGCGATGTGTTCACTTCCATCAACCACCAGCTTATAATAACACGTCACATGAGATTAGCCATGTGCTAAAATAACACACAAACTTCAAAGCCTACCCCTTGTCAACGTCCTTAGCCTTATAAAAATTGAAAGGTCGGCTTCCTGAGTCGACATCTCAAACTATTTTCATGTAAGTGGTAATAATTCCTGAGTATTAGAGAACAGATTGGCTTTTTTGGAATTTAATGCTTTTCATAAACTAGAATCTCATAAACTATTTGTCTCTGGAATCATCTGTGATATGAACTTATGTAGTGATTTCTCTAGAAATTATTTAACGTTATCTAAAATTAAACATTTAGTCACCTTTTATTGTATATGACCAAATTAATAGTTACACTATGAAGATTTTAAGAAGGAATTCATTTGGGTTCTTTTTGCCTCAGTCCGCCCGTGTGTGGACAATATAACCAATTATCTATTATCAAGTTCATGATATTTCGTGAATACACCAACTGCATAACACCGTCTCTGACCACAAACCCAAATGGGTTGTTCTCTATTCGCCTACAGTCTTAAAACAACAGTCTTGACTGTTGATTTCGCAATGATAAACCACCCAAACGGTCCATCCCTTGTGACAGGTGTTAATTAGAGGGTACCATTGAAGAATGTATTCTACTACAATAAACCTATTATTCCCTGGCAAGGGTTCAGTTTTATGACATGTAATAAACCCTGTCCAGTTAGTCAGTGGGTCCGGTAAACTTTTATTTAATCAATGATGTAACGTAGGTCTATGTAATTTATATTTATGCAAACCGTGACAGGTCAAAACTATTTGCGCTTCTGTGGATAATAAGTAAAACATACACTTAAAACAGTATTTTGGAAAATGCTAGCCATATCAGGGCAAATATGACAGTCAATATCAATTTTTAACACCTAGAACAACAAGGATGCAGACGAGTGAAGTTATACCAGGGATAATCTGCAATGTCTTATAGTCTCCCTGGTTATACTAAATATAGAACTGGTTCCTAGTTGATCCCATAGGAGGACGAATACACTCCTAGGAGGACGAATACACAGTCTATACACTCACGGGGATCCTTGGGAAAAGGAGAAACTGAAAGAAGTAGTGGTGCCAAGCCTTGGAAACATCCTTCCTAAATTTCCAAAAAATTTCACAAGCCTTGGCAAACATCATGTTTCCAATTTTGGAAATTTTGAAATATGATATTTCCAAATTGGAAATTTTCTATGAAATCACCATTTTTTAATAGCATGTTGTGAGTCTTACATCTTGATGGCGGACAGAATCAATAAGTGTAAGGTTGCTCTTACAGGCTCCGGGGATCCACCATATAGGATGGAGCTGTAATCAAGTTTAGAACGGATCAGTGCTCAGTACAGTAGGAGTAGGTCCCCTCCCCTCCCACCCTGCATTTGTAACAACTTTTAATATATCAAGTGCCTTCTGGCATTTATTCTTTAAATATTGTATATGTAGTCGAAAGGTCAAATTTTGATCGAAAAGCATACTCAAGAACTTGGCCTCTTTTACAATTTTAATAGGAGTACATGTACCTGAAATAAATTCCGGTCCTTGCTGGGCTTATATTTTCGACAAAAGTGGATACAATTATTTATTTGTTTATATTTTGAAAAAAGAAAAACAAACAAGTAACAGGTGATAGTGAGGACATGAAGGCTGTTAAATGTTTGTCCATTGCCGAATAGTGTTTGATTATCTATCAGGGCTATTTGCGCCTGTTTTCTGTTGTTCATTGCCATTTCTATTGAACACAAAATAATTACTGTCTTTCCTTGTTTCTTAAGTACTCACCAGTGTCATCTGGCTATACCAGTGGACTCGGGGTAGGATACATTTCGATTTGGGAGTAAAATGAGTTTCCTGAACGCATATGAAGTGGGGACTATCAATTGTCCATTCATTTGAATACGGATATCAGATCAATTCTTCAGATAATAGCTGCATTAGCCATAACAAGAATGAGTAATTAGACTTTGAGCTTCCATTACTTTATGGAATACACAAGCAGGGGCATTTTATGTACATAGCTCATGAATGAATGAATTAATCAACTGTATTGTGTTATGTTTGAAGATATGTATATTCAATGGAAGTTAATTAATAAGGAGACAGACAATTGTGTTACTACACTCTCACACTAAATACGTACACGAAACGCACACAAAACATCTACCGTATTAAACATCACAACTGTTACAATTCACTTCAGTACCAATCACCGTGTGTCTTTGGTGAAGCAAAATGAATACGACAGAAACTATAGTTGTTAATTAATGCTTCTTATGTGCCATATTTAGCCGCCATACCGACACGTTGTATTTGTTGAAAACGGAATGATGTAATGTTAAATGTACTTAGAATGCAAATCTCAAATTTTTCTCATCAGACACCTGTGGGAATTTTATGACATTAACATAAGTATATGGTTTATGGAATATCAAAAACAGACACCTGTAACCAAAATTAGGTCTGATGAATACGTTACAAACGTAACGAGAGAGAGAGAGAGAGAGAGAGAGAGAGAGAGAGAGAGAGAGAGAGAGAGAGAGAGAGAGAGAGAGAGAGAGAGAGAGAGAGAGAGAGAGAGAGAGAGAGAGAGAGAGAGAGAGAGAGAGAGAGAGAGAGAGAGAGAGAGAGAGAGAGAGAGAGAGAGAGAGAGAGAGAGAGAGAGAGAGAGAGAGAGAGAGAGAGAGAGAGAGAGAGAGAGAGAGAGAGAGAGAGAGAGAGAGAGAGAGAGAGAGAGAGAGAGAGTCTCTGTGTAGAACATGGAATATGTATTTGAACGAACTGGAATTCCTTTCAACAGATGTAAAGGTTTCGGTGACATCCTGGAATGATAGGGCGCTGTTTGGGAACAGGAGTGTGCAACCATTCTTCAGACCTAATTTTGGTCCCTGGCGTCTGTTTTTGATTTTCCATAAACCATATACTTATGTTAATCTCATAAAATTCCCATACACAGACAGACAGACAGATATTTAATATTATAATATATTGGCGTCAGAAAAGAAAAAGTGTTTGATCATATTAAGTGAACGGGGACATAAGTTACGACGCGGGTGGGTGATAACCATTTCTATTTCCTCGTAGACATCAAATGAGACGCTTTCGGGCCAACTTGTGACGCTGACTATTTCTGTGGTTTCGATTGCGACTTCCAATAGTCATCTGAATGCCACCGATCGGTCCTACAATGCATTAGTAAAATATTCTAAAAAGCCACAGTTTCCAAAGAAGTATGGACACATCCAATCAGTACAAAATAACGGTCGTGCCAATAATTGTCTCGATAGTGAGATTTAGTCAGTGTAACTCACACGTACCCAATGCTGATGTCAGCGTACCGTAGACGAGTTAATTAGGATACCTTCGGCAGTATCACTTCATTACATTCCGCTAATTAACATGTCAATCACGGTTTTAATCCTCTTAGACAGATTAGTGTGCAACCGTGTTTGCATTTCACGGATTATCTGTCAACAGACACGCGAACGATCGTGTAGTGTATTGTTTGTGTCGTCATGCCGAGACAGACTCTCATGTTGGTGTCAACGCTAAGAGAGCTTCAGGTGTCGTTGATGTAACTGGTCTATCGCGCTGGTGAGTTCATGACCCCTATAAATATCCGTTAATTGTCTAACATCTTCATTCCATTCCTGAAGTCACCTGGCTAAGTCGCTCTTTGTGTCAGTTCTTTGGGCCAAGTTGAAACTTACTCTTGGCTGTTAAGCAGTACCTGATAATATTCCGGATCCATAACACAGAGCCATCATGAAGCGAGGATCAAGTTTAATGTACATCTGCACTAGCACCCCCACAGAAACAAGTTACCGGAGGAGGCCAAATTTTAAATTCAGCGAGAACTGTCTTCCAAAACTTGTTGATTATTCCTTTAGTGAGGACAGTGACAGTGGCAACGACTCAAGTTACACGCTTGATGAAAGCTGGGATCGACTCCAGAGAAGTTTGGATTCTCTCTCGATATCATTTGGAAGTCTGGACACAAGTAGAACTCCACTCAGTAACACCGGCTTCAGCAGACACCTTCAGGAAAGAGCGTCCCTGAAACTGAAGGCTGAACAGCATAAAGAGGAAGTCCGCAAAGTGAAACTAATCGACCAAGTGAATGGAAGCATATGTTCTCAACCATCAACGATGTCTGTTCGTAAGGAACTAAGTGGAGCTTTTGGAGAATCAAAGTCCAGTCTTCGTCGTGTTAATGCATCTAAGAAGTCAGGCACATGCCTGAATTCCTTCGTCGGGATGAGGCGTGAGGTGAAGAGTCTTCCAACACTGGATCTCCCATATTCTCCAATAGACACGTCTGTAAGAGTGTGTGAAGCAGAGAGGCCTGCAAAGAAGCGGAGGATTGATTTAAATGTGTTTTCTAAGCTGGCGGGTAAAAGGTTTTCTTTCAAGCTCAAGAAGAGGAAGAAGAAGAGTCAAAGTGAAATCGACACCCCAAAGCGCAACTGTCTCTTCAGCTGTTTCAAGATGTCAGGGTCGTATGCTGTGAAAACTTGAAACCTGAGTTAAATGTATTTTACTTGTAAATACTTCCTACAGTTAATTATTAATTTCAGTTAGTGCTAATTTGTACATCGTTAAGTGCTTACCAAAGTGAAACTGTCATAAATTATGAAATAAAAATCAAGGTAATTAATCACCCATGTCTTATCATATGTAGAAACAAAATAGTCATCGACATGCATGTGTACACTGTCAGTGCCTCAGAATTGAAATAATCGGGTGTGAGTGACCTTTCTAATTCTCTGTGCACAAGCCCACTAGGTGTATTCTCTTTTTGCCTGTGCTTTAATTGGCTATAAGCGGATTAGGGTAAACAGTCCAGTGCCTGCACAATTATAGTCTGTTCAAGTAAGTTGAGTTCAGTACCCACTCACCACCAAGCTCACGAGCCGACCACAATGAACACAGTTCATAATGATTAGTAAACTTAGTCATTAACAGTAATCAAATATGACATGGTCGAGGCATGGGGTTATAAAACTGCACAATCTGGTGGGATTGTGAATGTGATTATTGTGTCATATGAAACAAACTATACACTTGTATGTATTTATGCATAATGCACAGGGCACAAAAGTATTCATTTCCTGGTGTAACATTAAACGCTTATTTATGTATTTGCTGATTTAAAGTTTCATCATATTTGTCAAACAATTCATTTTTGTATATTTGTATACATGCAGTATTGTGCATGCATAGGATGTTACATGCAATATTAGTAAAATTTAAAATGTCACCATATTTTCAAATAACTCATTCGTATATTTGCGATTGCTATATGCAATAAACAAAATGTGATAAACTTTACTGTTTACCAACAAGTGCTGGCATACCTGCTTCTCTACTACAGACTATAGCTTTAATCCCTATTTTTGTAAGGATTAGTACGGTCCACAAACTTTAACAGCATATATAGTAAATCTGTTCAATGGAATGCTAAAGCTCGGTTTTATTCCAAATCGTTGTAAGTCAGGAATAATTATTCCTATCCACAAGGGGGGCAACAAACCAAAGAACGATCCCGGAAATTATCGTCCAATAACCCTGCTCCCTGTCATTTATATGCTCTTTGAGAAACTTTTGCACAACAGACTAACATCCTGGATCACGCTAAACAACATCACAATTCCAAATCAGCAACAACAGGGTTACCAAAGTGGAATCGGATGCATGACTGCAGAGTACAACCTAACGGAATTTATATGTCATAATCTTGGATTAGGAAGCAAAGTTTATACAGCATATTTAGACAATAAAAGCTTTTGATACAGTATGGCACAATGGCCTGTTTCTGAAGCTGTATCAACTTGGCTTACATGGCAATCCCGGAGAATCCTTATCAACGCATACACAAACCTCAAGAGTTCAGTCTTTGTAACCCAGATAGCAATGATATGTTGGCCCATAGTAGGCCCATAATCACTGGTTTGGTTGGCCCATGGTTGTCAAACTGACGATGGGCCCACTTGGATATGCTCATCGGCTCCACAGTGGCCCATCATGTTGGCTCATTGTTGGGCCAACGAATGAAAACTCACAAAAAACCGTGGCCCATAGTTGGCCCAACGTAGTGATTTTATTGGCTTTATGTTGGCACCACCGTGCTACAACATTTAGCTCTTTCTTGACCTTTGTACTAAACCATGGCCCATACTTGGCCCAACGATGTAGTTTAAACATATTTTTATTCCGTCAATGCAGAAACCTGGATAGGCGAACAAGCCTAGTGGCTTATATAAACGCCGCTCCAGTACACGGTTCCAATATAGCTGGATACATATTTGAAATAGTCCGACAAGAAAAGAATAATACTGAGACAAAATTACACTCAGAAAAATGATTGAATAATAAATATTTGGTTATGGTGTTGGTTGTGCCTAGCAACGAAAAGAGCTGCCGCAGAAAATCAAGTTATATAAATCTTGTCTTGCATTGAATATACATGTATATGTAGAGGTGATAATCACTGGAAGCGCTTACTTTTAGAAATGAACTGGTGTAATGAGTTGAGAATGTCACAATTTGTTGAGTTATCCAATGCGCCGTTACCGTATAAGGTAGTTTTCACATCGTATCCTTGAATATAAAAATACACCGTTGTTCTTAAATTTTGATAGTTCCGACATGTAAAAAGGTAGTGAATGACGTCTTCGTTATAATGACCACATGAACACTTAGCTGTTTCTGATATATGTCGATTATATCTGTCTGCGTTCAGATCACTACAGCCGAGCTTGAGGCGACAATGGATGATTTGACAAAATCTAGTCCCAAAATTTAAATCAAAGTAGTTGTCAGTTTCTGTTGGATTTATCATGGTTTTAAACTGCCTCACGGAAATAGCGTTAACAGCTCCATCGGGCAATGAATTCCCACGACATAATCGCGCTCGGTAAAAATGATTGAGAATATCTTTGCGTTCTACAGTTAGTAGTTTGAATGGAAGTACTATCTCTAAGATTATAGTTGCTTTGTTGAAATACTCCACCTGGTACAAGATCATTCAGATAATCAGGAGTCAGACGATGATACATTTTATAGAAAGTTATAAGTTTAGAGCGATATCGTCTTTGTTTCAGTGTGCTATAATTGGTTTCCTTGTATATTTTATCATGACTGGTGCCACGAACCGCACCGCATATAGTTCTTAATGCGTCTAAGTGTAAATTTTCCAGTAAAATCGCCTGTTCAATCGTACAATTATCCCATATATGACAGCAGTAATCAAAAAGTGGTAAGATAAAGGAGTTATATAAAGTATTTAGCGTTTTCCGAGATAAACGATATTTCAAACTTCTCAGACAATTGATCATTGGACTAATTTTCTTTACCATGTCACCTATATGAACTTTCCAAGAACAATCGCTTTGAAGTGTTATACCTAAGTGTTTATGGTTATCAACTTCTTTAATAGTTTCGCCATTCATTAGTAAGTTCGGCCTGGCATAATTTTTCGTTTTACGAGTGAATGTTATACTCTCAGTCTTACTAGGATTAAAACTTACCTGCCACTTTCTGGCCCAGTCTGAAATTTTTGCCAAATCATTGTTTATAATTGCGGCTGCTGTAATATGATCATCTATTATAGCATATATTGATGTATCATCAGCAAAAAGGCGAATGTTACTGTCTATACCATCTACAATGTCATTAATATAAATGATGAACAGAAGTGGTCCTAATACGGAACCCTGGGGTACACCAGCTTCCACAGATTTGATACCTGAACTATATCCATTTATTACCACTTTCTGCATTCTACTATCTAAATAACTTTCAAACCACTCCAAAAGTTCTCCCTGTATACCATAAGCGTAAAGTTTATGAATAATACCTTTGTGCCAAACTTTGTCAAAGGCTTTACTTACATCACAGAATACCGCTCTGATTTCCTTTCCTTGGTCTACGGCACTTGCGATAAAATTATAAAGATAAGTTAGTTGATTTACTGTAGAATCACCAGGCATAAATCCAGATTGTAAGTTTGATAAAATATTGTTATCCCTGAGGAAGTTGAAGACGTATTTAAAAATGCATTTTCAAAAACTTTAGCGACACAGCTTGTTAACGCTACAGGTCTATAGTTTGAGCAATCGTGTTCATCACCTTTCTTATGAAGCGGAATCACCGAAGCTAGTTTCCAAGAAGTAGGATACGTTTTATTACGAAGAGAGATGTTGAACAACTTAGCTAACAACGGGGTTAAAGAGGTTGCAGTTAGTTTCAGTATGATGTTTCCAATGCCATCAGGCCCCGTGGCTTTCGATGTATCTAGACTCAGAAGAATATCGCGAACATCTCCATTACTTATTGTGATAGATGACATAGGATGATCGATTTTAAGCGGTTCGAAATCAGGCAGATCGGCGTTAGGATTAGCAACTTGGGATTGTTCTGAGAAAAATGAGTTGAGTACATCAGCAACGATTTCGTTTTCTTATTAAGGATCGGATTTCGTTATTCATCCACGCGGGATCTTTGGTTCTAATTGTTACAGTTTTATTTGGAATATGTTCATTCATGATATTCAATAACAAGGATGTAAGGTTTTCAGTGTTATTATCTACGTTCCCCGAAGAGAAAAATATATCTGAGTTTATCTCTTTGATAGTTTTATTCATACCATTAACATCCATTGAAGAATAATCATAGATTTTCCTTTTGAATGAATTCTTGTGCTGCATCATTTCTGCTATGTTAACAAATACGGGGCAGTGATCGCTGCATATGGGATCTAATACACCGATCAAATTCCAATATTCGGAGCTCTTGTCGGCGCGATAAACAGTTCCAATCAGGTAGTTTCTTGTTTTACATTTAGTCTGTATCCATATCGCCTCAAGTCCGACTATGTCTAAATCAGACATCAACAACGCACAAATAGTATCTTTTACATAGACTGCTACACCGCCACCGCGAGTTTGTCTGTCTTTACGGAATGGTAGATGGAAGCCAGGAATTTTTATATCAATGTTATTTGTATCGGAAGTTAACCAAGTTTCGGTTAGACATATCACAAAATAAAATCCAAGTTCAACATTTAGATGGACTATCCTTAAAGCATTTGTGCATTTAGGTCCTGGATTAGGATGAATATCTCCACAGCACAGTAACAAAAGTGAAATCATTATGGAAACACAACTGCCATACAGACAACGAAATTTGAATAAATATTGATAAAGAGCAAATTTACCTGAGTGTTTAGAATGAAGTGCTGCAGCAAATGTACCCACTGCCTGTCTATATTGTGATATTTCAACCGACATCGAAAATTAGAAAATTGAGCAATTCATTGGTCTCAAATGAAATGGGTTACTGGTTGAGGCTCGTGAAGACATGTTGTAGGTGGTTCCGCTCATGTTCTAGGTCATGGCTGCTGGAGCAATGTTCTTAGCGTGCTTGATCAGGGTTGAGATGACGCCAAACTTTGTTTTAGGGGGCTGGTTTGACAAATTCGAAATCTTATCCCCCAAGAATCAGGACTTCACAAAAATAAAACTTTTGGAAGCCATCAAAATCAGCCGCCACAAACCTTTGATCAATAGAGACCAAGGATACTACATACCATTGGGATATGAATAACTAATCAAACTATAGGCTCTATCACAGATGACCCTATCAGGTCTTTACAACCTATACAACTTTGTGAAATAGATGTAAGATCAGGGAAAATAGGCAGATTTTTTTCAAATGTTGGCCCACTGTTGGACCAACATGTTAAAAGCCACCGTTACTTTTAAGTCATTAAGATGTCGTTGGGCCAATGTTGTCAAACTGTTGGCCAACCAGCCAACCATATACCAACATTGGCCAACACAACTTTGCTATCTGGGAAATGGCATTCAGTCTGGACTCTTCCCCGTACACCAAGGTGTAAGACAAGGCGGTGTGTTGTCCACTCTCTTATATCTTATTTTCATTGATGAACTTCTTGACGAACTTGAGGCATCAAGATGTGGTGTGAATGTTATTGATCTTAACCTTGTAAATCCAACACTGGCTGATGACATCACCCTACTTGAAATCACACCAGAGACCCTGCAGACTCTCTTGGATATTGTGTCGAAGTATTCACAGAAGTGGAGGTATGAACTTAACCCCTCCAAATGCCACATAATTGTGTTTGGGTCCAAAGCTGGTAACTCCTCAACCTTTAAGTGGCGCCTAACAGGCGATATTGTCTCCACAACTGCCTCTACCAAACACTTGGGAGTACAATTGAACCAAAACCTTAAACATGAAGATGCTGTAAAGGAAGCTTGTAGAAAAGCCAAATCGTGTGTTCATGCTCTAATGGGGATTGGCTTAAAACCCAAAGGTGTTAATCCCCTCATATCCGCAGATACTGTCTGTAAAACAGTTCTACCCTGTCTGCTGTATGGCTGCGAACTGTGGACACAGCTCTCTCAGCAGGATATACGGCAGCTCTTCACAACATGGCACTATATGGCAAAATCTCTACAAGGCTTCCAACTAAGGAAAAGAACAGATATGTGTCTCAGTATGATCAACTGGATGCCTATTACAGAAGAGATCTCAAAGCTTCATGTTATGTTTTTTCATAGACTGTGTTCACTATTCCCTGACAACCTATCAAAGAAGCTCCTCCACAGAAGAATCTATCAATATCTTCATAACCGTAACTATCAACAGACAGGCTTCATACCTCACACAATCAATGTCTTACAGAAGTACAACTTGCTGAACACTCTGAATCGGTACTTGACTATCAACGTTCTACCAAGCAAAAATACGAGTGGAAGAGACTAATTACCCACAGAATCGCTACCAAATACAGTGATGAATGGACAGAATGCACAAGCAATCACCCACACTTTGCACGATTCAGATGCTACATGATGTTCCAGGACCAGCATCAGTTTGGATCCGAGCCAGAAACAGAGAGTACATCCGACAATATACTCACCTGGCTTCAGTTTGGGTAGCAGTTCCACAACAAAACGAGGCACGATATGACCTGTGCAACACTGTGTACACTGACCTACAGAGACACGTGAGGTTATCATGTAACCATCTGAAGGACCATTATGACAACTTCTGGTCAGTCATCACAGACAGATTCCCACTTCAATTGACAGTCACACTAAGTAGCATTGACGACGAGTCTCTCCTTCAGCACCTGATCGGACGACCCTGTGATGCAATATCTGACTCTGATTGCAGTGACCTATTCTATGACCTAAGTGCATCATTTGTAATGAAAATCATGGCCACCTACCAAAGAGAGCTTTCAATTCACAATTATGAACAGTAAAAGGCATGCAGATGCCACAAACATATGAACTATACTTTATCCGTGTTATCATACATGTTCCCCTATGTTTTGCAATTCCTAATCAAACCCACTCTTTAATTACTAACATCTCTTTTTGAAAACATGTAAATGTCCATCTACTGTCCAAATTTGTAAATATCTTCACAATAATCTCCTAATGGAGGAAATAAAGATGATGACGATGCTGTAGTACAAAATTTATATTCATATTACAATACATAAGATACAGCACCCGGCATTGGCCTACGAGACACTGTTAACTGGACAAAAAAACCCGGACAAAATCCCCCCCAAAAGTGCATCGTAGGACAAAATCCCCGGACAAATCCCCTCGGACAAATCCCCCTCGGACTAATCCCCCCAAGGAAAAACAAGATATCCATTTAATTATTTGTCAATATTTCAACAAGGTCAAAGAGCACATAGCACATATTTTGAGCACATTCACTTCATTAATTGTTTGTCAATATTTCAACAAAGTCAAAGAGCACATAGCACACATTTTGAGCACATGCACATCATTCATTGCACATTTGTTTTTATTTGACATATTTATATGAGCATATATTTATTCATACATTATGTGACATTTATTCATCTGTCATTTATGTTATTTGATCATAGCACATCATTTCATCAAACACCAGGAACTCTTCGTTGACTGATGTTACGTAAACACCTTGATCTCTTTTCCTGGCCAAAAGGCAATTTGTCACTCACAAAGTCGTATGCTTCGTTATTTATATACCAGCAATAGCGATCCAATAATATCAAATAATGTATCTCAACATGTAAAATCGAATTTGCGATATTATAGACATCATCAGTTTAAATGATTTATATCACAAAGTGTGAGATTTACATTCGCTTTTGTCAGTCGGTCAGTCATCTTGGCTAATACATATGTATTTTTATAGCTCGGTATGTGTAAAACTGCTGTACGCGGCGAATTTGTAACTAAATCTCCAGCTGTTTTTTCGCAGCGGATCCGTCTCGATAAAATGAAGCATAAGTGACCTGATGGTATGAGATCTATACCGTTTGTTTCCCATTTTGTATTCGTTTGTGCATTAGTCTCAATAGTCTGTCATACAGCCGCTGAAGCAAATATATCAAAGAAAGCCCACGCAAGTCTAGAAAATGTGGCAAGTCTAGATTTCACAGCTCCTGAAAATGAAGAAAGTCTCAGGGCTCCTTTTCATTATATTATATTTTTTTTACTATGAGCTTTTTTCTGTAAAATATGTTCATTTCAGAGACTAGTTGTTAGTCTAACGTCCCATTTGTCAGACACGTTAAAACAACAAAAGTTATGGTTGGTTGCACTCAGATACACTGCACTGTTACCTTTATTAAGTACTGACTGACTGAGTTTGGTTTTACGCCGCTTTAAGCAATATTCCAGCAACATCACGGCGGGGCTTTATTAAGTAATGGACTGATCTAAATTATGGATAATGACCTTATTCAGCATATACGTATACAACAAATTAAGATAATTTAACAAGGATGTTAAGTAGTACAAAAAATGATCTTATTCAGCATACTAAGGGTTGGGCTCCCCCTGTGAATATATTCAAAGGGGTCGCATTTGCATTTACTCCAAAATTATGATCTCTCTGGAGGAAAATAAATAATGCCCATATAAATATCACTTCTAGTATTAAACATCTGCCTGTCAATTCTTATCCATAAGGAAAATACCACTACTAGATACTATGCTAACAAAATCATAGGGCGTAGGTGCAGAGGAAATCGGTCCACACAGTCATGATCAAAGTGAACATTATGAACATAAACTGAGAGAAGTCATAATCCTGTTTTGATCAAAGTGAACATTATGAAAACAAACTGGGAGAAGCCGGTGATTTAGTAAGTCAATTACAATTAGTAATCTGATCAAAGTATTTCTGTACAATAGGTAACAAAATCACAGCTAGTGCAACATATGTTATATTTGGGATTACACTGGCTGAGCGAGTTAGGCGGCTGACTTTGTGTGCTGGCAATTTGGTGCCTGACTCTGAGGCTGTGGGTTCGAATCCCGGATGGGACTCAACCCAAAAAAAAGTACTAGAATGTGTACTTTACTAAGAAAGTGTAATCCCAATATAACATATGTTGCATTTGACCACTTTCTAAATGGTACTGTGTAATCATCACAACTAGTGTTAAAATATACAACTAGCCACTAATGTAAAAGCATATCGTCAGTCTATGGGATAGGTTTATTATGTCAGTTGGTAAGACTAGGTTGTAATCGCAGTCACGCCTGATTGGCATGTCTGACAAATGGGATGTCTAACTTATGTGAGTAAACCTGATGGACACGTGGGACATTAAATTTAGGATCAAAGATGTGTCTTGCTTTCAGTGTATTTTACCGCATTTATAGTATGACCAGAAATTATTGAGAATTTTAGGAATATGTTTAATTGGATTTCTAATATAAACAACCTTGACCAGCTATCAAGTGCTTGGTTTCATTCAAGAGAGACAACTCCGTTAATCCTTTTTCATTAGTTTGTGAAGAGTTATCCCCCTTTCTTTACTTGCAAGCAGACGACATTTTCAGTGATCCTCAGTATGGATGATTTAGAGAAGAGAAAGTTGATTTTAGAGTATTATAACAAGGACATCAGATCAGCTAAAGTGATTTCAAGTAGAACAGGCATCCCTTTGTCCACTGTTTATCGTGTTTTGAAAAAATATTGCAAATGGATATGGCATTGAGCACCAGGGAGGCGCAGGTAGGCCCAGAAAATTGACTGTCGGTGACAGGAGGCGGCTTGGTATTCTTGTTTCTAAAAACAAACGAAGAAGTTTAGAAAACTTAAGGCTGGATATGATTGATAGAGGAACTGTGGCTGTCTGTAAGGAGACAATTAGAACTGAGCAGCATGCAATGGGTTGGCAGAAAAGTCGAGGAATTCCATCACCGATCATGAAACCCGAATAAAAGAAGCGAAGGTTGAACTGGTGCTTACAGCATAGAAATTTTAACTGGGACAATGTGATTTTCTCAGATGAAAGTTCTGTGAGGCCGTTTCCTAATACACTGAAATTCTGGACCAAACTAACTGAAAAACCTTTGTATCAGCGCCCAAAGTACAGTTCGAAATTTAACGTGTGGGGTGGCATATATGTGTTAGGGGCAACGCCCCTCTGTGTATTTGAAGGGAATATGAACAGTGAGCGGTACACAGATATTCTCGAGGGACATCTACTTCCATCTGCTCACGTGTTCTATGGAAATTGTTGGATTTTCCAGCAGGACAACGACCCAAAACATCGTTCAAAGCATTCACAGGCCTGGTTTCGGGCCCAAAATATGACATTATTAGATTGGCCAAGCTATAGCCCTGACCTAAATCCAATAGAAAATGTTTGGGGACTTATGAAGGAAAGTGTCAATAAGAAAAATCTGACAAATATTGCTGAAATGAAAGAAGAGGTGATCCGAAATTGGGACAGCATGGACCACGACTTTCTAACTTCTTTGATCAGTAGTATGCCCCGCCGCATTGAAGCATGCATTGCTGCCCATGGTGAGTATGACACGCTACAGTTATCACTCGAGGCGGCTTTCAGCCGACTCTCTATTGTTAGTACTGAATTGCGTCGTCAATCCTTAATTTAAACAAGGATATGACCGTGTGAAATATAGGGACAGTTTAGCTGGCAATATCTTGCTGGCAGATGACAATAGGACTGGAGACACAGCATGGCATCGCTTGTTGGCGTCAATCCAATATATAAATGATTTGAACCCGACATAAACCACATGCAAGTATGTAAGGCGTGTATTCCAAATAGAAAATATACAGAAATATGGTCATGAAACAAAATGTTCTTTGACATATTATAACAAAAATATTTCTGTTCACGGAAAAGTATTTGTGAACAGAAAAAGAACAGTTTCTGATATATAGTCACAGACCGTGGATTCTCATCATCAAAAAGTATATATTTTGAGCTTTGGAAGACAGAGATAACAATTATAACGTAGTGACATGCATTTCTGACAGAGATTTTTTAATCTAAAGAAATGAGCCTTGAAATTACAACTTGAAAATTTGTTACATGCAAAAATCAAAGTCGGGATTTCAGATTCAGAACGCATGAGAACTGTGTGAACGAAGTAATTTCTTCCAAAGAGCTTGAGCTTGGTGTTTTGAAGAGGATTGTTGAGAGTGTGACAAATATGGTCGTGTTTTTAAGTTCACAGATTATGCTATGTTATTGATACTGCTGAGGCTTGATCATCAATGCATCTAATTGCCCTCCTATACTGTACAAAGATCCGTTATTCGTCGGTTCAAAAAGCTGATTTACCCCGATTTTGCACCTTGAATTAATGAACTATTCTAAGCGGGTTTGAACTCAGCTCACTCGGACAGTAAGAGCAGACCCAGTGAGAGGCCTGAAGTCAGAATTATACTGTAGTCATTGCTCATGAACGTCTTGACGAAGTTAATATAAGCGGTTACGTTATGGAGTCTCTTGAATGAGGAAAGCTTTGCGAGATAGGATAGATAGATAATGATGAGCAATCCTTGCTGTTTGCCACTTTTACAGTTCACCAGGATTCTCTTGCCATGTTGTGCAGTTATATAGGGTCACTAGTTTTGTATTTCCCCAAACGGGAATTGTTTATATTTTATGCTCTTTTCGTAACTTTGCACTGGAATAGTCGTGAATCAAGTAGTTAACGTCAGACATACCTGTATGTCAGGCCCTCTTCACACCTCTTGTATTTGTTCGTCACGATATGGCTGAAACATTGCCGATGTGACGTTTAATATAAACTCGCCCTTGTATTTGTCCGTCACAATATGGCTGAAACACTGCCGGTGTGACGTTATATGTGAACTCACTCTTGTATTTGTTCGTCACGATATGGCTGAAACATTGCCGATGTGACGTTAAATATAAACTCACTTTTGTATTTGTAAGTCACGATATGGCAGAAACATTGCCGATGTGACGTTAAATATAAACTTGTTCTTGTATTTGTCCGTCACGAAATAGCTGAAACATTGCCGATGTGACGTTAAATATAAACTCACTCTTGTATTTGTATTTGTCATACTATTGCAATATCTGGCTGTTCTGGTGTACGAGAGTAAACGAAACACAACGTTGTTCGATTTGTTCATAAAGGACGTTTGTAAACCTTATTTGCTTTTAGCGTGAGAAAAAAGCCTAAGCTCAGACTTTGTTTCCCACGGAGATGACACAAAAGAGCGTGGCTACAACTCTGTGCTGCTGAGACCGACAGCTCGTCCCTGGAGCAATGGGTTGTTTACAGTATCAATGTTCTCCGACTCGATCGCTCAGCATTGTGTAAAATGCCTCAGAAGAATAAACTGACAGGTGTCAACCTGGACCCAAGATCATATTGTGTGTGAAAACAATCAAAAGATTAAGTGATGGTCATTCTCTTTGATACGGCTGTCGTTAACTTCTTGGTAAATATTGTTGCTCACAGTGTTGTTGTTTTGTTAAATAATTGCATGTGAAGCTTTATACTTCTTTAATTGCTAAACGACATGGCATATATTTTCATTATGTCTATCTTTTAGCAACATCAATTTTACTTTTAATTTCTCAACAATCTCAAGCCTAAAATAATAGAAGGAACAAAATAGATACAGCGTAGATACAACGCGTGAAGCCCATTCCTGTTACCCCCACCGTTGTATAAGACTGCAAAAATATACATACTCACTCACCCTAAGTGTAAGCATGTGGTGTACAACACAGGTGGTACAGGCCTGAGGCATACAAATTTGATAAAACCTAAAATATATTGAGAAGTATTAAAATGATACAATATACAGACCACTTATAGCGTATGGCTATAATTATACATAATGACAGCCAAACTCCGAAGAAGAATTGAAATTATATTAAATAAAAGTAATGACGCCTGTTTAAACCTTAAAGTCTTCGCATGAAAATCACAAAATTTATGTTCGTTGGGACAAACTAAGTCAAAAGTTGCAGCTTATTATCGGTAAATAACCCCAAAATACGAAACTCTGTCAAATTTAGCTCGCCAAAACGGTTTAGTAAAACTTTTTAATTTGGTCGTCGTTAGGTACGTCATATCATAGGAACCAAATCAGTACTGAGTGTATTGTCTTTAGTCATAATTAATTATAAAGTTGAACATTCCGGGAAATTTAAAACAACACTTTTTCTACCTCACTAATGTTCAACAAAGAAACGCGTTTCTTCATCTAAAGGTGAAGACGTCACTTAAAAAGAGCAACCCGTGAAAATCCGGATGAGAATTGATATTCAGCAACCCATGCTTAGCGTAAGAGGCGACTAATGGGATTGGTTGACGCATGAGGTCGTATCGATGCTCATGCTGTTGATCACTGGATTGTCTGGTTCAGACTCGATTATTTACAGACCGCCACCACATAGCTGGAATATTGCTGAGTGCGGCGTCAAACAACAACTAAACACATTAACACGATGTTTCAGATTTACTTCTCAGTGGTAATAAAGAAGTAGTAAGAAGTAACTCCAAAATATACCAGTCTACGAAAAGCAAGATGTATGGATGTCAACTTCTTTTTGGTGAATAACACGACGTTTCGGAGCGTATACTTTTTGTTTCATCAGGCTCCTCCGCCGTGTTATTCACAATAGAGAAGCTGACATCCATAAATCTTGCTTTTCTTATGCATTCCACTTCTAAATGCCCTTCAAAGATATACTAGTCTAAATTCAAAATATCTTTGACTCATCATATTTATCTGTCCTTCAAAGAACCCAACTGACTGTTCTAGCATATGATATCAAGTCTGGCATAGGTCTGTCTCGTGAAATATCACATATCTTCAGTATGTGATGGCTATGGCCTTGAAACGAAATAAACGTTGTTGTTGTAGTCACAATGACAGATAAATAATGTTTTGTTTAGTCTTTAGCCTAAGTGACAGCTTTACTAAGCACGTTATGTCACCCTCGTTATTACTCTAATCATTGTTAATCTTCAACAACTGCCTGAATCAACATTTGTAATTGGCTACTCGTGACTGACACCTACGTTCATCTACTCCGCAAAAGAGCCTGTATCATCTGATTGGTCCAAACCCACAGTGACACGTGGGCGCTTTGTCTCATTGGTTGAGCATACATCAGACAGTGCAGATGGTAGGTCAGACACGTTAAGTGACGCCATAGTGAAACATGAGTTTCTGAGTATATATAAACAAACTTAGCTTATTTGTCACTCAACGTGTCTTGAATACAGTGTTAAATCAACAGCACCACCAGTAGCTGTCGGTGGCATCTTCATCTGTGAGAAGTATTTTACGAACCGAGCAGTCGTATGTTTTTTGTATAAAAGTCACTTCTTCATTTTAATTCATCACTGTTCTGGGCATTCACGTGGCTTGTCGTCCGTAGAGCAACTGGATACAACACTGTACATAGGAAAATCTGCTCCGATATGGAATGTGCAGCAACGACGCCTGCAAAGAAATCTATTCTGGGTTCTGTCAGGGAATATTGTCTTGTTGAAGTCGACTCTTCTTTTCCCGTTGTCAGCGAAAACCAAGTATGTCATCATGATACCACCAGTGCCCTTGACAGGCTTCGTTCACACCTTGCAGCAATGAGGACCACGAACTATGGTGCTGCCTGTAGTCCAAGACGAAGGGAGAGGATAGAGCGACGATTGATGTTAACTCTGGAAACTGAGAGAGAAGAAGAAGAAATACGAAAACATAAGATCGTAACTACCGCTGTCAACGATTCAGGACTTGAAAGAGGACATCAAGAATTATCTTTCAGGCGGTTCAGTCCTCGCAGAGTGACGTTCCAAGGAATGAAGCGGCGATCCCACAAGCGTCAATTGCTGAAGTCATCATCGTCGACGCCCCGACGACAGAGTGCAATGTTTAACCTTTTGTCAAGTGATCTACTGTGCTTAAAAGCCATTGACTAACAGTCAGTGGATAAAACAATTTATGGGATGACCTTGCAATACTTCATTTAACTTGTTTGTGAACAAAGCAGTTGTTATGTTTGTTGTTGCAATAAATGTTATGATTTGATTTTATCTGACATTTTTTATCAATATGCATGCATATGTCCACATTTCTGAACCCAAACTTCCAGAAATAGATAATACGGTATAATGTCCAACAGAACATGCATGTGTATGAGATATTGGTTAGGCTGAAATAGAATACCAATATTTTTTATCTAAGCACATCCAGAGTGTGCAGAGTGCCTCTCTTAGAACAGAAAGAAACGACATTTCAAAGGATGTTTGGAATATATTTAGGAAGGATATATCAACGGTGGATCACAATTACTGAATCAACTAATAGTATGGAGAGAAAAAATCATTACATTTAGTTCCTTCATCCACTTCAGGGGGCCAAAGGCTGAATCTTTATGTGTGGAAACGTGGAACTACACCCATGTGAACAATATGATTACCTGGGAATAATACTAACGGAAAGTTTGAAATACGATATCATGACCAACACTTTAGTGAAATGACACAAGACACAAGTTGTGGAATGGCATTGAATGTATATTCCAATGTTTGTCCTTATCTGACCCGCCAACGTGTAAAAATGCCTCTCAAAGAGAAGACTCCCCCCACACACCCACCTCTGTCTCTCTCTCTCTCTCTCTCTCTCTCTCACACACACACACACACACACACACACACACACACACCCTACCCCTCTCTCTCTTTCTGTGTGTGCACAAGTGCGTTCTAGAATCAGTGGAATGAAACTATGGCGTAAGCAGGTTATTTTCGTGTAGAGTCAATCATATTTCTGGAGGATTATTAATTTATAATTTCCTTGAGAATACTATTAAATTTTACAAATATTATTCAAAACAAGGAGGGGAAAAGTCCCATTCCCCTCTTACACCCACTCTTTTTGATAATGTGTAACTGTTAATAACAAATATGTCTGGCAGCTGTGACTGCCATATGCACGTTTGACTCCTTCTTATTGGATTTGCGAACACTACGGAAAATGAGACCTAGTAAATGCAGAATATTATGTTTCTGTCTACCTGTAGACTCAGTGAGTATAGTAACCTTGTGGTGGTTAAAGCTGTGGTTAGTCGGAGAAAAAACCCGCTCAATTCCTCACATTGATACAAAACGCAATTTTATGTCACCGACCATGATGTGGCTGAAATATCGCTTCTTCTTTTTGTTTGATCGGCATTCTAGAAGTTGGTGAGTCAACAAATGAAACATACAACTTAATGGATGACAACTTCTGGTTTATTTGCGTTGAGCGACGTTTCGATGTAGATTCTTACATCGTTATCAAGCTAAAATTCTACTACTTTTTTGGGTTGAGTCCCATCCGGGATTCGAACCCACACCCTCAGTCAGCTGAGTGATATCCACAAGAGCAACTACTGTCTATTAAATGTCTGTTATACTTATCGGCGTATGGGTCGCTAGATCCGAGCCTGAGGCAGCAATGAATGATTTGCCAAAAACAAGAGCCATAATTTAGATCAATATAAATCTTGTTTTCGGTTTTTGTAATTAGGTTTTAAAATTCTTTGAGACTGCATGACTCTTTGGAATTTGGTAGGGCATTCCATAAATTTATTGTGTCGGGTAGAAAGGGTTTGGCATAAGGGCCATTTCGACTGTAAATTTCAGAGTTATTTCAGAGTTATTTCTTAAACTATAGCTTGTAGTTTCGGAGACGGAGTAAATCTGATTAGGTAAATTAATTTCTCTTTGATCATGAAGTTACCTACACAAAATGTTTAATTATTAAAGGCATTTACCTTAGTATGTTAATCCATTTATCTTATAAAGTTTCATTAAGTTACCTCCACAAGATTCAGTTACATAGCAAATCAGTAATTAGCTAGGCTGAATCCATTCTATCAGACAGGGGAGTATGGTGTGTTTTCGTTGCTAATTACCTACTCCACTGTCTCATAACTGGGAGTCTCACAACTGGGAGTTCTCACAAATGGGAATGGACCAGCTAGTTGATTAGTTGACTGACATAATCAACAGCTTGATTAACTCTTTGTCGACTGATGTTACGTAAACGCCTTGATCTCTTTTCCTGGCCAAAGGCAATTTGTCACTCATAAAGTCGTTATTTATTTACCAGCAATAGCGATCCAACAATATCAAATAATGTATCTTAATATGTAAAATCGAATTTGCGATATTATAGACATCATCAGTTTAAATGTTTTTATATCACAAAGTGTGAGATTTACATTCGCTTTTGTCAGTCGGTTCAGTCATCTTGGCTAATACATATGTATTTTTATAGCTCGGTATGTATAAAACTGCTGTACGCGGCGAATTTGTAACTAAATCTCCAGCTGTTTTTTTCGCAGCGGATCCGTCTCGATAAAATGAAGCATAAGTGACCTGATGGTATGAGATCTATACCGTTTGTTTCCCATTTTGTATTCGTTTGTGCATTAGTCTCATTAGTCTGTCATACAGCCGCTGAAGCAAATATATCAAAGAAAGCCCACGCAAGTCTAGAAAATGTGGCAAGTCTAGATTTCACAGCTTCTGAAAATGAAGAAAGTCCCATGGCTGTTTTTCATTATATTATATTTTTTTTACTATGAGCTTTTTTCTGTAAAATATGTTCATTTCAGAGACTAGTTGTTAGTCTAACGTTCCATTTGTCAGACACATTAAAACAACAAAAGTTATGGTTGGTTGCACTCAGGTACACTGCACTGTTACCTTTATTAAGTAATGGACTGATCTAAATTATGGATAATGACCTTATTCAGCATATACGTATACAACAAATTAAGATAATTTAACAAGGATGTTTAGTAGTACAAAAAACTGATCTTATTCAGCATACTAAGGGTTTGGCTCCGCCTGTGATTTCAGTCTTCTGGATTTATCTTTGTGTCCCTACTTTGTCTTGGCATTTGAACACTGGAAGCTATGTCTGTGGGAAGATAAGGTAAATGAACAAGGTTACTACTATCTACACATTCATCTTTACATCCTGTACGGGCAGTAACGTCACCAGCTATCAGTAAATGACCTAGGTTAGAGTATTTTGTTATTTCTCTTCGAATATATTCAAAGGGGTCGCATTTGCATTTACTCCAAAATTATGATCTCTCTGGAGGAAAATAAATAATGCCCATATAAATATCACTTCTAGTATTAAACATCTGCCTGTCAATTCTTATCCATAAGGAAAATACCACTACTAGATACTATGCTAACAAAATCATAGGGCGTAGGTGCAGAGGAAATCGGTCCCCACAGTCATGTTCAAAGTGAACATTATGAACATAAACTGAGAGAAGTCATAATCCTGTTTTGATCAAAGTGAACATTATGAAAACAAACTGGGAGAAGCCGGTGATTGAGTAAGTCAATTAAAATTAGTAATCTGATCAAAGTACTCTGTACAATAGGTAACAAAATCACAGCTAGTGCAACATATGTTATATTTGGGATTACACTTTCTTAATAAAGTACAAATTCTAGTATTTTTTTGGATTGAGTCCCGTCCGGGATTCGACCCCACACCCACACGAGTCAGACACGAAATCGCCAGCACACAAAGTCAGCCGCCTAGCCCGCTCAGCCACCGCAACTTCCACAAAAATGGAAGTCGGACAACTGGTAGTCTAGACTGCGGACTTTGTGTACCCTTCTGATAAATGTAAATTGGCACGGCTCCCACGACCGAAAGCTATGATTACACAATGCCATTTAGAAAGTGGTCAAATGCAACATATGTTATATTTGGGATTACACTTTCTTAGTAAAGTACAAATTCTAGTACTTTTTGGGGTTGAGTCCCATCCAGGATTCGAACCCACACGCTCAGTCAGCTGAGGAAATGGCGGTGGCTGAGCGAGTTAGGCGGCTGACTTTGAGTGCTGGCAATTTGGTGCCTGACTCTGAGGCTGTGGGTTCGAATCCCGGATGGGACTCAACCCAAAAAAGTACTAGAATGTGTACTTTACTAAGAAAGTGTAATCCCAATATAACATATGTTGCATTTGACCACTTTCTAAATGGTACTGTGTAATCATCACAACTAGTGTTAAAATATACAACTAGCCACTAATGTAAAAACATCTCGTCAGTCTATGGGATAGGTTTATTATGTCAGTTGGTAAGACTAGGTTGTAATCGCAGTCACGCCTGATTGGCATGTCTGACAAATGGGATGTCTAACTTATGTGAGTAAACCTGATGGACACGTGGGACATTAACTTTGGGATCAAAGATGTGTCTTGCTTTCAGTGTATTTTACCGCATTTATAGTATGACCAGAAATTATTGAGAATTTTAGGAATATGTTTAATTGGATTTCTAATATAAACAACCTTGACCAGCTATCAAGTGCTTGGTTTCATTCAAGAGAGATAACTCCGTTAATCCTTTTTCATTAGTTTGTGAAGAGTTATCCCCCTTTCTTTACTTGCAAGCAGACGACATTTTCAGTGATCCTCAGTATTGATGATTTAGAGAAGAGAAAGTTGATTTTAGAGTATTATAACAAGGACATCAGATCAGCTACAGTAATTTCAAGTAGAACAGGCATCCCTTTGTCCACTGTTTATCGTGTTTTGAAAAAATATTGCAAATGGATATGGCATTGAGCACCAGGGAGGCGCAGGTAGGCCCAGAAAATTGACTGTCGGTGACAGGAGGCGGCTTGGTATTCTTGTTTCTAAAAACAAACGAAGGAGTTTAGAAAACTTAAGGCTGGATATGATTGATAGAGGAACTGTGGCTGTCTGTAAGGAGACAATTAGAACTGAGCAGCATGCAATGGGTTGGCAGAAAAGTCGAGGAATTCCATCACCGATCATGAAACCTGAATAAAAGAAGCGAAGGTTGAACTGGTGCTTACAGCATAGAAATTTTAACTGGGACAATGTGATTTTCTCAGATGAAAGTTCTGTGTGGCTGTTTCCTAAAACATTGAAATTCTGGACCAAACAAACTGAAAAACCTTTGTATCAGCGCCCAAAGTACAGTCCGAAATTTAACGTGTGGGGTGGCATATCTGTGTTAGGGGCAACGCCCCTCTGTGTATTTGAAGGGAATATGAACAGTGAGCGGTACGCAGATATTCTCGAGGGACATTTACTTCCATCTGCTCACGTGTTCTATGGAAATTTTTGATTTTCCAGCAGGACAACGACCCAAAACATCGTTCAAAGCATTCACAGGCCTGGTTTCGGGCCCAAAATATGACATTATTAGATTGGCCAAGCTATAGCCCTGACCTAAATCCAAAAGAAAATGTTTGGGGACTTATGAAGGAAAGTGTCAATAAGAAAAATCTGACAAATATTGCTGAAATGAAAGAAGAGGTGATCCGATATTGGGACAGCATGGACCACGACTTTCTAACTTCTTTGATCAGTAGTAGTACGGAGTCATATGCTGATGACACCCAGCTGTTGCGTTCCACTAAACCGGACTCACTTCCAGCCGATATGTCTATAATCGAAGACTGTATCCTTGACTCCAAAGCATGGATGATACAAAGGAAGCTGAGATTAAATGACAGTAAGACCGAGGTTTTGCTGTGTGGATCACCGAGTAGCACTGCTAAGGTGGATGTGTCTTCGTTGGTAGTGGGTAATGAGAAAGTTCCTTTCAGTGATTCCGTGAGAAAGACGCTTGTTTTTCTAGACTCAAATTTATCCATGGAAACACACGTAAACTCTGTTTGTAAGTCATGCTATTTTCATCTCAGAAATATTGCTTCCATTCGTGATATTCTGACATTTGATGCAGCTCACCACCTAGTTCGTTCACTTTGTTCTCTCACGTTTGGATTATTGCTGCAGTCTTCTTGTAAATATCCGCCAAGATCTATTGTCCAAGCTCAGAGGATTCAGAACTCTGCGGCGCGATTGATTTGCCGATATGCCCCGCCGCACTGAAGCATGCATTGCTGCCCATGGTGACTTGACAAAATACTAACTGTTCACCTGTCTTTGAATCTGGAGTTATGTTCTGCTAATATTCACATTTAATACGTGAGTTATGAGTGAATTTTACAAAAAAATTACAATGTTTTAATTCTCAATAATTTCTGGTTGTACTGTACAATATTATTCACACGGTTAAATGGTTAAAGCGACCGCTCGTCATGCTGAAGACCTGGGTTCGATTTCCCACATGTGTACAATGTGTGAAGCCCATTTCTGGTGTGCTATTGCTGGAGTATTGCTAAGAGCAACGGAAAATCCAACTCACACACTCACTGCACTGCCGGTGCTGGTGGCGACAGCTCGTCTACAGCCGATTATATATAATTCACAAGTTTGAGTATGACACGCTACAGTTATCACTCGAGGCGGCTTTCAGCCGACTCTCTATTGTTAGTACTGAATTGCGTCGTCAATCCTTACTTTAAGCAAGGATATGACCGTGTGAAATATAGGGACAGTTTAGCTGGAAAATATCTTGCTGGCAGTTAACAATAGGACTGGAGACACAGCATGGCATCGCTTGTTGGCGTCAATCCAATATATAAATGATTTGAACCTGACATAAACCACATGCAAGTATGTAAGGCGTGTAGTGAAAAGTATGCATTGATAACCAAGCAAGTGCTTGAAAAATCAAACAATAGTTATACAATAAGTAAACTTATCGATATCTCCAAAGCACTAAAGTATTCCAAATAGAAAATATACAGAAATATGGTCATGAAACAAAATGTTCTTTGACATATTATAACAAAAATATTTCTGTTCACGGAAAAGTATTTGTGAACAGAAAAAGAACAGTTTCTGATATATAGTCACAGACCGTGGATTCTCATCATCAAAAAGTATATATTTTGAGCTTTGGAAGACAGAGATAACAATTATAACGTAGTGACATGCATTTCTGACAGAGATTTTTTAATCTAAAGAAATGAGCCTTGAAATTACAACTTGAAAATTTGTTACATGCAAAAATCAAAGTCGGGATTTCAGATTCAGAACGCATGAGAACTGTGTAAACGAAGTAATTTCTTTCAAAGAACTTGAGCTTGGTGTTTTGAAGAGGATTGTTGAGAGTGTGACAAATATGGTCGTGTTTTTAAGTTCACAGATTATGCTATGTTATTGATACTGCTGAGGCTTGATCATCAATGCATCTAATTGCCCTCCTATACTGTACAAAGATCCGTTATTCGTCGGTTCAAAAAGCTGATTTACCCCGATTTTGCACCTTGAATTAATGAACTATTCTAAGCGGGTTTGAACTCAGCTCACTCGGACAGTAAGAGCAGACCCAGTGAGAGGCCTGAAGTCAGAATTGTGCTGTAGACATTGCTCATGAACGTCTTGACGAAGTTAATATAAGCGGTTACGTTATGGAGTCTCTTGAATGAGGAAAGCTTTGCGAGATAGGATAGATAGATAATGATGAGCAATCCTTGCTGTTTGCCACTGTTACAGTTCACCAGGATTCTCTTGCCATGTTGTGCAGTTATATAGGGTCACTAGTTTTGTATTTCCCCAAACGGCTATTGTTTATATTTTATGCTCTTTTCGTAACTTTGCACTGGAATAGTCGTGAATCAAGTAGTTAACGTCAGACATACCTGTATGTCAGGCCCTATTCACTCCTCTTGTATTTGTCTGTCACGATATGGCTGAAACATTGCCGATGTGACGTTACATGTGAACTCACTCTTGTATTTGTTTTTGTCATACTATTGCAATATCTGGCTGTTCTGGTATACGAGAGTAAACGAAACACAACGTTGTTCGATTTGTTCATAAAGGACGTTTGTAACACTTATTTGCTTTTAGCGTGAGAAAAAAGCCTAAGCTCAGACTTTTTTTCCAACGGAGATCACACAAAAGAGCGTGGCTACAACTCTGTGCTGCTGAGGCCGACATCTCATCCCTGGAGCAATGGGTTGTTTACAGTATCAATGTTCTCCGACTCGATCGCTCAGCATTGTGTAAAATGCCTCAGAAGCATAAACTGACAGGTGTCAACCTGTACCCAAGATCATATTGTGTGTGAAAACAATCAAAAGATTAAGTGATGGTCATTCTCTTTGATACGGCTGTCGTTAACTTCTTGGTAAATATTGTTGCTCACAGTGTTGTTGTTAAATAATTGCATGTGGAGCTTTATACTTCTTTAAATGCTAAACCACATGGCATATATTTTCATTATGTCTATCTTTTAGCAACATCAATTTTACTTTTAATTTCTCAACGATCTCAGCCTAAAATAATGGAAGGAAAAAAAGTGTCAAGATTTGTACACTTGAGATATCAGAATGTAAGCACACGTGGATACAACGCGTGAAGCCCATTTCTGTTATTCCCCGCCGTTGTATAAGACTGCAAAAATATACATACTCACTCACCCTTAGTGTAAGCATATGGTGTACAACACAGGTGGTACAGCCCTGAGGCATACAAATTTGATAAAACCTAAAATATATTGAGAAGTATTAAAATGATACAATATACAGACCACTTATAGGGTATGGCTATAATTATACAAAATGACAGCCAAACTCCGAAGAAGAATTGCAATTATATTAAATAAAAGTAATGACGCCTGTTTAAACCTTAAAGTCTTCGCATGAAAATCACAAAATTTATGTTCGTTGGGACAAATTAAGTCAAAAGTTGCAGCTTATTATCGGTAAATAACCCCAAAATACGAAACTCTGTCAAATTTAGCTCGCCAAAACGGTTTAGTAAACCTTTGGTCGTCGTTAGGTACGTCATATCATAGGAACCAAATCAGTACTCAGTATATTGTCTTTAGTCATAATTTCCGGAAAATTTCAAAACAACACTTTTTCTACCTCACTAATGTTCAACAAAGAAACGCGTTTCTTCATCTAAAGGTGAAGACGTCACTTAAAAAGAGCAACCCGTGAAAATCCGGATGAGAATTGATATTCAGCAACCCATGCTTAGAGTAAGAGGCGACTAATGGGATTGGTTGACACATGCCATCGTATCGATGCTCATGCTGTTGATCACTGGATTGTCTGGTTCAGACTCGATTATTTACAGACCGCCACCACATAGCTGGAATATTGCATCAAACAACAACCAAACAGATTAACACGATGTTTCAGATTTACTTTTCAGGGGGAATAAAGAAGTAGTAAGAAGTAACTCCAAAATATACCAGTCTACGAAAAGCAAGATGTATGGATGTCAACTTCTTTTTGGTGGATAACACGACGTTTCGGAGCGTATGCTCGTTCCTTCATCAGGCTCCTTCGGAGTGTTAGTCACAATAAAGAAGCTGACATCCATAAATCTTGCTTTTCTTATGCATTCCACTTCTAAATGCCCTTCAAAGATATACTAGTTTAAATTCCAAATATCTTTGACTTATGTTCATCACATCTAACTGTCCTTCAAAGAACCCAACTAACTGTTCTTGCATTTGAAATATCACATATCTTCAGTATGTGATGGCTATGGCCTTGAAACGAAATAAACGTTGTTGTTGTAGTCACAATGACAGATAAATAATGTTTTGTTTAGTCTTTAGCCTAAGTGACAGCTTTACTAAGCACGTTATGTCACCCTCGTTATTACTCTAATCATTGTTAATCTTCAACAACTGCCTGAATCAACATTTGTAATTGGCTACTCGTGACTGACACCTACGTTCATCTACTCCGCAAAAGAGCCTGTATCATCTGATTGGTCCAAACCCACAGTGACACGTGGGCGCTTTGTCTCATTGGTTGAGCATACATCAGACAGTGCAGATGGTAGGTCAGACACGTTAAGTGACGCCATAGTGAAACATGAGTTTCTCAGTATACATGTATATAAACAAACTTAGCTTATTTGTCACTCAACGTGTCTTGAATACAGTGTTAAAACAACAGCACCACCAGTAGCTGTCGGTGGCATCTTCATCTGTGAGAAGTATTTTACGAACCGAGCAGTCGTATGTTTTTTCGTATAAAAGACACTTCTTCATTTTAATTCATCACTGTTCATCACTGGGCATTCACGTGGCTTGTCGTCCGTAGAGCAACTGGATACAACAGTGTACATAGGAAAATCTGCTCCGAAATGGAATGTGCAGCAACGACGCCTGCAAAGAAATCTATTCTGGGTGCTGTCAGGGAAGATTGTCTTGTTGAAGTCGACTCTTCTTTTCCCGTTGTCAGTGAAAACCAAGTATGTCATCATGATACCACCAGTGCCCTTGACAGGCTTCGTTCACACCTTGCAGCAATGAGGACCACGAACTATGGTGCTGCCTGTAGTCCAAGACGAAGGGAGAGGATAGAGCGAAGATTGATGTTAACTCTGGAAACTGAGAGAGGGAGAAGAAGAAATACGAAAACATAAGATCGTAACTACCGCTGTCAACGATTCAGGACTTGAAAGAGGACATCAAGAATTATCTTTCAGACGGTTCAGTCCTCGCAGAGTGACGTTCCAAGGAATGAAGCGGCGATCCCACAAGCATCAATTGCTGAAGTCATTATCGTCGACGCCCCGACGACAGAGTGCAATGTTTAACCTTTTGTCAAGTGATCTACTGTGCTTAAAAGCCATTGACTAACAGTCAGTGGATAAAACAATTTATGGGATGACCTTGCAATACTTCATTTAACTTGTTTGTGAACAAAGCAGTTGTTATGTTTGTTGTTGCAATAAATGTTATGATTTGATTTTATCTGACATGTTTTATCAATATGCATGCGTATGTCCACATTTCTGAACCCAAACTTCCAGAAATAGATAATACGGTATAATGTCCAACAGAACATGCATGTGTATGAGATATTGGTTAGGCTGAAATAGAATCCCAATATTTTTTTATCTAAGCACATCCAGAGTGTGCAGAGTGCCTCTCTTAGAACAGAAAGAAAGTTTGAACTACGATATCATGACCAACACCTTAGTAAAATGTGCCACCTGATCACTGGGAATTCTTACATCAAAGGGGGCGGTGGGGTAGCCTAGTGGTCAAAGCGTTGGCTCGTCACGCCGAAGACCCGGGTTCGAATCCCCACATGGGTACAATGTGTGAAGCCCATTTCTGGTGTCCCCCGCCATGATGTTGCTGGAATATTGCTAAAAGCGGCGTAAAACCAAACTCAGTAAGTCAGTCTTACATCAAAGGTCAAGGCACAAGTTGTGGAATGGCATTGAATGTGTATACCAATGTTTGTCCTTATCTGACCCGCCAAAATCTAAAAATGCCACTCAAAGAGAAGACTTTCTCCCCTCCCCTCACACACACACACTTCTCTCTCTCTCGCTCTCTCTTTCTGTGTGTGCACAAGTGCGTTCGTGAATCAGTGGAATGAAACTATGGCGTAAGCAGGTTATTTTCATGTAGAGTCAATCATATTTCTTGAAGAATATTAATTTATAATTTCCTTGAGAATATTATTCAATTTTACAAATATCATTCAGAACAAGGAGGGAAAAGTCCCATTCCCACCCATTCTGACCATTACATTCATTTCAACTCTAACCACCCCCCTAAAACCAAGTCTGGTGTCATCTCAACCCTGACCAGGCGCGCCAAGGAGATTTGCTCCAGCAGCGATGACCTCGACCATGAACCTAACCACATACAACGTGTCTTCACCAACCTCAACCAGTATCCCACCAACCTAGTCAAGAGGACCATCTCCATCACGCTACAGGACAAACCCAAAATGACGAAGCATGAAGCCGCCCCCATTAGAATCACCCTTCCTTATATTGGCAAGACATCCCACCAAATCAGCAGACTTCTCAAGCACCAAGCAGGTATCGACACCATCTTCTCTGGCTCTCCAACCCTCAGGACCATTCTCAAGGCCAATGGCTGTAATGTACCCTCCACTAAGCAACCCCCCCAAAGGAGTGATTTGCAAGATTAACTCTGAATGTGGTGATTCTTATATAGGTGAAACCTCCCGTCCCGTTGACGCCCGCATAAGAGAACATAAAACCTCTACAGCTACGGCAGACAGAAAATCGGCCCTCTCAGATCACCAGCTAAAGTTCCCTACCCATCAAATCAAGTTTGACGAATTCGAAGTCCTATCAACCAATAATCAGGACTTCACAAAAAGAAAACTGTTGGAAGCCATCGAAATCCGCCGCCACAAACCTTTAATCAACCGTGACCAAGGATACTACATCCCATCAGCCTATGAAGAACTAATCAAGCTATAGACCATCAATAGCACCCTGTCTTTTTGTTGTTACTACTTAATCCCCCTGTTTATCGGCTTCATTACTAGTGCCATTTGTTGTTTTTAGTTCCCTACTGGCCTCTTCCAATTATGTACCACTTGTTATGTATATTACATGCTGTTGTTAATGTTAATCTGCTGCTTGTCACAACATACCATGTATATATGCTCCTCGCCATTTGGTTGTACACACTTTTAGCTTGATAACGATGTAAGAATCTACATCGAAACGTCGCTCAACGCAAATAAACCAGAAGTTGTCATCCATTAAGTTGTATGTTTCATTTGTTGACTCACCAACTTCTAGAATGCCGATCAAACAAAAAGAAGAAGCGATATTTCAGCCATATCATGGTCGGTGACATAAAATTGCGTTTTGTATCAATGTTAGGAATTGAGCGGTTTTATTGTCCGACTAACCACAGCTTTAACCACCACAAGGTTACTATACTCACTGAGTCTACAGGTAGACAGTAACATAATATTCTGCATTTACTAGGTCTCATTTTCCGTAGTGTTCGCAAATCCAATAAGAATGAGTCATACGTGTATATGGCAGTCACAGCTGTCAGACACATGCAACATTTGTTATTAACAGTTACACTTTATCAAAAACGTATGTTCTTTTTGTATTTATTTATTTAATTCTTTAAAAATATATATTTTATTTTAATTTACTTTTATTTATTTACTTTTTTTATTATTATTATTTATTTTACTAGTATTTGGTTTGTTTGTTTTGTTTTGTTTGGGGGTGGGGGTGGGGTGTGTAAGAGGGAATAGGCGTTTTCCTCCTCGAAGGTTCTAAGGTTTTTATTTTCTCAACTTCCACCAACGGTGGTACATGAGTGAACTGGAAAAAACATTATATACACATATACACCAAGATGGCATCGGAGAGATATAATTGAGGCAGGATAATGTACAATACAATATACATGTACATACATATTCATATATACAAGGGTGTCATTAGAGAATGATACAAACATTTAATTACATGTATTTATATCTAAACTTCTATTGATACATTTAATAAATTTTGACAAGTCTTTAACATATTTAGCTTTCTTTGAACAAAGTAATCTTTTGAGTGTATAAAGGTTGGGCCAGGTATTGACATACTGAGGTATGTACAGCTGCCGCTGTTGGTGAAGAGTTTGGCACCTGAAAGATAGTGAAACTCATCACCGACAGCGGGTGAGTTACATAATTTACATAAACGATCATTTCTTGGAGTATTTGTCCACCGGCCAGTTTCAACAGGTAGATAATGGTTACTAGTTCTAAATTTAAGAATAGGCATGTAAATTGATTTTGGCATATAAAGGTACGGTTCAAAAGATAAATCCTGTTTATAATATTTGTAATAAAATCCCTTGGAACTTTGTTCGACGGAACTTCTCCAATTTTGTAAATTTTGGTCCTTGAGTATCTGTTCTACTGTTGAGGCTAGCCACGTGGTGGTGCAAGTGGAAGGGTTTTCATATATTTCGTTTAACCCGCAATCATTAAGAATTTTTTTAACAAATGAAAACCATCTCAGTCGATCTAACATATCTGGGACATTAACTTGGATATAATTGTACAGTTTACTGGAGATTTTCAAAGTACTGGTACAAGTAGCGATCTTATGCCAAAAGGTTATTACTCGTTTGTATATTTTGATAAATATTGGCTCTCTACCAAATTCACCATAGAGAGCAAAGTTTGGAGTTGAGTTTCTTAAGGACGAAATTAGTTTAAGGAATTTAAGGTGTAGTCTTTCAATAGTCAGTAAGTTTTCGAATCCCCAAATTTCGGATCCATATATCATAATAGGTACGATCATAGTGTCAAAAGCTGTTAAAATACAATCTAGTGGTAAAGTTATATTCCGGGCTTTTTTCAGTAAAGCATACATGGCTTTTGTTGCACTCTCAACTAGTGATTTGATTGTAATTATATATCTACCATTCCTATGAAGTTTAATTCAAAGATAATTGTACACGTCGACTATTTCTATGTTTTGGTTTTGATACACGAATATATTTTTGGATTTGGTCGCAGGTCCGCTACCAAAAATGAGCACTTTTGTTTTTGCGAGATTTACTTGTAATTTCCATGTGGAACAATATTGCTGAAATGTATCTAATGATTTTTGCAATTCAACTTGGTCTTCACTAAAAAAGAACAGCATCATCAGCGTATAATAATATTATCAGTTTTAGCAGAGACAATGTATCTATATCTTCATTACATTGGAGATCAACACCTTTACAGTTGTTTGCATGTAGAAAACTTTCTATGTCGTTTATGAATATAGAGAACAATAATGGCGATAAATTTTCTCCCCTGTCTAACACCGGAGTAACACTGAAATGTATTTGATATATTATTGTCAAGCATAACGGCGGACTTGATGTCATGATACATGTTCTTTATTAGATTTAGAAATTTTCCATTTATTCCGTTTCTGACCATCTTATGCCACAGGCCAATACGCCAAACAGTGTCAAACGCCTTTGTAAAATCGATGAAGACACAGTATAACTTCTTTTTGTATAAATTTAATAGTTCTGTAAGTATATGTATGACAAAGAGATTGTCTGATACCGAAAAACCTTTCCTGAATCCGGCCTGGGCAGGACTTAGAATATCGTTAATACATGTATTAAGAAAATTGGCTAATCTGTTATTCTGAATAGACGTGAACAACTTTCCGAAACATGACAATATTGTAATTGGGCGGTACGAATTCGGATCCATGGTGTTTCCTTTACCTTTGTACAACGGTTTTATCATGCCTTTAAGCCACCTTTCTGGAACAGAGCCAGAATTAAGAATCAAATTAAAAAGTTTCAGAAACGATGGGAGAAGATATTGTAAGGCATCTATAAGATAGTCATTCTCAACGAGATCGACACCTGAGGATTTATTGCGCTTCAAGTTATTGACGGCAGTGACAATTTCTTCCTCTGTTATATTCCTATTCAAAATTTCAGTGTCATAAAGCTCATCGTTCAATTGCGGGTCTTCATTTATTACTTCAGCACAGTAATTTTCATTAATGGATTTATAAAACTCGTAAAACGTATCGAGATCGGGGGTAGTGTCAGATGACTTATTCCGATTATTCAATAACTTCCAGTACTCTTTAGGTGAATATCTCCTGGTGTCTCTAAATTTCCTATTCATATCCCCTTCATATAATTTCATATGTTTATTCAGACACATTTTGTAGGATTTAGATATTAGTTGCAAGTTTGATCGATTTGCAGATGTTTTGTATTTATTGTATTTCTTCTTAGCCTTGTGGAATTCTCATGATTTTACACTCATTATTGAACCATGGTTTATTCTGCTTCGGTTTTATCTGTGTTTGTTTCTTGTCACGGCGACTTTGCACTCCGAATGTATCACGAACAGCCTGTGCGAGCACGTGCGCGATGTCTGAGGCAAAGTTGTTAATTTCATCAGCGCAAGCGTTAACTGAGTAATCCTGTTGATTGAGATATTCTAGTTTTTTTTATGTCCAAGTTATTACAGAAATCACCAGATTTGCTAATATCATAACGCTTTGGTCTCGTAGGCATTGTGTTATTATGTGTTTGATCTTTCGTATAATGAGCTTGTTCATCTATTACGGGATTACCACCTGCAGACGACAGCGTGAAATGAAGCGGACAATGAACATCTGAATATAGAGGTGAGAAGTCGAGTATTTCAAACTGTTTCAAAAGTGATAAACACTTCGGCGATGATATCACATAATCAACAGCGGACTTATTTTTACATGTTGTTTTGCCTACATGTTTGTCTTTTTCAAATCTGCCATTACATATAAACAAATTCAGATTCTTGCATATTTCTAGCAATCTAGAGCCAAACTTATTTGATATGATGTTCTAATAATAGGCAGATTAAGGGAATCTAAAATAATCTCTGGTTTCACTTCACAATTCATATTGTCTACGTCTATATCAAACTCCTCCACGATGTGTTCATCAATAATGACATAATCACTTAAGTTCTTGGTTCTCGCATTAAAGTCTCCGATAATTTTAATAAAGTCACTTATTGAAAAGTAATGCAGAATTGAGTGTTCTAATTCGATAAAAGCATCGTCATTGACGTATTTAGACCCTTCGGGCGGTAGATATACAATACCCATATACATATCTTGGTCAATATTGAATAAATCTTTTGAAATCTTTACCCGCAAAATGTAATTATTACTATTTTCGTCGTCTAAAATGGATATATATTTTTCATATTGATTTTTATAAGCAACCCCGATACCACCTGATTTCCTTGAACAATTATTTCTATGTTTGAGGTATACTTTAAAACCATCTATTTCTATATCATCCAAATTATCAGTTTTGGTTTCCTGCAGTCCTACGATGTCATAATGTTCTAACATTTCAATAAAGTCTGGATAATGTGTTCTTTTCCTTCATCCACATACATTCAAACTTCAGAAACTAATTTCAGTTCTATTATTTGTATCATCATCATCATCATCGTCGTCGTCGTCGTCGTCATCGTTATCATCACCATCGACCTCAACAGTATCAGCGTTAACAACATCATCATCAAAGACGTCATCATCATTAACAACATCATAATTACTAGCATCACCAAGAACAACATTATCATTAAGAGCATCTGGCGTGATGATATTATCAAACATTATTTTAGTAACGCCAGTGAAATTTTCAGTGGTTTTGCTATAGGACCTGGATGTAATACCTTGGTCTTCACTCACTGAACTGGATGAAGGACATCGAGTGTTTACATCTACGTCAGTCCGTACCACATCATATGCCTCAGCAACAACTACATAAAAAATAAGACCCTCATCATTTATACTGGTCAATACATTATTTTGTTCTTTAGCTCTAAGTTTTGTCTTATCACAATCATGAATAGTTTTAGAAACGACAACCTCAGCTGCAACATCATTATTACCATGATCATTGTTAGCATTTTGTACAAAGTTCAGGATAATATCATCCTTGTCAACTACTTGCTCAATTTCATGACAAACATTATACAAGTCAGATTCAACAGATTGGTCTATATCACAATCTTTAGTAACAGCAACACAGGTTCTTATATTATCATACAACATGATATTACTGGTTTCAACATTTTTAACAGAATTCAAACCAAGATCACTCTTATTAACAAATTGATCAACCTCATGACAAACATTATACAAATCAGGTCTATATCACACGTGTTGGAAATAGCAACACAACTTTCTATATTTTCATCCAATGTGATATTACTGGTTTCATCGGAATGAAGAGAATTATTCAAGTGGATATGTTTATCAACAGTATTTGTATGTCTTGGATTCAGATTATGATTTGTGATATAATGATGCTTTGGGAAAATTTTCATCTATAGAGTGAAGGTCAACATCAACATCTACCACAAATTCTTTTTATGACAGTGTATATCAAATTGTGTAAGAACGTTGTTAGTTGGGCTGTAAGATGATAGTTTAGAGGTATGCACTTCATCTGCAGGCTTTACTTGTTTAGTCAGAATAAGATCATCTTTACAATCAAAGGGTATACAGAATGATTTAGATCTGTAATAATGATTATCAGCGTCATATGAGTTTACTTGTCTGTAATCAGATTGATGCCTTGTTTGGAAGTCAGGGTCAGCGTTCGAGTGGCTTACATCAGTACCACTGGTACACCCCTACCTCTGGTGTAGCGCTGTTGTCAGTCTGGGTCTGGTATAGGCTCCTGTCTGGAGGACCCTGTAAGGAGGGTGAGTAGGCACAGTTGAAAGAGAGTTATTCACATACAGTCTATCTACAACAATGTGAGCTCTGTGCCCTTTGCTCCTAGCTTCCCTCTGTAAAGGAAACAACACATCTCTCCTGTATTCACTTATCTCATCGGGAAACTATTCCAGTATTCTCTCCTTCCTCCCCTTCAGTTCTCTCCCAGCTCTCTTCACTGTGTCTCTCTCTGAGGTGATGTTGAACTTGGCGATGATGGTGATGCCCTGTCTTCTCTGTCCAATCCTGTGAATTCTCTTGAAGTGAATATTATCAGATTCAACTTTCAGATCATCCTTTATAAACTTTCTTAAGATATGTTCTGTAGTAACAGTCTCTGATTCAACCTCAGGGATATCAGTAAATATGAGATTGTCCCTCATAGAACGGCACCTCTGATCTAACACATACTCTTTTATTTGCATACTTTCCTTTCGTAGATTCATCACCTCCCTAGGTAACGTACACAATTGCTCTTTCATGTTCTCAATGTCAGATAGGATTAAGTTTTTATCAGTGGACCAATCATCAAATTTACTGCCTCATGAATTCAATGCTTGATTCAATGGAGCTAACTTTCCCTTTAAGTGAGTCAAGCTCAGCTACTTTAATTTCTAGCCTGGCTACCTGGGTCTGTATATCTGACACAGATTTCTCAATGGAGTCTAACTTTGACAATTTGTTATTGATCTCACAGAGAGTATCAAAATGTTCGGGTCAGTTGCTTGATGTTGTTGTTGACTAAAGTAGTTCTGACCTGGGTTGTTGTGTGGGAGCGGTGAGCTCATGAGCTGTGGCGGACCGTACACGGACATCATGGCCTCCCTCACAGCAGCTCCGATGTCAACAACAGGTGACGTGGCTGAGTTAGTAGTACTCTCTGGGTGTCTGGTAGCTTCTTCCTCTTCGCAGACTGATCGCCAGACTTGGCTTTCTTCTTATCACTCATTTTCTATGAGCAATTACAGCGCTGGAGTTAAAATCTCAGCAATTTTAGTAAAAGGGTCGGACACGATTCAAAACACGCCCACACATAAAGATTCAGCCTTTGGCCCCCTGAAGTGGACTGAAGTCGATGAAGGAACTAATTGTAATGAATGTTTCTCTCCATACTATTAGTTGATTCAGCAATGTGATCCACTGTTGATATATCCTTCCTTAATATATTCCAAACATCCTTTGAAATGTCGTTTCTTTCTGTTCTAAGAGAGGCACTCTGCACGCTCTGGATGTGCTTAGATAAAAAAATATTGGGATTCTATTCCAGCCTAACTAATATCTCATACACATGCATGTTCTGTTGGACATTATACCGTATTATCTATTTCTGGAAGTTTGGGTTCAGAAATGTGGACATACGCATGCATATTGAAAAACATGTCAGATAAAATCAAATCATAACATTTATTGCAACAACAAACATAACAACTGCTTTGTTCACAAACAAGTTAAATGAAGTATTGCAAGGTCATCCCATAAATTGTTTTATCCACTGACTGTTAGTCAATGGCTTTAAGCACAGCAGATCACTTGACAAAAGGTTAAACATTGCACTCTGTCGTCGGGGCGTCGACGATAATGACTTCAGCAATTGATGCTTGTGGGCTCGCCGCTTCATTCCTTGGAACGTCACTCTGCGAGGACTGAACCGTCTGAAGATAATTCTTGATGTCCTCTTTCAAGTCCTGAATCGTTGACAGCGGTAGTTACGATCTTATGTTTTCGTATTTCTTCTTCTCCTCTCTCAGTTTCCAGAGTTAACATCAATCTTCGCTCTATCCTCTCCCTTCGTCTTGGACTACAGGCAGCACCATAGTTCGTTGGTCCTCATTGCTGCAAGGTGTGAACGAAGCCTGTCAAAGGGCACTGGTGGTATCATGATGACATACTTGGTTTTCGCTGACAACGGGAAAAGAAGAGTCGACTTCAACAAGACAATCTTCCCTGACAGCACCCAGAATAGATTTCTTTGCAGGCGTCGTTGCTGCACATTCCATTTCGAGCAGATTTTCCTATGTACAGTGTTGTATCCAGTTGCTCTACGGACGACAAGCCACGTGAATGCCCAGAACAGTGATGAATTAAAATGAAGAAGGGACTTTTATACGAAAAACATACGACTGCTCGGTTCGTAAAATACTTCTCACAGATGAAGATGCCACCGACAGCTACTGGTGGTGCTGTTGCTTTAACACTGTATTCAAGACACGTTGAGTGACAAATAAGCTAAGTTTGTTTTATATATACTGAGAAACTCATGTTTCACTATGGCGTCACTTAACGTGTCTGACCTACCATCTGCACTGTCTGATGTATGCTCAACCAATGAGACAAAGCGCCCACGTGTCACTGTGGGTTTGGACCAATCCGATGATACAGGCTCTTTTGCGGAGTAGATGAACGTAGGTGTCAGTCACGGCTAGCCAATTACAAATGTTGATTCAGGCAGTTGTTGAAGATTAACAATGATTAGAGTAATAACGAGGGTGACATAACGTGCTTAGTAAAGCTGTCACTTAGGCTAAAGACTAATTTATCTGACATTTTTATCAATATGCATGCGTATGTCCACATTTCTGAACCCAAACTTCCAGAAATAGATAATACGGTATAATGTCCAACAGAACATGCATGTGTATGAGATATTGGTTAGGCTGAAATAGAATCCCAATATTTTTTTTATCTAAGCACATCCAGAGCGTGCAGAGTGCCTCTCTTAGAACAGAAAGAAAGTTTGAACTACGATATCATGACCAACACCTTAGTAAAATGTGCCACCCTGATCACTGCAAATTCTTACATCAAAGGGGCGGTAGAAGGTAGCCTAGTGGTCAAAGAGTTGGCTCGTCACGCCGAAGACCCGGGTTCGAATCCCCACATGGGTACAATGTGTGAAGCCCATTTCTGGTGTCCCCGCCATGATGTTGCTGGAATATTGCTAAAAGCGGCGTAAAACCAAACTCAGTAAGTCAGTCTTACATCAAAGTCAAGGCACAAGTTGTGGAATGGCATTGAATGTATACCAATGTTTGTCCTTATCTGACCCGCCAAAATCTAAAAATGCCACTCAAAGAGAAGACTTTCTCCCCTCCCCTCACACACACACACTTCTCTCTCTCTCGCTCTCTCTTTTTGTGTGTGCACAAGTGCGTTCGTGAATCAGTGGAATGAAACTATGGCGTAAGCAGGTTATTTTCATGTAGAGTCAATCATATTTCTTGAAGAATATTAATTTATAATTTCCTTGAGAATATTATTCAATTTTACAAATATCATTCAGAACAAGCAAGGGAAAAGTCCCATTCCCACCCATTCTGACCATTACATTCATTTCAACTCTAACCACCCCCCTAAAACCAAGTCTGGTGTCATCTCAACCCTGACCAGGCGCGCCAAGGAGATTTGCTCCAGCAGCGATGACCTCGACCATGAACCTAACCACATACAACGTGTCTTCACCAACCTCAACCAGTATCCCACCAACCTAGTCAAGAGGACCATCTCCATCACGCTACAGGACAAACCCAAAATGACGAAGCATGAAGCCGCCCCCATTAGAATCACCCTTCCTTATATTGGCAAGACATCCCACCAAATCAGCAGACTTCTCAAGCACCAAGCAGGTATCGACACCATCTTCTCTGGCTCTCCAACCCTCAGGACCATTCTCAAGGCCAATGGCTGTAATGTACCCTCCACTAAGCAACCCCCCAAAGGAGTGATTTGCAAGATTAACTCTGAATGTGGTGATTCTTATATAGGTGAAACCTCCCGTCCGTTGACGCCCGCATAAGAGAACATAAAACCTCTACAGCTACGGCAGACAGAAAATCGGCCCTCTCAGATCACCAGCTAAAGTTCCCTACCCATCAAATCAAGTTTGACGAATTCGAAGTCCTATCAACCAATAATCAGGACTTCACAAAAGAAAACTGTTGGAAGCCATCGAAATCCGCCGCCACAAACCTTTAATCAACCGTGACCAAAGGATACTACATCCCATCAGCCTATGAAGAACTAATCAAGCTATAGACCATCAATAGCACCCTGTCTTTTTGTTGTTACTACTTAATCCCCCTGTTTATCGGCTTCATTACTAGTGCCATTTGTTGTTTTTAGTTCCCTACTGGCCTCTTCCAATTATGTACCACTTGTTATGTATATTACATGCTGTTGTTAATGTTAATCTGCTGCTTGTCACAACATACCATGTATATATGCTCCTCGCCATTTGGTTGTACACACTTTTAGCTTGATAACGATGTAAGAATCTACATCGAAACGTCGCTCAACGCAAATAAACCAGAAGTTGTCATCCATTAAGTTGTATGTTTCATTTGTTGACTCACCAACTTCTAGAATGCCGATCAAACAAAAAGAAGAAGCGATATTTCAGCCATATCATGGTCGGTGACATAAAATTGCGTTTTGTATCAATGTTAGGAATTGAGCGGTTTTATTGTCCGACTAACCACAGCTTTAACCACCACAAGGTTACTATACTCACTGAGTCTACAGGTAGACAGTAACATAATATTCTGCATTTACTAGGTCTCATTTTCCGTAGTGTTCGCAAATCCAATAAGAATGGAGTCATACGTGTATATGGCAGTCACAGCTGTCAGACACATGCAACATTTGTTATTAACAGTTACACTTTATCAAAACGTATGTTCTTTTTTGTATTTATTTATTTAATTCTTTAAAAATATATATTTTATTTTAATTTACTTTTATTTATTTACTTTTTTTATTATTATTATTTATTTTACTAGTATTTGGTTTGTTTGTTTTGTTTTGTTTTGTTTGGGGGTGGGGGGTGTGTAAGGGGAATAGGCGTTTTCCTCCTTGTTCTAAATAATGTTTGTACAATTTAATAGTATTCTCAAGGAAATTATAAATTAATATTCTTCCAGAAATATGATAGACTCTACATGAAAATAACCTGCTTACGCCATAGTTTCATTCCACTGATTCACGAACGCACTTGTGCACACACAGAAAGAGAGAGGGATGTGTGTGTGTGTGTGTGTGTGAGGGGGGGGGGAGTCTTCTCTTTGAGTGGCATTTTTAGATTTTGGCGGGTCAGATAAGAACAAACATTGGAAGGTTCGAAGGTTTTTATTTTCTCAACTTCCACCAACGGTGGTACATGAGTGAACTGGAAAAACATTATATACACATATACACCAAGATGGCATCGGAGAGATATAATTGAGGCAGGATAATGTACAATACAATATACATGTACATACATATTCATATATACAAGGGTGTCATTAGAGAATGATACAAACATTTAATTACATGTATTTATATCTAAACTTCTATTGATACATTTAATAAATTTTGACAAGTCTTTAACATATTTAGCTTTCTTTGAACAAAGTAATCTTTTGAGTGTATAAAGGTTGGGCCAGGTATTGACATACTGAGGTATGTACAGCTGCCGCTGTTGGTGAAGAGTTTGGCACCTGAAAAGATAGTGAAACTCATCACCGACAGCGGGTGAGTTACATAATTTACATAAACGATCATTTCTTGGAGTATTTGTCCACCGGCCAGTTTCAACAGGTAGATAATGGTTACTAGTTCTAAATTTAAGAATAGGCATGTAAATTGATTTTGGCATATAAAGGTACGGTTCAAAAGATAAATCCTGTTTATAATATTTGTAATAAAATCCCTTGGAACTTTGTTCGACGGAACTTCTCCAATTTTGTAAATTTTGGTCCTTGAGTATCTGTTCTACTGTTGAGGCTAGCCACGTGGTGGTGCAAGTGGAAGGGTTATCATATATTTCGTTTAACCCGCAATCATTAAGAATTTTTTAACAAATGAAAACCATCTCAGTCGATCTAACATATCTGGGACATTAACTTGGATATAATTGTACAGTTTACTGGAGATTTTCAAAGTACTGGTACAAGTAGCGATCTTATGCCAAAAGGTTATTACTCGTTTGTATATTTTGATATATATTGGCTCTCTACCAAATTCACCATAGAGAGCAAAGTTTGGAGTTGAGTTTCTTAAGGACGAAATTAGTTTAAGGAATTTAAGGTGTAGTCTTTCAATAGTCAGTAAGTTTTCGAATCCCCAAATTTCGGATCCATATATCATAATAGGTACGATCATAGTGTCAAAAGCTGTTAAAATACAATCTAGTGGTAAATTTATATTCCGGGCTTTTTTCAATAAAGCATACATGGCTTTTGTTGCACTCTCAACTAGTGATTTGATTGTAATTATATATCTACCATTCCTATGAAGTTTGATTCCAAGATAATTGTACACGTCGACTATTTCTATGTTTTGGTTTTGATACACGAATATATTTTTTTGGATTTGGTCGCAGGTCCGCTACCAAAAATGAGCACTTTTGTTTTTGCGAGATTTACTTGTAATTTCCATGTGGAACAATATTGCTGAAATGTATCTAATGATTTTTGCAATTCAACTTGGTCTTCACTAAAAAGAACAGCATCATCAGCGTATAATAATATTATCAGTTTTAGCAGAGACAATGTATCTATATCTTCATTACATTGGAGATCAACACCTTTACAGTTGTTTGCATGTAGAAAACTTTCTATGTCGTTTATGAATATAGAGAACAATAATGGCGATAAATTTTCTCCCTGTCTAACACCGGAGTAACACTGAAATGTATTTGATATATTATTGTCAAGCATAACGGCGGACTTGATGTCATGATACATGTTCTTTATTAGATTTAGAAATTTTCCATTTATTCCGTTTCTGACCATCTTATGCCACAGGCCAATACGCCAAACAGTGTCAAACGCCTTTGTAAAATCGATGAAGACACAGTATAACTTCTTTTTGTTTAATTTTAATAGTTCTGTAAGTATATGTATGACAAAGAGATTGTCTGATACCGAAAAACCTTTCCTGAATCCTGCCTGGGCAGGACTTAGAATATTGTTAATATTAAGAAAATTGGCTAATCTGTTATTCAGAATAGACGTGAACAACTTTCCGAAACATGACAATATTGTAATTGGGCGGTACGAATTCGGATCCATGGTGTTTCCTTTACCTTTGTACAACGGTTTTATCATGCCTTTAAGCCAGCTTTCTGGAACAGAGCCAGAATTAAGAATCAAATTAAAAAGTTTCAGAAACGATGGGAGAAGATATTGTAAGGCATCTATAAGATAGTCATTCTCAACGAGATCGACACCTGAGGATTTATTGCGCTTCAAGTTATTGACGGCAGTGACAATTTCTTCCTCTGTTATATTCCTATTCAAAATTTCAGTGTCATAAAGCTCATCGTTCAATTGCGGGTCTTCATTTATTACTTCAGCACAGTAATTTTCATTAATGGATTTATAAAACTCGTAAAACGTATCGAGATCGGGGGATGTGTCAGATGACTTATTCCGATTATTCAATAACTTCCAGTACTCTTTAGGTGAATATCTCCTGGTGTCTCTAAATTTCCTATTCATATCCCCTTCATATAATTTCATATGTTTATTCAGACACATTTTGTAGGATTTAGATATTAGTTGCAAGTTTGATCGATTTGCAGATGTTTTGTATTTATTGTATTTCTTCTTAGCCTTGTGGAATTTTTTTCTCATGATTTTACACTCATTATTGAACCATGGTTTATTCTGCTTCGGTTTTATCTGTGTTTGTTTCTTGTCACGGCGACTTTGCACTCCGAATGTATCACGAGCAGCCTGTGCGAGCACGTGCGCGATGTCTGAGGCAAAGTTGTTAATTTCATCAGCGCAAGCGTTAACTGAGTAATCCTGTTGATTGAGATATTCTAGTTTTTTTTATGTCCAAGTTATTACAGAAATCACCAGATTTGCTAATATCATAACGCTTTGGTCTCGTAGGCATTGTGTTATTATGAGTTTGTTCTTTCATTATAATGAGCTTGTTCATCTATTACGGGATTACCACCTGCAGACGACAGCGTGAAATGAAGCGGACAATGAACATCTGAATATAGAGGTGAGAAGTCGAGTATTTCAAACTGTTTCAAAGTGATAAACACTTCGGCGATGATATCACATAATCAACAGCGGACTTATTTTTACATGTTGTTTTGCCTACGTGTTTGTCTTTTCCAAATCTGCCATTACATATAAACAAATTCAGATTCTTGCATATTTCTAGCAATCTAAAGCCAAACTTATTTACACGATTTTATCTTGATGTTCTAATAATAGGCAGATTAAGGGAATCTAAAATAATCTCTGGGTTCACTTCACAATTCATATTGACTACGTCTATATCAAACTCCTCCACAATGTGTTCATCAATAATGACATAATCACTTAAGTTCTTGGTTCTCGCATTAAAGTCTCCGATAATTTTAATAAAGTCACTTATTGAAAAGTAATGCAGAATTGAGTGTTCTAATTCGATAAAAGCATCGTCATTGACGTATTTAGACCCTTCGGGCGGTAGATATACAATACCCATATACATATCTTGGTCAATATTGAATAAATCTTTTGAAATCTTTACCCACAAAATGTAATTATTACTATTTTCGTCGTCTAAAATGGATATATATTTTTCATATTGATTTTATAAGCAACCCCGATACCACCTGATTTCCTTGAACAATTAATTCTATGTTTGAGGTATACTTTAAAACCATCTATTTCTATATCATCCAAATTATCAGTTTTGGTTTCCTGCAGTCCTACGATGTCATAATGTTCTAACATTTCAATAAAGTCTGGATAATGTGTTCTTTTCCTTAATCCACATACATTCAAACTTAAGAAACTAATTTCAGTTCTATTATTTGTATCATCATCATCATCATCGTCGTCGTCGTCGTCGTCGTCATCGTTATCATCACCATCGACCTCAACATCATCATCAAAGACGTCATCATCATTAACAACATCATAATTACTAGCATCACCAAGAACAACATTATCATTAAGAGCATCTGGCATGATGATATTATCAAACATTATTTTAGTAACGCCAGTAAAATTTTCAGTGGTTTTGCTATAGGACCTGGATGTAATACCTTGGTCTTCACTCACTGAACTGGATGAAGGACATCGAGTGTTTACATCTACGTCAGTCCGTACCACATCATATGCCTCAGCAACAACTACATAAAAAATAAGACCCTCATCATTTATACTGGTCAATACATTATTTTGTTCTTTACCTCCAAGTTTTGTCTTATCACAATCATGAATAGTTTTAGAAACGACAACCTCAGCTGCAACATCATTATTACCATGATCATTGTTAGCATTTTGTACAAAGTTCAGGATAATATCATCCTTGTCAACTACTTGCTCAATTTCATGACAAACATTATACAAGTCAGATTCAACAGATTGGTCTATATCACAATCTTTAGTAACAGCAACACAGGTTCTTATATTATCATACAACATGATATTACTGGTTTCAACATTTTTAACAGAATTCAAACCAAGATCACTCTTATTAACAAATTGATCAACCTCATGACAAACATTATACAAATCAGGTCTATATCACACGTGTTGGAAATAGCAACACAACTTTCTATATTTTCATCCAATGTGATATTACTGGTTTCATCGGAATGAAGAGAATTATTCAAGTGGATATGTTTATCAACAGTATTTGTATGTCTTGGATTCAGATTATGATTTGTGATATAATGATGCTTTGGGAAATTTTCATCTATAGAGTGAAGGTCAACATCAACATCTACCACAAATTCTTTTTTTTATGACAGTGTATATCAAATTGTGTAAGAACGTTGTTAGTTGGGCTGTAAGATGATAGTTTAGAGGTATGCACTTCATCTGCAGGCTTTACTTGTTTAGTCAGAATAAGATCATCTTTACAATCAAAGGGTATACAGAATGATTTAGATCTGTAATAATGATTATCAGCGTCATATGAGTTTACTTGTCTGTAATCAGATTGATGCCTTGTTTGGAAGTCAGGGTCAGCGTTCGAGTGGCTTACATCAGTACCACTGGTACACCCCTACCTCTGGTGTAGCGCTGTTGTCAGTCTGGGTCTGGTATAGGCTCCTGTCTGGAGGACCCTGTAAGGAGGGTGAGTAGGCACAGTTGAAAGAGAGTTATTCACATACAGTCTATCTACAACAATGTGAGCTCTGTGCCCTTTGCTCCTAGCTTCCCTCTGTAAAGGAAACAACACATCTCTCCTGTATTCACTTATCTCATCGGGAAACTATTCCAGTATTCTCTCCTTCCTCCCCTTCAGTTCTCTCCCAGCTCTCTTCACTGTGTCTCTCTGAGGTGATGTTGAACTTGGCGATGATGGTGATGCCCTGTCTTCTCTGTCCAATCCTGTGAATTCTCTTGAAGTGAATATTATCAGATTCAACTTTCAGATCATCCTTTATAAACTTTCTTAAGATATGTTCTGTAGTAACAGTCTCTGATTCAACCTCAGGGATATCAGTAAATATGAGATTGTCCCTCATAGAACGGCACCTCTGATCTAACACATACTCTTTTATTTGCATACTTTCCTTTCGTAGATTCATCACCTCCCTAGGTAACGTACACAATTGCTCTTTCATGTTCTCAATGTCAGATAGGATTAAGTTTTTATCAGTGGACCAATCATCAAATTTACTGCTCATGAATTCAATGCTTGATTCAATGGAGCTAACTTTCCCTTTAAGTGAGTCAAGCTCAGCTACTTTAATTTCTAGCCTGGCTACCTGGGTCTGTATATCTGACACAGATTTCTCAATGGAGTCTAACTTTGACAATTTGTTATTGATCTCACAGAGAGTATCAAAATGTTCGGGTCAGTTGCTTGATGTTGTTGTTGACTAAAGTAGTTCTGACCTGGGTTGTTGTGTGGGAGCGGTGAGCTCATGAGCTGTGGCGGACCGTACACGGACATCATGGCCTCCCTCACAGCAGCTCCGATGTCAACAACAGGTGACGTGGCTGAGTTAGTAGTACTCTCTGGAGTGTCTGGTAGCTTCTTCCTCTTCGCAGACTGATCGCCAGACTTGGCTTTCTTCTTATCACTCATTTTCTATGAGCAATTACAGCGCTGGAGTTAAAATCTCAGCAATTTTAGTAAAAGGGTCGGACACGATTCAAAACACGCCCACACATAAAGATTCAGCCTTTGGCCCCCTGAAGTGGACTGAAGTCGATGAAGGAACTAATTGTAATGAATGTTTCTCTCCATACTATTAGTTGATTCAGCAATGTGATCCACTGTTGATATATCCTTCCTTAATATATTCCAAACATCCTTTGAAATGTCGTTTCTTTCTGTTCTAAGAGAGGCACTCTGCACGCTCTGGATGTGCTTAGATAAAAAAATATTGGGATTCTATTCCAGCCTAACTAATATCTCATACACATGCATGTTCTGTTGGACATTATACCGTATTATCTATTTCTGGAAGTTTGGGTTCAGAAATGTGGACATACGCATGCATATTGAAAAACATGTCAGATAAAATCAAATCATAACATTTATTGCAACAACAAACATAACAACTGCTTTGTTCACAAACAAGTTAAATGAAGTATTGCAAGGTCATCCCATAAATTGTTTTATCCACTGACTGTTAGTCAATGGCTTTTAAGCACAGCAGATCACTTGACAAAAGGTTAAACATTGCACTCTGTCGTCGGGGCGTCGACGATAATGACTTCAGCAATTGATGCTTGTGGGCTCGCCGCTTCATTCCTTGGAACGTCACTCTGCGAGGACTGAACCGTCTGAAAGATAATTCTTGATGTCCTCTTTCAAGTCCTGAATCGTTGACAGCGGTAGTTACGATCTTATGTTTTCGTATTTCTTCTTCTCCTCTCTCAGTTTCCAGAGTTAACATCAATCTTCGCTCTATCCTCTCCCTTCGTCTTGGACTACAGGCAGCACCATAGTTCGTGGTCCTCATTGCTGCAAGGTGTGAACGAAGCCTGTCAAGGGCACTGGTGGTATCATGATGACATACTTGGTTTTCGCTGACAACGGGAAAAGAAGAGTCGACTTCAACAAGACAATCTTCCCTGACAGCACCCAGAATAGATTTCTTTGCAGGCGTCGTTGCTGCACATTCCATTTCGGAGCAGATTTTCCTATGTACAGTGTTGTATCCAGTTGCTCTACGGACGACAAGCCACGTGAATGCCCAGAACAGTGATGAATTAAAATGAAGAAGGGACTTTTATACGAAAAACATACGACTGCTCGGTTCGTAAAATACTTCTCACAGATGAAGATGCCACCGACAGCTACTGGTGGTGCTGTTGCTTTAACACTGTATTCAAGACACGTTGAGTGACAAATAAGCTAAGTTTGTTTATATATACTGAGAAACTCATGTTTCACTATGGCGTCACTTAACGTGTCTGACCTACCATCTGCACTGTCTGATGTATGCTCAACCAATGAGACAAAGCGCCCACGTGTCACTGTGGGTTTGGACCAATCCGATGATACAGGCTCTTTTGCGGAGTAGATGAACGTAGGTGTCAGTCACGGCTAGCCAATTACAAATGTTGATTCAGGCAGTTGTTGAAGATTAACAATGATTAGAGTAATAACGAGGGTGACATAACGTGCTTAGTAAAGCTGTCACTTAGGCTAAAGACTAAACAAAACATTATTTATCTGTCATTGTGACTACAACAACAACGTTTATTTCGTTTCAAGGCCATAGCCATCACATACTGAAGATATGTGATATTTCACGAAACAGACCTATGCCAGACTTGATATCAAATGCAAGAACAGTTAGTTGGGTTCTTTGAAGGACAGTTAAATATGATGAGTCAAAGATATTTTGAATTTAGACTAGTATATCTTTGAAGGGCATTTAGAAGTGGAATGCATAAGATAGGCAAGATTTATGGATGTCAGCTTCTCTATTGTGAATAACACGGCGAAGGAGCCTGATGAAACAAAAAGCATACGCTCCGAAACGTCGTGTTATTCACCATAAAGAAGTTGACATCCAAACATCTTGCTTTTCGTAGACTGGTATATTTTGGAGTTACTTCTTACTACTTCTTTATTACCACTGAGAAGTAAATCTGAAACATCGTGTTAATGTGTTTAGTTGTTGTTTGACGCCGCACTCAGCAATATTCCAGCTATGTGGTGGCGGTGTGTAAATAATCGAGTCTGAACCAGACAATCCAGTGATCAACAGCATGAGCATCGATACGATGGCATGTGTCAACCAATCCCATTAGTCCCCTCTTACGCTAAGCATGGGTTGCTGAATATCAATTCTCATCCGGATCTTCACGGGTTGCTCTTTTTAAGAGACGTCTTCACCTTTAGATGAAGAAACGCATTTCTAACGAACATAAATTTTGTGATTTTCATGCGAAGACTTTAAGGTTTAAAGGGGCGTCATTACTTTTATTTAATATAATTGCAATTCTTCTTCCGAGTTTGACTGTCATTATGTATAATTATAGCCATACCCTATAAGTGGTCTGTATATTGTATCATTTTAATACTTGTCAATATATTTTAGGTTTTATTAAATTTGTATGCCTCAGGCCTGTACCACCTGTGTTGTACACCATATGCTTACACTAAGGGTGAGTGAGTATGTATATTTTTGCAGTCTTATACAACGGTGGGGGATAACAGAAATGGGCTTCACGCGTTGTATCCACGTGTGCTTACATTCTGATATCTCAAGTGTACAAATCTTGACACTTAAATATTTTTTCCTTCCATTATTTTAGGCTTGATTGTTGAGAATTAAAAGTAAAATTGATGTTGCTAAAAGATAGAGATAATGAAAATATATTGCATGTGGTTTAGCATTTAAAGAAGTATAAAGCTTCACATGCAATTATTTAACAAAACAACCACTCTGTGAGCAACAATATTTACCAAGAAGTTAACGACAGCCGTATCAAAGAGAATTACTATCACTTAATCTATTGATTGTTTTCACACACAATATGATCTTGGGTACAGGTTGACACCTGTCAGTTTATGCTTCTGAGGCATTTTACACAATGCTGAGCGATCAAGTCGGAGAACATTGATACTGTAAACAACCCATTGCTCCAGGGATGAGATGTCGGCCTCAGCAGCACAGAGTTGTAGCCACGCTCTTTTGTGTGATCTCCGTTGGAAAAAAAGTCTGAGCTTAGGCTTTTTTCTCACGCTAAAAGCAAATAAGTGTTACAAACGTCCTTTATGAACAAATCGAACAACGTTGTGTTTCGTTTACTCTCGTATACCAGAACAGCCAGATATTGCAATAGTATGACAAATGCAAATACAAGAGTGAGTTCACATATAACGTCACATCAGCAATGTTTCAGCCATATCGTGACGGACAAATACAAGAGTGAGTCTATATTTAACGTCACATCGGCAATGTTTCAGCCATATCGTGACAGACAAATACAAGAGGTGTGAAGAGGGCCTGACATACAGGTATGTCTGACGTTAACTACTTGATTCAAGACTATTCCAGTGCAAAGTTACGAAAAGAGCATAAAATATAAACAATAGCCGTTTGGGGAAATACAAAACTAGTGACCCTATATAACTGCACAACATGGCAAGAGAATCCTGGTGAACTGTAACAGTGGCAGCATTATCTATCTATCCTATCTCGCAAAGCTTTCCTCATTCAAGAGACTCCATAACGTAACCGCTTATATTAACTTCGTCAAGACGTTCATGAGCAATGTCTACAGCATAATTCTGACTTCAGGCCTCTCACTGGGTCTGCTCTTACTGTCCGAGTGAGCTGAGTTCAAACCCGCTTAGAATAACTCATTAATTCAAGGAGCAAAGTCGGGGTAAATCAGCTTTTTTGAACCGACGAATAACGGATCTTTGTACAGTATAGGAGCGCAATTAGATGCATTGATGATCAAGCCTCAGCAGTATCAATAACATAGCATAATCTGTGAACTTAAAAACACGACCATATTTGTCACACTCTCAACAATCCTCTTCAAAACACCAAGCTCAAGTTCTTTGGAAGAAATTACTTCGTTTACACAGTTCTCATGCGTTCTGAATCTGAAATCCCGACTTTGATTTTTGCATGGAACAAATTTTCAAGTTGTAATTTCAAGGTTCATTTCTTTAGATTAAACCATCTCTGTCAGAAATGCATGTCACTACATCCTTAAAAGGGAAAAGAATAATTGTTATCTCTGTCTTCCAAAGCTCGAGCTCAAAATATATACTTTTTGATGATGAGAATCCACAGTCTGTTACTATATATCAGAAACTGTACGTTCTTTATCTGTTCACAAATACTTTTCCGTGAACAGAATTATTTTTCGTTATAACATGTCAAAGAACATTTTTGTTTATGACCATATGGTTTAAACATATTTTTATTTCGTGGCTTTCCCGGGCGGACACCGATCAGAAAGGCGTTATGGTATCTTACCACCAAATATACACACCCCTGATATACCCCTGTATTTCCAATACATTCCTTTTGATTGTAATAGTTGTTGTAATTTCCGATTCTTTTCTAAGTTTTACTTGGGTTCGAAATATGAATATTTCCCTAGGTGGGGAAACATTTGGTAATTTGTAAATTTTCAAATGTTTCCATGGCTAAAAACCTTGTGCATCATTCTGGATATCAAGGGTATGTATTTGAACACTTTTTATATGCTCATGTTACCAGTACTAAAACAAAATGGTCACCGAAAAACTGTGTTCACATTGTGTTATTCACATATGCTGAAGCCTTTGTAATCAAGGCTCATACCGGTGAGGATGTGGCTAAGCGAAACATTGTTATGCAAGCGGACAGGTTTCCGCTTGCATAACCATGTTTTGCTTAGCCTAATCTAATTCTAAAGTGTCTTTCAACGTATATATACCAACTTTCCCGCGTGTATTGAATAGCTGATAGTAATTAAGTGCAACTTGACAGTTGGTTCTCTGAGGTACGACAAATGCAGAGACCAGTTGATATTGGCGACATACATTGTGTTGTCAATAATAGCATTTGGAATGATCGACAATCCATATCATGAGACTGACTATTCATTCATTTATTAACAATTCTCACAGGTTCACAAATATATTGGGTCAAAATTGATCTTCAGCAACCCATGTTGTCATAAGGGGAACTAATGCGATCAGATGGTCGTTGTCACTTACTTGTTTGATGCATGCCATCGTATCCCACTTGCCAAGATCGATGCTCATAGTGTCATGACCATGTAATGTGTAACTCTTTTGTGTATATCATTAGATATTACTAAAACTGAGGCCTGCATATCATTATGAACGTTATAGTAGAAGCAAAATGTTTATACAATATCTAGGAACATCTTTGAGTTGTCCATAAAAGTAGGCACTTAATGTTTGGTATATAAAGCAATACGTTTCTGTCGTAAAAGATGCTCATCAAATATTCCTCTGTGATAAAGTTGCAAATACGTTTAGTCTGAATCTTCCCTGTGGACCTTCTTCGGCTTCATATGTGTACATGTAAAAGTCAATGTACAGGAAGGTGTAGCTGTAAGAGGTTGAACCTGTTGTGTACTTCAGCATGTGGATGTGGAGTTGAAACATATTCCAGTGATCTTGACATTTTCGACATTGACTAACATGTCAACTGGGAATACACTATTAAGAACAGCAGATACGAATTGATATGAAGGAAATGCTACGGGCATCATGATGCCATGACTGACTCATCATTCTTTGATGAGCAACGAAAGACATCTGAAATAACAGAATTATTCATTTTAGAGCTTTCTGTTATGTTGTGTGATTTTAATGATAGTCTAACAGTATTTCGACATATTACGTTTCGTTGATACTATGTAAATCATGGAGTTGTTACTGTTGAACAGACATTATATAATATTTTGCTGATCTAAATACAAAGTACCAACCTTTGTTTCCTTGTAATGGTTTTTCATGAATACAATGCCAACCAAAGTTGTATATGATTTTCAAATGATCTAGCTGAATCAGAAAAACATAGTTTTGGAAACATTACCTTTAATTTGTAAAGTTCAATTCATATTTTTCTCATCAAATGCCCTTTTTATGAAAATTGACCTTTGACTTTACCAAAATATTTTTGCGATGAGCATATATGTAATATTATTGTCCACAATTTTGAATGATGATCTGAACATTCCAAAACTACTATTTTGATGAAAATCGGTCAATCCAGACCAGAGTTATTAAATTAAACCATCCAGCTATCGATTAAAATATCATTTAACAGACATGACATGTTGCACCTTAAAAGGGCCCCTGCATGGTAGTCAAGCACGGTAGCTGGTGACAACCGGCTTTAAATCAAAGCTAAATCATTACTGACTGTAAAATCACATCCCATTCGGTCGCCAGAACTGCACCACATTTTTCCCATTTCGAGGGTCTGGCTTCTAGACCACAATTAAAAAACCCGACAATGACCCATGTGATCCATTAGGCACAGGGGTATATCCCTTGTGTCTGTTCTTTGCAAACTTTATTCAGATATTTTAAACAGTCGTCTTAGTTATTGGTTGGAGAGTGACAACATTTTAGCTGATGAACAAAATGTTTTTTGCATAGGGCGTAGTATTCAAGAGCATATATATACAGTTTATTCTCCGTTATCAACAATAGGAAACAATCCCGTCAGTCAACCTATGTTTGTTATAATGAGATAATGAAAGCTTTTGATAAAGTTAATAGACATTGTTTATGGTATAAATTATTAAAGTTTGGTATAAATGGAAGGTTTTTAAACGTTGTTCAGTCCGTGTATGAAGCTTATGAGCTTATGCACGAGTTTGTGTCAAAGGCATTATTACGAATCCCTTTCAGGCCCAGTCTGGTGTCCGTCAAGGACGTGTTTTATCGCCTACTTTATTTATCTGTATACATACATGATTTAGTTGATAAGATTAATAGTTTGAATTGGGGCATTCAATTAGATGGGGGGATGCTTAGCCTTTTACTCTATGCTGACGATGTTGCTCTTCTTGCCCCGGACGAGAAAGGCTACAATGCTAGACTGTGTATCAGAATGGTGTTTAATTTGGCGTTTAATGGGTAATGTTAATCAAACTAAAGTTATACACTACCGCCCCTGTAGCATTAAACAATCTGAATGTGTATTTTCAATTGCTGATGATGTTATAGACTATGTTCCTGCTTACAAATATTTAGGTGTATGGTTACAAGAAAACTTACATCTTAACTTTACTGCTATGGAAATAGCAAACGTGCACTGAGAGTAATTATTTGTAAATTTAAATTTATAGGGGGTATGATTTATGGTGTGTTTAACACCTTATATGAAAATCGGGTCCAGCCCATTTTGTCATATGCTTCAGCGGTTTGGGGTACTAGACAGGTTCACTCTCACTTAGTCAGAGTCTACCCAAAAAGGTCTTGTTAAGACAACATTGCACTATGGCTAGATGAGAGGGTCGATGAGAGATGCAAGCCAGGTAATTAGCATTAGCCACGGAAGCGTGAGCCTTTGTTCTAGGGCTATAGTCTATATAATGCGCCACGATTGAAGATGTATGCAAGTGTGTGTGTGTACTTTAAACAATATTTATTCTTGTACCACTAGTAGTGTACAGTGGGATTGACAAACAGTGTTTCCCCTATATTAATGTCTCTTCCCAAACTAATACATATTACAACAGTCCTTCAAAGATTAGATAAAGGTTGCTTCATCCCAATCTAATACGACAATGTAAAATTTGGTTATTTCTGAATCCATAGTTCTGCACAATTTCGTGTCCACTAGGCTGTCCCGTCGCCCCAGTGTCACTAGAGAATTGGTTCATACAGCAATAAATATGTCAGTGGAATTTGTAATTTAAACAGTCAAAATGTTATCTTGTCGTGTTGAGTGGTATTGGCACTGTATCACTGTTAAAAAGTGGATGCTAACATACATAAATAGGCTTGACTTAGGAACTGTTTTTTAACAATCAGCAAAATAACACATGACTTTAGAACCAATTGTTGACTTTGTACATAGGCTAGGATTTAGATGTGGTTACTAGCACTCAATGATTAGGTTGGTATTCAGAAGTGAATACTTGCACTCAATAAATGTGGTGTCCATGTGTGTGTGTGTGTGTGTGTAATATTACAGCCAAAGAAGCATCATTTGTTAACATTCCATATTCGTCATATGAGCGAAATATTCTCAAGCACGACGTTAAACCCAATTTCACCTCACCTCACCTATTCCATACAAGGGACTAATCCACTCAAGAGAACAACACACAACTAACAGATTGAGAGAATGATTTTGGCTGTATCAACAGTTCAGCCGTTCGAAATAGGGCATGTCGATTTTTCTTAACTGTAGGTAGTAAGACTCCAAACTTAGCGGTACGTGGCGATATGGGTTGATCCTCCCCTAAAACTTAACAAAATATTGAAATTCTACGTTTTTGGCGCCGGCTACATTAAGCCAACGTTTCAAGAATTCCCAATATCGTTAGTAGATGGTTTCTTCAGTTCAGAAAATCCTGGTATAATACTTTTCATTGTATGATACAGTCTTGGCAATTACCTATAATAGATATTTGCGACATTTCCCATAGCGATTTCGCTATTGCTAAGAGCTGTTTACTACATAAGGGTAGTGAAGATTGGTTTCATCAACTTTGGAATGATAGTGGTCAGTGTAATGGTAATAAGCTGCGGACATACCGCTTGTTTAAACATTCGTTAAATACTGAAACCTATGTTTCTACTCTTTTGAGCGTTCACACCTCAGTACATTTAGTAAACTACGCCGTGGCACCCTTCCCCTGGAAATGGAGTTGGGTAGGGTTTCCCGTCCTAAAGGGCCTTTTAACAAAGAATTTGTAAATTTTGTAACAGTAATAACATTGAGGATGAGACCCATTTTCTCTCTGTCTGTAATTTCTGCTCTGATTTGAGGTATGAGTTTTGGGAATTCTTTTTACATCTCAGTCCGGCTGACCAGGCTTTATATTTATTGTCTAACGGCAAACTGTGTAAGCCTCGGCTACCCTGGTATATAACATGTATAGACGGAGGTTGCAACTCCGAATCTGTCTGTACGAAGTGAAATGGGTTTGACGGTCTGCGACCAAAACTGGGATACAACCAGAACTGGGATAAACAGTCCACAATTTTGTAAAACATTATTTACTGCGTTACTGCTCCCGGTTAAGTCTAAAACTTAAAAGCGATCTATGCGCGGAATATGATTTAGGGTTTTTTTTGTTTTTTTTTGTTTCTTTGTGGGGAAGCACTGAAAATGATCATTTACATATTTCCATATTCTTTTGCAAATACGCAACTCACATTTAATTCTTCAATATAATTTGGAAGCACCTTAAGAGTTTCTAATTATTTTTGTACTCGTCAGTTATTCACTCGTTTATATCGTCCCACACAAGCAAGGCTCTTATAATGTGCGATGTTTAAATATTGTGTTATCTTAAAATGCAAACATAATGTAATATACATCACTTAATAATACCATATAATTGTTTACGTGCATTAAAATAGTTCAAACAGTAATTTGTGTTTCTGAAATAATTCTGGTGTTTTTTACTTTAAACTGGTTGCATAGTTCAGCTGTTTTGTGTACGGGTCAAAGTTGAAGCCAAACAAATTACATCAGATAAAAGTGTTGAGAAGAATATATATACTGGGGGGTGTATATCGGTTATGTTATATAATATCATTCAGACTGAAAGGCGCATAGGGTGTTTGTTGGATAACTTCCATCACAGAGAATGAAAGGCGTGAAGGTGTATATTTGATACATATATAGGAGCGACCAAACCCTTGACACATCCATATGTAATCTCTTCTAACTGCAGAGTCAATTGTACAAATCCGATTATATCGTGAGTCTGTATTTGTTTCAACAGTATTTCAGTTGTACGATGTTTTTGGTAAACAGTCGAATCTGGACCAGACAATCCAGTGATTGTCACCATACGACCATACAGAGAATGAAAGGCGGGATTAAGGGTATAAATCGGATATGTAACGTACTTCCATCACAGAGAATGAAAGGCGGGAAGGGTATATATCGCATACACGTATATAACTTCCATCACAGAAATGAAAGGCGGGGAGGGTATATATCGGATATATAACTTCCATCACAGAGAATGAAAGACGGAATGGGTGTATATCGGATATATAAATAGAAGCGACCAAACCCTTTCCACATCCACAAGCAGTCTCTAAAAGCAGAGTCGATTGTACAATTCTGGTTATATCATGAGTATATACTTGTTTGATCAGTATAACAGTTGTATGGTGTTGTTGGTAAACACCACACAGAATGAAAGGCGGGATCGGTATATCTGATATAAAACTACTGACTGACTGACTGAGTATGGTTTTACGCCGCTTTTAGCAATATTCCAGCAATATCACGGCGGGGGACACCAGAAATGGGCTTCACTCATTGTACCCATGTGGGGATTCGAACCCGGGTCTTCGGCGTGACGAGCCAACGCTTTAACCACTAGACTACCCCACCGCCCCGGATATAAAACTAACACCACACAGAATGAAAGACGGAAGGGTATATAAGTTACATAACTGACACCACAGAATGAAAGGCGGGTAGGGTATATAAGTTACATACCTGAAACCACACAGAATGAAAGACGGAAGGGTATATAAGTTACATAACAGACACCACACAGAATGAAAGACAGAAGGGTATATAAGTTACATAACTGACACCACACAGAATGAAAGGCGGGAAGGGTATATAAGTTACATAACTGACACCACACGGAATGAAAGACGGAAGGGTATATAAGTTACATAACTGACACCACACAGAATGAAAGACGGAAGGGTATATAAGTTACATAACTGACACCACACGGAATGAAAGACGGAAGGGTATATAAGTTACATAACTGACACCACACAGAATGAAAGGCGGGAAGGGTATATAAGTTACATAACTGACACCACACAGAATGAAAGACGGAAGGGTATATAAGTTACATAACTGACACCACACGGAATGAAGGCGGGAAGGGTATATAAGTTATATAACTGACACCACACAGAATGAAAGACGGAAGGGTATATAAGTTACATAACTGACACCACACGAAATGAAGGCGGAAGGGTATATAAGTTGCATAACAGACACCACACAGAATGAAAGGCGGGAAGGGTATATAAGTTACATAACTGACACCACACAGAATGAAAGACGGAAGGGTATATAAGTTACATAACTGACACCACACGGAATGAAGGCGGGAAGGGTATATAAGTTACATAACTGACACCACACAGAATGAAAGACGGAAGGGTATATAAGTTACATAACTGACACCACACAGAATGAAAGACGGAAGGGTATATAAGTTACATAACTGACACCACACGGAATGAAGGCGGGAAGGGTATATAAGTTACATAACTGACACCACACAGAATGAAAGACGGAAGGGTATATAAGTTACATAACTGACACCACACAGAATGAAAGACGGAAGGGTATATAAGTTACATAACTGACACCACACAGAATGAAAGACGGAAGGGTATATAAGTTACATAACTGACACCACACGGAATGAAAGACGGAAGGGTATATAAGTTACATAATTGACACCACAGAATGAAAGGCGGGAAGGGTATATAAGTTACATAACTGACACCACACAGAATGAAAGACGGAAGGGTATATAAGTTACATAACTGACACCACACAGAATGAAAGGCGGGTAGGGTATATAACTTACATACCTGAAACCACACAGAATGAAAGACGGAAGGGTATATAAGTTACATAACAGACACCACACAGAATGAAAGACAGAAGGGTATATAAGTTACATAACTGACACCACACAGAATGAAAGGCGGGAAGGGTATATAAGTTACATAACTGACACCACACAGAATGAAAGACGGAAGGGTATATAAGTTACATAACTGACACCACACAGAATGAAAGACGGAAGGGTATATAAGTTACATAACTGACACCACACAGAATGAAAGGCGGGAAGGGTATATAAGTTACATAACTGACACCACACAGAATGAAAGACGGAAGGGTATATAAGTTACATAACTGACACCACACGGAATGAAGGCGGAAGGGTATATAAGTTGCATAACTGACACCACACAGAATGAAAGACGGAAGGGTATATAAGTTACATAACTGACACCACACGGAATTAAGGCGGGAAGGGTATATAAGTTACATAACTGACACCACACGGAATGAAGGCGGGAAGGGTATATAAGTTACATAACTGACACCACACAGAATGAAAGACGGAAGGGTATATAAGTTACATAACTGACACCACACAGAATGAAAGACGGAAGGGTATATAAGTTACATAACTGACACCACACGGAATGAAGGCGGGAAGGGTATATAAGTTACATAACTGACACCACACAGAATGAAAGACGGAAGGGTATATAAGTTACATAACTGACACCACACAGAATGAAAGACGGAAGGGTATATAAGTTACATAACTGACACCACACAGAATGAAAGGCGGGAAGGGTATATAAGTTACATAACTGACACCACACAGAATGAAAGACGGAAGGGTATATAAGTTACATAACTGACACCACACAGAATGAAAGGCGGGAAGGGTATATAAGTTACATAACTGACACCACACAGAATGAAAGACGGAAGGGTATATAAGTTACATAACTGACACCACACGGAATGAAGGCAGAAGGGTATATAAGTTGCATAACTGACACCACACAGAATGAAAGACGGAAGGGTATATAAGTTACATAACTGACACCACACGGAATGAAGGCGGGAAGGGTATATAAGTTACATAACTGACACCACACAGAATGAAAGACGGAAGGGTATATAAGTTACATAACTGACACCACACGGAATGAAGGCGGGAAGGGTATATAAGTTACATAACTGACACACACAGAATGAAAGACGGAAGGGTATATAAGTTACATAACTGACACCACACAGAATGAAGACGGAATATATAAGTTACATAACTGACACCACACAGAATGAAAGACGGAAGGGTATATAAGTTACATAACTGACACCACACAGAATGAAAGACGGAAGGGTATATAAGTTACATAACTGACACCACACAGAATGAAAGGCGGGAAGGGTATATAAGTTACATAACTGACACCACACAGAATGAAAGACGGAAGGGTATATAAGTTACATAACTGACACCACACAGAATGAAAGACGGAAGGGTATATAAGTTACATAACTGACACCACACAGAATGAAAGACGGAAGGGTATATAAGTTACATAACTGACACCACACAGAATGAAAGGCGGGATCGATATATCGGATATATAACTAACACCACACAGAATGAGGTGAGGTGAAATTGGGTTTAACGTCGTGCTTGAGAATATTTCGCTCATATGACGACGTGCATGCGTGACAGACAGACAGACAGACAGACAGATTATTTATTTAAGTCTCACCTCACTTGTAATTACAGGACATATATAGGCTGTAATACAGAATAAAAGTGAGCCACCCGTTTAGGGTTATGAGAGACTGTTGTAGACTTTAAGTACAAACATAAATATACACCATGAGTGAGTGAGTGAGTTAAAATTTAAAGTCACATTGGCATTATTTCAGTGTGTATGTGTATGTGCGGTTGCTTGTACTAGCCCAGACTTAAGCTGGGTTTACAGTGCTAGCCCACTGAGATACCATGCCGCAATGAACCATGAATACCCCACTCAAACTCATTATACTGACTCCGAGCCGACCAGTCCTTGTTGTACCCATTAATGACAGACAAGACAGACAGACAAAATAGTTTATTTATGTGTCAAGCTATTGGGATGATAGCTTACGCCGATAAATACGGCTTACTAAAGCGGCCAGTGGATTAACAATATTTTGCCGAGCGCCAGGCAGGGACCAACAAGTACCATATTTTAACGTCCTTTGGTATGACGCGGTCAGGGATCGAACCCACGACCTTCTGCTCTCCGGGCGGACGCTCTAACCACTACATCATGGAGGCGGTCCCACACAGATTGAAAGGAGGGAAGGTATATCGGATATGAAACTAAACCACACAGAATGAAAGGAGGGAAGGTATATCGGATATGAAACTAAACCACGCAGGATGAAAGGAGGGAAGGTATATCGGATATGAAACTTAACCACACAGAATGAAAGGAGGGAAGGTATATCGGATATGAAACTAAACCACACAGGATGAAAAGAGGGAAGGTATATCGGATATGAAACTAAACCACACAGAATGAAAGGAGGGAAGGTATATCGGATATGAAACTAAACCACACAGAATGAAAGGAGGGAAGGTATATAGGATATGAAACTAAACCACGCAGGATGAAAGGAGGGAAGGTATATCGGATATGAAACTAAACCACGCAGGATGAAAAGAGGGAAGGTATATCGGATATGAAACTAAACCACGCAGGATGAAAAGAGGGAAGGTATATCGGATATGAAACTAAACCACACAGAATGAAAGGAGGGGAGGTATATCGGATATGAAACTAAACCACACAGAATGAAAGGAGGGAAGGTATATCGGATATGAAACTAAACCACGCAGGATGAAAGGAGGGAAGGTATATCGGATATGACACTAAACCACGCAGGATGAAAAGGAGGGAAGGTATATAGGATATGAACTAAACCACAAAGAATGAAAGGAGGGAAGGTATATCGGATATGAAACTAAACCACGCAGGATGAAAGGAGGGAAGGTATATCGGAAAGATGAAAGGTGGTATGTCGAGCTCGGACGGGTAACCTGGATACCCGGAATGGGTGAGTCCTGGGTGTGTTGGACCTGGGTCTCAATACCTGGACCCGTTATGATCATGTGACTAATATAGATTAAACAATGTAATTTATTATTCTTTCATGATTAAATGGTTGTATTGTCTTTGAAGATTTAGACATAATTTACAGTCTCCTATTTTGAATATAATACATGGTTATGATATTGTAAAACTCGATATTTTAGCCTCCGAGCTGAAGAATATATTGCCATTTGTTACAAATTTGATGTCAGGAATTAACATAACGGGTATCCGGGCAGGGTAGGGTATTATGGGGTGGGGTACCCGGGTGGGAAATGTGGGCCCGTCCCAGCCCTAGTGTTATCCCTCTTTTGGTTGAGGGAATAGGTGTAATAATAGAGTTGAAAAGCTCTTAAAATTAGTACCATTGTATTCTCATTCTGCTCACAAGTGGATAAGTGATCTACTATTAGCAGCAAGAAGGAAATCTTAAGACTCCATTATTGTTTATCGTAAAGGTGTTATCATAGGTGTGTCATATCATTATCAATGAGGAAGTTAATGGCCGTGATAGTCATGGAATATCAGAAACTTCGGACTGGTGCTGCAGTCTAAGGGATCAGTACTTTAAGAATATTCCTAAAACATATTAAGATTGTTAGATAGGTTAGGAAATGGCAAGTTTTACTTATCTTCAGTTACAACTGCAGACCTATAACTACATGTTTATTATTCCATATTTTGCTTCAAAGCTTTGTCCTTAACAAAACAATCTTGAAACCCACATCATAAGATTGACTCAGTTAAACTCTGGCGTAAACTATCCGGTGTGGACTCTGACAGAATCGCATGTAAAATCCACCAGTGATCGCGCAAATTGCGTAAATCATGACATAACCGAATTAAAGACTTTCTACTAAGTTCACAGTTCACATTTACTGACATCTGTGATGTTACAGATTCTGAATATTTATGTGTTAAAGACTGGCTTATACTGAAGGACCACAACGACAGGCTAGCTGGCTTGTTGAATGATCGTAACCTCCTCAATGGCAACAAACTACGTACCTATCGCTTATTCAGGCACACCCTTTCTGTTGAATATTATGTATATTCTTAATCGTTCACATCGAAGTATCCTCAGCAAGTTACGATGCTGATCATTGCTACTGGGGGTTGAAGTTGGACGTTTTACACGACCTATAACTTCATTAGAAAGTCGCACATGCAAATTTTGTAACAGTAACTCCGTCGAGGACAAGGTTCATTTTCTTGTTGAATGTAGTTTTTATAATGAAATCAGATATGGGCTCTTTCGTGATATATATATACTTCAATACCTTATCCTCAGCTGATAAAGCTATTTACGTATTATCCGACGAATGAAATATACAATCCATAGCCGCAACGGTTTTACCATATTTTCTTATAGGAATGTCCACAAATGAGCCACTTAATATCATCATCTAACTGGGTCGTATTGTATTTTATGTATCATTTACCTTTTATCATATTCTGCATTTATTATATTACTTTTATGTACAACATGTCCTATATGTATTTAGTGTTTCATAGGTCAGTGATGGCCGGACACTTTTATGAAGTGTGTGACACTTAAATAAAATGTTTTCTTCGTCTTCCTCTTCTAACGCAGCGCTCAGATATATTCCAGTTATTTGGCGGCTGTCTGTAAATAATAGAGTCTGGACCAGACAATCCAGTGATCAACAGCATGAACATCGATCTACGCATTTGGTATACAATGACATCAGATCCCGTTAGTCGTCTCTTGCGACAAGCATGGGTTACAGAAGATCAATTCTAACCCGGATCACGAAGCTTCTTGAAGCGGCTCGTAGTGTTGCCAAATGAAAATTTGTGTTGATCCGTTGATCCGTTGATTACGTGTATTTAACTAAAATGTTTATATTTTACGCAGCGCGTATGGAGCTTCGCTTCAGTTGCAGAGATTACCGGAGTATCATCCCCCACCCCCATACATAGCTGTATAGGGATTAATGGAAAGCTATGGATTGGATTAGCATTTATATTATTCTACATTCAGTTTTACATGGATATATTGGTGTTGGTCGAAAATTATAGAAACATCAATGACAGATAATATTTTACATGTTAGGCCAGATATATATACATACGAAAACATGTGAATAACCAATAGGTAATTTTTGGTTCAGACACTTATATTGGAACGTCGACCAAATACATGCAAAGAAAAATAAAAAAAACCCCATACAAACTAGGCACAATAATACTTTTCAGTTGTTGTTTTTTAGTTTATAAAAACCTTTCTGGAATCTATTTACGGCATTCCTAGGCTATCAGTCGTTTCAATTTGCCACAGTGACAGTTATTAGTTGTTACATTTCTTAATTATAAATGTCCTTGAGCAATATTTTGTCATCTTTATTACCGTAATCAGTGTTAAACTTCTTGATTCAACAGTGGTAATCGACTGATTCTTAATTGATGACACGTATATTGCCCGATATCGTGAAGGAGAATATTTCAGGGCTTACATCTCATTGGTCAAAATCTAAAGTGACAGGTGAGCGCCTTGTCTTATTGGTCAACTGTGCAGCTGGTGGGTGGGATACTTTAATTGACATGTCAGTGAAATGACCGACGTGGTGAATATATAAAAAGAACCTTAATAATTTTTATTCATTACTCATAAAAAGTGTAAAATAGTTGAATAGGGCGACTACAGGATATTCATTCGAAGCGTGTTTAGATTGTACTAGGTATATAAGTTGGCATAACATCTACTACTAAAGGCTAGTTTATCACTATCTGGAGCAACCTACCTCATCGTTTTTCATCCTTCCAAGGTACAGAGGATAAGCATCAAGATGGCTTATGCAACAGCAACGCCAAAGAACAATATCCTTACACATTCCTTCATTAATAGAGCTAATCTTTGCGAAGATGCTTGTACCTTTTCCCTTGTCAGCGAAAACCAAGTATGTCATCATGATACCACCAGTGCCCTTGACAGGCTTCGTTCGCATCTTGCAGCAATGAGGACTACAAACTATGGTGCTGCCTGTAGTCCCAGACGGCGAGAGAGGATAGAGCGAAGATTGATTTTAACTTTGGAAACTGAAAGAAAGAAAGAAGAAAGGCGGAAGCATAAGATCGTGATGGCCGCTCTTAACGACTCGGGACTAGCAGTCGCAAATACGGACGCTTCTTACAAAGTGTTCAGCTCTCGTAAAGTGACCCCATGTGACACAGTGAAAACCCGGCCCCTAAAGTGTCAAGTCTTGAATTCATCATCATCATCCTCCCCTAGGCAACAAAGTGCTATATTTCACCTCCTGTCCAGTGATCTTCTGTGCTTTAAACCAATGGACTAACATTCTACGGTTTAAGACTTTGTGTTTTTGGAAAATTGTTATTTACATGTATCCATCAACAATGAATGTGATGCAGTTTACAACCGTTATGCTTATAGTTCTAATAAATATTGGAAAACTAGAAATGCAGTTCGTTATAATGAATTTGTTAGCCAGCTCAATTTGAAAACTGCTGTAAACTCTTGCTTCATTTTGAAAATGTTAACGGCAATTCTTATGTTATCTTCACTTGTGCGTAGCATCAGTTCAGTAGAAAACAAAATGCTTGAAAGAATAAGATAATGCAGCTGCGAGAATCATATGCATGTAGCTATATATTCAGGTTTGCTTACAGAATATTCGGAGAGGGGTTTAAGTGATTTATGCCCTGAGTGGCCTTTCCCTGAATTTGCACGCCTTGTTAACTCACCCCATAGCGGCCCCTGAACACTTAATCCGATCAGCTTAATGACCAACAGTTTTGGACATATTCCAGAGGTGTGGTGCTTTGAAAGAGCTCTGAATACCATGATGAAAAACCCCACAACAAACCAAAAAGTGTTACATATATTTACATCATTCAGGTCCATTGCATCACAAATTAGCACTGGCTCTTTAGATATTTAGCCTTAAATTTCACATAGAAATAGAAATATCAATACATCATCACTTTGAATCCATTCTGCCTACCAGGTACAATCTCTCCCTTTAGAGCCATGGCTGATATGACTAACATGCATCCAGAAGTCTACTTCTAGCATAAATACACAGTCACCTTCTACTCACAGTAGCAGATTAACTCTTTGTTTTGACAACTAATAAGTTGTTCCACACAGCCCCACACGTTCACACCTTCTACTTTTTCAAAAAATTAAATGACACTGATAATAATGATGAAGATTATGATGATATCCCAACTGATGATACGATGGAAGAAAATATGTATAATAATGAAGTTCTTAATAAAGATATAACTGAGGACGAAGTAAAATTTGCAATTAAATGTTTGAAAAGAAATAAGGCTTCAGGCATAGATCTTATTGAAAATGATTATTTTAAAGATGCAGCGAATATTCTTACCCCTATTCTAACTTCGCTTTTTAATCTGGTGCTGAGTAAGGGATACATTCCGGAATCCTGGCTCAGTGGTATTATTCCACCTATTTATAAGAAAATCGGCGATAGGAATACCCCAAATTCGTATAGACCCATAACGCTCCTAAGTTGCTTTGGAAAATTGTTTACAAGTATTTTAAATGAAAGACTAACATTATTTGCAGAAATCAATCATATCCTTACACCTGCACAAGCAGGATTTAGAAAAGGGTTTTCGACTGCCGATAATGTGTTTATTATGAATATAGTTTTAGAAATATTAAAATTATCTAAGCGTAAACTTTATTGTGTATTTATATATTTCACTAAAGCCTTTGACCCCGTATGGCGCGCAGGGCTGTGGTATAAAATGCTACGATATGGTATCAATGGCAAATTCTTAACGCTTGTTAGAAATATGTATCATAATATAAAATCATCTGTTATCACTGGCCATGAAATGTCTCCCTTCTTTCAATGTAGAAAAGGTGTTAGGCAAGGTGAAAACTTATCACAAAACTTAAAACAAATGATCATGTCCAGCCACTTGCCATGTATATATTTGTTTACCTATGTATTTATATATTCTCATGTACCACCGTTGCTTGGTTGAGAAATAAACTTCTCTGTCTGTCTGTCTGTCTTAACGAGTTGACCCTGAATTTGGTTATTACATAATAGGGAGAGAGACCACTCTGGGAACACACCTGTACAGTGTTCAGTTCGATTTTTTCCCGGAGTGGCCCTTCCGACAGTGGCCCCTGAGTTTTCACGCCTTGTTAACGACCCTTCCCAGAGTGGCCCCTGAACACTTAAGTGTTCCCACACTGGCCCCTCTTAATCCAATCAGCTTAATTACCAAATGTGTTGGACTAATTAGGGAGGTGTGATGTTTTGAAAGAGCTCTGATGAAAAAGAAACAAACCAAAAAGTGTTTTACGGTACATTTACATTATTCATGGCTTTACATTTACGTATCAATACATCCTCACTTTGAGAGGGGAGCTGACGACAACGCTACGCTGAAAACTTATCACCACTACTATTTTCTATTTTTATAAATGATTTTGAATCTTCCTTATTAAGAAATGGATGTACAGGCGTGAACTTTGAAAATGCAAACGATGATGCCATTTACCTTTGGTTACATTTGATTGTCTTATTATATGCCGACGACGCTCTCATTTTCAGTGAATCACCTAAGGAACTTTAGAAATCATTAAATAGCTTTCATGAATACTGTTTCAAATGGAAACTTAAAGTTAATCTATCTAAAACTAAGATTGTCATATTCGGAGGTGGGCCCTCGAAAACAGTCAATTCAAAATTTTCATTTTCGCTGGGGGGCAGTAAAATTGAAATAGTAGATACATATACCTATCTTGGCGTAAGGTTCCATAGAAATGGTAGGTTCTTGACAGGTATTAAAGCGCTAGTAGAGAATGCAACTAAAGCTATGTTTGCCCTTTTGAAAAAAGCCCGAAATTTAAACCTACCTATTGATTGTACCCTAAAAGCATTTGATACTATGATAAGTCCGATTCTCCTTCATGGATGTGAAGTATGGGGATTTGAAAACCTGAACATTATAGAAAAAGTACATCTCAGATTTGTTAAAGGTCACATGCAACCAAAAAATCAAACATAATTAAAACACAATTATCACTTATTCATGACATATAATATACATTCATGGTTATGAAAAAAACATATAAACAAAATTATAAGCGTACAATCGCAAATCAAAAGTGCAATATTGTGTACTTGGGTTTACTTCCCAAGAAACGAAGCAGCCGGGATACCGAACCCAGTCAGAGCGGGTGGGTGTGCACACAAGTGTAACGGCTGGTTTATATGCAGATGCCCTCACGGCTCATTGTGCGTGTATATATAGAGATGTTGGGTTTTGTAAATACATGCTCATTTTTTGTGTATAACATTTTGCAATCAACAGACATCATAACATGTCATGCGTTCAAGTATCACACCTGCCTGTCTGTGTAATTACATAATGTGACAGAGACCGAACTCGGGCCATAAATCAATGCGTTTTGTTTATGGTGTATAGCCTGATTGGTGTTAAGTTCAAATTGCATGTGTTCAGTGATCGCAGTTGTGTATTGAATATTGTCATTAGCAGACAGGCAGGCAGACACACAGGTGTCAATAACACAAGACATTGAGTTTTGTCTGTGACAACGACATATCTATATCACAGTTAGAAATTCTGTCAACGCTAAATAATGACATTGCTTTTAAGTATCGAACTGAGAAGGTGACTCGGTAAGAAGAACGTGTGGTGAAAAAGACAAATGAAATTTTATAAACAGTTTATTTACTGTCATAACATATAAAAAGCTCGCGCCTGTGAGATATCAACAAAACATTAGGAAAATAGCTGACACCAAAGCCTTCACCGCGTATTCACTGGACAGCCCGCTTCCAAGTTGCGCGAACCTATTTCACAGCGCACGTGCTATGAGCGCAGCCCAGCTGTTGAAACCAATTTTCCCCCGAAAAGTCGGGGGAAAATAAGTGAATCGTTTGAACTCCGATTTCGCGCGGTTTTTTTCATCGCGTTATTTTTCAACTTTATAAGTTGAATTTGCATTTTTGATGATTTGTTTTGTTAAGTCCATACCGAAAGGTATCAGAATCTACAAAGTTGTGTTTTACGTTGCATGTGACCTTTAAATTTGCTGTTGGCCTTCGAAGCTCCACTCCAAACTTTATGGTGTATGGCGAGTTTGGCCGAGAACCGCTCTACATCAAATTATACAAACGAGTTATTTCTTTTTGGCATAAAGTAGCAACAAATAACCAATACTGTAAACTCTCCTCACTGATGTATAATTTTATCTCTGTTAATAACTTTGGTTGTCAACTCCGATGGATATCTTTTGTTACAAGAATACTTAATACCTGCGGTTTATCAGAGGTTTTCTCAAACCCCCACAATGTCACCACGTCATGGCTGGTCCTAAAAGTTGAAGCTACTCCAAAAGATCAGTTTTTACAACATTGGCGTAGCTCCATAGAAACTATTTCTAAAGGTCAATTTTATAAATGTTTTAAAGATAAACGATGTTTGAAAACTACTTATACTTATCCAGGGATATATATTTTCCCATATTAAAACTAAGAACTTGCAACAATAACCTACCAATTGAAACCGGCCGATGGCATTCTATTCAAAAAGAGGAAAGAATATGTAAGCTGTGTAACGCTAACGTTGTTGGGGATGAGTTTCACTATCTCTTTAGATGTGAAACCCTTCTCCAACAGCGAAATACCTATCTCGCGACATATATGTGTGATCTCCAAAAACATTCAATGTTAAAGAAATTATTATGTAATAAAACTACTAAACATCTAAACAACTTAAAGTTATTTCTGAATGTATTGTATAAATCGCTTACTAAGTAATATTCAAATGATCATGTCCAGCCACTTGCCATGTATATATTTGTTTACCTATGTATTTATATATTCTCATGTACCACCGTTGCTTGGTTGAGAAATAAACTTCTCTGTCTGTCTGTCTGTCTTAACGAGTTGACCCTGAATTTGGTTATTACATAATAGGGAGAGAGACCACTCTGGGAACACACCTGTACAGTGTTCAGTTCGATTTTTTCCCGGAGTGGCCCTTCCGACAGTGGCCCCTGAGTTTTCACGCCTTGTTAACGACCCTTCCCAGAGTGGCCCCTGAACACTTAAGTGTTCCCACACTGGCCCCTCTTAATCCAATCAGCTTAATTACCAAATGTGTTGGACTAATTAGGGAGGTGTGATGTTTTGAAAGAGCTCTGATGAAAAAGAAACAAACCAAAAAGTGTTTTACGGTACATTTACATTATTCATGGCTTTACATTTACGTATCAATACATCCTCACTTTGAGAGGGGAGCTGACGACAACGCTACGCTACTGTGCCATTCTTGTTGAACTCTGACATTGTTTCACATCAGTCAGATGATCCTGATGCATTAGCAGAGACTCTGAGCACAACACTCGCGGAGCTACTTCATAAACATGCACCGCAGTCTACTAAGCGTGTCAGGGTTAAACAACATTCATCATGGTTTTCAGAAGCAATTTCTGAAGCGAAGGCAAGTAGGCGGAAAGCCGAGAGAAAGTAGCGTAAATCTAGATTGGAAGTTGATCGACAGATTTATGTTACTGAAAGACGTAAAACAAACTTACTCATTGAAGAAGCGAAGATTGAGTTTTGTAACAACAAAGTCAATGAATTCTCAAGGAAACCTAAAGCTCTTTTTAATTTTATGAACTCCTTGATGGGCAAGTCAAAAGAAGTTATGTTGCCAGATACACAGGATCACAAGGAGTTGGCAGAGGAATTTTGCTCTTGTATCACTGCGAAGATAGATAACATTCGCAGCAACCTTTTGGGCAAAACTTCTACTGCTGCTGCTCCATCTCTGAATGTGTTTCCAGAGTATGGTGGAACTGTGCTACAAACATTCAAACCTTTCTCTGAGCAAGAGATTCTCAAACTTGTGTTTGACTGTAAACCAACAGAATGTGAGTTAGATCCTGCTCATACAAAGTTTCTTCTGGAGTTTATTGAAGTACTCTGTCCAATATTCACTCGGATTATCAACTCTAGCCTCCAAACAGGAATAGTTCCATCTCAGTTCAAAACTGCTCTGATAAAACCACTTCTTAAGAAGCCGTCTCTTGACGCCAACACCCTGCGAAGATCCGTCTTTTAGAGCATTTAGAACAGGAACAGTTGTTATATGAATTTCAATCAGCATACAGACAGAGGCATAGCACCGAGACAGCTCTTGTCCGAGTGGTAAATGATCTGTGCATGGCAGCGGGTTCTGGAAAAGTATCTCTCCTAGTGTTGCTGGATTTATCGTCAGCCTTTGACACGATTGACCACCAGAAGTTGTTATCAATGCTAAAGACTGATTTTGGAGTGCATGACACAGCTCTGGCATGGTTTGCCTCATATCTGTCAGACAGGAGCCAGTCAGTTGTTGTGAAGACCGCCCACTCACAAAGAGTTCCCCTATCCTGTGGCGTACCCCAGGGGTCTGTCCTGGGGCCCATCTTGTTCGACCTCTACACGAAGCATTTGGGTCAGTAGAAGAGAAAGTGAACAGTCACTTGTACGCTGACGACACCCAGATGAATGACTCGTTTGCAATAGAGCAGGAGGAACAGCACAAGGCATGGGCAAAGATGGAACATTCCATCTCTGATGTTAAAGAATGGATGACTCTGAATATGCTTCAGCTAAATGAGGAGAAGACAGAAGCTGCTGTTATTGGGCCTAAGACCAAGCTTTCCAAGTTGTGTCAAGACAAGCTACACATATAACCAGACAAGCATCGATATGCCCCCTGTTGTGAAGATTCTAGGCGTCCTAATTGATGCTAGATTATCAATGGAACAGCAAGTGAACAACATATGTAAAAGTTGTTACTTTTCAACTGAGAGACTTGGTGAAAAATCCGTCATCTCATAACTGAGGATTCAGCTGCAACGCTCGCTCGATACCTGATTCTGACACGGATTGACTACTGCAATAGTCTGCTTGCAAACATACCGGCAACACTCCTCAGTAAGCTTCAACAAGAAGACAAAGTCATCAATATCCCCCGCGATGGCAAAATACTGATGATTATGTCTACGAGTTATGATTATGTCAAATATTTAGGTGTGTATATAGAAAAGTGGAAGGAGAGTATTTAAAGGTTTTTGGTTTTTAAGTTCTGCTCCAGAAAGGAGCACTATCACCAATTTCAGTCTATAATCAAACTTGTTGCGACCACCTCCGTGGTGTAGTGGTTAGAGCGTCCGCCCGGAGAGCGGAAGGTCGCGGGTTCGATCCCCGACCGCGTCATACCAAAAGACGTTAAAATATGGTACTTGTTGGTCCCTGCCTGGCGCTCGGCATTAATGGGTACAACAAGGACTGGTTGGATCGGAGTCAGTATGTGTCTGAGTGGGGTATCGATGCTTCACTGCGGCATGGTATCTAAGTTGGCTAGCACTATAAAACCAGCTTAAGTCTGGGCTAGTACAAGCAGCCGCACATACACACACACACGCATGCACGCCGTCATATGAGCGAAATATTCTCAAGCGAGACGTTAAATCCAATTTCACCTCACCTCAAACTTGTTGCCATGGAAACGCCAAAAATATATTATTCAGAATTCCAAAACTACCAAGAAGGTACCAGTACACCACCAGACCAATCTATGTGCCAGGTTTGGTGAAGAAATAGTAAACGGTTTTAGAGTTCTGCTCCGGAAAAGAGCACTACCACCAATTTCAGGCTAAGTCAAACTTGTTGCCATGGAAACGCCAAAAATGTTTTATTCAGAATTCAAAAACATACCAAAAGGCACCAGTACACCACCAGACCAATCTATGTGCCAAGTTTGGTGAAGAAATAGTAAACGGTTTTAGAGTTCAGCTCCGGAAAAGAGCACAACCACCAATTTCATTCTCTTTTTAAACTTGTTTCCATGGAAACGCCAAAAATATTTTATTCAGAATTCAAAAAACTACCAAAAGGCACCAGTACACCACCAGACCAATCTATGTGCCAAGTTTGGTGAAGAAATAGTAAACGGTTTTAGAGTTCTGCTCCGGAAAAGAGCACAACCACCAATTTCAGGCTAAGTCAAACTTGTTGCCATGGAAATGCCAAAAATATTTTATTCAGAATTCCAAAACTACCAAAAGGCACCAGTACACCACCAGATCTATCTATGAACCAAGTTTGGTGAAGAAATAGTAAACGGTTTTAGAGTTCTGCTCCGGAAAAGACAAATGTGCACGGACGGACGGACGCACGCACGCACGGACGGAGTCCATTTTAATACCCCCGCAAAACGCGTTGCGGGGGATAAAAAGTGCAAAATCGAGCGGCGAGGATAGTCACCAGATCTCCCTCAAGAATGCACATAACACCGGTGCTTAGGCGTTACACTGGCTCCCAGTAGCGGCGAGAGTGGACTTTAAAATCCTCACCCTGGCATATCAGTGCATTCACAATCTGGCCCCATTATACCTGTGTGACGTTGTATGTATGTACATTCCACCACGTTCTCTCAGGTCTGAGAATCAACAGAGACTCATAGTGCCACTATGGAAAAAAATGTCCTTTGGTTACTGCTCATTTCTAAATATAAACTTCTGGGAGGCATGCAATATGGTGCCTTTACAATTCTCTTTGACACGATGGTGTGGTCTGTCCTTGACTATGGAGCAAGTATCTGGGGAACCAACAAATACTCCTGTGTAGATGCAGATGTAAATAGAGCAAAGCGGTTTTTCCTCGGACTGAGGAAGTTTGAACCTAACAGTGCCATAGCAGGTGATATGGGTTGGACCCCTCCCGTTGTAGACAGTGGTGTACTGTTACACGGTTCTACATGCGGATGAAAAACGTGGATCAGACACGTACTACCCACGGGATAGAGAGATGGTCGCACGACTTGGCAATAAGAAGAAAGAAAAACTGGACGCACAAAGTAAGACAAAAATTCATTGATCGATATGCAAATGAACCACTACTTAGATCGCCAATACAGCACGAACGTTATACTCAAGAACGCCAAGACTACACTCATGCAAGACTTCATCACACAGTGGATGAACGTTAACACAATCCCAGGGACCTTCACGTCACGGTGGAAATAAACTCAGGCTATACTCCATGTTTAAGGATACATATGCAGTTGAAGCGTAAGTAACATTCTTATAATATTCTTATAGGTGCCACTCCACATCTATACTTGGCTCTTGCGCTTCGATGAGATCTATAGTCTGTTTGCAGTGAATAGAGTTTTGTTATGTACTGTAATGATAGTTTGATACGACGTTGGTTAAGGGCTGGCTCATTAGCCTCACCATAGAGACTATCAATAGGAGAGGTTCTAAAGGACCCAAGACAAAGTCTTAGGCCTTGATGGTGGACAGAATCAAGTAGTTTTTGGTTGCTTTTGCAGGCACCACCATATACGATGGAGCCATAATCAAGTTTCGGGCGTACCAACGATCGATATAGGTGGAGGAGGGTAGCTTGAACCCTTCCCCATTTTGAGTTGGATACAACTTTCAACAAATCAAGGGCCTTCAGGCATTTTGCTTTAAGGGATTTAATATGCGGCAAAAAAGTTAAATGGGAGTTGAAATTTAGACCCAAGAACTTGGCCTCCTTGACAATTTTGATTGGAGTGCCATTTAAAGATAGTTCTGGGTCTTTATGCGGCTCATATTTTCTACAAAAGTGTAGACAATTAGTTTTGGACTTGGACTTCAAGACACCATTTATTTATTTTATTTCAACACAACTGCAATTGCCGTTCAAGAGTATCCATATTTTCACCACGACAAGAAATTTTAAAATCATCCACAAAAAGTGATCAATCAATTGAATCGTTTAAAACCTTGGATAAACTGTTGATCTTGATACTAAATAAAGAGACAGACAAAATTCTATCTTGAAGGACACCCTGATCCTGATTGTAATGATCAGACAGGGTTGAACCCACTCGGACTTGAAATTGCCTGTCTTTTTAAAACAGTGATATAAAAAGAGGCAATCGGCCTCTCAAACCAAAATCATGTAAATCCTCCAAAATGCCATGCTACCAGGTCGTATCATAAGCTTTCTCAAGATCAAAGAAAACTAATACTGCATGTTGTTTATTTACTATAGCATTTTTAACAAAGGATTCTAAGCGTACCAAATGATCAATGGTACTACGATTTTTCCTGAAACCACATTGAATATTTGTCATAAGGTTATTGGTTTCAAGATACCAAGTTAATCTATTATTCACCATACGTTCCATGGTTTTACAGACACAGCTAGTTAGAGATATCGGTCTGTAATTAGGCATGACGCCATGAAGGAGGAAATTCTCCAGACATCCATATTTGGTCAAATATATCTAAAAGTGTGATAAGACATGGTTCAGGTAAGTGTTTCAGTAGCTGGTAATGTATATTGTCATCACCCGCTGCAGTGTCATGAGCTTGCTCAAGAGCAGTATGTAGCTCATGTAATGAAAACACTTCATTAAAATCTTCACCGTTATTTGATTCGAAATTAAGTTTTGTCTTTTCCTGTTGTTTTTGATATTTCTGAAACTCAGGGACATAATTTGCTGATGATGAATTTTTGCAAGAGTTTCGCCAATTTTATTTGCAATTTTAGATTTGTCAGTAATTAAATTATCACCATGCTTAAGATGGTGAACAGCCGATTTTTAACCTTTGCCTTTTATTCTCTGAACCATATTAAATACCTTGGACATGGGCGTGCGTGAATTAATTTTGGAGACATAATTTCTCCAAGATTTCCGTTTGTTTTGTTTAAAGGTACGACGCGCCTTTGCATTTAGGATTTTAAATTTATTTAAGTTATGGACAGTCGGGTGATGTCGAAAATATTTCTCTGCCCTTTTCCTCGCTTTTCTAGCCTGTTTACAGTCTGCATTAAACCACGGGTTCCGTACATGTGGAGTTGTAGAGGATTTTGGTATACTCTCTGCAGCTATTGCATTTAAAACGTCAGAAAACGCCTGAATTTGATCAGCTACATCGCTGAAACATTCGGGTCTTAGTTTGAATGTGCATAAAGTTTGAAACAAGGACCAGTCTGCCTTATAAAAATTCCATCTTGTGTAAGAAGGAACATCAGATGGAGAATTTTCTGAGAGGATAGTTGGAAAGTGGTCACTTCCACAAAGGTCATTGAGGACTGACCAATCAAATTCATGAAGTAGATTAGAGTCTGCAAGAGACAAATCCAGAGAAAAGTAGGTGCCCATTGCAGGATGTAGATACGTGCTTGAGTCATCATTGCATATACACAGGTCATTATTTGATATAAAATCTTCCAGTACTTTACCTTTAGTGTTAGTATTTGTACCACCCCAGAGTGGTTATGGCCATTCAAATCACCCATTACAATGCACGGCTTCGGAAGTTGATCATAGAGAGATTGAAGATCAGACTGGTGGAGTGTTGAAGAAGGCGGAATATACAGAGAACATAATGTAAAGGCAACGTGAAGAGTAAATCTCACTGCACCAGCTTGGAGATTAGTTGTAAGCGTTACAGGGGCTATGAATAACGTCCTGTTTAACAAGGATTGAAGATCCTCCACCGGCTCTGTGAAAAATAATTATATGCATCGTACTGACGTAAATTAAAAGTATCTGTCTGTTTCAGATACGTTTCCTGCAGACAGAATGCTAGTGGTGCAAATCTTGGACTAAAAGCTGCAATTCATTCAAATTAGTCCTTAACCCTCTACAATTCCACTGTACTATAGTTTGTGAATGATTCAAGATTTAGTGCATTTATTGGTGATCTACCACGCCTTGATTTAGAAGGCGATGAACTCCCTGACCGATGATGGATAAGTTCGGATGTATCCATATCTTCGAGGGACCCAAACTTGTTAAAAAGCTGGATCTCATCTTTTGAACCTTTAGCGAGTCTATCGCCTTGGTTGATTCTATTTAATTTTTTGGTTTCCTTTCACAGTTTGTGTAACTTGAGTTCCATGTACAGTTTTTGAGTGACACGAATCTGATTTGGATTTTGAATGAACGTTTGTATGGGAGGACTTGCTTTTATCTAGTTGAGTCTTTGGACATGCGGAATCCTTCTGTGAAGAAGGCATAGATTGAGTCTGAGATGACGTCACTGTAGCTTGTAACACGTCTGCAGTCTGTGTAGCAGATTCTTCTCGTGTCAACAATTCTTGATTTTCGGATGGGTTCAGGAGAAGTAGATTTTATCCATGTCAGCTCTGTCAGACATTCAACTGAGACTGTGGTCGTGAGTGGTAAGAAGCATAAGAGTCATTTGTACAGATGGAACAAGTTTCTTAGTTTCAGCATAGCTGATGTTTTGAGAATGTTTTATTTTATTGACTTCCATTTCCCTCTTCCATACCGGGCAATCTTTTGATGAGGAGGAATGCTTACCTGAACAATTGACACATTTTTTAAAGTTGTTTGTACAGCCTTCTGTGACATGAGATTGCTCTCCACAATGAGCACAAGTTATAGGGTTTGAGGAAGAATTTATCCCATGACCAACTTTCTGGCATTTAAAACACCTCAATGGATTTGGAATATACAATTCAACTTGAAGATTGCAATACCCGGCTTTGATTGATTTTGGTGCCGTTGGAGAGACAAATTAGAACAAATAAGTGTTTGTTGGAAACACTTCTGAATTCTGACAACTCGTAAAACGTTTCACGTACGTAACACCTTGGTCTTTGAGTTCAAGCATGATGTCAAGCTTCGTCATGTCCTCCAAAAGATGATCTCGATCCCTGACTATGCCTTTACTTGAATTCAGTGTACGATGGATTGACACTGAAACAATCAGTTTATCTTGTTTTTTTGTCATGTATACCTCGTTAGGAGCCACATTAACTTGGTGCGCCTAGTGGCAGCAAGATGATCCCCGGGGAGTTGAGAATGGTAATATGACAGATTGACATCCAAGGAAAAATTTACCAGCGCTTTGAGCATGCATGCGGGATGGACTATAGCGCTATATAAATACCCATATAATAATAATATACACCTATGCGTTGTCATTTATGATTACTCTTTCATGCTAACACTATACAATTACACCCCATTCCTGATGGAATTTTAGATGAATTCCATGAAAGTTGCATTCCTAAATAGGTTGGGAAGCGCACGTACAATCCCCATGACGAGAACGCACATTTCTACGGTCAAAGCTGACACGCCCTAGCTAGTGTTCATCTAACGAGCATATAGCGTTTTATTTATGGATGTTTTTTGTACTCGCAAGAAATGTCGCAAGGCTAACTGTCGACAGAAACTTGACACGCCCTCCCCCTGCCACAGCAGTCCCCCTCGCCCCTCATCCCTCCCCCTGCCCCTCGCCACAGTATAGTCCCATACAACGCAAATGTGGGTCTCCAGATCGCGTCTCTGCTGGCACTGTCCTTGAATTCCCCCTATTGGATACACTGGGATAGTATGGAATTTGAAACAATCACAAACATATGTTGGCATAGTCTGTCGTACAGACCCTGAAGCAAATATATCCAAGAAAGCCCACGCAAGTCTAGAAAATGTGGCAAGTCTAGATTTCCTCAGCTTCGACCAGGGCTCCTTTTCATTATTATTATTATTTTTTTACTATGAACTATTTTCAGTAAAATATGTTCATTTCAGAGACTAGTTGTTAGTCTAATGTTGGCATTACAAGGCAGGATATAGTCCCTGAACCACATTATTTTCCCTACTGTCAAGCCTCTCTGCAGTGCCAAAGCCCTAAATAAAGCAAGTCTCTTCCTGGGGCTCCTTTCAATTTCAATGGGCTTGTTTGTTACTATCAAAATTATATATATTCAGAGACTATAAGCATTAGTCTAGGCAGGATACAATGACAATATGGATTGGATATTCAAATATGGAATGTGAATACCGGTAAGTTTGAAATACATTTGAAATTCTATTTAGTTGGGTTGTTTTGGTGATGGTCAAGACAAACTCACACCATTTTCATGTGGCAATGAACGCTGATTGCATTGAACAAGTGGGTTATAAAACCCTTGAACTGAACCCGTATAACTTCTTTTACACATATGTGTGCACATGTTAGATTAGACTAATGTTTAGTCTCTGAATTTATAATTTTGATAGTAACTTATTTAAATGGAAAAGGAGTCCCTGAAGACCTGAGGGAAATCTAGACTTCATTTAGAGCCTTAGCACTGCAGGGAGGGCTAGGCTGTAGGCAAAACAATATGGTTCAGGAACCGTGAGACAGGTTAATATGTTAGACCAATGATTTTTGAGTACAACTTGAGGAGGAATCATATTGCACCTTGGCTGAGTGAGACGAGGGAAGTGTGGAGGCTGTCAGTGTTATTCACCATGCCTCAACGGAGCACGCTTTGACATTTGAGATAACAGATTTTCTCCACAGGCGACAGAAAAGGTTATTGAGTATGGAAAATATAAACATTTTGTAAGAGGACAAAATGATAACCTCAACTGACTGTCAGAGGGGGTTTATATAGGAAGAATTGAAACCGGATGAAACTAGTTTGTGGTCAGTGGTCCAGTGAGATCGATAGTTGCTGAAGGCTGATTGGTCCAAATTAATGGCGTGATGTCATGGTGTGATGCTATGATGTGTCATCCGTTTCCCACGGGGCACGCGGTCATTGACCCCCAATCAGTCTGAGTCACACCGGAGTGAGTTCGATAGTTGCTCTATGCTCATTGGTCCAAAATAATGGCGTGATGTCATGATGTGATGCTAGGATGTCACGCCGGATCCGTTTTCCCACGGGGTGCGCGGTCATTGCCCCCTGTGAAATGAGGTCAGCCAGGTGTTCAATGACGTCACTTTCTGATATACCCCCCTGTCTACAACATACACTACTTCAATCCCCTTCGAAGGTATAGCCACTAACAATCTCAGTTGCTGATTCAAACTACCAATTATAAAAAATATATCAAACTACAAAACAAATCAATCAGAATTTATCAATTAAGTCTATTTCTTAAATAAACTCAATAATTAAATGACTCTTAACATTATTTAAGTGATCTTTAACCGTTTTTACACTGAAATATTTATCCCTTGTGATGGAAAAATCAACACAGTCAAGCAGGACATGCTTGACCGTGATTCTTTCATCACAAGGGATACAAAACGGAGGATCCTCGCCTTTCAATAAATATTCATGTGTATATGTTGTGTGGCCAATACGGCAACGTCGTATAATGGCTTCCTCAAACCAGGACTGACAACTCATGTAGGTATAACCAATATAGGGTTACTTGGGGTGTCCCACTTCTTCTGCAGACCTGTTAAGGTCCGGGCTAGAACTGATCTTTAGTAACCCATGCTTGTCGTAAGAGGCGACTAACGGGATGGGATGGTCAGGCTCACTCATTCACCTTGCACTTGACATCAGATTTTCACCAGTGAGATGTACGTCTTGACACATGCTCATTTACGGTGTTAATTATAAATATTATTACCAGTGAAGGCCCTGGTCACAATTGGCCTTCAGCAACCCATGCTTGTCGTAAGAGGCGAGTAACGGGATCGGGTGGTCATTCTCGCTGACTTGGTTGACACATGTCATCGTATCCCATTTGCGTAGATCGATGCTCATGATGTTGATCCCTGGATTGTCTGGTTTAGACTTGATTATTTACAGACCGCCGCCATATGGCTGGAATATTGCTGAGTGCGGCGTAAAACTCAACTCACTTCTTCTGCATCAGAGCACGTATGTAAGATCTAATCACAGCTTTATAATCTGAGTATGGGATAAGAAGTGGCGTCACAGATTTGTTGTGCGCTGCTTTCAGCATAAGCCATTGTGTTACCATTGATTCCGACATGACTGGGTAACCAACAAAGACGATGTCGTACGTATTGACCAGTTGCAAGATCATTATATAGTTCAATGATTTCAATTAAAAGTGGATGTTAAGAAGACAGATTTTGAATAACCTGAAGGCAAGAAAGGGAGTCTGAAAAGGTTATACAAGTTTATTGTTTATATGTAGGGTGTCTATTGATATAATCAACAGCTGTTAGTATTGCATTTGCTTCTGCTGTGAAAATAGAACTGTTGTCCGGTAATCTAGAAGATATTGTTCTGGATCCAAGGACAGTGGCACAAGCAACTGAGCCACCACCCTTGGACCCATCTGTAAATAAAGATTTGTATGTATTATAATTGTTTCTTAATTGATTAGATTCCTGTGTGTATTGTAATACATTGGTTTCAGACTGTTTTAATGTGGTCAAGGTAAGGTCGACTTGAGGAGGAGAAGAGAGAAGACGGGAAGGAGATATATTTTCCAGTCACTGAATGTATTCAACTATAACTTCTCAGCGCGGCCATGTCATAATGCCATGGCCAACCAACCATGCAGAGTTTCAACCTATGTAATGTAGAGCATCACTATCTGATTGTATTTTGCTGGCTATTATGGCGGTCCTATTCATAGCGGTTCATCATCACAACACAAGCATTACCCTGTGATGAAAAGGCTGAGAAATAGTCCCAAGCGTCAGTATGCATAAGGCTTTTAGAGGGTTGTCTATAAGATGTGCAGGTGTGTTTAGGGAACGTCGTTGATTCAAAGCTTCAGCACCCAGTTCTCACAGATGCTGCTGAACAATTCGAATGTTTACAACGGATAGAGAGTATGCGCACATACAAACCAGGATTGGAAGTTTGAGGTAAATGATTTGATAATATTATATGACTTGCACATGTGATTATTGATAACGTTAGCGAAATTCACCTAATGTCGCCTGGAGACGCACAGAAAATAGATGATACGTGTACATATTACACAGTTTTATGCACATAGGCACTTTCTCTGTATATTGGACATTGGCCTTCTTACAAGATTAGACTTTGATGTTGAGTAAATCAGACTGTAAATGCCGCCAGTTGGTAAGCTGATATAGGGCATAAAGTGTTCATTATTTTATTCAGATATGATCCACTGAGGGACAACTGGGAATAGCTAACTTGTTGTGTATTTGTATTCATTGCTGTGTACTGTCTATCTCAGGCCATCAGCGATCACCCTGGAGCTGATAGCATTGTTACGACAAGATGGTCAAAAATCTTTTCTTATTCCTTTGTGAACACGTATGTGACGAAACACATGGTTACACCATGACGAACAGTCTGTGAAAATGAATGAAAGCTGCGTTCGTCTTTTGAAACTGCGAGACATGCGTCAAAACACCTCAGTGTTTAACACACTGACATCCTGGCAAATGGTACAAAACAATATCGTGATAATGTACAGCAAGCTCGTGTCAGTGTACCACCAGGGAGGTTTCAAATGGTTGCTCCTTTCGGTAGTTAGGTATCGACAGTTTATATTTAGTCTCCTGTCCGCGGTGATTGTTTCATACAACCTTATGAATGGTTGAACCATTGAGGGCATTGCCTGTTTCAAGTAGCTGTCGTAAGAAGCATGGTGTCATAGTCATGTTAACTTCAGAATCGGAGTGAGTTAGTGAGTTTGGTTTTACGCTGCTTTTAGCAATATTCCAGCAATATCACGGTGGGGGACACCAGAAATGAGCTTCACACAATGTACCCATGTGGGGATTCGAACCCGGGTCTTCGGCGTGACGAGCCAACGCTTTAACTATTAGGCTACCCCACCGCCCCACTTCAGAATCTGAACAGTGAAAAGAAAACTGTGATAGTAGTTCCATCACTTAACATTGGAACCCAACCATTATATTAAAAGAGGTTAACAGTAAATGAATTTACGATAGTGAACAGTGTTGGTATCATGTACCCAAATGTTTGTTATGTGAACAGAATAACATGGCGGCCATGGTGTTGCGTGCAGCTACCTGAATGTATGCCACTGTACCACCATAGTCACTCATAACATCAAACAGTTTTACTAGACTCATATAGAATACAGCAGTTGCGAAAAAGAAATAAGAACTTAAACTTAAGATTAACATATCCACAGAATCGACTCCATTTGGGAGTTAGACAATCTTCATAATTGAATAAGCCATCCAAATTAGGAAGAATTGTACCCATGGTACACAATTGTAATTGATATTATGTGCAGATGATATTATCCTATTTTCCTCAAGTGTAAAGGGTACAGTGAGGAGTCAACGAACTAGAAAAGTATTCTAATTCTGAAAGGTTTCTTTGTCAACTGCAGATGCACATATCGTTCCTTTGTGTGGATATTGATGGATACATTCCTCGAACAATAAGACCTATATACAATATATGTCAGATAAGACACTATGTACAACAAGTGACGGACGTGACTCTATATACAACATGGTATGTCGGATGTTGCTCTATATACAACATGATATGTTGGGTGTGGGTCTATGTACAACAGGGGCGGTGGGGTAGCCTAGCTAATGGTTAAAGCGTTGGCTCGTCACGCCGAAGACCCGGGTTCGAATCCCCACATGGGCACAATGTGTGAAGCCCATTTCTGGTGTCCCACGCCGTGATGTTGCTGGAATATTGCTAAAAGCGACGTAAAACCAAACTCACTCAGTCAGTCAGTCAGTCAGTCATGTACAACATGGTATGTTGGATGTGGCGCTATATACGACATAGTATGTCTGAGGTGTATGCAATATACAACATGATATGTTGGTTGTGGTGCATTATACAATATGATAGATCAGATGTGATGCAATAGACAATGAGATACAAGGGATGTGATGCAATATACAGCATGACGAGTCAACGAACTAGAAAAGTATTCTAATTCTGAAAGGTTTCTTTGTCAACTGCAGATGTACATATCGTTTCTTTGTGTGGATATTGATGGATACATTCTCGAACAAGGTCTGATATCATTGCTATAACTTTAGTCGCTTTCAAATTTCATAGTTTTATGTTTGTTGTGGCATTCAACAAAATCGTTCCACATCATTTTATCGTCATCAAGTTCTTCGAGACAAACAACATGCAATTTGTCGCACTTAGGGCGTGTATGTGAGTGCGTGCGTGCGTGCGTGAGAAATATGATTCACTTAGGCAATCTATAAAATGTCTAGGATTTCATAAATTCACCAAAAACAGATCGTGTACTTTCATGAAGTTAACACGTCACAATTTGATTCTGGATACCCAAAATTCCAGAAACTCTCCGCACTGTGGCCACTTTCTTTCAAAGGATTTCGCAAAATCCACCTGCAGTTGTCAGGCTTAGGACTATAAACAGCTTGTCAGAAGAATATATTCTTCCTGATGTTAACCTTGTTCACATTAGAGGGAACATGTCGAAGAATCACTCGTGTGGTTTTTGTGTTTATATATGTGCTACGGCACGCTATACATCTAGAAACACGTTAAGCACCCACGGTAAGCTGTATGTTTCGGCTGGTGTGCACGCACAGTACGTTGGTAAAGCTGCATGTTTTGTTCTGTAAGATCACGTCATGACTACAAAAACCACAAAAAGGATAGTTTCCTTCAACGTTTTAATAATGGATAAGGCAGTACAATAAGCATCTGTTTAGGCTGAAAATGATACCTGTTACACGAATGGTGCTTGAGAGACGACCAGGCAACATGGCGTGTATGTGATGAGACAAAAACGTATATTTGTAACCTAGGACTGATGTACAATCAACATTTAGTGTTCCCTCCTGCACCTGGTGCTTGGATAACTGCCTGTACCCTACGTCGGATAGCCCCCATCAGTCGGCGTACTGTGGCAGAGGAACTGTCGCCATTCTTTGTGAAAAGCTGCTTCCAACTCACGCAGATTTTGAAATGGCGCTATTAACCATATTTCCCAGTTTTCTTAAAAATGTTGATGTTATATCACGCCTAATAAATTTTTTAACATGGGATATATTTCGCTATGTAGATATAGAACATGAGTTTAAAAGATAATGTGTCGGTAACGCCAAATGGCTACATAGCCACATTTGTAATGTTTAAATGTCTTTTTGGATATACTTGTCAATTTTCCATTTCCGTTGCTTTTTTCATACTCTTGTTGAACTCTAGTGGATGGGAAAGATTTGTCCCACTTATTCATTAGTTAATACCTACCATCTGTGATACTTTGGTAGTTTTACTGTCCATCCTCGACAGATTTTCAAAATGTATTCATCTCTATTTTTAAATTGTTCGTCATGATATGGCTGAAATATTGCCGATACATACTAACTCGCTCACTCACTCACTCATTCAATGACAAGTCATTGACCAGAAACGACATTCACCCGTAAATGCTGTCCAAGTCAAAAGGGGGAATGGCATGGGACAACATGCTTATGAGTGAGTGTGTTTGTTTGTTGCACACACACACACACACACACACACACACACACACACACACACACACACACACACACACACACACACACACACACACACACACACACACACACACACACACACACACACACACACACACACACACACACACACACACACACACACACACACACACTGTATTACTATTGTATTATTGATTACACAAATAATGGCAGAACACTTATATTAGATATTTAGATCAAATATATATATTTAGCGCAGAGTTTTAAACATTCATGTATAAATGCATTGTGAGTCTTAACTTTTGCAGGGTAGTAAATTCAAGATCTTAATATTCAAATATATTTTACAATGCATAGTGTCCTCGTCAGGATAAAAGTCAACAGATATTTTTGATATCCGTTGGGGTCATATGCGGGTATCGATGCAAATTAGAGAGATCAAATGCCTCAACTTCTTTTCAAAATCATTATGAAGTCACTCTATTGAATATTTGAAACGCCAAGCAAAGTGTATCAAAATTATTAAACATGGTAAAACATAGCATCTATTAACATTTAAAACATTCGTAATATCTCCAAATGGGCTCCTGCTTCTATAATCTATCATTCACCTGTGTTTCTCTGAAATGCATTAATGTGCACATTTCAGGGAATTTTCTATCAGCTACATAATGTTGCAGGCCATTTAGTGGTAATAGAAAAGAAGAATGACATGGTACGATAAAGATGTTATCGCACAAGTGTATTTTGGGATAGTAAATAGTATTTATTCCTAATGCTAGGTATTTACCATCCCAAACCTGATTCGTGTGATAATCTCTATTTCCATTTCACTTTTATTTTTACATACCTAAGCCAGTAGTTTCAAGATCAAAGAATATCTCTGTGGTGTTGTTAAGCTGAAGAGGCCCCTTGACAGGTACAGGAAGTGGTGGAGGAATACTAACAAGGTCATCGGTGTCAGTGTCCTCAGACATGTCAACCATGGCAGAGTATGTCATACCTTCTCTGACTTCTTGAACTGTTAGCTTCTGACTTCTGAAACAGATTTATGAAAAACTATTATGTTGGTCAATAGTCCAATGAGTATGATGGTTACATATCTGTAGACTACTTCGTTCTTCATTACGGAATATAGGGCCTCAGAGCATTACATCATTAACAATGTCTTTCAAGACTGACCAAGTTCTTGTATCCTTCTCTATCATGGTAGAATATGATATATTTAATTTTCTACTAGAGGTCAAAGTTAAAAGCTGACATACCTCATAACCTTGACATGTAATCTACGCTGTTTAGCTTTAATTGTTGATGCAATAGCCTTTCGTTTGCGATGCTGAAGATCTTTCAGTGTGAAATGCTGTCTGGTATAGGTCCCAGGTGACAGTCCAAGAGTACTGTTAACCTGTAGAGGTGGATTATCAATTATGAGTAAATGGTCATGAATTTTTCTTTATAACTTTAAGGCACTTAGAGTGTTACACATAAAACCATTGATTAACATAAGAATTCTTTTAAGCCACTAAAGAATAAGAATGATTTTTTAATATTTATTTTGCATATCTGAGACCAGGATAAAATAGCATAAAACAGAACAAAGTAATTTAAGAGGGAACTCATCATCCCTGTAACCATTAAAGAATTAACAGTATATTGTCAACAATCATGGGCCATAACTTTTCAATTCAAACTTAAATCACCTTTACTTTATCTTTAATCTTTAGCCACATTCCCCTTCTTAAGGACTTCAAATAAACTGAACTGGAACTATAGAACAAGACACATTTCAAATTCAACTTCTAAATGATTTTAACAAAACTGAACTGGAACTGTAGAACAGAATACATTTCTAATTCAACTTCTATATGATTTCATATCAACTGAAATGGAACCATAGAACAGAATACATATTTCTTACAGCTATAATGTAGTTGTGGCCCACATTCTTTTGTGCAACGGAAGCAGCGACCCTGAAGTGAAGACTTGAGGAGCCAGAATAATGTCTAGATTTTGGTGCCTTGCTAGACACATTCTTGTTAAAACTTTCATTGGATTGTGTGCTTCCAAGACTGTGTATAGCATAGTTGTCAAGCAAAGCTTTTAGGTCCACTTGTAAAGTTAAATCTGACAGAGCTTTACCATAAGGAAGAGACCTGAAGCTTGAACTTGACGACTTCATAAATCTGCACCAAGTGTCATCACACTTACTGTGATCACCAAATGGGTGACATGATAGTGCAGTTAATCCTCTGCTTATTCCATCTTGGTTTCCTTTGTTTTGGCTGATCATGTAGTTGAAACATTTTTGTAGATACCTGATTACTTTGGTGCTCAGTGTCTTGTGGTTTTTCTGCAGCTGATACAGTTTATTACCTAAGCCTTTCCTCACATGATTTTTGTCAGACTGTTTAACAATGTCCTTGTCTACATTTGCCCTTAATCTGGCTATAGCATCATCATCTCCTATGATTGAGTTCACATGTACATCCTCTTCCTTAGCTTTAACTACCATCTCAGATACCATGTCAGGTTCCATACCTTTACTGGAACCGTCCCAGTTCTTTCTGCAGTCATGCTCTTCAGGAGTCCTTTTAGCTTTATTTGCTTGATGACAGATTCGGCAACTCTTTTAGCGGATCGAATAGCCAAGAACTTTGCCAGTTTTGTTCCCGATCATTGAGCAGTGTCCTGAAACATATAAATGTCTGTTTATTTATTTCAATTTTCTGCTTGAATATGATATATTTATTTTAACAAGTTTAGCTCTAGTGTCTTGATATTATCTGACCAAAACACAAACCCATCAATAACACTGTTACATGTCTTGTATCAGTCAACATACTGGTATGAAGGATAAAGTAAAACAAGGAAATAGAACTAATATAACTGAGAGTTTAATAAATCACAAACATACAAAATAATGTGAGAATGGTTACTTTAATCATGCTGTGAACATCTGTACTATTGAAATCTAACTAATTGAAAACACATAAACACAAAACCCAGATCTCAAAACCTTTTTCATCTGAAATGATGCCAGAGAAGGTACCACTTTTCACTTTCAAGAAAAAATATTGATACATTTACATCATTACACAGAGAGATATACCTAATAGTCTTGTATTGTGCATAAGTATAAACAAGCAACTACAATTAGAATGAATTACCAGACAGGCTGTCATAGCTTTTTTCCACTGCCCCGCTTCTGCCATCCTGCATCAACACTCACACAGATTCTTCGGCTGCCGGGAGAACTGAAGAAGAGGGAAAAAACCATGATGTCGCAATTTCATTTTAAAATTGAATGGTTCCCAATTATTACTTACTTCTGTGAAATAGCTGTGCACTTTCAACCAACCAGTCTCATACTTTGAAATTCACACACTCAATAATTACTTGCACATTGCAAATCTCTATATATTTAATTTTTTTGTATAATGTACCAAGATCAACAATCTAGCACGCATTTACTGCACACACTTTGTAGAGGAAATACTCTGTATGGTACTTACAACATACTAAGTTTTTAAATAAAATGTTAATCATAAATGTGAAATATAGTTGCAGGCAACGATGAGGTCTCCTTGGCTTTACTTTCTATCTATTGTATCTGAGGGCTAGATATCATCGTCCAAAACGGAGCCAGAACACGTGTTTTGACAGGCGAGCGGATCTTCCAAATACAGCCGGGGTCACGGGGGTCATGTACCTTTTAAGTAGTTCCGGAGACGAAAGCGTTCCCTCTTTAAAAGGCTGTATCTTAGTTGTTCTTGGGTGTACGTTCAAAACCATTAGTGTTCTGGAATCACCAGGACATTGCACATTTTGGGAGCAAACTACTCAGAAAAGTGCTGAAAAACATGGCCAAAAACTGAAAACAAAAATAACTGCCAAACGGTACGTTTTAGCGACTTGACCCGTCCAAGCAAAATTGTTGGGAATTTGATTGTGCATCTGTACAAGAAATTTGGAAGTGTTGGAACAATTAGTTCATAAGATATTTGCTGTCAAACGTTGAATTTTTTTAATTAATTTTGATTTATCTCCCCTTTGCTATTGGGCCAAGAGCCTAGAGATTTTCAAGTGGAAAATATACACATCGGTGCGCATCTGTGTGATTTTTTGTAAGCGATTCGGAGCATTGGTTTAGGAGTTATGTTTGGTACAAAAATTGGCGGATTAATAAATAATAATAATAATAATCGGAACGATTACAATAGGTCTCCTGCCTAGAGGCAAGGAGCCCTAATAATACTCACCATTTCCATGTGACATCTAGATAAGGTCTTAGGTGCAGAGTGTCCTATCTCTATGTCACGTGACAAAATCGAGCCTTTCAATTAGTTAGTGACATAAAACACTCTAGAACTGAATAGCTGTTTTATTTAAACCATGGTTTAACAATGAATGTAAACAGGCCAGAAAGTGAAGGAAGAAATCTGAAACATATTTTCGACCACATCCTATAGTTCACAAGTTAGATAAAGTTAACATTTTAAATGCCAAGGTTCGACGTGCGTTCAAACAAAATAAGCGTCAGTCTTGGAGAAACTATGTTTCCAAGATACATTTCCAGACACCGATTTCAAAGGTGTGGAGCATGGTTCAAAGAATAAATGACAAAGGTTCCAAATCTGCTGTTCACCATCCGAATGATGATGAGAACATGACTGGTAAAGCTGACATTGCGAATAAACATGGTGAAACCCCCGCCAAGCATTCGTCACCATCCAGTTATGTCCCTGAGTTTCAGAAATACCACAAACAACAGGAGAAGAAAAGAATAATTTCAACTCGCACAATGGTGCGGACTGTAACGAATCTTTTTTCGTTACACGAGCTACATACCACCCTTGAGCAACCTCAAGGTACAGCAACAAGAGCTGATAACATACATTATCAGCTCTTGAAGCATTTACCCGAATCATGTTTGGAAACACTTCTAAATATTTTTGATACAATATGGACTTCAGGGAATTCCCCAACTTCGTATCGTATTGCCATTGGAATCCCTATTCCAAAACCTGGCCGGCATCATACTGACCAGTCTAATTACCAATCTCTTTAACGAGTTGTGTCTGTAAAACCATGAAACGAGTGGTTAACAATAGATTATAGGTATCTTGAAACAAATAACCTTATAACAAATATTCCATGTGGTTTCAGGAAAATCGTACGATTGATCATTTGGTACGTTTAGAATCCTACCAGGTGATAGTTTTATTTTCACAGCAGAAGCAAATGCCATATTAACAGCGCTTAAATATATTAAACATCATCCTAAATATAAACTATAAATAATATTTTCAGACTCTCTTTCTTGCCTTCAGGCTATAAATAATCTCTCTTGCAAACATCCACATTTAATCAGTTTAATTGAGTTATATACTGAGCTGTGACACAAATCTGTGACACAAATCTGTGACACCACTTCTCATTCCTTACTCTGATTACAAAGCTATCATTCGATCGTACCATTCGTGATCTCATGCAGAAGAAGTGGGATACTGTTTTTAAGTAGAAACGTAGTACCATTCTTTGATCTCGAGAAAGCATACGATACCACCTGGAAGCATGGCATTTTGAAGGATTTTCTTGACTTCGGTTTGAGGGGTCGTTCACCTCTTTTTATCTCACAGTTTTTAACAGACAGTCAATTTCAAATCCGAGTAGGTTCAACCCTGTCTGACCATTACACTCAGGATCAGGGAGTCCCACTAGACAGTATTTTGTCTGTCACCTTATTTAGTATCAAGATCAACAGTTTATCCAAGGTTTTAAATGATTCAATCGGTGGATCACTTTTTTGTGGATGATTTTAATATTTCTTGACGTGGTAAATATATGAATAATATTGAACGGCAATTGAAATTATGTTTAAACAAATAAATAAATGGTGTCTTGAAAACGGTTTTAAATTTTCTAAGTGAAAAACTAATTGCATACCCTTCTGTAGAAACTATATTTAAATTTGTGGCTCTGAAATTGCTAATAGCTGAAGGGATGGTTTAAATATATTTATTATGAAATTATAACTTGTTTTTAGTCAAGATATGGCTGAAATATCAAAATCTTAACTCACTCACCCTTTTTGAAAGGTAAAGTTCGTTTCCGGAGCATAATTCGGAAAATATTTGACCAAATTTGCTATACTGCCCCTCCATATCATGTAGATCTCTATGTGCCTTTTGGGGGTTTTAACTTACAATTTTATTTTATTTTTTCTGTTTCAATGGCAACAAATTTGGACTTGGCCTTTTTGAAAGGTAGGGTTTGTGTTCGGACCATAACTCTAAAACCACTTCACCCATCTTCACCAAATGTTGTATACTTAAGACTTAAACAAACATAATTACATACTATCAATAATTCGTATTTCCATACTTAGAGATTTTGAAATTGAAGGAATCAAATGAGTTGTTTGAGGTCCCAAACTGTGAATTTTTGGGAAGGGGGAGACATCTGTTTTTACGAATAAAATCACTTTCTAGTTAACGTTCAGATACACTCATGTTTGTTATTGTATAAGAGAAACCTGGATATCACCACTTTAACGTGAATAAAACGTTAGTAATGCCGAACAAAGTTTTATAGTATGTAATTCAAGAACATTTTAGAAAGTATATGAATATAGTTGTGTTGTAGTCACTCCGCTGCTGCTAGCTGGGGTCACACAGGTGATTGCAGGGACCACACGTGCAGTAGAGGTCTCAAGTCGGATGGACTGAGATGACGGTGGTGGTCAATTGGATGAACTGAGTGGTCAAAGGGGGAAATGATGGACTGTCGCTTTACTGAAGTGCTATGCTATCACGACGATTATTGCACTGGGCTGGTGAATTGGAGACCGCTGCAGACAGTGAACTGAAATTGCGTCTTAATGATTAACTAAAATTGTGTTAGTTATATAAGTTATTAAAAAGGAAGCATCAAAATATATTTGTCATGAAATAGGTGTGTGTGTGTGTGTGCGAGTGCGGTGCGATTGTTGTGACAAATATGAGGGTATATACATAGAGGGGTTTAAATAAATTGTTCTTGTAATCCTTGTTCTGTTGTTCTGGTTTGTGACAGGAACATTCAATGCCCAGCACCAGCTCACGAACGGCATTTACAGTTAGCGTTCAAACGAATGGCATTTACGGTTAGCGTTTTACCCTGATATATATCCACACATAAATTGTATTTTCTTTGCGTCTCTATTTCGTTTACTTTATGAAAAATCACATTTAAATTACTAATACAGTCAGCAAGCGTTTACAAAACATGTAATATCAGTGTCATTCTCCCCAATCTTTCAATCACAATTTATAAGTCTATTTTTCTCATATATGCAGTGACAATGTAAAAAGTGCAATCTATCTATGCGTGGTAAACATTCAGGTGTTTTCAGCATCCCCTCTGAGATCTTAGAGGATATGTGGGTGTTTCGTAAACATACCTACACAATGAATATCTTGTTTTTAAACCCTTTATAGCAGTCTTGGCCTACATGTCATTTTGTAATTTAAAATGTGAGCGAGTTGTAACTCGTAAACATCAGACGTTAGAGACATACAATTTGGGTAGTGTTTGTGTCGCTTTTCTTGTTGCTTGCTCATGAAGCTGAACCGTAATGAAAAGGATCGCCACAATAGTCCCTGTTAGGATATGCAGTCCTATTATTCTTTAACATTCCGCAGTTAACGGATCCAAATGGTTTACAACACGTGTGTTGTAAGTGTGTGTGTGTGTGTGTGTGTGTGTGTGTGTGTGTGTGTGTGTGTGTGTGTGTGTGTGTGTGTTTAGCAGAATATCCGCCATTCTCTTTTTTAATCACACATAGGTGTGACCTTTGTGTGACCTAATCGATTGTTGAATACCACCCTCCTTCGGGAGTCCCCTTTCCGGCCCAGGTGTGTATGGCCTTCAGGTTCACCTTAGTGGTCTGTGATTAATTTTCAATTATTTTATGAGTTTGCCGACTCGAGTGTTCACACAACAAAATCTCTTTTCAACGTAGATTTAATATCACACTAGGAGGGGGAATTTAGCTGCTATTTATAAGGTCAAAAGTTAGATCAGAGCGCATTTTGTTAAATCAAATCACTAGTCAGTTTAAAATACGCTGTCATTTGGTACACAAGGTACAACTCCGAAGTTCTGAGTATGTATTTTACATATCTGTCAACAATAAACGGCTGTAGCTGTTAAAATTCATGCGCCATGTGGGCCCGTATATGATTATTGCGTGAATGGGGAGCTGTCTATGCACTAGCTAAGATACATAGCGTTCACCGACATGAACGCTAGGTGTCTGCACAGGACGTCGACCTTTGGGTGACATGTCACGGTTCAGGTAAGAAAAAAGGTCGACGTCCTGTCCATTTGACATTATTCCAATCAACAAGGGATTAAAAAAGACAGAGATAATCCAGTGTTTACACAAGGTGATAATCCGGATTATGCGGTTGAAAGCACAGACAACAGGAGAAAAGTATTATATTTCGTCCATTTTATTTCTGATTCGAAATCATCCCACATGAAGCAGGTGAGATGCAGCATCTCTGGTGTTGATGAGGCCATTCCTAAGATCATGTGTTAGGACGTCCAGGCGACGTTCCAAATCCCTGCACTTCTTTTTCTTCAAGGGACGTTTTTGTCCACCGCCGAACTGCAACAGGCGGACTTCAGTGTGAGTCTGCTCCTTTGCAAGAAACTTGATCATTTCAAAGATATTGGGGTGCGCCTTCCCCACCAATCTCTTGAGACGAGAGTACCACCCTTCTAAATGGTTGTTGGTGCGGGTTTCCTTCACCTGTGAACAAATATCAAATGTAAATTATGCAAAACATGGTTCAGATCAGATATATTTATTTTACATTTATATTTTCCTTTGTAACATATTGATATTAGGCATTGAGAAAATGCTTACCTTCATGTCTACTTCGACATTGGGATGACTATGGACACCTTTCACCTTCGTCACTATGTTATTGACGGTTGACGCAGTTGAGTTACAGTTCTTTTCTGTGCACTTCCAAGATATCCAATCTCTCTTCCTCTTATTCACACGGTACATAAAGCCACCAACACACAGGTATCTGGCACCACGAGATGTAGAAAGAAATCGCTGATTCAACTGAGCATTTGCCATTTCGAAACTGAATGTAAACTACCTCACGTTCTTTCCTTATATATATCCAAATTGAATGAAATGTGTTCATCATTGTAAAAATCACTCTCATATGATAACATTTATGACATTGATGACATTTTGTGTGAACTACGTGGGTGAACTATGTTCACGCCTTTTGCACGCCAAAGTTATCGACAATCTTAAAACAACACCCACTGGTGGATTAGCGTGACTCTTACAACACTTTCGACATCAAAGTTAGCCGCAGGTCGACTTCGTGTCCATAGCGAAATTTCAAAAGGTCGACTTCGCGTCCATAAACCGAACGCTATGCAGCACCTCCATAGGCCGCAATGGTGGAACGGCAAATATTCAGGAGTAGTACAGAGACACCCATGGAACTGTGAAGGTGACAGCAATAATCTTATATTATATGAAGCATTGAAAACTCACCAGCAATTCCTTTGAAAACAGCTGTTGAAAAAGCAGGGGTGGTCAGTCAGTCTAGATTGGAAACGAAAATCTCCATACAATCGTTTTAATTGCCTAAAATGTATGAAAATGTGTTGTCAACAAGCAACGTGGTAAGGAACACGTGTGTTACTATTTTTGGGAGGGATGTCCCCTTCGCGTCACATGTCACGTGATTCAAAATGGCCCCGCTCATATGTGAGCGATCGACTGAGATGTTTGATGGCTTGTAAATATATATTTGTGGATATTTTGATAACGAAAATCGGGCGCACGTGTACGTATATGTACAAAGAAGTAATTCATATAAGTTTTTCGTGCGCAAAAATCGTAACGAGTGCGCGAAAGTGCGACAAAGGATTTCCACCATTGCGGCCTATGGAGGTGCTGCATAGCGTTAACCTGCTCGCTGAGCCGGGCCGTAACTGAAGAGACATGTGACAGCTGTGATTGGATGAAATAGTGTAAGGTGTTATGTTTGTTAAAAACACCTTCATCCAGCCATTAAAACTCACCACCATGTTAAGTATTTAATGCTGTCATTTGTATCACTTATGCTTATGCGTGTACAGATATATTCAAGTAGGTGACAGTTGGTGCGGACCTGGCAGGGTTGATGTGTTCAGCTTCCTGTGTGTGGCTTCCTGTGCTCTCAAAGTTAGCCGGTTCAAGTTGACCAGTAAAGGTCAGACTGTAATCATGTGTACATGGAATGGCTGTTGATAATGTTGAATGTATAGTCACAAATGATCAGCTTCCGTTATGTAGGGAGAGACGTGTCTGACCGGAATTAAAGACAGGAAATAGTAAGCAGTTGAGGACTGATGGTCACTGAATATCTCAAGTAGGGTGTCAAGTGGTTGTACAGTGATGAAATGATTTAGCATTTGTCATATATATTACTGAATAAGAAAAAAAACCTACATGTGTTCTCGTGTTTACTCAACATTTTAAAGCTGAACTTTACTTTCGAACTGCAAACATAAAAAACACCATCTTATGTCCATGAATACTATATATGCCACTTATTTGACATCATGTGACACATAGGTTACTCACATGCCGTTAGCCGCTCTTATTCCACAGACAGTACAATGGAATACTGGTGTAAGCTTCTTGTGACTGTATTCTGTGGGGTATGAAGAGGTTAGGACCTCCTGGTGTTAAGAATTGTATTGTAGGTTAAATGTATTCAGTGACATAGGGAGGATTATTTATCAGTTGTAAAACAAAGATTTGTACAACGAACAGTTGTCTAATGTCAATCCTTCAGCAATGAAACTTAAGTGAGTGAGTGAGTTTAGTTTAATCTTGCACTCAGTAATATCCCAGCTATATGGTCTGTAAATAGTATGGACCAGAAAGTCCAGTGATCAACAGCATGAGCATCGATCTACGCAATTGGGAAACGATGACATGTGTCAACCAAGTCAGCGAGCCTGACCACCCGATCCCGTTAGTCACCTCTTACGGCAAGCATGAGTTACTAAAGATCAATCCTAACCCGGACCTTCACGGTTTCTCACCATACACAAGCTATGAACATTAGGTGCTCTTAACGTATAGTTTGGCGTGCCTTTCACGCTACATATCACGTATGGATTTATTCAGCATTAGACTTGCACTATGTCAAGAATTCAGATAACAATTGAAGCTATACTTCTCACACTTTGCTAAGGATCAAATTCCCAAATTTACTTAAACATAGATATATAATTTGAAATTGTATCCCTTTAAACTAGATAAATAATGATATGGTAACCTCTCTTTAGCCAAACAGCCACTTTAATCTAACCTTATGCACTTGATACATGAGTAACCATAAAAATGGTTTTCATGGCGCCAATCAACCATTATGCAAATCATGGAAGGAGTCATTGACAAGTACACAACACCTGTCAATAGCAAGTATGTGATCCACAAAATGCAATGACATACTGAAACCTAGGATCCATGCTTACAATAAGCTTAGATATATAAAACTAAATTAGAACCCATATCACAGTTTTCTGTTGAATCAATGACTTGATCCTTAGGTGTGAATAGTATGAATTTAAATTTGTTAGATGGACCTCACCATGTAACAAACGTTTTACTTTCTATAATAGAAACAATGATGTTTTTTATATCACTATTAAAGTTAAATACCATTCGTTTCCCGTGTAGGGTTGGGTATTTTTTAGGGGAAGACTTCTCTTGTTGACAGTCTCTACGTCGAGACCATCTTAACAAACTGTTAAAAATCTTTCAAGAATGGCATTAATTGTGTTTTGGTGTGGACTTACAAATCGAAAGAATCACAAGGTAAGTTGATATTGAGTTGGGCTTTACGTCACATCGGCATTATTCCAGGGGATGGCCTAAAAGTCGGGCCAAGAAAAGTCGGGCCGGGCCACCGGGTAATACTAAAAATGGATTGCAGAATATTAAAACGAAACCTGCACATTTGGGTCGATACTCTTCCTGCCTTCACAAATGCATAGTTTGATTGAAAATGTATAGTTAATGGAGACTTAACACTTTTGATTGAGACTATATTGTGAATGGAGAGAGAAAAGGGCTTCACTTTAACGGAGCAGTTATCTTTATATGTGGCATTTTGTAACATCACACATTGATATTTAGGTTGATATAATACCAATCTATGGATTTAAACACATTTCAAGATACATCTGTGAGGTATAAGGTGCGTTTGAGAGCCCGGGCAAAGCTGGACCGAAAGCTTGTGGTACAGTGTCTTTGTTGAGAATGTATAGAAAATAGGGTTTCACTTTGAGCAAGGTGTTTGCTTCAAATACTGCGCTTTGAGACTCTGTGAAGTGCTACGTAGGTAGATATAATACTAATCTATGGATATAAACACATTTCAAGATACATGTGTGAGGTTTAAGGTGTTTTTGAGAGCCCGGGCCAAGTCGGGCTAAACAGAGACTAAACACTTTTGATTGAGGCTGTGTTGATAATGGAGAGAGAAAAGGGCTTCACTTTAACGAACCAGTTATCTTTACATGTTGCATTTGATAACATTACAAAGTGATATTTAGGTAGATATAATACCAGTCTATGGATATAAACACATTTCAAGATACATGTGTGAGGTTTAAGGTGTTTTTGACAGCCCGGGCCAAGTCGGGCTGAACAGAGACTAAACACTTTTGATTGAGACTATATTGTGAATGGAGAGAGAAAAGGGCTAACTTTAACGAACCAGTTATCTTTACATGTGTCATTTTGTAACATCACACATTGATATTTAGGTAGATATATTGCTAATCTATGGATTCAAACACAAACCAGAATACATGTGTGGGGTTTAAGTTGTTTTTGACAGCCCGGGCCAAGGCGTACCGAACGCTTGTGATACTGTTTGTTGAGAATATGTAGAAAAGATAGCTTCACTTTCAGCAACGTTTTTGCTTCAAATACTACGCTTTGAGACTCTGTGAAGTGATATTTAGGTAGATATAACACTAATCTATGGATATAAACACATTTCAAGATACATGTGTGAAGTTTAAGGTGTTTTTGAGAGCCCGGGCCAAGTCGGGCTGAACAGAGACTAAACACTTTTGATTGAGGCTATGTTGAGAATGGAGAGAGAAAAGGGCTTCACTTTAACGAACCAGTTATCTTTACATGTTGCATTTTGTAACATCACACATTGATATTTAGGTAGATATAATACTAATCTATGGATTTAAACACATTTCAAGATACATCTGTGAGGTATAAGGTGCGTTTGAGAGCCCGGGCCAAGCCGGACCGAAAGCTTGTGATACTGTGTCTTTGTTGAGAATGTATAGAAAATAGGGCTTCACTTTGAGCAAGGTGTTTGCTTCAAATACTACGCTTTGAGACTCCGTGAAGAGCTATGTAGGTAGATATAACCCTAATCTGTGGATTTAAACACACATCAGGATACATGTGTGAGGTTTAAGTTGTTTTTGACAGCACGGGCCAAGCCGGGCTGAACAGAGACTAAACACTTTTGATTGAGGCTATGTTGTGTTTGGGGAGAGACAAGGGCTTCACTTTAACGGAGCAGTTTTCTTTATATGTTTCATTTTATAACATTACGAAGCGACATTCAGGTAGATATAATACCAGTCTATGGATTTAAACACAATTCAAGATACGTGCGTTACGTTTAAGTTGCTTTTGACGGCTCGAGCCAAGCCGAGCGGAAAATTGTGGCCGAGATAATGTTGAGAGTGTGGGGAAGAGTTCGTATCATTTAAATGTGGTCATGCTTTAAATACGATGAATAGTGAATTTATGGGGTGGTATGTGATTGGATATAGATGTTAAAACATTTTCGGGCCGACGGAAATGTGTATCGGAATTGGCTGAAGTATTTATACGTATTAAATCCCGTCTCGTTTAACGATTCCACTTTTAGACGTAACCTCGGTCAGCCAGTTCACAGGCTTCTCGTCTTCCTGGGTTTTAGCCGATTTACTCGTAATAAAGTTATTATGGTACGCGTTTGTGGCTTCCGATTGATCATTATTATCATGAGTGTATGTTGCATTGATTAATTGTAGGCATGGTTTTCGTTAATGGGTTTATTAGCCAATAATAGATTTGGCCCGCCTTGGCCCGGCCCGGCCCCACTTTTAGGCCATCCCTTATTCCAGCCATATGGTGACGAGAACAAGTCTGCTTTAATAAACATGGTAGGTACAGAGTCAAAATGAGTGTTATTGCAGAAACATATATTCATTACATTGTCATTTAAAGACAGAAAAAGGCATAGCACTAAATTTAAAGGCAGGCAATTTGTTAGTCACATTACACAGTTACAATTTATGATACAGATCAACTTCCCTCAGGTAGTTCACTATCAGGTGAGCGTTTACGCGGGAGAACAGATCGGTTGCAACATAGCGTGAGTCCCTTGCAGACGATAAGTCCACACAGTCAAGCAGAATATGCTTGATGGTGAAAACCTCATCGCAAGAGACACACACAAGGTAAGTAGTAAGAAGGACTTCCTGTTGAATATGACCAGTGGTAGAAGGATTTTTAGCTGATAAGGTCAGGTATCGGGGGCAAAGATAGAATTGTGAGACCATAATCTCACGACAAACAGGATTGGAAGGGACTACATCCAATTACCAGCAATTTGTTTATCATACGCTTGGAAATAAGGCGTAAATCAGCTTGACATGTATTGGCGGTATTATCGATCATGAGGGTCTTTCATGAGTTGGTAGTATGCAGGAAGTATGGAATAACCTTTGTCACGGTCGTTTGATGGCTTGAGTCTTTTGATGTAGATAGCTTCTTGGAGTGTCCTGAGTTTAAGACTTTGAGGTTGGCTGTTAGGGTTTAGGCTCTGTCCACTGGATCCTGTGGTCGGGATTGTCTTGGATGTGATCTGATAGGGCTGGTGTTGAATCAAGTTTTAATACTGAGGTCTGATGCTCCTTTACTCGGGTTTGGAGGGGTCATGATGCTTCTGCTCCGCCAAGCAACATCTTACCTCCGAACTCCAGTATCTGAAACAAGTCTTCACACAGTACAACAAATTGCATGCTTGACAGACAACTCAAGGTCCATTGTCAGTGACCACTTACAAGCATGACTTTATGGTAATCAAAGTTTGCATCTGTTCTGATGCTCTGCTTTAGTTTCAAGAAACAGTCACTGACGAGGTTAAGAGTCAAGGAGCACATCAGAATAAATCACGGTCAAGCATGTCCTGCTTGACTGTGTTGAGTTTTCCATCATATTAAATAAATGTTTCAGTGTAAAATCCATAAAAGGATCTCTTTATTATTATTATTGCGCCGATATCCAGCTCGGCTGATCAAAGGCGCTTTTCCCCCTCGATCATTGAATGTCAATTTAAAACGGCGCATCGTATTGCCAATCTCAAATCCCCGTGGAGCATACAATTCTTGCAGCCACTAGGCGCACCGAGTTAATGTAGCTTTCCCATCCTTACGAAGTACCCATTCACAGCTGGTTGGACTGGGACACATTGTCACAGTACTTTGTCCATGTTTAGTGCACGTTGCTGTACCCGCAACTATGTGTTTGTACGCATTCATGTCGCCACAATCTGGTCATTTACCAACGGATTCGTGGATTCTTTTAAGTGCACAGGCTTGTGTACTGTACAACACCGAAAGAGTCTGCACAAAAAGTTGACTCCAAGGTTTTTACACCCAGTCACAGGTGAGCTCGATCCCGCATCTCAAGTTCGCTGGATCACTATCCTGACACCTCAGACAGCTGCCCACCACGCCCGTTAACGTGAGTTCGTTTGTAATCCTTGTTTTTAAAAAAAATTGGATTGGTGCACAAATTTGATTAATATGTTCTGTATATAGATAGTTATATTTTATTAACGGTAGATTAAATTAGCAGCCGAGATGCTAGTGGCTGTATACGGGGTTGAACGTACTTTTAAATTATTGTACATTTGAGAGGGCACATAAGTAACAATACGTACACAAAGAAAGTATTATCCCAAATATACATTTGACCACTTTGTAAATAGTATTGTGTATTCATAGTTTTTGGTCGTGGTCTAGACTACCAATTGCCCAACTTCCATTTTTGTGGAACCTGCCGTGGCAAAGTGGGTTAGATGGTTGACTTGGTGTGCTGGCGATTAGATGCCTGACTCTAGGAGTGTGGGTTCGCATCGCGGATGGGACTCAAACCAACAAAAGTACAAGATCTGTAGTTTACTGAGAAATAACGTGCTACAGGGGTAATGCAGGGACAAACATAAATATGTTACGAATAATGTTTTATAACTACAACTTCTTGGCACAGTGCAATCAAGTAAAATATATTATATTTAAAACATGACACCACGATGATTCATTTTAACAGCACAAATAAATCACCCAACTGTATACACGGCGACGCAGTACATGCGCCATATATTACAATTTGGCTGAAAAAACACACCATCCAGCATAAAGAGGTTTCTATCAAATTCTCGTTCAGTTGTGCATGTGAATTTAGTTATATAACATCCACACTGTGCACAATGCACAGGGTAACGGGCCATATCATCAACCTAACATGTGTTCATGCCACATTTCATTCAACTGATGAAGTGTTTTCTCGGAGGAGGGTATACCCCAACGTTCATGTTAAACGGCAGTTTATTGGTCCAAACGGAAGACATTCATTGTAATCAGGGCATATTGTGAAACAGGTAATTGTCTGAGTTTTGGAGTTGGATATATTGGTAAGTAAACCATACTTACCATTGTCAGTGCACGCATTGATTGGGGAATGTGTGACACTGTTCTTTGGGTAATTATTTACAAAATCTAGCAATATAGACAAATCTAGCCATATATTAAAATCACACATATTCTACGATTAAAAAAGTGAAAACTTTTAATTTACCTTGAATGTTTGGGGACTTACGTACCAGATATATACTGAAACAGACTAGAAGATACAATGGTATAATCTATTAGACTTGTACCGTAATGAGTAATACATGTGAACGCTCCAGTTAAATCCCCTGAAATACGGCCGTTAACAATGTGAATACCTCACACTCACAAGTCCAACAGACACAGCAAATCGATTTGTTTCACGGTCTTGCGATTCACGAAAGTTGTAAGTCGCATACATGCCACCGAGCTGAAGTAGGACAACATCAGACTCGTCGTCAACAAGAAATTCCTCTCTGCAACCAGTTAACAATGTGAATACCCTACACTCTACATAAAGCCTTGTGCGTTGTTGCTGTGTAATGGGGGATGTTCCGGTAAAATATACACAAATCCCATATTGATAGTTTTGCTACGTGTAGACAGTGAAACATTGGAAAATACACGGTTCACCCACGCGTTATAATTCCTTGTGAGACGGTCAGAAATTCAGTGATGAATATATACAGCAATCTCCCTACGTTTTTAATCGCCTTCAGAAGCAAAGCATGAGAACGAGCGAACTATCTTTATGCATTGTTTCATAAAGTTCTATTTTGTCAAAACTATGTAAGTACTGGTTACTAGTTTTCAATTTCTATCTGTGATAATCTAGTTGTTTTACTGTCCTTCGTTGACAGGTTTTTATAATTTTCCTTTATTTTTATTAATATTTTTCTTTCCTTTTTATTAATCTATAACTTGATTGAGTGACGATATGGCTGAAATATTGCCAAAGTGACATCAAATGTTAACTCACTCACTCACTCACTCAGTATATATCTGACTTAGTCGTAGAATCCCAAAATGAATCAGATCACCTCCCTGTCGCGTGCAGGCTTCAGTTTTATTTTGTGAACAATATTGATGAAACAAAGCGTGCATGAGAGTCAATGACAGTATCTGGTGTGAAATTCCGATGGAACGTTAATGAAGAGCAGGTGTATAAAATCCAGGAAATTTAGATGAACAATCTATATTTGACGATACTGTTGCCAAATTCACTACAAATCATGGTACAGAAGATGCAACAATTCAGTTGTTTTATCTCACGTAATTAATTACTGGAGGAGAGATTTTCGCACATTAAATGGTGTTCAGTCATCAGGTTCAGATGGTATACCTCCTGGATTTATTGAAAAGGCATCTATTCTGGTTCAATATTTTGAAATCATATGATAATTACTTTGTTTAAAAAAGGAGGATCATCTGATCCCCATACCCATTGAGGCATAGCTCTGTTCAATATCCTGGGTAAGGTCCTCCCATCTATTTTGGAAGTCAGAATTAGAACTTGAATAGAAGTTAATTTTATAATCCATGAATTTCATGCTGGTTTCATAAGTAATTACTCGGCAGTGGATAATATACATAGTTACCCTCCAATCACTCTGCCAAAAATATTACAGAGAACATAAAGTTCGTTTTCATGTGGCATCTATATATTATCGAAAAACCACCAGGACTTCACCAAAAGAAAACTTGCAGAAGCAGTTCAAATCCGGAGACACAAACCCTCAATCAACAGAAACCCTCAATCAACAGAGACCAGGGATATCTCATCCCTTCTGCATACAATGAACTGATAAAAACAACAGATTAGAGCCACCACCGTGCCTTGTTGTTAATCCCCTTGATTCATACCTACATGTTGTTATTAGTTAATCCCTGTTGATGTATATAAGTCTGTTCTGCTGTAGTACTTCACTCTTGCTTGACAACGGTATAAGAATCCATACCGAAGCGTCGCATCATATAAACTGATGTGCAAAAGAAAGTACACAGGTTTTGTTTCTTCCAATAAGATAAAAATAACAAAACCTTTTGATGAAATGGAAAATGTATGTTAAAGCACACTGCAATACACGTGTTTTATCAGCAAAATGACATTGTAACAATAAACAGCGATGTAGTGATGACCACTGCAGACGGTTCCTACGATGCTGGAAGGTCAAGGCCATTCCACGCAGCGGTCGGTAGGCCCATATTTGCCAGCAGGACGAAGTCGTCTTGTCACTGTGAATCGGCTTACGCGATGACCCAATGATGTGGCTGCTGATGACGTCACCGTCAACATCCAGTTGCGTAGGTGAATAACCCGCAGATAGCGATTCTCTTGGGATGCTGTGACTCTGGAACGTCCACTTCTTGGTCGATCACATGTCTGGCCTGTCGTACTGATACGATTAAATAGCCGAATTATGGTTTGTCTTGTGCAACCCAATGTCCTTGCAATATCGCTGTTGAAAGCACCCATTTGTGTCATTCCTTTGGCCCGTTCTCGTTGCGATGACGTCAATCTTGGCATTTCCTCGTGAGATTTCTGTCAAGTGATTGTTCAGTCTTCACGACAAACAGGTTTTATACTCTCTGTCAGAAAAGTGCTGGTGCACGGGACAATAATCACAATTTTGCAAAAAAAGTCGTGCAAAACACGTACAAATGTTTTTGGTTGCATTTTGGCAAATGAAACATGATGGTTGCGTACTATACAATCAATGTTTTTCAATAATTTTATTAGTTAGAACGCATATTTGGGATTGCAACAACAATTACACCTGTGTACTTTCTTTTGCACGTCAGTTTATAATAAAAGAAGTTGTTATCCATAAGAATCTTCCTTTCTTATTAGTCACCAACTTCTAAATGCCAATCAAACAGATCAACTTTTTGAAGACGTTGAAATCCCTTATATGTGGTAAGAAAGTACAAAGTGGTATTTCTCCAGATATCTAGTTGTCATATTTTACATCACTACTCTGTCCTGAACCAGGAAGTGAAAATGATGCCTTTGATGAAACTGTATCCGATTATTTACATTCTCATTCCTGTGATCATTGGAAAAATTTGCCCTTTACTGATGATCTCATATCGGGTCAAATCACAGAAAAAGAAATTGAAGAAAGTATTGGTATGCTGAAACGAAATAAGGCTCCGGGCGAAGATGGTATTCCAGCAGAATTTCTTATGTTGGCTGACACAACAACTGCTTTTAAATACTTACATTTATTGCTTAATAAGATATTAGATACAGGTCACTTTCCCGAAGTATGGAATATTGGAATGATTGTTCCTTTGTTTAAGTCTGGAAGCTGATCAAATCCGGATAATTATAGAGGAATCTCGCTGTTAAATGTTACTGGTAAAGTTTTACGTCTGTTTTAGAAACACGAATAAGAATTTGTTTGGATGTTAATAATCTGATTTCGGAATCTCAAGCAGGTTTCCGTCCGGATTATTCTATGGTAGACAATATTTTTATCCTACAGTGGTTGTGCAGCAAATATCTCTGTTGAAAAGGGGGTAGATTTTACGTGGCATTCGTCGATTTTAGAAAAACCTTTGATTACATTAATAGGGGAAAAAAAGCTCTATATGTTAGTTATAAAAGGTTGTCATCGCAAAATGTATAAAATATTGAAGAGTTTGTATTCATCAGTTAAAGCTTGTATAAAATCTAAAGAGGGCATCACACAACAATTTGAAACTTCATGTGGTGTTCGCCAAGGTTGTGGTTTAAGCCCTGTGCTATTCGCATTTTTTGATAAATGAACTTGTAATTGATTTGTATAATAAAGGTGATCATGGAATATTTATAAGCCAAACTATTGAAGATATAATGATGCTATTGTTTGCAGATGATGTCACAATGTTTTCATTTACAGTAGCAGGTTTACACAGACAACTGAATGTATTAAATGTTTTTTTTGTAAAAAAATGGAGTCTTGAGGTGAATACAGAAAAAAATCCAAATATAATAGTATTTAGAAACGGTGGTATATTGAGAAACGAGAAATGGTACTTTGGTGATAAACAGCTAAAATGTGTTACTAACTATAAGTACTTAGGGTTAAATATTCTCCTCACCTTTTATGGTCAAACGCTTGGAAGACTCTTGCTGCACAGGCATCTAAAGCAATGTTCTCTGTATTTCATATATTTAGTAAGAATAGATTTATCTCATTTATTACAGCCTGCAAAATATTTGATATGAAAATTATTCTTGTTTTATTACACGCAAGTGAAATATGGGGCAGTAATTATCATCATGTAATAGAGCAAGTGCATATTTTAAAACGATATTTAAGGGTGGGAAAGTCTGCATCCAACACGGCTATACTTGGTGAGACTGGTGGGTGTGACATGTTTGTATCAACTCAGATACGATGTATTAAGTATTGCATTAAGTTGTTGTAAATGAATGTTAATCGTTATCCATATCAATGGTATGTATAACTTAAAAATTTAAATGAAAATGTAATTGGGTGTCCAATATTACAACTATCTTGTTTAGAACAGGCTAATGTGTCTGGATATCACAAAAGGTTGGTGATGCAAATGTGTTTATTCTGAAGTTTAGAGAAAGATTGATTGACATGTACAAACAAACTTGGCATGGTTTTATTAGTAACTCGCATTATTTAACGCACTACTGTAAGCTGAAAGCAGTTTTGGAGCCTGAATGTTATATCTTACAACTGAATAATAAGTCTCTTCTAAGAGCAGTTTGTAAATTTAGAATATCCCTACATAATTTTAGAATTGTTACTTACAGGAAAAATAAAGACAATGGTATAACTAGTTGTATCTGTATAAATTGTAATTTTGGAGCGATTGAAGAGGAATACCATGTTTTTACGCAATGTACAACCTATAATGAAATTCGGCAAAAGTACTTGCCACAGATGAATGCCATGCCTCAATGTGAACAAAGCATGTTAGAAGTATTGCACTCTAAAGATTCTAATGTTATTAAATCAGTCGCTCTGTTTTGGAAACATCTCTTTAGATAACATACATGAAATTATCACGTGGCATTGTAAAATATTGTATCTTTCAATTATATTAATTAAGAAATACAGTTCGCTCTACCACCATGTATAGTGCAATAAAACACACTTTCGCCCTGAACTATTATAGTTAAAGTACGAGGACGCTTGCGTCCGAGTGCTTTAACGTTATAATAGTTCAGGGCGAAAGTGTGCTTTATTACACTATACATGGTGGTAGAGCGAACTGTATTTCTTTTCTAAGAGACCAAATTTAATACTTTCTAAGGATAATTACGATTAATTTAAGGCAGAAAACAAACGACGGTGTCGGTGATCTAAATTAAGAATCCGCGATCAGGGCTAACTGGCGCGCTGTCTTATTTATGTGTCTGCCCCCCTACGTTAAGACAAACGTTACCAGAAAGAAAAAAAAATGTTTACGTTCGGATTAAATATATTATCTGAATTATTTTAATTACATCTGTCATTAACGTAAACCATATGGGGCAATATGAACGTCGCATTTCTACTACCAACGTAAGTTTAGATCAGTACATCCAGATGAAGCTGAGTAGTCAAAAACGCTAATAAAACTTGTTAGTCGAATTGACACATTTTAACCGTCGTAAAACATAAACGTAATGTTTCCACCAGTGATGTTAGCTGCGTGAAGCAACTACAAACCAAGAAACGGGATGCAACGGAGTAGTGTACTGTAGGAGGCCGTACGAGGCGATGACAACTGACATGCATTGTGACGTAATGTAAAATGGTTCGATTACGAGGGGGCACACTAGAATGGCGCAGTGACGGGATAACGTCATTCAATTGTTACGTCATCAAGAAACTATACCTTTATTGTCTGATAATGATGTTTTTTTCCGATTGTTCTAACCGCTAGGCATCTTAGAAAAGCCGTTAGGCCCACATTACTGAATAAATATGTCTGTCTGTCTGTATCACACTACAACATGATTCCACGGACACTGAGTACCTTGAGTACAGTGAGCGCCAGTCCAAGACCCGCACAGGTGTCACTCCCGTAGGTGTTCATCTTGTCACAGGCAGAGCGTGGGCTCAGCCGAATGATCCGTGTTAAAAAATACGCTTCCTTCGATCAAACAACTTTTGCAATCCTGATGATCTATTCTGTCTGTCCACAGGCTGACTGACTGACTGACTGAGTTTGGTTTTACGCCGCTTTAGGCAATATTCCAGCAACATCACGGCGGGGGACACCAGAAATGGGCTTCACACATTGTGCCCATGTGGGGATTCGAACCCGGGTCTTGGGCGTGACGAGCCAACGCTTTAACCATTAGGCTACCCCACCGCCCCCTGGCCACAGGCACTAGGGGAACCCCCACGCAATGTGAGGCATGGTTCAAGAGCCAGACAAATCACATGTAGCAGGTGTCGATCCAAAGCGTCGACGCATTTTCCCAGGTCACGATTCAAGCTCTGATTCTGACTGAAAAACTATCTTGATACATTTCTTGATGCAAACTAGTTTGGCTCTCATTGTTTCCACTTCTTGTTTACAAAATTCATGAATTCAAGGACAGAAAACACATATGTATTACTATTAAACACACTATACAGTTAAGTTAGTTGCGAAAAACATATATTTCTAAGGGAAAATGTAGACTCGCGTAATATACCAGTTTAAGATAACGGTAGTGAGATGATATTCTTGGGAATGAAGCCGCATCACATGCGTAAGAATATGGGAGTTCCCCACATCGCGGGTTTCCATAATGTGAAACTGTTGTTTTCATTTGACCTTTTCTTAGAACGTGTGAGTGCGTTAATATTTAGCGGCACATCGCTGATATTTATTTATCGTGAACAATTTATTTTTATCAATATTAAATCAATAAATTTGGAACGTAAACTCCTGTCATCGAAGGACAGTAAACTACCCGGTTATGACATCTCTTAATTTAAAACTAGAACGCTATCACAAAAATGTATCACTATAGACAATAGTACAATATATAAACGGGCTATAGATCACCAGCAACTGAAATCTGATCAGAATAATAGGGACGTTCTAGATTGAAAACTGATGTGGGTAATAAAAAGAATAACCAACTCGTTATATTAATTATGTAATTCTGTCACCAAGGCTGGCGACTCGTTAGTTATTGTGTAAATTATAAACCCCAAGTAGGTATCATTAAATTACATCGAATGAAGCCAACTATCGGTTATAAATACTTGAGTTGTAGGTCCAGGTTTGAAGAATTCATTATGTGTCGATGTCGCATTGGCCACACAAGATAATATTATACGCATGAGTGTTTATTGAAAGGTGAAGATCCTCCATTTTGCATCTCTTGTGATTAAAGAATCTCGGTCAAGCATGATTTTTCCATCACAAGGGATAAATATGTCAGTGTCAAAACAATCAAGGATCTTTTTTCAATATAAATTATCATTTAATAATTATGTTTTGTAAAGAAATAGAGTTATTAGATTCATTTTGAACAATATGTTTTGTAAATAGATAAATATTGCTTTATCATAAATGATAGAATGCATTAGCAACTGCGATTATTAGTGGCTGTAACCTCAAAGGGGGTTGAAGTACTGTAAAATAGTGTCCAGCTGAGAGGATACATAAGGCCCAAAAACATTCAGTAAATTTACACTTGCCAAATTTTTAATACGTAGCATCTTTTAAATTTTAAATTATGGCTACATCTGACTACAATCGAAAACGGCTGAAGGGATGATGTAAATCCAGCCAGGGTCCATGCAGGTAGCAAAGGTACTGAAAATCCCCATGGTCCCTAGTATGGTGATGAACCTTCAGTTGTTGGTGATATATAGTCTGTTTTTATATTGTATCGTTTACTTTAGTTGAACTGTTTTAGGTTTAATTACTAGTTTTAAATTTATACCTGTGATAATCTAGCTGTTTTCTTTTTCTAATTTACCTATAATAGTAAATATATAACTTGATATAGTCATGATATAGAGCTTTGGTTTCCCATAAAAGTGTTCTTAAAACAGAGTCATAACAGGATTGGAACATACTTTTGTTTTGTACTGGAGGAACAATCTAATGCAGCATTCAGGTTATCAAAAGGGGCTGTTCGAAATGCACCCAAGCTCAATCTGAGTCCTTGATGGTGGATTGTTTCTGGTTTCTTTAAAATTACTCTTGTAGGCCCCAAAGAGATAGAGAGAGGGGAGGGAGCGAGAGAGAGAGAGATGTATATACAATTACTGTAGTCAAGATGATTACCTAAAGCTATAATTTACATAAGAACATACATGTACATGTATATATAAATGATTTATACAAGACACTTCCGAAAATGGACATACGTCATTATACACAAGTTAATACTTCAGCAAAAATCAATCAGTGTAACATTGGAAAGAGAATTATTTATGGATGTTAACTTCTTTATTTTGAGGAACACAACGTTTCGGAGTAAATCCCTACTCCCTTCATCAGGTAAATGAATGATATGAGACAAATAGCATATATATGTACATGTAACAACAACAAAAGTAATAAGATAACAAAGATGCAGGCAAAACAATGGAACAAATAGGAGCCAGCACTTAAGAGTTAATTAGCACTGAATGGAAGCCAAATCTAGTTAATTAGTGCTGTTAGAAGCCAACATTTAACAGTTAAGTAGTGTTGATAGGTGATGAACAGTGGTCATAGAGTGAGTGAGTGAGTTAATATTTAACGTCACATCGGCAATATCTCAGCCATATCGTGACAAAAACAATTTATACAATACAAAAATGAAAACATTGTGAAGAGTTAAAGCTGTCGAGTATTACACATATGAACATAAAACTAGCATGTAAAAGGAAATAGTGTAATTAAAGAAGACAGTACAATAATATAATTTCGAGCAGCGATGAGGGCTCCTTTGGTTTGATACAATCTAGCCACTTGTACCTGTGATGTAGATGTTGAAAGTAGTAATGGCTACTGTGAATAGGGATCATATCACTGCCAGTAATGGGAAATTCGTCTTTCGTTAACTTTGAATTCATATGGTCCAGGGTTAGATGGGTTTGATACAAAGGATTGTGTAGTATTGTGTGGATAATGACACTTTCGATGTAGATTCTTACATTGACAAAACATCTAGGCCAGTAAACACCAGAGAGAAAGAGCACCAGGCATCAACAAACAAATTCGACAACAAATCAGCTATCTCAGAAGACATTCAGACCATCTTCAATCGCCAAATCAACTGGACAGAATACACAATCTTGGCAAACAATCTGGCTTTACCAAACGGATATCAACTTATGCCATCCACGTCAAACGACACCGACCCCTGATCAAGATTATTTCATCCCCTCAGCATACGACGAACTCATCAACCAACCCTAACTGCTTGGATAACTTGTATAAACATGTCCAACCTCTCCTGCTCTGTACATCCCACTGGCTTTTAAATGTAATCCATTGTCACTGGCTTCTACATGTAAGCCTTTATCATCACATTGTTTCTGTACTTTCCAATTAACTTCTTGTTCTTGTTATTATTATTTACTGTACATTTGATACATGCTATTTCATTTACCTCGAACAAGCATGAACAACATATGTACCAAACGGTGTTACTATCCACATGCAGCATACAACATCAGCAAACGTTTGGGACACATACTGCTTACTTTCATCGTGCACCGATAGCAACTGTAGTGTGGAAAATATAGTCATTTGACCCTCTGTTGTGTTTGAAGATACATTACTGAAATCGGCAGATATGATCAGAACTTACAGCCTACATGTACAGGTAAATATTAGTCGAAATCGGACGGTTGGTTTCAGAGTTAGGGGTGTTTGAAACGTATTTGAGTGATTTTATTATGGAAGTAACCCATGTTGATTTGTTGTTGTTTATGTTGTGTTGAAAGTCAGTATGAAGAATATTTGTTTAGTTTCTGTTTTGGATGTATGAAAGTTTATATTTGGTGATTTGTGTGTTGTTGCTAATTTGGCTGCTGTATCTGCTGTGTCGTTTCCTATTATGTTTGAATGGCCTGGTATCCAGGTGAAAGTTATGTTTTTATTTGCTCGTTTAAGTGAGTTTGTTTGGATTGTGATATTATGAATGAGATCAGGGCGAGATTTGGAGTACTTGTTATGTATTTGCCTAATGGAGTTTAGTGAGTCGGAGAGAATTAGGAAGTTAGTTTGTGGGAGGGTAGGTATTAGGTGCAGTGCGGTGAGGATAGCTGTTAGTTCTGCTGTATGTATTAAGGTGTGGTTTGTATAGTGCACGTTGGTTGTTATTGGGGGGGGGGGGGAGTAGGGTTGGTTGTTGGACATGTATGCCTATACCAGTTGTTTTGTTTGGGTTGATTGAAGCGTCTGTATATATATGGGGGTGTGTAGGGTGGTTATTGTTGATATAGTTGTTTGTGATGTTTGTTATGGTGGGTTTGTTGGTGTTTTTTGGTAACTGCTGGAGAATGTTGTCTAGGGTGGTGTCTGTGGTGGGTGGGGGTATGTCGTGAATGTAGCTTGTATGTGTATGTTGTATATCGTTTAGCTGTTGTGCCTGTAGAAGTTTATGGAGGTGGGTGAGGCATGGAGCTCTTAAGGGATTTAATTTGAATTTCTTAAGTGTTGATTTCTTTATATTGCTGTATTTATGTGTGACGAGTTTAAATAGTGGGTTATGTTGGGCCCCAGCCCAGTAAGTGAGTGTTGTTTGGTTGATTCTTTGTGTGAATGAAGTGGTGCCTGAGAGTAGAAGTAATGTGTTTAAGGAGGTACCAGTCCTCGTGCCTAGGGCTAATTTTAGGGCTTTATATTGGATGGAGTTTATTTTTTGGAGGTTACAGGAGGAGAGGGAGTGGAGAATCGGGGCGGCGTAGTCCAGTTTAGGCAGTATAAGCGTTTTGTATATGTTGATAAGTGTGTGTTTGTCGGCGCCCCAGTTTGTGCCGCTGATGGCTCTCATTAAGTTGAGATCTTTTTGACAAGAATTGACCAGGTTATGAATGTGGGGTGTCCATGTCATATGTTGGTCGAAAGTTACTCCTAAGAATTTTGCTTCCTTTTTGAATTCAATTTTTTGGTTATTTAGGTGCAGTTTCGGTGTATAATTTTGCATTCGTTGTGTTTTGAATAGTATGCCCACGGTTTTTTTAACATTAATGAGGAACCCCCACTGTTGGGCCCAATTTTGAATATGGTTAAGCATTTTTTGGCATTTTGTAGAAACTTGTTTGACAGAAGTGGAGGAAGTCCAGAAAGAAATATCGTCGGCAAATTTGGCTTTTGAAATTTCAGGCCATTTATCTGGGAATATGTCTTTGATCATGAAATTAAAAAGTGTTGGTGATAATATGCTGCCCTGGGGGGTCCCATGTTCTAGGGGATGGGGGTCCGAAAGGGTGTTGTGAGATTTGAGGATTATCTGTCTATTATTAAGGAAAGAGTGGATGAAATTTAGAATTCTGCCGTTAATGGCATATTTTTGGAGTTTTTGTATGAGGCCGTTTTGCCAAACCATATCAAATGCTTTACTAAAGTCAATGAAAATGGCCATACATAATACATATCTTACCTAATACATATCTTTTGGTTTAAACAAACAACATTTATGCGACGCTGTTTTTTATTACTAAGATAATCAATATTAAAATCCCCCGTAATTACCATATCTATGTCTAAATCAGATGCGTTTCCAATTGACATATCAATAAGATCCCAGTAACGATTACTCTTATCAGCACGGTAGAAAGTGCCGATCAAGGTATGATGATTTCTACTAGTAACTTTTACCCATACTGATTAAATGCAAACACCTTTCGGTTACATTAAAGTCATAATATCGATTTTCATCATCATTGAGGTTGAACTTTTCCCATTTTACTAACGTCTACGAATCCACCACTCAATCCGCCTACGAATCCACTGGATTTCCATGTCTACGAACCAGTCTGGTCTACGAATTCACCTACAGCCGTTCACATTAGAGGGAACATGTCGAAGAACCACTCGTGTGGTTTTTGTGTTTATATATGTGCTACGGCACTATACACCTAGAAACACGTTAAGCACCCACGGTAAGCTGTATGTTTCGGCTGGCGTGCACGCACAGTACGTTGGTAAAGCTGCATGTTTTGTTCTGTAAGATCACGTCATGACTACACAAAAAGGATAGTTCCCTTCAACGTTTTAATAATGGATAAGGCACTACAAAAAGCATCTGTTTAGGCTGAAAATGATACCTGTTACACGAATGGTGCTTGAGAGACGACCAGGCAACATGGCGTGTATGTGATGAGACAAAAAACGTATATATGTAACCTAGGACTGATGTACAATCAGGGGTGGAAATAACTTTAAAATTGTTAGTGTCCTCCGGTACAGTGGCACATGTAAAATCACTTGCCCTGATCATTTTCCCACTATACCGGCCGTTTTCTTGTTGATTTTTAAAAATAAACAACATAATTAACATTGGAATATCAACTGGACACCGGTACAGTGTGATATACAAATTTGCTTGCCCGACAGAAAAATACACTGGACTCGGGCGTCGGGCAATGGGTTATTTCCTCCCCTGACAATCAACATTTAGTGTTCCCTCCTGCAGCTGGTGCTTGGATAACTGCCTGTACCCTACGTCGGATAGCCCCCATCAGTCCGCGTACTGTGGCAGAGGAAACTGTCGCCATTCTTTGTGGAAAGCTGCTTCCAACTCACGCAGATTTTGAAATGGCGCTATTAACCATATTTCCCAGTTTTCATATAAATGTTGATGTTATATCACGCCTAATAATTTTTTTAACATGGGATATATTTCGCTATTAAGATAAAGAACATGAGTTTAAAAGATAATGTGTCGGTAACGCCAAATGGCTACATAGCCACATTTTTAATGTTTTAATGTCTTTTTGGATATACTTGTCAATTTTCCATTTCCGTTGCTTTTTTCATACTCTTGTTGAACTCTAGTGGATGGGAAAGATTTCTCCCACTTATTCATTAGTTAATACCTACAATCTGTGATACTTTGGTAGTTTTACTGTCCATCCTCGACAGACTTTCAAAATGTATTCATCTCTATTTTTTAAATTGTTCGTCATGATATGGCTGAGATATTGCCGATACATATAAACTCGCTCACTTATTCACTCATTCAATGACAAGTCATTGACCAGAAACGACATTCACCCGTAAATGCTGTCCAAGTCAAAAGGGGGAATGGCATGGGACAACATGCTTATGAATAAGTGTGTTTGTTGTGCGCACGCACACAAACACGCACACACACGCACGCACGCACGCACACACACACAGACACCAATATTTTCGATCATATTTAGACAACAGGACACTTTCTCCTATGTTTGTCGAAAATATAAACATCAAAAGGATCGTTTATAGATGGCAATCGAGTTGAGATTTGTAACAAAGCCAAACGTTTGGGATATTTTTTAAACAACACTTCTCCACTTGTATAGGTCGCTGATACGTTCTAAATTGGACTATGGTTCCACTGCCTCTGCAGGAGCCTGCAAGAGTAATCTGGACACAATACACCACCAAGGACTCATGTTATGCCTTAATGCTTTTCGGACTTCTCCTGTTGATAGCCTCTTTGTGGAGCCAAATAAATCAACTATAAAACAACGCCACATTATATTGTCTCTTCAATACATCACTAAATTAAGTTCCAATGCTACCAATGACTCCCAATGTTTTAGCCACTTTGAGATGAACTGTTTTATACGAAACCCAAGAAGGTTCCTGCACATGAACTCAGATATTGATATTGCTAATATTGATTTTGATATCATCTCTCCACACTGGCTTTTATTACCTCCCCACCCCCAACCCCTTTGGCAGTTCTGATCAGAAATAGACCTTTGCGAGATCTCAGACCTCGTTCGTTCACAACCTACTGTTTTAGTTCAATGTTTGCTTCTGTTCGATTGAACTGCCACACATTTGCCACGGCTGCAGCTTTTGAGACCTGTTTTTTGCAAAGATACATACCACCGGCCCATAGACGTTTCAAACAAATGCTATTTACTGTAATTGGTCCTGTGCACTAAACATCTTCTTGCACTTTCAGGTTTGGTTACAGACAAAGGACGACTACAAACAGAGAAACACCATCCTGACGACCATATGTGTGTCAAGAAAATACCAGTAGCTGTGAGTAGATATGCGGAAACTCGATACATAATCGTACGTCAAATATCATCTGTATAGGCTGTTTGAGAACACCTTTCAACAAGTTGGGCGGCTTGAAATTGAGAAGATTGTTGACAATGATGAAGAGACAATTCAAAGGTCTTTTGGTTGTATGTTTTATGAACCTTCTGGTTTTTGCTGTATACCACTACCAGCATTTAAAGAATCACAACTTTGTCAGCCACAAGACAAGGGGCGACGAACAAGCACGTTTCAACCCTTTTGGAAAGGAAATAAGTATTTCGGAGGGAGACCTGAGACGAGAAACTGAGCAGTCATGCGTTTTCCCTGTTCATTCTCAAAGTCTTCTTCCATGTCAGCAGAACAACCTTAGTGAGTTGTCTTTTTGTTTCTTACTTTAATTTCAATTTCTTTTCAAAGGTGCAAACTTGGAATGATTATTCACCATTATACAAAGAGAATTGTGGTGAACCCTGTTAGAGCTGGCATAAGAGTCAGCTCATTTGTAACCCCGATGACTGTTTATTATCATAACCCCACCTCGGCGAGCCTTTGTAACAAGCTGTTATAGTCACATTTTACCCAGAAAATGAGCTGAATGAAATGATAGCGTCATACTCGTAAGCTCTGCCTCACCACTAGAGTTTGGTATCCTTGTGAACTAGGATTCATATAACAAAACGGTGGTATTATAGATGTCAGAATTTTGTATGTCAGATCTTTTCACACCCAATCCTAAGGAATTTTATTTTTCATCATGCATTGAATCTTTGATTGAATCTTTGAATTGTTCCTTTACCAGGACAAAAATCGTTTATTTATACTTGAATTAGCTGACTGTGCTATATCATCCATTTCAAACAGGATTCACTTATTCCATTTAATAGAAAGGATGGTACCACAGAAACGCGGGCGTTTCTTACAAAAGACAATGTAATATGTACTGATCATAAGGGCTTCTGTGTTACCAATATGTGCCGACATTTGTCTTGGCGCATATACAGAAGATTCAGGTAGATGACATTTCTGGAACCACATTTTCGGGATTATCGCATTCCTCTTTGTCAGGTTGATAGCAGATGTAACACGTGTAGGATTATATTTATCAGGTTGGTAGCAGGTGTAACACGTGTAGGATTATATTTATCAGGTTGATAGCAGATGTAACACGTGTAGGATTATATTTATCAGGTTGGTAGCAGGTGTAACACGTGTAGGATTATATTTATCAGGTTAATAGCAGGTGTAACACGTGTAGGATTATATTTATCAGGTTGGTAGCAGGTGTAACATGTGTAGGATTATATTTATCAGGTTGATAGCAGGTGTAACACGTGTAGGATTATATTTATCAGGTTGGTAGCAGGTGTAACATGTGTAGGATTATATTTATCAGGTTGATAGCAGGTGTAACACGTGTAGGATTATATTTATCAGGTTGGTAGCAGGTGTAACATGTGTAGGATTATATTTTTCAGGTTGATAGCAGGTGTAACACGTGTAGGATTATATTTATCAGGTTGGTAGCAGGTGTAACAAGTGTAGGATTATATTTATCAGGTTGGTAGCAGGTGTAACATGTGTAGGATTATATTTATCAGGCTGGTAGCAGGTGTAACATGTGTAGGATTATATTTATCAGGTTGATGGCAGATGTAACCCGTGTAGGATTATATTTATCAGGTTGATAGCAGGTGTAACATGTGTAGGATTATATTTATCAGGTTGATAGCAGGTGTAACACGTGTACGATGACGTCACAATGCTATGACATCGCTGCATTGCAGTCTAATGGCAGTACTGTGTTCAGAGATGTACATTTTTTCATTGAAAACTATGAAGAGTTTATTCTTATGATAAATAGAATCTCACCCTGGTGTCTTCTGATATCAAATATATCAACACTCGTTGATAAAAGTAAAACTATCCCCGGCAAACCTCGGATATTTGTTACTTTATCAACTCGTGGTGATATATTTGATATCAAAGGACACTCGGGTGAGATTGCCTATATCATTATATGAATTAAAATATATATTAGATCAATAATCATTTCTGAAACATCTATATTTCCAAATGTACGAGATCTGTCTGATGTGTGATAGTCTTCATGTATTTGGGTCACTAATATTTTGGGTTAAGATACGAGCCATGGCTACCTCTGATCAAAGAATGTTACAATACTTTTCATAATTCAGGAGAGACACGACGAATAATAAACGAATCACTTCCATGGCTTGATCTTGAGAGAACCTTGAATGCACCCGCAACACTTTCCCTGGGGATACCACCAGCCCGCCGGATGTGCTTTCCCACAGCGACTTGCCATAATAATTCCATATAGAGACAGAGAGGTGAACCTGAAGATCCTCCTCAACAACCTCCACAGAGTGCTTCAGAAGCAACAAGCGGAGTATGCCATTTTTGTGGTGGAGCAGGTGAGTTGACTGCAAACCTCACAGCTAACGACATGTGCTCGCTAACCCACTGTCATATACCACAAACAATGTTCGACTTCATAATGAATCCCACTACTCAATTTTCCGTTTTAAGATATTTAGAAATGAAATATGTGGCGGGGGAATAGACCTGAATGATTCTGATCTTTTTGTTTTTGTTATGAGGTACTCTACTGACAAGCAACGAATAATACGTGTTATATTTTCAGGAAAATGGTACTCCTTTTAACAGAGGAATGATTAAAAACATTGGTTACCTTGAAGCCAAGGCTCTGTGTCATTTTGACTGTTTCACCTTCCATGATGTCGACTTGGTGCCTGAGAGTGAGCGGAATACCTACTTCTGTGGGGAGAAGGCTTTGCATCACTCTCAAAAACTTGCCTTTAAGAATTACAGGTAGTCAACTCTTTGCCATCCTTTCTGCAAAAAATATAGTGCCCAATTAAATTGAATCAGGAAAATTTTGTAGGATCACTGTTCATCTTGTCACTTTCAAGACAGGATCAGGGGGGTCGACCATTCGTTGTCATAACTATCATCCAGTGTTGTTGGTATCACACATAACATTTGTTACAAGGTTTTTACACGGAGAAAACATTACAGCATTACAGACGGACAGATTTTATTAAGTATAGAGAACATATGCCCATTATACAGCAGGCAACGTTTGGTTGCAAGGATAAGCCAGAAATGATAATTAAGATGAGCGAACATTGTAATGGTGACAGTGTACTTTCATGATTGATTGGTGTGTTTATGCGTTGGTGTTTGATGCATTTCATCTTTCATATATTATATTGATAGGACAGATACTTTTTGAGCCTAGCCAGAATGAAACTTTCAAATATTGAAAAAGCAAAATGTTCTTGTATCTAACGTGTTTCGGTGGTTGGGTAATCTGATGTATAAGGCCACGGTTTAACTGTCTGAACCTGAACTGAGTATTCCAAGTCAGGTCACTCACCCCAACTACAATCTGATAAACTGCCATGTGACTAGACTACTCGCATGCAGTGCTTTAAGCATTACTCACATATGTGATTCCAGGACATTGTACAGAAATCACTTTGGTGGTGTGGTCACTTTCAATAAGACATATTTCTCGACCATCAACGGTTACTCTAACTTGTTCTTCATGTGGGGAGGTGAAGATGATGACTTGTTTCACAGGTAGGACTTTTCACCAATAATATGTATCTGTATCTGTTTTTAAACACCATACGACAAGTGCAATTCAGGAATATACTATTTTTATAAATGTCAGTAAGGGACCTGTTCAGTAGTTTTCCTATCTGTGTCACCAAGTTTAGGTTGACTGACAAATCACAATTGTTTCACCATTAATATACTGGACAAAATAAGTTAGGGATATTGGTATTTTAATGATTGATATTTTATCAGAGTGTCAATGAATAAATAGATCATTATTCATAATTTCAAAATTTACATATATCCCTAACTGTTGTTGTCCAGTATATGAATCGCTGTGAACACTGCAGTACTCCTTAAATAGGTGAGGTGAGGTGAAATTGGGTTTACGTCATGCTTGAGAATATTTCGCTCATATGACGACGTGCATGCGTGTGTATGCGTATGTGCGACTGCTTGTACTAGCCCAGACTGAAGCTGGTTTTATAGTGCTAGCCCACTGAGATACCATGCCGCAGTGAAGCATGAATACCCCACTCAGACACATTATACTGACTCCGAGCCGACCAGTCCTTGTTGTACCCATTAATGCCGAGCGCTAGGCAGGGACCAACAAGTACCATATTTTAACGTCTTTTGGTATGACGTGGTCGGGGATCGAACCCGCGACCTTCCGCTCCCCGGGCGGACGCTCTAACCACTACACCACAGAGGCGGTCACTCCTTGAAAAGAATCGTTCAGTTTTTTACTACCCCCCCGAAACGTTCACACTGGGTACGATTAGAACTGGTTATATCATTTGCCGACGCAAATCCAAATGCTGTGTACAACGCGCACTTTGCTGTATTTGCTATTTCTTACATCGTCAGAAATGTTTTTGTATGAACATCTTTTGTCGCGATAGCAAACGTGGTCAATGACAATGAGAAATTGGAAAACAACTACATCAATATACACGATAAAATACCATTTTAATTTATTTCTTGCTATGATAGACAGTGCCTTATAAGCAGAGACAAAGGTCATTATGTCTATTTGACTTATAGACAGCTATCAGCTTGACAATCATTTTCTCCATCTGTCAGGTTTCAGTTAAAACTGAACCTAATATTTATTTCAGTAAAGCTTTTATCACATTGACAATATGTCCCTCGGATTCGACAAATACAATACTCTTCATCTGAAACGTGGCAAGATAGAAGAAGAAGGATCAGTTAATTTACTTGGTTGAGGATTTATTGACCGTCTTGTGGAAGGCCTATACATATGTAGGGATGAAGGTTACAGAAAAACCCAGAGTGCCCATATAATGTGGTGATGTTAAACAACGTTGGGCGCGGAGAGTACTTGGATGGGTGACCGTGTTTGGCAGCTTGACTCCTCACCATTCTCTTCCCACAGAGGTTACTTATCATATCTTCCTACGAACCTCTGTTCTAATACGGCCATCTTTCCCGGTTCCCGTAAAATCCCCTAGCGGCAAAAAATCGCAACACAAATTATCTCCGTTCTTTCTATCCAATCAGAACACGTGTTACATCGACTTAGATCTAACTGGACTAATGCAAGTAAATATGGGGCCACAAATATCCCTCCTCTGACGGGGACATATGTGACACACAAAACATTTAATGGCTAGCTTGTCCGTTGTCAACGAGGGCGATGGAGACGCCATTGATCCGCCATTACACAACTGAGTTCTGTCTAGAAGAAACGTTTGCGCATCGCGCAGGGGAAGAGATTTTAGTTTCCCCGAAGCATACGGAAATTACCGAGGCCTTGCGATTGATCACATTTGAAACAACGTCGCTGATTGCACAACTAAATCTGATTGCAACCAATCACGAATCCTGAACACTCGCACCATGAAAGGGCCGTATTAGAACAGGGGTTCGTAGGAAGATATGACAAGTAACCTCTGTGGGAAGAGAATGTGTCCTCACATATTCTTTTGGAATTGTTGATTGGGCGAATCAAGAGTACTGACACCCTCACAAGAAGAATCATGTCAGACAATAAAGCCTACCACCATCGCTCTTCCCTATATCGTTTATGTTTATTAACTCTAATAGGGAGGGAGTGGTTCGATTAACGTGGAGACTCTTCGCATTTATACATTACATAATTTTATTGTGCACTTTTGCACACATTTATTTGTCTAATGATCCTTGTGAAGCATATCAAAACTCTTGATGAAAACAAAGCATCCCACAGCTATCTAATAAGAGCCAAGGCTGTTGGACAAAATTTCAACGTCAATATTGATTTTGTTGACGGTTCTGTACTGCTGGACGGTACAGAAATGAGTGTCAACCAAGTGAAGGACAGGCTCAGTGTTTGAAGGGAAGACTCGGTGAACGACCGCTGCACCGAGTGTACGTCGTAGAAAAGACTGAGCAACAGCGTGGATGAAGTTGGCTTACCCGAAAAGTGAAACAGAAGACTTTCTATTTGTTGCTCAGGACCAGTCACGTCCCACTCATAACCGTCAACGTGTGATGTTACCTCAAAATGTAAATATGAAATGTTGATTGCGTAATGAATTTAATGAGACCGTCCAGCATCTTCTAAGTGGATGCCAAGCATTGGCACAGACACAGAATCTTATGCAACATGATGACGTTGCTCGGTCCTTTTATTACCGTCTTCGCCATGCTTGTAGCTTTAACTCTGAAGTCCATCCACAGTACAAACCAGATTATGTAGGGTGTGTCATGGAAAATGACAATGATAAAATTCTTGGGAATATCCCCATATACAGCTTCGGACACATCCAAGTCCTTTTTATACAAGCCATAGAATTATTTATATCACAGATTTTTCTGTCCCTTTTGACAGCAATGTGATTGACAAGATTCAGGAAAAACATGGCAAATATGCGTATCTCGCCTTTGAAATGTCTCGCTTGCATGCCAAGCATATTGTTGTCCGACTAGCCATTGTTTGGTACCTCCTGATCTCTTGCTGCTGATCAGGAGAATGCCAGGTTCTCCATCCATAGCACAGCCCTCATGACACGCTCGTAGGCAGTTCTTCCTGTGAGAAGTCCCATTCACTATCTGGGCTGCGTGTAAATGGGGAAATGACCCCGAAATGACGACGAACTTAACCAGTCTGACTGTGCTATGATCACCCGAATTCTCTTTGCTGCATAAAATATTTTAATCTGTAAAGATACCAAGGACATGATATAGATTTGATCTTTTTACTGGAACATGGTGTACTCTCAGTATATATGTTACAGTCAGCTCCACTTATTGTGAAATCAGTCATTTTGCAAAATAACTAAAATTTCCAGATTTAGAGGTTAAGTCATTTCACGAAATGAATGAAATGATGTTGTGAAGATACAAGTGACTAATAACAGACAAGAAAGTTTTGATAACAAGCTATATTGACATATAATTCACGAAATTAGATGTTATGTCACATATAACTAATGGGACCATAACTTGAACATCACTTGGATCACAATTTCAAACCACTTCTTCGTTGAACAGTTAAAACTGTTGTTGCAGCGACTATTGCACTTCAGCTTGGCTTTGAAGCATTTACACTTGTTTGTTTTGACACTTGCTTTGTCTTCAGCAGCCAGACGTCACAAACGCCTGTCCATCACACATAGATGACTGCGTCACAGATTCTCTCAGAGAAACATGTTACTCTGTGTCCACATCTGTCTCTGTCAGCAGCTTCTGGGTACAGAGATCGAACTGGCAACGGGAATATTTTCCCTTGAGGATTGCAGTCTTCGAATACATGTCATTGTCATCTCTGTCTACTACTCTGTCTGTTGGATCTCCCCTTCCACGGTCCACCAGTGGGATGGGCACAACAACATTGTCACCCACCTGTCCTGCCTTCAGTTCAACTCGGATTCTCTTCACCATTCTTTCTGCCTGGGAAATGGAAAAACTTCTTAGTCATTTCGTGAATGTTTAGTCATTTCACGAAATGCTTTTTGGTCTCGGCTGCCGACAGCACACCTGGAAGTGCACGTGTTTCTTGGACTTGGTCTTGCGACAGTTCTTTTTTCGGAGGCATGTTGAAATTTTTCCTATATTTTTCATACTTCCTATATGTCTATATGGAAATCCCAATCCTATCCCATTTTTTCCTGGGAAGGCCGGTTTTTCCTCCATCCCACTGCAAATCCAGGAAATCCAGTGGGGAAAGAAATTACCGCACAATCCCAGGACAGTGCTACTTTTTGCTACGATTTGCTGTACAATCGTAGCAAAAACTAACACTTTATTGAGAAGTCAATGTGTGGAATGCAGCCTATTCGGAAAAAAGTATTGTAGTAGGGTATACGAACCATGCGGGGTTTTTTTTCATCCGGGCGTGCACCTTACTTTCCGGCAGTTGGAATACGGAAACGGGCCTAGATAAGTCTACGACTCCATTCGTCTTTTGCAACCCCAAACCCGCGACTGTGCATCTGCAAAAATACTAGGCGAGCTGTCGGAGGGTCTGTCTAGAAAACTATACAATTGGGGTAAGACTAGACTATTTGCTGTCGGCTATGGAAACAGTCTGTGTGGTGCCAGTTTTTTGCATACCTGTCTTGGTATCGGGTCGAATATGGGGTTTGTGGTTGCTGAAAAAATGGGTAGCCCAAGCGAAAATGAGATTCTTATAAAAGCCCTTGATTTTTCCCGACCGACCCCATGCTCACTTAAAAGTCAATATTTCAGAAACTATTCGACCGATTTTCGAATTTTGCATGCAACTCAATAGTAGTGTATACAATGATGGTACGGGATTTGTGCCTCCCCCAAGGGCTCAGTTTTGTAAATTGAGTCCTTGGGGGGACCTGGTCCCGTACCATCATTGTATATACTACTACCTTGACTAGCTATCAAGTGCTTGGTTTCATTCAAGAGAGACAACTCCGTTAATCCGTTTTCATTAGTTTGTGAAGAGTTATACCCCTTTGTTTACTTGCTAGCAGACGACATTTTCAGTGATCCTCAGTATGGATGATTTAGAGAAGAGGAAGTTGATTTTAGAGTATTATAACAAGGACGTCAGATCAGCTAAGGTGATTTCAAGTAGAACAGGCATCCCTTTGTCTACTGTTTATCGTGTTTTGAAAAATATTGCAAATGGATATGGCATTGAGCACCAGGGAGGCGCAGGTAGGCCCAGAAAATTGACTGTCAGTGACAGGAGGCGGCTTAGTATTCTTCTTTCTAAAAACAAACGAAGGAGTTTAGAAAACTTAAGGCTGGATATGATTGATAGAGGAACTGTGGCTGTCTGTAAGGAGACAATTAGAACTGAGCTGCATGCAATGGGTTGGCAGAAAAGTCGAGGAATTCCATCACCGATCATGAAACCTGAACAAAAGGAGCGAAGGTTGAACTGGTGCTTACAGCATAGAAATTTTAACTGGGACAATGTGATTTTCTCAGATGAAAGTTCTGTGTGGCTGTTTCCTAATACACTGAAATTCTGGACCAAACAAGCTGAGAAACCTTTGTATCAACGCCCAAAGTACAGTCCGAAATTTAACGTGTGGGGTGGCATATCTGTGTTAGGGGCAACGCCCCTCTGTGTATTTGAAGGGAATATGAACAGTGAGCGGTACACAGATATTCTCGAAGGACATTTACTTCCATCTGCTCATGTGTCCTATGGACATTTTTGGATTTTCCAGCCGGACAACGACCCAAAACATCGTTCAAAGCATTCACAGGCCTGGTTTCGGACCCAAAATCTGACATTATTAGATTGGCCAAGCTATAGCCCTGACCTTAATCCAATAGAAAATGTTTGGGGACTTATGAAGGAAAGTGTCAATAAGAAAAATCTGACAAATATTGCTGAAATGAAAGAAGAGGTGGTCCGATATTGGGACAGTGTGGACCACGACTTTCTAACTTCTTTGATCAGTAGTATGCCCCGCCGCATTAAGGCATGCATTGCTGCCCATGGTGACTTGACAAAATACTAACTGTTCACCTGTCTTTGAATCTGAAGTTATGTTCTGCTAATAATCACATTTAATACGTGAGTAATGAGTGAAAAAAAAAATACAATCTTTAAATTCTCAATAATTCTGGTTGTACTGTAGAAAACAAATGTGTTGCGGGTGGATACATCTGGTGGTTTATTGACGCGATGAGTGTACACTAGGTCAGGATTTGGTATTACGGTGAAGTACGGACATTTCGTGTGCAATTGTGAAGAGCGTAGACGTTCATTACGGTTTACCTGTGTACTCTTGGCACAAATTCGAAGATAAGCAGCGCGCAAGCTGTTTCGTATTGTCTGGGCAGTTGCGCGACCCCTATACAGCGTGATTCTGAATAACTTTCTGGCCGTAAAATGATTACGCAAATGACGCAGCCAAATTTGATTGTCCTCGGCATATGACGTCACACATGGCCGTCCTGACCTGTCGTACCCGTTTGATGTTCACGTGTCTTCAGGTTGTGATTTGTCCGTATACTGCATCTCATGGCACGTGCAACAGCCACAGTAGACTGGCAAGCCTGGAGCATGCCTATTCAGGGGTGGAAATAACCCATTTCCCGACGTCTGAGTCCAGTGTTGTTTTCTGTCGGGCAAGCAAATTTGTTGAATCCAGCTCGTAAAGGATACCTCTATTTGGTCTTTGTCAACATCAGATTGAATTGTTCATGGCATTTGTGAATCTAAGAATTTAATAAACATATGTAATGAGATATAATCGTATATTATAAAGGTCTTGCAGTTATATCACTGACTTTGTATGCAACGGTTGAAGGTAGAGCTGTTGCATAAAGGAATACGTTATTAAATCATACCCATGTACAAAACAGTGCTTGAGAAGAAATAAATCAGTTGCAATATCGAACACACTATGGTATGAATACTTATTTTGTATGTATATATAATCATTTACAGATTGTCGAAGAAGAAAATGCCGTATGAACACAGCAAATATCCTCGTTACACTAATTTGACGCATAAGAAAGATCCCCATCACACAAGCCAAGAGTAAGTAGAGTTGGCGCTGTCCACTTTGCACAACAATAGATATGATATTGATATACTCTTCAAAGCAAGAAAAATGACATTGGTATACGCAATGTTCTATTCATTGAAAAAGATATTTAAGGCGATATGCTACATTGAATACACTTCGACAAAAACAAACTGTCCAGGTCATGTACGTGGGACAAAAACGTGTTAGGCAACAAATTGTGACAGTCCTGTTCATGTGTAGGACAAGTCGCGAATATTTTTGCATATTTTGCAGGGTTGGTTTCAGACCGTTAGACCAAGAAAGAGCCCCTCAAATAACCGTGACGTCCAAAACCATGTAGAACTTAAAAGAAAGTCCCTCCAATCAACGTGCTTAACTAATACTGCACAGATACTGGAAGGTCATTAAAATTGTGTACGAGTCAAAACTCTACTGAGAACAGATGGTTTGTTATCAGGCTATCCATATCGAATGATTGACTTCAGAAAGTTCATATCCTCATCTTTGCTAATTTTGCATCTGTAACCGACAGGTTTCAAGTGAGAGTATGTGCATAGTACGTAATGTAATCTTCTTGGTTTTCACCATCACTGCATGTGCGGCCTTGAGAGTGTGCCACCCAGTACCATCTCCTTTCCTGGTCTGTGCATCAAGTTGAACCAATATATATACTTCTCTAACCTGAGTAAGATCCTCAGTAATCTAGGTGGTCTTGGTCAGAGGCTTCTTCAGTATGGATCCCGATGGTTTGTGGTCTGATGTTACATTGATATCTCTACCACAGGTGTACTGGTGAAATTGTTCTAAGCTGAACACACCTGCCCGTAGTCCTTTTTAGCTATCTGTGCACATCGCTATTGTGCTTCAGTCCTTGAACTTTGATGCATGTGCAATACATTGGCTGATGAAGGACAGCTCCCGGGCCAAACATGAATGCATCACATGGTACTACCAACGGTTTGGTGATGTCATGCAACTTCAATAATGGAACAGGTCCTCCGCGAGAAATTGCGATTTCAGGTCCAAAGACCAGAGGAATTCATATTCTTTCTTCAACGGTGGTGTCATTGGTTCTCTTACCTCAGTACAGATTACGAATATCTTTTGCAATGAAGCTGACAAATCCAAACAGTTGTTCCACTCATTGTTTTCCTTGTGGCAGCATTTTGCTGATTGCTTATTTTTTTATGGCCCAGGTTGATAATTTCTTGTACTGGAATCTTGCACTTGCTTTTGTGTAAGGTTGATTTCCTTACATTGCAGAAATACTCTTCTTAGAGCCTTTGGTCATGCCCTTCCGGTGTGATGTCCCATATCGACATGTCATCTGTGTCATTCTCAAACTTAAGATCCTAAAATATCTGATAAATTTGTTTCTGCAATACCTCTTGACCGGATTTGATCCCAAACGGCATTCTGAGGAAACAGAATCTGCAAAACCGTGTAAACAATAGTGCGAGCAGTTCGTCCAGCTTCACTTTCCGAGTTTGCCTCAATCTTAGAGTACGTTTTCGTCCCGATATCCTGATTGTAATTTCCGCGATATAGTTAGTAGGTGTAAGTGTTCACGTTCTATGACCTTATTTAGATGTTTAGGATCAATTGATTTTTCAATTTTCACCAATGAACTGACCCAGTCTGTGGGCTTGTCCACTTTCATGATGACATCTGGACTACCCATATCAGCTAAAGAGGTCTTTAATTTCTCTCTTGGGGGAGCAATTATCGCTTTTGGGGGAGGATTTATGACTGGTGGTTTAATCGGGTCGATCTCAATATTACATGAATCATCCAACATGAGAAGTTCAACGACGTGAGTTTTACAACACAATGACGGAATTTGTATTGTGTCAATTTTCAACTTGTTCATTTCTGCAGATGTAATTGTTAATTCTTCTCTGTATCTGTTTCTAATTGTCCTGGTAAAGATACATACACGTAGTTTTCATTTATCTTGTACTGGTCCTGTGAATAGATTCGTATTGGCCATAGTCTGTTTCTTCACTGTATATAGTCATCCCTGTCATGAAATTACATGTTAACAATGAAGGGGCAATTTAAATTTCGCTAGGCAAACTCTAATAGCGATTTTCCTAGTTAGGTCAAAGGATCCAAAAGGCATAGAAGGGACTTTCATCATATACTAACACACTCGGGCGAATTCGATCGATGAAATCAAAGTAAAAATGATAGTCCATAGTCGACTCCATCGTCCTGTGCATGAGTGCTTATTCTTGCTCTTACTGATACAATGCTAAATAAATAACTGAACATTTAGAAAATGCGTCATATTGCCATTAAGAAATAGAGCCCAAGTAACCCCCGACTGGGAGACGCCTGCTTCATTACAGCATATAACGTCATTCGAGACTTGTCATGGTTACTGAAAGACAAAGAACCTTTCCGCTTTCTACCCAATCTCATTCAAAGTTAACAGTCCTTTGTATCAAGGCGCATTGTCAAGCCTTTATGAAATGGTGTTTAGGACCAATGTGGGCATTTTGCTAAGATAATTAGCTTATATTCATACAAACAAAATGAGAAAACATGTTTGTATTTATTTACATTTCATTTGCGTTCAGCTACTGGAACCCACTTTCGTTCCATATAGACCCGGGACCCGTGAAGATCCGGGTTAGATTTGGTCTTCAGTAACCCATGCTTGTCGTACGAGGCGACTAACGGGATCGGGTGGTCAGGCTCGCTGACTTTGTTGACACATTCCGCCGTATCCCAATTGCGTAGATCGATCTTCATGCTGTTGATGACTGGATTGTCTGGTCCAGACTCAATTACTTACAGACCGCCGTAATGATAGCTGGAATGTTGCTGAGTGCCGCGTAAAACTAAACTGACTCACTCACAGTATTAGGAAATTGTTGACAGTGAACAATACAGACAAGTAGTAGGTTTCTTTGCTAACAAATTACATTTAAAATATGCAGTTACATTTTCAATATGTGAACACACATTCAAGTACAGATGTCTTCACTTGTATCTGTATTTGCTTCTCACATCCTTGGTTGCTATTCTTATGGTGAGGCACAGCTTACAAATTCGCTCTCATGGAAATATCCTCCTTTTGGGAATACATGCAGTTCCCTTTGGAATGACCAAATCTCTGTGTGTCCCGGTTTCTTTATCTGTGGAACTCGTGGAATAAAAATGTAGGTATGTTAAAACACTCAATTGAATATAAGCACTGACGTTTACACACATTTATAAGTTGTGTTATAAATAACAACACGTAACCAGAAAGAAAGCTTGGATGTTATTGTATCCTTCATGGTGAATTCCAGATTTAATTGCAACAGATCACTATGACCTTGAATTTTCAATGTAAAGACCGAGTAGGACTAAAGACTATTTGTTCGTCTATAGTGGAAATTAAAGCCATCAATAAACTTTTAAATGGAGGGTGATATTCTGGGGGTGGCGGATGTCGGGGTTTGGATTATATTTGTATGTTGATTAAAACACTCTCAAATGGATCATTTCCTGAAAATGGAAGATGTTTAAATATGCCCATCATTTTCAAATATCCTTTCTTACAAAAAGAATTTATATAAACAGTACTTAGTAAAACACAACTAATGAATGTAAATGTACTGGATTATATTTTGTGTCAGGTAATAATGTTTCATACGTTTTATTTTCAGAATGGCTGTCTATAGAACAAGCCGTGAACGATTTGACAAGGACGGTCTCAACAGTATGGAACGGCTATATCGGTTAATATCTGTGGAAAAACGTCCTCTATACACCCGAATATATGTTTCTGTCAATCAAACGGAAGTACTTACTCGGGTGAAGCATTTTGGCATCGAATTATGAATGCTTCAAAATTTGTATATTTTACTGAACAATAATGCTGTGTACTGAGCGCAGTTAGGGTTACTGTTTTCGTCTCGCTTGTTCGTGTTTATTGTGTTCGGGTTAGGGTTTATTGCGCCTAACTCTATTCTTAGTTCATGTCACCTCATTCCGATCAGCTAACCTGTTAAGATCACTTTGGTTTGGCAGTTGGTTAACAATGTCCTTTAACGAATTAATCCAAAGTAATTTGATGAAATTCAGAACAAATTGGATCTCGTTTCGTGTTTCGCACAGAAAGTGTCTACGGTTTATGTGCATAGAGGTAAGCATTCAGGTGCTGATGACATGAGTAAAATGCCACTAATTATTTGCATTAGATCAACTCTTTACGGTCGAAATTCAGTCCTTCACGAGTCTCTAAATGAAACCCGATAAAGTACGCCAAATAAAGTTTAATACTCCCATATAAGATACGGAACAATGTGTACAACCTTACTTCGGAGATAGTTGTAATACCATATAAACCATCGCGTGGTTCTTGCACCAACACCAAAAAATAATCGGATATCTAATCAATATTTTACACGCGCTTCCGTAGTCCAGCAGGGTCCAGGTGCTCACTGGTAAGAGGAATTCTGAAACTTGTGAATAAGAGAACTTCGTTATGACGTCGCTTCTTTATGACGAAACGATGAATCGATACGATTTAGTATGCTATATAGATTGTTTGTTTGTTTTCACATTCTTTTTATTCATTTCACTTCAGCAGGTGTAGATACATATATCATATCATTGTTTTTCAAAGCATATACAGGGGCGGTGGGGTAGCCTAATGGTTAAAGCGTTGGCTCGTCACGCCGAAGACCCGGGTTCGAATCCCCACATGGTTACAATGTGTGAAGCCCATTTCTGTTGTCCCACGTCGTGATGTTGCTGGAATATTGCTAAAAGCGGCGTAAAACCAAAACTCAGTCAGTCAGTCAGTCAAAGCATATACAGTGAAGCGCTCATAAAATTATGGACATGTCAGGTGTATAATTATATCTGTAATACATTGTTCAGAGGTTTCCATTTGGAATTAAATTTAGGCAAAGCAGTATGCTATATAGTTAATAATGGCCAATAATGGTTAGTAAAGGTTACATTACAATTAATAACTGGTGGGCGTTGCTTCTGAATCTGTATATTATAAAACATATTTGAGCTTTTCATTCCTCAACGGGGTTCGGGTGCACCACTGGTATAAAGCATAGCAATTCGCTGTACAGAGTCACGTCCCCTTTACACGCCAGAAACATCGTGGATTCAAATCCCACGCTGCCCGTGGTTATGCTTATTGTTTTAATAGCGCGATGACCATGGAAGTCTGAGACCTGCATTACTTAGACAGTCCTACTACATGAAACTGACACGCCTTCATAGAACTGGAATGTTGGTCAAAGTGGCGTAAAACCAAATTCACTTTAACTTGAGCAAAGTATGTCATTTAATTTCGCTTAGCTCATCTTTAGTCTCATTTGCAACTCGGCAACACATCGAAATGAAACAGCAGGGACTGAGAGAGAGGACAATAGATTTGTAATTTTAAGAAATGATGCTAAATCCGAGGTCAGGCGCCGATTTCTTGAAACAGACTTAAGTTTTTACTCCAATTCCAAACTGACAATTTGAAACACCTGAATTTTTAACTCAACTATATTTAAAAAAATTAAAAACCCAAACAAGTTAAGTAATCTATCCACCAAACTCAAATTGTCTACTATGTTTGAATTTAATATCGATTTCAAGTTCATTCTCTGAAATGCATTTTCTTGCGTTTTCTCAAATTTACGCAAAAACTCTAACTTAAGTCAAAACTGAGATCAAGTTTGTTTCGAGAAACCGGGGCCTGGACAACCTTGACTATAAGAAAGTCAATACATCCAAAATAAACCATTGTGATGATGCTATGTTCTTGCTGCAGTTGATTCTGAACTGGAAATTCACTGGCTGTTTGAAAGAGATACAATTAGCGCAACAAGAGGTCAATATGACAAATATTGATATATTATGCATCAAACATAACGAATATGTTCATTCTGATCAACAGATCCTAACAATTTCTCCCTTACATGATAATTGTTATGCATGGTGTCCATGTGAATTTATGGAAACTACCAGACTGAGTGCAGATTGTGTTATTTCGTCTCAATGAAAGTTCGTTCGTTTACAAACATGTACCGATCTAGTGTATTATTAAACAGTTTCATAGTGATTTCCATGAAACATGTTTCAACATTTACGGGGCCAATTTAGCTGTATCGTGGAGAACCTTCAAACCAGTGCCTTGTAAGTTCGTTACTTGAAATCTTTAAAAATATATAGTGGCTGCGGATTAAACGCCGCGCCATAATCTGTATCAAACTATCTGCATAAAGTCTTCAGTAATCGATGCAACTTCAAAATCAAAACTGAATGTTATTTTTCCATAACTGCAGGAAGTCGAAGAGGGATGAGACTACTTCTGTGTACGTTTATAAGGAGAATCACAAAATAAAACATTGTACGGGAACAGCTTGACTGTGCCCTTGACAATTGGCACATGACCTGCACGTATTTTGGGCAATTTTCTGATAATATAATAAATCTATTTTCATAACACATTTGTGTTTGCTCTTGTAGTTCCCTTTGACAAAAGACCTAGCTGCTTCCGATATTCCTAAAATCCGTAAAGAAATGTGGTTCCGCATGGCCATTCATTTTGAAAGCAGGAACCTTGAATTTCACTATCACCTACGTGTTTGAGTTTGTTCAGATGGTGCCGGTCGCGAATACGCACATTTATCACGCGACACATGGCAATACAAATATACAGGGAAGAATAGTGTATGCCACAGTGTGAAAACATTGTCCGGCTGAATCGATTAAAAATGATTCAGCACCGACATCCTGATTCAAATGCATTTTATGCAGACCAAAGAAAAACATCTCTGATGCGTTTCATAACGGTCACAAATTTCGTATTAATTCGCATTAACCCGTTCTGTGTGACTGTTATCCTTTGATAAGTGCTAATCTAGTTGTTTTACTGTCCTTCGTTGACAGAATTTTATAATTTACTTTAAATTGTTTTATATATTTATAACTTGATTTAGTCACTATATGGCTGAAATACTGCCGATGTGATTTAAAATCTTAACTCACTCACTCACAAGTGCACAAAAACGTAATACATCCCTTAAATAATGGAAGGAGTGATTGAGTATGGCGTTACGCCGCTTTTAGCAATATTCCAGCAATATCACGGAATTTAATTCCAAATGGAAACCTCTGAACAATGTATTACAGATATAAATATACACCTGACATGTCCATAATTTTATGAGCGCTTCACTGTATATGCTTTGACTGACTGACTGACTGAGTGTTGGTTTTACGCCGCTTTTAGCAATATTCCAGCAATATCACGGCGGTGGGACACCAGAAATGGGCTTCACACATTGTACCCATGTGGGGATTCGAACCCGGGCCTTCGGCGTGACGAGCAAACGCTTTAACCATTAGGCTACCCTACCGCCCCAAATATTGGAAGGAATGGGCAAAATAAATGAGTATGCTGAATTAAGCGTGTGGTCATTCACTAATTGGGGCGGTGATGTAGCCTAGAGGTTAAGGAGATCGGCGTGTTCGATTCCCCACATTTGTACAATGTGTGGAGTCCAATTTTGGTATTCCCCGCCGTGATATTGCTGGAATATTGCTAAAAGCGGCGTAAAATTAAACTCACTCATTCAGTAATGTGTTAGGCCGTTTCGCATAACTGTCATATCTACTTATGGTTTATCTGTTCCAGAAATGGTCGCGATCAGCAGCATGAATAGTTACTACCAAAAATCCTAATCACCACCAAGCGTTTTCCTCCTTGAGTGAGTGAATGAATCTGGCTTTATATCGTGTGTAGTGGTGTATTCAAAGGGCGGGCTTCACATGCTGTACTTCATCATTGTTCGACATTAGTTTGGGGAAAAGAGAATTAAAATACTGGAAATTGAATTGACTCAAATGCTCCCCAAACATGTGCTAGATGTGCAACCAAAACACCTCCACAGTTGGAATATTTACTGCTCGGTCCCTGAAGATCAGCCACCATCACATTCATTAAGTGTATCATATATAACACAACTGAAGCAAGAACTAAATACAGGCAGGATTTATTGATCGTTTGAAGGGCACTATGCGTCTTGGTGTGTAAAGACACGATAGCTCTGGCCTAATGCACACATCCTTGTTTCCGTCGACCCCTGCTGTCTTTGTAACCTTTCAATGTTGAACATCTGGACCTTGACACTGGACTTCATGACACTGACTTCAATGAAGAATTCCTTTTGGGCACTGTCTACAATTTGGGTGAAGCTGACGCCACCGTTGTGGCCAAACCGATAACCTGGAAAGAAATATGTACACGTTCCAGGAAAAACACATATTACTGATGGTCATCCATAATATGATCTCTTACTCTTCAAAACCCACCACCTTATTCACAATTGTTCACGTTCTCCTCGGTCTCCTTTCTCCACTTTCTCCTCAGTTTCCCCTCACACTCATGTACCACTCACTCAATCTTCAGACACTCCTTGGTTCTCACTTATCCCTCATTCACTCACTCACAACGCCTTAATTCCCTCGTTCACTCATGTACGCACGTTTCCTGTATTCAATCTTGATGCTCTCATTTACCTGTCACTCGTGAAAATCCGGGTTAGAATTGGACCTCAGCAACCAAATGCTTGCCATAAGAGGATCGAGTAGGCTCGCCGACTTGGTTGACACATGTCATCGTATCCCAATTGTGCAGATCGATCCTCATGCTGTTGATCACTGGAATGTCTGGTCCCGACTCGATTATTTACAGGGCGGCGCCACAGAGCTAGAATATTGGTGAATGCAGCGTTCAACAACCAACCAACCAACCTGGCATTCATATACTTGCTGCTTACATCCCCTTCCCTCACCCGATATTCTCCCTGACCACCACTTGTTGGTCGTAGTGTTACCCGGGGAGCACTTATCCCACTGAAGCACGTAGGTCAAGTCGTAGCCCATGCGGAGGTGGTTGATGAGGTCCTCCTGGGTGGTCACCTCTCCCCCTGGTGTGGACAACTTGTTGACAACAACACCGCTGGAAACAGTATTTGTTACACAATGAGCAGGTAACTGCAAACCATGGTGTAGATTTAAAAAATTAATGGACACGTGATTAAATCCTCTCAGAGTGAGAGAGAGAGAGAGAGAGAGAGAGAGAGAGAGAGAGAGAGAGAGAGAGAGAGAGAGAGAGAGAGAGAGAGAGAGAGAGACAATGATAGAGATCAGGCCTCTCCGATGGCCTACCTATCCAAGTACAATGTAATGAAATCATTTGATACCGAGTGTTTTGGGGCTTCTCTGTGACATCGCTTGCTGGGAATCTCCAGAATGTTCAAGGGACTCAAGCAAGCATGTGATACTTTTCAAAATAAAGGCCTCACCCATCTTTATTTGCACACTGAATAGAGCCTGTTGAAAGAAAGTCGGGAACATCTTCATTGACGTCCGTGATCTCCACAAAAACCTGGTCGTTACTGATGGATACCTGAGTGAACCGTACAGGGCGATCTGATCACAGGTGGAAAAGAGAAAAACTGTCATTTCATTTTACAAAAAAGAAAGATGGTCATATTTCTGTATTGCTGTACCCTGTCTTAACTGGCACCTGTGTGCCGTGCCACTCTCTAAAAAAATCCTATGTTTTCTGTCCCGGTAAAACATTCTTTAACTCGAAGTATTCCAGCGTCTGTCTATTCTGAACACCAACACTTTCCTTTCTATATAGCGGCATTGTTTTCTGACGAGATGGTTGCGCGCTGGAGAGGTCAACCATAACAGTGTGTGTCGGTGAACAACCGAACACAAACACAGCTAATGTAGCGAGCAATTATATTGGTAAGTGAGGGAAGTTTCTGGATGACTTCTACTTTAATACACGATGAAAAAGAAGGGAGACACTCCGAAACGTTGTGTTCCTTTTAATACAGAAGTCGACATCAATACATTGTCACTGGCTATGTTAATGACTTCTACATGCCATTCAAAACATTAATGACACTGATAAAAGAGTCATGTTAATCTGTAAAATGTATACAATATAAGTCAACGTATAAATGGTAACGTGTTAAAATAGAAAAGATCGGAAGTGAAATGGTAAATAAAATGAAGTTAAATCGTTTTATGAAGCTGACGCAAGTTTTGGATAATATTGAGCTGAGTGGTTTATCTCAATCTGCGACACTTTTCAAGCCCCGATTTCTCGAAACAAACTTAAGTTTTTACTCAAATTTCAAACTGAGTTGTTTATTCAACTGCATTTTAAATAAAAATCCACAAACAACTTAGGTAATCTATCCACCAAACTCAAATTGTCTATTATGTTTGAGTTTAATATCAATTTCAGTTCATTTTGGGAAATGCATTTTCTCAATTTTGAGGAAAAACTCTAACTTAAGTCTAAACTCAGACTTAAGTTTGTTTTGAGAAATCAGGGCCTGGTCTGTAATTCTAAATCATACTATATGATTTATAGTTAATAGTGGTGTCGTGTGTCGTGGTTGTATTTGAGGTATTAAAATATGCTATGTTAAGTTTACTTTCCCTTTCATCTGACAAAGGGACGGTGGAGTAGCCTAGTGGTTCAAGCGTTCGCTCGTCAAGCTGAAGACCCGGGTTCAATTCCCCACATGGATACAATGTGTGAAGCCCATTTCTGGTGTCCCCCCGCAATGACATTGCTGGTATATTGCTAAAAGCGGCGTAAAACTAAACTCACTCACTCACTACAAATCGTGACATGTTTCGTTGTGTTCTTTTGATACTGACAATTTCTGAGTAAACCAGCGTTGTGTCTAAATCGTCATTTACTGTCGACCCCGAGTAAACTGCAAATCGTTATACATTTCAACAATATCTTGTGAGAATGGCTCTTACATGATTTGATAGACATATGTTGGGTGTGTGGGTTTTGTATTCAACCTACAAAACAGTTATTGGCTCATACACGTGTATGTACAGTATTTCATTTGGCTTGCATTCAACCCACCCGAATATGTATGCATTGATCTAGACTTGGTTATTTACAGAATATTGCGGAGAGAATATCAGCATGTAAGACACATGTACATGTATATGCCTGTATGACCAGATCCGTATGATCTCTTGTAGTTGACAATAATTAGTGTATTGTCTCTGGGCCTGCCGGTGTACCCCAGTGCATTGGCCCTACATATATATATATATATCTGTATGCTTTAGCCTTAAGACCCGTGAAGTTCCGGGTTAGAATATTCAGTAACCCATGCTTGTCGGAAGATGCGACTAACGGGATTGGATGGTCAGGCTCGCTGGATTGGTTGACACATGTCATCGATTCACAATTGCGTAGATCGATGCTCATGCTGTTGAACACTGGATTGTCTGGTCCAGACTCGATTAATTACAGACCGCCGCCATATAGCTGGAATATTGCTGAGTGCGGCGTAAAACTAACTCACTGACTCACTTTAGACTAAACTGGACTTTATCACGTGTGATTGAATTCTGGATTAAATCCCACATGCAGGATGACATGGTTCAACGGGACAAGTCCGACATTTGTTGAATGACCTACCTGTCAGGTTATACCTTATGCCGTTGACCTTCCTGGTGATAGAGAATTCTACCGAGAAGTCGGTCCCCTCATCCAAGATGATGACGTCGTCTACCCTGTCCCCCCACGAGAAGGATGGGATATCCTTGGGAAGATTGTTGCTGCATTTGCTGATATTCAAGTCGTAGGATATCTGACCCCCGACTTTGAGAAACTTGACAGCATCTCCAAATGATAGCTGTGATGGTTTGCAGGAGCACCCGGCTAATCTTGTTAAAAAAAGGAAAAAGCGTATCAACCGTTTGTATCTTTCATTAGCATATATCGTTCAAATAGCCATAAAATCAGCGATTCATCCATAGAAGATCGATGTGAAACTATTCACACCGATCCTAAATATTCTCCAAAAGTCATGGAGCAATGTGGGTAATTTGGGAATTGAGCACATAGCAATATTTCAGCAGTATCTTGCCGAGATCACCAGATTTAGCCTAACACATAATTACAATTCAAACCCGGGTCGAACTGCGTGACGAGTGATGCTACACCACCGCCCCGAGTGAGTAAATACATGGAGGTTCACGCCAACGCTGTCGCTAGCACAACGACACCACAGCGTTCTATAGGGCTCGTGTTTCTGTATCAACTGCGTGAAATATATCTACTGCTAAGGCAATGCTAGTTGAGAAAGTTTCCTTCTTTCAAAAATCATAAACTGAAATCTCGTTATCCCGAACTATTTCATGTTGTTACGTATGATTTACGACGATCTAACTTTATTACATGTGTGTAATACGAAATGTGGTACATATATAACGCCAGAGAACAAACAGTTTCGATTTAATGTTAAAGATAATACTATCCAGCCGTTAGAACAAAAATTGATGGGAAATATTTCAAAAGAATGACACAATACGTTCGGGACAAAGGTAAACATAATCTGCCCTCCCTACAGCAACCGACACTAACCTTACAATAAGGTTCTTATAAATGAAAGCGTTATAACACTAAATACCCTTCTTCCAATGAAGCCCGGCAAGGTGGCCTAGCTTTGGTTGTTGGTGGTACATAGACCGTGTTTTAATGTTAATATATGTCATATCGAGTTGCATTTTTTGAATGATTTACTTTTTAGACTTCTGTGATACGTTGCTAAAGTTGTACTGTCCTTCGTGACAGGTATTTATCATATATACTAACTTTGTTCTCGTCACTATATGGCTGAAATATTGCCGTTGTGACGTTATATTTTAACTCACTCACTCACTCACTAAGTACCTAAGTACCCTTGGACTTTGGGTTAATAACATATAGGAAATTCCAGTGTATCATATATAGACAAAGAAATTTTTCACAAGTTTTAACAAGTGTGGATTCGAACCCGGGAATTGATGACGATTTGAGACCGATGAACTTGGACTTCACTAACATATAAAATCTAATAAATACAAGAATTTTAAAACCAAATATTGCACAGTAACATGACATCGACAGACCAACTCTTCTTACGAAGGGGACCACTTGCTGGTAGAACAGCCAAAGGTGAGGGTACCACATGTGAAATTGAAATTTCACTACACATGCTTGTTGATTACCTAGCTGTTCAACCAGGAAGTGGTCCCCCCTCGTAAGAAATAGCGAAAAGTGACAACAAAATAATGATCGTTTGTTAAACAACTTGTATTATTTCTGTGACCAAAATTATGAGACAAAATATCAGAGTTGGTCTGTCGATTTTATTTGACTGTGCAAAATTTGGTTTTGTTGTATTTATTAGATTTTGTGTTAGTGAGCAATTCATCGGTCTCAAATGAAATCAAACGGACTTGTTAAAAGTTTGAATGCCGCTTAGAACAATATTACAGTTATGTAACGGTGTATCAGCTCTATGTGGGACGAAAGCAAATGACAAAGCACTGACTCAGTCGTTCACCACTTTACAGTTATGAAACGGTGTACGGGCACGAGGTGGGACGTAAGCATGATGCATGAATCAGTTGCGAAATACGGGCACAGGTATTGCCCAGATTGATTTTCGAAGCTCTCTTAGCGCTAAGAAAGGTTGTAAGTGCCATACATTAACATTAACTTACAGCTATCTTAGCGCTAAGAGAGCTTCGAAAATCTAGGCCCTGGTCAATAACAATGGCTCCTAATTCAGTAAACATATTTCTATTATACAACATTGTCTAATGCTCAACTCTGTACATACATCAGCCCAATGGTGATCACCAACAGGAAGGTTTTCATGTCAACACTTTTCCTTAATGTCCTTTGTGTCAGACAACCCGATATAATGAGCCGCTTCTGTATACACCAGTCGTATCTTTGACCTCTCGAGCAGTGAGTTGTTTATATCGAGAACTCTATACAACCTGCTGTGACTCGTGACTCGTCATGAGAAGACGATTTGATATGTCCAAAGGTGAATATGGATCATTGTTTGTGTACAGGGTAACTTTGACCATACGGTGACATTTCATAGCATTGCATTGTGGTTGGTGAATATTGAAAACCAATACACTGTCAATATATGTAATACAGTCGAATGTTCTCGTTATAAGCAACTGACACAATGAAGGCAAATCCTATGGTCTGGAGTTATTGCTGTTTTAACATAGTTGCCAGTTCCAAAAAGGGAGTGCGATCCACGTCCAAAAAGAAGGCATGTTCAAATGAAGGCATGTTGTTGTTTCATACAATTATACGTACGGTACATAGGTACATTGGGCGTGTAATAACCCCGAGGTTTGTACACAGGACATTACCCTAATCTAAGGAGGTGGAGCGGTGGGGGTAATCTAGTGGTTAAAGCGTTCGCTAGTCACGCCGAAGACCTGGGTTCGATTCCCCAATGGATGCAATGTGTGAAGCGCATTTCTGGTGGAATATTGGTAAAATTGGAGTAAAACTAAACTCACTTACTCGCTCTAAAGGAAGGAACAAAACGTACTTCTTGCAATTGAATCAAATTCTCAAAATAACGAATGACAATAATCGAAACACAAGTACAGTCAAAGTAACAAAAAAGTTGGGACAAACTAATAGGGAAACGAGTAATTTTATTAATCCATTGGCTTTGTGTCAACACTATATTTATAAAGAGTGTTTGTAGATTTTGAAGGTATCGCCATATGTGCACGTTTTGTTGGCCAAATGGGTTGACTCCGATGTTTGTCTGGAGTACATGTACATGTCAATCGTGATGTCAGATTCGGACGTCAGCTCAACATTGAAGACTGTAATAAAACCGAGACCAAGGAGACGATCAGAAAACACCCTAGCACCTTTCTTGTTGATTCGGAAATCTGAAAATAAAACGACTGAATAACTTAAATATCATTAAATGCCATAACCAACTGTTCAAAACTAACTAATATATCATTACTTAACTTCTGTAAAGGTCCATACAAATCCAACAGTATTATCAAGACTACGGCCCCCGTTTCAGTACGGTACACATGATTCCGGAATTATCATCTTACTTCTGCAGAATCACAGTTGTTGCGGAATTAGTGTTGAAATGCTGCGGAAATACTATGACTGAATTAACACAGGATTATTGCGGAAGGAAAGCGACACAGTTTCGGATAACCATGGCACACACGACAGGATATGATTGCGGTATTTTTGCAATATGGAGCCATAATATCGCGTGAAGTTCTCTGAAATACTTCCAAAGAAGGATGTCTTGTCGCACTGTTATTTAAAGCATCCACATTGTGATATTCAGCAAGGCAAAGGCCTATTTCAACACGGTACTCGTCTGTTTCAATCACAGATTTATCCGGTAATTGTTTAATTACTGAGTCTGGACATAAGGTGATTATATCTTCCCTTAATGGCTGAAGCAGCTACCCGCTCGACTGTAGGGATTCCTGTAGGAGCCAGTATCTATATACGTTCTGAGTGTGCAATCTTGCTTATGTTTAACTGTCCTTTGCGACAGATATTTCTGATAGTTAAACCAAATGTTTCTCGTCACTATATGGCCGAAACATTGCCGATGTGACGTAAAATTTTAACTCACTCACTCACTCTGAGTGTGCAGTATCGGCTGTTGCGTAACGCCGCATTCCGCAATATTCCAGCTACATGGCGGCGGTCTGTAAATAATCGAGACCAGACAATCCAGTGATCGACATCATGAGCATCGATCTACTGAATTTGAATACGATGACATGCGTTAACCAAGTCATCCAGCCTAACCACCTGATCGCATCTTATGACAAGCATTGTTTGCCGAAGACAAATTCTAACCCAGATCTGCACGGGTAACTGGTCATATCTGTCCATGGTAATAGCTTATGAAGTAGACGTATCTGTCCACAAATTAAATGAAAACATATATGGATGACATCGAAAACTATTCTGAATATTCTGTTATCACTTCCTCAATTAGCTGGGCAAGATAACTATATCGACAATATAATGATGTACGAAGGGTCATACAGCATTGGTTATTTATGTTAATAATTTCCACCCATTAAAATGTATTTTTATGCATAATAGTCCGTTAAGTATTTGGAAACACGTCTGCATGTGTTTATGTAAATGTGGTTAAATTATTCTGCGTACCAACGATTCTTCCAGCGTAGTACTGTTTAGCATCTAACGGTTCGACTGGTAAGCAATGATAGATATCAAAGACGTAATATACAATCTCCCCAGTCATAAGCGACATCTGGACATCGTTCAAGGTCGTCAGTAGAGTTCCTTTGGGCGTCTGAGCAAACAACTGGAAACCACTGAAGAATAGTCAGGAAGAGTTATGCATTCTGTTTTTACCAAATTCAGCTTTAGTTGAAACAAATGTCCATACACATATATGTATGTCTTTTTTGTTGTTGTTTTTAACGCGCTACTCAGCAATATTCCAGCTATTTGGCGGTTGTCTGTAAATATTCGTGCCTGGACCAGACACTCCCGTGAGCAACAGCATGAACATCTAGTTACGCAATCTGGATACGATGAATAAAGTCAGCCTTAACACCTAATCCCGTTAGTCGCCTCTTACTATAATCATGGGTTGTTGAAGATCCGGATCTACGCGGGTACATGTAGGTATGTAATAGTTATGTCTATCCATGTACCATCCGCAGAACAGTTTCTCTATAGTTACTTATAAGCACCCTTGGGCGTTTCCGTCGTTTTTGCAGATAACTTCTGATTGGTCCATTACACTTCAGGTAGCGGGGTTGAGGTCGTTCATATCAACAATCACATCTCTTGAGTCTCCAAGAGCAATGCCTGTTGATCTGATAGCAGGACCTGAAAAGAACCAAATGTAAATTCGATTTCACATACATATTACCACACAGTCCACGTTAAGTTAGTAGTTGTTTGGGGCGATGGGGTAGCCTAGGGGTTAAAGCGTTTGCTAGTCACACCGAAGACTCGCATTCGATTCGCCAAATGGGTACAATGTGTAAAGCACAGTTCTGGTGCTCTCCGCCGTGATATTGCTGGCACATTGCTACCCAAAGGAGGCGTAAAACTAAACTCACTCACTCATTAGTTGTTAGTGAGGACTGAGACGTGTGTACGCGTGTTCAGATTGTTTTAGGGTTCTTGTCTATGGTGTATGTTAGAACTAACCAGATAGGTTCAGGTGCCTCCCATCTACCTCTCTGTCTGAGCTGTACGTCAGGATGAACTTCCCCGTGGGGTAACTGATCACGTAGCCATTGGTGATGACGTCCCCATACGAATACATTGTAATGTTGCTGTAGATGTCTTTGGTACATTGCTTGATGTTCACGAAGTAGCTGAGAGCTGCGGCGTTGGTGTAATAGTCAAGGAACTCCCCGGGATTTAAGAGCTTGGGCGCCCAGGCAGACACACATCTACTAGGTGAAACAGATGTACAAGAGATGTCTGTTCTACTAAAGACTTCTAAAGTGAGTGATTGATTGGAGATAAAGGTTTCAGTATTCGCTATGGACAGTTGCGCCCCTTACTCGTGGCAAAATCTAATGATCAAGATAGAATCCAATATTGCTCCGATTTTTTAGTTCCTCTGGTTGCCTGCACCATATCCACTCTTGCTTTATCTTCTTACAACTGAAGGGATGGTGTAAATCCAGCAAGAGTCAATGCAGGAAGCAAATGTACTCTAAGTCCCCATGGTCCCTATTATGGTGATCTACCTTCAGTTGTTGGCAATCTATAACCCATTTTAAAATTGTACCGTTAAACTGAGAAACAGTGTTTTATGGTTATATGCTAGTTTTAAGTATAAATCTGCTATAGCCTATAGTTATTTTACTGTCCTTCGCAGACAAGTAAGCATATAAGTTTGTTTATATTTCATGGTTACATATACAAATTTACAACTTTCATAGTCACCATATGACTGAAATACTGCCGATGGGACTTTAAATTTTAACTCACTCACTCACTTACTCACTTGGTTTATCAAAATAAGACATCTACAACAATGGAAATAGTTTTAAAAAAACAGGAATTAAACTAACACTCTCAGTTAGCTGGGCAAGACAACTCATCAGAGTGACAGCAAAGTTCAGCAGCTTGTTCAACTAAGTTAATCGTATTCTATGCCCCTTCCATCCTCTCCATCAAGAAACCCCAGCCAAACTCCTAACCCCTTCCTCACAGCAAATCTTCCATCTTGTGACACCCACTCTTCACCTATCCACTCCTTTACGTTCTATCTACTAACCCTCTCCAGTAACCAACAAACGATACCTCAGTCAAATGAGCATGATTACCTACTAGAATGAACGAAAATGCGATAAAACACATCATGATCACTTATACAACGTTCAACATACCCCAAATGAATACTTAACAAAAGAATGGCAAAACTACAAGGTGGGATCATGTTAGCCTCTTCGTGTACGACAGCAGGTGATCAGCTTTAATCTGATTTCTGCAACGACCTACTAACCTATTTTCTGGTGTTGGTGTTTAGGTATTGTTTGCTTATGTGTATAGCAAAGCCGATGCACAAGGAGTTTAGAAATGCGATATTACGAATTGCAGTGATCTTAGTGTACATACATATAGCCATTAATCAAGCACCGCCCACTTTCTTATGTCGATAGGAAAATACTATATGTTGTTGTGTATGCTTTGTAAACGAAATTACGCGTTTTAAAATGGTAATTGTAACATATTTTACTCTTACTAAAACGAAAAAACACCTTATTACCTGCAATCTGAGAGGAAAACACAATCAACACCATCAAAATTGCTGGAAAGTATGGTCACCATGACTACGCACAATCTGATAGTCACATAGTCCTCAAGATTACTTTGATCGTGTTCACATTAGTATCACAGAACATGTCTCCACTGTTTACTCACGCTTGTGGATTGTGATTGCTTTTTTACCTTTCATGTACAATGGAATCTGTTTTGGCAGGCAACTGAGACAGATTATCTCTGGCTTTGACGTTTTACATTTATATGGAATGGTTAGTCTGTTGATCTCCCTCAATCTCTCTCTCTCTCTCTCTCTCTCTCTCTCTCTCTCTCTCGTCTCTCTCCCTCTCTCTGTCTCTCTCTCTCTCACTCACACACACTCTCTCCTCTCTCTCACACACACACTTACTCTCACACACACTCCCTCACTCACTCAAGCTCACTTACTCACAGTTGATATATATATATATATATATATATATGTGGTCCTTTCTTCACATACTCTTTCTTGTATACATCCTTATGAGACTGATCAATCTGTAAGACAATAATGGCTACATGACCAGCACATGATTTCAATACTGAACAATATTAGGCAAACTACAAACTAACATAAAATAAACTATTTAAAATACTTGCTAAACAGAAAGACATTGACAGATCATTTACAGAGTGTTTTATTCAACACTGTGGAATCTCATACATATCGTTTCCTGTATCAAGTTTGTGGGGACGTTATTTTATACACACTAAAACCAAATGTTCCTATTGTGTACTTGCAAGTTTTTGTAACTAACTGACTCGGATTCCCCTTTACTTGTGAATACGTGTATTTCTCTAAGGTGATATCATCTGATGATGTCATCTTGATTGTTATGATATCCATTGATAAGTCACTGTCCACAACCCGGTAGGTGAAAACGACGCTGCCGTCCTGGTCCAGTCGATACTCTGAAACGTCGTTAACATCCAGTTAGCCATCAGGTAGTTTGTTTGTTTGTCTAGTCCATAATGGAGTCTGGACAAAACAAGCCAGTGATCAATATCGTAAGGTACGCTCTATACAGTTGGGATACGATGACATGTGTTAAACAAGTCATCGAGCCTGACCACCCGATCCCGTTAGTCGCCTCTTACGACAAGCATCGGTTGCTGAAGACCAATTCAAACCCGGATCTTAACAGGTCTTATCAGGTAGTACCTGAGCAGAAGTGTCTGTGTATTTTACCTATGGGGCTTATGCACTATTATGTCTTAGGATATGATCGGAACTTTCAGTCCTTCCGCAATATTTGAGGTTTTGGTTCTTAAACAAAAACGCTATTGCTTTGGCATCACAGCAATTCACAAAATCCCAGAGACGGAACGGATGCAGAAACGTGTAACAATAACACACAGATATAATAACCGCTTTTCATTGATGACATCAGCTGTAGTGAAAACAGTTACCATTCTACTCAGGTCCTACTGACAACATCCATCGTAATAAACCGGAGGTCGCTTTACGGTTGTCCCAAGAAATATCCTCATCATTAACAAATGACAGAATCTTTCCATCACTTTGCAGAACATACTCACCATCAATAGGCCCAGCATCCACATATAGGTGGGTATAGTTCTTGGGCCTGGGTTCGCAATATGTGGTGTAGATGCTGTACGAGAGCAGAGATCCCTTCAGCAACTCTGCTTTGATGTCATCAAAGGGTAATTGTTTTCCTTTAGGCGTTTGAGCAATTGGAGTAAACCCTGAAATATACACATGGAGAAAGGTATCGCAACACGCCATGCTTGTCATGGTATCAATATGTTTCAATTAATCATAACAAAAGAACTTATCCAAACCTTAATTGAACTTACTATCTGGTGACAATTAACCCTCAAGGAATAATTAAATAGCAAAATACGAACGCAGAAAGAACGAAAAACTATAGTTTATTTATAAAAGAAAAGCATGACTCATTTTGAAGTGTTGATAACTATGGCCGTATGACATTAATAAGGGCGGTCGTTTTCGACAAGATTCTGACACATAACCCTCAAGAAATGACATAAGTATCAATAACTGAGCACAACTTCAGTATCTGGTGTAACCTCTGCCAAATGCAATAATATCTGACTCCTCATTGACTGTAATGGACGTTGAAATTGACGTTCAGGAATTGCGTTCAATTCCTGATGGAGGGCCTGTTTCAATAGCAAGATTTTGTACTGGAGTATTTCGTTGGCGTTTTCAGCATGTCCTCTGGGATTGAGACCTGAACTCTTGGCGGGCCAAGGTCGAGTTGCTCTCGCCTTTAAATTACGCATGAAATCACCAACGGTACGTGGAAGATGTGGCCTAGCAATGTCGTCCATGAAGGCTGGCTTTGTGTTTCAGAGGATGTTTATAGAAATGTGGCACAACAACCCTGTCCAGGATGTCAGTGATGAACGGTTGTCCATTCAGATTTTGTCTGATCGTCATAAGGTCAACTTTACAGTCATGTGAGAAGAACCTCACCATCAATGAACCCCCGCCTAACGGTACTTGCTCCAAGCTATTCTGTTGTACATATGCAGTGTTTCTGCGGCGCCAAACACAATTTTGTCATGAACAAAAGTAATAGACTTTCGTCCGACGAGTGCGCCCTTCCCCATGCTGTTAAATTCAAGTGGCGTCGAGCTTGACATCAAGCCCGTCGTGCTGCTTCGTGCTCTTGGAATAACAACCGACGTCTGATAGGTCGTCTGGCCAATCGCGGGGATTTCGGACCGTCCTGTTGGACAAACGAAGCTGTGGAAGCCACTTGTTTATTATGCTAATATCTGCATAGCGCCAATATCCAGCTCAGCTGCTCAAATACTTCAAATTATAATTTTATTAAATTTAAATTAAAAGACAGTCTTGTTTTAGAAACGAGCAGATAGTACCAAGTACCAAGATATGAACGTTTATGCCCAATGCGTATTATCCCAACAACTGAGGATTAATACCACTTTTGTTTTGTGCCCACTTCTTGCAACAATTGTGCTCCATGCTTCCTCAATATTATCACCTTTCCAACTCTTGACAAATGCTTTCATTATTTTCCAGTAAAAAACGTAATATCTGTAAATACCTTGCAAATTACGTGTTTCTCGTTTGAAGAAGCGTAATTCCACTTTCGAAGAAATATCTGTCGTATAGCTACATCTTGTATTGATTGATTGCGTTGCTTCTATCCAAATACCGTCATTGTACTATTAAGTCTTGTTCGTTTCATGTGAAACAGTGTTGATCATGCTCTGTATCTCTATAATAGGCTGGTGGCTCCTGTACGTGAATAAACATCTGTCTGTCTTCTCATTACAACAAAAGAACTTAAGACGTTATGATACGCAATGTCGAATATACCTGTCATGGCCCAACACTCCATGTGTAGATAAGCCAATCTGGTCAACGTCTTCGGGTCATAGTCGTGTATGTAGACGTAAGCGTAGCCAGTGGCGTCCATCTGGATGCCAGTGAGGCGGGACGTGGGGCCTTAGAACAGATTATGAAAACAAGAATAAACTCGAGCATTGTTAAAATAACCTTCAAATTATATTATTGCCATACCAATTTGAATCTCTTTGAGATTGTCTGCGACATAAACATGTTTATGATAACTTAATAAAGGCAGAAGAAATGCATAATGCTAATTCAGAACATGCTACCCACCACTTCTTGTGGAGTGTTTGTCATCCACAAAACGCTGTCTCCAGAACGTGAGGTTGTTAAGGGGGCCGTGCATGACGTAGCGGCCGTGTCTGATGTCGTCTCCAAAGTCGTTGGTCTTGATGGGAGGGGATGTCTGAGACACCACCTTGCAGCCAGTCAGGTTGACAGAGTAACTGAGTAGGGCCCCAGCTAGGAAGTGATCAGTTGTTTCTTCAGGTTGTAATGGTCGTGGGTAAGAGCTGCTGCTGCTGAAGGTTCATCGAAAGAAGAGACACGTCATCCCATTAATTTCATGGTAAAGGTTGTTACGGAACGATGCAGGTACTATCCACTTAATTTTCAATTACCATTATTGGTGTGTTTTTGTGTGTTGTTCATTTACGAAGCAGCCCGAGAATATCCGGGTGCGAATTGATTTGCCGTATCCCATGCTTGTCGTAAGAGGCGACTAGCGGGATCGGGTCGGGTTAACACATGCCATCGTATCCCAATTGCGTAGATCGATGCTCATGATGTTGATCACTGGATTGTGTGGTCCAGACTCGATTATTTACAGACCGCTGCCATATAGCTGGAATAATTCTAATTTTTTCAATGGCGGTAGGTCAGGGTATGCTTAAGTCGAGTTTTGTTGACTTTGCTAGTTTGGGTGAGGGTAGTGTCATAAGCTCCTTTCTTTTCATAATGTTTATAAAGAGCGTACAATGTATGTAAAATATAGCTTCGAGACACAGTATTCTACTTACGAAAAAAGACACATTTTGGCTTCATGACTTATCTTGCTCATCTTTGACTTTATCAATAGTGCTATCGATGAGAAAATCCAATCTGCTGAATTTGGAAACACGATCCGTTTTATGCAAATGTGGACAATAACCTTAACTACTTCTATGTAACCTTAAACATGGGTGAGATGCATAGTTGCTCAAAACACTATAATTGTGTAACGTTCAGAAAAAGTGCTTATATCACACGCCCGAGGTAAAGGGTTTTACGACACACTTTGCTAATATTGTCTATGCATCTGGTGACAAGATATGTCTTGTATTTGTGAACTGCAAATGAACATGTGTAATCCAGAGCTGTATTTTTTTCTGAAATGAGGGCATAGTGGGGTCCTATGATAAGCAAATAAGACCGACTCTGGTAAAATGAGTGCATTATGATGTGGCATATGTAACCAGCTGGCTACGAAGATGTCGATTTGGTCCATAGAACATTAATACCTGGACTATCCACATACGCATAATCTATTGAGTGAGTTTAGTTTTATGCCGCTTTTAGCAATATTCCAGTAATATCACGGTGGGGGACACCAGAAATGGGCTTCACACATTGTACCCATGTGGGGAATCGAACCGGGTCTTCGGCGTGACGAGCGAACGCTTTAACCACTAGACTACCCCACCGCCCCTAAAGAATAGATATATCAAGGTGTCCAACGTGACCTGTCGACAAGACAGAAATACAAGGTTTCAGTCGTCAGCATTAGTCAATAGAATAGAGTTTAGTCGACCGCGAAGGGCATTAGTCGATAGAATGGCAATACCATAGCTACTTAGATACATTTTTGTAAGTATTTACCTGGTCACACTGACCAACAGGACCAGGAGTGCTGGGAAAGAGAGCCCCATTATTAAGCCGCTGTTCAACTGTCACCTGTCTAATCTAGGTGCGTCGTGTATCCGGGTCACTAGTTATCAACAGAACATAGGGCTGAGTATGTCGATGGTTGGTTGGTTTTATAGTTTTAGGGCGACGTGGGCCAATAAGAGGCCTATTTGCGCCCAACACATTGACTTGATTTAATAAACAATCATATGTAATTTCATCGCCAAAAGGAATTGTTTAGCTAAGATAGAAGAAACGACAACACTATTAATTTGGATAGATGTATACATATATGGAATAACCTCTGCCTCGTGTTACGGATTAAAAACCTTAAGTAATCACTTCCATTTCTGAAACATGAAATACTCATTCAATAAAAAAGCAGTAGGTTCAGATGACAGAGTGTTAAAATGATTTAAAACCACAGAACTAAATCTATCTAAGCCATTCGAGAGCCTGTCTAGATTACATCATATTTTCCAGATGACGAGACAAAATCTAAAACTGCCCGTTGCACAGACCCATACATGATATTGGGGCCCAAAACTGTTTCTAATGAGAATACATCATCAACCTCAAGTACAGCACTTCTGAGATTTTGTCTTATGTTGTTATGCCCAGGGCATGTAATTAGATAATGTTCGATGTTTTCAGGCGTCTCCAAATTGCAATGGCCACATTTAGAAGAGACCGTCTTATCTATAATACTCCTGTAGGCATTTAGCCCACAGTGTCCAAGTCTTAGACGTGAAAGAATAACCTCATCACGCCTTTTACGACGACGAATTTTATGACCAGATTTTAGTGATGGTCTAAGTTTGTACATATGTCGGCCGGTAGTACCTGTATCCCACAACTGTTGCCAACTCCTTGTAACAGATTTCGATAAAACATTTTCATAATCTTTAGGGGTTGGTTGAAATTTAAATAAATCAACTTCAGGAAACTGTAACCCGGATTTGGCCAAATTATCTGCAATCTCATTCCCATGTATTCCAACATGTGCTGGGACCCAATGTCGCATGCAATATACTTCATGTTTAACGATGTATCCAACTTTAATATCTCATGCACAATGTCATCTCTAGATCCATTTGCACCAGCTTCTATAGCTTTGATTGCTGCCATAGAATCTGTAAAGATAATTGCTTCATGGTCATGTTCATCTACCCATCTCAATGCTTGCAAAATGGACAAAAGTTCAGCTGCAAAAACAGAAAGATAATCAGGGAATCTGAACACCTTAGCGATCGATAAATTGGGTATCCAAAAAGCCCCAGCAGTACGATTATTGGATGGTTCTTTCGATGCATCAGTGTATATATGTGTGAAATTAGAATAATTTTCAGACAGAAAGTCTTGAGTTATCACTTTTATTATGTTTTGGTCCATTCTCTTATTCACGATTAAATTGAGTTCCGAATTCAATCCAGGCTTCAGCAGAACCCACGGAGGTGTGACAGGCGGAGCAGAAGGATCAACTGGGTTACAGTTGTAGATACCATGTTGATCAGCTAATCTCTGAATATTCAAGCCAAAGGGTAATTTGCCATGAGTCCAGTCACACATGACATATTCCACACAGTCATTAACAATCTCAGTGACTGCGTGGTGTTTGTTCTTGGTTTTCATTTTCAAGAAATATTTCAAAGATACCTGTTGTCTTAGAAGGTGAAGGGGCATTTCTGAACACTCAACTTGAAGAGCTGAGGTTGGAGTTGTACAATATGCACCAGTGCATATTCTCAAAGCTTTAGACTGAATTCTATCAAGCTTATTAAGATGACATTTAGCCGCCGACATATACACCTGACAACCATAGTCAAGTCTGGACAAGATAAGGGCCTTGTACAGCAATAACATAGTAGACTTATCAGCGCCCCACTTTGTTTTTGAAATACACTTTAATAGATTGATGATCTTGTTACATGTGTTATACAAATGTGTGATGTGATGAGACCATGTTAATCTTTGATCAAAATACACACCAAGAAATTTGAACACTGACACCATTTCCAGTTTATGGTGTCCAACAGTTAAACTGATATCATGAGGGATCTTACGTCTTGTGATCATCATTGCCACTGATTTTGATTTTGAAATCTTAAACCCCCATTTTGAACACCATGTACTGACTTTACTTAAGCAGTTTTGTATAGATTCTATGACAAACTGAAAATTACCAAAGCGTCTCCAAAACGATCCGTCATCAGCAAACTGTGCTGCATTTATGTTTAGAGGCAGGTCCTCGAAAATGTCATTGATCATAATATTAAATAAAACTGGACTTATTACACTTCCTTGTGGGGTACCATTTTCAGTCACATGCACGCCTGACAGTTCTTGACATATGCGAACTTGAATGGTTCTTTCGGACAAAAATGACCATATCCACTTGAACATGTTGCCTCTAATTCCAAGTTTCCACAATTTAAAAAGCAAACCATTTCTCCAAATCATGTCATAAGCCTTTTCGATATCAAGGAATACACACAACATGTATTCCTGGTTGCATAAAGCTTTCTATGCTTCAGTTTTCAGACGAACATGCTGATCTATACATGAACGCCCCTTTCTGAATCCTGACTGGATGTGAGTAAGAAGCTCATTTCGTTCAAGATAATAGTTCAGGCGATTAGTAACTATTCTCTCCATGATTTTACATAAATTAGAAGTGAGAGCAATCGGTCTATATGATGCAGGAAGCGATGGATCTTTTCCTGGTTTGGGCACTGGAACTATTATTGCATGTCTCCATGTCCTAGGCAAGGATCCAGAACACCAACTTAAGTTCAACAGTTCCCGAATAACAGCTAGAGAAGAATCTGGCATATGCTTAAACATTTCATAACACAACTCATCCGCGCCTGGTGCCGAATTATGTGTTCTTGATATGGCTGCCTTAAGTTCATCATGAGTGATAGCTGTATTGATTTCCAAGCTACTTTCCAACATGGCAGAAGACATTTCAGGCATAAAGTTTGTTTCAAAGACTTGTTTATATTCTCTGAATTCATGACAATAATTTTCAGAACTGCTAACAGATTTAAATTGCTTAACAAGAGCCTTTACTTTCTGACTTTTTGATACGAGTTCTCCTGCTTCTCCCATTACCGGTATAGGTGAACGAATATTATTTCCACCGATCGTTTTCACCTTGGACCAGATACTAGTTAATGATGTAAATCTATTAATATTAGAAATATATTCCCTCCAGCTCAACCGTTTTGCACTCCGTACACTACGTTGGAACGTAGCTCGTTTCTTACGAAAATCAGCCAAATCACATGGCAATGAAGAGTGGCGAACCTTATTATATGCTTTTTTCCTTGCGATATTGGCTTTTTCACAGCTGTCATTCCACCAGGACTTTGGCGGGAATGCCGCTTTCTTAACAGACGATTTTCCAATGGACTCTTCTGCAATTCTTATTAATTGTGTTGTGATATTTTCATTAGACATATTAACATCATCATTTATAAGATCGGATGTGATATGTTCAGTACACAGACTAGAAAAAAGTGCCCAATTAGCCTTCTTGAATTTCCACCGAGGGACTTTATCACAAGAATCACGATATGGTCGAACCTGAATTTCATTAAAAACAGGAAAGTGGTCACTACCTAACGCATCTTCCTGAAATACATCCCAGTTACACTTACTGGCTATGTGTGATGATATCATTGATAGATCTAAAGGAGAAAAAGTCCATTTGCCAAGATCCATGCGGGTCATTTTACCATCGTTTAAAAGGACAAGATCTGCTTCATCTAAAAATTGTTCAACAATCCGACCATTATAATCCGTCTTGTTGCTTCCCCAAAACATATTATGGCTGTTGAAGTCCCCACATATAAAATATGGGCCTCCATTGGGATCAATTAATTTCAGATATTCATCCACGTTTGGCTTACCTGTATTATAAATATTAACAATAGTAATGGCTTTATCTTCCTCATAATGAAGTTTTACTGCGTTAGCCTCATACACTGTATTTGGTAATTCTTGAACCTGATATGACAAATCAGTCTTAATAAATATAGCACAACCACCTCTCCGAGGATTTTTAGTATTCGGATTGCTGGTTAGTCTGTCCTGACGTAGACCAAAATAGATCAACAGATCACTAGGAACATCGATGTTAAGATGTATTTTTGCCGCCGACACAAGACGATTAATCTGTTCTTCTTTGGTTGTTGCATTAAAGCATCCTGAAATCACCTCAAACAAGAACGTTAAAAAGGTTTGAGGAGAAGTACTAAGAAATGGATTGGCTACCTGTGGAGAGCTGACTTGAGCTGTAACAGATGGATATGATACACTCTGGCTTAAATTTGACTCTCGTGACTGACATTTACAAATACAGGTAGGGTTAGAGCCAGATGTAGCTGCAAGAGGAACAGGACGGGTTCCAACTGTTGATTGTGAGGCTTGTACTGACACAGATCGTGATTTCTGAGCGGCGGTTAAAGCAGCTGCATAAGATGGAGTTGGAGTGGACTTGACTATACGAGTTGCTTCAGCATAAGACAGTCTACTCTCTACTCGTACCCTTTGCACAGATACTGCCTCCTTGTATTTCTCACATCCCTTGTAGGCAGCACTGTGGCTACCACCACAATTGCAACACTTCGATACTGTTTCCGAACAATTTTCTACTTTGTGCTCACCACTGCACCTGGGACATACAGGCTTTTTACTTTTACATCGGGTTGAAACATGGCCAAATTTCTGGCAATTGTAGCATCTAATAGCTGGTGGGATATACAGACGCACTCGAAAGGACTGATAATACATCCTAACACGTTCAGGCAAATGTGGGGTTGAGTAAGTAAGAAGAATGGAAGTAGTAAGTTCCTTTTCTTTTCCACGCAAAAGTCTTTGGGCACTTTTAACCTTTTGACTTTTCAATTGCTCAACTATCTCATCCTCATTTACATCTGTGTCAACATTGTAAATAACTCCCTTAGATTCACTAAGACTCTTTGGGACAGAACTCTTGACACGAACGTCACAGACACACGCTACATTCAGTGCAAGGTTAAGTTGCTCAGCAGACCTGCAGTGTATCACTAAATCTCCCTTTTCCAGTTTTTTCATATACTCCACATCGCCAATGTTTTTATGGATATCCCGAGCCAAAGCAATTGAACTCAAGTTTGTCAAACGTAATCTTGGGTCAACAGAAGTAAGAATGACAACAAATTTGATAGGTAATGACGAAGTCGTATCACTTACAACTCGGTCATCCTCATGTTTTCGTTTCAAACGTTTGGAAATCATTGACACGTATTTCTCTGCAAATTCAGCATCTGTCGAGGTTTCCTCAAATGAGGTAGCGTGAATATTATCATCCCCATCCTCATCAGTGTCGCTCTCCATACCCAAATAGTTCTATGACCAAGTCGAAATGAAAAATTTCACGCAGACACAATGCGCGAAAACCGAGGCCACGTGGTGCGGTAAGTCACCGCGAGCCAACAAAACACTCAAATATGACAAAATAAGCCAATATTTGACCCTCAATCACTTACCTTAATGATAATACAGAAAATATAAGCCAAACGCAGAACTGAATATGAAATTCTAGACCCAACACAGGCCCTTACAGCGGAGCGTCTGACAAGCACGTCCGACCCTGTCAACAGCCTAAGGCGGTCTCCTGAGTATGTCGAGACTCTTTAGAGAGTTATCTCCCGTAAAACACAGTAGATCTGGGTCAGTCTATTGAAAACATAGCAAAACACTCTGGAAATGCTGACAACAATTATGTATTAATGGGCTGAGGGCATCCCCCCCCTCCCCCCCAACACACACACACACACACACCACTGGACTGAACTGAACTTATTTACACCCCGGCCACGGCATTAGAGGTACGCGTTTACATCTTTATGTACAACTTCTATGTGTTACATACATGTATGACACACAAAATGGTGAATTTGATATGTACATATCGCTTGGTTGCAAGAATAAACATGTCTGTAAATGCATTTAACAAGTTAAATAAACAATCTTACACTCATACCGTTTTTGATTATTGCCTCATTTGAGGCGTTGCTTTAAATGAGACACTATTCTTTTACAAAATATCGCTAATTTCTCTAATTGTTCCAAGTTTATTAGAATGAAAAAGCCGGTTCATTTTGTGCATATTCGGGTTTCGACAGAAATAGTTGTTGATATATTGTTTCCTTTCTAGAAACAAGGTAGGTCAAATAAACAAAAAGTGAAATTAATCTCCGATGTCGTTTGAATTACACAAAGGGTTAATCTGTCGTTCTGTCTCTGTTCTGACAAGCGCATGTCTTGCTATTGTTTGATAGAAGTTGGCGAGTCAAAAATGAAACATACAACTTTATGGATGACAACTTCTTGTTTATTGCATTAAGCGACGTTGCTACATCGAAACGTTGCTGTATAAACAAGACGTTTTCATCCATAAAGTTGAATGTTTCATTTTTGACAAGTACGTCGATCTATGCAATAAACAAGAAGTTGTCATCCATTAAGTTGTATGTTTCATTTCTGACAAGTGCAGACAAGTGAAACTAGTTTGATTTAATACCTTGAAGTTTGAAAGACGTCATGGACATCAACTGCGTGTAATGGTGTCCCCAATAAATTATATATTTAATAACGACGAGGAAGAACAGATTACTATTACGTTAAATTGTTTTATTATATATGAAAGTTATAAAATTTGTTTGAAAGTCTGTGGAAGAAGAGATGTGCATGGCCTGAGTACTTGTGTCACTAAGGAAAGTCCTTGAATCAGAATACTCGTTCAAGACGAATGCAAACACAACATTTGAAACACAAGTAAAATATTTCACCAGTGTGATCATGTTTTGACTTGTTTAGACATTTGCCATGAAACAGCATTTGTTTGTTCGAAGATTATACACTGCCATCAACATACTTTGTACATGTATGTCAAAACCTTTGTCTTCCATAAAAATACTTATTTATAACAAACACGAAAACCTGGGTTCGATTCCCTACATGGGTACAATGTGTGAAGCCCATTTCAAATGTACCCCGCCGTGATATTGCTTAACATTCAAACTTGTTTAAGCAATCATAATATCACTGTTACAATACTGATAATTATATTTAGTATTCTAATAAATTATAATTTCAAAATATATATTGTACAGGTGGTGCTGTTGTTAATGTAAATACGTATATATTGGATACACGGTGTTCCATGGAAATTATGTCTAAGTATACGGAATAAATAAACAATCATACAACGAATTCCTGACTTGACAGCAATGATAAGAATTGATGAAGCAATAAAAGAGTTTGACTCGCGTCATGAGACATTGTTATCGTTAACACACACATGTACACAACTCCATAGGATAAAGGGTGATTACATCGACGGCTGTACAACAACGTCTACCAACAGCCAGACAGCGTTAAGCTCGACCGACTTCTCAGAAATAATGAACTTCGTAAGTGATGTGTGGTTTCTTTCAACAGATCAAACTGTGAGGAGCGTGAGGTCCGAGCTGACAGTTAACCGAACGTAACGGCACACTTAAGCAGCGGTGTAGCACTTTTTCACATTAAATTAGCCTGGTTAATATATATAGAGATTTTTAGAAGGCAATTATTTTTATGATTCTTACAATCATTTATTTAATATTTTCACTATTTGCCGTTACTATTGCATACATATAATGTTTCTATGTCTATTGTGTACAGTTTTATCTTGTAAAGCGTCTCATAAGCCAAAAATTGGCTGTTTGTTAAGGATATTTTATGTTTTTACAATGTGTACTTAACTTGTGACACAATAATAAACTATATCGGTCTGTCTGTCTGCCTGTATATTAAGATGGCACAAACAGTAGTCAACATACAGGTGACAGAACATCTCGACAGAATATTAATATACTTAATTATTGATGCGTTATTCTCAACACTTCAACCAACTGACACGGCAATTACAGCGAGTGAATGACTGAGATGGGGTAACGTTATTTAGAAAAGTATTTCAATCAATACGAATAATTCCACAGAACAGAGCTTTTCTTGGAGTGGAGGTCGATTTTGAACGGAATGCCATGGCACTTAGAGACGATAGGGAGGATAATAGAATGGCACAACCTTTCTGATTTACTTTGGTTTTGAAGGAAAGACATTAGATATGCTGGTATGAATGCTTTAACCTTTAGTAAAGGCCCCGACACTGATGGGATGATTTGCACGTTCACTGGCCGTTATGCAGAGCGGTATCGTATCGGAAGAAAACTCTGATCTGAATCAGACTGACGTCATGCACTTGCGTAGAATGGTGCCGACACGTAGTGTTCGAGGTGAGGTGAAATTGGGTTTAACGTCGTGCTTGAGAATATTTCGCTCATATGACGACGTGCATGCGTATGTATGTGTATGTGCGGCTGATTGTACTAGCCCAGACTGAAGCTGGTTTTATAGTGCTATTCCACTGAGATACCGTGCCGCAGTGAAGCATGAATACCCCACTCAGACACATTATACTGACTCCGAGCCGACCAGTACTTGTTGTACCCATTAATGACAGACAAGACAGACAGACAAAATAGTTTATTTATGTGTCAAGTTATTGGGATGATAGCTTACGCCGATAAATACGGCTTACTAAAGCGGCCAGTGGATTAACAATCGAAAAAAAAATACATTATCAGCTATAAAGGTATAGTTTTTTGATGACGTAACAATTGAATGACGTTATCCCGTCACTGCGCCATTCTAGTGTGCCCCTCGTAATCGAACCATTTTACATTACGTCACAATGTAAGCGACGTCACGATGCATGTCAGTTGTCATCGCCTCGTACGGCCTCCTACAGTAAACTACTCCGTTGCATTCAGTTTCTTGGTTTGCTGTTGCTTCACGCAGCTAACATCACTGGTGGAAACATTACGTTTATGTTTTACGACGGTTAAAATGTGTCATTTCGACTCACAAGTTTTCAGCGACACGGTAACGTTCGTAATGTTTACATTCCCACAATGCAATTGTGGAATGTCGCTTGACTACTCAACTTCCTCTGGATGTACTGATCTAAACTTACGCTGGTAGTAGAAATGCAACGTTCATATTGCCCCATATGGTTTACGTTAATGACAGATGTAATTAAAATAATTCAGAGAAGATATTTAATCCAAACGTAAACCGTCATCAAACTGTTATCATTTGTTTTTTTCTGGTAACGTTCGTCTTAACGTAGGGGGCAGACACATCAATAGAACAGCGCGCCGGTTAGCCCTGTGCGAGGATTCTTAATTTAGGTCACCGACACCGTCGTTTGTTTTCTGCCTTAAATTAATCGTAATTATCTTTAGAAAGTATTAAATTTGGCATCTTAGAAAAGAAATACACTTCGCCCTACCGCCATGTATAGTGTAATAAAACACACTTTTGCCCTGAACTATTATAGTTAAAGCACGAGGACGCTTTTATTACACTATACATGGTGGTAGAGCGAAGTGTATTTCTTAATCATTGTCCAGGCACGGTAGCTGATGACAACCGGCTTTAAATCAAAGCCAAATCATTCCTGATTGTGAAAAATCACATTCCATTCGGTCGCCAGAACTGCACCACATTTTTCACCATTTCGAGGGTCTGGCTTCTAGACCACAATTAAAAAACCCGACAATGACCCACGTGATCCATTAGGCTCCATTATTCAGATATTTTAAACAGTCGTCTTAGTTATTGGTTGGAGAGTGACAACATTTTAGCTGATGAACAAAATGTTTTTTGCATAGGGCGTAGTATTCAAGAGCATATATATACAGTTTATTCTCCGTTATCAACAATAGGAAACAACCTTTGTTTGTTATAATGAGATAATGAAAGCTTTTGATAAACTGACTGACTGACTGAGTTTAGTTTTACGCCGCTTTTAGCAATATTCCAGCAATATCACGGCGGGGGACACCAGAAATGGGCTTAAGCTTTTGATAAAGTTAATAGACATTGTTTATGGTATAAATTATTAAAGTTTGGTATAAATGGAAGGTTTTTAAACGTTGTTCAGTCCGTGTATGAAGCTTATGAGCTTATGCACGAGTTTGTGTCAATGGCATTATTACGAATCCCTTTCAGGCCCAGTCTGGTGTCCGTCAAGGATGTGTTTTATCGCCCACTTTATTTATCTGTATACATACATGATTTAGTTGATAAGATTAATAGTTTGAATTGGGGCATTCAATTAGATGGTAGGATGCTTAGCCTTTTACTCTATGGTGACGATGTTGCTCTTCTTGCCCCGGACGAGAATTAGCTACAATGCTCGACTGTGTATCAGAATGGCGTTTAACTTGGCGTTTAATGGGTAATGTTAATCAAACTAAAGTTATACACTACCGCCCCTGTAGCATTAAACAATCTGAATGTGTATTTTCAATTGCTGATGATGTTATAGACTATGTTCCTGCTTACAAATATTTAGGTGTATGGTTACAAGAAAACTTACATCTTAACTTAACTGCTATGGAAATAGCAAACGTGCACTGGGAGTAATTATTTGTAAATTTAAATTTATTGGGGGTATATATTTTATGGTGTGTTTAACACCTTATATGAAAATCGGGTCCAGCCCATTTTGTCATATGCTTCAGCGGTTTGGGGTACTAGACAGGTTCACTCTCACTTAGTCAGAGTCTACCCAAAAAGGTCTTGTTAAGACAACATTGCACTATGGCTAGATGAGAGGGTCGGTGAGAGATGCGAGCCAGGTAATTAGCATGGGATCAGGCTAAAACGGCCCCATGGCAAAACGGACCCAATTTTGCTTGGCTAAAACGGCCCCAAAATTGGCTAAAACGGCCCCGTTGTTGCTAAGTGAAACAGCCAGAGATTGCTTGAAATGACCCCGTACAATTGTGAATACGTGAAATATATTTGAACATTTATATTGACATGTAACATATATTGTACCATTAACGTGCTTGACCATGTATTTGTTTTCAATTTTAGTGTAATCTGAAGTTACATAATGGGTATTAAATAGAATAACGACACAGACAATAGACTTCCAATGGTTCTAGCATGATACCAACAAGGGAACAGTTCTTAGATATAAAGTCAGCAGCTGATGGGTCCATGGACTTGGCTGCATCTGGTCAAAAGTTGATCCAGCGATAGGTCTCCATCCATGTAACCTCTCCAGGCCTCGAATATATCTTCCTGTGTAGCTGTGGCAGAGTTGCGCAGGTAGTTTCGAAGTCGGCCTTCTTGAATCATCCGAACCTCGCAAAACATCACTGAAGCTATATACATATATATTTGGATGTTGTCCTCTTTGCCATATGTATTTTATGTGAGACTTGAAATGGAATAAAAAAATAAATAAAAAAAAGTGTGTGTGTGTACTTTAAACAATATTTATTCTTGTACCACTAGTAGTGTACAGTGGGATTGACAAACAGTGTTTCCCCTATATTAATGTCTCTTCCCAAACTAATACATATTACAACAGTCCTTCAAAGATTAGATAAAACAGTGTTCAAGTTGCTTCATCCCAGTCTAATACGACAATGTAAAATTTGGTTATTTCTCAATCCATAGTTCTGCACAATTTCGTGTCCACTAGGCTGTCCCGTCGCCCCAGTGTCACTAGAGAATTGGTTCATACAGCAATAAATATGTCAGTGGAATTTGTAATTTAAACAGTCAAAATGTTATCTTGTCGTGTTGAGTGGTATTGGCACTGTATCACTGTTAAAAAGTGGATGCTAACATACATAAATAGGCTTGACTTAGGAACTGTTTTTTAACAAGCAGCAAAATAACACATGACTTTAGAACCAATTGTTGACTTTGTACATAGGCTAGGATTTAGATGTGGTTACTAGCACTCAATGATTAGGTTGGTATTCAGAAGTGAATACTTGCACTCAATAAATGTGGTGTCCATGTGTGTGTGTGTGTGTGTGTGTGTGTGTGTGTGTGTGTGTGTGTGTAATATTACAGCCAAAGAAGCATCATTTGTTAACATTCCATATTCGTCATATGAGCGAAATATTCTCAAGCACGACGTTAAAGCCAATTTCACCTCACCTCACCTCACCTATTCCATACAAGGGACTAATCCACTTAAGAGAACAACACACAACTAACAGATTGAGAGAATGATTTTGGCTGTATCAACAGTTCAGCCGTTCGAAATAGGGTATGTCGATTTTTCTTAACTGTAGGTAGTAAGACTCCAAACTTAGCGGTACGTGGCGATATGGGTTGATCCTCCCCTAAAACTTAACAAAATATTGAAATTCTACGTTTTTGGCGCCGGCTACATTAAGCCAACGTTTCAAGAATTCCCAATATCGTTAGTAGATGGTTTCTTCAGTTCAGAAAATCCTGGTATAATACTTTTCATTGTATGATACAGTCTTGGCAATTACCTATGATAGATATTTGCGACATTTCCCATAGCGATTTCGCTATTGCTAAGAACTGTTTACTACATAAGGGTAGTGAAGATTGGTTTCATCAACTTTGGAATGATAGTGGTCAGTGTAATGGTAATAAGCTGCGGACATACCGCTTGTTTAAACATTCGTTAAATACTGAAACCTATGTTTCTACTCTTTTGAGCGTTCACACCTCAGTACATTTAGTAAACTACGCCGTGGCACCCTTCCCCTGGAAATGGAGTTGGGTAGGGTTTCCCGTCCTAAAGGGCCTTTTGAACAAAGAATTTGTAAATTTTGTAACAGTAATAACATTGAGGATGAGACCCATTTTCTCTCTGTCTGTAATTTCTGCTCTGATTTGAGGTATGAGTTTTGGGAATTCTTTTTACATCTCAGTCCGGCTGACCAGGCTTTATATTTATTGTCTAACGGCAAACTGTGTAAGCCTCGGCTACCCTGGTATATAACATGTATAGACGGAGGTTGCAACTCCGAATCTGTCTGTACGAAGTGAAATGGGTTTGACGGTCTGCGACCAAAACGGGGATACAACCAGAACTGGGATAAACAGTCCACAATTTCGTAAAACACTATTTACTGCGTTACTGCTCCCGGTTAACTCTAAAACTTAAAAGCGATCTATGCGCGGAATATGATTTAGTTTTTTGTTGTTGTTTTTTTTTCTTTGTGGGGAAGCACTGAAAATGATCATTTACATATTTCCATATTCTTTTGCAAATACGCAACTCACATTTAATTCTTCAATATAATTTGGAAGCACCTTAAGAGTTTCTAATTATTTTTGTACTCGTCAGTTATTCACTCGTTTATATCGTCCCACACAAGCAAGGCTCTTATAATGTGCGATGTTTAAATATTGTGTTATCTTAAAATGCAAACATAATGTAATATACATCACTTAATAATATCATATAATTGTTTACGTGCATTAAAATAGTTCAAACAGTAATTTGTGTTTCTGAAATAATTCTGGTGTTTTTTACTTTAAACTGGTTGCATAGTTCAGCTGTTTTGTGTACGGGTCAAAGTTGAAGCCAAACAAATTACATCAGATAAAAGTGTTGAGAAGAATATATATACTGGGGGGTGTATATCGGTTATGTTATATAATATCATTCAGACTGAAAGGCGCATAGGGTGTTTATTGGATAACTTCCATCACAGAGAATGAAAGGCGTGAAGGTGTATATTTGATACATAAATAGGAGCGACCAAACCCTTGACACATCCATATGTAATCTCTTCTAACTGCAGAGTCAATTGTACAAATCCGATTATATCGTGCGTATGTATTTGTTTCAACAGTATTACAGTTATACGATGTTTTTGGTAAACAGTCGAGTCTGGACCAGACAATCCAGTGATTGTCACCATACGACCATACAGAGAATGAAAGGCGGGATTAAGGGTATATATCGGATATGTAACGTACTTCCATCACAGAGAATGAAAGGCGGTAAGGGTATATATCGGATATATAACTTCCATCACAGAGAATGAAAGGCGGAATGGGTATATATCGCATATATAACTTCCATCACAGAAATGAAAGGCGGGGAGGGTATATATCGGATATATAACTTCCATTACAGAGAATGAAAGGCGGAATGGGTGTATATCGGATATATAAATAGAAGCGACCAAACCCTTTCCACATCCACAAGCAGTCTCTAAAAGCAGAGTCGATTCTACAATTCTGGTTATATCATGAGTATATACTTGTTTGATCAGTATTACAGTTGTATGGTGTTGTTGGTAAACACCACACAGAATTAAAGGCGGGATCGGTATATCGGATATAAAACTACTGACTGACTGACTGAGTATGGTTTTGCGCCGCTTTTAGCAATATTCCAGCAATATCACGGCGGGGGACACCAGAAATGGGCTTCACTCATTGTACCCATGTGGGGATTCGAACCCGGGTCTTCGGCGTGACGAGCCAACGCTTTAACCACTAGACTACCCCACCGCCCCGGATATAAAACTAACACCACACAGAATGAAAGGCGGGAAGGTATATAAGTTACATAACTGACACCACACAGAATGAAAGACGGAAGGGTATATAAGTTACATAACTGACACCACACAGAATGAAAGACGGAAGGGTATATAAGTTACATACCCGACACCACACAGAATGAAAGGCGGGAAGGGTATATATCGCATATATAACTTCCATCACAGAAATGAAAGGCGGGGAGGGTATATAAGTTACATAACTGACACCACACAGAATGAAAGACGGAAGGGTATATAAGTTACATTACTGACACCACACAGAATGAAAGACGGAAGGGTATATAAGTTACATAACTGACACCACACAGAATGAAAGGCGGGATCGATATATCGGATTTATAACTAACACCACACAGAATGAGGTGAGGTGAAATTGGGTTTAACGTCGTGCTTGAGAATATTTCGCTCATATGACGACGTGCATGCGTGACAGACAGACAGACAGATTATTTATTTAAGTCTCACCTCACTTGTAAATACAGGACATATATAGGCTGTAATACAGAATAAAAGTGAGCCACCCGTTTAGGGTTATGAGAGACTGTTGTAGACTTTAAGAACAAACATAAATATACACCATGAGTGAGTGAGTGAGTTAAAATTTAAAGTCACATTGGCATTATTTCAATGTGTATGTGTATGTGCGGTTGCTTGTACTAGCCCAGACTTAAGCTGGGTTTACAGTGCTAGCCCACTGAGATACCATGCCGCAATGAACCATGGATACCCCACTCAAACTCATTATACTGACTCCGAGCCGACCAGTCCTTGTTGTACCCATTAATGACAGACAAGACAGACAGACAAAATAGTTTATTTATGTGTCAAGTTATTGGGATGATAGCTTACGCCGATAAATACGGCTTACTAAAGCGGCCAGTGGATTAACAATATTTTGCCGAGCGCCAGGCAGGGACCAACAAGTACCATATTTTAACGTCCTTTGGTATGACGCGGTCAGGGATCGAACCCACGACCTTCTGCTCTCCGGGCGGACGCTCTAACCACTACACCATGGAGGCGGTCCCACACAGTTTGAAAGGAGGGAAGGTATATCGGATATGAAACTAAACCACGCAGGATGAAAAGAGGGAAGGTATATCGGATATGAAACTAAACCACACAGGATGAAAAGAGGGAAGGTATATCGGATATGAAACTAAACCACGCAGGATGAAAAGAGGGAAGATATATCGGATATGAAACTAAACCACGCAGGATGAAAAGGAGGGAAGGTATATCGGACATGAAACTAAACCACGCAGGATGAAAAGAGGGAAGGTATATAGGATATGAAACTAAACCACACAGAATGAAAGGAAGGAAGGTATATCGGATATGAAACTAAACCACGCAGGATGAAAAGAGGGAAGATATATCGGATATGAAACTAAACCACGCAGGATGAAAAGGAGGGAAGGTATATCGGATATGAAACTAAACCACGCAGGATGAAAAGGAGGGAAGGTATATAGGATATGAAACTAAACCACACAGAATGAAAGGAGGGAAGGTATATCGGATATGAAACTAAACCACGCAGGATGAAAGGAGGGAAGGTATATCGGAAAGGTGAAAGGTGTTATGTCGAGCTCGGACGGGTAACCTGGATACCCGGAATGGGTGAGTAATGTGTTGGACCTGGGTCTCAATACCTGGACCCGTTATGATCATGTGACTAATATAGATTAAACAATGTAATATATTATTCTTTCATGATTAAATGGTTGTATTGTCTTTGAAGATTTAGACATAATTTACAGTCTCCTATTTTGAATATACACTCTCTCAAAAAAGAAACGCAACCCCTGTTTTTTTGTAATGTTTATATCCATTTTAACTGGTTATTACATTTGTATTTTAAAAGATAATGCCATGAAATTTGACATGGTGAACCTTAGGTCAGCACGGTATAAGGTAACAGTTAATGCAGGTCAGTATCGAACTCTCAATTTACGCTAGGGGGCGTTGTCTTCAGTATCTGGTTGTAGAGCCACGAGCTCTAATCACAGCAGTGCACCTCCTCGGAACAGAACGAATCAGACGGCGGATGTTTTCCTGGGGGATTGCTCTCCACTCTTCCTGGAGTGCTGCGGCCAGTTCAACCAACGTGTGCGGTTGTGGTGTACGTGCACGAACACGACGATCCAGCTGGTCCCACAGATGTTCGATAGGATTGATGTCTGGCGATCTGGAGGGCCACGGCATCACGTTGACGTTTGAATTCTGTAGGAATGCCACTGTTGCACGAGCTGTATGAGGGCGGGCATTGTCATGTTGAAACAACTCCCTCTGTTGGTCGATTATCGGCAGAAGATGTGGCTGTAAGACGTCATCAATGTACCGTTGTGCCGTCAAATTGCCACGAATGATGACCAAGTCTGACCGTTGGTTGTAAGACATGGCTCCCCATACCATGATGCTTCTCCTCCAAATCTGTCGACCTGTCGAACGCAGTTCGGTGCAAAACGTTCATTTGCTCGTCTATAGACACGTTGTCTACCGTCACGTCGTTGAAGAAGAAAACGAATCTCGTCACTAAACCAGACTCTTCTCCAGTTTCTTAGGGTCCATCTCCTTACGTTAGTACACCACCTGAGACGTTGGCGTCGATGTTGGCGTTTCAAGACGGGCCCCACAACTGGTCTTCTTGCACGTAAATTTGCCTCATGTAAACGGTTCCTGATGGTTTGGGCCGATACTCTCCTCAAACCTGGCACCTGTGTTGCAGTGATGGTGGGTGTGGCATGCCGATTACGTAGGTGGCTGAGTCGAATAAAGCGATCCTGAGCCGGTGTGGTGATCCTAGGTCTACCGCTCCTGGGACGATCTTCAATTGCATGGAACTGTGTGTAACGATTCCAAAGTCGTGAGATTGTTGTTTTGTGTACGTTTAGATGACGGGCAACTGTTCCAAAGCTTTCCCCGGCCTCAATGCGACCAATGGCAATATTTCGATTTGCTGTACTCAAACGGGGCATTTTCGAACTTGATTTGCAGAGCAAATTATGAGAGAAAAATTACAAACTACGCGTGCTTTTAAAACCCTCTACATGAACTGTGTTTTCAACGATTTGCACGTGCAACAGGCTTTTAGCATTTTGTACATGACAATTTCGCACTTTCTCAAATAACACGGATACAAAGGTCATCATGTGTGACAATGGTTCCGTTTGGGAGCTTATACTGATCAGATGGGAACGTATTAACAGTATTTTGAAGAAAATTCTAATTTACATTCACCATCTTTATTCTAGAAATGATGTCAGATATTTAGATAGGGGTTGCGTTTCTTTTTTGAGAGAGTGTAATACATGGTTATGATATTGTAAAACTCGATATTTTAGCCTCCGAGCTGAAGAATATATTGCCATTTGTTACAAATTTGATGTCAGGAATTAACATAACGGGTATCCGGGCAGGGTAGGGTATTATGGGGTGGGGTACCCGGGTTGGAAATGTGGGCCCGTCCCAGCCCTAGTGTTATCCCTCTTTTGGTTGAGGGAATAGGTGTAATAATAGAGTTGAAAAGCTCTTAAAATTAGTACCATTGTATTCTCATTCTGCTCACAAGTGGATAAGTGATCTACTATTAGCAGCAAGAAGGAAATCTTAAGACTCCATTATTGTTCATCGTAAAGGTGTTATCATAGGTGTGTCATATCATTATCAATGAGGAAGTTAATGGTCGTGATAGTCATGGAATATCAGAAACTTCGGACTGGTGCTGCAGTCTAAGGGATCAGTACTTTAAGAATATTCCTAAAACATATTAAGATTGTTAGATAGGTTAGGAAATGGCAAGTTTTACTTATCTTCAGTTACAACTGCAGACCTATAACTACATGTTTATTATTCCATATTTTGCTTCAAAGCTTTGTCCTTAACAAAACAATCTTGAAACCCACATCATAAGATTGACTCAGTTAAACTCTGGCGTAAACTATCAGGTGTGGACTCTGACAGAATCGCATGTAAAATCCACCAGTGATCGCGCAAATTGCGTAAATCATGACATAACCGAATTAAAGACTTTCTACTAAGTTCACAGTTCACATTTACTGACATCTGTGATGTTACAGATTCTGAATATTTATGTGTTAAAGACTGGCTTATACTGAAGGACCACAACGACAGGCTAGCTGGCTTGTTGAATGATCGTAACCTCCTCAATGGCAACAAACTACGTACCTATCGCTTATTCAGGCACACCCTTTCTGTTGAATATTATGTATATTCTTAATCGTTCACATCGAAGTATCCTCAGCAAGTTACGATGCTGATCATTGCTACTGGGGGTTGAAGTTGGACGTTTTACACGACCTATAACTTCATTAGAAAGTCGCACATGCAAATTTTGTAACAGTAACTCCGTCGAGGTCAAGGTTCATTTTCTTGTTGAATGTAGTTTTTATAATGAAATCAGATATGGGCTCTTTCGTGATATATATATATACTTCAATACCTTATCCTCAGCTGATAAAGCTATTTACGTATTATCCGACGAATGAAATATACAATCCATAGCCGCAACGATTTTACCATATTTTCTTATAGGAATGTCCACAAATGAGCCACTTAATATCATCATCTAACTGGGTAGTATTGTATTTTATGCATCATTTACCTGTTATCATATTCTGCATTTATTATATTACTTTTATGTACAACATGTCCTATATGTATTTAGTGTTTCATATGTCAGTGATGGCCGGACACTTTTATGAAGTGTGTGACACTTAAATAAAATGTTTTCTTCGTCTTCCTCTTCTAACGCAGCGCTCAGATATATTCCAGTTATTTGGCGGCTGTCTGTAAATAATAGAGTCTGGACCAGACAATCCAGTGATCAACAGCATGAACATCGATCTACGCATTTGGTATACAATGACATCAGATCCCGTTAGTCGTCTCTTGCGACAAGCATGGGTTACAGAAGATCAATTCTAACCCGGATCACGAAGCTTCTTGAAGCGGCTCGTAGTGTTGCCAAATGAAAATTTGTTTTGATCCGTTGATTACGTGTATTTAAATAAAATGTTTATATTTTACGCAGCGCGTATGGAGCTTCGCTTCAGTTGCAGAGATTACCGGAGTATCATCCCCCAACCCCATACATAGCTGTATATGGATTAATGGAAAACTATGGATTGGATTAGCATTTATATTATTCTACATTCAGTTTTACATGGATATATTGGTGTTGGTCGAAATAATAGACACATCAATGACAGATAATATTTTACATGTTAGGCCAGATAGTTAGATATATACATACGAAAACATGTGAATAACCAATAGGTAATTTTAGGTTCAGACACTTATATTGGAACGTCGACCAAATACATGCAAAGGAAAATAAAAAAACCCATACAAACTAGGCACAATAATACTTTCAGTTGTTGTTTTTTAGTTTATAAAAACCTTTCTGGAATCTATTAACGGCATTCGTAGGCTATCAGTCGTTTCAATTTGCCACAGTGACAGTTATTAGATGTTACATTTCTTAATTATAAATGTCCTTGAGCAATATTTTGTCATCTTTATTACCGTAATCAGTGTTAATCTTCTTGAATCAACAGTGGTAATCGACTGATTTTTAATTGATGACACGTATATTGCCCGATATCGTGAAGGAGAATATTTCAGGGCTTACATCTCATTGGTCAAAATCTAAAGTGACAGGTGAGCGCCTTGTCTCATTGGTCAACTGTGCAGCTGGTGGGTGGGATACTTTAATTGACATGTCAGTGAAATGACCGACGTGGTGAATATATAAAAAGAACCTTAATAATTATTATTCATTACTCATAAAAATTGTAAAATAGTTTAATAAGGCGACTGCAGGATATTCATTCGAAGCGTGTTTAGATTGTACTAGGTATATAAGTTGGCATAACATCTACTACTAAAGGCTATTTTATCACTATCTGGAGCAATCTACCTCATCGTTTTTCATCCTTCCAAGGTACAGAGGATAAGCATCAAGATGGCTTATGCAACAGCAACCCCAAAGAACAATATTCTTACACATTCCTTCATTAATAGAGCTAATCTTTGCGAAGATTCTTGTACCTTTTCCCTCGTCAGCGAAAACCAAGTATGTCATCATGATACCACCAGTGCCCTTGACAGGCTTCGTTCGCATCTTGCAGCAATGAGGACTACAAACTATGGTGCTGCCTGTAGTCCCAGACGGCGAGAGAGGATAGAGCGAAGATTGATTTTAACTTTGGAAACTGAAAGAAAGAAAGAAGAAAGGCGGAAGCATACGATCGTGATGGCCGCTCTTAACGACTCGGGACTAGCAGTCGCAAATACGGACGCTTCTTACAAAGTGTTCAGCTCTCGTAAAGTGACCCCATGTGACACAGTGAAAACCCGGCCCCTAAAGTGTCAAGTCTTGAATTCATCATCATCATCCACCCCTAGGCAACAAAGTGCTATATTTCACCTCCTGTCCAGTGATCTTCTGTGCTTTAAACCAATGGACTAACATTCTACGGTTTAAGACTTTGTGTTTTTGGAAAATTGTTATTTACATGTATCCATCAACAATGAATGTGATGCAGTTTACAACCGTTATGCTTATAGTTCTAATAAATATTGGAAAACTAGAAATGCAGTTCGTTATAATGAATTTGTTAGCCAGCTCAATTTGAAAACTGCTGTAAACTCTTGCTTCGTTTTGAAAATGTTAACGGCAATTCTTATGTTATCTTCACTTGTGCATAGCATCAGTTCAGTAGAAAACAAAATGCTTGAAAGAATAAGATAATGCAGCTGCGAGAATCATATGCATGCAGCTATATATTCAGGTTTGCTTACAGAATATTCGGAGAGGGGTATAAGTGATTTATGCCCTGAGTGGCCTTTCCCTGAATTTTCACGCCTTGTTAACTCACCCCATAGCGGCCCCTGAACACTTAGTGTTCCCGCACTGGCCTCTCTAATCCGATCAGCTTAATTACCAACAGTTTTGGACATATTCCAGAGGTGTGGTGCTTTGAAAGAGCTCTGAATACCATGATGAAAAAACCCACAACAAACCAAAAGTGTTACATATATTTACATCATTCAGGTCCATTGCATTACAAATTAGCACTGGCTCTTTAGATATTTAGCCTTAAATTTCACATAGAAATAGAAATATCAATACATCCTCACTTTGAATCCATTCAGCCTACCAGGTACAATCTCTCCCTTTAGAGCCATGGCTGATATGACTAACATGCATCCAGAAGTCTACTTCTAGCATAAATACACAGTCACCTTCTACTCACAGTAGCAGATTAACTCTTTGTTTTGACAACTAATAAGTTGTTCCACACAGCCCCACACGTTCACACCTTCTACTTTTTCCAAAACTTAAATGACACTAATAATAATGATGAAGATTATGATGATATCCCAACTGATGATACGATGGAAGAAAATATGTATAATAATGAAGTTCTTAATAAAGATACAACTGAGAACGAAGTAAAATTTGCAATTAAATGTTTGAAAAGAAATAAGGCTTCAGGCATAGATCTTATTGAAAATGGTTATTTTAAAGATGCAGCAAATATTCTTACCCCTATTCTAACTTCGCTTTTTAATCTGGTGCTGAGTAAGGGATACATTCCGGAATCCTGGCTCAGTGGTATTATTCGACCTATTTATAAGAAAATCGGCGATAGGAATATCCCAAATTCGTATAGACCCATAACGCTCCTAAGTTGCTTTGGAAAATTGTTTACAAGTATTTTAAATGAAAGACTAACATTATTTGCAGAGATCAATCATATCCTTACACCTGCACAAGCAGGATTTAGAAAAGGGTTTTCGACTGCCGATAATGTGTTTATTATGAATATAGTTTTAGAAATATTAAAATTATCTAAGCGTAAACTTTATTGTGTATTTATAGATTTCACTAAAGCCTTTGACACCGTTTGGCGCGCAGGGCTGTGGTATAAAATGCTACGATATGGTATCAATGGCAAATTCTTAACGCTTGTTAGAAATATGTATCATAATATAAAATCATCTGTTATCACTGGCTATGAAATGTCTCCCTTCTTTCAATGTAGAAAAGGTGTTAGGCAAGGTGAAAACTTATCACCACTACTATTTTCTATTTTTATAAATGATCTTGAATCTTCCTTATTAAGAAATGGATGTACAGGCGTGAACTTTGAAAATGCAAACGAGGATGACATTTACCTTTGGTTACATTTGATTGTCTTATTATATGCCGACGACGCTCTCATTTTCAGTGAATCACCTAAGGAACTTTAGAAATCATGCATTAAATAACTTTCATGAATACTGTTTCAAATGGAAACTTAAAGTTAATCTATCTAAAATTAAGATTGTCATATTCGGAGGTGGGCCCTCGAAAACAGTCAATTCAAAATTTTCATTTTCGCTGGGGGGCAGTAAAATTGAAATAGTAGATACATATACCTATCTTGGCGTAAGGTTCCATAGAAATGGTAGGTTCTTGACAGGTATTAAAGCGCTAGTAGAGAAGGCAACTAAAGCTATGTTTGCCCTTTTGAAAAAAGCCCGAAATTTAAACCTACCTATTGATTGTACCCTAAAAGCATTTGATACTATGATAAGTCCGATTCTCCTTCATGGATGTGAAGTATGGGGATTTGAAAACCTGAACATTATAGAAAAAGTACATCTCAGATTTGTTAAAGTTGCTGTTGGCCTTCGAAGCTCCACTCCAAACTTTATGGTGTATGGCGAGTTTGGCCGAGAACCGCTCTACATCAAATTATACAAACGAGTTATTTCTTTTTGGCATAAAGTAGCAACAAATAACCAATACTGTAAACTCTCCTCACTGATGTATAATTTTATCTCTGTTAATAACTTTGGTTGTCAACTCCGATGGATATCTTTTGTTACATGAATACTTAATACCTGCGGTTTATCAGAGGTTTTCTCAAACCCCCACAATGTCACCACGTCATGGCTGGTCCTAAAAGTTGAAACTACTCTAAAAGATCAGTTTTTACAACATTGGCGTAGCTCCATAGAAACCAGTTCTAAAGGTCAATTTTATAAATGTTTTAAAGATAAACTATGTTTTGAAACCTACTTATACTTATCCAGGGATATATATTTTCCCATATTAAAACTAAGAACTTGCAACAATAACCTACCAATTGAAACCGGCCGATGGCATTCTATTCAAAAAGAGGAAAGAATATGTAAGCTGTGTAACGCTAACGTTGTTGGGGATGAGTTTCACTATCTCTTTAGATGTGAAACCCTTCTCCAACAGCGAAATACCTATCTCGCGACATATATGTGTGATCTCCAAAAACATTCAATGTTAAAGAAATTATTATGTAATAAAACTACTAAACATCGAAAGAACTTAAAGTCATTTCTGAATGTATTGTATAAATCGCTTACTAAGTAATATTCAAATGATCATGTCCAACCACTTGCCATGTATATATTTGTTTACCTATGTATTTATATATTCTCATGTACCACCGTTGGTTGGTTGAGAAATAAACTTCTCTGTCTGTCTGTCTGTCTGTCTGTCTGTCTGTCTTAACGAGTTGACCCTGAATTTGGTTATTACATAATAGAGAGAGAGACCACTCTGGGAACACACCTGTACAGTGTTCAGTTCGATTTTTTCCCGGAGTGGCCCTTCCGACAGTGGCCCCTGAGTTTTCACGCCTTGTTAACGACCCTTCCCAGAGTGGCCCCTGAACACTTAAGTGTTCCCACACTGGCCCCTCTTAATCCAATCAGCTTAATTACCACATGTGTTGGACTAATTAGGGAGGTGTGATGTTTTGAAAGAGCTCTGATGAAAAAGAAACAAACCAAAAAGTGTTTTACGGTACATTTACATTATTCATGGCTTTACATTTACGTATCAATACATCCTCCCTTTGAGAAGGGAGCTGACGACAACGCTACGCTACTGTGCCATTCTTGTTGAACTCTGACATTGTTTCACATCAGTCAGATGATCCTGATGCATTAGCAGAGACTCTGAGCACAACACTCGCGGAGCTACTTCATAAACATGCACCGCAGTCTACCAAGCGTGTCAGGGTTAAACAACAATCACCATGGTTTTCAGAAGCAATTTCTGAAGCGAAGGCAAGTAGGCGGAAAGCCGAGAGCAAGTGGCGTAAATCTAGATTGGAAGTTGATCGACAGATTTATGTTACTGAAAGACGTAAAACAAACTTACTCATTGAAGAAGCGAAGATTGAGTTTTGTAACAACAAAGTCAATGAATTCTCAAGGAAACATAAAGCTCTTTTTAATTTTATGAACTCCTTGATGGGCAAGTCAAAAGAAGTTATGTTGCCAGATACACAGGATCACAAGGAGTTGGCAGAGGAATTTTGCTCTTGTATCACTGCGAAGATAGATAACATTCGCAGCAACCTTTTGGGCAAAACTGCTACTGCTGCTGCTCCATCTCTGAATGTGTTTCCAGAGTATGGTGGAACTGTGCTACAAACATTCAAACCTTTCTCTGAGCAAGAGATTCTCAAACTTGTGTTTGACTGTAAACCAACAGAATGTGAGTTAGATCCTGCTCATACAAAGTTTCTTCTGGAGTTTATGGAAGTACTCTGTCCAATATTCACTCGGATTATCAACTCTAGCCTCCAAACAGGAATAGTTCCATCTCAGTTCAAAACTGCTCTGATAAAACCACTTCTTAAGAAGCCGTCTCTTGACGCCAACGCCCTGCGAAGATCCGTCTTTTAGAGCATTTAGAACAGGAACAGTTGTTATATGAATTCCAATCAGCATACAGACAGAGGCATAGCACCGAGACAACTCTTGTCCGAGTGGTAAATGATCTGTGCATGGCAGCAGATTCTGGAAAAGTATCTCTCCTAGTGTTGCTGGATTTATCGTCAGCCTGTGACACGATTGACCACCAGAAGTTGTTATCCAGGCTAAAGACTGATTTTGGAGTGCATGACACAGCTCTGGCATGGTTTGCCTCATATCTGTCAGACAGGAGCCAGTCAGTTGTTGTGAAGACCGTCCACTCACAAAGAGTTCCCCTATCCTGTGGCGTACCCCAGGGGTCTGTCCTGGGGCCCATCTTGTTCACCCTCTACACGAAGCAGTTGGGTCAGCTCCATGTAGAAGAGAAAATGAACAGTCACTTGTACGCTGACGACACCCAGATGAATGACTCGTTTGCAATAGAGCAGGAGGAACAGCACAAGGCATGGGCAAAGATGGAACATTCCATCTCTGATGTTAAAGAATGGATGACTCTGAATATGCTTCAGCTAAATGAGGAGAAGACAGAAGCTGCTGTTATTTGGCCTAAGACCAAGCTTTCCAAGTTGTGTCAAGACAAACTACACATATAACCAGACAAGCATCGATATGTCCCCTGTTGTGAAGATTCTAGGCGTCCTAATTGATGCTAGATTATCAATCGAACAGCAAGTGAACAACATATGTAAAAGTTGTTACTTTTCAACTGAGAGACTTGGGGAAAAATCCGTCATCTCATAACTGAGGATTCAGCTGCAACGCTCGCTCGATACCTGATTCTGACACGGATTGACTACTGCAATAGTCTGCTTGCAAACATACCGGCAACACTCCTCAGTAAGCTTCAACAAGAAGACAAAGTCATCAATATCCCCCCGCGATGGCAAAATACTGATGATTATGTCTACGAGTTATGATTATGTCAAATATTTAGGTGTGTATATAGAAAAGTGGAAGGAGAGTATTTAAAGGTTTTTGGTTTTTAAGTTCTGCTCCAGAAAGGAGCACTATCACCAATTTCAGTCTATAATCAAACTTGTTGCGACCACCTCCGTGGTGTAGTGGTTAGAGCGTCCGCCCGGAGAGCGGAAGGTCACAGGTTCGATCCCCGACCGCGTCATACCAAAAGACGTTAAAATATGGTACTTGTTGGTCCCTGCCTGGCGCTCGGCATTAATGGGTACAACAAGGACTGGTTGGATCGGAGTCAGTATGTGTCTGAGTGGGGTATCGATGCTTCACTGCGGCATGGTATCTAAGTTGGCTAGCACTATAAAACCAGCTTAAGTCTGGGCTAGTACAAGCAGCCGCACATACACACACACACGCATGCACGCCGTCATATGAGCGAAATATTCTCAAGCGAGACGTTAAATCCAATTTCACCTCACCTCACCTCAAACTTGTTGCCATGGAAATGCCAAAAATATTTTATTCAGAAATCCAAAACTACCAAAAGGCACCAGTATACCACCAGATCTATCTATGTGCCAAGTTTGGTGAAGAAACATTGAACGGTTTTAGAGTTCAGCTCCGGAAAAGTCCTCTAGCACTAATTTCTGTTTTAGTCAAACTTGTTGCCATGGAAATGCCAAAAATTATTTTATTCAGAATTCCAAAACTACCAAGAAGGAACCAGTACACCACCAGACCAATCTATGTGCCAAGTTTGGTGAAGAAATAGTAAACGGTTTTAGAGTTCTGCTCCGGAAAAGAGCACTACCACCAATTTCGGGCTAAGTCAAACTTGTTGCCATGGAAACACCAAAAATATTTTATTCAGAATTCCAAAACTACCAAAAGGCACCAGTACACCACCAGACCAATCTATGTGCCAAGTTTGGTGAAGAAATAGTAAACGGTTTTAGAGTTCTGCTCCGGAAAAGAGCACAACCAACAATTTCATTCTCTTTTTAAACTTGTTTCCATGGAAACGCCAAAAATATTTTATTCAGAATTCCAAAACTACCAAAAGGCACCAGTACACCACCAGACCAATCTATGTGCCAAGTTTGGTGAAGAAATAGTAAACGGTTTTAGAGTTCTGCTCCGGAAAAGAGCACAACCACCAATTTCAGGCTAAGTCAAACTTGTTGCCATGGAAATCCATTTTCCAAAACTACTACACCACCAGATCCTATGAACCAAGTTTGGTGAAGAAATAGTAAAAGTTCGCGTTGCGGGGGATACCCCCGCAAAACGCGTTGCGGGGGATAAAAAGTGCAAAATCGAGCGGCGAGGATAGTCACCAGATCTCCCTCAAGAATGCACATAACACCGGTGCTTAGGCGTTACACTGGCTCCCAGTAGCGGCGAGAGTGGACTTTAAAATCCTCACCCTGGCATATCAGTGCATTCACAATCTGGCCCCATTATACCTGTGTGACGTTGTATGTATGTACATTCCACCACGTTCTCTCAGGTCTGAGAATCAACAGAGACTCATAGTGCCACTATGGAAAAAAATGTCCTTTGGTTACTGCTCATTTCTAAATATAAACTTCTGGGAGGCATGCAATATGGTGCCTTTTACAATTCTCTTTGACACGATGGTGTGGTCTGTCCTTGACTATGGAGCAAGTATCTGGGGAACCAACAAATACTCCTGTGTAGATGCAGATGTAAATAGAGCAAAGCGGTTTTTCCTCGGACTGAGGAAGTTTGAACCTAACAGTGCCATAGCAGGTGATATGGGTTGGACCCCTCCGTTGTAGACAGTGGTGTACTGTTACACGGTTCTACATGCGGATGAAAAACGTGGATCAGACACGTACTACCCACGGGATAGAGAGATGGTCGCACGACTGGGCAATAAGAAGAAAGAAAAACTGGACGCACAAAGTAAGACAAAAATTCATTGATCGATATGCAAATGAACCACTACTTAGATCGCCATTACAGCACCAACGTTATATTAAGAACGCCAAGACTACACTCATGCAAGACTTCATCACACAGTGGATGAACGTTAACACAATCCCAGGGACCTTCACGTCACGGTGGAAATAAACTCAGGCTATACTCCACGTTTGAGGATACATATGCAGTTGAAGCGTAAGTAACATTCTTATAATATTCTTATAGGTGCCACTCCACATCTATACTTGGCTCTTGCGCTTCGATGAGATCTATAGTCTGTTTGCAGTGAATAGAGTTTTGTTATGTACTGTAATGATAGTTTGATACGACGTTGGTTAAGGGCTGGCTCATCAGCCTCACCATAGAGACTATCAATAGGAGAGGTTCTAAAGGACCCAAGACAAAGTCTTAGGCCTTGATGGTGGACAGAATCAAGTAGTTTTAGGTTGCTTTTGCAGGCACCACCATATACGATGGAGCCATAATCAAGTTTCGGGCGTACCAACGATCGATATAGGTGGAGGAGGGTAGCTTGAACCCTTCCCCATTTTGAGTTGGATACAACTTTCAACAAATCAAGGGCCTTCAGGCATTTTGCTTTAAGGGATTTAATATGCGGCAAAAAAGTTAAATGGGAGTTGAAATTTAGACCCAAGAACTTGGCCTCCTTGACAATTTTGATTTGAGTGCCATTTAAAGATAGTTCTGGGTCTTTATGCGGCTCATATTTTCTACAAAAGTGTAGACAATTAGTTTTGGACTTGGACTTCAAGACACCATTTATTTATTTTATTTAAACACAACTGCAATTGACGTTCAAGAGTTCACCATACGTTCCATGGTTTTACAGACACAGCTAGTTAGAGATATCGGTCTGTAATTACGCATTACGCCATGAAGGAGGAAATTCTCCAGACATCCATATTTGGTCAAATATATCTAAAAGTGTGATAAGACATGGTTCAGGTAAGTGTTTCAGTAGCTGGTAATATATTGTCATCACCCGCTGCAGTGTCATGAGCTTGCTCAAGAGCAGTATGTAGCTCATGTAATGAAAACACTTCATCTAAAATCTTCACCGTTACTAGTATTTGATTCGAAATTAAGTTTTGTCTTTTCCTAATTGTTGTTGATATTTACTATAAACTCAGGGACATAATTTGTACCGATGATGAATTTTTGGCAAGAGTTTCCTGAAACCACATTGAATATTTTTAGATTTGTCAAGATACCAAGTTTAAATTATCACCATGCTTCCAAGATGGTGACACAGCTAGTTAGAGATATCGGTCAGTGTTTCAGTAGCTGGTAATGTATATTGTCATCACCCGCTGCAGTGTCATGAGCTTGCTCAAGAGCAGTATGTAGCTCATGTAATGAAAACACTTCATTAAAATCTTCACCGTTACTAGTATTTGATTCGAAATTAAGTTTTGTCTTTTCCTGTTGTTTCTGATATTTCTGAAACTCAGGGACATAATTTGCTGATGATGAATTTTTGGCAAGAGTTTCGCCAATTTTATTTGCAATTTTAGATTTGTCAGTAATTAAATTATCACCATGCTTAAGATGGTGAACAGCCGATTTTGAACCTTTGCCTTTTATTCTCTGAACCATATTAAATACCTTGGACATGGGCGTGCGTGAATTAATTTTGGAGACATAATTTCTCCAAGATTTCCGTTTGTTTTGTTTAAAGGTACGACGCCCCTTTGCATTTAGGATTTTAAATTTATTTAAGTTATGGACAGTCGGGTGATATTTCTCTGCCCTTTTCCTCTCTTTTCTAGCCTGTTTACAGTCTGCATTAAACCACGGGTTCCGTACATGTGGAGTTGTAGAGGATTTTGGTATACACTCTGCAGCTATCGCATTTAAAACGTCAGAAAACGCCTGAATTTGATCAGCTATATCACTGAAACATTCGGGTCTTAGTTTGAATGTGCATAAAGTTTGAAACAAGGACCAGTCTGCCTTATAAAAATTCCATCTTGTGTAAGAAGGAACATCAGATGGAGAATTTTCTGAGAGGATAGTTGGAAAGTGGTCACTTCCACAAAGGTCATTGAGGACTCACCAATCAAATTCATGAAGTAGATTAGAGTCTGCAAGAGACAAATCCAGAGAAGAGTAGGTGCCGGTTGCAGGATGTAGATACGTGCTTGAGTCATCATTGTATATACACAGGTCATTATTTGATATAAAATCTTCCAGTACTTTACCTTTAGTGTTAGTATTTGTACCACCCCAGAGTGGTTATGGCCATTCAAATCACCCATTACAATGCACGGCTTCGGAAGTTGATCATAGAGAGATTGAAGATCAGACTGGTGGAGTGTTGAAGAAGGCGGAATATACAGAGAACATAATGTAAAGGCAACGTGAAGAGTAAATCTCACTGCACCAGCTTGGAGATTAGTTGTAAGCGTTACAGGGGCTATGAATAACGTCCTGTTTAACAAGGATTGAAGATCCTCCACCGGCTCTGTGAAAAATAATTATATGCATCGTACTGACGTAAATTAAAAGTATCTGTCTGTTTCAGATACGTTTCCTGCAGACAGAATGCTAGTGGTGCAAAATCTTGGACTAAAAGCTGCAATTCATTCAAATTAGTCCTTAACCCTCTACAATTCCACTGTACTATAGTTTGTGAATGATTCAAGATTTAGTGCATTTATTGGTGATCTACCACGCCTTGATTTAGAAGGCGATGAACTCCCTGACCGATGATGGATAAGTTCGGATGTATCCATATCTTCGAGGGACCCAAACTTGTTAAAAAGCTGGATCTCATCTTTTGAACCTTTAGCGAGTCTATCGCCTTGGTTGATTCTATTTAATTTTTGGTTTCCTTTCACAGTTTGTGTAACTTGAGTTCCATGTACAGTTTTTGAGTGACACGAATCTGATTTGGATTTTGAATGAACGTTTGTATGGGAGGACTTGCTTTTATCTAGTTGAGTCTTTGGACATGCGGAATCCTTCTGTGAAGAAGGCATAGATTGAGTCTGAGATGACGTCACTGTAGCTTGTAACACGTCTGCAGTCTGTGTAGCAGATTCTTCTCGTGTCAACAATTCTTGATTTGGGATGGGTTCAGGAGAAGTAGATTTTATCCATGTCAGCTCTGTCAGACATTCAACTGAGACTGTGGTCGTGAGTGGTCTTTTAATAACAGAAGCATAAGAGTCATTTGTACAGATGGAACAAGTTTCTTAGTTTCAGCATAGCTGATGTTTTGAGAATGTTTTATTTTATTGACTTCCATTTCCCTCTTCCATACCGGGCAATCTTTTCATGAGGAGGAATGCTTACCTGAACAATTGACACATTTTTTAAAGTTGTTTGTACAGCCTTCTGTGACATGAGATTGCTCTCCACAATGAGCACAAGTTATAGGGTTTGAGCAAGAATTTATCCCATGACCAACTTTCTGGCATTTAAAACACCTCAATGGATTTGGAATATACAATTCAACTTGAAGATTGCAATACCCGGCTTTGATTGATTTTGGTGCCGTTGGAGAGACAAATTAGAACAAATAAGTGTTTGTTGGAACCACTTCTGAATTCTGACGACTCGTAAAACGTTTCACGTACGTAACACCTTGGTCTTTGAGTTCAAGCATGCTGTCAAGCTTCGTCATGTCCTCCAAAAGATGATCTCGATCCCTGACTATGCCTTTACTTGAATTCAGTGTACGATGGATTGACACTGAAACAATCAGTTTATCTTGTTTTTTTGTCATGTATACCTCGTTAGGAGCCACATTAACTTGGTGCGCCCAGTGGCAGCAAGATGATCCCCGGGGAGTTGAGAATGGTAATATGACTGAGATTGACATCCAAGGAAACATTTACCAGCGCTTTGAGCATGCATGCGGGATGGACTATAGCGCTATATAAATACCCATATAATAATAATATACACCTATGCGTTGTCATTTATGATTACTCTTTCATGCTAACACTATACAATTACACCCCATTCCTGATGGAATTTTAGATGAATTCCATGAAAGTTGCATTCCTAAATAGGTTGGGAAGCGCACGTACAATCCCCATGACGAGAACGCACATTTCTACGGTCAAAGCTGACACGCCCTAGCTAGTGTTCATCTAACGAGCATATAGCGTTTTATTTATGGATGTTTTTTATACTCGCAAGAAATGTCGCCAGGCTAACTGTCGACAGAAACTTGACACGCCCTCCCCCTGCCACAGCAGTCCCCCTCGCCCCTCATCCCTCCCCCTGCCCCTCGCCACAGTATAGTCCCATACAACGCAAATGTGGGTCTCCAGATCGCGTCTCTGCTGGCACTGTCCTTGAATTCCCCCTATTGGATACACTGGGATAGTATGGAATTTGAAACAATCACAAACATATGTTGGCATAGTCTGTCGTACAGACCCTGAAGCAAATATATCCAAGAAAGCCCACGCAAGTCTAGAAAATGTGGCAAGTCTAGATTTCCTCAGCTTCGACCAGGGCTCCTTTTCATTATTATTATTATTTTTTTTACTATGAACTATTTTCAGTAAAATATGTTCATTTCAGAGACTAGTTGTTAGTCTAATGTTGGCATTACAAGGCAGGATATAGTCCCTGAACCACATTATTTTCCCTACTGTCAAGCCTCTCTGCAGTGCCAAAGCCCTAAATAAAGCAAGTCTCTCCTGGGGCTCCTTTTCAATTTAAATGGGCTTGTTTGTTACTATCAAAATTATATATATTCAGAGACTATAAGCATTAGTCTAGGCAGGATACAATGACAATATGGATTGGATATTCAAATATGGAATGTGAATACCGGTAAGTTTGAAATACATTTGAAATTCTATTTAGTTGGGTTGTTTTGGTGATGGTCAAGACAAACTCACACCATTTTCATGTGGCAATGAACGCTGATTGCATTGAACAAGTGGGTTATAAAACCCTTGAACTGAACCCGTATAACTTCTTTTACACATATGTGTGCACATGTTAGACTAGACTAATGTTTAGTCTCTGAATATATAATTTTGATAGTAACTTATTTAAATGGAAAAGGAGTCCCTGAAGACCTGAGGGAAATCTAGACTTCATTTAGAGCCTTAGCACTGCAGGGAGGGCTAGGCTGTAGGCAAAACAATATGGTTCAGGAACCGTGAGACAGGTTAATATGTTAGACCAACGATTTTTGAGTACAACTTGAGGAGGAATCATATTGCACCTTGGCTGAGTGAGACGAGGGAAGTGTGGAGGCTGTCAGTGTAATTCACCATGCCTCAACGGAGCACGCTTTGACATTTGAGATAACAGATTTTCTCCACAGGCGACAGAAAAGGTTATTGAGTATGGAAAATATAAACATTTTGTAAGAGGACAAAATGATAACCTCAACTGACTGTCAGAGGGGGTTTATATAGGAAGAATTGAAACCGGATGAAACTAGTTTGTGGTCAGTGGTCCAGTGAGATCGATAGTTGCTGTACGCTGATTGGTCCAAATTAATGGCGTGATGTCATGGTGTGATGCTATGATGTGTCATCCGTTTCCCACGGGGCACGCGGTCATTGACCCCCCCAATCAGTCTGAGTCACACCGGAGTGAGTTCGATAGTTGCTCTATGCTCATTGGTCCAAAATAATGGCGTGATGTCATGGTGTGATGCTATGATGTCACGCCGGATCCGTTTTCCCACGGGGTGCGCGGTCATTGCCCCCTGTGAAATGAGGTCAGCCAGGTGTTCAATGACGTCACTTTCTGATATACCCCCCTGTCTACAACATACACTACTTCAATCCCCTTCGAAGGTATAGCCACTAACAATCTCAGTTGCTGATTCAAACTACCAATTATAAAAAATATATCAAACTACAAAACAAATCAATCAGAATTTATCAATTAAGTCTATTTCTTAAATAAACTCAATAATTAAATGACTCTTAACATTATTTAAGTGATCTTTAACCGTTTTTACACTGAAATATTTATCCCTTGTGATGGAAAAATCAACACAGTCAAGCAGGACATGCTTGACCGTGATTCTTTCATCACAAGGGATACAAAACGGAGGATCCTCGCCTTTCAATAAATATTCATGTGTATATCTTGTGTGGCCAATACGGCAACGTCGTATAATGGCTTCCTCAAACCAGGACTGACAACTCATGTAGGTATAACCAATATAGGGTTACTTGGGGTGTCCCACTTCTTCTGCAGACCTGTTAAGGTCCGGGCTAGAACTGATCTTTAGTAACCCATGCTTGTCGTAAGAGGCGACTAACGGGATCGGATGGTCAGGCTCACTCATTCACCTTGCACTTGACATCAGATTTTCACCAGTGAGATGTACGTCTTGACACATGCTCATTTACGGTGTTAATTATAAATATTATTACCAGTGAAGGCCCTGGTCACAATTGGCCTTCAGCAACCCATGCTTGTCGTAAGAGGCGAGTAACGGGATCGGGTGGTCATTCTCGCTGACTTGGTTGACACATGTCATCGTATCCCATTTGCGTAGATCGATGCTCATGATGTTGATCCCTGGATTGTCTGGTTTAGACTCGATTATTTACAGACCGCCGCCATATGGCTGGAATATTGCTGAGTGCGGCGTAAAACTCAACTCACTTCTTCTGCATCAGAGCACGTATGTAAGATCTAATCACAGCTTTATAATCTGAGTATGGGATAAGAAGTGGCGTCACAGATTTGTTGTGCGCTGCTTTCAGCATAAGCCATTGTGTTACCATTGATTCCGACATGACTGGGTAACCAACAAAGACGATGTCGTACGTATTGACCAGTTGCAAGATCATTATATAGTTCAATGATTTCAATTAAAAGTGGATGTTAAGAAGACAGATTTTGAATAACCTGAAGGCAAGAAAGGGAGTCTGAAAAGGTTATACAAGTTTATTGTTTATATGTAGGGTGTCTATTGATATAATCAACAGCTGTTAGTATTGCATTTGCTTCTGCTGTGAAAATAGAACTGTTGTCCGGTAATCTAGAAGATATTGTTCTGGATCCAAGGACAGTGGCACAAGCAACTGAGCCACCACCCTTGGACCCATCTGTAAATAAAGATTTGTATGTATTATAATTGTTTCTTAATTGATTAGATTCCTGTGTGTATTGTAATACATTGGTTTCAGACTGTTTTAATGTGGTCAAGGTAAGGTCGACTTGAGGAGGAGAAGAGAGAAGACGGGAAGGAGATATATTTTCCAGTCACTGAATGTATTCAACTATAACTTCTCAGCGCGGCCATGTCATAATGCCATGGCCAACCAACAATGCAGAGTTTCAACCTATGTAATGTAGAGCATCACTATCTGATTGTATTTTGCTGGCTATTATGGCGGTCCTATTCATAGCGGTTCAGCATCACAACACAAGCATTACCCTGTGATGAAAAGGCTGAGAAATAGTCCCAAGCGTCAGTATGCATAAGGCTTTTAGAGGGTTGTCTATAAGATGTGCAGGTGTGTTTAGGGAACGTCGTTGATTCAAAGCTTCAGCACCCAGTTCTCACAGATGCTGCTGAACAATTCGAATGTTTACAACGGATAGAGAGTATGCGCACATACAAACCAGGATTGGAAGTTTGAGGTAAATGATTTGATAATATTATATGACTTGCACATGTGATTATTGATAACGTTAGCGAAATTCACCTAATGTCGCCTGGAGACGCACAGAAAATAGATGATACGTGTACATATTACACAGTTTTATGCACATAGGCACTTTCTCTGTATATTGGACATTGGCCTTCTTACAAGATTAGACTTTGATGTTGAGTAAATCAGACTGTAAATGCCGCCAGTTGGTAAGCTGATATAGGGCATAAAGTGTTCATTATTTTATTCAGATATGATCCACTGAGGGACAACTGGGAATAGCTAACTTGTTGTGTATTTGTATTCATTGCTGTGTACTGTCTATCTCAGGCCATCAGCGATCACCCTGGAGCTGATAGCATTGTTACGACAAGATGGTCAAAAATCTTTTCTTATTCCTTTGTGAACACGTATGTGACGAAACACATGGTTACACCATGACGAACAGTCTGTGAAAATGAATGAAAGCTGCGTTCGTCTTTTGAAACTGCGAGACATGCGTCAAAACACCTCAGTGTTTAACACACTGACATCCTGGCAAATGGTACAAAACAATATCGTGATAATGTACAGCAAGCTCGTGTCAGTGTACCACCAGGGAGGTTTCAAATGGTTGCTCCTTTCGGTAGTTAGGTATCGACAGTTTATATTTAGTCTCCTGTCCGCGGTGATTGTTTCATACAACCTTATGAATGGTTGAACCATTGAGGGCATTGCCTGTTTCAAGTAGCTGTCGTAAGAAGCATGGTGTCATAGTCATGTTAACTTCAGAATCGGAGTGAGTTAGTGAGTTTGGTTTTACGCTGCTTTTAGCAATATTCCAGCAATATCACGGTGGGGGACACCAGAAATGAGCTTCACACAATGTACCCATGTGGGGATTCGAACCCGGGTCTTCGGCGTGACGAGCCAACGCTTTAACCATTAGGCTACCCCACCGCCCCACTTCAGAATCTGAACAGTGAAAAGAAAACTGTGATAGTAGTTCCATCACTTAACATTGGAACCCAACCATTATATTAAAAGAGGTTAACAGTAAATGAATTTACGATAGTGAACAGTGTTGGTATCATGTACCCAAATGTTTGTTATGTGAACAGAATAACATGGCGGCCATGGTGTTGCGTGCAGCTACCTGAATGTATGCCACTGTACCACCATAGTCACTCATAACATCAAACAGTTTTACTAGACTCATATAGAATACAGCAGTTGCGAAAAAGAAATAAGAACTTAAACTTAAGATTAACATATCCACAGAATCGACTCCATTTGGGAGTTAGACAATCTTCATAATTGAATAAGCCATCCAAATTAGGAAGAATTGTACCCATGGTACACAATTGTAATTGATATTATGTGCAGATGATATTATCCTATTTTCCTCAAGTGTAAAGGGTACATTAACGAGTCAACGAACTAGAAAAGTATTCTAATTCTGAAAGGTTTCTTTGTCAACTGCAGATGCACATATCGTTCCTTTGTGTGGATATTGATGGATACATTCCTCGAACAATAAGACCTATATACAATATATGTCAGATAAGACACTATGTACAACAAGTGACGGACGTGACTCTATATACAACATGGTATGTCGGATGTTGCTCTATATACAACATGATATGTTGGGTGTGGGTCTATGTACAACAGGGGCGGTGGGGTAGCCTAATGGTTAAAGCGTTGGCTCGTCACGCCGAAGACCCGGGTTCGAATCCCCACATGGGCACAATGTGTGAAGCCCATTTCTGGTGTCCCACGCCGTGATGTTGCTGGAATATTGCTAAAAGCGGCGTAAAACCAAACTCACTCAGTCAGTCAGTCAGTCAGTCATGTACAACATGGTATGTTGGATGTGGCGCTATATACGACATAGTATGTCTGAGGTGTATGCAATATACAACATGATATGTTGGTTGTGGTGCATTATACAATATGATAGATCAGATGTGATGCAATAGACAATGAGATACAAGGGATGTGATGCAATATACAGCATGACGAGTCAACGAACTAGAAAAGTATTCTAATTCTGAAAGGTTTCTTTGTCAACTGCAGATGCACATATCGTTTCTTTGTGTGGATATTGATGGATACATTTCTCGAACAAGGTCTGATATCATTGCTATAACTTTAGTCGCTTTCAAATTTCATATTTTTATGTTTGTTGTGGCATTCAACAAAATCGTTCCACATCATTTTATCGTCATCAAGTTCTTCGAGACAGACAACATGCAATTTGTCGCACTTAGGGCGTGTATGTGAGTGCGTGCGTGCGTGCGTGCGTGCGTGCGTGCGTGAGAAATATGATTCACTTAGGCAATCTATAAAATGTCTAGGATTTCATAAATTCACCAAAAACAGATCGTGTACTTTCATGAAGTTAACACGTCACAATTTGATTCTGGATACCCAAAATTCCAGAAACTCTCCGCACTGTGGCCACTTTCTTTCAAAGGATTTCGCAAAATTCCACCTGCAGTAGTCAGGCTTAGGACTATAAACAGCTTGTCAGAAGAATATATTCTTCCTGATGTTAACCTTGTTCACATTAGAGGGAACATGTCGAAGAACCACTCGTGTGGTTTTTGTGTTTATATATGTGCTACGGCACGCCATACATCTAGAAACACGTTAAGCACCCACGGTAAGCTGTATGTTTCGGCTGGTGTGCACGCACAGTACGTTGGTAAAGCTGCATGTTTTGTTCTGTAAGATCACGTCATGATTACAAAAAACCACAAAAAGGATAGTTTCCTTCAACGTTTTAATAATGGATAAGGCACTACAATAAGCATCTGTTTAGGCTGAAAATGATACCTGTTACACGAATGGTGCTTGAGAGACGACCAGGCAACATGGCGTGTATGTGATGAGACAAAAACGTATATTTGTAACCTAGGACTGATGTACAATCAACATTTAGTGTTCCCTCCTGCACCTGGTGCTTGGATAACTGCCTGTACCCTACGTCGGATAGCCCCCATCAGTCGGCGTACTGTGGCAGAGGAAACTGTCGCCATTCTTTGTGAAAAGCTGCTTCCAACTCACGCAGATTTTGAAATGGCACTATTAACCATATTTCCCAGTTTTCTTAAAAATGTTGATATTATATCACGCCTAATAAATTTTTTTAACATGGGATATATTTCGCTATGTAGATATAGAACATGAGTTTAAAAGATAATGTGTCGGTAACGCCAAATGGCTACATAGCCACATTTTTAATGTTTTAATGTCTTTTTGGATATACTTGTCAATTTTCCATTTCCGTTGCTTTTTTCATACTCTTGTTGAACTCTAGTGGATGGGAAAGATTTGTCCCACTTATACATTAGTTAATACCTACCATCTGTGATACTTTGGTAGTTTTACTGTCCATACTCGACATATTTTCAAAATGTATTCATCTCTATTTTTAAATTGTCCGTCATGATATGGCTGAAATATTGCCGATACATACTAACTCGCTCACTCACTCACTCATTCAATGACAAGTCATTGACCAGAAACGACATTCACCCGGAAATGCTGTCCAAGTCAAAGGGGAATGGCATGGGACAACTTTATGCTTATGAGTGAGTGTGTTTGCACACACACACACACACACACACACACACACACACACACACACACACACACACACACACACACACACACACACACACACACACACACACACACACACACACACACACGCGCGCACGCACGCACGCACGCACACACACACACACACACACACACACACACACACACACCTGTATTACCATTGTATTATTGATTACACAAATAATGCCAGAACACTTATATTAGATATTTAGATCAAATATATATATTTATAGCGCACAATTTTAAACATTCATGTATAAATGCATTGTGAGTCTTAACTTTTGCAGGGTAGTAAATTCAAGATCTTAATATTCAAATATATCTTACAATGCATAGTGTCCTCGTCAGGATGGAGAAGGAGATATATTTTCCAGTCACTGAATGTATACAACTATAATATATAACAAGTTTTATGGATAACAACTTCTTTATTTTCGTGAGTGCGACGTTTCGATACAGATTCTTGTACCGTTGTCAAGCAAGAGTGATACATGAAGTGTAGGAGCTGCATATATATACTGTATATAACAATGAAACAACATAATAGACGAAGGAAACAACATAATTGCCATGATTGGCTAAGCAGTAAGCTGATGAAGCCAGTAAGTACATAAAGGATAGTGAGTGGAAGCCAGAGATGTAGTTACAATGAGATGTTTATACAATGGATGCGATGTTTATACAATAGACTGGGCTTGGTGGAGGAGTGGATCATAAGCAGATGGAATGAAGTATCCTTGGTCACGGTTGATGGTAGGCTTGTGGCGTTTGATGTGAATGGCTTCTGTGAGCTTGCGTTTAGTGAAGTCCGTTTGGTTGTTGGCGAGAATGGTGATGTCGGACCACTCTATTTGATGATTGGGGTTGGCTTTGATGTGGTCAGAGATAGCTGATTTGGTGTCGGAATTAGCAACAGAGGTGCGATGTTCTTTGACTCGGGTGTTGATGGGTCGGGATGTTTCACCTATGTAGCATTGTCCACAATCACAGTCTATTTTGTAAATAACACATTTCGGGTTGTTGTTGTTGACGGTGGGTTGTTTTCTTCCGTTGGCATGGAGGAGGTTGTTGAGGCTGGAGGACGCTGAGAAGGTAGTGTCTATTCCTGCCTGTTGTTTCAGGAGTCGGCTGATTTGGTGTGATGGTTTACCAATGTAGGGAATGGATATCTTGATGGGGGCTGATTCTGGTTTAGACCTTTTGGCAGGAGGTGAAAGCGTTGCTTCGATGGTTCTGTTGACTATTTCAGGTGGGTAGTGGTTGCGTTCCACAAAGACTTTCCTCAGGTGTTCAATTTCTTCCTGTAGGTTTGTTGAGCAGATGTTTTTGGCTCTTCTGGTCAATGTAGAGATGACGCCGGTCTTGAATTTAGGTGGGTGGTTGCCCCTGCACCACCCAAAATCAACTCGGACATGTTTATCGCCAACATTGAAAAGGGTCTCCAACAACTTGCACCCGGTGGAAAGGTTGACTTCCTCCGACACCAGATCACCAGTATTCTCCACAAAGCCCAGCCTCAGAAACCAAACATCACACCAGCTGAGAAACAAGCCATCAGACAACTTAAACAACATCCTGATATTGTCATCGCCCCAGCCGACAAGGGCAGAGCCACTGTTGTCTTAGACAAGGACCACTTCCACTCTATGGTGGATAACCTCCTAGATGACACCTCAACCTACCAAATGATGAAGAGGGATCCGACTACAAAGCTCAACCGTCAGCATAAGGCCACGCTAAAAACGCTGCATGATAAATATGAACTCTCAACAGACCTGTATCGTAAACTCACAGTATCTCACCCCAGCCACCTTATGCCAGAGCAACAGTCAAAATCCACAAGAACCCCGTTAAAACTCGTCTACTAGTCTGTTCCCGCGACACTGTATTCTACAGTACTGCCCAGCACCTTACCCAAGTACTCTCCCCATTAGGTAAATCTGCCAACTCCTTCATCAATGATTCAACTGACTTCTGCTCCAAGATCCGTGACATCACCAACCCAGGTCCAATCATCAGCTACGACGTTGTGGACCTATTCACCAATGTACCACGGGATGAAGCCCTTCAAGCACTACGTCACAGAATTGACAACCTCCAACAACCCCTCAACACCAGCCTCTCTACCGACTCTATCATCAGCCTCACCTCCGCCTGCATCAACTCCACCTACTTCACCTGGGGCGATGCCATCTATGAGCAAATCCACGGACTTCCCATGGGCTCCCCACTATCCCCATCCTAACAGAAATTTACATGGCCGACCTGGAAGAGAAGGCCCTAGAAACTGCACCCTTCAAACCGTCCTGCTGGTACCGCAAAGTGGATGACACCTTCGTCGTCCTCCAACCTCAGCAAGATCCAAAGCAGCTCCTCGCCCATCTCAACAGCCAACATCCCGCATCAAATTCACCATTGAAACAGAGCAGAACAACCAACTACCTTTCCTTGATGTCCTTGTGTCCCGCACCTCCTGCAACCAACTCCAGACCTCCGTGTACAGAAAACCAACTCATACGGATCAATACATCCACTACAACTCCAACCACCCACCTAAAGTCAAGACCGGCGTCATCTCTACATTGACCAGAAGAGCCAAAACATCTGCTCAACAAACCTACAGGAAGAAATTGAACACCTGAGGAAAGTCTTTGTGGAACGCAACCACTACCCACCTGAAATAGTCAACAGAACCATCGAAGCAACGCTTTCACCTCCTGCCAAAGGTCTAAACCAGAATCAGCCCCCATCAAGATATCCATTCCCTACATTGGTAAACCATCACACCAAATCAGCCGACTCCTGAAACAACAGGCGGGAATAGACACTACCTTCTCAGCGTCCTCCAGCCTCAACAACCTCCTCCATGCCAACGGAAGAAAACAACCCACCGTCAACAACAACAACCCGAAATGTGTTATTTACAAAATAGACTGTGATTGTGGACAATGCTACATAGGTGAAACATCCCGACCCATCAACACCCGAGTCAAAGAACATCGCACCTCTGTTGCTAATTCCGACACCAAATCAGCTATCTCTGACCACATCAAAGCCAACCCCAATCATCAAATAGAGTGGTCCGACATCACCATTCTCGCCAACAACCAAACGGACTTCACTAAACGCAAGCTCACAGAAGCCATTCACATCAAACGCCACAAGCCTACCATCAACCGTGACCAAGGATACTTCATTCCATCTGCTTATGATCCACTCCTCCACCAAGCCCAGTCTATTGTATAAACATCGCATCCATTGTATAAACATCTCATTGTAACTACATCTCTGGCTTCCACTCACTATCCTTTATGTACTTACTGGCTTCATCAGCTTACTGCTTAGCCAATCATGGCAATTATGTTGTTTCCTTTGTCTATTATGTTGTTTCATTGTTATATACAGTATATATATGCAGCTCCTACACTTCATGTATCACTCTTGCTTGACAACGGTACAAGAATCTGTATCGAAACGTCGCACTCACGAAAATAAAGAAGTTGTTATCCATAAAACTTGTTATATATTGTACGTCTCAACTTCTAAAATGCCACTCAAACAAGTTATCAGTATGCATAAGGCTTTTAGAGGGTTGTCTCTAAGATGTGCAGGTGTGTTTAGGGAACGTCGTTGATTCAAAGCTTCAGCACCCAGTTCTCACAGATGCTGCTGAACAATTCGAATGTTTACAACGGATAGAGAGTATGCGCACATACAAACCAGGATTGGAAGTTTGAGGTAAATGATTTGATAATATTATATGACTTGCATATGTGATTATTGATAACGTTAGCGAAATTCACCTAATGTCGCCTCGAGACGCACAGAAAATAGATGATACGTGTACATATTACACAGTTTTATGCACATAGGCACTTTCTCTGTATATTGGACATTGGCCTTCTTACAAGATTTGACTTTGATGTTGAGTAAATCAGACTGTAAATGCCGCCAGTTGGTAAGCTGATATAGGGCATAAAGTGTTCATTATTTTATTCAGATATGATCCACTGAGGGACAACTGGGAATAGCTAACTTGTTGTGTATTTGCTGTGGCACTCTGTATTCATTGCTGTGTACTGTCTATCTCAGGCCAACAGCGATCGCCCTGGAGCTGATAGCATTGTTACAACAAGATGGTCAAAAATCTTTTCTTATTCCTTCGTGAACACGTATGTGACGAAACACATGGTTACACCATGACGAACAGTCTGTGAAAATGAATGAAAGCTGCGTTCGTCTTTTGAAACTGCGAGACATGCGTCAAAACACCTCAGTGTTTAACACACTGACATCCTGGCAAATGGTACAAAACAATATCGTGATAATGTACGGCAAGCTCGTGTCAGTGTACCACCAGGGAGGTTTCAAATGGTTGCTCCTTTCGGTAGTTAGGTATCGACAGTTTATATTTAGTCTCCTGTCCGCGGTGATTGTTTCATACAACCTTATGAATGGTTGAACCATTGAGGGCATTGCCTGTTTCAAGTAGCTGTCGTAAGAAGCATGGTGTCATAGTCATGTTAACTTCAGAATCGGAGTGAGTTAGTGAGTTTGGTTTTACGCCTCTTTTAGCAATATTCCAGCAATATCACGGTGGGGGACACCAGAAATGAGCTTCACACAATGTACCCATGTGGGGATTCGAACCCGGGTCTTCGGCGTGACGAGCCAACGCTTTAACCATTAGGCTACCCCACCGCCCCACTTCAGAATCTGAACAGTGAAAAGAAAACTGTGATAGTAGTTCCATCACTTAACATTGGAACCCAACCATTATATTAAAAGAGGTTAACAGTAAATGAATTTACGATACTGAACAGTGTTGGTATCATGTACCCAAATGTTTGTTGTGTGAACAGAATAACATGGCGGCCATGGTGTTGCGTGCAGCTACCTGAATGTATGCCACTGTACCACCATAGTCACTCATAACATCAAACAGTTTTACTAGACTCATATAGAATACAGCAGTTGCGAAAAAGAAATAAGAACTTAAACTTAAGATTAACATATCCACAGAATCGACTCCATTTGGGAGTTAGACAATCTTCATAATTGAATAAGCCATCCAAATTAGGAAGAATTGTACCCATGGTACACAATTGTAATTGATATTATGTGCAGATGATATTATCCTATTTTCCTCAAGTGTAAAGGGTACAGCGACGAGTCAACGAACTAAAAAAGTATTCTAATTCTGAAAGGTTTCTTTGTCAACTGCAGATGCACATATCGTTCCTTTGTGTGGATATTGAAGGATACATTCCTCGAACAATAAGACCTATATACAATATATGTCAGATAAGACACTATGTACAACAAGTGACGGACGTGACTCTATATACAACATGGTATGTCGGATGTTGCTCTATATACAACATGATATGTTGGGTGTGGGTCTATGTACAACAGGGGCGGTGGGGTAGCCTAATGGTTAAAGCGTTGGCTCGTCACGCCGAAGACCCGGGTTCGAATCCCCACATTGGCACAATGTGTGAAGCCCATTTCTGGTGTCCCACGCCGTGATGTTGCTGGAATATTGCTAAAAGCGGCGTAAAACCAAACTCACTCAGTCAGTCAGTCAGTCAGTCATGTACAACATGGTATGTTGGATGTGGCGCTATATACGACATAGTATGTCTGAGGTGTATGCAATATACAACATGATATGTTGGTTGTGGTGCATTATACAATATGATAGATCAGATGTGATGCAATAGACAATGAGATACAAGGGATGTGATGCAATATACAGCATGACGAGTCAACGAACTAGAAAAGTATTCTAATTCTGAAAGGTTTCTTTGTCAACTGCAGATGCACATATCGTTTCTTTGTGTGGATATTGATGGATACATTTCTCGAACAAGGTCTGATATCATTGCTATAACTTTAGTCGCTTTCAAATTTCATATTTTTATGTTTGTTGTGGCATTCAACAAAATCGTTCCACATCATTTTATCGTCATCAAGTTCTTCGAGACAGACAACATGCAATTTGTCGCACTTAGGGCGTGCGTGCGTGCGTGCGTGCGTGCGTGCGTGCGAAATATGATTCACTTAGGCAATCTATAAAATGTCTAGGATTTCATAAATTCACCAAAAACAGATCGTGTACTTTCATGAAGTTAACACGTCACAATTTGATTCTGGATACCCAAAATTCCAGAAACTCTCCGCACTGTGGCCACTTTCTTTCAAAGGATTTCGCAAAATTCCACCTGCAGTAGTCAGGCTTAGGACTATAAACAGCTTGTCAGAAGAATATATTCTTCCTGATGTTAACCTTGTTCACATTAGAGGGAACATGTCGAAGAATCACTCGTGTGGTTTTTGTGTTTATATATGTGCTACGGCACGCTATACATCTAGAAACACGTTAAGCACCCACGGTAAGCTGTATGTTTCGGCTGGTGTGCACGCACAGTACGTTGGTAAAGCTGCATGTTTTGTTCTGTAAGATCACGTCATGATTACAAAAACCACAAAAAGGATAGTTTCCTTCAACGTTTTAATAATGGATAAGGCACTACAATAAGCATCTGTTTAGGCTGAAAATGATACCTGTTACACGAATGGTGCTTGAGAGACGACCAGGCAACATGGCGTGTATGTGATGAGACAAAAACGTATATTTGTAACCTAGGACTGATGTACAATCAACATTTAGTGTTCCCTCCTGCACCTGGTGCTTGGATAACTGCCTGTACCCTACGTCGGATAGCCCCCATCAGTCGGCGTACTGTGGCAGAGGAAACTGTCGCCATTCTTTGTGAAAAGCTGCTTCCAACTCACGCAGATTTTGAAATGGCACTATTAACCATATTTCCCAGTTTTCTTAAAAATGTTGATATTATATCACGCCTAATAAATTTTTTAACATGGGATATATTTCGCTATGTAGATATAGAACATGAGTTTAAAAGATAATGTGTCGGTAACGCCAAATGGCTACATAGCCACATTTTTAATGTTTTAATGTCTTTTTGGATATACTTGTCAATTTTCCATTTCCGTTGCTTTTTTCATACTCTTGTTGAACTCTAGTGGATGGGAAAGATTTGTCCCACTTATACATTAGTTAATACCTACCATCTGTGATACTTTGGTAGTTTTACTGTCCATACTCGACATATTTTCAAAATGTATTCATCTCTATTTTTAAATTGTCCGTCATGATATGGCTGAAATATTGCCGATACATACTAACTCGCTCACTCACTCACTCATTCAATGACAAGTCATTGACCAGAAACGACATTCACCCGGAAATGCTGTCCAAGTCAAAAGGGGGAATGGCATGGGACAACATGCTTATGAGTGAGTGTGTTTGTTGTTGCGCGCGCGCACACACACACGCACGCACGCACGCACGCACGCACGCACGCACACACACACACACACACACACACACACACACACCCCTGTATTACCATTGTATTATTGATTACACAAATAATGCCAGAACACTTATATTAGATATTTAGATCAAATATATATATTTATAGCGCACAATTTTAAACATTCATGTATAAATGCATTGTGAGTCTTAACTTTTGCAGGGTAGTAAATTCAAGATCTTAATATTCAAATATATCTTACAATGCATAGTGTCCTCGTCAGGATGGAGAAGGAGATATATTTTCCAGTCACTGAATGTATTCAACTATAGCTTCTCAGCACGGCCATGTCATAATGCCATGGCCAACCAACCATGCAGAGTTTCAAACCTATGTGATGTAGAGCATCACCATCTGATTGTATTTTGCTGGCTATTATGGCGGTCCTATTCATAGCGGTTCAGCATCACAACACAAGCATTACCCTGTGATGAAAAGGCTGAGAAATAGTCCCAAGCGTCAGTATGCATAAGGCTTTTAGAGGGTTGTCTCTAAGATGTGCAGGTGTGTTTAGGGAACGTCGTTGATTCAAAGCTTCAGCACCCAGTTCTCACAGATGCTGCTGAACAATTCGAATGTTTACAACGGATAGAGAGTATGCGCACATACAAACCAGGATTGGAAGTTTGAGGTAAATGATTTGATAATATTATATGACTTGCATATGTGATTATTGATAACGTTAGCGAAATTCACCTAATGTCGCCTGGAGACGCACAGAAAATAGATGATACGTGTACACATTACACAGTTTTATGCACATAGGCACTTTCTCTGTATATTGAACATTGGCCTTCTTACAAGATTTGACTTTGATGTTGAGTAAATCAGACTGTAAATGCCGCCAGTTGGTAAGCTGATATAGGGCATAAAGTGTTCATTATTTTATTCAGATATGATCCACTGAGGGACAACTGGGAATAGCTAACTTGTTGTGTATTTGCTGTGGCACTCTGTATTCATTGCTGTGTACTGTCTATCTCAGGCCAACAGCGATCGCCCTGGAGCTGATAGCATTGTTACAACAAGATGGTCAAAAATCTTTTCTTATTCCTTCGTGAACACGTATGTGACGAAACACATGGTTACACCATGACGAACAGTCTGTGAAAATGAATGAAAGCTGCGTTCGTCTTTTGAAACTGCGAGACATGCGTCAAAACACCTCAGTGTTTAACACACTGACATCCTGGCAAATGGTACAAAACAATATCGTGATAATGTACAGCAAGCTCGTGTCAGTGTACCACCAGGGAGGTTTCAAATGGTTGCTCCTTTCGGTAGTTAGGTATCGACAGTTTATATTTAGTCTCCTGTCCGCGGTGATTGTTTCATACAACCTTATGAATGGTTGAACCATTGAGGGCATTGCCTGTTTCAAGTAGCTGTCGTAAGAAGCATGGTGTCATAGTCATGTTAACTTCAGAATCGGAGTGAGTTAGTGAGTTTGGTTTTACGCTGCTTTTAGCAATATTCCAGCAATATCACGGTGGGGGACACCAGAAATGAGCTTCACACAATGTACCCATGTGGGGATTCGAACCCGGGTCTTCGGCGTGACGAGCCAACGCTTTAACCATTAGGCTACCCCACCGCCCCACTTCAGAATCTGAACAGTGAAAAGAAAACTGTGATAGTAGTTCCATCACTTAACATTGGAACCCAACCATTATATTAAAAGAGGTTAACAGTAAATGAATTTACGATACTGAACAGTGTTGGTATCATGTACCCAAATGTTTGTTGTGTGAACAGAATAACATGGCGGCCATGGTGTTGCGTGCAGCTACCTGAATGTATGCCACTGTACCACCATAGTCGCTCATAACATCAAACAGTTTTACTAGACTCATATAGAATACAGCAGTTGCGAAAAAGAAATAAGAACTTAAACTTAAGATTAACATATCCACAGAATCGACTCCATTTGGGAGTTAGACAATCTTCATAATTGAATAAGCCATCCAAATTAGGAAGAATTGTACCCATGGTACACAATTGTAATTGATATTATGTGCAGATGATATTATCCTATTTTCCTCAAGTGTAAAGGGTACAGTGACGAGTCAACGAACTAAAAAAGTATTCTAATTCTGAAAGGTTTCTTTGTCAACTGCAGATGCACATATCGTTCCTTTGTGTGGATATTGAAGGATACATTCCTCGAACAATAAGACCTATATACAATATATGTCAGATAAGACACTATGTACAACAAGAGACGGACGTGACTCTGTATACAACATGGTATGTCGGATGTTGCTCTATATACAACATGATATGTTGGGTGTGGGTCTATGTACAACAGGGGCGGTGGGGTAGCCTAATGGTTAAAGCGTTGGCTCGTCACGCCGAAGACCCGGGTTCGAATCCCCACATGGGCACAATGTGTGAAGCCCATTTCTGGTGTCCCCGACCGTGATGTTGCTGGAATATTGCTCAAAGCGGCGTAAAACCAAACTCACTCAGTCAGTCAGTCATGTACAACATGGTATGTTGGATGTGGCGCTATATACGACATAGTATGTCTGAGGTGTTTGCAATATACAACATGATATGTTGGTTGTGGTGCATTATACAATATGATAGATCAGATGTGATGCAATAGACAATGAGATACAAGGGATGTGATGCAATATACAGCATGACGAGTCAGCGAACTAGAAAAGTATTCTAATTCTGAAAGGTTATGCACATATCGTTTCTTTGTGTGGATATTGATGGATACATTTCTCGAACAAGGTCTGATATCATTGCTATAACTTTAGTCGCTTTCAAATGTCATATTTTTATGTTTGTTGTGGCATTCAACAAAATTATCATTTTATCTTCATCCAGTTCTTCGAGACAGACAACATGCAATTTGTCGCACTTATGTACGTGCGCGCGTGCGTGAGAAAAATGATTCACTTAGGCAATCTATAAAATGTCTAGGATTTCATAAATTCACCAAAAACAGATCGTGTACTTTCATGAAGTTAACACGTCACAATTTGATTCTGGATACCCAAAATTCCAGAAACTCTCCGCACTGTGGCCACTTTCTTTCAAAGGATTTCGCAAAATTCCACCTGCAGTTGTCAGGCTTAGGACTATAAACAGCTTGTCAGAAGAATATATTCTTCCTGATGTTAACCTTGTTCACATTAGAGGGAACATGTCGAAGAACCACTCGTGTGGTTTTTTGTGTTTATATATGTGCTACGGCATGCTATACATCTAGAAACACGTTAAGCACCAGAGGTAAGCTGTATGTTTCGGCTGGTGTGCACGCACAGTACGTTGGTAAAGCTGCATGTTTTGTTCTGTAAGATCACGTCATGACTACAAAAACCACAAAAAGGATAGTTTCCTTCAACGTTTTAATAATGGATAAGGCACTACAATAAGCATCTGTTTAGGCTGAAAATGATACCTGTTACACGAATGGTGCTTGAGAGACGACCAGGCAACATGGCGTGTATGTGATGAGACAAAAACGTATATTTGTAACCTAGGACTGATGCACAATCAACATTTAGTGTTCCCTCCTGCAGCTGGTGCTTGGATAACTGCCTGTACCCTACGTCTGATAGCCCCCATCAGTCGGCGTACTGTGGCAGAGGAAACTGTCGCCATTCTTTGTGAAAAGCTGCTTCCAACTCACGCAGATTTTGAAATGGCGCTATTAACCATATTTCCCAGTTTTCTTAAAAATGTTGATGTTATATCACGCCTAATAAATTTTTTAACATGGGATATATTTCGCTATGTAGATATAGAACATGAGTTTAAAAGATAATGTGTCGGTAACGCCAAATGGCTACATAGCCACATTTTTAATGTTTTAATGTCTTTTTGGATATACTTGTCAATTTTCCATTTCCGTTGCTTTTTTCATACTCTTGTTGAACTCTAGTGGATGGGAAAGATTTGTCCCACTTATTCATTAGTTAATACCTACCATCTGTGATACTTTGGTAGTTTTACTGTCCATCCTCGACAGATTTTCAAAATGTATTCATCTCTATTTTTAAATTGTTCGTCATGATATGGCTGAAATATTGCCGATACATACTAACTCGCTCACTCACTCACTCATTCAATGACAAGTCATTGACCAGAAACGACATTCACCCGGAAATGCTGTCCAAGTCAAAAGGGGGAATGGCATGGGACAACATGCTTATGAGTGAGAGTGTTTGTTGCACACACACACACACACACACACACACACACACACACACACACACACACACACACACACACACACACACACACACACACACACACACACACACACACACACACACACACACACACACACACACACACACACACACACACACACACACACACACACACACACACACACACACACACCTGTATTATCATTGTATTATTGATTACACAAATAATGCCAGAACACTTATATTAGATATTTAGATCAAATATATATATTTATAGCGCACGATTTTAAACATTCATGTATAAATGCATTGTGAGTCTTAACTTTTGCAGGGTAGTAAATTCAAGATCTTAATATTCAAATATATCTTACAATGCATAGTGTCCTCGTCAGGATAAAAGTCAACAGATATTTTTGATATCCGTTGGGGTCATATGCAGGTATCGATGCAAATAGAAAGATCAAATGCCTCAACTTCTTTTCAAAATCATTATGAAGTCACTCTATTGAATATTTGAAACGCCAAGCAAAGTGTATCAAAATTATTAAACATGGTAAAACATAGCATCTATTAAAATTTAAAAACATTCGTAATATCTCCAAATGGGTTCCTGCTTCTATAATCTATCATTCACCTGTGTTTCTCTGAAATGCATTAATGTGCACATTTCAGGGAATTTTCTATCAGCTACATAAAGTTGCAGGTCATTTAGTGGTAATAGAAAAGAAGAACGACATGGTACGATAAAGTTGTTATCGCACAAGTATATTTTGGGATAGTAAATAGTATTTATTCCTAATGCTAGGTATTTACCATCCCAAACCTGATTGGTGTGATAATCTCTATTTCCATTTCACTTTTATTTTTACATACCTAAGCCAGTAGTTTCAAGATCAAAGAATATCTCTGTGGTGTTGTTAAGCTGAAGAGGCTCCTGGACAGGTACAGGAAGTGGTGGAGGAATACTAACAAGGTCATCGGTGTCCTCAGACATGTCAACCATGGCAGAGTATGTCGTACCTTCTCTGACTTCTTGAACTGTTCGCTTCTGACTTCTGAAACAGATTTATGAAAAACTATTATGTTGGTCAATAGTCCAATGAGTATGATGGTTACATATCTGTAGACTACTTCGTTCTTCATTACGGAATATAGGGCCTCAGAGCATTACATCATTAACAATGTATTTCAAGACTGACCAAGTTCTTGTATCCTTCTCTATCATGGTAGAATATGATATATATAATTTTCTACTAGAGGTCAAAGTTAAAAGCTGACATACCTCATAATCTTGAGATGTAATCTACGCTGTTTAGATTTAATTGTTGATGCAATAGCCTTTCGTTTGCGATGCTGAAGATCTTTCAGTGTGAAATGCTGTCTGGCATAGGTCCCAGGTGACAGTCCAAGAGTCCTGTTAACCTGTAGAGGTGGATTATCAATTATGAATAAATGGTCATGAAATTTTCTTTATAACTTTAAGGCACTTAGAGTGTTACACATTACACCATTGATTAACATAAGAATTCTTTTAAGCCACTAAAGAATAAGAATGATTTTTTATATATATTTTTGCATATCTGAGACCAGGATAAAATAGCATAAAACAGAACAAAGTAATTTAAGAGGGAACTCATCATCCCTGTAACCATTAAAGAATTAATAGTATATTGTCAACAATCATGGGCCATAACTTTTCAATTCAAACTTAAATCAGCTTTACTTTATCTTTAATCTTTAGCCACATTCCCCTTCTTAAGGACTTCAAATAAACTGAACTGGAACTATAGAACAAGACACATTTCAAATTCAACTTCTAAATGATTTTAACAAAACTGAACTGGAACTGTAGAACAGAATACATTTCTAATTCAACTTCTATATGATTTCAAATCAACTGAAATGGAACCATAGAACAGAATACATATTTCTTACAGCTATAATGTAGCTGTGGCCCACATTCGTTTGTGCAACGGAAGCAGCGACCCTGAAGTGAAGACTTGAGGAGCCAGAATAATGTCTAGATTTTGGTGCCTTGCTAGACACATTCTTGTTAAAACTTTCATTGGATTGTGTGCTTCCAAGACTGTGTATAGCATAGTTGTCAAACAAAGCTTTTAGGTCCGCTTGTAAAGTCAAATCTGACAGAGCTTTACCATAAGGAAGAGACCTGAAGCTTGAACTTGACAACTTCATAAATCTGCACCAAGTGTCATCACACTTACTGTGATCACCAAATGGGTGACATGATAGTGCAGTTAATCCTCTGCTTATTCCATCTTGGTTTCCTTTGTTTTGGCTGATCATGTAGTTGAAACATTTTTGTAGATACCTGATTACTTTGGTGCTCAGTGTCTTGTGGTTTTTCTGCAGCTGATACAGTTTATTACCTAAGCCTTTCCTCACATGATTTTTGTCAGACTGTTTAACAATGTCCTTGTCTACATTTATTGAGGTCACATGTACATCCTCTTCCTTAGCTTTAACTACCATCTCAGATACCACGTCAGGTTCCATACCTTTACTGGAACCGTCCCATTTCTTTCTGCAGCCATGCTCTTCAGGAGTCCCGTTAGCTTTATTTGCTTGATGACAGATTCGGCAACTCTTTGAGCGGATCGAATAGCCAAGAACTTTGCCAGTTTGTTCCCGATCATTGAGCAGTGTCCTGAAACATATGAATGTCTGTTTATTTATTTCAATTTTCTGCTTGAATATGATATATTTATTTTAACAAGTTTAGCTCTAGTGTCTTGATATTATCTGACCAAAACAAACCCATCAATAACACTGTTACATGTCTTGTAGCAGTCAACATACTGGTATGAAGGATAAAGTAAAACAAGGAAATAGAACTAATATAACTGAGAGTTTAATAAATCACAAACATACAAAATAATGTGAGAATGGTTACTTTAATCATGCTGTGAACATTTGTACTATTGAAATCTAACTAATTGAAAACACATAAACACAAAACCCAGATCTCAAAACCTTTTTCATCTGAAATGATGCCAGAGAAGGTACCACTTATCACTTTCAAGAAAAAAATATTGATACATTTACATCATTACACAGAGAGATATACCTAAAATCTTGTATTATGCATAAGTATGAACAAGCAACTAGAATTAGAATGAATTACCAGACAGGCTGTCATAGCTTTTTCCACTGCCCCGCTTCTGCCATCCTGCATCAACACTCACACAGATTCTTTGGCTGCAGGGAGAACTGAAGAAGAGGGAAAAAACCATGATGTCGCAATTTCTTGTGCCCAAGAGTGTTCCAAATGTACTACATGTTTTGCCTGCTCTGAAAGTTTCGACTAGTGGCAACGATTTTGTCAAACACAGGTTACGAAGTATATGAATTGAAAGAACCAAAATGAATTCCATTATGATGTTTATTGAATTTAAAAGTGTTATTGGTCTTCAATATCATAACTACTGTGTCCCTCAAATGAATGCCATTATGGTTAAAAAAGGGTCGCAAAACTTTTCACTGTCGTGTAGACTGTGTATAAATATAGCAATGATGCAATGCAAAACGCAACTCCTTGCAACTGGTAACATACATGTCAGATAATTCAGTGATGTCACAAGCGCTGTAACGAGCTGAAACCGAAAGTATGTTAGAATGGCAATGCTGTCATCATAATGGATGAACGGAATAGACATTATAGCGCAGTATTACGTGCGTTTTCAAGCGCTGCTAAGAAAGTATGGCCAGCATTGAAATTCCAAATGTCTTTCAGAACTCAAAGTGTGCTGAAACAGTACAGTTTACCATTGAAACCTATGAGTCGCTCCAACTTCATTACTGACAGAATTTCATGTGAGTTATATCCAGATGATGCACAAACCAATTTTAGACCAGTGTCGTGTGTAGGTGACGGGAACTGTTTTTTAGATCCTTGTCACAGCAGGTTTTTGGTGATGAAAATCAGCACATTGAATGTAGAACTAGGGTTGTATATGAACTGGTAACACGTGACAAGTTTTATATTTCGGATCACAAACGGAAACTTATGTCTGGATCGTCTGTTCAGAAGACGACAAACCTAGCAGAATATGTAATTTATACCTCAGCATCAGATGATATTATTTCAAGATCAAATTGAGCCGTCACTTACCAAAATGAGGTTTTGAAAAGCGTTAATTCTGGTATATACAGCTCTTTATTGCATCTGTATGCTGCCTGCAATTGTTTTCAAAGGAGATTGATTTCCATCTATCCCCAAAGGGAAAATGTGGCGGTCAATAGGAGTGTCATGCACCAGACATTAACTCCAGTGTCGGGGACATTTGATGAAGCATTAGACATGCACATTATGTGGACACATATGACAAATGCCTGTAATCTCACCGAACAAATTGACAGTTCTGATTCAGATCATCCCTGGAAAGAGAGTCCCAGTGAAGATTCTGAAATTCCAATATCCGACAGGTTAGCTGATGAATCAGCCAGCATCTTTGATGACAAGCCTGATGTTCAAACATGTCTCGGCGACATGGACACCCCTAACACAGAGCCGGAATCTAAAAAGTTTAAAGCATCTACCGGGATAGACATATATGATGTCAGTGACATTGTATCAGGGAAAGTAAAATTATCATCGATGAGTGATACTGAGAAACTGAAGTACCTGAAGGAACATTTTACTCCAGGTCCCGACTATGAAGTCATTACACAGGTAAAGAAAAGACCTGGACAAAACAGATCCACAACCCTTGTGTTTCAGATATCGTGGCTTGACAGATACAAGTGGCTAGTCTACAGTCCTTCCCTGAGAGGAGGTTTGTGCAAAATGTGCATTTTATTTCCACAGTATCAGAAGGGTGATAAGCACAAAGCAGTTAACACATTTATCAAAATACCAATGACAAATCTTTCCAAAGCACTTGGAAAAGAAGGCTTTTTAGAGACTCATCACAACAGTTCATATCACAGCAAGCTGTGGAGACTGTAACTGACGTTTTAGAACTACAAAAAGCCCCGGAATAATTACTTCCTTACAAAATATCCCGCTTAAAACAGGAACTGTATGACGACAACTGTCACATTTTAGAATGTATTACAGAGGCAATTGTGTGTTGTGGGAGACAAGGGATATCTCCTTGTGGACACCGTGATGACAGTACGTCAAAAGGACCAAACAAGGGCAATTCCCATTCAAGTTTATCTGTCATTGCAAATCATGACTCAAAACTGAATACCCATTTAGAGTTTGGCATGAAAAATGCAAAGTATACAAGTAAAACCGTCCAAAACTAACTCATCGGCACTTTGGCTGAATACATCCGAAAAGACGTTGTAGCACAAATTGAGACTGGTCATGCTGTGTTCTCAATCATAGCTGATGAAGTCACCGAGGAGTATGCCAATGTAGAACTGTTAGCTTTGTGTTTGAGATATGTTGATATAAGAGACATGCAGATCGAAGAGTCTTTCTTTGACTATGTTCAGCTTGAACGTACCACCGGTGAACACATTTCTAATGCTATTCTGAAATCCCTGAAAGACAACGGAATAGATATATTACGCTGTCGTGGTCAAAGTTATGATGGGGCTGCATGTATGTCATCAGAGGCTGTTGGTGTACAGGGTCAAATCAAAGAAATATGTCCAAAGGCATTGTACACACATTGTGCCAGCCATGTGTTGAACCTAAGCATTGCTGCATCATGTAGACTTCCTGCTGTTAGGAACATGATGGACAGTACAAACCAAGTGTTCATATTCTTTGATAAATCACCCAAGCGCTAGAGATTACTTGAGCGTGTATTATATTTGGATGAGACACGCGAATAAAAAGCACCCGTTTATTAGGCTTTTGTAAAACACGGTGGATTGAACGGCATACCTGTTTTGAGGTTTTCTCAGAACTGTATCCTTATGTATGCACGGCCCTTGAGGCTATCACAGACCCATCCAAGTATGAGGATGTTTATAAAGGTGAACACTGGAACTTTGATAGAGAGATAAGAACAAAAGCCAATGGACTTGCCAAAGTTCTCAAAGACCCCACACATATTATTGCTTTTGTTGTTTCAAAAAATGCATTGGAAACTGTTAGACCATTGGCATCGAAAATCTTCAGAAGAGAGGTTTGGATATTTTCTGTGCATACAGAATGATTGATGAGAGAAAGGCAATGGCCCAAGACATGAGAAAGTCAGTTGATGACTTAGCAACAACTTGGATGAAAGAAGCAAGTGACATTGCTGAAGTTGTTGGTTCTGAGATACAGACTCCCAGGGTGACAAAGAGAATGACACACCGAGACAACACCCCATCAGACACCCCTGAAGTGTACTATAAAAGGACCATCATCATCCCTTTTATTGATCATTTGAACACTGAACTGCACCAGCGGTTTAAACCTGAAAAAGATATGGGGCTGATCTCCTGTCTCTTCTTCCTGTCATAGTAGACGGGGTAGATATGGAGAGCTTGAAATTCAAACTGATGTTCTGGGAGGATGATCTGCCTATGCCAGTTGCTCTATCATCAGAGCTAAGAGAGTGGAAAGCGTACTGGGAAAAGCACACGGTGCGCCCTGAGACTATCATGGGCTGCTTTGTTTCAGCTGATATTGATGTCTACCCGAACATCAGACAGCTATTGAGAGTTGCTGCAACACTGCTAGGCACGAGTGTAGAGGCAGAGAGAACATTTTCCTCTTTAAGGCAGGTCAAGTCACACCTGCGACCTACTATGGGTCAAGAAAGATTAGCTGGACTCACACTGTTGAAAATGCAAACATGTGATGTTGATCTTAAAAATGTTGCTCAGATGTACATTCAGAAACACAGACGGCGTCTGTTTCATCGGTGCATCCTATATCAGTAGATTGAAAGATTGTCCACAGGTTATGTAGACAAGTCACATTCACTGACTACTGTTCATTCATGCTTTGTTTGAAAACCTTAGGATCATATATGGTCTAAGCTCAACAAGTAACCTTCAAGTTAGGATTTGAACCCATAATTCTAAGGTCATTTCTTTAAATCCAGTTATAACCAAACGTGTTTTGTATACAACTTTGAAAATAAAACTGGAGTATTTAAGATTAATCAGTTCCTTTCTGAGTAGATAAATGTTCTCCATGTAACGATATCACGCATGGCCCACATGGTACCCGCTGACTGCTTGAACGCTTCTGTACAAACGTTCCTCAATCCAAAGTGACCATTTCAGTACATATAAACGAGATGTAAGACACATAAGTTAAGTGCACCATCCTCAGAACCGAGGGTATTGTATATATTTCCGCTGCCTCCGATCATGTGTCATGGAATAGGTATAGTCTATAATATATGCCCAGGGTTCCGAGGATTGGGGCACACACACACACACACACACACACACACACACACACACACACACACACACACACACACACACACACACACACACACACACACACACACACACACACACACACACACACACACACACACACACACACACACACACACACACACACACACACACACACACACACACACACACACACACACACACACAACCAAACGAAAATCCTGTATCCGCCCCTGAAATATCGAGTCATTCCAGTGACGTCACGGAAATGAACGGAAAGAATCGAATAGGTCACGGACAATTACAAAGGTTACGGGTAGACTTGGTGTCTCGTGATTTTTATCCACGAACTTTGGCACACTCGTCAACTTGGCATAATCTGCAAGATAACGTGTGGCGTGGAATGAGCCGATATGCCTCAAACTGAAAGGGTTGTTGACATGCAAAAAGGAAAAACAACAAATGGTACTCACGTATCCCGGTGTCAGGGGTTTTCGACTATGTAAGACAAAAACGTAATTTTTATCTGTAATATCATTAAAAGTTTTTATTTTACTAACATGGAGTGATAAAGGATATTTTTATTACAATACTTACTCCTAATATCAGGAGTTCTTTTCAATTTGCCTATACTAGCCAAACTTACAAAATACACAAAATTTGTTACCCCGAAACCGGGAAACAAACGTAAAGATTTTTCCAGCCATATGGTTCTAGCGCTACGCTACGCTGCGCTCGGGGCAACACACCACTCGTCCGTGGCGGGTGACGTCACGCTCCAGATGACGTCACGATTTCTATAAATACGAGCGCTAACCATGCAACTTCCTCTTTTCAATTTTGGCTGCTACGGAGCACACCCCTGGTATAGTACCCTAGCAGCCCAGTTTGCTCTTGTAGTCAAAGAATCATGTCACGTACTTTTTTAAAGTGTTTTGGTATGGAAGCTCGGGGGTGCGGGATCAATCTGAAGGCAGATGATCCGCACCCCTTATGTTTGGCATGCCGCCACTGCTCTCGGTCGTCACCTTGTGCTGTGTGCAAGGATTGGACACTGGAGCAGTGGACCCAGTTGGAGAGGCGCGTTCGAAAGGCTTCGCAGAAACGGGAGCTTTGTTCCAAGCGACTTTCCGAACACCGTCTCTCCAACGGGAGCTCTTCGTCGTCGGCGACGGCCCACCGGTCTTTCTTCGACGTGGTGGCGGGTGTAGGGGCCCTCAGGGCGAGACACACGTGCGACGACCGTGCAGGCACCGACAGTCCCGCTAGGTTTGCCCCAAGGGGACGGGCAGCGTCCCATGGACGTGGACTCAGACCCGGATGACTCCTCGTCTGTGGACTCGAGCATCCTGTACGAGGGGGAGTCTCACCCTAGGGCGGGACCCTCCTCTACCGTCCAGGGCAGTCGGGAAGGACCCACTGGGCCTAACCTGACTGTCCCTAGGGGTCCATCCACCCCTCGGAGGTGGGGGAGGGAAGCGCAGTGGGGGATTATTCCTTCACCGAATCCATCCTCTCCCTGAAGGATTTCCTCCGGTCAGTGCGATCAGACGGCAAATCCTTCAGGAACTTGGACCCCCCACGGCAGGAGGCCATGCCTTTCCTGACTCCCGTTCAGGTGAGTAGGGGAAGGCGTGCGCCTACATCCTCCCTCTCCCTACCCTTCTCTAGGGACTTAGATGAGATATGGACGGAGCTAAATGACCTGATCCGAGGATCGGGAAATTCAGACCTGCCGGAGGACGGTAGATCCATGAAGATGGGTAAAGTGCCCACCCGTACATCCCCTCGTACTTACGGTCCGGGCACATACTCTTGCTTTGGCCGGACAGGTCGGAGCCGTTCTCCCTGGCAGCTCCCCCCGTGCCCCCTGATTTCCTCTCACGTTTTCCCGCTGCAAACCCAGCAAACTTGCTGATAGCTTCGGAAAACCTGAGGAGCTGGGAGGAGATGTGCCGCCACTCTTTTGGGGTGATTTCACATCTCTTCTGTACACCTGTCAGCCTCCGTCTCATTCCGTGGGGAAGTTGATTGTACCTCCTCCCCAAACTGTGGATGACATCGGCTCTGACTGGTTGTCACATCTGTCACGCAACACGCCGACCGCAGGTCTCCTGCTAAAGGGGGAGACAAGCAGTCCTCCAACAGAGCAACCCAAGGGCGGTTTAGGCGGTCCCCATTGAGAGCCGGCAACTCAAGTTCGGCATGCCTAAGAGTCCGGGGCCGGCATGGAAGGCCACAGGTCGTTCCTGACTCCTTCCCCCAAAGAGACAGGTCGTCGGAGCTCCACAGGGAGCCTCCGATACCGGTGTCTACTCGGGACCCGGTACCCAGTCATGCCTCCGTATCAGGGGCAGAATTCCCTATAGCTGGCAGGTTGTCACACTTCCTACCAGCATGGGAAGAGGAGATGCTCAACCCTTGGGTACATTCCGTACTAAGGGTCGGATACTGCATTCAGTTTCACGGCATACCGTACCCGCCACTAACATGCCACACTCCCCTGTCTGCCCTCCCCCGGGACAAAAATCAATTGTCGTCATTGCGTCAAATGATAAGGGAGTTTCTCGAAAAAGGGGCGATCGTTCCCCTCCAGAATCCCGGGCTGGGATTTTACTCCCAACTGTTCCTAGTCCACAAAAGAAACGGAGACTGGAGGCCAGTATTAGACCTGTCTCACCTGAACAAGTACACGCTAGTAGAGGCGTTCAAAATGAAAACTCTCACTTCCATAAGAACCTCTCTAAATCAAGGCGACTGGGCTATTTCAATAGACTTAAACGACGCCTATCTTCACATTCCTATTCACAAAATGTCGAGAAAATACCTCCGGTTTGTGTTCGAGGATCGCGTGTATGAGTTCCATGCTCTTCCGTTCGGTCTAGCCTCAGCCCCCTACGTATTCACCCGAGTCATGAAAGCAGTGGTAGCAAGGCTCCATTGCCTGGGTCTCCGGTTTCATGCTTACCTGGACGATTCCCTGAGTCCTGCCAGGTCGAATCTCCTCTGTGCTTCACAGAGTCAGCAGATTCAGGAACTATTTGTGAAACTAGGGTTTGTAATAAATCTCGAGAAATCGGAACTAGCCCCTTCTCAGAGATTTACTTTTCTCGGGGTGACATTCGACCTAGCGGAAGCCACTGTGTCTCCCGCCGATCACCGTCTGAACGCCTTTGTCACGCTAGCACACAAGTTGTGCAAGACTTTCGCCATGCTGAGAGAGATTCACTCTCTCCTAGTTCAGATGGAATCATTTAAAAAATTCTACCCTGGGCGAAACTGTCAAAAAGAGAGCTACAGCTGATGCTAGCCTCCAAGTGGGACCATCTGAGCTGGGACACACCCGTTCCCCTCGGGACGTGGTTCAACTCGTCCATAAGTCATTGGTTAGCGCGAGACTTCCTGTCTCAGACCATGCCGTTACACCCACCGACACCGTCACAGTCGCTGTTCACAGACGCCTGCAAGACGGGCTGGGGGGCGCATCTGGGCACCCTACAGGCTGACGGTCAGTGGGAACCGCACCTTTGCAATCTCCACATCAATGTCCTGGAGATGGAAGCGGTCATTCGGGCAGTGGAGGTGTTCAAGCCCCACTTGGCGAACAAAGTGACTCTCCTTCGTACCGACAACACAACGGTTGCTGCGTACATAAACAATGAGGGGGACACACTCTCCCGATCTCTGTCAGAGAACACTCATAGTTCTCAACAAACTGAGAGAGCTGAAGGGTCACTTAATATCTCAATGCATTCAGGGGAAGATAAATGTACTGGCCGACGCCCTGAGCAGAAGGGGCATGGTGGTTCAGACAGAATGGACACTACACCATTCGGTGGTGAAAGGGATATTCTCTGCTTGGGAGACTCCCCATGTGGATCTGTTTGCCACACGGTTGAATCACAGACTCCCCCTGTTTGTGTCCCCGGTTCCGGACCCCCTAGCGTGGGCACACGATGCTCTCACGTTAGATTGGACGGGTCTGGTCGCCTATGCCTTTCCTCCACCCCGATACTGGATCGGGTGATAAGGAAAGCGTGAAAGGAAAGTTCAGATCTCACTCTCATAGCTCCGAGATGGCCGGCTCAACCGTGGTTTCCCACGCTGCTCGAGCTCCTAGTGGCCCCACCGATAGCGCTTCCACGCCGGTTCGATCTGTTAGTGCAACCTCAGTCGAGGATATGCCACGAGAACCCGGCAGTGTTAGACCTACACGCCTGGAAATTGTCAAAGACTCCCTCCAGATGCGGGTTTTTCTAAAGCAGTTGCCGAACGCATCGCTCAGTCCAGGCGCTCATCAACTGAGAGACTATATCAGTCACACTGGCAGTGCTGGGTGGGTTGGACGAAGTCGCAACAGGTGGATACCTTACGTCCAATGGTGAAAGATTTAGCCAAGTTTCTAAATCACCTACAGGTGAATTCACACCTTAAAGCTCGCACTATTAAGTCTTACCGCTCTGCGATTTGTACCACAATACGCCAAAGCGGGGTCCCGACTTCTCGGGGGATGCAGTCCTGAGAGATCTAATGACGTCAATGTCTGCGTCTGCGGTGTCGAGACAGTTGACTCCCGAATGGGATGTATTCTTAGTCCTCGAAGCTTTGAAGAAAGCCCCGTTCGAGCCAATGGAGACAGCAGAGTTACGGCTCGTTTCTTACAAAACAGCCTTTCTCACGGCTTTGGCTACAACGTGTCGCTGAAGTGAGTTACACGCTGTTGATTTCCAAAGTTTACGTTGGCAGGATGACTTAGTAAGCTTACAAACTCTTCCAGAGTTCAGGGCTAAGACTCAGAAACCACACGAGTGTTTAGCTCCGATTACAATCCCTTCTCTCTCCAATACCTTGCAGAAAGAGGATTCGAATCGCTTACTTTGTCCTGTACGCGCCCTTAAGTGGTATATCCACAGGGTTAAACCCCTACGGACTACACAGAGAAGGTTGTTTATTTCCTACACAACGGAAGGTAGAGAAATTACGGTAGCCTTTTCTCTAAGTGGATTACGGGCACTGTCAGGGTAGCCTATGATCAGGCAGGTAAATCCGACCTGCTGACCTCTAGTAGTGTGAAATCACACGAATTAAGGGCTTTCTCGGCCTCACTAGCATTCGCCTCCTCAGTCTCTTTAGATGCTATTATGAGGGCGGCTTACTGGAGACAACCTTCCACTTTTGCAAGATTTTATATCAGAAACGTTGCTACACAGCGAAACGGGTGTAAACGTCTTCCCCTCGCAGTAGCACAGAATCTATCGCTCTGTTAATGACAATGTCAATATTTCTGTGAGTTTGGAATATTTGTCTTCCCGCAATACTGAGTATATTGCGCTGTGGTTGCAGAGTTAGTGTGTTTATAGTAATGTTATATGGGCTGCTTTTATGGGTACCAATAACATTGTGCTCCTTAGTGCCATATGTCATTTTCCCTTAACAGGGATTGGAGAAAAAACTTCTGTATACACTTCACGGGGTGGAAGTCATGGTAACGGCCAGACCGACCATATTGAAGATTTACAAGCCAAAGGTGAGTGAATGTTCTTTCTCTATTATTGTGCACTGAAGTTCCCTATGTTCTAGGGGAGGCAACTCCTACCAGCTGCAGGTCGGGCTGACCCGCCCCCGCGTGGGTGGCAATGTCAAGGTCGAGTTGACCTGACCTAGGTCGGCATGACCGCAGGGATTTTCCTTCGCTTTACAATACCTCTCCTAATATCGGCGACTTGTCAGGACGAGGCTCGGTTCCCGCCGTCCGCTATGACAAAGTCTCATGATATTAGGAGTAAGTATTGTAATAAAAAGGGGGAATTCCCTAGTAATTCCTGTTTTTATGAAATACTTACGAGTAATATCATAATTCCCACCCTCCTTCCCCACATTGGGAAACTTATTTTCCGAGTGTTGAGCAACGTTCTAACATGGACGGGCCTCTAGGAGTGGTAGGGTTACAGGTTATGGTTTAGACATTGAGTAAGGTGCATGGTTAGCGCTCATATTTATAGAGATCGTGACGTCATCTGGAGCGTGACGTCAACCGCCACGGACGAGTGGTGTGTTGCCCCGAGCGCAGCGTAGCGTAGATGACATCGAATCGGCGAAAAAGTGGCCGCTCGTAACATGCGGGTATTTTGTATGGGTTTTTGACGATGAGCCATACTTTTGCTCCGCACTGCGAGGGAGTGTTGTGATCACGTGGCTTCCTATTTATATATTGCCTGTCACCAGCAGAAGACTGACCTTACTGAATTTTCGCTTGCTATTTTTTGTTATAAAGGCAACTGATTTTGCATCTAAAGTGGTATTAACGATCTCGGGTAAATAATATTGATGTTTGTTTGCTTTTTATATAACTTTACTTTCCGATTTCCATTGTCAATAAAACTTCTCACGACAGCGACTGGGCACCCGCCCTACCAGTGAAACTGTTTGTGCCCTCCGATCGCACACATACTCACCCGATATAGCGCGAGCAATGCAATCGTCGAAATCACCAGAACGTCGAATTCAGCTCGTGTTGGGATATTACAGCGGACCAACTATATTGGATTAGGTCCCTAACCCTAAACCCTCAGCCCTAACCCTAACCCCTTGAAATAATCCTAATAAATAGAATGCATTGACCGAACCGGCAGTATTAAAATTCAAAATGAAAAACAACAAATGGTACTCACGTATTACACCGGATATGTACCTACTATATTGGATTAGGTCCCTAACCCTAAACCCTCAGCCCTAACTCTAACCCCTTGAAATAATCCTAATCAATAGAATGCATTGACCGAATGCACAAACATGACTGACGTGTCCAGTGTAATGCATTTTACCACTTCGAAAACTAAAATACTAATAAAAAACGTTTCTATGTAATGGTGCAAATTACTGAATGAAAAAAAAAATATACTATGCATGTCAGTTCACATTGGATTGAGCACTAGACAATGCATCGACAACTGTCATTGCTTGAGTGTCATTGAAGTAACCAATCAGATGATCGCTATGAAAACGATCACAGCTCGCAACCAGGAAGTAAATTTGGAAACATTAGACCGAGTGCATCCCGATCGAGTTAATGGTTGTATTCTATAAATAAACAGGAAAGTATTCAGGTACGCAGGTGTAGTTTCAAATTGCGGCTTTTATTAACTTCCTGCGGACACATGTACGCAATCGTTTACAGTTTTTGCGGCATAATGAAAAAATGTGCGGAAATGCCGCAATCCCGCCCCCTCGAATCAACACTGAAACATATAAACAAAATTATAAGCGTACAATCGCAAATCAAAAGTGCAATATTGTGTACTTCGGTTTACTTCCCAAGAAACGAAGCAGCCGGGATAACGAACCCAGTCAGAGCGGGTGGGTGTGCACTCAAGTGTACCGGCTGGTTCATTTGCAGATGCCCTCACGGCTTATTGTGTGTGTATATAGAGAGATGTTGGGTTTTGTAAATACATGCTCATTTTTGTGTATAACAATTTGCAATCAACAGACATCATAACATGTCATGTGTTCAAGTATCACACCTGCCTGTCTGTGTAATTACATAATGTGACAGAGACCGAACTCGGGCCATAAATCAATGCATTTTGTTTATGGTGTATAGCCTGATTGGTGCTAAGTTCAAATTGCATGTGGTCAGTGGTAGCAGCTGTGTATTGAATATTGTCATTAGCAGACAGGCAGGCAGACACACACACAGGTGTCAATAAAACAAGACATTGAGTTTTGTCTGTGACAACGACATATCTATATCACAGTTAGGAATTCTGTCAACACTAAATAATTTGCTAGACCTCCATCCACACTATGAAGGAAATAAACAAACACTTGTTTGGCGGTTAAGGTGGAGTTTAATAATATAGGTAAACAAGTCGCTGAGGTGAAAAATATCACACAGCCCAAGACTGACCTAAAATACTATAAACACCACAGACACCATAATCATGGCATGTCTCAAAGTAATAACACTATCAACAGAGCTGTAAGTTATAAGCAAAAAGATCAGATAAAATATTGAAGGTGTTTAGGCAGAACAATGTGTCATGAGGCTGAGTAAGAAAACGAAAGAAAATATGAAAGAGGGCAGGGAGGGAGGGTGATTATACCAAAACTTAAAAGATGAAAGTTATGATTGACGCCGTACAAGCATGGCAGGCGGGACGGAAAGGAGAGGACGCATGCGTGGCAGAGAAAATGACAGAAACTTCCGGTAGTTATGCAAATTAAACATCATGACACATGATTATACAATTTGCTAGACCTCCATCCACACTATGAAGGAAATAAACAAACACTTGTTTGGCGGTTAAGGTGGAGTTTAATAATATAGGTAAACAAGTCGCTGAGGTGAAAAATATCACACAGCCAAAGACTGACCTAAAATACTATAAACACCACAGACACCAAGGCAAAGCCCGCCAAACAAGAGAGAGAGCATCCAAGAGCTGAACAGTAGAATGTCTACCAAACATCAGTTCACAATTGTAATATTAACCATATAACTGAAGGCATGAATTACTAGTAACATTGAGGGGGAAACTAGATTGTTGACAAAGGCAATCTGCACAGAGAGATCCAAAAAGGTAACCCACTTGAAGTAGGCAAGCACCATCCTGTCAATATGTCAATTTCTCCAGACAGTCTTAAAGTAAATATGTAACATAACATCACATCTAAACCAAAAGGAAGCCATGTTGAAAATAGAGGTTCAAACAGCTATGCAGATTCAACATTATAATAAAAACAGTTTCGGAAAGCAGTCATAAATATATACTAATAAATGAAGGAAATGGCTTTGACATTTAGCCTTTGGGAAAATCAAGGAAATAGAAAAACTGGTAATGTGTGAACATAGTTGTGACAAGTTATGACAACCTGATTAAGGATACAAATATGATTGACATGTATTGAAAATATAGGTTCAAACAGCTGCAGAACCAACATTACAATGAAATCATTTACCGATGAACAGTCATCAATATATACTAATAAATGAAGGAAATATTTTTGACATTTAGCCTTTGAGAAAACAAAGGAAATAGAAAAACTGGTAATGTGTGAACATAGTTGTGACAAGTTATGACAGCCTGATTAAGAATACAAGTATGACTGACTACATGGGAAAGTTCTGTACTCTGACCAAGTTATTTAAATGTTTGTGCCATTCTGCCAGAAACTCTGGACAGAATGAGTGGCGAGAGTTTGATATAGTCCTTATAAGACGACGATGACCAAAGGCCGATTGCACAAATGTCACTGTCACTTGAGCCTGTAGCTGCAGCCAGCGAAGCGCCACCCCTTCTTAAGCTGTGGAACGAGTATGACTGAGAGTCAAGGCCACATTTGTGCAAAAGGAAGCTAAACGTTTGGTCTAATTGCTGTCGAGACCAAGAACGTAGCTGTCCCTTGTAGCACTGAACGAATGCTGGATCAGAGGGTCTGGCTGGTATGGCGTTCACCATACGACAATAGGCACGCACAGGGCAACATAATGAATGAGGCATTCTTTTTATAGGCACATAATTCACTGATCTGCGGGACTGTAGAGATTTAGTCCATTTAATCTGAATTGTTAATCCTGACACACCCAAAGAAATGTCATCTCTTGTAAACTGCTTGGAATGGTCAAACGAGTTTCCAGTGGAGCTAATGAACTGTGATTTTCTGTGCATAGCAAAATATCCAAGTAAAATCATCGCCCATAATAAGGATAAGTCTTCATTGTTGTGGGGATCAATATGATGGAACATGGCTTCCAAGTGCCAAGGCCATAAAGGTAAGCGCTGATTGACCAAGTGTGTACTCGTTTTCTCCAGACCGGTTAGTGTGAGTTTGACACTAGGCGCATAAAAATCTGTAGTGTCTATGCCAAGGATGGTAGACCAGGTCCTGACTCCGGAAATGTAGTTTTGACTGACTGAACACTCTTGAAATTCTCTGCTAGAAAGCATGCATAACGACTCAAAACTTCAGCAGTGGTTGGAAAATCCTTACAGTTTACTTCGCCACAGAAAAGAAGATAGGTTCTCAACTGGCAGTGCAGGTTCTTGTGTGTACCTGGTCTGAAAGCAGCATGCTGAGCTGCCTTCACTGCTGTACCTAGTGTTTTCCACTGTGAACCTGAAGTCAGAAAGAGTGATCAAGTGAAAAATGAGCGTCTGTAATTCCAGATTCTACTAAAGCACAATCCTTGAACATGTCAAAAAATGACGTTTGGAAAGAGATATCATCAGTCCATCGAGATAAACAATCAGGGCCACGGTTTTCTTTTCCAGGGAGGTGTATTGCCTTGATTTGTATGTTCTGGTTGGCACAAGTAAACCATATGTTACGAGCTATCGCAAGCATAACTGTATCTTTGCATTTTCCTGAGCTTAGCAGATCCACTGAAGCAGAATTGTCACAATGTATCAATAAGCGTTTCCGCTGCAGTTGATCAGACCAGCACTTAATGGCTATGTACACTGCCCACATTTCGCAAACACATATATGTTGGCCTAACAGTCTGTCAGGGAAACGGGCATGAAAGAAATGCACTTGGTCGTCGATGTTCATGATACCACCTATACCACCCAAAGTGGCATCCGTGGCAATGACGTGGTCACACTCACTCCATGAATGGTCTGGAATTATTGATACTCCATTGAAGTCCTCCATGAATATTAAGAACCATCGCATGTCCTTCTTGGCCTCGTGAGATATGTTGATGTGGTGGAAGTTACTCTTCACACTACGCAATAAAGCCAGGAGACGACCGATAAATAGCCTGGATGATCTGATTATGTCTGATATGTAAGCCAGCTTGCCAATCAGAGACTGTAATGCCGTCTGGTACATGTTTTCTTGTACAACATTTTATGAAGCACTTGTTTGATTTCCTCTAATTTTTGAGGAGGAATAGCTACTGTCATAGCCATAGTGTCGAATTTCTTGCCCAAAAATACCAACTGAGTGCTTGGGAAGGAGCATTTTTCCACTGCTGGCAGCATCCCCATGTCAATGATGAGATTTTGCAAGACTGTAAAACCCTCCTCAGCTTTTGTGGTATCTGTGCTTGCTATGTCATCAATGTAGTTGACTCCTTCATAACCTCTTTGTTCAAATATGTACATGAGGGCATTTGTAGTTCTCTGAGCTGCCGTAGCGCCTGTCCGGATTCCAAAGGGCACCTTTGTGTCGAAATATAACTTCCGTTCCATGTGAAACCTAGCAGGTGATAATCTCCTGGGTCTACTGGTATCCAACGATAACACCGTTTGATATCAACCTTGTATAGCAAGCAGCCTCTACCCTGCTTGTTGATCAGGCGAATCAGATGATCAGTGGATGGATAATGTAGTTTGAAAGGGTCCCCTAGGAAACTGTCTTGAGGAATACCATCATTGACAGAAGAGTTGCCAGGAAAAGACAAGTCCATGACTGTTCTTCTCTCCAGAGAGTCTTTCTTAGGGACTGACATAAGAGGGGACAACATCATTTCACAACATAGAGGTTGTGAGGCAAAAGGGCCCATAATGGCTCCGTAGTTAAGTTCCTTCACAATAAAATCTTCTATATGTGCCTTGAAATTAATAGCTGACCTATGATTCTGATGACTAGCCTTTGGTAAAGGAGGAGACAAGTTCGTGTAGCCCACTGGCCATCCAAAAGTCATACAATCTAAAACTTCGGTATCCCTGTAATTAAAAAGCTCTCTTCGGAGAAAGTTTATATTAATACTGGAGGCCACAGGGAGCCGCTTGCCTTTGCAATTTGGAAGTCATGAGTTGAAAATTTTAGCATGTAACTGAATGAAGTAATTATGAGCAAACATTGGGGTGTCCTTGAAAGGTCATGCCATCTGAGCATTACTTGATGATTGATGATCAGAGTTTCTTCTGAACTGATTGGCCTGAGCATTCCTGTTATAAGGTGTGTTAACCTGCTTGCAGTCTTTAGCTGGATGATTCGCAGAAACCCGGCGACGTGTGAGGCATTGGCTGTAAATGTGTTGTTCCAGATGCCCAAGAGCATTCTTGTGCTCCCTGTCTTTTTTGCTGCATGCTCCCCTCTGGAAAGGGCCACAGTAGAGGGCAGGTAAGGGGTCCAAAAGTCTCCTGGCCTTTATATGTTCAAAACTATCACTCCAAGTGGCACGACCACTTTCAATCTCATGCAGTACATCTTGATGGAAACGCAAAACATTTGCCCACAGGAATTTCTCAACATAAAACATGCACTGTATGAGGTGGTTAGCTCTACTGTCTTTGTAGCATGAAAGTTCAACATATTGGATTAGTGAAACCTGATTTAGGCTTCTTCCCTTTTATTCGTTTCAGTATAGAATATCCAGACGTACCTGGTTGTTTGGCTGTTGAGTTTGGCTCTGAGCTGGTGTCGTCGGAGGACGAATCAGTAGTTCTGTCTAAATCTAATACATGTAGTTGACGAGCTCTGCTGACGGCAGTCTTGTCCTTCCTCAACGATGATAAGGGAACGGTTGACTGCTTTTTGGTCTAGAAGCCAGACCCCCAAATGGTGAAAATGTGGTGCAGTTCTGGCGACCGAATGGAATGTGATTTTTCACAATCAGGAATGATTTAGCTTTGATTTAAAGCCGGTTGTCATCAGCTACCGTGCGTGACTACCGTGCAGGGGCCCTTTTAAGGTGCAACATGTCATGTCAGTTATGGCAATATTTTAACCGATAACTGGATGGTTTAATTTAATAACTCTGGTTTGGTTTGACCGATTTTCATCAAAATAGTAGTTTTGGAATGCTCAGACCATAATGTAAAATTGTGGACTATAATATTACATATATGTTCATCGCAAAAATATTTTGGTAAGGTCAAAGGTCAGTTTTAATAGAAAGGGCATTTGATGAGAAAATGTGAGTTGAACTTTACAAATTAAAGGTAATTTTTCCAAGATTATGTGTTTCTGATTCAGCTATATCATTTGAAGATCATATATACCTTTGGTTTGCACTGTATGCATGAAAAACCATTACAAGGAAATAAAGGTTGGTACTTTGTATTGAGATCAGCAAAACATAAGATAATTTCAGCTCCATGCTTTACAAAGTATCAACAATACTAAATATGTCGAAGATACTGTTGAACTATCATACAAATGTGCGTTTATTGACATTCTAGCAGAAACAACAATTCAGCTGATGTCAGAAGGAGATATGTTTTGATAAGTGTCAGTATTGCGCTGACATGCCGTGAAACCCTTAAAGCTGATGGATAATAATATGACATCCTAATGGAAGGTTTACAATTGACATTATGGTGTTCCATTGTTTCTGTTTACAATGTGAAATATTACGACTTTGGTTTTCTTTCTTTATTTTACACCGGCAATCATTGATACATTGTAAAAGATATGACACACTGATCAGAAAGGCGTTATGGTATCTTACCACCAAATATACACACAGTCATGTCATCATAACACAAGCAACATTACCTTCATATCAATTCGTATTTATTGTTCTTAATAGTCATAGTGTATTCCCAGTTGACATGTTAGTCAATGTCAACATTGTCAAGATCACGGGAACATGTTTCATGTCCACATCCACATGCGGAAGCACGCAACAGGTTCAACCTCTTGCAGCTACACCTTCCTGTACATTGGCATTTACATGCCCAGATATGTTGAAGAAGTTCCACGGAAACGATTTAGTCTTAACTTATTTGCAACCTTATCACAGAGGAACAGAGGAATATTTGATGAAGATCTATTACGAAAGAAACGTACTGCTTTAGTTAAGTGCCTAGTTTTGTGGATAACTCAAAACTAAATTCCTAGACAATATTCATATAAACATCTTGCTTCTACTGCAACGTTCATAAAAATATGCATACCTCGGTTTTAGTAATATGTAATGATATACACAAAACAGTTACACATAGCATGGTCATGACACTATGAGCATCGATCTTCACAAGTGGGATACGATGGCAAGCATAAAACAAGTAAGTGAGGACGATCACCCGATCACATTAGTTCGCTCTTACAACATGGGTTGCTGAAGATCAATTTGGACCCAATTAACATATTTGTGAACCTGCCAGAATGGTTAATGAACAAATGCATAGTCAGTCTCATGATATCTATTGTAGATCATTCCAAATGTTATTACTGACAACAGAATGTGTGTCGCCAATATCTTTTCTGGTCTCTGCATAAGTCGTACCTCAGAGAGCCAATTGTCAAGATGCATTTAATTAATATCAGCTATTCCGTACACGCACAGAAATTGGTATATACGTTGACAGACGCTTTAGAATTATATTTTGCGCGGAAAACCTTGAATCTTCTATACATATTGACAGTATTGAGTGACCTCGTCTAGATGGATACTAAAAGGCCACCTGTCGTTCCTTTCCCGATTTCCATATGTCGCATGACTACGTTGTCCTTCAAGCAGGGAGTGAATGAACTGACATTAGTTATCGCATCATGGAATTGGCTCACGTGAATCACTATCTTCATCAGCTGATGCACGTCGACAGTACGACGTCAGCTCTAACATATTGACAGACCTCACCTAGATGAACATTACCAAGTCAGCTGTAGTCAACTGCATTGTTCCAAAAGATATAACGAAGCCACCAGCTGTGATCAGCAGAGTGTGTTTCAAATGAAGGACATCTCCTGCTTGCCCAGATCTATATATTTAGTTTCCGAAATACGAATACTAATATTACTAGGATTAAGGTTTTTAAATGCGTTTCCCTCCTTGTAAGAACCACATTCGCTCTGTATCGCTGGGACCTTACACATGCCAGTAGCCTGTCTCATACTCCAAACTTTCGGCCCAGCCCCTTCTGTAATGCAATTGTCCAAAATGAAGCCAGTCTAGTTCTGAATCTCATAACTCACTGGGGCTAATTCAGTATATACGGAGTTATATATTGCTATCAAAATTTCCTATTTCAGAGGCTTCCACTTGGTATAACGTGCCAGGATCCTGTAATTATGGACCATATCTATGTTTCTGAATTTCTCCCACATTAAACAACTGTTGTTAGATCCAATATTAAACTTGCATGCTGTGTAGCCTTTTTATGGCGTTGGGTTTTGTGCGTGCGTTTGTTTATTATTATCTTTGTTGCATTTGCATGGGCTGGGGCTATTCAAGATGAAATCCACCTAAGCAGGATCAATTGATTATTTTCTCACTAACACAGTGAGTAGCGAATGAAGAGACTTACTTTTTGTTTGTACCATAAGCTCCCAGTTTTTCCTGGTTACGTCAGTGTGTGTGTGTGTGTGTGTGTGTGTGTGTGTGTGTGTGTGTGTGCTTATTGGTGAAATGCCACACAACTACATCCTAATCACTATATTTATTCATGGGTAAATTTTCATAATGTTTACACTGTAAACTGATCAACATGTAGATGCTTGATGGGCATTTAGAAGTTGGAAGATAACATAACAACGTATGGAATGGATTTACAACTTCTTTATTATTTACAACACAACGTTTCTAGGCTGCTTCTTAGTAGCCCAGAAACGTTGTGTATTTATGATAATGAATATTTGCTTGATATTTTATGGAATATGGAAAGGTTAATCCAAGTACATTGTATGTACGATTGCTTGTGCGATCTCTTAATCAGGATGATTATTTTCTTCAATTATCCATGGGGTAGTGGAAATAGAGGAAAGATGGGTGGTATCTGTTCAAGGCGTTAATGCGTTGATACGTCCAGACCTCCAGATAACCTGCAGCGTTGCTTGAAATACTAAATCAACACATTTGAAAATAAACTTACCTAAAAGAACTTTTAAGCAGGTTCCGATCACAAGTATTTTTACAGATGTTTTGTTTTTGATTGAATGCATGAATCATGAATCAAGAACTGCGCTGTATAATGCATGGATGCGAAACATGTTGCAAACTGTAATGTTTTGTCAGTGACCACCCAATAAACCAGGAGAGAGTAACAACATATTGCATAGCCTTACCAACTATCAAACCTCAATGTGAATAACACAATGTGAACCCAGATTTTCTGTGACCATTTTGTTTTAGTACTGGTAACATGAGCATATACAATGTGTTCAAATACATACCCTTGATATCCGGAATGATGCACAAGGTTTTCAGCCATGCAAACATTTGAAAACTTGCAAATTTACAAATGTTTTCCCACCTAAGGAAATATTTATATTTCGAACCCAAGTAAACTTAGAAAAGAGTCGGAAATTACATCACCTATATTACAATCAAAAGGAATGTATTGGGAATACTGTGTATTTCAGAGGTATATGACGGGTGTGTATATTTGGTGGTAAGATACCATTACGCCTTTCTGATCAGTGTGTCATATCTTTTGCCGGTGTAAAATATAGAAAGAAAACCAAAGTCGTAATATTTCACATTGTAAACAGAAACAATGGAACACCATAATGTCACTTGTAAACCTTTCATTAAGATGTCATACATGTATGTATTATTATCCATCAACTTTAAGGGTTTCAAGGCATGTCATTGCAGCTGGAGCGTGAAGTGACACATATATAAACAATATTGACACTTATCAAAACATATCTCCTTCTGACACCAGTTGAATTATTGTGTTTCATGCAAGCAGGGCCAACCAAAGATATGTATGATCTTCAAATGATATAGCTGAATTATAAAAACATAATTTTGGTAAAATTACCTTAAATTTGTAAAATTGATAAAGTTGCAAATAGGTTAAGACTAAATGGTTTCCGTGGACCTTCTTCAGCTTCATAACTGTGCATGTAAAAGTCTATGTACAGGAAGGTGTCAAAGAGGTTGAACCTGTTGTGTACTTCAGCATGTGTATGTGGACTTGAAACATGTTCCCGTGATCTTGACATTGTTGTCATTGGCTAACATGTCAATTTAAAGCATGGAGATAGTCCAACAGTATCATCGACATACATGTACATGGTATCGTTGACTATGTAAAGCATGGAGCTGTTACTGTTGAACAGACATTATATAATATTTTGCTGATCTCAATACAAAGTACCAACTTTTGTTTCCTTGTAATGTTTTTTTCATGCATACAGTGCAAACCAATGGTATATATGATCTTCAAATGATATAGCTGAATTAGAAAAACATAATTTTGGAAACAATTACGTTTGATTTGTAAAGTTCAACTCATATTTTCTCATCACATGCCCTTTCTATTAAAACTGACCTTTGACCTTACCAAAATATTTTTGCGATGAACATACATGTAATATTATTGTCCACAATTTTCAATCATGATCAGTGCATTCCAAAACTACTATTTTGATGAAAATCGGTCAAACCAAACCAGAGTTATTAAATTAAACCATCCAGTTATCGGTTAAAATATTGCCATAACTGACATGACATATTGCACCTCAAAAAGGGCCCCTGCACGGTAGTCACGCACGGTAGCTGATGACAACCGGCTTTAAATCAAAGCTAAATCATTCCTGATTGTGAAAAAACACATCCCGTTTGGTCGCCAGAACTGCACCACATTTTCACCATTTTGGGGGTCTGGCTTCTAGACCATTTCCCCCGTCAGCCGCACTGCTGAGATTTGTGACACTAACTCCCTGTTTTGACGTTCTAAAGCCTGGATCGTTTCGCTTAACTGGCTGCCGAGTTTTTTTTCAGGCGCACATTTTCATACGCTTTGAAAAGTGAACGTTGTGCGAGAATTAGGCTCGCGTGGTCCTGGATCTGCGTACGGCTATAAAATTACATAGAAATGTAGAATATTGAATTTCCTATCCGTTGGTATAAATATAAGTGCAACTACCACGGCCGTTTGAAAAATAGACCTTGGTAAATATTGTCCAATTTTTGTTATGCGTTAAAAAACAATAAATTTCTCCGCTTTTTATCGCGCACCCATAAAAGCACTGTGCTACGATTTTTTTTATTTTGGCATCTTTACGGAAAGTGTGAGCGAAGAAAATACAGCCTGATATCTGAACGACATAAGTGTATATGAATTGGATTTATGTGCTTATGCATAACATTTTACGCTCAACATTAAAAATGACTCGCAATAAATGTCAAAAATGGATTTTCTTCTACGACGTCAAACGACGACAGAGAGGTCATACACGTATAATAATAAGGCGGCATAACTCCGTTATTCTTAACACGAGGTCAATGTAACTCTAATCACATGGAGAGTATTTGTTGTGGATACGGACGCTATATTTTCGTTATTTTTTGTTCACGGTGAACCAAACTATTCCAATTCAAGGTTCCCAATGTGAGCGGATACGCTTTGGTAGTTTCACAATTTATAAGAAAAGATGACAACGTACTACATTTGAAAGCACGTAATAGCGATTTGGATGGCGCTATCCGATATATAAGTTAGTTCTTAGATTCCCATATTCTCCTGTTTGGGTAGATGTATTTTGACTAATTTTGCATCGTTATTACCAGAATACTAGCCATATCTTCAAATGTATTGAAATTGCTGAAAATAATACAACATTTTAGTTGACGTCATTGCTTGTTTTATGCATTTTGCGACGTCGGAAAGTGACGACATTGGTATTCTGATTAGTATATATCTCACCTATTTTCCATTAATTGTATGAAAGGTCTCGGCTTCATTTTCAGAATTAACACTCTTTAGACAAAACATAAAATGACTGTTTTTTCCATTTTAAATAGTGTCCTGAATATATCAACAATTAGACAGTTTGACTGTGTATCTTATCATGAGCAACACGCGCACCTGTTTGGCATCAATTTAACGTAAATGAAAAATAACATTTCACAACACCTGAATATTTTGTTTAGGATAGGAATTTACTTTATTTATGATTATGCAGCTATTTCTCTTCATACGTATGCAATGGAAGATGCAAAAAAGATAGCTTTATATATATGGAACTAGTACGTACTATATATTAGAATATGGATGTAAGATTTGTCCAAATTAAGACATGACATGCTTTATACATTTTTAAACAATTTTCGTATAAATATAGTTAGAGCTTGATATATCCTGTCATCACAATATTTTTAAATCGAATATGAATTGATTATATTATCAAAAACAATGATAGTGAATCATAAAACGTTTCCGACAAACGCGCACCTGGCCAATCAATTTACATCATTGTTTTCTCTATAAAACGACACAAAAATGTGCAATGAACAAGACATTTCCTTTAAATGTGTGTGCATATACATTTCATAACATACATAAATCATTTTCATTATCAGTTTTACTTATAAGGTTTAATCAAATCGCCATTCATTAACCTGTTCATGTGAAACTGCAATATTAGTTCAAATGCATTGAATATTGTACATCATAGGAACTAAAGTAATATTGCAGTTATGGCTACGTTTCATCTTCTAGCACTTGTGTAACTGCACTAAATGTGTCAACTTCTTATGTAAATATTATTCAAACAATCAAAACCATTCAAAGAATAAAACACCGTAAGTATGATATGATATTTGACAAGGCTAAATGTACATACTGAGGTCAGTTTCATGAAAAAGTATCTGAACTATCCGCAAAATATACATTATAATACTGACAGTGTAATCGGAAGGATTGGGCGATTGTGTTTACTCTTGTTCAACCGACCTTCACCTCAAAGATATTGCCTAATATGTACAACAGTGTTGACGTATGACATCACTGCCGATGACCTATTTCTTACATGGCGTCACGCTGCACGGAAACTTTGACAATTTCTTATGAATTATCAAATCATTGCATTGTATCTATTTATAAATTCCTATTACGTATATGATGTAATAGGCGTCTCAATACCGGCCTTCGCGAAACGTGATTTTGTAAACAGTGTAGTGATAGGGTGAGTGTGCTTAGTTATTGGTGTTATTGTAAAATTTAGTTTAAGCTTGGTTTAAGAAGTGGTGTGGCACCCTTCCTATTAAAATAAATATATTGAGGGTCTTTATAAAACTAGGGAGAGTGTAGTGAATGTCGATGTCGTTACATCGGCTATCTCCGGAAACCCTCGGCGGCTTCCGCGAGGGTCGACCTACATCCGGGTGTGCTGACTATGTAACTGAACCAAGAAGGTCTGTTGTAACTCGTGTTACGCATTTTGCGGTATTACTCGATATCCCGCAAGTGTCACACCATCATAGCCGTGGTACTCGGTGGCGCTTTGTCACTGTAGCACGATTTACAATAGGGCCCGTAAGTCTCGCGAGGCACTACTTCCGCTACTAGATTTCCGGTGACAAGCGAATACGCAAGAACCAGTTGTGGTGCCAAATTGCGCGACCGCCTAATATGACCTTACTAGACCGGACCAAGTGTACTACCATGATTGGCTGTCACAGCTGGTGACAGTCATAATAATTGGATCATTTGGGGACGATAAGATCGAAAAATTATTATTCCTTCAAGGATTATCGGTTCTTTACTGACAACCGACAACCATGAGTCAATTCGAAACCATATGAGTACCTTTCATTAGCTATAATATATTTTTGACAACCAGTGCAGTTCTATCGCTAAACGTGTTTCTTTTCAGTATCGCGGACAGTGTTGGTCACAAAACATATTTCGGGAATCAATGACATGGTTAACGTAAAATGCATTTGAGTAATCTGTATTTATATTGAATTAATAAAACTATTAATTAATATGTTGCTATTCATAAAACAGCCATGTGTTACCAACTTTATCAAGTTGATGTTCTATTCATATTTGGCCACATTGACTCTGTCATTTCCCTTTTCAATTAAAGTAAGTAATTCCAAATAAGAATATTTTTGTTTGTTTAATTTGTTATTTATTTTCTAAATACATTTGTTATGCTGCTGCAATATTTTGTAATTATTCCAAATTAAAAACTATTTTTTACATATTCAATATATTTATATTTGTTAGCAACTATTTGAGATCAAATAGTTCCTAACAGATATCAATATTGATATATAACAAATAGTTTTTAATTTGGAATAGTTACAAAATATTCAATAGAGACAATTGGCTTTATGCAATGTAAAATTCATGTGTATAAATACTTGAGGTACTAATATAAACACTATGTAAACTAATTGATAGGCTTAATACTTTTACTCTCTTCCAAATCCAAGGGATGACTGTATGCCAGTTCAGGTGACAGAATGACTCAAAGATACAAGAAATAAATTGTTTGTTGTTTTGCAAATGTGAAAGAAAATACATTGTAAATTTTACTTTGGATAGATGACAGGGATCTGCATGTGTCAAATTGTTTCTTTGCCATGCTGTAAATATACTGATAATGATATATTGAATACAGGGATTGGGATGGAGACCTTCGACAATTTCAGGATTATTAGCCATTTTCTGAATTTAGAATGGGCCACTGCCCTTGTATCAATAGTAAACTTCAAAATTTTAATGGGGCATTTTTATTCTAATGTGTAAAATGGCCCCTGTCTTTCCCAATGCCTGGAATAAATAGCAGTTCTTGTAACATTATAATTTTTTTTATAAATATATGAACTTTCCCATTTATGGTGACGTTTTTATTCACACAAGAAATCATAGTGTCACAAATCAATCAACAGCACGACAAAATAACCTTGATGGCATGGTTACAATTATTTCGTTTACTACTGTCAGATATTCAAAACAAAATGTGAAAACCCTCAGCCATATGAATATTCATCATGAAACAATTATTTATCAAATTATGTAAACATTATTTTAGAGGTGATATATAACAACTGGTTGTTGGACAATATTTATTACGCTTTGTACTAGATGTCTTGGAGTGTGTGAACTATGTACTATGATCTAAAGTACATGAGTGTTACTTAGTTCTTGGTTATGCAGGGGTGAGGTTCTGCTATGCTGTAAGCAAAATATGAAGCAGCACACAGCACCTTCAAGTCACAACTGGCAAAAATGCAAGACCAAATACACTCAAAATATGGAGTAATCACTCAAAGACATTTCCTGTATTGTAAAATATACTGATTAATACATGGGGAAACTAAATGGGCATATATACTATGTCATGACTGTAGATTCTGCAGACACTGGCTGATATTAGCATGAGTATGATTACTTGTCATGTAATATAGTGTTTTTCACCCATTTTTAGTAACTTATATATTCCAAATATTCTGCCAATGAGGCCAAGGTTGGTAACTGGCATTCCATATTTTCAGCTACACAGTTAGACCAATACGTTTTAAAATAATGGAAAAGAATAATGTGTACTGGTTATTGTGCTATGAACCAGTTGTGTAATCTTACAGCAAATAAAAACAAAGAATTTCATATTTCAACAAAATTCCATGTCATGTAGAATCACATGCCTATGCCATTGATTAAGTTTAACTTTTCATTGGTAAGCATGTTTTTTCATGGAAACTGGAGTAGTAGGTTAACCTAGTGGTTAAACTGTTGCCACTTGTCACACTGAAGGCTCGGGTTTGATTCCCCACATGTGTGCAAAGTGTGAAGCCCATTGCTGCTCTCCCCAGCATGATGTTGCTGAAATATTGCTAAAAGTGGTGTAACACCCAACTCTCTCACTTGGAAACCTTTGCTATATACACTGAAAATCTAATCTCCTACATCCATCGTTATATATTTACTGTCAAATCAATATCATGGCTAAAAGCAGAAACCTTCCAAACCATTCAATTTGTGTTTACTTTATCTACACTTAAAAAACAATAAACAAGTTTTAGAACTATTCTGCAATTTTATTCCAAAGACATAAGTACTCATAACATTCTTTGCATTTCCCAGATGCCAAACCTGAAAATATACTGTAACAGTATGAACTGGAATACAAATGTTCTTTCATGGTCACTCATCTAAATTCTCACTGAATTATCTGAGAGTCCCAAGATGTCACAAGACTTTCCACAACACCTTGCTGGTTACAAGCATTTCCTGTTCCAACAAGTGTCCAAAGGATGATGTGTAGGGCTTTAATATGTTTTATAACTGTATATACAACACTTCAATGACATGCTGTTTCTTCATTTGCAATGCATATTGCTTGACCACCAGATGTTAACAGAAATCTGAAGATCTGTTTCAGTTTGTGTTGCTCTTGATGTCAATGGTAATTGTGGTGATAAAGAAATCTTTTCCTCCTTCTTTCTCCTCTTAAAGATGTGCATCTGTTTCAACTAAAAAAAATACATAACACACGTGAGACCAAGTATGATTAGTTAACAAAATGTAAACAGTTCCTTACAATGTTGACATCAAGATATTATTGATAAATTAAGCATGTGGATGTTATGTTTAACTGAACATGCTGCACCATAGCCAAATGCTAAATGGGGTTGTAATAATATATTAATCAAGCTCATATTACAGAATACATTTGTGAGAGACACCTATTCAGACCTACAAAGTGTGGATATAATCATCATTGTTTACGCGCTATTAAATTATTATTTAATTCACTACATTTATTTTTTTAGAATTAAACCTGGATTTCCATTGCACATTAAGTTATCTTCTGGATAATTCCAACTGCAAGATACTGTATTTATTAACACAGTTTTTTGGGTACACATGGATTATACCGGATACCTGCCTGCCATATTTTATTAGGTCCCCTCTCCGGGGGACAATAAAATCCCACTGTACAATATCAAATGCAATCAAACGATTCACCAATCTGCACACATGTCAACTCCACCCTTACTGTGCGTGCCATGCTTAAACAATACCAGCCTTTAAATGAAAACAAAGAAATCCATGTAACAAACTTACCTCGACTAATCACTGGGCCAGCCTGAAGACGACGCTGTGACAACTCTGCATCTGTTTGGCAAATATTCACGTGCTATTCATGCAACATTGCCTTAGTGCCATAGTCTGTTACATGGCATAGGTTTCTGATTCACACAGCTAGTGTCGAGTGTGATTATCCACGGCATGCCCCATGTAACAGTGTTATCGCCATTGCCGAAAAGCGTTGTTTGTCACCGGAAGTACTAAACAACGTAATCTCTCGCGAAGTGCCGTGACCTACTTACGGGCCCTATAACACTATCCAATATGGCGGAAAGCTCTCTACGGCGTTCGTGTAAGTGCATTTTCGAAAACATCCCAACCGATTCTAGATTCATCGGCAACGTTTCAGAATTATAATTAGCCATTTCATGTAAAACTGATATCAGTGATCATGAATAGGTTAGTTTTGAAATTCAGTACTCCCAGGAATTATCCGATTTTCACATTTCAAAACATACAGCAAATACCGCTGTGAATCGCGATTTCATACTGTGTCAAAAATGTCGCCATTTTCGATGAAGCCTATTTTGAAAGGTCATTTTCAGCACTTGAGCTTTGTCTAAAATAATAGTGGATGGTATCAAGAAACAGGAAATTTCCCGCAGAATTCGAAACTGTGAAGTGTATTTGTGTGCGTGGGATATTTTGATTTTTATTCGACTTCAAATTGAGGGTTGAAGGGGAAGGACATATATGTCCCTGTGGCATCCAGGGGGTAAGTCCGAGACCAGTGCAGATTTCTGCCCGTCCTGAGGCAAAGGGAGACTATCCTGAAGTTCTCGTTTCACGGAAGCCGGTGTCTTCGGTCGCACACCCGTCCCGCCTGCCGCTGCAGCAAAGGAACGTTCGTCTACGAGGTAAAAGTTGTCTTCATTCTGTTTGCATAAGCGTCCGGAAGGCCCGTCGTGTCCAGATAAAGCTTCTTTACAAGTGGGACACTTACGTTTCGATGACATGAGTCCAAAGTTGATTATACCAAAACTTAAAAGATGAAAGTTGACGTCGTACAAGCATGGCAGGCGGGACGGAAAGGAGAGGACGCATGCGTGGCAGAGAACAAGACAGAAACTTCCGGTAGTTATGCAAATTAAACATCATGACACATGATTATACAATGACATTGCTTTTAAGTATCGAACTGAGAAAGTGACTCGGTAAGAAGAACGTGTGGTGAAATAGACAAATGAAATTATATAAACATTTAAATTACTGTCATAACATATAAAAAGCTCGCGCCTGTGAGATATCAACAAAACATTAGAAAAACCGAAGCCTTCACCGAGTATTCCAATCTCCTTCCCAGAGTTCCATGCGGGTAGCCAGCGCGTATGTTATGTTGGGATGGCCTAAAAGTCGGGCCAAGAAAAGTCGGGCCGGGCCGGGCCACCGGGTAATACTAAAAATGGATTGCAGAATATTAAAACGAAACCTGCACATTTGGGTCGATACTCTTCCTGCCTTCACAAATGCATAGTTTGATTGAAAATGTATAGTTAATGGTGAAAAAAACCCCACAAAAACAACAATGACTACATACCGAGATTCCCGTAGAAAACACACCGTCTTGTTATGTTTTTTCCTTGATATGTCTATGAGGGAAGGTTGCTTACTTCTCTTAGCGTGAGACATCTTGGGGTCCTGGGCAGGAAGTGACAGTGTTTTGACTGCTTTTCTTTCCTAATTAAGATATTGGGATTCCATAATTAACCTTTATTGTCTCATGCTGAATGAGCACAGGATGTTTATGTTAAAGAGACGTGGATATCGGAGACTGTCAGTGGGCAAATATGACATGATTATGTATATTAAAAGAAATATTTGAAATCACAACATTTTGTAATATGTTATAAAGGATCAAATAAAGTATGCATTCACAAACACAAAAATTCTTATGTGTTTTCATTGTAAACAATACCAGTCCAAATCAGATAGCCAGCGCGTATGCATATGCTTATATTTACTAATACACATGAAAAACAAAATTGTATTATATCTACCTAAATACCACTTCATAAAGTAAAGTAAAAGTGAAGCCCCTTTCTCTCCATTCCCAACGATTTAGGGCAAAAATCCGCAATCAAAAGTGTTTAGTCTCTGTTCGGCCCGACTTTGCCCGTGCTGTCAAAAACAACCTAAACCTCACACATGTATCTTGAAATGTGTTTATACCCATAGATTAGTAATATATGTACCTACATATCACTTTATAGAGTCTCAAAGCGTTGTATCTGAAGCAAAAACGTTGCTCAAAGTGAATCCCTATTTTCTATACATTCTCAACAACGACACAGTATCACAAGCTTTCGGTCCGGCTTGGCCCGGGCTCTCAAACGCACCTTATACCTCACACATGTATCTTGAAATGTGTTTAAATCCATAAATTGGAATTATATCTACCTAAATATCAATGTGTGATGGTGCAAAATGCCACATGTAAAGAAAACTGCTCCGTCAAAGTGAAGCCCTTTTCTCTCTCCATTCTCAACATAGCCTCAATCAAAAGTGTTTAGTCTCTGTTCAGCCCGACTTGACCCGGGCTCTCAAAAACAACTTAAACCTCACACATGTACTTTGAAATGTGTTTATATCCATAGACTAGTGTTATATCTACCTACATATCACTTCACAGAGTCTCAAAGCGTTGTATTTGAAGCAAACACGTTGCTCAAAGTGAAGCTCTCTTTTCTACATATTCTCAACAAAGACACTGTATCACAAGCGTTCGGTCAGCCTTGGCTCGGGCGTTCAAAAGCAACCTTAACCCAACACATATGTCCTGATTTCTGTTTAATTCCATAGATTAGTATTATATCTACCTAAATATCAATGTGTGATGTTACAAAATGCCACATGTAAAGATAACTGCTCCGTCAAAGTGAAGCCCTTTCTCTCTCCATTCTCAACATAGCCTCAATCAAAAGTGTTTAGTCGCTGTTCAGCCCGACTTGGCCCGTGCTGTAAAAAACAACCTAAACCTTACATATGTATCCTGATTTCAGTCTATATCTCTAGAATAGAGTTATATCTACCTAAGTACGTCTTTATAGAGTCTCAAAGCGTTGTATCTGAAGCAAACACGTTGCTTAAAGGGAAGCCCCATTTTCTATACATTCTCAACAAAGACACTGTATCACAAGCGTTCGGTCAGCCTTGGCTCGGGCTCTAAAACACAACCTTTACCCCACACATATGTCCTGATTTGTATTTAATTCAATAGATTAGTATTATATCTACCTAAATATTACTGAGTGATGTTGCAAAATGCCACATGTAAAGAAAACTGCTGCGTCAAAGTGAAGCCCTTTTCTCTCTCCATTCATAACATAGCCTCAATCAAAAGTGTTTAGTCGCTGTTCAGCCCGACTTGGCCCGTGCCGTCAAAAACACCTTAATCCTCACACATGTATTTTGAAATGTGTTTATATCCATAGATTTGTATTAAATCTACCTACATATCACTTCACAGAGTCTCAAAGCGTAGTATTTGAAGCAAACACGTTGCTCAAAGTGAAGCTCTCTTTTCTACATATTCTCAACAAAGACACTGTATCACAAGCGTTCGGTCAGCCTTGGCTCGGCGTTCAAAAACAACCTTAACCCAACACATATGTCCTGATTTCTGTTTAATTCCATAGATTAGTATAATATCTACCTAAATATCAATGTGTGATGTTACAAAATGCCACATGTAAAGATAACTGCTCCGCCAAAGTGAAGCCCTTTTCTCTCTCCATTCTCAACATAGCCTCAATCAAAAGTGTTTAGTCGCTGTTCAGCCCGACTTGGCCCGTGCTGTCAAAAACACCTTAATCCTCACACATGTATTTTGAAATGTGTTTATATCCATAGATTTGTATTATATCTACCTACATATCACTTCACGGAGTCTCAAAGCGTAGTATTTAAAGCAAACACCTTGCTCAAAGTGAAGCTCTCTTTTCTATACATTCTCATGAAAGACACAGTATAACAAGCTTTCGGTCCGGCTTGGCCCGGGCTCTCAAACGCACCTTATATCTCACAGATGTATCTTGAAATGTGTTTAAATCCATAGATTGGTATTATATCTACCTAAATATCACTTTGTAATGTTATCAAATGCCACATGTAAAGACACCTGGTTCGTTAAAGTGAATCCCTTTTCTCGCTCCATTCTCAACATAGCCTCAATCAAAAGTGTTTAGTCTCCGTTCAGCCCGACTTGGCCCGGGCTCTCAAAATCACCTTAATCCTCACACATATGTCCTGATTTGTATTTAATTCAATAGATTAGTATTATATCTACCTAAATATTACTGTGTGATGTTGCAAAATGCCACATGTAAAGAAAACTGCTCCGTCAAAGTGAAGCACATTTCTCTCTCCATTCATAACATAGCCTCAATCAAAAGTGTTTAGTCGCTGTTCAGCCCCACTTGGCCCGTGCTGTCAAAACACCTTAATCCTCACACATGTATTTTGAAATGTGTTTATATCCATAGATTTGTATTATATCTACCTACATATCACTTCACAGTGTCTCAAAGCGTAGTATAAGAAGCAAAAACGTTGCTGAAATTGAAGCTCTATTTTCTACATATTCTCAACAAAGACACTGTATCACAGCGTTCGGTCCGGTTGGCCCGGGCTCTCAACAACAAGTTAAACCCCACACATGTATCCTCATTTGTAGTTAAATCCATAGATTAGTAGTATATCTACCTAAATATCACTGTGTGATGTTACAAAATGATACATGTAAAGATAACTGCTCCGTTAAAGTGAAGCCCTTTTCTCTCTCCATTCACAATATAATCTCAATCAAAAGTGTTTAGTCTCTGTTCAGCCCGACTTGGCCCGGGCTCTCAAAAACAACTTAAACCTCACACATGTATCCTGATTTGTGTTTTAACACATAGTTTATATAATTATTTCTACCTACATATCACTTCACAGAGTCTCAAAGCGTAGTATTTGAAGCAGACACCGTGCTCAAAGTGAAGCTGTCTTATCTACATATTCTCAACAAAGACACTGTATCACAAGCGTTCGGTCCGGTAGCCTGGACTCTCAAAAACACCTTAAACCCCACACATGTGTCTTGATTTGTGTTTAATTCCATAGCGTTGTGTTTGAAGCAAACACCTTGCTTAAAGTGAAGCCCTATTTTCTATACATTCTCAACAAAGACACAGTATCACAAGCTTTCGGTCCGGCTTGGCCCGGGCGCTCAACGCACCTTAAACCTCACAGATACATCTTGAAATGTGTTTAAATCCATAGATTGGCATTATATCTACCTAAATACCTCTTTATTGAGGCTCAAAGCTTTGTACATGTATTTGAATCTAACACGTTGCTTAAAGTGAAGCCCGGTGTTCAATCTGTCTCTGTGCGTGCTAATGAAATTAATACACCTGTTAATTATACCTGTATCCAGCTTGCTTAATTGCCACTTGTCTAATTGCCATCAGCTAGGTGTTGTGAATCAATTAACTTACTCCATTGTTGCCCTTAATTACCGTTCAGGGGCCTTCAGTGTTATTGATGGTTATCTCCCATTTGACAGACACCCAGTTGGCAGACACCCAGTTGGCAGACACTGAGCAAGAAGGTTAATTAGGGTAACACCTATGGGTATAATGGAACAGTCCACAGTCTAGTGAGTGGAGGAGGCTGAGGTTCGTTATTGAGAAGCTTGGTTTGGTTGAGTGTAAATAAAACTTTGTTGTGAGTAAATGATAATCTGTTTTTTTCTTCTCGAAGTTGTTTTTACTATCAATTACTATCGAATAGAGGTTTGTCACTGTGTTTACACAAAACATGGTCGCCGATTAATGATAATCTGTCTTCTCTCCTCACTTTGTTTTTAGTATCAATTGATCTTTGTATGAGGAAAGATCTTAAGAGAGTTTTACATCTGTTTTTTAAAAACAAGGATTAATTAATTAATTTTATCAATAGACTAATTTTAATTTTGACTCAACACATATATAAAATGGTGAAAAGTATATATGTTTTATATCAGTATGGCTGGAGTTCGGAGAGTGGAGTATCTGATGTCACAGAGAGGGGGCCCTCAAATTGTTCTGGATGGTTATGTTTACACCAGAAATAAGGTCAGACAGACCTGCACCCACTGGAGATGCATCGTCAAGACCTGCACGGGGAGGTGTTCAACTGTCGGAGACTTCCTTCGAACACAGACAGAGCACAACCATGCACCAGATGACTGCCCCAAGCAAAGATTTGTCAGTGAACTGCGCAAGCGAGCTAGAGAACCATCACAACACTGTAGGACCAAGGACCAACAACAACTTGGAAGGTTTCCACAGTCGGATGAACAGATCTCTTCCACACCGCCACCCCAACATATTTCGTTTTGTGGAAGTAATTCGGAGGATCGAGATGGCTGACAGAGCCAAGCTGAGACAATTCGACTTTGGGGCTGCTCCTCCAAGTCGCAAGCGTGTCTACAGAGAGATCGACAACAGGATCCTGAGGCTCAAAGACAAACTGAGTCGCGGCGAGAAAACTCCTTCAGTTCCTAGATGCGGTGGCAAACCTCATAAAACTTGGCTAACAAGACATGAACTTTACTGGACTTGCTATAACTAAGCTTTAATTAGATCTATAAATACAGAAAAGTATTGCTATGTCAAAGATATATCTACTTAAAGCTACTGTGCTACTATTATGCATTGTTATTTGAAAAGTATTGTATTCTTGTTATCAAATAAATATTAGATTTTTTTTGTGTGTTTTTATTTGGACTATTCCATTATGATGTGTAGGTAACAGGTAGTTGCTCATCTGTTCATTGAACCGTAAATGTTGTTTTAAGGTGTCTGCGAACTGGCTGTCTGCGTAATGGGAGGACACCCTATTGATTATTACTCCACCGTTTCTTCATAACGTTTATCACAGAGGGGCATGTAATCACTGACTAAATTAGAAATGCTAAAAATGAGACATTTGTCGTTATATAATTTAAACATACGAAAGTATGAAAACACATCCACGGCAATGACACTGTGTTGCCCAGCTCAGGCTCGGGAGAACATTGTTTTCACTGTGAGAGCTTTGCCAAAGGTTACTCGGAGATGCCTTTTCCGGATGTTGTAAATTTCAAGCGTTTCAGATAATCCTGTTTTCCTGAACACGCATACAGACAATAGAAGTATTAGAGAGAGCAGTGGGAGAAGTATGTTTTCATTAAATCCACAGTGTCTCGCCTAGCTTTCTCCAAATGCATCCATGTAAAACTGGCCGAACCGGTTCAGTAGCAGCCCAATATCTTCCATGCCATAGCCACTTTCCTACACAATTTAGAACCTCCCAAACAAACCCTCTCATTACCACTAACTTCTAGCTTACATATTTAGATCAGGCGTCAAAATTTCACTTATCCATACTATCATTCTATCACCAGCACATGCCTATACATTTAGACCTGGGAGTCAATTTCATTCATCCATAGTGCTCTAAATCCGCTACGAGGTCGGCGCCCAACCCCAATCAATCATACTCCACTAAATTTGTAAACACAGCAGTCCAACCTCTCTAACACAAGGTCAAGGCCACCCACCTCCGCCAGCTTACCTGCAATCTTCACCAAGCAGCCACGGCCCCTTACCCACAGCCTTCTTCGCTCCCTTACCCCCAACCCCACCCCCACCAACGTAACCCATTTTTCTTTCTTTATAAAATCCCCTTATACTAATTATGCAGCTTACCTGCATTCACCTACATGCCCCACTACGCTATACTTCCTTATAACCTCCTTTACATGTATCATTTTGTAACATCACACAGTAATATTTAGGTTGATATAATACTAATCCATGGAATTAAACAGAAATCAGGACATATGTGTTGAGTTAAGGTTGTTTTTGAAAGCCCGAGCCAAGACTGACCGAACGCTTGTGATACAGTGTCTTTGTTGAGAATATGTAGAAAACATAGCTTCACTTTCAGCAAGGTGTTTGCTTCAAATACTACGCTTTGAGACTCTGTGAAGTGATATGTAGGTAGATATAACACTATTCTATGGATTTAAACTAACATCAGGATACATGTGTGAGGTTTAAGTTGTTTTTGACATCATGGGGGAAACCGGGCTGAACAGAGACTAAACACTTTTGATTGAGACTATATTGTGAATGTAGAGAGAAAAGGGCTTCACTTTAACGAACCAGTTATCTTTACATGTTGCATTTGATAACATTACAAAGTGATATTCAGGTAGATATAATACCAATCTGTTGATTTAAACACATTTCAAGATACATCTGTGAGGTATAAGGTGCGTTTGAGAGCCCGGGCCAAGCCGGACCGAAAGCATGACTGTGATACTGTGTGGTTGTTGAGAATGTATAGAAAATAGGGCTTCCCTTTAAGCAACGTGTTTGCTTCAAATACAACGCTTTGAGACTCTATAAAGACGTACTTAGGTAGATATAACTCTATTCTAGAGATATAGACAGAAATCAGGATACATGTGTAAGGTTTAGGTTGTTTTTTACAGCACGGGCCAAGTCGGGCTGAACAGCGACTAAACACTTTTGATTGAGGCTATGTTGTGTTTGGGGAGTGACAAGGGCTTCACTTTAACGGAGCAGTTTTCTTTACATGTTGCATTTTATAACATTACAAAGCGATATTCAGGTAGATATAATACCAGTCTATGTATTTAAACACAATTCAAGATATGTGCGTTACGTTTAAGTTGGTTTTGACTGCTTGTGGCCGAGAGTGTGGGGAAGAGATCGTATCATTGAAATGTGGGCATGCTTTAAATACGATGAATTTAGTAATTTATTGGGTGGAATGTGATTGGATATAGATGTTAAAACATTTTCGGGCCGACGGAAATGTGTATCGGAATTGCCTGAAGTATTTATACGTATTAAATCCCGTCTCGTTTAACGATTCCACTTTTAGACGTAACCTCGGTCAGCCAGTTCACAGGCTTCTCTTCCTGGGTTTTAGCCGATTTACTCGTGATAAAGTAATTATGGTACGCGTTTGTGGCTTCCGATTGATCATTATTATCATGAGTGTATGTTGCATTGGTTAATTGTAGGCATGGTTTTCGTTAATTGGTTTATTAGCCAATAATAGACGTGAAGGGCTGTTTCTTCCATTTCTGTCAAGCCATCTGGAGGAAGGTTCAGGATCTTGGACTAGCTGTTGCCTACAAGGAAAACCCCGAAGTCACCAAGTGGATCAGGAGAGCAGCTGGACTACCTCTACTTCCTCAAGCCGAGGTCCAAGACACTTGGATTGAAGCCATGGATGACACTCCTGACGTCCCAAGAGCTGGCGACTTCAACGACTACATCGTGACAACATGGGTCGACGACACTGCCAGATTTTTTCTTCACCTGTGGAACCACAACTTGACAGCTGGGCCGAGGACAAACAACAACCTGGAAGGATTCCACAACCGTCTGAATCGAGAAATTCCACATAGGCACCCGAACATCTACAGATTTGTAGAAGTCATCAGGAGAGTCGAACACGCCGAGAGAGTGAGGATTGCTCAGATTGACTTTGGTGCTGCGCCAACAAACAGAAAACGAGAGTGTACAGAGATCGACAACCGTCTGTGCAGACTCAAGGAACAGCTTCAGCGTGGACAGAAATCCCCTCTTCAGTTTCTTGACGCCGTCGGCTACCTGCTCAAGCTTGGATAGACTGTAACACTGACACTTGAACACTTGTGATAATGTAATAATGTGGTCTTTCTCTCATCCTGATATGTTGATATGAAACACTTGTGATAATGTGATCTTTTGTTCATCCTTATATGATGATATGAAAACACTGAATGTAAATAGACTGAAAAACTTGACAATTATTGATCTCAATGTGTGATGTATTAAGGTCACACTTTTGATAATGTAATAATTTGGTTTTTCTCTTATCCTGATGTGATATGAGATGAGATGATTAAAACACTGAATGTAAATAGACTGAAAAACTTGACAATTGATCTCAATGATGTGGTACTTTGTGATAACACATGTATTAAAGTCACTTTTAAAATCTGTCTTGTGTCATGTTGTGCATCTTAAGTGGACCAGTCCACTGTATGGAATAGGTAACAGGCAGGAGATTAGTTATGCAACAGACCATAAACTATGTTGTTATAAGCTGTAGGGGTAGTGGCATGTAGGGGTAATGGGAGGTTACCCCTTGGCCCGGCCCGGCCCGACTTTTAGGCCATCCCTGTTATGTTAAGTCATCGCTGTGCCGGAGGGTGCGAGTATTCACCGGACAACCCGTTTCCAAGTTGCGCGGAACTATTTCACTGCGCACGTGCTATGAGCGCAGCCCAGCTGTTGAAACCCGTTTTCCCCAGAAAAGTCGGGGAAAAATTAGTGAAACGTTTGAACTCCGATTTCGCGCGGTTTTTTTCATCGCATTATTTTTCAACTTTATAAGTTGAATTTGCATTTTTGACGATTGTTTCGGTAAGTCCATACCGAAAGGTATCAGAATCTGCAAAGTTGTGTTTTACGTTGCATGCGACCAAAATTGCGAATAATCGAATATATATAATATAGACCGATGTAACGCATACAAAATACAATAATACACAAAACATAACACCTCAGCACCCCGTAATACAAATAAATGAGCGTATTAATAGTGAAACAAGAAAAATATTTCAAACTGGTGCTTGCACAAAATTGCTCATCCGCAGGTATACAACTACTGGAAACTCTCAACATCGTTGGGCTTATTCAATGACATGTAAACGTACTTATTTTCGCGTGGTGCAATTTTCGCGGAATTGACAGTTTAGACTACTTCGCGCGGTCAATTATTCGCGCAATCAGTAATTGCCGGAACTGCCAGCTGTCTCTTTGGCCGCCACTAATAGCAATGAAAACAAACAGAGTGGCTAATCTGTCAGGCGGCGTTTATTGCATACTCACAGGAAATCCCTATCTGTGCGATATACTAGTACACAGTAACCCGTTTACTCCCGGAAGAGATGAAAAACACATCAGTCTTATGTTCCGAATTCTGACGATCTGACGAATTAACTTATACTGTATATGAAGCTTTTTGTGATTTCAAACAAGCCGGGTTGTTGTGAATGAGATGATTGAGTGTTAAGTGACTATTCGCTTCATGATGATACGTTTGTATCTAAATGAATAAATAAAATACTGCTGTATTATTTCTTTCCGAGTCGTTTCATGGTAATCTGTTTTGTATCAAACCATCTGTCATGTGACCAATTATTTAATTATGTTTTGGGAAATCCATTACAGCGACAGTTAAGTATGATTGTTTATGCTACTATCAGTCGTCATTTTAAGATTCCCGTAGATTTCTGTCTTCATGTGTTATGGTTTATTCGCGGTGTATAAATTTTCGCGCTAAAATGTTTTGCGCGAAAAGCGCGAAAATAAAACCTGCGCGAAATATACTACGTTTACAGTAGCTTGAAGTAGCTTGAAGAGATGAACCACCAGTGAGCGGAGCTTATACGCACTCGCAGAGCTAGACGTATTTATAACTTTTTTGGTGCTGTATTCTAAAGGTAGGCCCATAATAGCGATTTGAAACTATGGTCGTTTGTTAAACAACTTTTATCCATTTAAACAACGTTTTGTTTAGAGTGAAATTCATCGATACGTTTTCACAGCAAACAGACTATAGATCTAAACAGCTTGTCAGAAGAATATATTCTTCCTGATGGTAACCTTGTTCGGTGTCCTCCCATTTGTGAGAACTCCCAGTTGTGAGACACATTAATTAATGGTTCAGTGCACATAGGTGGTGTTTCCAAATACCTACAATGAAAGTGGGATCAGCCCAGCCCAGCCCAGTACCCACAGGAGGCATAGTCCATTGATGAGTTGACTAATGAAATAGATTTTCAAAGATTACATTTACACAGAAGAAATAGTTCAATAAATATTTTATTGATTCAGAAGAATAACACATATTTATTGACTACTATGAAGTTTGAAAGTAATTTTAGTTTGAACATATTTTATTATTATTTATGAAAATGAATTGGGATTGGTGAAGTATTACTGCTCATGTTAACACATGCTCCCATGCAACATAAAATATAAAACGAAATGGAGGATGTGACGTCATCGATATTGACTATTGCATAAGTATATTTTTAAATACATATAAATATATACAGATTACATCAAATGCAACTATTCTCTAAGTAGTCATAATTAGAGACTTACAGTTGTGTGTGTCTAACAAGCTATTTTAGGAATATAAATCAATCACGAGAAAGTTGTTGAGTTAATTTAAGCATTTCCCTGAGAAAATTTGAAGCGCTGTGTCTTGATGATATAACCGTGGACGGATTCAAATATATTCTGGTTTACACAAGGAGTAAATTCTTTGTTTCCGTTCAAAATATTATCCAGGTTATAACGGGTAGTTGATATCCACAAGAGCAACGTGCACTGTCTATTAAATATCTGTTATACTTATTGGCGATTGGGTCGCTAGATCCGAGCCTGAGGCGGCAGTGAACGATTTGACAAAAACAAGAGCCATAATTAAGATCAATATAAATCTTTTTTCGGTTTTTGTAATTAGGTTTTAAACTTCTTTGAGACTGCATGACTCTTTGGAATTTGGCAGGGCATTCTATAAATTTATTGTGTCAGGTAGAAAGGGTTTGGCATGAGAGGCAGTTCGACTGGAAATTTCTTGTATTTCAGAGTTATTTCTTAAACTATAGCTTGTAGTTTCGGAGACGGAGTAAATCTGAGTAGGTAAATTAATTTCTCTTTGATCACGAAGTTACCTACACAAAGTGTTTAATTATTAAAGACATTTACATGAGTATGTTAATCAATTTATCTTATAAAGTTTCATTAAGTAGCCTCCACAAGATTCAGTTACATAGCAAATCAGGAATTAGCTAGGGTGAATCCATTCTATCAGACAGGGGAGTATGGTGTGTTTTCTTCTCCTTCTCCACTGTCTCATAACTGGGAGTCTCACAACGGTGATTTCGTAGACTGAACCAGTTCGTAGACCCGGTGGATTCGTAGCCCAGACTGGTTCATAGACGGTGATTTTGTACAACTAGAGCCATGGTTGATGCTGAATGATTTCTTCTTACCTTCTTGAGATTTATATACCATAAGTGTTTGTACAGGTAAACATTGTCGGCGGATCAGACAAAATGTGTCTACTCATCATAATTTCCCGACTGTTTTCATTGTTGTGAGTGGATTAACAGGTTTCACTGAGTTGTTGTGAATGTGGATTAACAGGTTTCACTGAGTTGTTGTGAATGTGGATTAACAGGTTTCACTGAGTTGTTGTGAATGTTAATTAGGAAGTGGTGAGTTGTTTTGATTGCGAAATACTGTGTGTAGGAGATGTAAGTGTTTTCTTCTATTTCTCTTCTGGTCTGTGTAGTTGAATGTTGAATGACGATACTTACCTAATACATATCTTACCTAATACATATCTTTTGGTTTAAACCAAACAACATTTAAGCGACACTGTTTTTTATTACTAAGATAATCAATATTAAAATCCCCCGTAATTACCATATCTATGTCTAAATCAGATGCGTTTCCAATTGACATATCAATAAGATCCCAGTAACGATTACTCTCATCATCAAGGTATGATGATTTCTACAAGTAACTTTTACCCATACTGATTCTATGCAAACACCTTTTGGTTACATGGCGTGTATGTGATGAGACAAAAACGTATATTTGTAACCTAGGACTGATGCACAATCAGGGGTGGAAATAACTTTAAAATTGCTAGTGTACTCCGGTACAGTGGCACATGTAAAATCACTTGCCCTGATCATTTTTCCACTATACCGGCCGTTTTCTTGTTGATTTTTTAAAATAAACAACATAATTAACATTGGAATATCAACTGGACACCGGTACAGTGTGATATACAAATTTGCTTGCCCGACAGAAAAATACACTGGACTTGGGCGTCGGGCAATGGGTTATTTCCACCCCTGACAATCAACATTTAGTGTTCCCTCCTGCAGCTGGTGCTTGGATAACTGCCTGTACTCTACGTCGGATAGCCCCCATCAGTCCGCGTACTGTGGCAGAGGAAACTATCGCCATTCTGTGTGAAAAGCTGCTTCCAACTCACGCAGATTTTGAAATGGCGCTATTAACCATATTTCCCAGTTTTCATATAAATGTTGATGTTATATCACGCCTAATAAATTTTTTAACATGGGATATATTTCGCTATGAAGATAAAGAACATGAGTTTAGAAGATAATGTGTCGGTAACGCCAAATGGCTACATAGCCACATTTTTAATGTTTTAATGTCTTTTTGGATATACTTGTCAATTTTCCATTTCCGTTGCTTTTTTCATACTCTTGTTGAACTCTAGTGGATGGGAAAGATTTGTCCCACTTATTCATTAGTTAATACCTACAATCTGTGATACTTTGGTAGTTTTACTGTCCATCCTCGACAGATTTTCAAAATGTATTCATCTCTATTTTTTAAATTGTTAGTCATGATATGGCTGAGATATTGCCGATACATGTAAACTCGCTCACTTATTCACTCATTCAATGACAAGTCATTGACCAGAAACGACATTCACCCGTAAATGCTGTCCAAGTCAAAAGGGGGAATGGCATGGGACAACATGCTTATGAGTGAGTGTGTTTGTTGTGCGCACGCACACACACACACACACGCACACACGCACGCACACACACTCACAGACACCAATATTTTTGATCATATTTAGACAACAGGACACTTTCTCCTATGTTTGTCGAAAATTTAAACATCAAAAGGACCGTTTATAGATGGCAATCGAGTTGAGATTTGTAACAAAGCCAAACTTTTGGGATATTTTTTAAACAACACTTCTCCACTTGTATAGGTCGCTGATACGTTCTAAATTGGACTATGGTTCCACTGCCTCTGCAGGAGCCTGCAAGAGTAATCTGGACACAATACACCACCAAGGACTCATGTTATGCCTTAATGCTTTTCGGACTTCTCCTGTTGATAAATTCTTTGTGGAGGCAAATGAATCATCTATAAAACAACGCCACATTATATTGTCTCTTCAATACATCACTAAATTAAGTTCCAATGCTTCGAATCCTACTAATGACTCCCAATGTTTTAGCCACTTTGAGCTGAACTGTTTTATACGAAACCCAAGATTGTTCCTGCACATGAACTCAGATATTGATATTGCTAATATTGATTTTGATATCATCTCTCCACACTGGCTTTTATTACCTCCCCACCCCCACCCCTTTGGCAGTTCTGATCAGAAATAGACCTTTGCAAGATCTCAGACCTCGTTCGTTCACAACCTACTGTTTTAGTTCAATGTTTGCTTCTGTTCGATTGAACTGCCACACATTTGCCATGGCTGCAGCTTTTGAGACCTGTTTTTTGCAAAGATACATACCACCGGCCCATAGACGTTTCAAACAAATGCTATTTACTGTAATTGGTCCTGTGCACTAAACATCTTCTTGCACTTACACGTTTGGTTACAGACAAAGGACGACTACAAACAGAGAAACACCATCCTGACGACCATATGTGTGTCAAGAAAATACCAGTAGCTGTGAGTAGATATGCGGAAACTCGATAAATAATCGTACGTCAAATATCATCTGTATAGGCTGTTTGAGAACACCTTTCAACAAGTTGGGCGGCTTGAAATTGAGAAGATTGTTGACAATGATGAAGAGACAATTCAAAGGTCTTTTGGTTGTATGTTTTATGAACCTTCTGGTTTTTGCTGTATACCACTACCAGCATTTAAAGAATCACAACTTTGTCAGCCACAAGACAAGGGGCGACGAACAAGCATGTTTCAACCGTTTTGGAAAGGAAAGAAGTATTTCGGAGGGAGACCTGAGACGAGAAACTGAGCAGTCATGCGTTTTCCCTGTTCATTCTCAAAGTCTTCTTCCATGTCAGCAGAACAACCTTAGTGAGTTGTCTTTTTGTTTCTTACTTTAATTTCAATTTCTTTTCAAAGGTGCAAACTTGGAATGATTATTCACCATTATACCAAGAGAATTGTGGTGAACCCTGTTAGAGCTGGCATAAGAGTCAGCTCATTTGTAACCCCGATGACTGTTTATTATCATAACCCCACCTCTGCCATCCTTTGTAACAAGCTGTTATCGTCACATTTTACCCAGAAAATGAGCTGAATGAAATGATAGCGTCATACTCGTAAGCTCTGCCTCACCACTAGAGTTTGGTATCCTTGTGAACTAGGATTCATATAACAAAACGGTGGTATTATAGATGTCAGAATTTTGTATGTCAGATCTTTTCACACCCAATCCTAAGGAATTTTATTTTTCATCATGCATTGAATCTTTGATTGAATCTTTGAATTGTTCCTTTACCAGGACAAAAATCGTTTATTTATACTTGAATTAGCTGACTGTGCTATATCATCCATTTCAAACAGGATTCACTTATTCCATTTAATAGAAAGGATGGTACCACAGAAACGCGGGCGTTTCTTACAAAAGACAATGTAATATGTACTGATCATAAGGGCTTCTGTGTTACCAATATGTGCCGACATTTGTCTTGACACATATACAGAAGATTCAGGTAGATGACATTTCTGGAACCACATTTTCGGGATTATCGCATTCCTCTTTGTCAGGTTGATAGCAGATGTAACACGTGTAGGATTATATTTATCAGGTTGATAGCAGATGTAACACATGTAGGATTATATTTATCAGGTTGGTAGCAGGTGTAACACGTGTAGGTGTAGTAACATGTGTAGGATTATATTTATCAGGTTGATAGCAGGTGTAACACGTGTAGGATTATATTTATCAGGTTGGTAGCAGGTGTAACACGTGTAGGATTATATTTATCAGGTTGATAGCAGGTGTAACACGTGTAGGATTATATTTATCAGGTTGGTAGCAGGTGTAACACGTGTAGGATTATATTTATCAGGTTGGTAGCAGGTGTAACATGTGTAGGATTATATTTATCAGGTTGATAGCAGATGTAACATGTGTAGGATTATATTTATCAGGTTGATGGCAGATGTAACCCGTGTAGGATTATATTTATCAGGTTGATAGCAGGTGTAACATGTGTAGGATTATATTTATCAGGTTGATAGCAGGTGTAACACGTGTACGATGACGTCACAATGCTATGACATCGCTGCATTGCAGTCTAATGGCAGTACTGTGTTCAGAGATGTACATTTTTTCATTGAAAACTATGAAGAGTTTTTTCTTATGATAAATAGAATCTCACCCTCGTGTCTTCTGATATCAAATATATCAACACTCGTTGATAAAAGTAAAACTATCCCCGGCAAACCTCGGATATTTGTTACTTTATCAACTCGTGGTGATATATTTGATATCAAAGGACACTCGGGTGAGATTGCCTATATCATTATATGAATTAAAATATATATTAGATCAATAATCATTTCTGAAACATCTATATTTCCAAATGTACGAGATCTGTCTGATGTGTGATAGTCTTCATGTATTTGGGTCACTAATATTTTGGGTTAAGATACGAGCCATGGCTACCTCTGATCAAAGAATGTTACAATACTTTTCATACTTCAGGAGAGACACGACGAATAATAAACGAATCACTTCCATGGCTTGATCTTGAGAGAACCTTGAATGCACCCGCAACACTTTCCCCTGGGGGATACCACCAGCCCGCCGGATGTGCTTTCCCACAGCGACTTGCCATAATAATTCCATATAGAGACAGAGAGGTGAACCTGAAGATCCTCCTCAACAACCTCCACAGAGTGCTTCAGAAGCAACAAGCGGAGTATGCCATTTTTGTGGTGGAGCAGGTGAGTTGACTGCAAACCTCACAGCTAACGACATGTGCTCGCTAACCCACTGTCATATACCACAAACAATGTTCGACTTCATAATGAATCCCACTACTCAATTTTCCGTTTTAAGATATTTAGAAATGAAATATGTGGCGGGGGAATAGAGCTGAATGATTCTGATCTTTTTGTTGTTGTTATGAGGTACTCTACTGACAAGCAACGAAAAATATGTGTTATATTTTCAGGAAAATGGTACTCCTTTTAACAGAGGAATGATTAAAAACATTGGTTACCTTGAAGCCAAGGCTCTGTGTCATTTTGACTGTTTCACCTTCCATGATGTCGACTTGGTGCCTGAGAGTGAGCGGAATACCTACTTCTGTGGGGAGAAGGCTTTGCATCACTCTCAAAAACTTGCCTTTAAGAATTACAGGTAGTCAACTCTTTGCCATCCTTTCTGCAAAAAATATAGTGCCCAATTAAATTGAATCAGGAAAATTTTGTAGGATCACTGTTCATCTTGTCACTTTCAAGACAGGATCAGGGGGGTCGACCATTCGTTGTCATAACTATCATCCAGTGTTGTTGGTATCACACATAACATTTGTTACAAGGTTTTTACACGGAGAAAACATTACAGCATTACAGACGGACAGATTTTATTAAGTATAGAGAACATATGCCCATTATACAGCAGGCAACGTTTGGTTGCAAGGATAAGCCAGAAATGATAATTAAGATGAGCGAATATTGTAATGGTGACAGTGTACTTTCGTGATTGATTGGTATGTTTATGCGTTGGTGTTTGATGCATTTCATCTTTCATACATTATATTGATAGGACAGATACATTTTGAGCCTAGCCAGAATGAAACTTTCAAATATTGAAAAAGCAAAATGTTCTTGTATCTAACGTGTTTCGGTGGTTGGGTAATCTTATGTATAAGGCCACGGTTTAACTGTCTGAACCTGAACTGAGTATTCCAAGTCAGGTCACTCACCCCAACTACAAGCTGATATACTGCCATGTGACTAGATTACTCGCATGGAGTGCTTTAAGCATTACTCACATATATAATTCCAGGACATTGTACGGAAATCACTTTGGTGGTGTGGTCACTTTCAACAAGACATATTTCTCGACCATCAACGGCTACTCTAACTTGTTCTTCATGTGGGGAGGTGAAGATGATGACTTGTTTAACAGGTAGGACTTTTCACCAATAATATGTATCTGTATCTGTTTTTAAACACCATGCGACAAGTGCAATTCAGGAATATACTATTTTTAAACATGTCAGTAAGGGACCTGTTCAGTAGTTTTCCTATCTGTGTCACCAAGTTTAGGTTGACTGACAAATCACAGTTGTTTCACCATTAATATACTGGACAAAATAAGCTAGGGATATTGGTATTTTAATGATTGATATTTTATCAGAGTGTCAATGAATAAATAGATCATTATTCATAATTTCAAAATTTACATATATCCCTAACTGTTGTTGTCCAGTATATGAATCGCTGTGAACACTGCAGTACTCCTTAAAAAGGTGAGGTGGGGTGAAATTGGGTTTACGTCGTGCTTGAGAATATTTCGCTCATATGACGACGTGCATGCGTGTGTATGCGTATGTGCGGCTGCTTGTACTAGTCCAGACTGAAGCTGGTTTTATAGTGCTAGCCCACTGAGATACCATGCCGCAGTGAAGCATGAATACCCCACTCAGACACATTATACTGACTCCGAGCCGACCAGTCCTTGTTGTACCCATTAATGCCGAGCGCCAGGCAGGGACCAACACGTACCATATTTTAACGTCTTTTGGTATGACGCGGCCGGGGATCGAACCCGCGACCTTCCGCTCTCCGGGCGGACGCTCTAACCACTACGCCACGGAGGTGGTCACTCCTTGAAAAGAATCGTTCAGGTTTTTTACTACCTTCCGAAACGTTCACACTGGGTACGATTAGAACTGGTTATGTCATTTGCCGACACTAATCCAAATGCTGTGTACATCGCACACTTTGCTGTATTTGCTATTTCGTACATCGTCAGAAATGTTTTTGTATGAACATCTTTTGTCGCGATAGCAAACGTGGTCAATGACAATGAGAAATTGGAAAACAACTACATCAATATACACGATAAAATACCATTTTAATTTATTTCTTGCTATGATAGACAGTGCCTTATAAGCAGAGACAAAGGTCATTATGTCTATTTGACTTATAGACAGCTATCAGCTTGACAATCATTTTCTCCATCTGTCAGGTTTCAGTTAAAACTGAACCTAATATTTATTTCAGTAAAGCTTTTATCACATTGACAATATGTCCCTCGGATTCGACAAATACAATACTCTTCATCTGAAATCTGAAATCAGTTGATGTTAAACAACGTTGGGCACGGAGAGTACTTGGATGGGTGACCGTGTTTGGCAGCTTGACTCCTGAGAGTTTCAGGACTTCAGTTCCCATAACGAAGCACATGTGTTACATGTGGTCTCCCCTCAGGCAAGTGAGTTTGTTCAAACTTGCTCTGTTCACCCAGCAGAAAATTGGTACCAGAGAAGATAAGTCTGACTATTAACCTTCTAGCGCCCAACAGACGGCATGGGTAATCCGGGGTAATAACGCGTTGTGCCTTGTACTAGAAAACACACATTATTAATAAATCACAATTAAAAAAATATCATATTCAGACTGGTGTGACTTAAAATCTCAACTCACTCACTTCAGGCTGAATACAGATGCAGTTCGGAGCTCAGTGCTCGTAACAAAGTCAAAGCCACAAATACTCATGTTGTCCCTGTCCTCACCATTCTCTTCCCACATTCTCTTACTTGTCATATCTTCCTACGAACCTCTGTGGTAAGAGAATGTGTCCTCACATATTCTTTTGGAATTGTTGATTGGGCGAATCAAGAGTACTGACACCCCCACAAGATGAAAAATGTCAGACAATAAAGCCTACCAACCTCTCTCTTCCCTATATCGTTTATGTTTATTAACTCTAATAGGGAGGGTGTGGTTCGATAAACGTGGAGACTCTTCGCATTTATACATTACATAATTTTATTGTGCACTTTTGCACACATTTATTTGTCTAATGATCCTTGTGAAGCATATCAAAACTCTTGATGAAAACAAAGCATCCCACAGCTATCTAATAAGAGCCAAGGCTGTTGGACAAAATTTCAACGTCAATATTGATTTTGTTGACGGTTCTGTACTGCTGGACGGTACAGAAATGAGTGTCAACCAAGTGAAGGACAGGCTCAGTGTTTGAAGGGAAGACTCGCTGAACGACCGCTGCACCGAGTGTACGTCGTAGAAAAGACTGAGCAACAGCGTGGATGAAGTTGGCTTACCCGAAAAGTGAAACAGAAGACTTTCTATTTGTTGCTCAGGACCAGTCACGTCCCACTCATAACCGTCAACGTGTGATGTTACCTCAAAATGTAAATATGAAATGTTGATTGTGTAATGAATTTAATGAGACCGTCCAGCATCTTCTAAGTGGATGCCAAGCATTGGCACAGACACAGAATCTTATGCAACATGATGACGTTGCTCGGTCCTTTTATTACCGTCTTCGCCATGCTTGTAGCTTTAACTCTGAAGTCCATCCACAGTACAAACCAGATTATGTAGGGTGTGTCATGGAAAATGACAATGATAAAATTCTTGGGAATATCCCCATATACAGCTTCGGACACATCCAAGTCCTTTTTATACAAGCCATAGAATTATTTATATCACAGATTTTTCTGTCCCTTTTGACAGCAATGTGATTGACAAGATTCAGGAAAAACATGGCAAATATGCGTATCTCGCCTTTGAAATGTCTCGCTTGCATGCCAAGCATATTGTTGTCCGACTAGCCATTGTTTGGTACCTCCTGATCTCTTGCTGCTGATCAGGAGAATGCCAGGTTCTCCATCCGTAGCACAGCCCTCATGACACGCTCGTAGGCAGTTCTTCCTGTGAGAAGTCCCATTCACTATCTGGGCTGCGTGTAAATGGGGAAATGACCCCGAAATGACGACGAACTTAACCAGTCTGACTGTGCTATGATCACCCGAATTCTCTTTGCTGCATAAAATATTTTAATCTGTAAAGATACCAAGGACATGATATAGATTTGATATTTTTACTGGAACATGGTGTACTCTCAGTATATATGTTACAGTCAGCTCCACTTATTGTGAAATCAGTCATTTTGCAAAATAACTAAAATTTCCAGATTTAGAGGTTTAGTCATTTCACGAAATGAATGAAATGATGTTGTGAAGATACAAGTGACTAATAACAGACAAGAAAGTTTTGATAACAAGCTATATTGACATATAATTCACGAAATTAGATGTTATGTCACATATAACTAATGGGACCATAACTTGAACATCACTTGGATCACAATTTCAAACCACTTCTTCGTTGAACAGTTAAAACTGTTGTTGCAGCGACTATTGCACTTCAGCTTGGCTTTGAAGCATTTACACTTGTTTGTTTTGACACTTGCTTTGTCCACAGCAGCCAGACGTCACAAACGCCTGTCCATCACACATAGATGACTGGGTCACAGATTCTCTCAGAGAAACATGTTACTCTGTGTCCACATCTGTCTCTGTCAGCAGCTTCTGGGTACAGAGATCGAACTGGCAACGGGAATATTTTCCCTTGAGGATTGCAGTCTTCGAATACATGTCATTGTCATCTCTGTCTACTACTCTGTCTGTTGGATCTCCCCTTCCACGGTCCACCAGTGGGATGGGCACAACAACATTGTCACCCACCTGTCCTGCCTTCAGTTCAACTCGGATTCTCTTCACCATTCTTTCTGCCTGGGAAATGGAAAAACTTCTTAGTCATTTCGTGAATGTTTAGTCATTTCACGAAATGCTTTTTGGTCTCGGCTGCCGACAGCACACCTGGAAGTGCACGTGTTTCTTGGACTTGGTCTTGCGACAGTTCTTTTTTCGGAGGCATGTTGAAATTTTTCCTATATATACTTCCTATATGTCTATATGGAAACCCAATCCTATCCCATAAGTGTACTATCAGTATGTCTAGTTACATAAACTAAACAGGAAAGAACGACTTTCCATACTATTGAGAAGTCAATGTTTGGAATGCAGCCTATTCGGAAAAAAGTATTGTAGTAGGGTATACGAACCATGCGGGGTTTTTTTTCATCCGGGCGTGCACCTTACTTTCCGGCAGTTGGAATACGGAAACGGGCCTAGATAAGTCTACGACTCCATTCGTCTTTTGCAACCCCAAACCCGCGACTGTGCATCTGCAAAAATACTAGGCGAGCTGTCGGAGGGTCTGTCTAGAAAACTATACAATTGGGGTAAGACTAGACTATTTGCTGTCGGCTATGGAAACAGTCTGTGTGGTGCCAGTTTTTTGCATACCTGTCTTGGTATCGGGTCGAATATGGGGTTTGTGGTTGCTGAAAAAATGGGTAGCCCAAGCGAAAATGAGATTCTTATAAAAGCCCTTGATTTTTCCCGACCGACCCCATGCTCACTTAAAAGTCAATATTTCAGAAACTATTCGACCGATTTTCGTCGAATTTTGCATGCAACTCAATAGTAGTGTATACAATGATGGTTGCCTCCCCAAGGGCTCAGTTTTGTAAATTGAGTCCTTGGGGTTTCCCATACCATCATTGTATATACTACTAGAACTCCGACTATCCGTTTTCATTGGTTTCATTCAAGAGAGACAACTCCGTTAATCCGTTTTCATTAGTTTGTGAAGAGTTATACCCCTTTGTTTACTTGCTAGCAGACGACATTTTCAGTGATCCTCAGTATGGATGATTTAGAGAAGAGGAAGTTGATTTTAGAGTATTATAACAAGGACGTCAGATCAGCTAAGGTGATTTCAAGTAGAACAGGCATCCCTTTGTCTACTGTTTATCGTGTTTTGAAAAATATTGCAAATGGATATGGCATTGAGCACCAGGGAGGCGCAGGTAGGCCCAGAAAATTGACTGTCAGTGACAGGAGGCGGCTTAGTATTCTTCTTTCTAAAAACAAACGAAGGAGTTTAGAAAACTTAAGGCTGGATATGATTGATAGAGGAACTGTGGCTGTCTGTAAGGAGACAATTAGAACTGAGCTGCATGCAATGGGTTGGCAGAAAAGTCGAGGAATTCCATCACCGATCATGAAACCTGAACAAAAGGAGCGAAGGTTGAACTGGTGCTTACAGCATAGAAATTTTAACTGGGACAATGTGATTTTCTCAGATGAAAGTTCTGTGTGGCTGTTTCCTAATACACTGAAATTCTGGACCAAACAAGCTGAGAAACCTTTGTATCAACGCCCAAAGTACAGTCCGAAATTTAACGTGTGGGGTGGCATATCTGTGTTAGGGGCAACGCCCCTCTGTGTATTTGAAGGGAATATGAACAGTGAGCGGTACACAGATATTCTCGAAGGACATTTACTTCCATCTGCTCATGTGTTCTATGGACATTTTTGGATTTTCCAGCCGGACAACGACCCAAAACATCGTTCAAAGCATTCACAGGCCTGGTTTCGGACCCAAAATATGACATTATTAGATTGGCCAAGCTATAGCCCTGACCTTAATCCAATAGAAAATGTTTGGGGACTTATGAAGGAAAGTGTCAATAAGAAAAATCTGACAAATATTGCTGAAATGAAAGAAGAGGTGGTCCGATATTGGGACAGTGTGGACCACGACTTTCTAACTTCTTTGATCAGTAGTATGCCCCGCCGCATTAAGGCATGCATTGCTGCCCATGGTGACTTGACAAAATACTAACTGTTCACCTGTCTTTGAATCTGAAGTTATGTTCTGCTAATAATCACATTTAATACGTGAGTAATGAGTGAAAAAAATAATACAATCTTTAAATTCTCAATAATTCTGGTTGTACTGTAGAAAACAAATGTGTTGCGGGTGGATACATCTGGTGGTTTATTGACGCGATGAGTGTACACTAGGTCAGGATTTGGTATTACGGTGAAGTACGGACATTTCGTGTGCAATTGTGAAGAGCGTAGACGTTCATTACGGTTTACCTGTGTACTCTTGGCACAAATTCGAAGATAAGCAGCGCGCAAGCTGTTTCGTATTGTCTGGGCAGTTGCGCGACCCCTATACAGCGTGATTCTGAATAACTTTCTGGTCGTAAAATGATTACGCAAATGACTTAGCCAAATTTGATTGTCCTCGGCATATGACGTCACACATGGCCGTCCTGACCTGTCGTACCCGTTTGATGTTCACGTGTCTTCAGGTTGTGATTTGTCCGTATACTGCATCTCATGGCACGTGCAACAGCCACAGTAGACTGGCAAGCCTGGAGCATGCCTATTCAGGGGTGGAAATAACCCATTTCCCGACGTCTGAGTCCAGTGTTGTTTTCTGTCGGGCAAGCAAATTTGTTGAATCCAGCTCGTAAAGGATACCTCTATTTGGTCTTTGTCAACATCAGATTGAATTGTTCATGGCATTTGTGAATCTAAGAATTTAATAAACATATGTAATGAGATATAATCGTATATTATAAAGGTCTTGCAGTTATATCATTGACTTTGTATGCAACGGTTGAAGGTAGAGCTGTTGCATAAAGGAATACGTTATTAAATCATACCCATGTACAAAACAGTGCTTGAGAAGAAATAAATCAGTTGCAATATCGAACACACTATGGTATGAATACTTATTTTGTATGTATATATAATCATTTACAGATTGTCGAAGAAGAAAATGCCGTATGAACACAGCAAATATCCTCGTTACACTACTTTGACGCATAAGAAAGATCCCCATCACACAAGCCAAGAGTAAGTAGAGTTGGCGCTGTCCACTTTGCACAACAATAGATATGATATTGATATACTCTTCAAAGCAAGAAAAATGACATTGGTATACGCAATGTTCTATTCATTGAAAAAGATATTTAAGGCGATATGCTACATTGAATACACTTCGACAAAACAAACTGTCCAGGTCATGTACGTGGGACAAAAACGTGTTAGGCAACAAATTGTGACAGTCCTGTTCATGTGTAGGACAAGTCGCGAATATTTTTGCATATTTTGCAGGGTTGGTTTCAGACCGTTAGACCAAGAAAGAGCCCCTCAAATAACCGTGACGTCCAAAACCATGTAGAACTTAAAAAAAAGTCCCCTCCAATCAACGTGCTTAACTAATGCACTGCACAGATACTGGAAGGTCATTAAAATTGTGTACGAGTCAAAACTCTACTGAGAACAGATGGTTTGTTATCAGGCTATCCATATCGAATGATTGACTTCAGAAAGTTCATATCCTCATCTTTGCTAATTTTGCATCTGTAACCGACAGGTTTCAAGTGAGAGTATGTGCATAGTACGTAATGTAATCTTCTTGGTTTTCACCATCACTGCATGTGCGGCCTTGAGAGTGTGCCACCCAGTACCATCTCCTTTCCTGGTCTGTGCATCAAGTTGAACCAATATATATACTTCTCTAACCTGAGTAAGATCCTCAGTAATCTAGGTGGTCTTGGTCAGAGGCTTCTTCAGTATGGATCCCGATGGTTTGTGGTCTGATGTTACATTGATATCTCTACCACAGGTGTACTGGTGAAATTGTTCTAAGCTGAACACACCTGCCCGTAGTGCTTTTTAGCTATCTGTGCACATCGCTATTGTGCTTCAGTCCTTGAACTTTGATGCATGTGCAATACATTGGTTGATGAAGGACAGCTCCCAGGCCAAACATGAATGCATCACATGGTACTACCAACGGTTTGGTGATGTCATGCAACTTCAACAATGGAACAGGTCCTCCGCGAGAAATTGCGATTTCAGGTCCAAAGACCAGAGGAATTCATATTCTTTCTTCAACGGTGGTGTCATTGGTTCTCTTACCTCAGTACAGATTACGAATATCTTTTGCAATGAAGCTGACAAATCCAAACAGTTGTTCCACTCATTGTTTTCCTTGTGGCAGCATTTTGCTGATTGCTTATTTTTTTATGGCCCAGGTTGATAATTTCTTGTACTGGAATCTTGCACTTGCTTTTGTGTAAGGTTGATTTCCTTACATTGCAGAAATACTGTTCTTAGAGCCTTTGGTCATGCCCTTCCGGTGTGATGTCCCATATCGACATGTCATCTGTGTCATTCTCAAACTTAAGATCCTAAAATATCTGATAAATTTGTTTCTGCAATACCTCTTGACCGGATTTGATCCCAAACGGCATTCTGAGGAAACAGAATCTGCAAAACCGTGTAAACAATAGTGCGAGCAGTTCGTCCAGCTTCACTTTCCGAGTTTGCCTCAATCTTAGAGTACGTTTTCGTCCCGATATCCTGATTGTAATTTCCGCGATATAGTTAGTAGGTGTAAGTGTTCACGTTCTATGACCTTATTTAGATGTTTAGGATCAATTGATTTTTCAATTTTCACCAATGAACTGACCCAGTCTGTGGGCTTGTCCACTTTCATGATGACATCTGGACTACCCATATCAGCTAAAGAGGTCTTTAATTTCTCTCTTGGGGGAGCAATTATCGCTTTTGGGGGGAGGATTTATGACTGGTGGTTTAATCGGGTCGATCTCAATATTACATGAATCATCCAACATGAGAAGTTCAACGACGTGAGTTTTACAACACAATGACGGAATTTGTTTTGTGTCAATTTTCAACTTGTTCATTTCTGCAGATGTAATTGTTAATTCTTTTCTGTATCTGTTTCTAATTGTCCTGGTAAAGATACATACACATAGTTTTCATTTATCTTGTACTGGTCCTGTGAATAGATTCGTATTGGCCATAGTCTGTTTCTTCACTGTATATAGTCATCCCTGTCATGAAATTACATGTTAACAATGAAGGGGCAATTTTAAATTTCGCTAGGCAAACTCTAATAGCGATTTTCCTAGTTAGGTCAAAGGATCCAAAAGGCATAGAAGGGACTTTCATCATATACTAACACACTCGGGCGAATTCGATCGATGAAATCAAAGTAAAAATGATAGTCCATAGTCGACTCCATCGTCCTGTGCATGAGTGCTTATTCTTGCTCTTACTGATACAATGCTAAATAAATAACTGAACATTTAGAAAATGCGTCATATTGCCATTAAGAAATAGAGCCCAAGTAACCCCCGACTGGGAGACGCCTGCTTCATTACAGCATATAACGTCATTCGAGACTTGTCATGGTTACTGAAAGACAAAGAACCTTTCCGCTTTCTACCCAATCTCATTCAAAGTAAACAGTCCTTTGTATCAAGGCGCATTGTCAAGCCTTTATGAAATGGTGTTTAGGACCAATGTGGGCATTTTGCTAAGATAATTAGCTTATATTCATACAAACAAAATGAGAAAACATGTTTGTATTTATTTACATTTCATTTGCGTTCAGCTACTGGAACCCACTTTCGTTCCATATAGACCCGGGACCCGTGAAGATCCGGGTTAGATTTGGTCTTCAGTAACCCATGCTTGTCGTACGAGGCGACTAACGGGATCGGGTGGTCAGGCTCGCTGACTTTGTTGACACATTCCGCCGTATCCCAATTGCGTAGATCGATCTTCATGCTGTTGATGACTGGATTGTCTGGTCCAGACTCAATTACTTACAGACCGCCGTAATGATAGCTGGAATGTTGCTGAGTGCCGCGTAAAACTAAACTGACTCACTCACAGTATTAGGAAATTGTTGACAGTGAACAATACAGACAAGCAGTAGGTTTCTTTGCTAACAAATTACATTTAAAATATGCAGTTACATTTTCAATATGTGTACACACATTCAAGTACAGATGTCTTCACTTGTATCTGTATTTGCTTCTCACATCCTTGGTTGCTATTCTTATGGTGAGGCACAGCTTACAAATTCGCTCTCATGGAAATATCCTCCTTTTGGGAATACATGCAGTTCCCTTTGGAATGACCAAATCTCTGTGTGTCCCGGTTTCTTTATCTGTGGAACTCGTGGAATAAAAATGTAGGTATGTTAAAACACTCAATTGAATATAAGCACTGACGTTTACACACATTTATAAGTTGTGTTATAAATAACAACACGTAACCAGAAAGAAAGCTTGGATGTTATTGTATCCTTCATGGTGAATTCCAGATTTAATTGCAACAGATCACTATGACCTTGAATTTTCAATGTAAAGACCGAGTAGGACTAAAGACTATTTGTTCGTCTATAGTGGAAATTAAAGCCATCAATAAACTTTTAAATGGAGGGTGATATTCTGGGGGTGGCGGATGTCGGGGTTTGGATTATATTTGTATGTTGATTAAAACACTCTCATATGGATCATTTCCTGAAAATGGAAGATGTGTAAATATGCCCATCATTTTCAAATATCCTTTCTTACAAAAAGAATTTATATAAACAGTACTTAGTAAAACACAACTAATGAATGTAAATGTACTGGATTATATTTTGTGTCAGGTAATAATGTTTCATACGTTTTATTTTCAGAATGGCTCTCTATAGAACAAGCCGTGAACGATTTGACAAGGACGGTCTCAACAGTATGGAACGGCTATATCGGTTAATATCTGTGGAAAAACGTCCTCTATACACCCGAATATATGTTTCTGTCAATCAAACGGAAGTACTTACTCGGGTGAAGCATTTTGGCATCGAATTATGAATGCTTCAAAATTTGTATATTTTACTGAACAATAATGCTGTGTACTGGACGCAGTTAGGGTTACTGTTTTCGTCTCGCTTGTTCGTGTTTATTGTGTTCGGGTTAGGGTTTATTGCGCCTAACTCTATTCTTAGTTCATGTCACCTCATTCCGATCAGCTAACCTGTTAAGATCACTTTGGTTTGGCAGTTGGTTAACAATGTCCTTTAACGAATTAATCCAAAGTAATTTGATGAAATTCAGAACAAATTGGATCTCGTTTCGTGTTTCGCACAGAAAGTGTCTACGGTTTATGTGCATAGAGGTAAGCATTCAGGTGCTGATGACATGAGTAAAATGCCACTAATTATTTGCATTAGATCAACTCTTTACGGTCGAAATTCAGTCCTTCACGAGTCTCTAAATGAAACCCGATAAAGTGCGCCAAATAAAGTTTAATACTCCCATATAAGATACGGAACAATGTGTACAACCTTACTTCGGAGATAGTTGTAATACCATATAAACCATCGCGTGGTTCTTGCACCAACACCAAAAAATAATCGGATATCTAATCAATATTTTACACGCGCTTCCGTAGTCCAGCAGGGTCCAGGTGCTCACTGGTAAGAGGAATTCTGAAACTTGTGAATAAAGAGAACTTCGTTATGACGTCGCTTCGTTATGACGAAACGATGAATCGATACGATTTAGTATGCTATATAGATTGTTTGTTTGTTTTCACATTCTTTTTATTCATTTCACTTCAGCAGGTGTAGATACATATATCATATCATTGTTTTTCAAAGCATATACAGGGGCGGTGGGGTAGCCTAATGGTTAAAGCGTTGGCTCGTCACGCCGAAGACCCGGGTTCGAATCCCCACATGGGTACAATGTGTGAAGCCCATTTCTGGTGTCCCACGTCGTGATGTTGCTGGAATATTGCTAAAAGCGGCGTAAAACCAAAACTCAGTCAGTCAGTCAGTCAAAGCATATACAGTGAAGCGCTCATAAAATTATGGACATGTCAGGTGTATAATTATATCTGTAATACATTGTTCAGAGGTTTCCATTTGGAATTAAATTTAGGCAAAGCAGTATGCTATATAGTTAATAATGGCCAATAATGGTTAGTAAAGGTTACATTACAATTAATAACTGGTGGGCGTTGCTTCTGAATCTGTATATTATAAAACATATTTGAGCTTTTCATTCCTCAACGGGGTTCGGGTGCACCACTGGTATAAAGCATAGCAATTCGCTGTACAGAGTCACGTCCCCTTTACACGCCAGAAACATCGTGGATTCAAATCCCACGCTGCCCGTGGTTATGCTTATTGTTTTAATAGCGCGATGACCATGGAAGTCTGAGACCTGCATTACTTAGACAGTCCTACTACATGAAGCTGACACGCCTTCATAGAACTGGAATGTTGGTCAAAGTGGCGTAAAACCAAATTCACTTTAACTTGAGCAAAGTATGTCATTTAATTTCGCTTAGCTCATCTTTAGTCTCATTTGCAACTCGGCAACACATCGAAATGAAACAGCAGGGACTGAGAGAGAGGACAATAGATTTGTAATTTTAAGAAATGATGCTAAATCCGAGGTCAGGCGCCGATTTCTCGAAACAGACTTAAGTTTTTACTCCAATTCCAAACTGACAATTTGAAACACCTGAATTTTTAACTCAACTATATTTAAAAAAATAAAAAACCCAAACAAGTTAAGTAATCTATCCACCAAACTCAAATTGTCTACTATGTTTGAATTTAATATCGATTTCAAGTTCATTCTCTGAAATGCATTTTCCTGCGTTTTCTCAAATTTACGCAAAAACTCTAACTTAAGTCAAAACTGAGATCAAGTTTGTTTCGAGAAACCGGGGCCTGGACAACCTTGACTATAAGAAAGTCAATACATCCAAAATAAACCATTGTGATGATGCTATGTTCTTGCTGCAGTTGATTCTGAACTGGAAATTCACTGGCTGTTTGAAAGAGATACAATTAGCGCAACAAGAGGTCAATATGACAAATATTGATATATTATGCATCAAACATAACGAATATGTTCATTCTGATCAACAGATCCTAACAATTTCTCCCTTACATGATAATTGTTATGCATGGTGTCCATGTGAATTTATGGAAACTACCAGACTGAGTGCAGATTGTGTTATTTCGTCTCAATGAAAGTTCGTTCGTTTACAAACATGTACCGATCTAGTGTATTATTAAACAGTTTCATAGTGATTTCCATGAAACATGTTTCAACATTTACGGGGCCAATTTAGCTGTATCGTGGAGAACCTTCAAACCAGTGCCTTGTAAGTTCGTTACTTGAAATCTTTAAAAATATATAGTGGCTGCGGATTAAACGCCGCGCCATAATCTGTATCAAACTATCTGCATAAAGTCTTCAGTAATCGATGCAACTTCAAAATCAAAACTGAATGTTATTTTTCCATAACTGCAGGAAGTCGAAGAGGGATGAGACTACTTCTGTGTACGTTTATAAGGAGAATCACAAAATAAAACATTGTACGGGAACAGCTTGACTGTGCCCTTGACAATTGGCACATGACCTGCACGTATTTTGGGCAATTTTCTGATAATATAATAAATCTATTTTCATAACACATTTGTGTTTGCTCTTGTAGTTCCCTTTGACAAAAGACCTAGCTGCTTCCGATATTCCTAAAATCCGTAAAGAAATGTGGTTCCGCATGGCCATTCATTTTGAAAGCAGGAACCTTGAATTTCACTATCACCTACGTGTTTGAGTTTGTTCAGATGGTGCCGGTCGCGAATACGCACATTTATCACGCGACACATGGCAATACAAATATACAGGGAAGAATAGTGTATGCCACAGTGTGAAAACATTGTCCGGCTGAATCGATTAAAAATGATTCAGCACCGACATCCTGATTCAAATGCATTTTATGCAGACCAAAGAAAAACATCTCTGATGCGTTTCATAACGGTCACAAATTTCGTATTAATTCGCATTAACCCGTTCTGTGTGACTGTTATCCTTTGATAAGTGCAAATCTAGTTGTTTTACTGTCCTTCGTTGACAGAATTTTATAATTTACTTTAAATTGTTTTATATATTTATAACTTGATTTAGTCACTATATGGCTGAAATACTGCCGATGTGATTTAAAATCTTAACTCACTCACTCACAAGTGCACAAAAACGTAATACATCCCTTAAATAATGGAAGGAGTGATTGAGTATGGCGTTACGCCGCTTTTAGCAATATTCCAGCAATATCACGGAATTTAATTCCAAATGGAAACCTCTGAACAATGTATTACAGATATAAATATACACCTGACATGTCCATAATTTTATGAGCGCTTCACTGTATATGCTTTGACTGACTGACTGACTGAGTGTTGGTTTTACGCCGCTTTTAGCAATATTCCAGCAACATCACGACGTGGGACACCAGAAATGGGCTTCACACATTGTACCCATGTGGGGATTCGAACCCGGGCCTTCGGCGTGACGAGCAAACGCTTTAACCATTAGGCTACCCTACCGCCCCAAATATTGGAAGGAATGGGCAAAATAAATGAGTATGCTGAATTAAGCGTGTGGTCATTCACTAATTGGGGCGGTGATGTAGCCTAAAGGTTAAGGAGATCGGCGTGTTCGATTCCCCACATTTGTACAATGTGTGGAGTCCATTTTTGGTATTCCCCGCCGTGATATTGCTGGAATATTGCTAAAAGCGGCGTAAAATTAAACTCACTCATTCAGTAATGTGTTAGGCCTTTTCTCATAACTGTCATATCTACTTATGGTTTATCTGTTCCAGAAATGGTCGCGATCGGCAGCATGAATAGTTACTACCAAAAATCCTAATCACCACCAAGCGTTTTCCTCCTTGAGTGAGTGAATGAATCTGGCTTTATATCGTGTGTAGTGATGTATTCAAAGGGCGGGCTTCACATGCTGTACTTCATCATTGTTCGACATTAGTTTGGGGAAAAGAGAATTAAAATACTGGAAATTGAATTGACTCAAATGCTCCCCAAACATGTGCTAGATGTGCAACCAAAACACCTCCACAGTTGGAATATTTACTGCTCGGTCCCTGAAGATCAGCCACCATCACATTCATTAAGTGTATCATATATAACACAACTGAAGCAAGAACTAAATACAGGCAGGATTTATTGATCGTTTGAAGGGCACTATGCGTCTTGGTGTGTAAAGACACGATAGCTCTGGCCTAATGCACACATCCTTGTTTCCGTCGACCCCTGCTGTCTTTGTAACCTTTCAATGTTGAACATCTGGACCTTGACACTGGACTTCATGACACTGACTTCAATGAAGAATTCCTTTTGGGCACTGTCTACAATTTGGGTGAAGCTGACGCCACCGTTGTGGCCAAACCGATAACCTGGAAAGAAATATGTACACGTTCCAGGAAAAACACATATTACTGATGGTCATCCATAATATGATCTCTTACTCTTCAAAACCCACCACCTTATTCACAATTGTTCACGTTCTCCTCGGTCTCCTTTCTCCACTTTCTCCTCAGTTTCCCCTCACACTCATGTACCACTCACTCAATCTTCAGACACTCCTTGGTTCTCACTTATCCCTCATTCACTCACTCACAACGCCTTAATTCCCTCGTTCACTCATGTACGCACGTTTCCTGTATTCAATCTTGATGCTCTCATTTACCTGTCACTCGTGAAAATCCGGGTTAGAATTGGACCTCAGCAACCAAATGCTTGCCATAAGAGGATCGAGTAGGCTCGCCGACTTGGTTGACACATGTCATCGTATCCCAATTGTGCAGATCGATCCTCATGCTGTTGATCACTGGAATGTCTGGTCCCGACTCGATTATTTACAGGGCGGCGCCACAGAGCTAGAATATTGGTGAATGCAGCGTTCAACAACCAACCAACCAACCTGGCATTCATATACTTGCTGCTTACATCCCCTTCCCTCACCCGATATTCTCCCTGACCACCACTTGTTGGTCGTAGTGTTACCCGGGGAGCACTTATCCCACTGAAGCACGTAGGTCAAGTCGTAGCCCATGCGGAGGTGGTTGATGAGGTCCTCCTGGGTGGTCACCTCTCCCCCTGGTGTGGACAACTTGTTGACAACAACACCGCTGGAAACAGTATTTGTTACACAATGAGCAGGTAACTGCAAACCATGGTGTAGATTTAAAAAAAATTAATGGACACGTGATTAAATCCTCTCAGAATGAGAGAGTGAGAGAGAGAGAGAGGCAATGATGGAGATCAGGCCTCTCCGATGGCCTACCTATCCAAGTACAATGTAATGAAATCATTTGATACCGAGTGTTTTGGGGCTCTCTGTGACATCGCTTGCTGGGAATCTCCAGAATGTTCAAGGGACTCAAGCAAGCATGTGATACTTTTCAAAATAAAGGCCTCACCCATCTTTATTTGCACACTGAATAGAGCCTGTTGAAAGAAAGTCGGGAACATCTTCATTGACGTCCGTGATCTCCACAAAAACCTGGTCGTTACTGATGGATACCTGAGTGAACCGTACAGGGCGATCTGATCACAGGTGGAAAAGAGAAAAACTGTCATTTCATTTTACAAAAAAGAAAGATGGTCATATTTCTGTATTGCTGTACCCTGTCTTAACTGGCACCTGTGTGCCGTGCCACTCTCTAAAAAAATCCTATGTTTTCTGTCCCGGTAAAACATTCTTAAACTCGAAGTATTCCAGCGTCTGTCTATTCTGAACACCAACACTTTCCTTTCTATATAGCGGCATTGTTTTCTGACGAGATGGTTGCGCGCTGGAGAGGTCAACCATAACAGTGTGTGTCGGTGAACAACCGAACACAAACACAGCTAATGTAGCGAGCAATTATATTGGTAAGTGAGGGAAGTTTCTGGATGACTTCTACTTTATTACACGATGAAAAAGAAGGGAGACACTCCGAAACGTTGTGTTCCTTTTAATACAGAAGTCGACATCAATACATTGTCACTGGTTATGTTAATGACTTCTACATGCCATTCAAAACATTAATGACACTGATAAAAGAGTCATGTTAATCTGTAAAATGTATACAATATAAGTCAACGTATAAATGGTAACGTGTTAAAATAGAAAAGATCGGAAGTGAAATGGTAAATAAAATGAAGTTAAATCGTTTTATGAAGCTGACGCAAGTTTTGGATAATATTGAGCTGAGTGGTTTATCTCAATCTGCGACACTTTTCAAGCCCCGATTTCTCGAAACAAACTTAAGTTTTTACTCAAATTTCAAACTGAGTTTTTATTCAACTGCATTTTTAAATTAAAAATCCACAAACAACTTAGGTAATCTATCCACCAAACTCAAATTGTCTATTATGTTTGAGTTTAATATCAATTTCAGTTCATTCTGGGAAATGCATTTTCTCAATTTTGAGGAAAAACTCTAACTTAAGTCTAAACTCAGACTTAAGTTTGTTTTGAGAAATCAGGGCCTGGTCTGTAATTCCAAATCATACTATATGATTTATAGTTAATAGTGGTGTCGTGTGTCGTGGTTGTATTTGAGGTATTAAAATATGCTATGTTAAGTTTACTTTCCCTTTCATCTGACAAAGGGACGGTGGAGTAGCCTAGTGGTTCAAGCGTTCGCTCGTCAAGCTGAAGACCCGGGTTCGATTCCCCACATGGATACAATGTGTGAAGCCCATTTCTGGTGTCCCCCGCAATGACATTGCTGGTATATTGCTAAAAGCGGCGTAAAACTAAACTCACTCACTCACTACAAATCGGGACATGTTTCGATGTGTTCTTTTGATACTGACAATTTCTGAGTAAACCAGCGTTGTGTCTAAATCGTCATTTACTGTCGACCCCGAGTAAACTGCAAATCGTTATACATTTCAACAATATCTTGTGAGAATGGCTCTTATATGATTTGATAGACATATGTTGGGTGTGTGGGTTTTGTATTCAACCTACAAAACAGTTATTGGCTCATACACGTGTATGTACAGTATTTCATTTGGCTTGCATTCAACCCACCCGAATATGTATGCATTGATCTAGACTTGGTTATTTACAGAATATTGCGGAGAGAATATCAGCATGTAAGACACATGTACATGTATATGCCTGTATGACCAGATCCGTATGATCTCTTGTAGTTGACAATAATTAGTGTATTGTCTCTGGGCCTGCCGGTGTACCCCAGTGCATTGGCCCTACATATATATATATATATCTGTATGCTTTAGCCTTAAGACCCGTGAAGATCCGGGTTAGAATATTCAGTAACCCATGCTTGTCGGAAGATGCGACTAACGGGATTGGATGGTCAGGATTGGTTGACACATGTCATCGATTCCCAATTGCGTAGATCGATGCTCATGCTGTTGAACACTGGATTGTCTGGTCCAGACTCGATTATTTACAGACCGCCGCCATAAAGCTGGAATATTGCTGAGTGCGGCGTAAAACTAACTCACTCACTCACTTCAGACTAAACTGGACTTTATCACGTGTGATTGAATTCTGGATTAAATCCCACATGCAGGATGACATGGTTCAACGGGACAAGTCCGACATTTGTTGAATGACCTACCTGTCAGGTTATACCTTATGCCGTTGACCTTCCTGGTGATAGAGAATTCTACCGAGAAGTCGGTCCCCTCATCCAAGATGATGACGTCGTCTACCCTGTCCCCCCCCACGAGAAGGATGGGATATCCTTGGGAAGATTGTTGCTGCATTTGCTGATATTCAAGTCGTAGGATATCTGACCCCCGACTTTGAGAAACTTGACAGCATCTCCAAATGATAGCTGTGATGGTTTGCAGGAGCACCCGGCTAATCTTGTTAAAAAAAGAAAAAAGCGTATCAACCGTTTGTATCTTTCATTAGCATATATCGTTCAAATAGCCATAAAATCAGCGATTCATCCATAGAAGATCGATGTGAAACTATTCACACCGATCCTAAATTTTCTCCAAAAGTCATGGAGCAATGTGGGTAATTTGGGAATTGAGCACATAGCAATATTTCAGCAGTATCTTGCCGAGATCACCAGATTTAGCCTAACACATAATTACAATTCAAACCCGGGTCGAACTGCGTGACGAGTGATGCTACACCACCGCCCCGAGTGAGTAAATACATGGAGGTTCACGCCAACGCTGTCGCTAGCACAACGACACCGCAGCGTTCTATAGGGCTCGTGTGTCTGTATCAACTGCGTGAAATATATCTACTGCTAAGGCAATGCTAGTTGAGAAAGTTTCCTTCTTTCAAAAATCATAAACTGAAATCTCGTTATCCCGAACTATTTCATGTTGTTACGTATGATTTACGACGATCTAACTTTATTACATGTGTGTAATACGAAATGTGGTACATATACTCCTCACAAAAAATTAAGCAACAAGTGTATTTTTGGTCAGTACATATGCCTTTACTCATGATCATTACAACTGAATCAAACATAACAAAGATAAAGCATATCCACACACTTTTCCAACAAAGAAATCAAAATTCATTGAACAATAACTGACTTGCAAATCATCAAAAACAGTGTCACTGAAAAAAGCCGTGCAAAATGTGTTGCATCAGGGTATGAAAATGTCTGAAAACACTTTTACTGTCAGTTTTGAGCACTGATCCAAAGTTTAATAACGTGTATGGCCACCATTGACCTGAATACACGCTTCAAGACGTCTAGGCATTGACCAGATGAGTCTGTCTAGAGTCTGTTGTGGAATGTTCTGCCATTCTCTCCGCAATGCCTGTTCAAGCTGATCCAGAGTCTGAGGACGAACGTGGAGGCCGTACACACGCCTTCCGAGGATGTCCCAAGCATGTTCAATAGGATTCAGGTCAGGAGACCTTGCAGGCCAGTCCATATGGGTGATGTTGTTGGTCTGAAGAACATCAGTGACAACTCTTGCTCGATGTGGACGGGCATTGTCATCCATGAAGATGAAGTTAGGACCTGCTTGCTGAGCCCACGGAATGATCACAGGTGTGACAATTTCGTCTCGGTACCTCACACCTGTCATGGTACCTCGTCTGATGACCACAAGATCAGTTCGTCGTCCAACTTGGATTCCTGCCCAGATCATCAAACTCCCACCTCCATACTGATCATGTTCAGCAATCGTACAGTTGGCGTATCGTTCGTTACGGTTTCTCCACACACGAGCCCTACCATCATTGAAGTCCAGACAGAATTTTGACTCATCTGTGAAGAGAACATTACGCCAGCGATTGACTCTCCAGTTACGTCGTTGGTTAGCCCAATTCAGTCTCTGTTGACGATGGTGTGCAGGCAGTGGGATACGTTGCACTGGTCTTCGGGACCTGAGACCTTCAGCATGGAGTCTGTTCCTCACTGTCTGTGTGGAGATTCTGTTCCCAGCAACTCTCTGGAGGTCATTCTGGAGAGATCTGGCTGTGGTGAACCTGTTCCGCCGGGCTAGGGTGGCCAAGTATCGGTCCTCTCTGGGAGTTGTCACCCTTGGACGACCTGAGCGTGGTCTCTCAGTCATCAATCCGGTATGTTGGTGACGAGTGATCGCTCTGGAGATGACGCTTCGATGAACATTGAAATGGTTGGCAACAGCACTCTGGGTCTGACCCCCCTGCACCATTCCAACAATTTGAGCAACTTCAATTGGTGTCAAGTGACGCCTAGCCATTTCTCAAATGTTACTGTCAACAATTTGTCGTTGCTGGCAGTTTTAACGCAATCAGAACGCATGTGCGACGTGTATAGCACATGTTTTTCCATGCATTTTGCATGTGAGTTTTGAGGGTGGTTGCGTTCAGGCGGTGCTAACAATGTTATCAGAAAAACAATATGGGAAATGCTTTAAGTTCATCAATCGTAAAGGGTTCTCCTGCATGGCTTATATGCCAAGTAATAACTTCATATACCCATGAAGAAAATATGTGGAAAAAAATACTTGTTGCTTAACTTTTTGTGAGGAGTATATATAACGCCAGAGAACAAACAGTTTCGATTTAATGTTAAAGATAATACTATCCAGCCGTTGGAACAAATATTGATGGGAAATATTTCAAAAGAATGACACAATGCGTTCGGGACAAAGGTAAACATAATCTGCCCTCCCTACAGCAACCGACACTAACCTTACAATAAGGTTCTTATAAATGAAAGCGTTATAACACTAAATACCCTTCTTCCAATGAAGCCCGGCAAGGTGGCCTAGCTTTGGTTGTTGGTGGTACATAGACCGTGTTTTAATGTTAATATATGTCATATCGAGTTGCATTTTTTTTGAATGATTTACTTTTTAGACTTCTGTGATACGTTGCTAAAGTTGTACTGTCCTTCGTGACAGGTATTTATCATATATACTAACTTTGTTCTCGTCACTATATGGCTGAAATATTGCCGTTGTGACGTTATATTTTAACTCACTCACTCACTAACTAAGTACCCTTGGACTTCAGGTTAATAACATATAGGGAAATGTGTAGTAATATATAGAGAAAGAATTTTTCAAAGTTTTAACAAGTGTGGTTAAATGAATTGATTTCATTTGAGACCGATGAACAGCTCACTAACACAAAATCTAATAAATACAACAAAACCAAATATTGCACAGTAACATGACATCGACAGCCCAACTCTTCTTACGAAGGGGGACCACTTGCTGGTAGAACAGCTAAAGGTGCGAGTACCACATGTGAAATTGAAATTTCACTACACATACTTGTTGATTACCTGGCTGTTCAACCAGGAAGTGGTCCCCCCCTCGTAAGAAATAGCGAAAAGTGACAACAAAATAATGATCGTTTGTTGAACAACTTTTATTATTCCTGTGACCAAAATTATGAGACAAAATATCAGAGTTGGTCTGTCGATTTCATTTGACTGTGCACAATTTGGTTTTGTTGTATTTATTAGATTTTGTGTTAGTGAGCAATTCATCGGTCTCAAATGAAATCAAACGGACTGAAGTTTGAATGCCGCTTAGAACAATATTACAGTTATGTAACGGTGTATCAGCTCTATGTGGGACGAAAGCATGATAGCATGACTCAGTCGTTCACCACTTTGTGAAACCTACGGGCACAGGTATGGTGCCCAGATGCAGAATCAGTGCGAATACAACACTTGGCCTTGATTTTCGAAGCTCTCTTAGCGCTAAGAAAGGTTGTAAGTGCCATACATTAACATTAACTTACAGCTATCTTAGCGCTAAGAGAGCTTCGAAAATCTAGGCCCTGGTCAATAACAATGGCTCCTAATTCAGTAAACATATTTCTATTATACAACATTGTCTAATGCTCAACTCTGTACATACATCAGCCCAATGGTGATCACCAACAGGAAGGTTTTCATGTCAACACTTTTCCTTAATGTCCTTTGTGTCAGACAACCCGATATAATGAGCCGCTTCTGTATACACCAGTCGTATCTTTGACCTCTCGAGCAGTGAGTTGTTTATATCGAGAACTCTATACAACCTGCTGTGACTCGTGACTCGTCATGAGAAGACGATTTGATATGTCCAAAGGTTAATATGGATCATTGTTTGTGTACAGGGTAACTTTGACCATACGGTGACATTTCATAGCATTGCATTGTGGTTGGTGAATATTGAAAACCAATACACTGTCAATATATGTAATACAGTCGAATGTTCTCGTTATAAGCAACTGACACAATGAAGGCAAATCCTATGGTCTGGAGTTATTGCTGTTTTAACATAGTTGCCAGTTCCAAAAAGGGAGTGCGATCCACGTCCAAAAGAAGGCATGTTCAAATGAAGGCATGTTGTTGTTTCATACAATTATACGTACGGTACATAGGTACATTGGGCGTGTAATAACCCCGAGGTTTGTACACAGGACATTACCCTAATCTAAGGAGGTGGAGCGGTGGGGGTAATCTAGTGGTTAAAGCGTTCGCTAGTCACGCCGAAGACCTGGGTTCGATTCCCCAATGGATGCAATGTGTGAAGCGCATTTCTGGTGGAATATTGGTAAAATTGGAGTAAAACTAAACTCACTTACTCGCCCTAAAGGAAGGAACAAAACGTACTTCTTGCAATTGAATCAAATTCTCAAAATAACGAATGACAATAATCGAAACACAAGTACAGTCAAAGTAACAAAAAAGTTGGAATAAACTAATAGGGAAACGAGTAATTTTATTAATCCATTGGCTTTGTGTCAACACTATATTTATAAAGAGTGTTTGTAGATTTTGAAGGTATCGCCATATGTGCACGTTTTGTTGGCCAAATGGGTTGACTCCGATGTTTGCCTGGAGTACATGTACATGTCAATCGTGATGTCAGATTCGGACGTCAGCTCAACATTGAAGACTGTAATAAAACCGAGACCAAGGAGACGATCAGAAAACACCATAGCACCTTTCTTGTTGATTCGGAAATCTGAAAATATAACGACTGAATAACTTAAATATCATTAAATGCCATAACCTACTGTTCAAAACTACCTAATATATCATTACTTAACTTCTGTAAAGGTCCATACAAATCCAACAGTATTATCAAGACTACGGCCCCCGTTTCAGTACGGTAGACATGATTCCGGAATTATCACTTTACTTCTGCAGAATCACAGTTGTTGCGGAATTAGTGTTGAAATGCTGCGGAAATACTATGACTGAATTAACACAGGATTATTGCGGAAGGAAAGCGACACAGTTTCGGATAACCATGGCACACACGACAGGATATGATTGCGGTATTTTTGCAATATGGAGCCATGATATCGCGTGAAGTTCTCTGAAATACTTCCAAAGAAGGATGTCTTGTCGCACTGTTATTTAAAGCATCCACATTGTGATATTCAGCAAGGCAAAGGCCTATTTCAACACGGTACTCGTCTGTTTTAATCACAGATTTATCCGGTAATTGTTTAATTACTACGTCTGGACATAAGGTGATTATATCTTCCCTTAATGGCTGAAGCAGCTACCCGCTCGACTGTAGGGATTCCTGCAGGAGCCAGTATCTATATACGTTCTGAGTGTGCAATCTTGCTTATGTTTTACTGTCCTTTGCGACAGATATTTCTGATAGGTAAACCAAATGTTTCTCGTCACTATATGGCCGAAACATTGCCGATGTGACGTAAAATTTTAACTCACTCACTCACTCTGAGTGTGCAGTATCGGCTGTTGCGTAACGCCGCATTCCGCAATATTCTAGCTACATGGCGGCGGTCTGTAAATAATCGAGACCAGACAATCCAGTGATCGACATCATGAGCATCGATCTACTGAAGTCATCCAGCCTAACCACCTGATCGCATCTTATGACAAGCATTGTTTGCCGAAGACTAATTCTAACCCAGATCTGCACGGGTAACTGGTCATATCTGTTCACGGTAATAGGTTATGAAGTAGACGTATCTGTCCACAAATTAAATGAAAACATATATAGATGACATCGGAAACTATTCTGAATATTCTGTTATCACTTCCTCAATTAGCTGGGCAAGATAACTATATCGACAATATAATGATGTACGAAGGGTCATACAGCATTGGTTATTTATGTTAATAATTTCCACCCATTAAAATGTATTTTTATGCATAATAGTCCGTTAAGTATTTGGAAACACGTCTGCATGTGTTTATGTAAATGTGGTTAAATTATTCTGCGTACCAACGATTCTTCCAGCGTAGTACTGTTTAGCATCTAACGGTTCGACAGGTAAGCAATGGTAGATATCAAAGACGTAATATACAATCTCCCCAGTCATAAGCGACATTTGGACATCGTTCAAGGTCGTCAGTAGAGTTCCTTTGGGCGTCTGAGCAAACAACTGGAAACCACTGAAGAATAGGTAGGAAGAGTTATGCATTCTGTTTTTACCAAATTCAGCTTTAGTTGAAACAAATGTCCATACACATATATGTATGTCTTTTTTGTTGTTGTTTTTAACGCGCTACTCAGCAATATTCCAGCTATTTGGCGGTTGTCTGTAAATATTCGTGCCTGGACCAGACACTCCCGTGAGCAACAGCATGAACATCTAGTTACGCAATCTGGATACGATGAATAAAGTCAGCCTTACCACCTAATCCCGTTAGTCGCCTCTTACTATAATCATGGGTTGTTGAAGATCCGGATCTACGCGGGTACATGTAGGTATGTAATAGTTATGTCTATCCATGTACCATCCGCAGAACAGTTACTCTATAGTTACTTATAAGCACCCTTGGGCGTTTCCGTCGTTTTTGCAGATAACTTCTGATTGGTCCATTACACTTCCGGTAGCGGGGTTGAGGTCGTTCATATCAACAATCACATCTCTTGAGTCTCCAAGAGCAATGCCTGTTGATCTGATAGCAGGACCTGAAAAGAACCAAATGTAAATTCGATTTCACATACATATTACCACACAGTCCACGTTAAGTTAGTAGTTGTTTGGGGCGATGGGGTAGCCTAGGGGTTAAAGCGTTTGCTAGTCACACCGAAGACTCGCATTCGATTCGCCAAATGGGTACAATGTGTAAAGCACAGTTCTGGTGCTCTCCGCCGTGATATTGCTGGCACATTGCTACCCAAAGGAGGCGTAAAACTAAACTCACTCACTCATTAGTTGTTATGAGGACTGAGACGTGTGTACGCGTGTTCAGATTGTTTTAGGGTTCTTGTCTATGGTGTATGTTAGAACTAACCAGATAGGTTCAGGTGCCTCCCATCTACCTCTCTGTCTGAGCTGTACGTCAGGATGAACTTCCCCGTGGGGTAACTGATCACGTAGCCATTGGTGATGACGTCCCCATACGAATACATTGTAATGTTGCTGTAGATGTCTTTGGTACATTGCTTGATGTTCACGAAGTAGCTGAGAGCTGCGGCGTTGGTGTAATAGTCAAGGAACTCCCCCGGGATTTAAGAGCTTGGGCGCCCAGGCAGACACACATCTACTAGGTGAAACAGATGTACAAGAGATGTCTGTTCTACTAAAGACTTCTAAAGTGAGTGATTGATTGGAGATAAAGGTTTCAGTATTCGCTATGGACAGTTGCGCCCCTTACTCGTGGCAAAATCTAATGATCAAGATAGAATCCAATATTGCTCCGATTTTTAGTTCCTCTGGTTGCCTGCACCATATCCACTCTTGCTTTATCTTCTGACAACTGAAGGGATGGTGTAAATCCAGCAAGAGTCAATGCAGGAAGCATATGTACTCTAAGTCCCCATGGTCCCTATTATGGTGATCTACCTTCAGTTGTTGGCAATCTATAACCCATTTTAATATTGTACCGTTAAACTGAGAAACAGTGTTTTATGGTTATATGCTAGTTTTAAGTATAAATCTGCTATAGCCTATAGTTATTTTACTGTCCTTCGCAGACAAGTAAGCATATAAGTTTGTTTATATTTCATGGTTACATATACACATTTACAACTTTCATAGTCACCATATGACTGAAATACTGCCGATGGGACTTTAAATTTTAAATCACTCACTCACTTACTCACTTGGTTTATCAAAATAAGACATCTACAACAATGGAAATAGTTTTAAAAAAACAGGAATTAAACTAACACTCTCAGTTAGCTGGGCAAGACAACTCATCAGAGTGACAGCAAAGTTCAGCAGCTTGTTCAACTAAGTTAATCGTATTCTATGCCCCTTCCATCCTCTCCATCAAGAAACCCCAGCCAAACTCCTAACCCCTTCCTCACAGCAAATCTTCCATCTTGTGACACCCACTCTTCACCTATCCACTCCTTTACGTTCTATCTACTAACCCTCTCCAGTAACCCACAAACAATACCTCAGTCAAATGAGCATGATTACCTACTAGAATGAACGAAAATGCGATAAAACACATCATGATCACTTATACAACGTTCAACATACCCCAAATGAATACTTAACAAAAGAATGGCAAAACTACAAGGTGGGATCATGTTAGCCTCTTCGTGTACGACAGCAGGTGATCAGCTTTAATCTGATTTCTGCAACGACCTACTAACCTATTTTCTGGTGTTGGTGTTTAGGTATTGTTTGCTTATGTGTATAGCAAAGCCGATGCACAAGGAGTTTAGAAATGCGATATTACGAATTGCAGTGATCTTAGTGTACATACATATAGCCATTAATCAAGCACCGCCCACTTTCTTATGTCGATAGGAAAATACTACATGTTGTTGTGTATGCTTTGTAAACGAAATTACGCGTTTTAAAATGGTAATTGTAACATATTTTACTCTTACTAAAACGAAAAAACACCTTATTACCTGCAATCTGAGAGGAAAACACAATCAACACCATCAAAATTGCTGGAAAGTATGGTCACCGTGACTACGCACAATCTGATAGTCACATAGTCCTCAAGATTACTTTGATCGTGTTCACATTAGTATCACAGAACATGTCTCCACTGTTTACTCACGCTTGTGGATTGTGATTGCTTTTTTACCTTTCATGTACAATGGAATCTGTTTTGGCAGGCAACTGAGACAGATTATCTCTGGCTTTGACGTTTTACATTTATATGGAATGGTTAGTCTGTTGATCTCCCTCAATCTCTCTCTCTCTCTCTCTCTCTCTCTCTCTCTCTCTCTCTCTCTCTCTCTCTCTCTCTCTCTCTCTCTCTCTCTCTCTCTCTCTCTCTCTCTCACACACACACTCACTCACTCTCTCTCTCTCTCACTCACACACACACTCTCTCACACACTCCCTCCCTCACTCACTCAAGCTCACTTACTCACAGTTATATATATATATATATATATATATATATGTGGTCCTTTCTTCACATACTCTTTCTTGTATACATCCTTATGAGACTGATCAATCTGTAAGACAATAATGGCTACATGACCAGCACATGATTTCAATACTGAACAATATTAGGCAAACTACAAACTAACAAAAGTAAACTATTTAAAATACTTGCTAAACAGAAAGACATTGACAGATCATTTACAGAGTGTTTTATTCAACACTGTGGAATCTCATACATATCGTTTCCTGTATCAAGTTTGTGGGGACGTTATTTTATACACACCAAAACCAAATGTTCCTATTGTGTACTTGCAAGTTTTTGTAACTAACTGACTCGGATTCCCCTTTACTTGTGAATACGTGTATTTCTCTAAGGTGATATCATCTGATGATGTCATCTTGATTGTTATGATATCCATTGATAAGTCACTGTCCACAACCCGGTAGGTGAAAACGACGCTGCCGTCCTGGTCCAGTCGATACTCTGAAACGTCGTTAACATCCAGTTAGCCATCAGGTAGTTTGTTTGTTTGTCTAGTCCATAATGGAGTCTGGACAAAACAAGCCAGTGATCAATATCGTAAGGTACGCTCTATACAGTTGGGATACGATGACATGTGTTAAACAAGTCATCGAGCCTGACCACCCGATCCCGTTAGTCGCCTCTTACGACAAGCATCGGTTGCTGAAGACCAATTCAAACCCGGATCTTAACAGGTCTTATCAGGTAGTACCTGAGCAGAAGTGTCTGTGTATTTTACCTATGGGGCTTATGCACTATTATGTCTTAGGATATGATCGGAACTTTCAGTCCTTCCGCAATATTTGAGGTTTTGGTTCTTAAACAAAAACGCTATTGCTTTGGCATCACAGCAATTCACAAAACCCCAGAGACGGAACGGATGCAGAAACGTGTAACAATAACACACAGATATAATAACCGCTTTTCATTGATGACATCAGCTGTAGTGAAAACAGTTACCATTCTACTCAGGTCCTACTGACAACATCCATCGTAATAAACCGGAGGTCGCTTTACGGTTGTCCCAAGAAATATCCTCATCATTAACAAATGACAGAATCTTTCCATCACTTAGCAGAACATACTCACCATCAATAGGCCCAGCATCCACATATAGGTGGGTATAGTTCTTGGGCCTGGGTTCGCAATATGTGGTGTAGATGCTGTACGAGAGCAGAGATCCCTTCAGCAACTCTGCTTTGATGTCATCAAAGGGTAATTGTTTTCCTTTAGGCGTTTGAGCAATTGGAGTAAACCCTGAAATATACACATGGAGAAAGGTATCGCAACACGCCATGGTTGTCATGGTATCAATATGTTTCAATTAATCATAACAAAAGAACTTATCCAAACCTTAATTGAACTTACTATCTGGTGACAATTAACCCTCAAGGAATAATTAAATAGCAAAATACGAACGCAGAAAGAACGAAAAACTATAGTTTATTTATAAAAGAAAAGCATGACTCATTTTGAAGTGTTGATAACTATGGCCGTATGACATTAATAAGGGCGGTCGTTTTCGACAAGATTCTGGCACATAACCCTCAAGAAATGACATAAGTATCAATAACTGAGCACAACTTCAGTATCTGGTGTAACCTCTGCCAAATGCAATAATATCTGACTCCTCATTGACTGTAATGGACGTTGAAATTGACGTTCAGGTATTGCGTTCAATTCCTGATGGAGGGCCTGTTTCAATAGCAAGATTTTGTACTGGAGTATTTCGTTGGCGTTTTTAGCATGTCCTCTGGGATTGAGATCTGAACTCTTGGCGGGCCAAGGTCGAGTTGCTCTCGCCTTTAAATTACGCATGAAATCACCAACGGTACGTGGAAGATGTGGCCTAGCAATGTCGTCCATGAAGGCTGGCTTTGTGTTTCAGAGGATGTTTATAGAAATGTGGCACAACAACCCTGTCCAGGATGTCAGTGATGAACCGTTGTCCATTCAGATTTTGTCTGATCGTCATAAGGTCAACTTTACAGTCATGTGAGAAGAACCTCACCATCAATGAACCCCCGCCTAACGGTACTTGCTCCAAGCTATTCTGTTGTACATATGCAGTGTTTCTGCGGCGCCAAACACAATTTTGTCATGAACAAAAGTAATAGACTTTCGTCCGACGAGTGCGCCCTTCCCCATGCTGTTAAATTCAAGTGGCGTCGAGCTTGACATCAAGCCCGTCGTGCTGCTTCGTGCTCTTGGAATAACAACCGACGTCTGATAGGTCGTCTGGCCAATCGCGGGGATTTCGGACCGTCCTGTTGGACAAACGAAGCTGTGGAAGCCACTTGTTTATTATGCTAATATCTGCATAGCGCCAATATCCAGCTCAGCTGCTCAAATACTTCAAATTATAATTTTATTAAATTTAAATTAAAAGACAGTCTTGTTTTAGAAACGAGCAGATAGTACCAAGTACCAAGATATGAACGTTTATGCCCAATGCGTATTATCCCAACAACTGAGGATTAATACCACTTTTGTTTTGTGCCCACTTCTTGCAACAATTGTGCTCCATGCTTCCTCAATATTATCACCTTTCCAACTCTTGACAAATGCTTTCATTATTTTCCAGTAAAAAACGTAATATCTGTAAATACCTTGCAAATTACGTGTTTCTCGTTTGAAGAAGCGTAATTCCACTTTCGAAGAAATATCTGTCGTATAGCTACATCTTGTATTGATTGATTGCGTTGCTTCTATCCAAATACCGTCATTGTACTATTAAGTCTTGTTCGTTTCATGTGAAACAGTGTTGATCATGCTCTGTATCTCTATAATAGGCTGGTGGCTCCTGTACGTGAATAAACATCTGTCTGTCTTCTCATTACAACAAAAGAACTTAAGACGTTATGATACGCAATGTCGAATATACCTGTCATGGCCCAACACTCCATGTGTAGATAAGCCAATCTGGTCAACGTCTTCGGGTCATAGTCGTGTATGTAGACGTAAGCGTAGCCAGTGGCGTCCATCTGGATGCCAGTGAGGCGGGACGTGGGGCCTTAGAACAGATTATGAAAACAAGAATAAACTCGAGCATTGTTAAAATAACCTTCAAATTATATTATTGCCATACCAATTTGAATCTCTTTGAGATTGTCTGCGACATAAACATGTTTATGATAACTTAATAAAGGCAGAAGAAATGCATAATGCTAATTCAGAACATGCTACCCACCACTTCTTGTGGCGTGTTTGTCATCCACAAAACGCTGTCTCCAGAACGTGAGGTTGTTAAGGGGGCCGTACATGACGTAGCGGCCGTGTCTGATGTCGTCTCCAAAGTCGTTGGTCTTGATGGGAGGGGATGTCTGGGACACCACCTTGCAGCCAGTCAGGTTGACAGAGTAACTGAGTAGGGCCCCAGCTAGGAAGTGATCAGTTGTTTCTTCAGGTTGTAATGGTCGTGGGTAAGAGCTGCTGCTGCTGAAGGTTCATTGAAAGAAGAGACACGTCATCCCATTAATTTCATGGTAAAGGTTGTTACGGAACGATGCAGGTACTATCCACTTAATTTTCAATTACCATTATTGGTGTGTTTTTGTGTGTTGTTCATTTACGAAGCAGCCCGAGAATATCCGGGTGCGAATTGATTTGCCGTATCCCATGCTTGTCGTAAGAGGCGACTAGCGGGATCGGGTCGGGTTAACACATGCCATCGTATCCCAATTGCGTAGATCGATGCTCATGATGTTGATCACTGGATTGTGTGGTCCAGACTCGATTATTTACAGACCGCTGCCATATAGCTGGAATAATGCTAATTTTTTCAATGGCGGTAGGTCAGGGTATGCTTAAGTCGAGTTTTGTTGACTTTGCTAGTTTGGGTGAGGGTAGTGTCATAAGCTCCTTTCTTTTCATAATGTTTATAAAGAGCGTACAATGTATGTAAAATATAGCTTCGAGACACAGTATTCTACTTACGAAAAAAGACACATTTTGGCTTCATGACTTATCTTGCTCATCTTTGACTTTATCAATAGTGCTATCGATGAGAAAATCCAATCTGCTGAATTTGGAAACACGATCCGTTTTATGCAAATATGGACAATAACCTTAACTACTTCTATGTAACCTTAAACATGGGTGAGATGCATAGTTGCTCAAAACACTATAATTGTGTAACGTTCAGAAAAAGTGCTTATATCACACGCCCGAGGTAAAGGGTTTTACGACACACTTTGCTAATATTGTCTATGCATCTGGTGACAAGATATGTCTTGTATTTGTGAACTGCAAATGAACATGTGTAATCCAGAGCTGTATTTTTTCTGAAATGAGGGCATAGTGGGGTCCTATGATAAGCAAATAAGACCGACTCTGGTAAAATGAGTGCATTATGATGTGGCATATGTAACCAGCTGGCTACGAAGATGTCGATTTGGTCCATAGAACATTAATACCTGGACTATCCACATACGCATAATCTATTGAGTGAGTTTAGTTTTATGCCGCTTTTAGCAATATTCCAGTAATATCACGGTGGGGGGACACCAGAAATGGGCTTCACACATTGTACCCATGTGGGGAATCGAACCGGGTCTTCGGCGTGACGAGCGAACGCTTTAACCACTAGACTACCCCACCGCCCCTAAAGAATAGATATATCAAGGTGTCCAACGTGACCTGTCGACAAGACAGAAATACAAGGTTTCAGTCGTCAGCATTAGTCAATAGAATAGAGTTTAGTCGACCGCGAAGGGCATTAGTCGATAGAATGGCAATACCATAGCTACTTAGATACATTTTTGTAAGTATTTACCTGGTCACACTGACCAACAGGACCAGGAGTGCTGGGAAAGAGAGCCCCATTATTAAGCCGCTGTTCAACTGTCACCTGTCTAATCTAGGTGCGTCGTGTATCCGGGTCACTAGTTATCAACAGAACATAGGGCTGAGTATGTCGAGACTCTTTAGAGAGTTATCTCCCGTAAAACACAGTAGATCTGGGTCAGTCTATTGAAAACATAGCAAAACACTCTGGAAATGCTGACAACAATTATGTACTTTGAACTTTGAATTTATGGGCTGAGGGCATGATTTAATACCTTGAGGATTGAAAGACGTCATGGACATTAACTGCGTGTAATGGTGTCCCCAATAAATTATATATTTAATAACGACGAGGAAGAACAGATTACTATTACGTTAAATTGTTTTATTATATATGAAAGTTATAAAATTTGTTTGAAAGTCTGTGGAAGAAGAGACATGCATGGCCTCAGTACTTGTGTCACTAGGGAAAGTCCTTGAATCAGAATAGTCGTTCAAGACGAATGCAAACACAACATTTGAAACACAAGTAAAATATTTCACCGGTGTGATCAAGTTTTGACTTCTTTAGAAATTTGCCATGAAACAGCATTTGTTTGTTCGAAAATTATACACTGCCATCAACATACTTTGTACATGTATGGCAAAACCTTTGTCTTCCATAAAAATACTTATTTATAACAAACACGAAGACCTGGGTTCGATTCCCTACATGGGTACAATGTGTGAAGCCCATTTCAAATGTACCCCGCCGTGATATTGCTTAACATTCAAACTTGTTTAAGCAATCATAATATCACTGTTACAATACTGATAATTATATTTAGTATTCTAATAAATTATAATTTCAAAATATATATTGTACAGGTGGTGCTGTTGTTAATGTAAATACGTATATATTGGATACACGGTGTTCCATGGAAATTATGTCTAAGTATACGGAATAAATAAACAATCATACAACGAATTCCTGACTTGACAGCAATGATAAGAATTGATGAAGCAATAAAAGAGTTTGACTCGCGTCATGAGACATTGTTATCGTTAACACACACATGCACACAACTCCATAGGATAAAGGGTGATTACATCGACGGCTGTACAACAACGTCTACCAACAGCCAGACAGCGTTAAGCTCGACCGACTTCTCAGAAATAATGAACTTCGTAATTGATGTGTGGTTTCTTTCAACAGATCAAACTGTGAGGAGTGTGAGGTCCGAGCTGACAGTTAACCGAACGTAACGGCACACTTAAGCAGCGGTGCAGCACTTTTTTCACATTAAATTAGCCTGGTTAAGGAAGATGACATATATTTATATACAAATAGTTTTTTTAGAAGGCAATTATTTTTATGATTCTTACAATTATTTATTTAATATTTTCACTATGTGCCATTACTATTTCATACATATAATGTTTCTATGTCTATTATGTACAGTTTTATCTTGTAAAGTGTCTCATAAGCCAAAAATTGGCTGTTTGTTAAGGATATTTTATGTTTTTACAATGAGTACTTAACTTGTGCCACAATAATAAACTATATCGGTCTGTCTGTCTGCCTGTATATTAAGATGGCAGAAACAGTAGTCAACATACAGGTGACAGAACATGTCGACAGAAAATTAATATACATAATTATGATACGTTATTCTCAACACTTCAACCAACTGACGGCAATTACAGCGAGTGAATGACTGAGATGGGGTAACGTTATTTAGAAAAGTATTTCAATCAATACGAATAATTCCACAGAACAGAACTTTTCTTGGAGTGGAGGTCGATTTTGAACGGAATGCCATGGCACTTAGTGACGATAGGGAGGATAACATATCCAGAAAATAGAATGGCACAACCTTTCTGATTTACTTTGGTTTTGAAGGACAGAAATTAAATATGCTGGTATGAATGCTTTTACCTTTAGCAAAGGCCCCGACACTGATGGGATGATTTGCACGTTCACTGGCCGTTATGCAGAGAGGTATCATATCGGAAGAAAACTCTGATGTGAATTGCGTAGAATGGTGCCGACACGTAGTGTTCGAGGTGAGGTGAAATTGGGTTTAACGTCGTGCTTGAGAATATTTCGCTCATATGACGACGTGCATGCCGAGCTCCAGGCAGGGACCAACAAGTACCATATTTTAACGTCTTTTGGTACGACGCGGTCGGAGATCGAACCCGCGACCTTCCGCTCTCCGGGCGGACGCTTTAACCACTACACCACGGAGGCGGTCACGTAGTGTTCGAACTGTATACGCTGAAGAGTGGTTTTATCAGTGGTGCGAGTTAAAATGTTCATTCTGTGTTATTAGTCAATCATCTAACAGCGTTTATTCTTCATTTGCAGTACTTTTAGAGGTGTGTGTACCAGAATATTGGGATGCATTAATTACTACACCAACTTCCGGTGATAGAGCTAATACAACGGATGTTTCCTGCGGGGCAGGACGTACTGACCGATGTGCGCACAGCCGGTTCCGTCTCCGCTTGATTAGTGATTAGAGTGTCCAGGCTTCCATTTGATGAAATCTCTGTAACAGAGATTCAAGTATGAGTCTGACTCAGATAAATGTGCGACTGTGAGAGCCTGTGAATTTTACAAGCATATGTGTAATTGTGTACACTTGGAATTGGTGGGCTATTCCTATATAAATCCAATCCTTTGTCTGGAAATGAAAATATGACAATCACGTATTATTTCTAGTACCTATTCGCGAAATGACGTCTTTGTAATCTGAGAGTAAATAAATTCTGATAAGATTCCACATACATTAAAACGACGAAATACTTTACATAATCATAAAACCAATCAATATTCAGTTTGTCGTACGATTTTAATTAATCATCAACATGTGTTTATGAATTACTATCGAATAATGTTAAATAGTGCAATAAATAAAATGTTTTGACACAAAAATGAACTTCGTTCTTTTACTACGATAGCAAAACTGCAAACAATAAAGGTTTGGAATCCATCACGAAAGAAGAATGGACATACCATCAAGTCTGGTCTTGTGTGTTATTGTTATTGGTGTGTCAATGCATAATGTATTCTAAATCAATAATATCTTGTACGTTATTATTTGTTTGCACATTTTGAAATTCAGAAAAGAGCGGTATTTTTCTGATTTTGTTGAGCTGGCTTATGAAACATTCAGGAATCGACGTAAAGCAGTTCAGCGTCCACTCGTCCATCTGATTAACTTAAGTGAACTGTCAATTACTGGGTTTTGTGTCACATAGTGGCTGATCGTGTCCTGACACTTGGATTTTGCCATTCCCTTTGATGTGACCCTAACGATCACAACATTAGAGTTATCACAGTATATCCATATTTGTGAAACTGCGAAATGTGATTGGAATAACAGTGATTGAGTGAGTGAGTTTAGTTTTACGCCACACTCAGCAATATTCCAGCTATATGGTGGCGGTCTGTAAATAATCGAGTCTGGACCAGACAATCCAGTGATCAAGAGCATCAGCATCGATCTGCGCAATTGGGATGTGGCAACCAAGTCTTCGAACCCGATCCAGTTAGTCGCCTCTTACGACAAGCATGGGTTATTGAAGATCAATATTCTAACCCAGACCTTCAAGGGTAGGAATGACAACATGAACGCAATAAGCACAATTTGTATTTGGTCCTGAAAAGATTCTATGCGAGTAAAACATTCACAACATATTCACGCTTATAATTCCAGTTTATATGTAAGTCTCCTGATTTCCGGATTGTCAGTCTATAGCTGCAGCTTATAGATTACGATTCAGTAAACTCAGTCTCTTGAACGAAGAGGTATGATCCACATACATCTACGCATCATCTCCGTGGATGTCAGTATGATCCACCTACATCTAAGCATCATCTCTGTGGATGTAAGTATGATCCACCTACATCTACGCATCATCTCCGAAGATGTCAGTATCATCCACCAACATGTAAGTGTCATCTTCGTGGATGTAAGTATGATCTACCTACATGTAAGTATGATCTGTGTGGATGTAAGAATGATCTACCTACATGTACGCATCATCTTCGTGGATGTAAGTATGATCCACTAACATGTACGCAACATCTTCGTGGATGTAAGTATGATCCACCTACATGTACACATCAGATTCGTGGATGTCAGTATCATCCACCTACAAGTACGCATCATCTTCGTGGATGTAAGTATCATCCACCTACATGTACGCATCATATTCATGGATGTAAGTATGATCCACCTCCATGTACGCATCATATTCGTGGAAGTAAGTATGATCCACCTACATGTACGCATCATCTTCGTGGATGTAAGTATGATCTACCTACATGTAAGTATGACCTATGTGGATGTAAGTATGATCCCCCTACATGTAAGTATGACCTACCTGGATGTAAGTATGATCCACCTACATGTAAGTATGATTTTCATGGATGTAAGTATCACCCACCTACATATACGCATCATCTTCGTGGATGTAAGTATGATCCACCTACATGTAAGTGTCATCTTCGTGGATGTAAGTATGATCCACCTACATGTAAGTATGATCTATGTGGATGTAAGTATGATCCACCTACGTGTACGTATGATCTTCGTGGATGTAAGTATCACCCACCTACATATACGCATCATCTTCGTGGATGTAAGTATGATCCACCTACATGTAAGTGTCATCTTCGTGGATGTAAGTATGATCTACCTACATGTAAGTATGATCTGTGTGGATGTAAGAAGGATCTAACTACATGTACGCATCATCTTCGTGGATGTAAGTATGATCCACTTACATGTACGCATCATCTTCGTGGATGTAAGTATGATCCACTAACATGTACGCAACATCTTCGTGGATGTAAGTATGATCCTCCTACATGTACACATCAGATTCGTGGATGTAAGTATGATCTCCCTACGTGTAAGTATGATCTATGTGGATGTAAGTATGATCCACCTACCTTTAAGTATGATTTCCGTGGATGTCAGTATGATCCACCTACATCTAAGCATCATCTCTGTGGATGTAAGTATGATCCACCTACATCTACGCATCATCTCCGAAGATGTCAGTATCATCCACCAACATGTAAGTGTCATCTTCGTGGATGTAAGTATGATCTACCTACATGTAAGTATGATCTGTGTGGATGTAAGAATGATCTACCTACATGTACGCATCATCTTCGTGGATGTAAGTATGATCCACTAACATGTACGCAACATCTTCGTGGATGTAAGTATGATCCACCTACATGTAAGTGTCATCTTCGTGGATGTAAGTATGATCTACCTACATGTAAGTATGATCTGTGTGGATGTAAGAAGGATCTAACTACATGTACGCATCATCTTCGTGGATGTAAGTATGATCCACTTACATGTACGCATCATCTTCGTGGATGTAGGTATGATCCACCTACATGTACACATCAGATTCGTGGATGTCAGTATCATCCACCTACAAGTACGCATCATCTTCGTGGATGTCAGTATCATCCATCTACATGTACGCATCATATTCGTGGATGTCAGTATCATCCACCTACATGTAAGTGTCATCTTCGTGGATGTAAGTATGATCCACCAACATGTAAGTATGATCTGTGAGGATGTAAGAATGATCTACCTACATGTACGCATCATCTTCGTGGATGTAAGTATGATCCACTTACATGTACGCATCATCTTCGTGGATGTAAGTATGATCCACTAACATGTACGCAACATCTTCGTGGATGTAAGTATGATCCACCTACATGTACACATCAGATTCGTGGATGTCAGTATCATCCACCTACAAGTACGCATCATCTTCAAGTACGCATCATCTTCGTGGATGTAAGTATCATCCACCTACTTGTACGCATCATATTCGTGGATGTAAGTATGATCCACCTCCATGTACGCATCATATTCGTGGAAGTAAGTATGATCCACCTACATGTACGCATCATCTTCGTGGATGTAAGTATGATCCACCTACATGTAAGTATGATCTATGTGGATGTAAGTATGATCCACCTACATGTAAGTATGATCTACCTGGATGTAAGTATGATCTACCTACATGTAAGTATGATCTATGTGGATGTAAGTATGATCCACCTACATGTAAGTATGATCTACCTGGATGTAAGTATGATCCACCTACGTGTACGTATGATCTTCGTGGATGTAAGTATCACCCACCAACATGTACGCATCATCTTCGTGGATGTAAGTATGATCCACCTACATGTACGTATGATCTTCGTGGATGTAAGTATGATCCACCTACATGTAAGTATGATCTACGTGGATGTAAGTATGATCCACCTACATGTAAGTATGATCTACGTGGATGTAAATAAGATCCATCTACATGTACGCAACATCTTCGTGGATGTAAGCATCATCCACCTACATGTACGCATCATCTTCGTGGATGTAAGTATGGTCCACCTACTTGTACGCATCATCTTCGTGGATGTAAGTATCATCCACCTACATGTACGCATCATCTTCATGGATGTAAGTATGGTCCACTTACTTGTACGCATCATATTCGTGGATGTAAGTATCATCCACCAACATGTAAGTATGATCTATGTGGATGTAAGTATGATCCACCTACCTTTAAGTATGATCTACGTGGATGTAAGAATGATCTACCTACATGTAAGTATGATCTACGTGGATGTAAGTATGATCCACCTACATGTAAGTATGATCTTCGCGCATGTAAATAAGATCCACCTACATGTACGTATGATCTTCGTGGATGTAAATAAGATCCATCTACATGTACGCAACATCTTCGTGGATGCAAGCATGATCCACCTACATGTACACATCATCTTCGTGGATGTAAGTATGGTCCACCTACAAGTACGCATCATCTTCGTGGATGTAAGTATCATCCACCTACATGTACGCATCATCTTCGTGGATGTAAGTATGGTCCACCTACTTGTACGCATCATCTTCGTGGATGTAAGTATGATCTACCTACGTGTAAGTATGATCTATGTGGATGTCAGTATGATCCACCTACCTTTAAGTATGATCTACTTGGATGTAAGTATGATCCACCTACTTGTAAGTATGATCTATGTGGATGTAAGTATGATCCACCTACATGTAAGTATGATCTATGTGGATGTAAGTATGATCTACCTACATGTAAGTATGATCTATGTGGATGTAAGTATGATCTACCTACATGTAAGAGTGATCTACGTGGATGTAAGTATGATCCACCTACATGTAAGTATGATCCACCTACATGTAAGTATGATCTATGTGGATGTAAGTATTATCCACCTACATGTACGTATGATCTATGTGGATGTAAGTATGATCCACCTACATGTAAGTATGATCTATGTGGATGTAAGTATGATCTACCTACATATAAGTATGTTCTACGTGGATGTAAGTATGATCCACCTACTTGAAAGTATGATCTACGTGGATGTAAGTATGATCCACCTACATGTAAGTATGATCTGTGTGGATGTAAGTATGATCTACGTGGATGTAAGTATGACCCACCTACTTGTAAGTATGATCAACGTGGATGTAAGAATGATCTACGTGGATGTAAGTATGATCCACCTACATGTAAGTATGATCTACGTGGATGTAAGTATGATCCACCTACATGTAAGTATGATCTACGTGGATGTAAGTATGATCCACCTACATGTAAGTATGATCTTTGTGGATGTAAGTATGATCCACCTACATGTACGCACCAGCTTCGCGGATGTAAGTATAATCTACCTACGTGTAATGGACGTGCCAAAATATGCACGTATCAAGAAAAACCAAAAGGCAGCTTTTAAAAAGATTTGTGTAAGCTTTTCTTATTTTTAAGCTAAGTACATCCTCTGGACCAACCATTGTCATTATCATACATGTACCTCACACTTTAAGGGTTGATCACCAATATGCACAATTTAAATGTCAAATTCAGAAAGATAACTGACTCCTAACACTCATAATCCCTAAAGAATATTCATTAGAAACTACAAATACACCAATATATATTAATCATATGAAACTATTATAGTATACTATCAAAGATATATTTGTGTACTGTGGAATAGTCATGTAGATCCGGAGTCTGTTGTAAAACTATTTGCATATAGACCGTTTAATTCGGGAGAAACACAAGTAATATGATGTGCCGTATGTCATGAATACATTAACATCTTATACCAACTGAAGAAGCAATACCACTTCAAACACAAACGAACATTGGCATTATTTTGCAAAGAAATTCTAGATATTACAATTCGGTGTTACTATAAAGTGAAACACGATATTAAGTGTTATATATATATCACATAGATAAATAAAAACAGAATGCTTTTTTCTCCAATATGTTTCGTTCTTTACTCTTCAGGGAGATTGTAGCAGTTACAGTATCTGTTTTATTTATCTATGTGCTATTTATGACTGAACACCTGTACTATTTTGGACATTTTGTGCGTATAAATATAATATATATAGGCATATACTTCCATATATATATATATATATATAGTATATATATATACTTCCCATCAATAGTTTATACTCACTTACAGCATTCACTATAGGTTATATATATGGTTACATCGAAGATTAATTTCTCCATTAACTTAGGGAAACCAACTGCAAACCTTATGCAGATGAATTGCACGAGGATCATGCATCAAATTGCTGAAAGGCATGTGCAAATATCGTGCACGTGAACAGCTGTGTTTTGGTGTAAACTTTTGTTAAGAATTCGCCAATTTTCAATTATTTTTATCATTGATTGAACTCATGACAATAATCCTTTCAACGTTACGAATTTGTTTAGCAATACATGTGTGAACAGTACCTTTAAACAGTATGGAGTATTTTGCAAAATTTAGTTGCCTGAAGTAAGTGGCTATATTTACACTAGTGAGTCTTTTGATGGGAAGTAAATATATACATATATATTTATATATACACATGCACATTGTCTGGTGTGTGTGTGTGTGTGTGTGTGTGTGTGTGTGTGTGTGTGTGTGTGTGTGTGTGTGTGTGTGTGTGTGTGTGTGTGTGTGTGTGTGTGTGTGTGTGTGTGTGTGTGTAGAGTAACGTTTTATAAGTTGTAGATATTTATGTTCAGATTTGTCAATATGCTCACCAACATTCGCTATTTTCAAAACATAACATCAGAAATCATTTGAGGTGAGGTGAGGTGAAATTGGGTTTGACGTCGTGCTTGAGAATATTTCGCTCATATGACGACGTGCATGCGTGTGTATGTGTATGTGCGGCTGCTTGTACTAGCACAGACTGAAGCTGGTTTTATAGTGCTAGCCCACTGAGATACCATGCCGCAGTGAAGCATGAATACCCCACTCAGACACATTATACTGACTCCGAGCCGACCAGTCCTTGTTGTACCCATTTATGCCGAGCGCCAGGCAGGGACCAACAAGTACCATATTTTAACGTCTTTTGGTATGACGCGGTCGGGGATCGAACCCGCGACCTTCCGCTCTCCGGGCGGACGCTCTTACCACTACACCACGGAGACGGTCGAGAAATCATTTGAAGTAGAATACGCTTCTTGATACAATCAGAATCGTTTGATCAAAAAAGATGTGAAAAGGAGACAAATGTTCACCTGTCATCCAACTTTACCTACAGTTTTGGTAGTGAATAGATTCTTCGGCGTGACAAGCGAACGGTTTAACCACTAGGCTACACCAGCGGTTAAAGCGTTCACTCGTCACGCCGAAACCCCGGGTTCCATTCCCCACATGGGTACAATGTCTGAAGCCCATTCCTGGTGTACCCCGCGGTGATATTGCTTGAATATTGCTAAAAACGGCGTAAAACTAAACTCACTCGAATTCTTAGATGACCGGTTTCAAGGTATGTCAACACGCTAATACATGTAGGTTTTAGAAAAGCATATTTCGGGCTTTCCTCTCACAACAAACAGATTTTGATATTATTGAAATACTGTTCAAAGCAAATACCAATTCACCCACGCACAGCTCACTATTCATATATATCCGCTGTGCTCGCTACTCAGCTACATTTTGCGACCATTCGCAGAAATTGGCGCTATTGGCTATAGAGGATCTGATCATATGAGCTAATCTCAGTGATGTACAATAACCACATTCAAATAACGTATTACACGTGTCGAGTATAGCCGTCCCTCGATGTCAGCAACAATGTGTTGGAGACTACACTGTGTGAGTGACTAATTGAACCGATCCTTTCTCGTTCGTTCAGGAGCTGATAATTGCTCTATGCATTAAGGTAATGGAATAACACCTAAACTTCGTGAACATGTTTTAATAATTTAAATCCTTTGGGAAACATGTGACATTGTTCACGATTGACATCAAATAACTGTATGCGTTGGGTCGTATGGAAGGCCACGCTGTTGCTGTCTGATAACTAACGACTGAGTTTGATTTTACTCCGATTCCAGCAATATTCCAGCAATATCACGACGGGGGACAGCAGAAATGGGCTTCACACATTGTACCCATGTGGGGAATCGAACCAGGGTCTTCGGCGTAACTAACGAACGCTTTAACCACTAGGCTACCCACAGCCCCTGTAAGTTAACGAGTGAGTGAGTTTAGTTTTACGCCGCACTCAGCAATATTCCAGCTACATGGCGGCGGTCTGTAAATAATCGAGTCTGGACCAGCCAATCCAGGGATCACCAGCATGAGCATCGATCTACGCAATTGGGATACAATGGCATGTCTCAACCCAGTCAGCGAGCCGGACCACCCGATTCCGGTAGTCGCCTCTTACGACAAGCATGGGTTACTGAAGATCAATTCTAACCCGGACCTTCACGGGTCGTATACTAACGAACTGCAGAGTGACATGATAATGTGCCAACAAGGGTATAACATGTGTTATATGTGGGTTTACTCTCTCACACAGTAAGTTACAGATTCTAGTACGCCCTTGGTGTTCTCGCCTACAGAACTCCACAATGTGGAAGCCGCGGTGGCTGAGTGGATTAGATCTGCATTTTACTGAGAAAGTGTAATATATGCAACATTTGACCACTCTCTGGATGGCATTTTATATTCAGGAGCACAATAAAGACTGAACAACTTTTCATGACATTATTTAACCTAAGAACAAGTACATGTCGTTTGTGCTATTTACTGGACTGTTATTATTATTATGATATCAATAAATGAATACATTAAAGAGGGTTGTCAGAAGGAGAGTGTTACTGGAGCAAAACACGGTACTCTCCGAATGGCCATCATGAGATTGGGAGCTTCCAGACTTACGGCTTCAAGAACAAACTCCTTCTTACAAACTGATACTTGGGATGCAAGTTTGGATGTGAGCGAGGTCCGCATGTTTTTCCTGGATCTTGTCAATCACGCCTTAGTGACAAAAGGGACATAACATTTAATATTATAAATGATTTCAACACATTTATCAAAATTCTACAAGGTCAGGTTTGTTGGCATGGACATGTCTATATATGTTTATATATTTTTGGTCGTACATGGATGGACCTCTAAGTATACACGCCCATGCTCAGAGTTAAAGCCCACACACCCTTGATATTATATTTGGTTACTAAAGTTCCCTTGATATATCCGACGTCAGATTAATATCTGTAGATAACATGACCATTATCTAGGACACCCTGTGTATATTCTGGGTCGTACATGGATGGACCTCTGAGTACATACGCCCATCCTCAGAGTTAAAAACCCTTCATATTTAGTTCCCTTGAACTAACATTCCCTTGATATATCCGACGTCACATCAATGCCTGTAGATAGGGCGTGAAACTCGTTGGCATGATGGCCGTTAATGAATGAGTCTACTTTCGCATTGGTCATGATACTGGGAAATTATCAGTCCCTGTCTCGTGAGTATACACAGGTGTATTAGGATTAAACGTGTATGGGAGTTCTTTATTCGTCAGGATTGCTAATCATCATGTCTTGGTTAGATAACTGGCATCGATTTCAGGGTAGAACTCAGAGGATGCACGGTTCAGAGACACTGTTTGGAAAACGAGTACAAACTATGTGCAGACATTGCTCCCGGCATTCGGACCTGTATCTGTAACTACACGATCGATTTTCCATTTCAAGACATCGGAAAGGTAAGGGTACAATTAGGAATGGTTGCACGAATACGCATGTACTGTTTATAATTTTTCGATGTAACTTATTTATAGGTATAAGTAATGTTTGAAATACTATAATTTATAAACACTCAGTATGACAACACAGCTTTTCAAGTCATAATTGCCGTTTAAACGTTCATGCAGAGCTGAGTCTAAAGCTGAAACCAGGGGCGGATAAAGCTTTTGGAGAAAGGAGGAGTGCACAGATCATTTTCAACCGTTCTCACGAGAGTTTCAATGGTCATTAAATAAACTTTCAGGACAAAAGTGGCACCCCTGCACCACCCCCCACCCGCCACACCACCCACCCCACACCCCGGCCTCCGGGATCCGCCCGGGGAATCGATCATATACTATTAATAGAAACTATAATAGAATAAGTTACTGCATGAGATATTACAGAATAAAAATGATGAACAAGAACAAGAAGAATTGGAAGTGCACAATTCATCGTCAGTAATGCTAATAGTATGGTAATCAATAATGTACATGCATTTCCTGGCAACAAGTTCTCATTTGGCAATATAAATGAGACTTCATTCAGAAGGAGTGTTGGGATATAGTCATTGCTAGATTTGGGGGTGAACTGGTTGTCAACAATTCTCTGTGCAGAAACACGCCCGTTAAACGTTACAGGGTGTTGTGGCAGTAGGGGTAGATATAAGGTTATGATCTTTGGTTTGTGAGCACCCAACCAATGCCGACGGTTTCCACCAACGTGGTACGGATCTGTTTCCTTTGGACACACCAAAATAACGACTAATGATATATAGGAAATCCGTTTAACCCATGGCACTCACTCCCACACTTCCTCCCGCCCTCCATTCACTCACTCACTCATTCGCTCATAGGTTGGTTTTCCATCCAGGGACTGTTTCACATCGCCGGTGATAATATTGGTTGATTCATCCCTCGAGGCACAAGGTGGCTGACATCCCAATTAATGTCAACAGGTAAGAACGTTCGCCCACCAAGGATATCACTGGAATTATACACGTATAACACACTCGAAGGCGTGAAAGGTATGTATGATCTCAAATATTCACGTCATTGTTTGGTTTACGTCGAAAATAGAACATATCTACTTACTGGATGAGTGCGGGAGTTTACTATTGATTCCAATACCATGTTGGTAATGTTTTCGTTACTTTGAAAGTGAAAAATTAAGTAACACGTTTAGCTTAATGCAGGAGACAGTGGTGAACAATAGATATCATATATTACATGGTATTCGGTTATAAAGCACTGGAAACAGCCAAGGCTTCGTTTAGGACACCTGAAGTACAAATATTTTCTGAACGTTTGAAACTGTCACTTCAAGACACAACATGTTGTACCTGTTATGTGGTGGAAAGCATCCTTCAACATAACACTGCATACCATGTGAATCCTCTTACATGTAATAACCGATACAATGTCAGTCGGAACTGTTAGTGGTGTGTATGATATAAAGTAAGAAACAGAATACATATGAAATCTTAATCATTTTCTGATATATTTATACCGTAATTGCATTTACCTGTATCTTTCTCAGGTAAGGTCAGTAGAACCGCGAATACTTTCAGTTTTGCGGCTGATTCAAATACCTCAACTACTGATAAGACGAACAGGTTAGCGCAAAAAAATCTACACAGTTAAATGTTTGGCTTCTATTACCACGAGGTATGCATGCTTACATGTTTACCTCAGGTACATGTTTACCTCAGGTGCAACTCTGACATCTCAGAGAGTATAATTGGAAATAGCAATAATAGCAACAGAAATCTTTCATAACCATTCCGCACAACTGCTTCTTCCGCCTGCTCCGAATATTCTATAATGAAAATGATATAGTGCATATGCCTAAAATGAATTATAATCTGGTGACAATGGGGGTATCACTGAATTATTAATCTGACCGCGGCTCCATCCGAGGTGTACATAACCTACAAGAGTCACGCCTTTTTCTAGTTCGTGTCTCATTCGCGGTATGAAGAAAAGACACAAAGTGTATTATAAGGGTGGTTTTAGATAGACTAACGCTTAGTCTCTGACTATATATATATATATATATAATTTTGATAGTAACAAATAAACCCATTTAAATTGATAAGGAGACCCAGTAAGATGGGAAATTCAGAACCCAAGGAAATCTAGACTTGCTTCATTTGGGGCTTTAGCACTGCAGGGAGGGCTGGGCAGTAGGGAAAATAATGTGGTTCAGGGATTGTGAGTCGGACTTGGGTGGTTTGAGTGTAGAAGCTGAATATGCTATGTCTGTAATGAGTGAACACCTGAAATCAATAGGTATAATGAGTTTGAGATGGGTTCTTTTGACGAGCCGGGAATCCATGATCCTGGGTTCGAATTCTTGGTTCACACTGATGACTGATCTTGATCTGTCAGCCCCACACAGGTGCTCCTAGGCTTCCCTCTCACATCAAGCCGACAGTTTGTGATATGACTGGAATACTGTTTTAAAGTGGTGTTAAGCTACACACACTCATTCATTCTATATGAATCGATAACCTATGCAGTTCAGTTTCGGACAGGAGCAGTAAGACACAAATACGAGGAATCTGACACCTTAAACTGAGATTAAAGCTTCCATACAGTGTGCGAAATAGTTTCCAAATTTTGCTAGCCAGTCGGGATAGCTCTGCCAAAAAGTTGCAAACCCCAAAATAGTTCACTAGCCCGAAATTGGTGAAAAGTTTTAATCGGCCATAATCATGCATGATTTAAAAGTGTGTTATAACTTAACAAGTAGGAGAGAGTGATATATGTACAAAATGACCCAATGAAAATTCACTAACCTGTGACTGTGAAGATTTATTGACCCGAATGGATTTTACCAGCCACGGGCTAGCGGGCCAGTGGCTATTTCGCACAGTGTTTACATACGTATCGGGATGCACAGGTGGCTTAGTCGCCAAAGGCGCCGCAAATCTGTGTGCAGAGTTGCTTCCCTTGCATGATGGTTCACCCGTAATACGTGTCCAGGTTTGTCACCATGCCCGTGGATTTCGCACACGTTTTAAACGTCCGAGACCCGCATCGTCTCGGCCTTCCCAAAACATTAAGCCCACACTCTGTAATAACTGGGATACTGTTAATAGCGGAATTGAGCCCGCCTGAAACCGACCACAGGGAAATGTAACGCAAAAAACAGGCGTCAAGGTATATAAAGTCACTGACAGGGAGTTAACACTATGTAAAAGGATCAGTGGTCTTATTAGCCCTATATAAAACGATCTTTTTATATAGTGCTAAGACCTCGTCAGTGACAGTTTATGCCTTGACGTCTATCATTGCTTTACAAGACCCTGTGAAATTAACATACGTAGCAAGGTACAGGAAGAAATCTAGTTCTTTCCCCTTTTAATTGACAAGACCACATTTCAGCATCTACTCGCTGTCCATCGTAATATTGACACACTCAACACCTGACCCCTTGGTGATAACGTTGAAATTAACCCACAGCATTTATTGATTAATTCCAACGATTTGGCAGATTATCCCTCTTTCCCTGGATAATTACAACGAATGAACTAAGCCAACAGCTAATTCCATGTGAAGACATTTCCCATGCTATAGAGAATCTATTTGGGGTCTTTTATAGGCGAAAAGAACAGGGAGGGGCTACATATAGCGGTTCACGGCCATATTGGACTCCCGGAGAAGTATGCCCTAAAAGACATTTAATAACTAATTTCCTCGCAACTTATTATAGACATCACAATGTCAATTTTGTTGAGACGTAATACCGCGCTTCAAATCTGATCTGTGTTAGAAAGGCTTAACACGCTGCAAAAAAAGACACAAATTGGAAGCAGTCCCGTTACTGCTGATTTAACCATGAAATACACTAATTTAACCGTCGATCAACTTCATTAGACCTGTTTGACCTGTCATGAACAGTGTATGTTGTAGTGAGACTGTTGATTTTTCTAAAGTCGTAAGACGTTATAAGCTTTGCGATTCTTTCACATAGGAGCGGCTGAGATTGTTCATGTTTCAACTGTACTCTATTTGTACGGCACTGAATCTTCAGCACAGAAGAAGTGTGTTCCTGTACAACAGCTCCTTGTCTTCTGGAGACCCTGTTATTAACATAGGCATATTCAGTGTAGTCTTTAACCGTGAGTATATTAATTTGTAAAAATGTCACTATTTCAACGTCATATTTGACCTCATATCGGTAAAGTTTGACTGAGTGACTGAGTTCAGTTTAGTTTAGTTTTACGCCGCATTCAGCAATATTTGAGCTACTCGTATTTGGTGGCACTCTGTAAATAATAGAGTCTGGAGCAGATAATCCAATGATCAACAGCATCGATCTACGCAATTGGGTTACGATGACATTTGTCAACCAAGTCAGTGAGCTTGACCACCCGATCCCGTTAGTCGCCTCTTACGACAAGCATGGGTTACTGAAGATCAATTCTAACCCGGATCTTCACGGGTCTATAAAGTTTGACTGAACATTTCATCATTATTGCTAGTACTAGGACTTAAATGTGACTATCAGGTCCATCGATGACTTGATTGACTCTCGTGGCATTGCAGGGGTACCTTCGTGCAGTGTCAGGCAGAAATACGTCCATTTTTAGGCAAATTTTGTGGATGGCGGGTACCACTGGTGAGCCATGACATGCTTACCCTTTCCGCGAACATTTTGAAAATGTGTTAAAACATAGTTTTAGCGATCCCTTCATACAATTTCCTTTCACAACAAACGAAGTTTGTTTCTGAGGCTAGTCAAGACCGGGTATTCCTTTGCACTGACGTTCTATATGTATATAAGGTCAGAGCTTGATGACATATACATTTGGGAAATGCTGTTATTGGAACATTAACACGCCATTTTTTCATTAAGTCCCCACACATTTCCAAAAGCGTCTTAATTTTGAAACATATCCTTGCAGATTTCCATACGCAAGATTCTACTTGGCTTATTAAAGAGCATTGACAAACAACAGCCTACAGTGGCAATGGGTTGCTCTGCTTCCGGAGCAGTTTCTTCCAAGAATGGTCAGGAAATGAATGGCAAATCCAAACCTTCGAAATCACAGAGTCGGGTAATAGTAAAAGATGACCCGCGGATACCCATTGCAGGTCGTCAAGTGTACCTCCTCAAGAGGTCATGGAAGGCAATAGCAAGAAACATGGACGAGACCGGCATCACTATGTTTATGAGGTTTGCTATCATGTCCAATACATTTAACCATGCCTTTTTCAAATTCCGATTGCGCAGCGATAGAGTAACTATCCAAACTACTGAATATATAAATTCTTGATTGTCCTTGAGCGTGGAAAAGCACGGGGGTAGATACAAAATGCATTCATGACTGAGGTGAGACTCTTTTTTCGTATTTAGTAACGGTCCACAACAGAAGAAAGCTCCACCTGTCTTCGTGACTTTTTCATTCTTCTTACTATTATTGTTCAAAAACAATTATCAGGTACTTGTACTTGATAACGCGTTTATTGAACAAACTAATGTGAAGTAATTTACAATCTCATTCATATGTGTCCAAAGCAATATTTATTATTTATAACGATGTGTTGTATTTCAGTCGTCGTCGTTTTTGAGTATTACGAAAGGCGATGGAGTGTCAGTTTTAGCGCTAACCCCCATGGAGACCAGGCTAGAAAACGTCCCCAACAATGTTTGTCGTTATCGGCGAGTTAAATTGCCCGCCATCATGCATGCACCCTATCTGGTGTGATTCGTTGCGCATATCGGCCACAGATTCCTCTGACCAGCGCGGAATATTGCTGACAACAGCGCTACACAACAATCAAACCAAAACAAACTGCAGGATAAGGGCATTATTGTAGGTTGCAACTCGCGAAGTCATTTCGGCAATTGATCTTTTTAACTGAACATAATCCTTTCCTATGCCATGTTTGCATTCATTTGCAGTAAATGACATGAAATAATTTAGTGAAATACATTCAAATGTCATCTATACTTTAGAGATTGAGATTACACCGATTTCAACCATATTCCAGCGATATCACGGCTACACCAGAAATGGGCTTCACACATTATACCACGTAGATATTTGACCACTAGGTTACTCCCCTGTGTCCCACATCAATCCTGCATGTGCATCAGCAACTGCTGTATGAAGACTCCCATGAGAGACGTCACAACTAGTAATGATTAGGAATGTGTCATGGACACCCTACTGTATATGTTCCTATTAATTGATGGTAATAATTTAAAAGCTGCACGTACGCCTCTGTCATAGAAATCATCGCACATATAGACCAGGGCCTCGTTTCACAAAGCTATCGTTTCGCTACGACTGCCGTATCTCCTGTACTGTAACATAGGTTTACGACAGTCGTAGCGTTATGGTAGCTTTGTGAAACGGGGCCCTGAAATGAATGTGTCGCTTTATACTGATATTTCTAATCTTGTGACATGCCCACTCTGTATCTGCCTGGGACGCTGGTTTTATTTAATCTTTTTGTGAACTGATTTCTAAATTAATTATTAATAAATATTAATCAAGTATTTATCCGGAAATTTACAAAATGATCTAATAATATTTGACCATGTAAACACCCATTCTCAAGTGATATGAGACGTATGTCCTTAGTCACAAGTCTCTCGCTGCAATATATCCTTTCTGTTTTGGGGATGGTGGGGTAGCCTAGTGGTTAAAGTGTTGGCTTGTCACACCGAAGACCCGGGTTCGATTCCCCACATGGTGGAATATTTGCTAAAAGCGGCGTAAAACCCAAACTCACTCACTCCTTTCCGTTTTCCAGTCTCTTCGAGCAGAACGAGAGTGTGAAGAACTTCTTCAGTACCATCAACAAAGACGTGACCTTGACGGAACTACGCGAGAGCGGACTGCTGGAGAGTCACGTGCGCGGAGTGATGCTGACAATAGATGAGGCAATGATGTCGCTTGATGAGCCGGACTTTGTCATCGATATGCTTATGCACGTTGGGAAAACACACTTGCGTTTTAATAAGTTTGATCCCGAAATATTTTGGGTAAGATATGTATTCTTTTTTTTAATTTTAGATTGACTTTAAAACGATTAATATCATTTCATCACCTTTCTGAAAAAGTTGAGCGAGTAAATGTGGTATAATCATCACTACTGGAGCCTGATAGCAGTGGTGTATAAGAAATCGAATCTGGACAAGATAAACCTGAGAGGGGCAGCGTTAGTAACAACAGATTCCAGCGGTGTATATGACACGTAATCATACAATCTGCCATCGAGTCTGACCACCGAGGCTTCTCGTTGTCTCTTACAAGCATTGTTTTGTTACAATTGGGTGGTTGACTTTGAAATTATGGACCCGTGAAGATCCCGGTTAGAATTGATCTTCAGCAAACCATGCTTATCGTAAAAGGCAACTAACTGGATCGGGTGGTCAGACTCTCTGGTTGGTTGACACATGACACCGTATCCCAATTGCGTAAATCGATGCTCATGATGTTGAAAACTGGATTGTCTGGCCCAGACTCTATTATTTACAGACCTCCACCATATAGCTGGAATATTGCTAAGTGCGGCGTAAAACAACAACCAAACCAAAACATTTCCGCACATGTTCAGTGTCTTGCGAGTGAAGGTTTATGATAGCATTCACAGAATGTTGCTTTTTCCATATTAAAGTAGTTCCCCTGTTCTTTAGTTTAGAAAGTTTTTAATTTAACTGCGATTTATCAGCAGCCTGTCGGATCAAATAAGAATTTCCAGCTATGTTAATCAGTGTTAATGTACAATGTATTTTGGAAGTTGTCATGGCAATTGTTTCCTGTTCTCTATTTATCACGACATCACTCATTACATTAGCGTATTAGAATTCAAATATTATGTCAGCTGCGATTACACTCGTTGCTAAGTAAACATTGTGGTTACTAACCACATGCATTGCCCATATTGCACAGATCAAGATCGTTAATGACTGCCTTTCGCGAATTACATGGATTTTTCCCAAGGCTTGAACTTGACATTGGACGATTGCTACACGTGATTAATAAACTATATTCCCCGCAATCGTCTTACGTTAAGCTGAAAGTACTGTCGTGTACAGGAAAGAAGACGCCATCTCGTCACAACAATGATGACTACGGCACCTATGTGAACAAGCTGATCAGCTATGGGCCGAATATCGATTGGTTTAAGGAGAATGTGTAATTGGGTGGAAAGAGCCAAAACAATTGCCCTTTGGGGGACAATAAGCAAAAAACATGAATTACCCAAAAACAAAATGGGTCCGCTTGCTGATTCCTAAACGGATCGTATCCCAATTTAGTAGATCGATACTGTCATTTACTGAATTTTCTGGGCCTGATTTGAGTATTTATTAGCTGTAATGTTGATACAGTGTTAAGCAACACTCCAACAAGCAAATGTCCATGTTTACATCCGTGGATGCTGATTGGTTTACAGTTTAGATAATAGCATCATGCTTACATATCGTAATCCTTTTCGAGTTATAAATAAATGAAACAAGTAAAAGATTATTTTTCAAAACTGACACTTGTAGTATTTTGCAGCAAGATAACTATTCTTTTATCGATTTTTGATGTTGATGAAATTTGCTGTATTGGATATTCGCTTCTTACAACGGGTTTGTTGTCGTAAGGATGGACAGAATACTTTTAATTAGCAAGGGGATCTTGAAGCCAAGGCACTTGTTGACATCTGATTTTGTGTCCATCTTGCGTGCCAGAATCCTAAACTCGTCGGTTATAATCCCTGATTAATTCGGGTGATTATTGTTTAGTTTTCTCTGCACCATATTCCTGCCCGCAGATTTAACCAAAGTTGCGAACGTCTTAGAACTACAAGATTTCACGTATCCATTCATTATAAGTTTACATGACGTCATATAACCCGAAAACTCACTCTTAAACATACTATTATTCATTCATCATTCATCTGACCATGTCCAGAAAACCAATATTTCTCTAGTGCAAAAGCTTACCCATGTATATGTATGACTAAACGTGACGGTTCCTCTTCATATTATTTTCTTGTATTCTTGTCGGAACAAATCATAAAGAAAAGCAAACGCTTGCGAATGATATTCCTTAAGTAAGATAAAAACTCGTGTATCGTGATAATTATTAACGCTCGTTTTCGTTCACTCGAATGTCCATTTGGACTGTAAAGACACGATAAAGAACCAGCGTGATGTCTTAGGTCGTGACATATATAATCCATGAAGATGTCCATCTAATTGTCATGTAAACGTTCTGATGTGATTCCCAGTATCCCGCCAGAGGCCTAAATGTCAATAGTCTAGTCAGGATGTAATTTCGTCTTTATCTCGTGATTTCACAATTTATGAGCGACTGCTTTCGACCAACAAAGGGTACTGCCATGTCTTTATGCAATTCATTTTGCAACCCATGTATGCCCTGAAATTATGGACCCATGAAGATCCATGAAGATCCGGGCTTGAATTGGTCTTCTGCAACCCATGCTTGTTGTGGTCAGGCTCGCTGACTTGGTTGACACATGGCATCGTATCCCAATGGATCGATACTCATGTTGTTGACTAGCCGGAATATTGAAGAGTTGAGAAAAAGCAATTAACAGCTACAAAACCCAAGATTTTAAGATTTTCACGCCGAAGGCCCGGGTTCGATTCCCCACATGAGGAAAGTGTGTGAAGCCCGTAACATTGCTTGAATATGTAAAAGCGGCATAAAACCCGACTCACTCACTAAAGTATGAATGAACAATATTGGATTATTCCTTTTCATTCTACAAATGACTGCAGACATGCTACAGTGATATTGCTGGAATAAGTGACGTAAAACCCAACCCACTCACTACAGGTCTGTCAGCAGCAAATGCAATGAGTGAGTGAGCATGTTTAGTTTTACGCCGTTTTAGCAATATTCCGGCACTTTATTTATATCACGGCGGGGGACAACAGAAAAGGGCTTCACACATTGTACCCATGTGGGGAATTGGACCCGGTTTTTAGGCGTTCTTGTACAACTGCCCCCAGAAAATACAAACTGAAATATGGAGACTATAATATGGAGTGGCTTTTTTGGCAGTTGCTGAGTCAGATAAGGACAAACCTTTTGGATTAACAACTTCTTTATTCAGGTGAATAAATATATTCTTTATATCGTTGTCAAGCAAGCGCAATTTGCGTTACATCAGGCAAGTTGACATTGTTCATCCATACAGTTTGTCCTTATCTTTATCTCAAATATGCAGACTTATGTCTCATGTGTTAGTTTGTCACTCCTTAGTGTCATGTTCCAACTCAAATGCTTCATTTTCCTCTAGCTCATCCGGGAACCATTCCTCATGGCAGTGAAGGAGACACTCGGGGACAGATACTCCGCCCACATGGCTGATATCTATCACAAAGCCATCTGCTTCATACTGACTACACTCATCTCAGGGTTCAAGCTTGGGCAGAAGGAGAAGAGTATCACTTCCATCAAGTGAGAGACACGACGGCAGCAATTTGCGCAACATTTGATTGGTGGCAGGTGCATCTTTGTTTCGCATTCTAATAAACTACAGTGGACTGTAGAAGGAATATTACCTCTGTACAAAATATTGTGTATCTTTTGGATCACTGCAGTCAAACTACAAATTAAATAATTGTCAGAAATTTGTTTATTGTATTGGTAATCATATTTATCGTCATCGTTTTAATATGCAAAACGAACATAAATCTTATCATGATATAAATAACAATTATGAAAATTCTAACGATAATTTAGCGCATGCTTCATCTCAACTTTTAACGTTGTAACATCAGATACAAATTGTCTGACTTCATATAAAGATTTTATAATAAGGATCAAGACTATATTTTCCAAAGTTATCGGAAATGCATTTATCTGAAATCAAAGCATGAACTATATATAAATCATCGATATGTGTTTGTTATTTATAGGCCTGTAAATGCAGAAATAACAAACGTTATCATAATTGCCATAGTCCGGGTTGGCGTGAGACTAATTTAATCTCAGTCATGTGACATTTATTACTGCCAAGTAATATTTTGTGTAAGATGCATAGGCATAATTTTGCCGAAGCCAATTCTGTTATTTCCCACGATACAAATGAATGTAACACTCATATAACGGTGACCTTTGTAGGTTCTTAGACAAAGTGTCGGTACAGATCTAGAGATAATTCATTGTCAGAAACTACCTACATAATCTTACATCTGTATATCTTGTACACGCACGATTCAACAGTAGACTCTTGATTATATTTCAAGTTCTATTTACAAAAATAATCCAAACATAATATAAGTGAATGATATTGTTTTGTTAAATCCCCCAAACAGAGGTGGAATATTATTCAACGCAAATATATAAGTTCCATAAAGAAAACACCAGAGGAACTGGCACACGTGTTAAAAGTGGGATCAAATGGGTGGCGTCATTACTTTCAGAAGTTGCAATTGATATTCAAGGATTATGAGAATGAGTATGAACGCTGATATGCCAATTATAGAGAGCTAAGACATTTCTTTTTTAGTATTCCAAATAATGATATTGTTTGTATGGTGTCTCGGGGACACGTGTGAACACATCTTTCCAAGGCGTTCCGACAGCACCTTTACCTGGCAGGTAGATGGTGTTTACCTGCCAGTATCCCACACCTGGGATGGTGTGTCGTTACCTGAACTACGGTATACCCCCGTACTTCGGTCCTGACGATAAGGGATGTGCGAGAGGTACAGTGTCAGTACCCGGGGGCCCTTGGAACTTTACCGTAGTTCCTCCAGCAATCACAAGACGATGATCTTCGTTCAATAGTTTTATTGACACTGTGTTGCTGGTCAACCTACTCTATGGTCACTCTATAAGACTTCAGCCGCAAAGCTTCAGTCTTAAGCCAAATGCTGGTGCTTCAAGATAATTTCTGAGACGATTCCTAGTGACCAAACATCAAGAGTAGGCTAGCGCCAGACTCCCGTCTCTGAGCTTTGTTCCAGCTTAAAGCTGGGTTCCTACGTCACAGCCAACACCCTTCTCCATTTTCTCCATTGGTCAATAACCCATAACCTGACTGTCAATTACTCTCCCCCACCTCTATTTCGTACCCCCAATACCATATTTGTAAGACTGTGAGGTGGTTTTGAGGCATTTCAGAGTTTCTCTCCCCTAACCATATATGACTTGTAGAATACCAAGAACTGGTACCAAGCTCCCCGGCCACGCTGCTCCATCTTGATAGTATAGTAGTTTTCCCCTTACCTAAGCTATGAGTCACCTCACCTTGCCCCCATCAGCTCCAACGACCTACTTTCATGTTTATTACCTCCGCTACTGACTTCCTACCTTACAACATTATTAATCACTTCATATCTTAAATATATTATTAAATCCTATCATAATTTGTATCTTATTACCTCTTAATCACCTGTTATTAATAATGTCAATTGTATATCTATTATTGTAGCAATTATTGTAATCTCATGCCTATAACACATCAATCAACTTCAAAATGCAACGGATTCGTTCAGACATCCACAAACACGCAATGAAGCTCTTTCCAGTTGATACTCTCCGATACATGGGGATCTTATGTAATTGACAGTATGTTGCTGAACAATGATTTTTGCATAAAACACTTTTGGAAATTGTTTATATTTTTGCGGTGGATAAAATTCCGTCTGTGTTCACTCTATGATTTTCAGTATATCAAAGGCACTTGTATAAAACAAATCTTTTGGAAAATGTTGATACTTGTGCGGTGGATTAAAATCCATCTTTGTTTACTCTATGATTTTCAGCATATTAAAGACACTTGTATAAAAAATGGACAATTTTTCTGGATGAAAATCTGTTACTATTTACTCTATGATTTTCAGCAAGTTAAAGACACTTGTATAACAAAATGGGAAAATGTTTACATCTGTGCGGTGGATAACAGTCTGTCTTTGTTTACTCTATCATTTTCAGCATATTAAAGGCACTTGGATAAATAAATCGGAATATATTATATCTGTGCGGTGGATGAAAATCCGTCTTTGTTTACTCTATGATTAACACATTAATGACACCTGTATATTCCTGCAGTTTTGGCTGTATCTGTGCATGTTCACAGCAATTTAATTACATTGAATCCTATAGCAATGTCTGATGACCATAGTGCTTGCGCCTGCACAATACTGGATCATACACATATTTGTACGTTTAGTTTGACCTCTGTTAATAATAACCTGTACATTGTTTACCGGACTGTCTGTGATAAACTTAATCCCCGTTACAGGCAACACATTGTCTTATTCATATCGTATGTATGTATATACATGTGAGTTATTGTTTTGTTAAATGAAAGCAAAATTATACTTCTTTTATTATAATTTTACTTATGACTAACGACTTAAACTAATTGTTGAATATGAACTGTTTTAGACATACATTTTGTGAAATTCACCCGCGATATATTTCTATGGCGAGTTTCAAACAAACCTTTCAGTCATGTTTTCCGATATTTCAGCTTATGAAAATGTCTACAGATATGTCTTTAAAGACCGTTGCAGACATCCATTTTATATAGCAGGAGTCAAACGTGGCGGTATACACACAAAGAATCTGCAGGAAAGCACACGTCGTATTCTTCAGAAGACTTATGAATCTGCGAAAAGGAGCACTTACAAGTGCCGTTTGCCGCAATGTTATAACCTATGTATAAACTATTTAGTAGATGTTTAACATTCTGGTGTGGGCATATTCGTGTGCGTTACCTCAACACTTGTCATGAAACAGTAATATCCCATCATGTGATTCGGGATTTAGATTGTGTTCCACATGTCAAACAGGTTTAGATTAGTTCTGGATGACACAATATTTTGGAAACACTAACGGTTTCATAGCAATGTTTAACCAGAGATGTGTAGATGATGATATATAGATGGATTACAGTACACTACCAGCTCAGTTTTCCTGTCATATTATATTTTGTAGGAGCTGTATGTAAAATGTAGTTTTGATTAGAGTGTATATTTTTGCTTATTGGCATTTTTCTCCCTCATGATTAAAAATACAAAAATATGAGTCAAAACAATGCGAAAGCTGATGTTGACTATTTCGATCAAGTAGTTTTTCAGGGGTAACATTTTGGTACTTGTCTCTTTTTGTCTGTTTTCTTGAGCAAAGTAGAAATATGTTCATCACACAAACATCCTTCTGGCCAGACGTTCATTAAAATAACCTCCTTCAAATCACTTTCAATAATCTTATTTCTTACTTTGCATCCAAAGGGGAATGTTGGTAAATTGAATTAAAATTGTATTACGTATTATGTATTACATTAAATATCTTTGAATGAGTGTACATCGATAGGGCGAGATCCACAAACGCAACGATGCATACAGCTATTGCGCTCTAGACCATGGAACACCTATTCCATAATAGAGACTCTGGAATCTTGAACACAGCATTTTCCTTTTACAGCGGTGTCCAACTGAGCATATTTATTGGAGAGAGTAGACATTGCGTATTGTACATGTTTCATGCACGTATGTCATTATAACTTACTACAACACTATGTTTGAAAACTTGCTAACAGGAAATACCTTGTTTTTGTTATTTTTTCAATACACAATTAGACTCTCTCACAACAACACACACATGTGCACATTTCCTGATCTACCAGAGTGCTACTTACAGTCCAGGGTACACTTATTACAATTGTGCCCTGATTACAATTGTTTGACCAATTCCAATTCCAATTCCAATTTCTACTGCAGGTGGTCGATTGTTTGCAGACAGCGTCGCACAGCTGTAATACTGCTGAATGCAGCGTCAAACCAACACGTATTCATGTTAAAGTCACCATTTTGCAAAAGACTCTGCTGTTAGCAGAGATTTGTTAAGAAAGTGGAAAGGTTTTTGTCGTTTCTATTTATCAATCCAATAATGATCCTATTGATGTTTTAATAGTTTGTAAACATTATTCATCTCGAGGTCATCTCTAAATACATGATAATTAATAGCTTTTCCATTTTCTAAAATTATACTTACATACTTATACTTATATAACTTTTTGTTAGCGTACGATGCTGATTATAAGTAAACATTTGATTTAGTTATCCAATAAAACTGAGAAATCATACTGATCTTGTTTGTGTTGAAAAGGCTGCTAGGTGACTGCATAATGGAACGTTGACATTTTACACATTCACTGTCATTGTTGTCTAGAAATAGACAAGGTCTGGTGTCAGGAATAGACGCAAACTGTGTTGAGTATTGGTTTACTCACTGCCAGTTCGTGTTTAAAAGGAGGGAGACGTCGCTAAAATGAACGCTTTTCAACTGTTCCTTTAAAGATTGTGAACAATGAGTCTTAACATGATATACATTACAATGTATGTATCAGGCTAAAACAGTTCACATCTAAGAACTACAACTACCACAAAAATAACGAGACCGTTTAATGCTATTAATATTAATGTTGACCAAGACATATTTGGGCTTTGAACACCAAGAATTTCTCCCCTTACTGACGATGTTTAGTATGCAGACCTAGATTTTCGAAGCTCTCTTTGAGCTAAGATAGTCGTAAGTTAATGTTAATGTATGGGACTTACGACTATCTTAACACTAGAAGAGCTTCGAAAATCTAGGTCCTGATTTCTAAACTATAGAGCAATAGAAACTATACTTGTATACACAGTGTCATGTAGAAAGTAGTTAGTTGTAGCATATGTTATATATGAGCTTACACTGAGACTCTGAGAGTGTGGGTTAGAACCCCGAATGGGACTCAACCTACAAAAATAGTACTTACTGTCTGTACTTTACTACGAAAGTGTAATCCGGAACATGACAAATGTTACAAAATATACATTTGAAAATGTGATTACATGATATCAAAACGTTACTCGGCGGAGAAAAGTCACCAAAACAACTGCAAGCTAAAAGCCGAAAACACAACCATGATGACCGAATAACATTCATTCAGCATAGGAAACTATTTCATGTTTGTATTATTTCCAACAAGAATAGAACATCGGTGTGTACTTTCGTTTGCCTGGTAAACTGCAAAAAAATAGTAAATTGTGTGCCCTTATCAAATGTACAAAGACTCTCTGTTGAAGACGGTATAATGGGATAACTGCATCATATTTGCAGTGAAGGTAAAATCCAACAATACAACCAATTGCAACAACGTATCAGCAGAATCATATTTAGCGGTAATGTGACTTCGATCAGGGGGCGTTGGTGTGACCTTTTACAGACGCTTCAAGTTTGAGATGAACTGAGGTTGGGCGTCGCGTTCAAGATTGTTTTGCTGATACCTGTGCCAGTTTTATGTTACTAGCTAATGTGGATACTTCACACAGACAATTTGTACGTGCTTCAAGTTGATCTGTTCTTGTTTCATCTCACTAATACAGATCGCGTTCTTAAAATTCTGTTGCTATGGCGCATATTGTATGGGCGGCTTCCCACTCTCCTAGCAGAGATGATCAAGAAAGGTTTTATTGTCAGTTTTTTTTTTGCTTGTTATTTAACGCCACAACTCAGCAATATTCCAGCTATACACTCAGTAATATTCCAGCTATATACTCAGCAATATTCCAGCTATACACTCAGTAATATTCCAGCTATATACTCAGCAATATTCCAGCTATACACTCAGTAATATTCAAGCTATACACTCAGTAATATTCCAGCTATACACTCAGCAATATTCCAGCTATACACTCAGCAATATTCCAGCTATACACTCAGCAATATTCCAGCTATACACTCAGCAATATTCCAGCTATGCACTCAGTAATATTCCAGCTATACACTCAGTAATATTCCAGCTATACACTCAGTAATATTCCAGTTATACACTCAGTAATATTCCAGCTATACACTATACACGGCGGTCTGTGAAATAATCGAATCTGGACCAGACAATCCAGTGATCAACAGCGTGATTAGCAATCTAGGCTATTGGGATACGATGACATGTGACCACCAGATCCCGTTAGATCCTTGGAACAAGCATGGGTTGCTGAAGACCAATTCTAACCCGGATCTTCACTGTCAGACAAAAGTAATTATATTTTAATTCGGGCTCAGTGATTGCGCAAATGATATAAAAAACGGTAAAGTAACAGACTATCAGACCTATATGTCATCATATAACCTTAGAGCTCCTTGAAATTCATGAAAGATAATTAAGGATAGCGTTAGAATCTAATTTGACTTTCCCCTAACTCCAAAATCGCCTGTATTCAAGATCGGCCCCTTTTTCCTGAAGGAACAAAAGGCAAACAAATAAGATAAAAACACAGTTTTATTATTAACTCACCTAAAGTCAGTGCTCATTTGGTGATTGTACCTATACAATAAGAATTGATACCAAATAGTGACGATACTGTGATAGGTGGGGGTTTCCGCCCCACCAGTAACACCCGTCACAGTAACATACAAAGGCTCGTCCATTGTTCACCTGAAAATAGCTTGAACAGATGGTAACGGAATGGTCGGTGTTTCGGGCGATTAAGGTCTAGGCTAAGAGAGTCCTGTAAGGTGAGCTAAGGTTGTCTTGTAAGACAATATGGCAGATCACTAAGTTGTCGGTAAAACAAAATGTCAGACTATGAGAGATGTCTGTTTATACAATTCAATATAATTGAAAATAAAATATCGATTTAGACAGACCAGTGAAGATGTCTGTTCAGACAAACTCGTTGAAATTCTGATTGATATCTGAATGTAAAGTCGCGAAAAAGTATGTTGGAGCTATGATATAGTTCTATATTGTCCAACAAAGGTGAGATGTCAGCAGACAAATTATGGGACTAATGAGATGTCGTTTTACAGTCCTATATGGTGGTGATGCTGGGATGTTCTTGGCGTATATACTAAATTCTCATCTGGGAAATATATAAGTTGTGCCTAAAGTCAATACTGCCCTTAGAACAGTACGTATTTTAAAGATGTGACCCCGTCTCTAAAAGGATAACGCAGTTACGATTCATTACATACATCTTGATTGCAAGAAAATAGTGAGTGAGTTTGGTTTTACGCCGATTTTAGCAATATTCAAGCAATATTCCACCACCGGGAACACCAGAAATGGACTTCACACATTGAACCCAGGTGGGGAATCGAACCCGGGTCTTCGGCGTGACGAGCGAACGTTTTAATCACTAGACTACCCCTGCGAGAAAATAAGTCTTCATCGCTGATGCATCGTTTCATATATGAAGTATAATAAATGAACTTCGGAACACACTGCTCTTTTCTGTTTCCGTTTATGTTGTCATGAGCGAGTGCGTCACGCCAATGCACACCGAATCTTAAGAAAATGTAAACTTTGTCATTCAAAAAAGCGTTGAAACTGTCATCAATTGTGTGTCCAGCGTATGTACAATTAAGACAACTATACATCACACGTTACGTTTTATCTGCATATCTACAGCCCAGCGTCCATACATATGATATTTTGATGTTATCTCCAAATTCTAACATTTTTACTATTATTGCACACAGTTGTACTACCTTTCTGCAGGTACATCAGGTTTGTACATAAAGGTCTGGGCCCAAACGTACTGAACATTACGCTTTATTAAAGTGAACACATTAGCCTACTTTATGGATATCACTGTTTATCATGTTGTTGTTTTTTCTCACAATTCTTTCTAAATTTTGTTTATAATACAGTCATCAATCCAGACAAAACCGCAATACAGTAGAAATCAGTCCACTGCTAGAACTAGTTTTATGCAGGAAGTCGTTCGTATTATAATTCATATATGGCTAAAAATGTATCCCAAATGGTATGTGCCCTTTTTATCACGCCCAACCACCGGTTCTATCCATTACAATTAGGAAGCCCATTCTTGCTGACTCGCAGGTAATTTGTTTTGCTTAAAGCGTCGTTCTGGATCCCCATAAACTCACTTCCAAACATGGGCAACCGGCGACAGTTCATGGTTCTCTGCTCCCATACGTACTTACCTCGCAGACTTCCTATTATCTAGCATCCACTGAGAACCACCAGGGCACTGGGCCAATGGAAGGGAAGTGTTAGAATATTTATAGGTTCTCCTTTACTAATTACTTCCTTCTTAAGAGTCTCATGCAATAAAGGGAAGTGGACACCGCTTGATCATGTTGTGTTTACTTATTAATGCTCGTAGAAAAATAGCCTGAATATGTGAACTCGTTGGTGAACAGTCCATGTGTGACTCAAGTCTTTATGAACCTAGATTTGAGTTTGAGTCATCCGTGGATGCTTGAGTGACGTATTTAGATGACTTTGATTTGAAGGCCTAGGAGTTGCACTCAGTGGGTTGGAGAGCTGGTAAATGACAACCAAGTACAGGCACAGTGCAAAGAAAATGAAATAAAAGATACACAACCTTTTCCACAAGAAATCTATTTTACGATTCTTAAACTTGTGGTTACAACCCGTGAAAATCGCTTGCACCTTTTCTATAAAATATTTGTTGTCATAGTTTAGTAACGAATAAATATGCAGTTCATTGGCTGTCTCAGCTCAATGGTGAGTATGCAACTCAAGAATGATTGCATTCACATGTTCGTCCTACCAGGTACCCCATTCGCTGCCGTGTGAATAGAGTAAACACACACTATAGAATGAGGACTTCTGTCGAATTGGGTTTGTTTCGAAATCAGTTGACTTGCATAACGAGTTCACAATGATATTCGCATATCCTAGCTAAGTGGATTATACACGTTCACTGAATTGTTTAAAGTTACATCGCACATTCAAACTGTCAACATTGGCGATGGGGAATGCCCATGATACACGAAGCTGTTCAAATATATTCTTAAAATACATTTGAAGCTGCTTACTAATATACTGCAAGGAAAAAGAAAGTGTACACCCATGTTTGATGGAATCTTGGTAGAATGGCGTAAAGCCCAACTCACTCACTCACTCACTCACTCACTCACTCACTCACTCACTCACTCACTCACTCACTCACTCACTCACTCACTCACTCACTCACTCACTCACTCACTCACTCACTCACTCACAACACGTGGACTGACAATTGCCATACCAAAAAGTTTACAAGAGTAGTGTTAAATATTTTCGGATTGCCATACCAAAAGCCACGCACATGAATGCTCTTGGATGGTACTTATTTATTTTAAGAACTTATTTGCAAAAAATATACAACCGTCTCTAACGTTGCCTTTAAAACCCAGGGCCAATAAACGTGTCAGTAACCTCCTCACAGCATTTCATCTGAGCTACAAAACTTTGCTTCTGTTACTGTCTTTCACTTTAAATGTGGACCGATATGCAAGAAAACCTCTGAAACTGTCTGACAGACAATACAAGTCAGCTTGTGATGAGACAAGCAGACGGAGGAATACATGGTTGATGTAATTGTACATACTGCTTGGATAAAAAAGTAATTTGGAAAGATACAGTTAGACACACAGGGCCTAGATTTTCGAAGTTCTCTTAGCGCTAAGATAATCGTAAGTACCATACATTAATATTAACTTACGGCTATCTTAGCGCTAAGAGAGCTTCGAAAATGAAGGCCCAGGCATTTAGAAAGAGGTACATGTAGTTCATAATGGGTGAACATATATTTAATCTAGTAACCAAAACAACTTTAGATATCACTCTATAACCGATTAAAGTTAGTGAAGCAAAACTGCGAAGGCTACTATTCTCTGCTCTCTACATCAAATATAATGACAATGAATTTTTTTTTTAAAGTTTTTAAATAAGAATGTTATTTGTTAAATGAACGGACGTACAGAACAAAGGGGATTATTATAAAAAACATAACACGATGTTAATATTTTAAAACATTGTGTACGTGTTGCCAAAACACCAGATGCAAATGTTGCCAGCGTCTTATGGTCTTTGTCCAACGTAGACGATTCACTCAAACTTTGGTTTTCTTTCTAAATACTCCCAAAGCACCATATGTGTACTTTCTTTTGTATATTTAACAATAACTTTGGGAATCACATAGTTCAGTATGAAATATCTAAGACAAAAGGCTAAACAATATGAAATGCTCTTCTTTAATGCAATAATATTTCACGTTACTATGTTATATTTATGTCAAAACTACTGTGTCAATGATGCATTTATATGTGTTCAGAGCTCCAAGCTAACTTTGGAACAAACAAGGAAAGACTTCATGTGTATTGTTTTAGCAATGCCGTCAGTCTTAGAAGAGAACAAAATTAAAAGAAATGACGTTATATTTAACGCTTGACGACAATAACGTTACTAATGGGTGACGTTTTGGCCTTCAACTGTGATTGCTTGGTAACTTCGTCCAATTTATGAATTGGACTGTTTTAAAATAGGCTATAAATTAAACATTCTCAAATGTAGAATCACTTCTGACGGATGTAAAAAGTTGAACTCAAGTTTGGCTTAGATCCATCGCTAAGAACGAGTAAATAACTCCACCAAAACGTCGTGTTCCCCATATTACAGAAGTTGACATCGATGAATGCCCTCCTTTTATGTTTAATACTTCTAAATGTCATTGAAAGACTTTATACTTTGGTTTCCATCCCGCCAGATAAGGTTTCATTGGTTTCTTTTATTTCTAGTTTGGTGAGAAATTAATCCCAAAGGCCATGGCTATGTGACCGTTACTGACTTGTTATATCATCGATTTTAAAGTGAAATATGTGGGCAAAATACCTTGTTTATCTTTTGCCAATCCCAGCAGAAATCCGATTTATTTACATAAAGAAGGTTGACGTCATCCCTTTTGTCACACAGTCATCTAAATAGCAATAACACATCATTTACATGACACCGACTCTCGCATGAATGCCTCCACATTGACATTGCTCTCTGTTGTTTACATACACACGTACAAAAAACGGCTTCAAATTAATACCGAGGTTTAACGTCAGCGTGTCAACTACAGTGGGTGAACAGCTGGCATTAATACAGATCGCATACTTTAACCGCTTCAGTTAAACCCATTCCATTCGTATGGTCTCCAGTCACAGTCAGAGCAAATCGGGGATTATAACCAACGATCACATAACTATGCATGTCCTAATCCACTAGGCCACCTGTGTCTCCTGCATCGAACCATCAGCAATTGCCTATCTGAACTACGCCCAACGTGGGAACAAAGGGTACAGTAAACACTACCTGAGATTGAATAGATAAATGCTAAGTAGACAGTTGTGGATGGATCACTAGGTAGATGACAGTCAAAGGAAAACGTCCTTGGTCACATCTGCTATTTCACAATAACAAACTTCTAAAGTTTGTCGTCAAGCACCATACATACATAGCTGGTTATGTTGCGCAATAATTTCACAATGTTTCAAGCTGTCTTTAATGCAGTTCAAAACAGCGTATTAATTCACTTCTTACAAATATCGGAATATATAATGTCTATCATAAAGAAACTCGCCTTTGTGCTGGCCATTGAGTTACCATGGTAAAATCGTTCTCTCTCGAACAACAGATGCGTCTCCTGTGATTTAAAGACCAATTCCACTTACCATAATGTCCAGCAAAGATCTCTGAAACGTTTCAACATGTATAAAGATGCAGAATAAATGACTATTCGGAACCTTCTTCATCCATTAGATTTTGCTTTTGACATCGTAAATCGAATAACGGATATCTAATCGAGGCTAATACCAGATAGTATGGTCTTAACCATTTGTTATTCTGCAATATGTAATTTCTTATTAAGATCATGTTTCAACCATGTAAAACTTATAAGAACCATGGAACAATTCTCTTGGAGGAGTTATGTGAAGCAATTATACTTAACTATTAACTAGATTTAGATTTCAAAATGCATAATCGACACTGCCTGCACCAAAAGTAACATTATTTGAATATTTAATTATCATAGTCGACTTTCCTTATTGAAACATGTGTTAGAATTATGGAAGAACCCCTCCATATGATGCAGATATGAGACGGCAGAAACAAATTATCTTTTTTTTATACGCAGTGTGAATGGAGATATGTGATTTCCGATTGGTAGGTGTGGTTGAACAGTCGTTAATATTTGAAACCTCCGACTTAATTCGTGTGCTCGAAATGAAATCTCCTTGCACTGTAAATACCCATACATCTCTATCTCCTAAAGGATCTCCGATTAATGTTCTCCCACGTGAAATGTACGTCAAAGTTGCAACATCTAACTTATTCTTGTCTGAGTAAACATATGCATAACTGGTGACTCATGATTAATTCATATGGTAGTCTTTTACATTCGGGCATATGGCTTAACAATGGAACTGAAGCAATATCTGGAAAGTTTTGAAATTACGAAAAACACTGCAGGACGTCCAATGTTGTAACTTTCTGAAGAATCATTATCATCAGTATTTTCCCCAAAACTGTAGTTATACGTATGTATATTTCATATAATTAAATAGACGCTCATTGGAGATGTGTGAAAAACGTAATCCGAATAGAGAACGTCCAGTACATAATAAACTGATTATTTGATCAACAATATTGTAGTCAGGAACCCAGAAATTGTAGTCAGGAACAAGTCTGGATCACACACTTTTATTTGATGAAAACTGGTCGCAGAAATATCCGGACAAATAACAGTATCCGCTTTGATTTGTTCCCGAAATGGTCAGATCTTGGTGTACACTGCAATGTGCTAGTATTCTTCAGCGATGTCTTTGTAAACAACAGCTTCCGTTGATATGTTTTAAGGAATGGACGCAAAGGTATTCTGTGCATTCTTTGGAGAGAATAATATTGGGCATTGAGAAACTATTACATACATGTATGTTTGTGCTAAAACGAGTACAGCAGACTGTATTGAATGACTAATATTGAATGATGTCCCCTTTTCTCCAAGGCGTTATGCTTATATGCTCGCATTTTGTAAATAAATGCGACAAAACCCTTTCCATAAAAACAAGTAATATCTTACAATATACATAGTGCGATTTCGATTACAGCATTTGCATGTGACTCACGAAAATGTGATCGTATCCCAACCCATCGGTGTCGCCCATCATAAACACGGGCAAACATTCTGGCAGCAATCACGGGAATATATGGTAAGTCAAAATTGGGAATTTGATCAGACGAGTCAGTAGTGGTAATCTCAAAGCATCTTCGTGTGAACAAACCCGGCAACAGCTTGAAAATAATATTTGCAAACGTTTAGTGCTGGTTAGGCTAAAGGTAATCTCAGAACTTTTGCCCTGGAAAGTGACTGGTACTGCGCAACAAACAGAATGCCTTCTGGTTCACTTTTCAGACCATCAGACTTCATCCAAGTAAATGAATCGAGGCAGCGGGCGTTCAGAGAGCCCTCCCTTGAAAACCAAGGCAGTGCGGATTTAATATGGCACTTCGCTTTGTGAATACTCATTCTGTACCGTTCAGGAATTCAGAACCATCAACAGCTTTGAAACTGATATCTTGCCCTACATCATTGGGGGCGGTGGGGTAGCCTAGTGGTTAAAGCGTTCGCTCGTCACGCCGAAGACCAGGGTTCGATTCCTCACACGGGTACAATGTGTCCCCGCCGTGATATTGCTGAATATCGCTAAAAGCGACGTAAAATCATACTCAATCAATACATCTTTGCCTTATTGAAGAATACAGTGGAATGACTTGTTTTCATTGTGAGCCTTGACGAGTTTCAGAAGAGAATCATCTGACAAATAAATGTGTCAAACTGCAGAATAACATTCCCATTATAACTGATATACATGTGAGCAACTGAGAGATGGTGGTTGGATCTACTGCCTGCCATGATTCTCCTATGTAAACACGAGGACAACATAACTATTTGTGGTTTGGACCTTATCGCGAGCGTTTAGCTCTGAACTTCAGATTAACTGAAGTCTTCAGCCCAAAGTCTGACCTTAAAATGGACATTCTATAGTTTGTCTCCAACCTGCATCCCACAGAAAGTATAGAAACTTCGAATTGCCAAGATGTCTGAATTGCGTCCCTAATGTGATCCGGAATTTGAAGATTAACCTGGATTAGTCATGAGCGTTTGGTTTTCAGTCGCAAACGCAAAATGGTACACATCTACAATCTACATCACTTCGGACTTTCTCTGAAAGTAAAAGGCAATGCTGTGTCTGAAAGTATGCTCAAAGAGTTACTAAACACTATTAATTCATTGTCTCTCAACATCACAGTCAACTTCTCTCGCTCTCGTTGAAGAACAAAACTGCTAGTAAATCCAGCTCTGCCTGAACGTTTTCTTTTTGAAGCCCACTATATTTTAGATTCGGTGGTCTGATACTTCGTTTCTGACAATGTTCATTGTCATGTACAGGTAAGCCCTTCCGTTAGCCCAGACTCGATTATTTACAGACCGCCGCCATATAGCTGGAATATTGCCGAGTGCGGTGTAAAACTAAACTCGCTCACTCACTCACATTCCGTTAGCTTACTTCAAATTGCGAATAACCTCTGATATAATTTTTAACCATCAGGCTTGTTATATGAAGACAACCCTTCAACAGTTCCCGCGTTGTTCAACTTGCTGCTGAAACCATCCTTGCTCCATGTGTTCATCACTATTAAAGAACACATTGCGTTTTGACGTAACGATTTCCAAAGTGCAATTACTTATGGAAGAATGAACCATGTATCATACATAGAAAGGCGCGTGTGTAAACATTGATTCCTTCTGAAGTAGCGTAGGAACAATTTAAGCCTAATTTGAAAGAGGTCAGTATTGCAATATATAACAGTTACTAGGTAATTCATTTAAATAATTTCACCACTGTTTGCCGTTTACGACCAATGGTAGCTGTTTCGGGAGGATAATCAAAACTGGCCATTTTTAGTCGTTGCATCTTCTATCACAAACTGTGTTATAAAGAGTACCGTGGTCAAAGTGGCGACAACCGAACGGTCTTGCCACAACGGACATGAGTCGCCTCGTTAAACCATAAACAAAATGTTCAAAGTAATCATAGATCGGATAATATATTATCCCAAAGGTGAAACACATAGGCGTTTTGTATTTTTAAAAATCTATTAATTACCTATTGTGTTCAAAGAATCGTCAAAATATGTAACAAAAGTGTTGATAACATGAGTGAAAAATCGGCTTTACCTAAAAATGTTGATTTAGATGAGATTTCTTACAAGGATTAAAAAGGCATCAAATCACCTTCCACTTGAAATTGAGCAGCAAAGAGCATGCACTGTCTGGCTTTAAACTTCCAGATTACTTTCGGAAATCGGCATTCGTATTGAAGGAGTTTCAAGGTGAGATCACGACGCCACGTCTTGACGTTGCGACACGAAACATCGCCATTGAAAGAATGCACACTGGAGATTATCAACTTTCTGTTGGCAGGCGTCTGAATGTTAGCCTGAAAAACGGTACACTATAGTATTCCGAAACTGGCGATCCTACTCTGCCAGCGTACACATCATAGTAGAAGGATGAGGCAACGGAATTGTTGGCCTTGTATGCAGAATATAACTCTCCCTGAAAGGATCATGATTGATTGAAAGTGTTCTCAGTGATATAACAAGGTGTGTTAAACAACCTTCATGTGTACGAAAAATAGTAAATCCTATAAAATAATATTGGAATAGCATAAATCCATTTGTCACTGTCTATCGATTTCGAAAAGGGCAAAGACTCCATCATCGCCTTCGATAACAACACATTATCAGCACAAAAAACGAATTAGTTATGTTCTTGAGGTACACAAACCATCTTAAAGCTATACTTTGACAACTCAATTAGTCATGTGTCAGATGTCACCAGTGGCAGATCACTACACACTGAAGACGCAAGTCATTACCAGAGTGAAGAACCTATTCATGTGTAAAGATTTTATCTTCTATTAGAGAATCAAAATAATTATCCAGATGTGAATAAATCAGGTGAGACAACCTGACAGTTTAATAAACCTTGCTTATTGTCAGGTTGTTGATAAACAACGCTATAACTAGAAGTGATCTCAACAAAAACAAGTCTCACACTATACACCAGACAAAAATGCAAATACCAAAGTGCAACACGAACTATCAGCCCAGAATATCCTTAGCGATGGTCAACAAGACTCCTGCAAAACACATGTATACACGCACGCGCGCGCACAGAAACACACACACGCACGCACACACACACACACACACACACACACACACACACACACACACACACACACACACTGGACTTCAACCTATCATCCAGCTTTATCCTGTATTGAGAATGCCTACGGTGTCTGAGAGACGAGATTGAAATATGACCTAAAGTGTTTTAAAAAATACAGCGATACAACTGAACGACTGACATTTCCCTTCCATTCCACAAATAACGCCCTACCCTTTTAAGCGTGAAAATTCATCCATTCTGTAGACTGTAATACGATAGTAATCACCGTAGATTTAGAAATTAAACGTTTCTTCAGCTAGTTCTGCATCTTTAAACGCATCTTGAACGTGGTTGATAATGTCCACTGTTACAACTACGAGTTATGCAACGACAACGCCGTAGTTACTAATGTGGATGTCGCCAGTAAAATTCAATCAATTCCAACTTGGGTGTAATTAGTGTCAGCATATTTTACACATAAACATTTTAGTTTCGTGTTTACTCAATTAGGACCTGACAAGAATAATTGCAAGTGACATAATTAACAATTTTATGTCAAATAATTCCAATAACATCCAACGAGCTGCGGAATTCAAAAGCATCTAAAAACATCTACTAGAGGCAACTTGCTCGAGGTCATCACTTCTGTGGAGCGTCGGTGTTTATTTCTTGTTCCCGTGTTCGTGAAATTAGCAGTTTAACTTAATTAAAGGCTTCACAGCTAGACGAGGGTCTGGGTCTATTTACCACTAATAAAGGGTATATTGCACGCTGCTATGACTAAGTAAGTGAACGTAAGTACCCTGTCAGATGCTTGATGGGCATTTATGAGGTGGTAGGTAACATAACAACGTATGGTATGGATTTACAACTTTATTATTTTCAACGCTACGTTACTGGGCTGCGTCTTGCCCCTTCATCAGGTGAAGGACAGAATATGATTTACAAGCAAAATATATAGTACGTAAGGAGGCCAGTGAGATGGACTCTCTGTGTTGAGAGTCGGAGAGTAGCTTGGACATGTCTGTTACTTTAGTCCACCTTCCAATGCTAGTATCGAGGTTATAGACTGTGCGGTGTTGTTACTGTAATGCACCTTTCATTACTGGGAGTAAGATTAAGATTGCACAGCGCCGATCCTGCAGTGCACCTTTTAGTGCTGAGGGTCACATGTTGATGGCACAGTGTTGATAACAATGTGTGGTGCACCTTTCATTACTGGGAGTAAGGTTTAGATTGCACAGAGCCGATTCTACAGTGCACGTTTTAGTGATAACAGTCGAAATGTAGATTGCACAGTGATGAAACTTAAGTACAGATCACCTGTCACTACTATGAGTGACGATGTAGCATGTGGCCTAGAAACTGTTCCCTTATAACTTGTCCCAGCAAGCCGTCCCAGATTACTAGCCCCTGAGAACGTGCCCCCCAAAAAGTGGCACTTGAAAACTACCAAACGCAGGTGCTCGCGGATAAGTGACAGAAACTGTCATAGATAACTAGCCCCAGAAAACTGTCATAGATAACTAGCCCCAGAAAACTGTCATAGATAACTAGCCCCAGAAAACTGTCATAGATAACTAGCCCCAGAAAACTGTCATACATAACTAGCCCAAAAAAACTGTCATACATAACTAGCCCCAGAAAACTGTCATACATAACTAGCCCCAGAAAACTGTCATAGATAACTAGCCCCAGAAAACTGTCATAGATAACTAGCCCCAGAAAACTGTCATAGATAACTAGCCCCAGAAAACTGTCATAGATAACTAGCCCCAGAAAACTGTCATACATAACTAGCCCCAGAAAACTGTCATAGATAACTAGCCCCAGAAAACTGTCATACATAACTAGCCCCAGAAAACTGTCATACATAACTAGCCCCAGAAAACTGTCATAGATAACTAGCCCCAGAAAACTGTCATAGATAACTAGCCCCAGAAAACTGTCATACATAACTAGCCCCAGAAAACTGTCATACATAACTAGAAACTGTCCCACTAGCCCCTGAAAACTGTACATAACTAGCCCCAGAAACTGTCATACATAACCCCAGAAAACTGTCATACATAACTAGCCCCAGAAAACTGTCATACATAACTAGCCCCAGAAAAACTCATCATAGATAACTAGCCCCAGAAAACTGTCATACATAACTAGCCCCAGAAAACTGTCATACATAACTAGCCCCAGAAAACTGTCATAGATAACTAGCCCCAGAAAACTGTAGCCCCAGAAAACTGTCATAGATAACTAGCCCCAGAAAACTGTCATAGATAACTAGCCCCAGAAAACTGTCATACATAACTAGCCCCAGAAAACTGTCATACATAACTAGCCCCAGAAAACTGTCATACATAACTAGCCCCAGAAAACTGTCATATAGAAAACTGTCATAGATAACTAGCCCCAGAAAACTGTCATAGATAACTAGCCCCAGAAAACTGTCATAGATAACTAGCCCCAGAAAACTGTCATAGATAACTAGCCCCAGAAAACTGTCATAGATAACTAGCCCCAGAAAACTGTCATACATAACTAGCCCCAGAAAACTGTCATAGCCCCAAACTGTCATAGATAACTAGCCCCAGAAAACTGTCATACATAACTAGCCCCAGAAAACTGTCATACATAACTAGCCCCAGAAAACTGTCATAGATAACTAGCCCCAGAAAACTGTCATAGATAACTAGCCCCAGAAAACTGTCATACATAACTAGCCCCAGAAAACTGTCATAGATAACTAGCCCCAGAAAACTGTCATAGATAACTAGCCCCAGAAAACTGTCATAAATAACTGTCTTGAAAACTGTCATAACTAGCCCCAGAAAACTGTCATACATAACTAGCCCCAGAAAACTGTCATAGATAACTAGCCCCAGAAAACTGTCATAGATAACTAGCCCCACAAAACTGTCATAGATAACTAGCCCCAGAAAACTGCCCCCAGAAAACAGGCTCCGGAAACCGCCACGAAATTTAGGGATATAGACAAATAACAGTTGAAACATTGAAAAAACATGTTCAAAACCTTCCCCTGGTAACATGGTGTTTTGGGGTGGCGGGGATAGTGCGGGTGGTCTGTTCTTAAATACAAAAAACATGAAAACAAGTATGTGACATGACATTGTAATATTTGTCCGAGGGAATGTGAAAGGGGAGGTAATTAACCGGGGCAGTTGAAAGAGAGCTCCTTTTCACATATATATGTACCATCCGTGCAGGGACAAAAATAGACGGTATACGTAATCGCTACCGCCAAACTTGCATCATATATATTAATCAGTGCGTGACTCTGTGAAAAACTACACCATAATTACTGTAGTAATGATTTCCCATCAGACGTAATTACATGCGGAAGGATGTGGAGAAGTCACATCCTTGCAGGTCTTTGAAGACCTCCGTCTGACAGGTTAAGTGTGCCATCACTTAGGTCTCGCTCATGTAATACTCTCTGAACACATTACACAAGCTCCAGGTATTGACACACACTGAGGTCACATGCAGCGGCTACTGTGAGACAAACGCGCTGTGTGAATAACAACAGCGAAGAGGGGATTGCTTTTCTGTGTTAACAGCTGAACTACAATCATCTCCGGGTAAAACATTGGTCAAGGGGTAATTGTATCCACTTCGGTATATGCGAGGGCCGGAGTTATTTTGATTAGTTTGTTACTCTTCAAACCAAGACCAGGGATTCATGTAGAACGCTTCATACATATTCTAATAATTGCAAATGGTTGTGAGAATAATGAACACGATACAATGTATCGATACTGTTTGACGTCAGTTCCGATGAAAATGTTACTCATCATATGCAGCTGGCATCCACCAATTAGTTATATTAAGATATTGCTTGTGTCAATCTTCCTCTTACCGAACTGTTTGGTTGGCATCAAAGACGTTAAGGAGTAAATATGAAAAAACTAAATCACGTTATAACGATTGATTGATTTAAGGTTATTGTTTGTTTTTTGTTGTTTATGTTTTGTTTTGTTTTTTGTTTGTTGACTTTATTGTTTTGTTTGATTTTTGTTTTGTTTTGTTTTGTTTTTGTTTTTTTGTGTGTTTTTTTTCTTGTTCTATTCTCCTTGTTTGGTTTGTTTGTTGTTTTTTGGGGGAGGGGGGAGGATTGGGCGGCCACTTGCTGTATATTCAAAATGCTTATAACGAACTTCAGATATTTAGTACTACAGTTATAGTCTGTTTGCAGTGAAAACGTACCGATGAATTTCGCTTTAAACAAAAAAGTAAATCAAATAAAGTGAAATTAAGATTGCGAATCCTCTTAATTTTACCTTGCCAATTGAACATTTAAATCTCAGAATTTTATTCATCTTTTCACTGCAAACAGACTATAGTGGTGCCTCTGAGTTTGTTATAACCGTAGTTATTCGTAATGGATAACAACTTCTGTATCAATCCAGATTCTGACACCGTTTTCACCCTCGCTCCCGCTTCATAACAGCGTGAGAATCTCCATCGAGTACGTTGCTAAGTGCAAGAAAGCCGAATGTGTGATCCATAAAGTTGTATGTTTTCGCATTCTCGACCTGAATTGATTGAATAAACTACTCAGTCGTCCACAGTCGATCCCTTTACCTGTCGTCCATCATCTGTAGACACCATTTACCAATACTTACATTCATATAATTCACCACTATTTTGCCTTGTGTGCCAAATGTAATCTGCTTCGAAGATAATCGAGGCCGATTTATCTCAATGCTGACGTTTGATATTTATCCATTATCCGACACCTGTAGACGGCACTGTCAGTTGTATGTGGAAGTGTCCAACAAGCCGTTCCCATTGCTCCCAACATTTATCATGTGTGGACGAATTTGGCCAATGATTTGTCACTTGTAAACTGAACTCACTGATCAGCAGTCCCACGGTGATAACTTTCTCCTATCATTCGTCATATTTGCCAATCATTTGTCACCTGTGGATAGTATGAAAATAAACGTTTATTGCACGTTGCTAGTACTTGTTCGTACGCACCTGTTGGCATCACTGGATCTTCAAGAGCATTGAAGAGAGGTGTGGTAGTCTCGTGGTTAAGGCGATCGCTTGGCACGGCAAAGGCACCTGTTCGATTCCCACATAGGTGGCGAAGCTCATTTCTGGTGTTCCCCCTCGTAAGTTTGCGGGAATATTCAATTTGATAAAAGCGGGGTAAAATCCGACTCATTCAGTATTAAACTGGACTCCGTCCGTCTGCCCGTGCAAATTCCTCTTTTCCGGACAATAACATAATAAACGTTTATTATTTCTTCACCAGACTTGGCACGTACAAAGGTCTGGTGGTGAACTGGTGCCTTTTAGTAGTTTTGGATTTCCGAATAAAATTCTTTTTGCGTTTCCATGGCAACAAGTTTGACTTCGACTGAAATTGGTGTTGGTGCTCTTTTTCGGTGCAGAACTTTAAACCCGTTCAATGTTTCTTCACCAAACTTGGCACATAGATAGGTTTTGTGGTGAACTGTTTTTTTGATGGTTTGGGATTTCTATATACATGCCAAAACATTTGACATGATAATAACAAGTTGACATGAAGAGTATTTTGCCATTGCGGGGGATGTTGATGACTTTGTCTTCTTGTTCATTCAAGGACGTTGACGTAGCATAGTACTATAGTGTTGACATAGTTTCTCGTCACGCCGAAAGATCGTGTTCCATTTAGCATATAGGGTACTATGTGTGAAATCCATTTTGTTAATTGGAGTATTTGTACATTTGCGTGAGCAAAAACGACAAAATCATATCTATGATAATGAAACCTTGAGTCTATTTTAAGATTCCGACAAACCAGCTTTTAAGAAGGGGTTGTTATCGCCGTTTGAGAGGATTGAAGAGTTTCTCAGTGATTGATGCAGATTTTTACGAGAGAAAGATGCTCATATGTTTCGCCGAGCACATACTTCTGTCTCTCAGCTTGATTTTGACCTGACCACGAACATCAAAACTGTTTGTACGACCAAAACATTCGGAATCTTTCGTACTGAAAACTCCCTTATTAAAGGAAGCATTGTACGTGTGAAAGAGTATGTAGGAAATGTGAGTAAGTGAGTATGGTTTTATGTCTCTTTTAGCAATATTCCAGCAACATCACGACCAAAAATGGGATTCATTCATTGTACCCATGTTGGGAATAGAACCCGGGTCTTCGGCGTAACGAGCGAACTCTTTAACCTCGAGACTACCCCAACGCCCCTATAAGAAATGTGAGTGTAATCATTGCATGTGTGGATGTGCAAATGATTTGACTTTGAAGTCTAATTTCACTTCTTAGACAATAATCTATTTATTGTAACAACGCATACACTGTTAATAAAGTGAATGCGAAAGTTCCTACTAACCAAATAATTACATGCCACTATCCTAAATTGATGTCATCAGATTCAAGAGTATTCTCAACAAGCACAAAAATGCAAACACAGAAAACGTGGCAAGATCAATATAAGTCCCATTACTGGAACTGTAACCATGGTGATACAGCTTACACACGTATTCCATGTTGACCGATGTTTTAGTCATGATGTAGATATATTATCTGACATTTGGAACGAGACGTTTGCAAGATATTTTGTAGTTTCTTCAAATGAAAGAAACTTTAACTGAAGGGCAAAATATACGAAACAATTGGAATGAAACAAGAAATGAGACGAACAGCAGTTCTGTTGCTGACAATATCTGTGCCACGAAAAGGGCACAACTTGTTTAAGGATGGACAGTAAATGAATCCAAGGGACAGTGGGGTAGCCTGGTGGGTAAAGCGTTCGCTCGTCACGCAGAAGGCCTGGGTTCGATTCCCCACATGAGTACAATGTGTGAAGCCCATTTCTGGTGTCCCCCGCCATCATATTGCTGGAATATTGCTAACAGCAGCGTAGAACCAAACTAACTCACTCACTGAATGAATCCCAATCAGTAGTAAATGTTTTTGCCTGTTCCCGAACCAACGACAATACGTAATAGCGTTGCATTCCAAATTACTGAATAAGATCGGCTGTTATAAGCTGAAGTGTGTGTTATTTTGTTAAAATGTCAGTAGAGAATATCAGGATGGATTTGTATGTCATGAATGTGTGTGTTGTCGCACACAATCAAAGCTTTCATGTTCTACTTTGTATTTTCAAGTATGCTTACAAATAGTCATCTACCGTTTTTTTGCATTACACATGGTTGCACCAAACATTTGTTTGAAGTCAGTCCATATACTGGCCCAAATCAGATTAATATGCTGATGGTGACAGGCTCTAGGTCAGTGACAGAACTCTACTAGTCTCAGACTAGTTGAGCGAAGGAATCATATTAAACAAAATACCTCAAACTATTATTTAGAAACTACTATGTTTTAAATAAGATTCATACACTTTTTCGCCTATTGAAACTGTGTACTTTTAAATATGAGGAAATAAATCGACGTGGTCGTTGGTATCATGCTAGAAATTGTTTATGTACTTCACTGTTTGTGTTTAATCTAATTCTCTGACATGATCTTCCTGTCATGCAGATAGTCATGATCAGCGCACATATATCCTTCATCACGGCCCTTGTCAAAGGCAGAGGTCGCGATATTATATTACGGATTTTTCAGTTTAAAAATTGTAACTCATTTATATATTCGATGAAGGATAGGCATGTGTTGCAAAATGTGTAAAAAGTAAATATTGCAGGATATTTCATCACATCAAAAATTGAAAGCAGCACCAATACCACAGGGATTTGCATAGTTATCAGACAAGAACAATATCATAGAGTGTAGTTCCAGGAGGAACAAGGCAAAGTTTGACGAAGAACTCTGCTGTCTCGACATTGTCTGTGAGGAATGGTGATTGCCTCAGATTCAGAACAATAGGTTTTTGAGTGAGTGAGTGAGTGATTTCAGTTTAACACCGCTTTTAGCAATATTCCAGCAATATCACAGCGGGGACACAAGAAATTGGCTTCACACATTGCACCCATGTGGGGAATCGAACCCGGGTCTTCGTCGTGACGAGCAAACGCTTTAACCACTAGACTACCCCACGCCCCAATATCCTGTTTTAACACATATTTTGTCGAGAAGTCTTGATAGTTGTCACTGTACAGTGACTGCAGTCATGCTCAGCTCAAATGATACATGATCATACCTGCAGAAGTCTGCTGCTATGCTCAGCTCAACCTGGACCCAACCGCAACAGATTTATTACATGAATTATCTAAGCTTATGTTAAGTCCATGTACATCAGCAGAATTACCACTGCAACTTACGATCATGATCAATGAAAAGGTAGGAATTAAAAACGCTTTACAAAGACAAGTTGACAACTAAATATATCAAATATCAGGGATACTTCTCGACAGATATGTCGCAAATGTATATGATTCTAAGATCTCAAGTCTCGGCTGATGTCTCTGAATGTCTCAGACTGTTCGGAAAGTCAGAAATCATAACAATCAATTAATGTCAATGAACATTTCCATAATGATATTCTACTAGCAGAGTCCATAATGCATGTACGAGACGTTTTATGAGCATCTGTTAATGAATCAGTTTCTCGTGATGATACCAGCTGTTCGCGAGATGGTTTCTATGTTATGATGTTGCTAAACCGAGCAGAAACTCTTACTCTTTTGGATAAAACCAGACAAACAAGGAAGAGTTTACAGCTGGTGCCCAGGGGATGCCCGCTTATTCCCTGCCTAAATGTCTTATCACTAGTCATATACAATCTGTATATAGATGTTGTCTATTGGGAAGGCCAACCATTGACGCATTGTTTTCTTCTTTGACTTCAGATGGCATTTACGTCTACATTTCTCAATTCAATACCTTGAATGTATTTAGGGTTATGGTTAATCTTGAAGACAGGGATTTGGTGGAATATTTGCTGGAAGAATCAATATTCTCCCTGTGTACCGAAAACAAGACGGGATGGTCTACACCAGGCATTGCATCGGGAATTTAGTCTCTATCATAATTGAAAATGTCCTTTACTCTCTCACTCCATCGCTAGATGTTCAGTTCGCATTTGCCTATAAGCATAAACTAGCTCTTGATTCAGAGGTGGTTGATAATGTTCCACTTCCATTCCTTCAAGGAATTTTTGTGTCAATTATGTTTTTCTTTCACTATTTTTATACCTAACGTCGTGCTGCGTAAGAGTCAAGAGGCTTTTCAGTTAAACATCTACAGTAACTCAACCTGTTCATTTCATGACAACACGTGTTCTCTTTGACTGTCAGGAAAACCATTCCTTCAGTCACAAACTATTGAGAAAACCAATACAACGTGGCCCTCCTGATCTTGGTGCCAGTAGACATCTGTACAGTGAGATTGATTAATTTGTGAATAAGTACATGTGTTTAGCTGGTGGCATTAGCTTTACTATCGGACATTTGATCATCTTTGTGTTAATTTGACGGGGTATATTTGTTATCCATAATGGTCTTTGATAATGTTCCAACAACACATTCGTAGGATTAATATAGGATGTCAGCGCCAGGCAATGATCGGTCATTATACGACAGACCCGTGAAGAACCGGGTTAGAATTGGTCTACAGTAACCCATGCTTGTCGTAAGAGGCGCCTAATTGCGTAGATCGATGCTCATGCTGTTGATCACTGGATTCCATTATTAACAGATCGCCGTCATATAGCTGGAATATTGTTGAGTGCGGTGTTAAACAACAAACCAACTAACCAACCTGTATCCTACAGATTCCATCGGGCGTAAATGGTAAAATAGAGGTTAAAAGTACATGAATGGATCAGTGAAAAAAGGATAAGCACCGCCAGCACCCGCCACTCACATAATGTACATAAAATGTGTGTGTTCGTTCCCTAGCACTACACAGCAGCACCGTCGTGCCTTGCGACGGCGGCAACTTATTCAGTCCAGCTTAAATGTCATGTCTGATTTCAAATGTTTTGAGTTGTTTGATTATGAGACTAAGAATACCTCATCTCTGGCTGGAATGAATATTATTCTAATGTCAAAGTAATAAAATACAACATGGCGTGGCATTAAAACTTAATGGATGCAGTTTATCCCCCAAAAAATACTTTTCGTGCACCTGCGTATATTTTAATTACTATTAAATTGTGTTTTTCCTCATAACTGTGTCAGTGCAGATGCATCACAACGAACGTATAACACAGTTATTTCAACATCTGAAAAGCCCGTTCTTACAATCTCAAAAGACTTGTTTAAAACAACATCGAATAAGATATAGTTCTACCTAAGCAGGGACGATAGCAACATCTCCAAATCCTCTGTTTTCAAAGGCACAAACTGTATTGCTTATAGAGATAAAGAAACTGAGAGATAGAATGACAGGAATGGTCCACGTATCAGAAAGACGGTTATATACGTATGGAAAATGTATTCCTGCACCCCAGATTTTTCCAAAGTATCAATATGTTACCATTTACCATTGCAAATGAACGTGTCCAAACCTCGATTTAATTTACAATCTGGTTAACTGATCCTCAAGGATAAATTAAATGGCAAATATCAACGCAAATTGAACGAAAACTGTATTATATGCATAGAAGAAAACATGGCAAACATTAAAATTGTAGTGCTGTTAATTATGGACGTATGACGTTAACAAGTGCGGCCATTTTGGTATACAATCCTTTGAAATCAAGTATCCAGAACAGTTTCAATATCCGGTGTAACCAATGACATCCTTGACCTTCCTCCACATTGACAATGACCACTATTTAGCTAGAATATTGCTGAGTGTGGCGTAAAATTCAACTCACTCACATATTGACAATGAATTGCGTTCCATTCTAATTGAAGGGCTTGTTCCAATGCATCAAGATATTGTTCTGGGAGATCTCTCTGGCGTATACTGTGGCCCATAATGTCCCAAACATGCTCGATGGGATATGGATACTTGGCGGGCGAAGGTAGAGATACTACCTCGTCTTGACGTAAGAAATCACCAACGAACGGCACGTGCACGATGTGGTCCAGCATTGTCGTCAATGAAGACTGGCTTTGTGTTCACAGGACGGTCATCGAAATGTGGTACAACAACCCTGTCTGTGATGTCAGTGATTTACCGTTACCCATTCAAATTTGTCTGCACGTCACAAGGCCAGGTTTACAGTCATGTGAGAGGCGCCCCTACACCAAACAGTATGTGCAGTATATTCCGTTGTGCATCTGTGGCGCCAAACACCAGCTCGGCCATCAGTCATGAACAAAATAAATCGAAATTCCTCCGTCCAATGGACCCTTCTCCATCATACCTTTCCAGTGTCGTCGATCTTGACACCAGGCCAGTTGTGCTGCTTAGTGTTGTGCGGATAACAACCGGCGTCAGATACATTGTCTGGTTCCATACACGACAATATATCAGACAAACCAAGATGTCTGTGGCTTTGGAACATCAGTCTTGTTTTTTTTCGTTTTCTACCTGAACGCTGACGGCCCGCGATAACATTAATTAGCTGATGTTGAACGGTTAGTTGGCTGATAGCCGATGGATGACAACCGACATCTTATGCAAGGGTCCTCAGCATCTCTTGCAAGCAGCTGTCAGCTGAGGAGGCCTATTATATCAACACTGAAATCAATTGATTTTCGATGTTACAAAGCTGTAAGAACAGTTTATTGAAACTAGATATTTGCTTACTGACGGGTACACGTATTGCACGCGATGCTCGCCTTTGATCACAACTCTTGCCTATCTAAAATCAATGTGTGGTACGCATGAAGGGTGATCATAATGATCAAAATCATAATTGTTGCAATACTTTTTTCCATATGTATATCACTATTTACCGAAAGTCGGTCATATAAAACAGTGCAGCAAGGGTGTGAATGACAAAGACACTGTCATTATAATATGAAGATTCCATGTACAGAGAGAGAGAAGAGAGAGAGAGAGAGAGAGAGAGAGAGAGAGAGAGAGAGAGAGTCAAATATATTATTACATAATGGGGACAATTCAAAGAGAAAGGACTCTTAATCAATTATGCATTTGACGGAATGAGTGCCATAGACATAACTACATTAAGGACGCGCCTGACAGAAAGACGGTCATCAATAACGCTACACCAAGATCAAAGGGCTAAAAGAGTCACATCATAGTATACCATTACACACATATAACATGATTCAAGGGTCTACATGGCAGAAAGGCGGTCACATATACCACTACTACAAGGCTGAAATGTTGTCAGTAAGATGAATAAATGTTAACAGATAGACTGAAATATATACCGCTACGTGAACGGCTCATGCCAATGGTGAAAGACTACATCAATCCTGACAGAAAGACGGTCATATATAACATTAGATCAAGGGTGTAAATAATTCTAAATCAAATGGTACGTGGCGGGGTTTTTTTTAAAGAATTACGTGAATGTTGACAGAAAGATGGTCACATTTTATAATCCGTTGATCGTGATCAATACTTGCACTCCAGACATTTTAAAGAATTCTTTATCAATTATCAAGAGTGCGACAATGTATCCTGTTCTCTGTACATAAAATTGGGTATTTTCAGGGATTCTGTTCCACCGTCATGATCACATAATCATGAGTGAGTGAGTTAAATTTAACATCACCTCGGCAATATTTCAGCCATATAGTGACGAGAAAGGCTTTGCATACACAATAAATATAAGTTGTTAAATAATCAGTCATCGAGGGACTGTAAAAAACTAGACTATCACAGATGGTCCACATCAGCATGACCATCTTGACCAGATAACGACAACTTCTTTCTCTAACGACAGCTGCCCACTACCCTTACTGCCACATGCTCACACCTCCTCTCTCTCTCACATACACACACACACTTCTCCACCCTGTTCCGTGGTTGGCGAGGATGTACATAGTGCACTCATAATACTTTGTATCGACCAACAGTGAAAACATTTGTGTCTGGCAACACGGGGCTTACGACATTATTAGATGAACTGAAAGGCCTTCCCACTCAACACTACTCATTAGCAGCATGGACAGCTTTGCATATCCGTAATTTATCCCGGTCTGAGCTATTAGCATTTCACCACTTCCCTTCCCCCACAACCAATCCCTCGTAAATAGTTAAACTTTAATCTCGCTATATATATTGACGTTCTTAATAGCAGTTGTAACACTCGACAGAGGCTTCAATACAACCATCCATTACCATTGTGCAGTGTGAAGGTAGAATCGCCAAGCTTGTAGCAGAGCTTACTATTCTGACTAGACCAATCACAGAGCTCTAAGGGCCCTTGGTATTCAACACCCAGTTGTTCATCTCTCTCGCTGACTGGCTGGAACCATTAGCACCACCACGGCCGGGGCGATCTCAAACAGCGTGGGCCTAATGTCAATTTAATGGACGCTTAGTAATTTTGAGTTGTAAACCTACATTAACGAAAGCCTTTGCTTCAAGGACCAGTATACACAGAGGCTACAGCTGGGAACCGTGCAGATAAATCCACTCCGAAGTCTTCAGGTAAGGTAATTTATACATGATTTATTTTTCGTTCTTTAAAGGCACATATATAATATTATAGATCTAAACCGGATTTGTTTTTGTTTTTCATTCTTATACTTTTCAACCTTATATTGCATTGTAAACTGTTATGGCAAATATTAATAAGAAATTACCATTCTGGCAGGGTCCCTCCATATATGCATGAAAATACAATATATTCATGTTTTACATAATAAAAGGAATGAAAAAAACAACTCTTCAATACTGGAGACACTTTCCCCTTCTGTTTTTATATATAGAATCAGTTTCGACAATTTTTCTGATTTTCGCTGGTGTTCACGTTTTATGTTCATGTTTATTTTCCATTACATTGTTTTCGGTTTTATCCTTATGTTAAAATCTGTTCAAGCAATATCTTTCCCGGTGGCAGCTACGTTTGTGGCGTGACTGGTCTTATAACATGAATCATGTCACTCGGACAGCCTTAACACAAAAAACTACATTTTTTCCTTCTGTCATGAAACCTACGTTCCTTTTTTCTCAAATGTAATCAAAAGGTAATAAAAATGTTTTTCATATTGAATCCCTACTTAGATATTTAAGATTTAACCGGTTTGAAAAGAAAGTTCTTTGAATGCCTGAATCCTTACATTCTGTGTTATGTTTTTCCTCGGAATGTAACGTATGACGAAATGACGTAACGTCATTATTTGTATGTAAAAACTAATGCCCTCGTGAATGTAACATATATCATATTTGTGATTACACTTTCTTAACAAAGTACAGATTCTTGTACTTTTGTTGGGTTGAGTCCAATCAAAAACATTTGACCACTTTCTAAATGGCATTGTGTAATCATAGCAGTCGTGAATGTTACGTTTCCCGCTAGTCCCCTTCACTAACAGCTATGCTCTTCTCGGTTTTACCCAAATGCCAATGACAGTCTTTGGGTTTGATTCCAAGAACAGCAATAAAACTCTTTCAATAATCATGGCGAATATTCATTCTCAAACCTGTTAACGACCCATTTCCCAAATCCATATCCTCACAACCTTTCCAGAACCCTCACCTCTTTCTGACACCAATACTCTCATCCATGTCCTCCACCTTCATACCAGCCACATCTACAAACCTAAACTACACTTTCTGTAACTAAGAGAAACGCATGCGTATTTCTTGTATCGGCTACTTTCTCATTGGCTATGTCACCAACAGAAGAAAACAGAATATCCTAACGCATCTTTGGTTCCCTCAAAATTTAAACACTGGTTTTAATTTGAACCATAAATTCTTTGATATCTCAGGCTTCTTCAAAAACATTAGTTTAAAGTAACATTTATTTAGACCGAGATGGAGACATCCTTCTGTGCTAATTCGTGAGGGATTATTGAGACTGTAAAACAGAGGGAAGTTGAGCTGTTAGCTGGAAACCCATGACAGTTTGCTGACTCAGCTTCAAAAGAAAGATAGAAGTATTTCATTCGTAATTAAAGGCATATTTCACACATAACCTCTTTCAAAAGGGTATTTCTATAACAGGAATAATAGCTAAACTTGATGTTCGATCGATTATAATTTTGTGATGAAGGTATGTAGGTTTGGCTTAATTTGGTTTAGATATGGAAGGACCTATGTGGTAGTGATCATTTTGTAGATGATGTCCATGTCAGTGCATTGTAGATGATGATTTGATAACGTGTTGTTCTGTTGTTCTTTTTTGTTGTGGAGTGATTATGCAGTTGATATTCATGGGAGTATGTGGTAGATGTTGACGTGATTATGATGCTGAAGGTGACGGAATTATGTGGTAGATGGCAAAGTGATTATGTTGGTGCAGGTAATATGATGACGGGATTATGTAGTAGATGTTCATGGGAGTATGTAGTAGAGGGTGAAGTGATTATGTTGGTGAAGGTGACGGGATTATGTAGTTGATGGTCATGGGAGTATGTGGTAGATGGTGAAGTGATTATGTTGGTTAAGGTGACGGGATTATGTAGTTGATGGTCATGGGAGTATGTAGGAGGGTGAATGATTATGTTAGTGAAGAGGGATTATGAAGTGGGATTATGTTGGTGAAGGTGACGGGATTATGTAGTTGATGGTCATGGGAGTATGTGGTAGATGGTGAAGTGATTATGTTGGTGAAGGTGACGGGATTATGTAGTTGATGGTCATGGGAGTATGTAGTAGAGGGTGAAGTGATTATGTTGGTGAAGGTGACGGGATTATGTAGTTGATGGTCATGGGAGTATGTAGTAGAGGGTGAAGGGATTATGTTGGTTAAGGTGACGGGATTATGTAGTTGATGGTCATGGGAGTATGTGGTAGATGGTGAAGTGTTTATGTTGGTGAAGAGTGACGGGATTATGTAGTTGATGGTCATGGGAGTATGTAGTAGAGGGTGAAGTGATTATGTTGGTGAAGATGACGGGATTATGTAGTTGATGGTCATGGGAGTATGTGGTAGATGGTGAAGTGATTATGTTGGTTAAGGTGACGGGATTATGTAGTTGATGGTCATGGGAGTATGTAGTAGAGGGTGAAGTGATTATGTTGGTGAAGGTGACGGGATTATGTAGTTGATGGTCATGGGAGTATGTGGTAGATGGTGAAGTGATTATGTTGGTCAAGCTTTAAGGTGACGTGATGATGGGATTATGTAGTTGATGGTCATGGGAGTATGTGGTAGAGGGTGACATGATGACGGGATGATACGGAAGATGATGATGCCCTTGGTACGTGGTAACATTACGACTTGATGCTATCGCATTACTACTTTGCGTGTTGTTCACGTGCTAACGGGATCATCTGGTAAGTGACAATCGCCGTGATTAGGTGACAGATGGTGACTGTTTAATATAATGACGTGATGGCGGATTTGCGTGCTGCATGTGAAATCACTGCGGCACTATACAGCAGATGATTACTTGATGACGTTATAAAAGGGCAAATAGATGTGTGGTAGATAGTGAGGCGAAAAAGTTGATTATATGATGGATTATAACGTGAAAAAGCGATTATTAGCTCGTTAAAGTGAGTGAGTGAGTTTAGTTTTACGCCGCGCTCAGCAATATTCCAGCTATATGGCGCTGGTCTGTTAATAATCGAGTCTAGACAAGACAATCCAGTGATCAACAGCATGAGCATCGACCTACACAATTGGGATACGATAACATGTGTCAACCAAGTCAGCGAACCTGACCGATCCAGTTAGTCTCCTTTAACGACAACCATGGGTTACTGAAGATCAATTCTAACCCGGATCTTCACGGGTCTGTTCTGATAAAGTGATTGTGTGAGACATGTAAACCCCATAAAATAGGGAATACGGAAACACTAGTTTCATTGAAGACATATGACTTAAAACCAGCAACATGAAAACCGAAACCCATGTGACATGAGGAATAGGGGAAGTAATCCTGTTGCCCTTCACTGCTGTATAAAACAAGGCGGAAAACGATGGTATTTCGTTACGTGTTACAGAACCACGGAAAGATTTCCGCCAAACAATATCAGACGTTGTGAGCAAGAAGAAAATATTAAATTTGGTACAGGTTATCGTCGTGATCAGTTAGAGTTCCGGCTTTACAAAATACAGGGTGGTTAATTTACCATCTAAAAGCTTGTTCTTCTTCCTTTATACCACTGAGATAAGTGATACACGTAGGATGAAAGCACTTCCTACGAGGAAACCGTGTTAACAAACGAATATTTAGCGTCATCTCCTTCTACCTGTCACGTCTCCCAGTGTGTTACGATAGTTTGTCGACACAGGCTTCTTTGCAGAAGGGATCATTATTATCAAATGTGATTATAGATTTTATAATACTGTATATACATGCATTTATGCAATGTCCAGACACTGTTTCGTTTTTTTTAAGTTAAATTAATTCGTAAAATACATTTTATTTTGTTTATTGATTGTTGCCGAGGCTTATTTTCTAAGGGGAAGAAATTACTCATTTTAATTTCTTGGCGGTTCTCGCCTACATAGTTCTTACACTTTGTACTTCTGGGCAGCATGCATGTGTCCAGCGTTAAAGGTTGTGGGGTAGCATTGTGGTTAAAGCGTTCGCTCGTCACGCTGAAGACCCGGGTTCGATTCCCCTACATGGGTACAATGTGAGAAGCCCATTTCTTGTGTCCCCTGCTGTGATATTACTGGAATGTTGCTAAAAGCGGCGTAAAGCCATACTCACTCACTCACTGTTACAGTTTTACCGAAATGACAAGAGATAATTCAATAATGGACACAATCTGTTTAGAATATACATATTTAGCACGGTACACTCTTAGTGTAAACAAACTAAATCCTTAACTACACGGCGTGATCGATGGTTAATAGCAAAGGGAACAGTTTGCAGATAGTCTTGTGAATGTGTCAGTGAGAACTATGACAGGTTCAGGGCAAAATAGAAGATATATTCAACATCAAACGAACAATGTCTAGTTCGATTTCTCACATTTGATGCCGAGTGAAATAATCTGAACTATCTTGAGACATTGCCAGATGACACAACTACGATATCGCTAACTCGAAATAAACTGCTTTATAAATTATATCTTTCTCATATCCTCAAACTACAGAACGTATAGATCTTCGTCACCAAGCTGGTTCATTGGTAAATAATGTACAAGATTTCCAATACTAATGTCCTTAATCTTCAGTCTACAAACACAGTGTGCGAAAAATGTTCTCAGACAACTCCCAACCATCGGGAATTCTTTTGAATGTTGTTCTTTTTTCTTCAAATGGCAGGTTTGCCCTGAGGGACAAGGAAAGACAATTTGGACAAGTTGGTTGTATTCAATCATTCATCATTCAAAACTGGCTTTAACGGGAGATCGCTTATTTGATATCAGGCGATAATCCCAAAGTGATATCGCTGCAATAAATTCCAATGTTTAATTTCCAGACCATTGTGACATAATCGGTTGCCTTGGCGTCGCAATCAAATAGCAACACAAGGTTACTCTGGAACAGCCTCCCTATCACTATAGGAGAAATCAACTGTTTAGACTCTTTCAAAAAAAACTAAAACCCCATCTGTTTACAGCATACCTCTCATAGTCTTTCTTCTTCAGCGCCGTTGAGCAAATACTTTTTGGAAACAGGCGCTATATAAATTCATTATCATTATCATCATTATCCTTTATCTTTCCATCACTGAAACTGCTTTGTTGTACTTCACTCAAGGTAACTATATTCAGACTGAATGTGTGAAAGAATGAACCTCACGCTCGTGTCAAACATACCAACACGCGTCGATAAAACCCTCAACAATCTTGAGATATTGATCTGATATAAGAATAGACAAAGATAGAAATTATATATAACTAATAACAAAAACATATTCAGCATAACTTGTTTCATATATAATGTTGTTCAAGTTGCCTAATGATTCATGTTGATATTTGTGTGTTTGTTTATTCACATTTCATACCAGGCAAGTTCTTTTCAAAACTTTTGAGCAAATATTGGAAACAGGTTAAAGACAATCATGAACAAAATGATAGTTCCGTGTTCTTCTTTTGTTAACTACAAGAGTGGAATGGCGCCATTACCATCTCCATGGGGGACGCTGAGGTAGCCTAGTGGTTAAACCGTTCGCTCGTCACGCAGCAGCCCCGGGTTCGATTCCCCACATGGGTACAATGTGTGAAACCCATTTCTGGTGTCCCCCACCGTGATGTTGCTGGAATATTGCTAAATGTGGCGTAAAACCATACTCACTCGTCTCCATGAGCCAGTGAAACTGTTTGAATCTCACTGCAACATCTTTATCTTCAAAAACATTGAGAGAAAAAAACGTTAAAACCGTTAAATTAAATACCTTTGTAGCCTACAATCTTCCAAGAAAAAGAAATCTGAATTGTGTACTTTAAAACAACCTCAATTCAATAAAATGCTCACAAGGAAAGTTATATATGATTTTCAGTATATTTTGTCTTTTTCAATCAAGTGAGAGTTGTTTGAATGATCATACTTTTTTGGGAAGTGACATAAATGTTGAAACTCACGAGCAGCAAATACTAGTTTGTTAATTTGATGGCATGCGTTATGTGGCTAGTTTGTGGTTGCGTTTAACATATCATACGACAATCCCCACTGCTGAAGGCTGTTTCTGTCTTCAACGAAGGTAAATGCATACTGATGATGAAACCCCAGTATTAGTAGTCACCAGTCAATTATTTACTTCAGTCTACCTGCAGTTTAATCAAGATTTTTAATCATGTCAGTGAAGCTTCAGAGCACGCTTGTATATTGATCATGATTTTGATGTATTCAATTTCGCGGCGAACACCTGATGTATTAGATAGTGATTGTTAACCACATGCTTAAGCATTAGGAATGGATTCTGCTTTCAGCAGAGATTTCTTGCTGTCTTGTTGTCTTGGATACGTATGTTCGTCTTAATAACTTGCTACTGACATTGCTGCTAACGATGTCTACATATCGCTATGGCTAAAACCTACTGACCATGTATAGACATTGCTATGGATCAGCCCTGCTGACAATATCTCCATAGCAATGGTTCAATGCTACCGACGATTTATTGTTCACAGTGGCTAATTCAAATAGTGATGATACAAGCTCTCGTAAAAAGGTTAGCGTATCCTGCTACACCGATGACAATAGTCTGAAATACATGCACAGACAAGTCATTTGTTCATGGTTACAATATTATAGTACAAGCAAAATACCATTATGTTTGTCACGAATGCATAAATTTGAAAATGTCATCCACACAGTTACTATGATGAAGTATGTCATATGGGTATTTACTATGATGAAGTATGTAATATGGGTATTTACTATGATGAAGTATGTAATATGGGTATTTACTATGATGAAGTATGTCATATGGGCATTTACTATGATGAAGTATGTCATATGGGTATTTACTATGATGAAGTATGTCATATGGGTATTTACTATGATGAAGTATGTCATATGGGTATTTACTATGATGAAGTATGTCATATGGGCATTTACTATGATGAAGTATGTCATATGGGTATTTACTATAATGAAGTATATCATATGGGTATTTACTATAATGAAGTATGTCATATGGGTATTTACTATAATGAAGTATGTCATATGGGTATTTACTATGATGAAGTATGTCATATGGGCATTTACTATGATGAAGTATGTCATATGGGTATTTACTATAATGAAGTATATCATATGGGTATTTACTATAATGAAGTATGTCATATGGGTATTTACTATGATGAGGTATGTCATATGGGTATTTACTATGATGAAGTATGTCATATGGCCATTTACTATGATGAGAAATGTCATTGGATTGGCCGGTTATCCTTGGTCTTCAGCAAACCATGCTTGTCGTAAGAAGTGACTAACGGGATCGGGTGGTCAGACTCGCTGACTCGCTCATGCTGTTGATCACTGGATTGTCTGGTCCAGACTCGATTATTTACCGACGACCGCCATATAGCTGGAATATTGCCGAGTGCGGCTTAAAACTAAACTCACTCAGTTCCGCACTAAACGGCTAACAAACGTTTATCACATGTCCAGTTCATTTTTTTATAAAAACATAGAAAAGTGGCATTATCAAAGTGTAAACTTCTCCTTTTAACGTTTATCCGATTCTTCACTGGAACTACATTTCACGTCTGACAATAAATTAACTTTTCTTTTTCAAACAAGGTTTCATTACAACACATATTTACACATTGGCATTACATGAAATAGTTATACTGAACGATATACATGTATAAAAAATAAACTAACCTTCTGAGACCGTTTCTAGTTCAAACTATACTAAAACGTCTAGTGACTTAAAGCCTTTTCTGATGTTGCATTACAAATTAACACTCGTTGATAAATAATGAGTTGTGTATGTTTATGGAATGGAAACAACGTAAGAAGTGGAACTCGCCTAAGCGTGTAGAACATACTCGCCAATGTCAGTGGTAAAGTTAATCGTTTGGAATGTGCGTCACAGTCAAATTGGTGTCTCTTAAACTTGAAAATACGTATTTAAAGGAAGTAAATTTCACATCGTTCGACAGGGTGAACTTTATTTTTAAATGAACCGCTTAATATTGAATATAATTTTGTTTCGGTATAGTTCTGACAGTTATTAGATCAGAAAGTGGATATATCAACAGCAGAGTGAGTGAGTTTTAGTTTTACGCCGCTTTTATAATATTACAGCAATATCGCGGTGGGGGACACCAGAAATGGGCTTCACACATTGTACAAATGTGGTCAGTCGAACCTGGGTCTTAGGCGTGACGAGCAAACGCTTTAACCACAAGGTTACTCGACCGCCCTTCCGTAACAGAATTCCAAGGGATGTGTTGAGGTTATGAAGAACAATCTACGGCCTATCCGTGAATAGTGTTGTGTCCCTGCAAGGTAAACTTTTTTGCCTTTCAAATAAGGGCTTACATGAGTACCTGAAACGTTACATTAACTGAAATTAAAGTAAAAGTTTAATTCAAAACTTTGAAGCTCAAACAAAGAAAAGCATGATAAATATAATAGGGTTTAATTAGGCCATCTATAAAATATGTGAAAATCCACACGGTACATTAACGAAATTATCAATTTATTTATAATGTCAACAGGGTTCCTGAAATATTTCAAAATTCTTCCAAGTAGCAAGTTCCAGGCAGTACATTGTTCTGTGTGCGCAGTATATGATAAAGTCAAATCAATCCTGTAGCAATACCATAGACAGGAACATCAATAAAGGTACTTGGTAAGCTGTACACAATCATACACACCCTCTTATAGTAGCTCAGTGCATTTATACACTGCATCATTCAATGGGTACGGAAAGTATATGCCCCTTGAATGACCCCACCTTTAGGGTGTGATGAGTGTAGTGAATCCCTCCAACGTATTAGATTAATAGCAATAGATTACCGTAGGTCATCACGCCATGCTAATTAACTGTTGGAGTGTAGTGCATGTCGTTGAACTTCAGTTCTGGCTTGATGAAGTCAACCAATGTCCCTTTGTTGTTCGTGAGCTGTAATGGTTTCTCCAATCTCATGGGACTTTAGTGTTTTGTACAACGTATCAAAGATAACTTGAACGGATTAATTGTTCAAAAGTGGCAATATTACTTAATCTAATTTCTTGTCGAAAACAGAATATAAAGTAACAAGTATAGCTTCCCTCCAATCTGAAAATAAATATACTTTATTACCAATTAAGAGATAACGGCGAGGTTTCGTAACACACTGTGATGTTTGTATTTGCTGAATATTTTATTCCAATGCAGATAAATATATACTCTCCCAAAAAAGAAACGCATCACGAAAATAGCAATGTCATGTAGCAATGAAATAAAACGTGATTCATTTTACAAAAGGTTTTGCTCTGTTTATGAGTCCTATGGTGTTTATGTTTTGAAACAAAACGCACCATCCGTAAAATACCCGTATTTAACAACATGATTTTCACTTTCGGCGTGTAGTGTCACAGAACACACAATTCACATGCAATGCACGTGAAAGTTGGGGATCAGATAGTCTCAATGATGGGTATAAAAGGTTGATCGCTGTCTGTCGATTATTCACTATATTTGGAATATTGTTGACGAACGCAAAATGCCACGTCTAAGGGAAGCCAACCGACATATCGCCATTGGTTTGCTTGAAGCTGGCCAGTCTCAACGTGCACTTGCCGGACGCATGAATGCTACGGCGACCAGTACCGCTCGACAAATACCCGGATTAAGGAGGCTGTCTGCACAGACCGTCAGGAAAAGGTTGAGAGAGGCTGGTTAACGTGCCAGAAGACCTTATTTTGGCCCTGTGCTTCGACAACGACATCGTCGACATCGAGTTCAATGGTGCACCAACGTTCAGGCCTGGAACCTACCGAATTGGCGTAGAATCTGGTTCAGTGATGAATCACGATTTCTACTGGAACGACGCGATGGAAGAATGCGGGTGTACAGACGTCGACGTGAACATTTCGCCGACGCTTGCGTTCCCCAGGTGGACAGATTCGGCTGGGGCAGTGTTATGATGTGGGGAGCGATCACCTGCGGTAGGAGAAGTGATTTGGTGATGATCCAGGGCAACCTGATAGCTCAACGGTACTGTGACGAAATCCTACGCCCACACCTCCGTCCAATCATTGATCGCCAGAGGGAGTTGTTTCAACAGGACAATGCCAGGCCCCACACAGCACGTCACACTAGAGACTTCCTCCAGAACCACAACATCAATGTGCTCCCCTGGCCCTCAAGATCACCGGACTTAAACCCGATCGAACATCTGTTGGATGCCCTGGACAGACGGGTGCGACGCCGTAACCCTCAGCCCCAGACACTTCAGCAACTCGCACAGGCACTACAGGCAGAGTGGGCTGCGATTGGGCAACACGAGATTCTGAGACTTATTCGTTCGATGCCAAGGCGATGCCATGCAGTTCTGGATGCCCACGGTGGTCACACGAGGTATTGACTTCAGCGCCACCACACGTCTCCATGTGACACTCAAACTGACTTTCATCGGTCGAGTTGATATAGCGAAATTGCATTCCCAGTGTGCAATTTCGCTATATTTCATTGATTCATAAAGCCTACAAGATGTTTCAAAATAATCATAAAAATACACTTGAAATTCCTATATGTGTTTCCTTTTTGGGAGAGTATATTTCCTTATGTGATCTTACCTTACTACTTTCAGATTGTAGCTGATCTCGCGTTGGTACATGTGTGTGTAGACTCCAGTGTATATTTATAGCTGACACATACTAAACTGGTTGAGTAGGCATATTAAATATGCACTGCAGTGGTTAAAGCGTTCACTCGTCACACCGAAGATCCGGGTTCGATTCCCCACATGGGTACAATGTGTGAAGCTGGTGTCCCCCGTCGTGATATTGCTGGAATATTGCTAAAAGTGGCGTAAAACTCAACTCACCTAATCACAGATGTCTCTTCTTGACTTTGGACCATGTACATCTTTTCAGACTGACATCACGTTTTGATTATTACCAAACCGTGGAATATCGGAAAGATTTTAGTACATATATCTTCCTAATATTAACCTTTGTACCAATATCTTAGTGGGTCATATGTTTCTGATATAATTTGGGACGTTGGGATAGCCTAATTGTTAAAGCGCCCGCTCGACACGCTGAAGACCCGGGTTCGATTCCCAACATGCTTAGAACTTAGAATGTGTGAAACCCACCTAGTGTTCATCACTATGATATTGCTGGGATATTGCTCAAAAGTGGCATAAAACCATACTCACTCATCCACTCTCTGATATATTTCACTGTAACTAAAGGTTATTAATTTGTGATCAAACAGTAGAAGTCTGTTCCTTATTTTTATATGTATGTGGTGATTTGAGTGTCATATAGGCCATTTGACCGGGCAGTATATTTTATTACAGAATATTTTAACTGTAACTATGCCAAGAGTAGACCGTGATTCGTGAAAAGGAAGATCAGCGTTTTGGGAAAATCCTATATTAAAAGAAATTATGTTTACTACCGCATGGACCTGTGAAGATCCCTGTTAAAAATTATCCTCAGCAGCCCGTGTTTGTTGTAAGAGCCGACTAACGGGATCGGTTCAAAACACTTGGTAACGCCTTATCCACCCATTCACTCTAGGGTTTGGGGGAACACGACCAGTCGATTATTTTTACAACGCGCTTGTAGGCTATTCCAGTACCTATGAACATATGAGAGTTCTCAATCAGTCCGTATATTCCAATATTCCTCGTATGTTACCAGTTACAATGTCAAAACTAAAATATTAATTATACACATCCATATAAAATGACACACCTTATAAAATTAAGAATATCAAAACGGTAATGTTGACATTTTCAACAATATGAAGTTTTGTGTGACATTTAGTGACTCCACTTAACAGGTGGGTACCATATACCTAACTGAGACTTAAAAGCCATGGTCAAGGGTGATGGACATACAACATATGTCTCACATTTGATGACATTTAATGACTGCACTTAAAAGGTGGGTAACCTTTTCTTATACATATACCTAACTGAGACTTAAAGGTCATGGTCACGGGTGATGGACATACAATATATGTCTCACATCGTGCTGATGCTGCCACAGTAAAACCTACTTGGTACTAATTCATCAGACAGTTTTCAGATATGTATATAAAACCTTAACAGTTCTAGCGTTACTTTTAATCCCCGCGTTTAGCTACTGTTCATCAACAACGCAATCAAACTCACTGTAAGCTACAAGTAATGCACAATGTTCATCCGTTATCACATTTGCGACCACTGAGGAGGTCACATGTGTGTTTCATACTTTAATGACGGACATGTTCTTGACAAAGGTGCTTTATTAACAATAGTATGCTGTTTCCAGTGAACGACTAATGGCCAATTATGTATCACTGATGTTGGATGGTGGTGTTTGGGAAAAATATTTCAGGTGAAGTGAGGACGAATGCTCTTGAGACTCGAGGGTGACCAGTATGTGATGGGAATCGTGATTTGATTACGTTAAGTCTCTCAGCTTACCGGATTCACAAATAAGTCAATAAAACTTGACTATATATCAAACAAGGTCGTTTCTCCAGATTTTTCTATACATCTACAATGGGTTTAATAGTTTCCGCAATGCAGGATGTATGGGAAATCGAGGTATACTATGAAATAACCTTTTAGCGTCGAAGTTTTGACAAGTCTAGTTTTGTTTTCCAGGGGTTCAGTGATCTCCCAGCAGAGTCTTTGTTTATACACTGTTCCAATGTTGGGAACCGTCCAACTGAATATTGTAAATCACGACTCTATTGCAATTGAGACAGACACTTATGGCGACTTCATCGCTACCAGATTGTGCGGTCCGGTAGTCATAATAACACTCGAAGGTCCAGCTGATTTACAGACTGCCGTCATATGGCTGGAACATTGCTGAGAGTGGTTTTAAACAAGAAATAGATATGGCAGTAGGATAATATACATCACTCGACGTTCCTTTGTTATTTGAGGGAACTCAACGATTCTATAATTTGTCGCTTTCATTTACATTTTTCGATAGGAGGGATACGGAAACAAACCGAGAAATATGCAAACAGTAAACGTCAGCACCATAGAACAACCAGACTCTATCTTCTTTCAAACAGGACACTTGGAAACAGCTTCCTTGGTCATAAACGGCAAATTAGTGGTGAAAATTGTATGAATGGATTACTAAAAATCAATGACAGTCTCTTGTTTGAAAATTCTGCTTAAACACAAATATTTCTAATAACCATTATTAGAATATGTTCTGTTATTTTGGACGATTTGATTTTGAACTTCACCTGCTAGAGTTTAGTACAAGCATTTGAATTCAGGAAATAGTTCTTAAGATAACTAGATTCTCAAAGTGCCTAATGCCTCGCGAGCAAAGTGGCAGGTGTAACTAGAACAAACGATGTTAGAAAGTGGTTGGAAGAGGTCACAAATACCATTGGCACATTGAAAGTCACTAAGCAGGTCACAGATCGTCAGATGTGTCTGAGGCTGAGTCAATATCCGTGGGAGTGTGGGTCTAATCACGATAAATATAAATATACACACTGAGAAGGAAAATAAGTTTTAGAATGTAAATTTAGAAGATTTAAAATATTGACTCCAGTCCGTTGGCGTAAAGGTTAGAGCATATTTAAGTATCTATTTAAGTATCTAGTGCTGTTTTGACCTTGCTGTATTCAATCAAATGTAAAATGTAAGAATCTGCTAGGATGGTACGGTACAAATTTAAATTGAAACAATTTCCATTTCCTCTTAAGTATGAAGACATTAACGAATTTTCATAGCAATTAAATTCAGGAGTGTTGTCAATATGCTAAGATCGTGTTTACTTTAGTTTTCGTGGATCTTCATCCTTCTTTCATTCCCTGTGCAATATGTTTCAGAAATACTGCATTATGACACATTTGCATAGACTCACTCACTCATTCACTCCACTCCATCTACGTCATCCACCTGCTGGAGCTATCGTGTTGACCATCGTTTCCTGTCTCGTTCCCTCATCCTCTTGATGAAGTTGATAAAGTGTAATTACCGAGTGATCAAAGAGTGATTACATTCCTGCTGTCCCAACATACAACACTACGCCACCGGCAACACAGATCTATTCCTGTGCTATACAACAGGACCAGCATGGTAAACATGTGCCTTATACCGTTGTACATATGACTGCTGTGCCTGTTTGTAGTAGTAAAGGATTAGCTGAAAATGTATGTCCTATTGAATAATATTCAGCAATTAGACAATTTTAATCAAATGGAAACGAAGTTTGAACACATGACACACATTTGTATGGATAACAACTTCTTTTATTCTTTATACGACGTTTCAGAGCTAATTCTTGTTTCTTCATCAACTGAATGATCAGAAGGAGCAAGAATTAGCTTTGGAACGTCGTATAAAGAATAAAAATAAGTTGTTATCCATACAAATGTGTCATGTATTCATGTTTGTCCAGGACGGTGGGGTAGAATAGTGGTTAAAGCGTTTGCTCATCACGCAGATTCCCCACATGGGTACAATGTGTGAAGCCCATTTCTGGTGTCCCCCGCCGTGATATTGCTGGATTATTGCTTAAAGCGGCGTAAAACTAAGACTCACTCACTGTTACATGTTTACAAGACAAACTCACTCACTCACTCAACTTATAAATGCCTTTCAAGAACTTGGAAACGAAGTAGCAAAAATGTCAGATGCCAACTAGGTATGCTGGGGAATACTATTAGTATGATAGTTTCAGTTCCTACCTTCAGAAGACATGAACCGAATATTCTTAGTTTTGCCAAAGTACAAAAGCTGTCTCCCACTCACAGTATGCGGCTTTTTGCTTGCACTCAACAATAGCGCAACTGTGACTCCGGCCTATTTATAATCGAGTCTGGGTCAGACAACTCTGTGCTTGACAGTATCAGCAAAACATATGTCACCAAGCCAGACCACGTATGTTGGTCAGTAACGTATGTTGGTCATTATCATACGACCAACATACGTTACTGGTGGGAGATGAGTTCCATGGTGTTCAATTATATTTATTCAGGATCCGCTTGTATGAGCATATATAAAGAAATATTACAATGCACTGAATAATCATTATCTAGAGATGACTCTGTTGGTTTTTGTGTGAAACGAGTGTTTTTCTCCAAAATAGAAACAAAAATCATACCATGGTTTTCATTATGCTGCTTAAGACACAAAACATGCAGAATATTTGAGTTCAAAACATGAATTTATGACTTTGCTCATAGGAAAAAACAAGTAATATCAATATACACCAGATAGTTTTCGAGTATTTTCTTTCGCGACTGCACTCAAGGGACAGGAAACTGCATAACAGTAATTAAAATATCAGATATTCAAGAGAAGAGGTATTACAGTCAGAAATATTAAACGTCAAGGCCAGAAATAATCAGTACCGAGCATCTCCCGAAACAGATTCAATGTAAATTGTAAATAGATCACTGAAAATAATTGAGCTTGGCAAAAAGGATAAGCATGTCCTACTCTACAGCTGTCAACACAATTTACATGAAAAGGTAGCCGCGGTGGCGGAGCAGGTTAGGCGGCTGACTCTGTGTGCTGGCGATTAGGTGCCTGACTCTGAGGGTGTAGGGTCGAATCCCGGATGAGACTCAAACCAACAAAAGTACTAGAATCTGTACTTTACTGAGAAAGTGTAATCTCAAATATAACATATGTTACAACTGACCACTTTCTAAATGGCATTGTGTATTCATAGGTAAATGGTTGTCTCGCATTACCTTCAACCGATAAAGCTAAAAAGGCTAAGAAATATGACATATGCCGTGACTTCAGTTAAACCTTCCAGGGACAAGGACTGATTAAAGGCTAAATTGATGTTTACATACTCTTAAAGTCACTTTGTTAGGTATATACTAATACGTGAATGTATGTGAATTTGAGAACCTATTATTCCTCAGTTACTTTTTTCACGATACCGGAACGATGAGGTGTTTTCTCTAGGCGTACTTTTTAATGGAAGCTATTTAAGTATTCCTTCTAAAATACTTTATTGCGAAACACACTCAGCAATCATCATAAATTTGGTCTTTTCCTCCTCTGTGGTTCGATGTAGACATTAACGATTTATAGAATTGAATTTCTCGCTCTGAAACCAATCTGCGTTAGATTTTTATTCCTGCAACATATACATTCTATTACGTGTCATTGCACAATCCCGACATCTCGAGATTAATACTCCTTACTGAAACAATATTTTGTATCCCAAATGGCAGTTATGTTGGCCATTAGCCAGTTTTATATGCTCTATTCGTATATATTAGGAAGATTCTCATGTTCTAATCAACGAGCATTGCAACAAGACCAATGTGGTTTCTTTCATTTTTGCAAAAACAAGTATGGATTTTAATCAACAGTATTTACTAAAAAGATAGAATTGGTTTGTATCTTCCATGAAGCAAAGGGCTAGAGTAGCATGACTTAGTTATATTCCCATCTAGACGTCTTCTTATTTTGAGGAGTCTTGATTAAATATGTTCACCAACTTGACATTTTATGTGTTATGTACGTGCACTTGACGGGAGTATACTGTCACAACAAATGTCGTCATTAATATCGTTCCTTATCCTAAAGCATTAAGACTAAGAACGTGCAGGCATGTATGTTTGTATGTATGTATGTCCGCACGCATGAACGCCTGCACACATGCATACATACCTACGTGAAGATATGGGTTAGAATTGGTCTTCAGCAACCCACATGCTCTTTGTAGGACTAAAGGGATCGGGTGGTGAGGCTCGCTTACTTGGTTGACACATGTCATCGTATCCTAATTGAGCAGAACGATACTCGTGATGTTGATCACTGGATCGTCTGATCGAGACTCGATTATGTACAACCGCCGCCATGTAGCTAAATGTTAAGTGCGGCGTTAAACAACGAACAAAACATACATACATACATACATACATACATACATACATACATACATACATACATACATACATACATACATACATACATACATACATACATACATACATACATACATACATACATACATACATACATACATACATACATACATACATACATACATACATACATACATGTATAATAGACATAACAATAACAAAAGCAGTAAAATCAGTCTCTCCTAACCTCATACGTACATACATGCATACATACATGAGGTTAAGAGACATTGATTTTATTGCTTTCGTTATTGTGATGTCGATTATTGAAAGGATCTTGTCATGCGTAGGTTATTAACGACAATTATTAACCATCAACAAATCTTTAAGGCAACTTTCCTCAGCCCATCCAGCAAACACATTCATAATATCTGATGACCAGTTTCCTGTCTCTATATTGATCTTTCGGGTCTATTTTCATAGACTCAAGAAAAGATACCCTCTTGCCCACATCCCATCATACCGGTGTATGTTTGGCTTAACAAGATAACGTGATAATGTAAGTTCTAAACCGACTCTGATTTCCCCTGTAGAACAAACCTGATTCACCGACATGTATCCCACGATCAACATGTGATCACGTCCTGAAAGCGACTTAGCGTTTGACCTAACGAACACTAAAAGGTTTTAAGTACTCTTTTGTGCCTAAAGTTAGGACAGCGTGTGATTAAAGATCAATACCTCTCCACAGGGCAGCTCTATGTTGACTGCTTTGTAATTCAATCTGGGTAATGATATTACCACGCAAATGATTCAAACCGATGCTCAGGGACCAATATAATGGTCTGGCATGGGTATAAATAAACTTTGATCACCTAGCCTTGTTTGTGTAGTATTAGCGGTTTAGGGTTATCCTGTACCGTAGATAAAACACAGTGAAGCATTACAAAATATTCTCAGCACGAATGCATTACCATCGCCCGTGATAATTGCATCAACCTTATCCTTAAGACATTCATGTTATAATACGCTTTTTAAGAATTTGATTCCTGGCTGTAATTAACAGATACTTTCTAAGTTGATGTGAAACAAAGCATTCCTAATATTAATGATTTGCATGACAGGGTCCACTTGCCCAAAGCGGCCTTAGCACTACGACAATCGTAAGCCTTTGGTAACGGATGGGAGTTGCGATAGTCGCAGTGCTAGGATCCACTTCGTGCAAGTGGACACAGAACGTTAATTATACACTGTTTTCGTGTTCAATATATTTAGTTTTGTCTCTTTATATTTCAGAATATTTAGGATACATGTGACACGACAAAACATACCGAAATACTCAAATGATTGAGTTATATTGAAATCAATCATAATGCTGCAAATAAAACTTCGTGTTACAAAGCGTCGTAAACAGTTTTTCACATTTTAATTTACCTACGGTCAGGCAGCAATTATATCGTTTGTTTTAGACAAGTGCAACACAACAAACATCCATCAATGAAGATTTTAGGTCTTTAGAGTCATATCCCATGTAAACGACCAAGATCAAAGTTTCTCTTGTTTGAAACCAAACACTTTTTAAAGATTAAGTATTGTTTTCTGCCATAAATTAAAATTAACTGGTACATCTTGTTGTGTTTATTTATTTGATGAAATGTTGGAACAGGTGCAAGAGTAGATCCAGCCTCTATTTTCTTTCCAGTCCCTTTGTCAATTCATGTACATTCTCTGACACTAATTATTAGTACTTCATACTCAGTCAGAGAGAACAGCTCACGAACAAGCCATTGATTTATAACCCGTGTGGGTAAAACTAATAATTCACCACGAATCATAACTCCACAGCAAGGAATAATAACGCCATACCGGTGACATTTGTGTCACGTATAAGTGAACATTTACGTTAAACAGATTAGGATTTTAACATCTGTTCTCACAAAGTAGAGTATTTTAGTTTCAAGTATAATTCATGTAATTGAAATCGTTTTTAAAATTTCATTCAAAGCTTTCTAAATCTTGCAAATAAAGCAATACAGATTTTCAAGTTAACGATATAAGGATACAAGTGGAGTCAAAATATTTGAAATATTTTCCACCTGAACGATCCATTAAGCGCTTTACCACAGAAGATGTTGGTATGGTTACGGTTGATCAACGACTCACCACATGTCACATAGCCACGAGAGTGGTTTCTGACTCCTGATCAGCACCGCTTCAGCTTCTTTATCTCTCGTGAGAATTCACGTCATTTTTATGTGGATACAAGTTATGTTGTTGAATGGTTTGCAATCATGAAAAGGTCTTTGCTTCACCGCCAACAGCCAGAGATTAAACAGCAGCTTTTGAAAATCGTCTCCGAAGAAGAAAAAAAAGTCTGTTCAATTAACTTCGGTTTTCTGGGATTCCAAATTAAACCCTGTTGTTGGCAGGGCCCAGGTCAGACCATCAATGACTGTTATCGTACTAATTTGCCTAGAAAACTACGTAAGAATTGCAACGTAGTGAACACTTATTGAAGCAATTTTGTTCCACAAGTATAATTCACCAGTGCCTGAGTCATCGTGCCCTGATAGGATACATCGATGCTCGTGATATCAGTCACCGGACGTATCTGTCAAACTTTTTGCAAATGATGACAACGTCATTCCTGATGTGGAGGGGGCGGTCGGGTAGCGTAGTGGTTAAAGCGTTTGCTCGTCACGCCGAAGACCCTGGTTTGATTCCCCACATGGGTACAAAGTGTGAAACCCATTTCTGGTATCCCCCGCCGTGATATTGCTGGAAAATTGCTAAAAGCGGCGTAAAAATACATTCACTCTCTCCTGGTGTGGAGGACGTTTACATCAGTAGAAGGAAGCCTTCTACACCAGAATGATCCAGCACTAGGTCACAGTTGTGGGGATTCTATGTGTCTGAGGGAATGTTGTTGAAGAATATTTATCAGCCATCTCCATCAACACTGTCTAGTATAATTTGGCTCAGAGTGTTTCAGCCACCCATAATATGTCAGGTAATTACTTTACGTCTCTGTCTGGTCAGCTCATATTAATCTCAAGTGAACTTCGAACTCCAATTTCCATAACTGGCTGAGAGCTGATTAAGTGATAATCTTGATAATATTCTTGAAAGTGTAGTCAATCCTTACCTGTGTAATTACTCTTCTAAACTTGTGTTAGCAGGGTATAGTTCATGCATCGGTAGTCACGATATATACTCAAGGTAACGGTGCTCATGACTGGACGATCGTGAGTATATGGACTTAGATATCGATCACTCTGTGTATAACAGACCAGTTCGAACACAGAATTGGGGAGCTTGGCGTCGTTGGTCCGCGTATTGGTACAAAGCAGGTGGCTAAACTAAATTGGCGTTGTATCATAATCGGTGGCAAGGCAAAACAAAAGGGACTTAGAAATGATTCATTATCGATTCATTACGAGTCTATCTTTTGAGGCACACATGATCCACCATAACCACTCAGCAACAGTTACCTTTAAATCTAAAAGGAAAAGGAGGAGTCATAGCACATATACATCTTGTTACTGGAAGATAACAGATTCCCTACAACCCATTTTGATCTTCATCAGTACATTGTAGCTAAACATGTTGGTCTTAACCGGTAAACTACAGACAACTGATGAACATTTGCGCTGGAACATCACCTACAATCAGTATAGATCTGCAGCGGTACATCACCTACAACCCATATAGACCGACAATGCATGTAGACCTGAAGCGGTGTATTACCTACAACCCATGTAGATCTGAAGCGGTACATTACCCACAATCCATGTAGATCTACAGCGGTACATTACCCACAATCCATGTAGACCTACAGCGGTACATTACCCACAATCCATGTAGACCTGAAGCGGTACATAACCTACAATCCATGTAGACCTGAAGCGGTACATTACCTACAATCAGAATAGATCTGAAGCGGTACATTACCCACAATCCATGTAGATCTACAGCGGTACATTACCGACAACCCATGTAGATCTCCAGCGGTACATTGCCTACAATCCATGTAGATCTCCAGCGGTACATTACACACAATCCATGTAGATCTCCAGCGGTACATTACCTACAACCCATTTAGATCTCCAGCGGTACATTGCCTACAATCCATGTAGATCTCCAGCGGTACATTACCTACAATCCATGTAGATCTACAGCGGTACATTACCCACAATCGTTGTAGCTATACAGCGGTACATTACATACAACCCATTTAGATCTCCAGCGGTACATTTCCTATGATCCGTGTAGATCTGCGGAGCTGTGATGATAACCGAGATCACCTGAACTGACCTTTATTTCACTCGTGGTTACATGATATAACATGTTGAGAGTTAACAGAGGTCAACATATACTCATGCATGGCTGTGTTGTGTTCAACAGTCACTTAAAAACATTTACAGAAAATCAACCACTCCTCCTGGTAAATATATCTCAAACAGTTCAGACGCCCTTGTACAATAAAAAAGATATATTTGGAGCAACAGGTAACACACTATTCACAAATTTAGATATAATGATACTTCATACGACCATCCCCTCCAGAAGCATCAAAGGGTTGTCACGAACGTAATGTAACAGGTGCTTGCAATGACTGACTGATGACTGCTGATGGATCTATTGTCGGATATTCATTGTTCGATGAGCATTTAATACGTTATCACTTAGCGTCGACTTTGATCACAGGCATCTATGGCAGTACGGCTGCACATATTTACTACGGTAATGCCACAGACCATGACTCTTTCTGGTTATACAGTAGGATTTCTCATGTTTCGCTTTCCCGTATGTGTAATATGTGTGAATAGAAGCAACAAAGGCCTTTCCATACTCATAAGAAATCCATTAGAGTCTTTTGTACGTTTCCGAATCACATGATCATGTGTTTATGAACCACTTTCACCAAACTATTGGTACCAGGTCAGTGCATCCTTGCCCATCGATGGTAAACGTCACAAACACATGCACAGGCAAGTCGATTATTTACTCAAAGAAACACGGACACTTTCAGGTACGTGTCATATTTGGTTTTCTCCTGCATTGAGATAATGCTACAAAGCAGCAATCCAAATTCAGACACACATATCTATATTGTATATACATTCACTTGCATTGCATATACATCGTCATTTACTGTTCTTTGTGAGGGTGTATTTAGTTATAGCATAATGAAATAATATGTAAATATAATATAGACTGTATATGCCTGCAGATGTTTGTTGCCTGCTTTATGGTGTCAGAACGGCCGATATGTTAAAGTGTTCAATCGTCAAATGGTTTAGGTTTAGTTCGATTCCAAAGGTTTTATGTTTGCGTCCTTGTTGAAGATATTATTGGAATAGGGTTTATAACTGATAACTCTACCGATTTACAGAAGCAGCGTCTTCGAAATAAGTAGACATATTGCTAATAAGTATCGTATTTCATGTCTAATATAACATATTCATAAAAACTTTTATTTGAGGTGACTTTACATTTGATTGCTTTTAACTGAAAATTTAATGTTGATCAAACGAATTTCTGTTGTCTTCGCAAAATCTTTTCTTTTCTGATGTCTCCTAGATCCAGATCGACAATAAATCCTCCAACTCTTTATACATAACAGCAATTAAGGATGTTAGGAATGAGATTATCTTAATTTTGGACGACCTTTCTTGCTCAAAGCATTACCTAAAAACAAAGTTATGAAATGCCAAACGTCACTGTCAGAGAATAATCAGTCACGATTATGATCCGAAACCGATTCCATTGGACGTAAAAAGCAAATTACTGAAAATCTGTTTTATAGAAAACGATAAATAGTCATTCATTTAGATGAGAGAACTGTAAATCAAAACTGAACAGATTCTAGTATTCAGATTAAGATTCTGTTTGTCCATTGAGACACACATTTACTAACACACTGAACTGTACAGATACCGTATTATATGTAGTTCGTACAAGTTTCATGCCGTGATACACATTGAATATATTCACAGTACACGAATGTGTGTGTCATTAAAAAATAATGGCATTTTATACATTATGCTGATGAGTTGTCTCTATTTTGTTTACTTTGGTTCTTATTTACAACAAAGTCACTGATTGCATTATGGTATCCATGGACTGTCTGGTCCATCATATGATTGGTCAAGACCAGATTGGTTGCAGGGCAACACACAGTCGTATGACAGACGTATTGTTGTCAGGGCTCCGGTAAACACCTACATTTTGTGTGGGCGGCTTTCTAACCATTTTCGGGAACACCCTCACAATCATTTTCAGTTATCCGTTTATATACATGTCATCTTCTCACGCCCTTGGAATTTGCCTCTTGCACGCCACTGGATATGTTTCAGGAGGGAAACACCAAATAAATGTATTATTCTCTTATACATCTAAGAAACATAATATAACAACATGGATTAATAAATTTACTGAAACTAAAATAAATGTAAACATCTCACAAAGAAAATATGTCTAACCTCTTCCTCAAAGGCCCATTATTCATCTGTAAGTAGTTTGTAACCAACGAGAGAGGAACAAACGTTTGTACAACCCAATCATTAGAGTATGGCTGTGGGTTGTGTAAACGAGTGTGGCGAGCACAGTTAATGGCGGAGCACGCTCTGGACTAAGTGGCCGGGCACAAAGTGGTCATTGGAGATTCTAACTAATGGGACTACTTCAGTACTAACTGCACTTGACGACTGTCGAAGTTGCATTGATATGGTATGATCAACGATTACTTAACAGCTGCAATGTGTAGGAAGTCCAACTCTTCCCACCAGCTATACTTGTTCACGATTTGATTGGATTTCTATCATATATATGTGCTTTCAATGGGTTTGTATATTTGCGTTCAGCGTCAGAAGCTATTTACTAATGTCAGGAATGCAAACAATAGCAGGTGTTGTTGTTTATCATGGACAAAATGACTGTTTTGAATGTCAACAGTGTTGTGTGTTTCTATTTAGAAATACACAACTGTACCAAGATACGTGTCACATGCGTGGAATATAGGGCTGGGACGGGTAACCCGGATACCCGGGACGGGTGGGTAATGAGTTAGACTCGGGTACCCGTCTCAATACCCGGACCCGATTTGATCATGTGACTAATAGATTAAACAAATGTAATATGTTATTCTTTCATGATTAAAATGTTGTGTGTCGTCTGAAGATTTAGACAGACAGTTCTTTCTGTTCTTTTGAATATAATACATAGTTAAGGTATTGAACAACACGAAATATTAGCCTCCGAGCTCAAGGATATATTGCCATTTCTTGCAAATTTAATGTCAGGAATTAGCATAACGGATATCCGGGTAGGGTAAGGTAGGGTAATTGGGCGTTGGATACCCGAGTAAAAAATTTGGCCCCGTGCCAGCCCTTGTGTAATAAACACAACGTTGTGTTGAATACACTGTTACCTTTAGAAAGTGGTCAAATGCAACTTGGGATTATACTTTCTCAGTAAGGTACGGATTCGCAAATTCGTTTTAGGTTGAGTCTCGTTCGGGATTCGAACCATAAGTCTCCGAGTAAGGTACCTCATTCGCCAGCTAAACCCAAAACAAGCACTAGAATCTGTACTTTCCTGAGGAAGTGTAATCCAAAATATAGCATGTAACAGTGCAGAAAAAAAATGTACTGTTGAAGTACATCTCCTCAGCAGGATGAAGGAACAGCTGGTAATTAGACAACACTGAACCCAAATCTGAAACTTCAAACGACAAAGTCTGACATTCATACAGCAACACAGAATTACTACGCATGTCCTTTTACTGCTATAAAGGTATGAGCATAAGCATGCCTTCGGCGATGATCCTTTGTTTCATCTATCACTTAGTGGTACGTACATGCTGCAACATCTAATTTGTGTGTTATTCTATCAGTAATGGCGACGAGATCAAAGCGAAAGACCATCAACTAATATGCGACTCGTAGTACCGCCTTTTGTCTACGTTCAACGCGCAAAGGCTATGCGGCAAATGAAAGCGGAAATATTCTAGTTAGTGTGAAATCTTAATGACAGTAGCAGTATTTACCAGTTCATCAAAGATGACAACATTTTTCGCCAGTCCCTTTCTTTGAAGAAAATGCCAAAATGTGTGTAATTCTTATTCTGAACGTTGCCGTGAATTTAGTAGCGTCAGATTAATATATTGTTCGTGCAATAGGTACATACAACTTACACCTCCATACTCTAGAAAATTCTACATCCGGGCGATCTTGCTGGGAATCTTTTGATACAAAGCCACATCATTATAATAAACAGTGACAATCCCGTTTTCTATAAATCATAAATAGGAAGCGTCAATGCGTCTTGATTACCTCACGAGATTCCATTCGGTGTAAAAGGATTTGATTGGTTGTTGGAAAATCAAGTTCTATGGACAGTCAACATCTTAATTGCAATGAGTGCGACGTTTCGGTGTAGGTACTAACACCGTTATTAAGCAAGTGATACAAAATGGTGTAACAAGGACAATACATACATAGCTGCGCAGTGAGTATATACAACTGACAAGGTTGATATACACTGGGTGCTAATTAATGATTTGGGCAGAATAGTAGTGATTAAAACAATATGCAGAATGAGTTTATACAATAGATGAGTTGATGTACACTGAGATTGTAATCGTGAGTTGAAGAGAGTAGGTTGATGTACACATTGATTGGTTGTGATTACAATGCACAAAAGGGAGCATGGAAGCCAATTGGACAAGGTATGGGTGGATTACTGGTGATCTTTAATTAGGTGGTGATAGGCCGAGGAGATAAAATAACCTTGATCACGGTTCATGGTGGGGTTGAGGGGTTGAAATTTTATGGCTTCAAGAAGTTTCCTAATCTTGTAGTCTGCTCGGTTGGTTTCCAGGATGTGGATGTTGTCCCAAAGGATGGCATGGTCAGGGTTGGCTTGGGTGTGGTGCTGTGGCGGATTTGGAGTCTTTTTTTCTGGACTGAAGTTTTGTTGCTCTTAATTCGTAGTGGGAGATGGCGAGACGTTTCACCTGTATAAGAGTCTCCACATTTGCAATGGATCTGATAGACTACTCCTGTGGAGTCTTCTTTTGTTGTTGATGGGGGTTTGTCTGTGGCTTGGAGGGGGTTTTGGATGTACTTGCCTTTCTGGAACAGAAAGTCTATACCTGCTTGCTGCTGAGGGAGTCGTCTTATCTGGTGGACCGCCTCCGTGGTGTAGTGGTTAGAGCGTCCGCCCGGAGAGCGGAAGGTCACGGGTTCGATCACCGACCCCGTCATACCAAAAGACGTTAAAATATGGTACTTGTTGGTCCCTGCCTGGCGCTCGGCATTAATGGGTACAGCAAGGACTGGTCGGCTCGGAGTCAGTATAATGTGTCTGAGTGGGGTATTCATGCTTCACTGCGGCATGGTATCTCAGTGGGCTAGCACTATAAAACCAGCTTAAGTCTGGGCTAGTACAAGCAGCCGCACATACACATACACATACACACGCATGCACGTCGTCATATGAGGAAATATTCTCAAGCACGACGTAAAACCCAATTTCACCTCACCTCATCTTATCTGGTGGCTGACTGCTTGGACATACGGGATACGTAATACGAAGGGTGCTGATTGCCGACGGGGAGATTTATCTCTTGGGTTGAGGGTTGTTGTTTAACGCCGCACTCAACAATATTCCAGCTATAAGGCGGCGATCTGTAAATAATCAAGTCTGGACCAGACAGGTGTAAAAAGAAAAGAGTGGTGAAACATTTGTGAATTATAAACCGAAACTCAGGGTATTCGCGTAATCTCTGCTAAAAGCGTACAGTTTCGACTTCATTTGATCTAGACAATCCAGTGATCAACAGAGGATCGATCTACGCAATTGGAATACGAGGACACGTTTCAACCAAGTCAGCGAGCCTGACCACCCGATTCCATTTGTCGCCTCTTACGACAAGCATGGGCCACTGAAGATCAATTCTAACCCGGATCTTCTCGGGTCCACTTCTTCAGACCAGTAACAAGTGATAACTGTGTTCTGGTAGTTGAGGTCACGGTACAAAGCACGTACGGTGTTGGAGTTACGTATACCCACGGAAGGATATTGAGTGACAAGTACCTCATCCCGTATAGCTGTGAATAATATCTCTTCACACTGGATGAATCACCAGAATGTGTTAATCCATATGATGTATGAAAAGCGACAACATGTAATTGTGAGGACAAGTACAAACATTTCTTGAATACGAGGATGTGCAGGTCTCATTTTCCAACGTCATCGTTACAGGAGAAGATTGCTTGCTACATCTAAAGGCTCGTACATCCTGTAATTCATGTGGGTTTCGACTATGCTTGTCGTAAGAGGCGACTAACGGGATCGGGTGGTCAGGCTCGCTGACTTGGTTGACACAAGTCATCGGTTCCCTATTGTGCAGATCGATGTTCATGCTGTTGATCACTGGATTGTCTGGTCCAGACTCGATTATTTGCAGACCGCCGCCATATAGCTGGAATATTGTTGAGTGCGGCTGAAAACTAAACTCACTCACTCACTCTGACAGACAGTAGTATATTTACGTCTCACTTCTGTACGTTCAATTGATATTTACAAACATTCAAAAGAGTAAAATGTACAGAAAAATTCAAAAGAGAATTATGAGACAAAAATCATTCTAAAAACATAAAACATATCAGAACATTATTAAGCATAAAAAAGTGGTTTCCTTCTGTTGAGGATTAAAACTCAAATTTTGGCTAAAACATAACAAAGATTAGGATTGTTGAATATAATACATAATTTATCGATATCAGGTTTATCTAAACAATCTGGACATACATTAACACAATCATTTAAAAGTAACACCCTGATATCGTCACATAATACACAGTGAAACAATACATGTGCTTCATCTTCAATATCATTAAGACATTTAAAACATATCCTATTTTCTGAAACAATATTTTCATAACGACCAGTTTCAATTCTAAAGGGGGCTACACCACATTTTACTTGATCCGGGTTAGAGTGGGTCTTCAGTAACCCATGTTTGTCGTAAGATCAGGGATCGGGTGGTCAGGCTCGCTGACTTGGTTGATCGTGTCATCATATCCCAATTGCGCAGATTAGATGCTCACATTGCTGATCACTGGATTGTCTGGTCCAGACTCGATTATTTACAGACCGCCGCCATATAGCTGGAGTATTGCTGAATGAAACCGGCGTAAAACTAAACTCGCTCACTCATTCACTCACTCAATTTTGCTACTGCAGATATGTAGAGTCTTGGCAAATGCATTAAAATATAACTTATGCTTCAGATGTGTGTAGCACGTTCGAACCTCGACTTGAATAAAGTCTATCAAAAACTTTAACGTGCTCGCCTTAAATACGGGAGAGGTAAATTACTGTTCTTGTCTGAAGAGCCCACTTCAAACAATTAAGAATAGTTTATTCCAAAGACACATTACCTTGAGCAAGACGCAAAGTGGGTAGAAACAGTGTTGTGGGAGAAACTGAACAGTAAAAACACATAAAAATATACCAACGAAAGAAAAATCGCCTGTAAAAGGATTTGGTTTTCGGTTAAGTATTTAATGGTAACAAGACCAATTCCTCTGGCATCTGCATCTAAAGCAAATGGAATTGAGCCTAGGATGTAACATTCCCTTTTGCCCAACACGGCAGTTCTGAATAAGAGCGCGATAACCCAATGTCATCGTGGGAGGGCCATGTTCATAAGAACCTATAGTGATAGAGCTAACGTAAGAAGGCTATTGCCTGACACGTATTTCAGCCAGAGAACTGTGAGGGCGTATTAGTTTGTCATAAGGCAGTGCTTCTACAAGTCCGGCTTCAGTCACGTCCACATATCCCACTGTTAGGACCGTTGTGACTTATTGTCCGCTTCAAGGTAAGGTTATCTATTTTTGTGAGATGACCATGAGATATATTTAAATGTTCGGGTTGCTGTATAGCTTACATATTTACAAAAGGTTATCATCTTAAGTTAGCTTATTGCTTCCATGTTGTTTCCATTTTTTTTAAATTACAATTTTTCATATTCTACTATTGATCAGTAACGCCTAATATCATTGTTTAAATCATTAAACAAGTTTCATGTATATTTAGCTGACAATCTCTTCAGCATGGAATCATTAAATATATAGTTCTTCTGTTATGTTCGACTAAGATTGCACCAGAGCAGGGTGGATGTCGAATAGATTTGTTGCCTAGCGGTACTCAGTTCATATTGTTTCGAAACATATGTGTTATAAATTATTCTTTTCTGCTGGCGTTGGGGCTAGCTATGCTATTGTGAGTTGGAACATTTTGTTTCTTAGTTTAACGCTGCACTCAGGAACATTGCAGCTGTATGACGATGGTCTGTACATAATCGAGTCTGGACCAGACAATCCAGTGATTGTTTATCCTTATGTAACTGCACTTGTTGAGTCCATCATATACAGTCATGCAGCTGGAGGGGCGGTGGGGTAACCTAGTGGTCAAAGGATCCGCTCGTAATGCCCGAAAACCCGGGTTTGATTCCCCACATGAGGTACAATGAGTGAAGCCCATTTCTTGTCCCCCCCCCCCCCCTTCCCCGACGTTATATTGCTGGAATATTCCTAAAAGCGGTGTTAAACCATACTCACTCTCTCATAAAGCTGGTATATTGCTCAGTGTAGTGTTAAGCAACAACACAAACTTATAATAAGAATCAATAACAACCTGCTTGAAGGGGCTATACAGTAAAAATATGAAATGATATCATTTATAAGAATATGAAAACGTATCGTAAAATAGATTTTTTCTATAGTCAGACCTGTAGGCAAAACCGTTAAAAAAACGTCGGAAACTAACGTCATAGTTGAGACTTGACTTGCGGTCGGTCGCTGCTGAGGATAGTGTTTAGTAGCTAACTAGCTTTCGCCATAGCATCATTGGACAATAGTAAGTGAGTATGGTTTTACGCTGCTCTAGCAATATTCCAGCAATATCACGGCGGGGAAGACCAGAAATGGGCTTCACACATTGTACCAGTGGGGAATCGAACCCGGGTCTTTAGCGTGACGAGCGAACGTTTTAACCACTAGGCTACCCCACCGCCCTCATCGAACAATAACACCGATGTTGAATTTTCGCTCAGTGACCTTAAACATATTCGTTCGTATCAAAATCAGCACGTGGTTAGTCTACATATTATTGAGTGAGTGAGTGAGTGAGTTTAGGTTTACGCCGCTTTTAGCAATATTCCACCAATATCACGACGGGGGACACCAAATATGGGCTTTACACATTGTATCCATGAGGGGAACCGAACCCGGGCTTTCGGTGTGACGAGCGAACGCTTTAACGACTAGGCTACCCCCACCGCCCCTAAATAGTCTTAACAGCAGAATGGTAGATCTACGGAGTGAAGACGATTAATCAGATGTCAGTACGGAAAGAGCTTTATGCGTGTCTGTGAGGTGTCTGTACCTATGCCTGCATAGACAGTAACTAATGCTGCCAGGAAACACAACCAATAGAGCATATGTTTATATATAAAAATACACCCACATACCGATAAATAGTAGATCAAGGAAAGCATAAAACGCTACCCTCGCGTTTCTAAATATTATGACTACATATCTAGTATGCCTGTGATGTTCTTACGCCAAACAATTAGCTTAGACCTAAATTTCTTTTTTTTCTATGTTAATTAATGTTATGTAGTAATTGTGTGTTGTTTGGGGTGTCTTTTTATATATAAATCAATGTTATGTAGTAATTGTGTATTGGTTGGTGTGTCTAGTTATTGTTGGTTTAATTGTTACTGCCGTTTCAACAGTAATCATAGTGGTTGGCATTTAGCTTATAATAAGCCCTCTATTAGTCTCGACCCAAACAATCATTATATAATGGACTACAATATGTTAGAGAGAAACACATAAATACTGGTGCGATCTGACCGATCCGGGTTGTTTTAAGCTGTTCGCTGTGGAGAGTATGGGTCGTGAGTCTGAATATAAGATGCTTCCTGTTCCTTATAAATCTGTTAGCACTTACTCGTGTAAAAACACGTAAGACTTGCAAAACGTCGTTAAATCTCACTCACTCACTCACTTACTCACTCACTCACGCACTCACGCACTCACGCACTCCCAGTTGTATGTGTTTTGGTATGGTATATTATCCCCAAAAGGAGCAGTTGAAGGTGAGCCTAAGTCTGTCTTAAAGGAAAAGTGAATTCAGTTTTCTTTTTTATGGACCTCAGATTAAATCATTGAATACGATGGAAACTAATTGAAAACAGATTCGAATAATATACGAGCCATGATAGGTAACACTACGTCTTGGAAAACAAGACTTAATATAATTGATAGGATTTTAACTGCTCCTAACTCTACCATTACATCAAGAAAAGTACATGTTTGCTAATGGCTAGCCAGCTGATGACTACCATAAAATGCCCGCGTCCCACAGATGGATCAGTTGGGCAGGCATTGACTCAGTTGTGTACCAGATTATATACATTCCACGTACATATTGAAAATAGGTATATGTACCTCCAATCACCATCGTTAGGTAGCAAGTGAATGCCAAAACAATACCCGTAATCAAGTTCTCGATGTGACGCCTATGAAATGATGACATTCTGTGTCAGACGAGCATGTAGAACACACGAAGGTGCAGATATAAAAATCTTTGAACGTCTCCGATTGCAGTCAACAATTGCATAGACCGGAGGAAAATCGATAATCCGTTTTCTTAAGGAGGGATCGTGATTCAAAGCGGAACGATGTTGACAGTGAGAGAGTATTATAATCATGAGACTTCACAGCCATCAGTTTGTATTGAATTAACCTAGTAATGTGACACTGGGCGCCCTTAGCCAATACTCTGTACATGACAACACTAATGTCTGGACGAGGGAATTATCAAACCTTCTTTAGTAAGTTAACTGCACTAAACAAAATATGGGATAATCTTGAACATTTATGTAGTGAAGAATGAACGCTTAATTTCATAGAAGTATGCCAATAGATATCCCAGTTTATATAGTCAGAACCTTTAGACGTTTTGGGCATACCTTTAGCATTAGCGTATGATTAACAGTTGTATTACAAAACAATATTTCAGCATTATCACAGCGGGGGACACCAGAAATGGGCTTCACACATTGTACCCATGTGGGGAATCTCACCCTAGTTTGTGGCATTACGCTTTAACCAATAGGCTACCCCACCCAATTACTAAACAAGATGAAAAAGTGAAATCTGTTTTCTTATATGGACCTGAGAATATATCAATGAATACGAGGGAAACTAATTGAAATTAGATTATATGATACGAGCCATGATGGGTAACACAACGTCTTAGAAAACAAGACTTAAGATAATTAATAGGGATTTAATCGCTGCTAACTGTACCATTATATCAGGAAAAGTACATCTTTGCTGATGGCTAGCCAGCTGATGACTACCATAAAAGGTACCCAATAAAAAGCCCGTGTCCCACAGATGTTAATTACTAAACAAGATGCATCGTTTATTCAGATGACCTAACACGTATGTACTGTATGGCTGAAATATTTGCGTAATAAGTGTTCCTAAGGGTTGAGATGCAGTCACGCGGTCTTGCATTGCCATACGTGTAACACATTTGATTAAAAAAAAATGTAGTTCCGCTGATCGTGATTCCGCAAACTAGTGTTACAGATGGGTTGTTTGATCTGATTACATTTACTCGGACTTAATAAAGAAGATAATCACGGGTCAGATTCCGTGATGGTTTGTTGTTGGGGACTCTACAATTGCACATTAGTGCAAGTAAATGGACGTAAAAGCAAGTATTCTGATAGAAATGGGTCTTAATGTCATCGATGCCACCACTTTCAGTCCCCGGATTCTTCAGTAATGTACCCGATGTGCCTGATGTATAAAACATTAAGAAAATGACAGTGATTTGTTGATGTTTTTTTAAAAAAAGATTAACCTAGAAACAAGGACTCACAATGCAATGACCTTACAAAGTTCAAGTCAACCACTTTAAACGTCAGTACATCTCTAGACGTCTACAGAATTGTCTGTTCGATTAAGATATATTTTACATATACTTTAAAATTTGATGTTTCAGATATGAAACCGATACTTTCCGTCGCACTACTTTTCCTCATTCCCTTGCTGGTGAAAGGATTCACGCTGTACGACGGCTGTTTGTTTGAGTGTGTCAATTGCGTGGAGTCATGGGGAAAGAAAATGTATGACGGCAAGGCCTGTGCCCAAGCCTGCATAGATTCAAAAGGGAGGACCATCGACCCTGAATGTACAAGAGGAAGCGCACCGTCAAACAAACGTACAGAATTTCGGGTAACGTCAGAAGATTGTGAAGAACGTTGCGAAAAGTGTGTACATGACGAAAGTGGGCTACAATTGAATCGTCTTTCGTGCATATTCACGTGCCTTGTGAAGAAGGAGTTGCCCAAGAATTGTTGAAAAAGGACACTTTGAGACTGTAGTATGTGAATATTATTTATACCTCCAAACGTATTTATTTTGTAAGCATTCATCCCCTTTTCCCAAGCGTATTTATTTCATTCAATTTTGACATTCTGTTATATTGGGGGTGTTTGAAATAATGGGCGTTATTTTTCTTAATTGTCCGTTTAAGATGGCCTCGAAAATAGTCAATGTCCACTTGTCCTTTCACATGGCACAACTATACGTGGACGCGAAAAAACCTGAACAGTTTGTCATTGCCCAATCTGGATCGTAAGTTACTGTACAAATGTCGGAATATTGAAATCAATAATGTGAGGTAGAGAAATCTTATTTACCATCGGGAATGATTGAATATCTCGATAAATGGAAAGAACATGTTGGGGTGTTGTCCACTCTGATGGATGCCGATGAAAGTGTGTGTTAAAAGAAAGTTTGATTATCTTGGATTACCCCTGTACACTGGGATGTTTAATTGTTTAGAAGATAGAACCTTCTAGTATCGGCACAAGCTTATGTCAACAATCGGATCATTCACGGCATGCTTATATACATAACAAAGCGCGATCAGGTTCAGTGTTTACTCTGTTTACGACGATTATTTTCATATCATCTGCAATGATACATTTCTTTATATGTCACATGTGATGTTAGTACATTCCATAAATTATTTATTTATTTATTTCAAACAAAAAATATTTCCAACAGTTGGAATAAAGAGTTCGTGCTTTGGAATATCATGTTGGTGTTTTATTGGCTGGTTTCACGGCATTGCTTGTCTGCCTAGATACGGAATTTAGGTTTGCTTTTTACACACTGGACACATTAAGTAGATGAATGGGGGAGGCATATACAAACAATTTTCCGTTTTTGTCAATAAAGGGTCTTTAAAAGGGCCATGGTCTGCTGAGGCCGGATATCTCACGGTCAGGTTGACCGGTTATCTCGTGGCCCTGTCGATTGGCCACTACATTGTCATATGGGGCAGACATCACATGGTCGTATTGGTCGGACATTACAATACCATGTGATCCTGTTAGCCGGATATGACGTCACGCTGTCTGTCAGATACCTCGTCATGGTCATATTCAACCGGATACCTAGTGTTCCGACGGACCTGCCATCTCGTGACCCTGTGGATCGGTCATCACCTAGCCACGAAGGCCGGACATGAAACGGGTTTTTATGTTCTAATTCTCTTCGATCAAACGAACATAAATTATTTATTTATGTACAACATAACACTTCGCATGGGTAATGCCTACCGCAGCTCGAAATTAAAAGATAGGTCAAAGAAACGATAATCATTTATTACAGCCCAGGAAACGTACAAGCCTAACATACAAGTGACACCCAACAACTCTTTTATGTCATCTTTAACATATCCGTCTTTTCCCGTGTCGGAAACCCGGCGGCCATGTCTCTTAAACAACGGATCGGGTACACCTGCACTCGCAGCGGCTGTTGCTCCCCCAGAACGAAAGCTATGCAAACCAAAACTGTTCACATCTATTCCTATTTCATTACATTTTTCCCTGAAAATTTCTCTTGTTCTCGTGTAAGACATTGGCTTATTGCCTCTGAGAACATACTTCTTTTGTTTTCTACAATAATTCACTTGTCTGAACAAGAACTCATGGGAGTCTTCTTTGATATTTGCTAATAACATATAACGGCGAAGCATATTCACTGGGCAGAGTTGGGAATCAGACGCCGCAATCACAACAAATCTGCCGTCTCTATACACGTCTGTCTTACTCTTTTCTATGAAATTACGAACATATCCTTCATGAAAAGAAATATCAGAACGCCTAATTACGGAAACTTCAGAAAATCTGAAAAAGCCAGCATATGAAAAAATGGACATTGTCAGAAGTCTTAAATCTATAAGAGAAGAATTCTCTTTGCCAAATCTATCAACTAACCGTTCCAAAATACCAACATCTACACGGTCTTTCTTCTTGACAGGGTCACTGTGACATCTCCTAGCTGCCTCTTTAATGTTCTTAATTAGGTCATGTTGACATGGATCTGGTAGACCCGCCACTCTGTGCGCCCATCTTATACCGTACACAGATTCCATAATAACAGGAGACCTTTTACCCGACTGAATCAATGACGTAAGGTATAATGTTTTCCAACATGTAAGAGCTCTTCTATATTTTATAACTGTAGTATCTGCTTTAGATTTTAAAACTATATCAGGCATTTTCGTAGATAAGTCAACTAAATCTTGGTGCACCAGAGCCTCTTTCTCTCTCCATATACCAACGGAAAACATACCTGACAAGATATATAATCAACTGTCAAATCTGAGAGCTAACACGAACCCCTTGAAATTATTGAATATAGACTGCTTGCTCCCACCTGAGACAAGGTCTTGCTTTGTGACCTTCCAGGAACAACAAAGGCCAGTATGGAGCGGATGGCCACATAGGCACCACTAAAGTAGTTGGAGCAGTGCACGCTAAGATAAAATGTACAGTTTTGAACACCAAATGTACAGGAGGAACTGCCCAGTTGTTTTCCCCATGCCACTGCTGTGTAAATGCATCAACTGCCTTCGTATCCGGTACCCACGATCTGGAATTAAACCTTTCTAACTTGGTATTCAAATTGTTACAACCTTATGTTGTACTGATTGGCTATCACAAAGATGGAGGTGGCAACTTGTTGTAGATGCTGTTTAGAACTACCACATGAAGCTACACGACAACATGGCTTACTATCTGTAAACCACTTTACAGTTTTGCCACTTAGAACCCTGGTAAACGGAATGAGAACTAATTCTATGGCCTTCACTTCTCTCCACGTCGAACTACCACGTTTCTCTTGAAAGTCCCACACATTTGGAAACACATGATAAGAATCTGCAACATAACCTCCACAACCTATGTCACTTGCATCTGTGAACACAGACAGCATAGGTTGAATAACAGTAGACAACACTCTTGGTTTTAGACTACGCAGGCTGTCTCTCCAAAACAGCAATTCATACACACAATGACAATTTTCTAACCTAAGACATCTATCCCAGGAAGAAGCCTTATATACCTCCGAATACATATGCCTTGTGAAAAGTCTACAAACATCGCCAAAAACTGGAGTAAGAGCTATAACCTTTTTAGAAAAAGATGGAGGAGGACTATCAACGAATGGAATGACATAACCATCAGTAATAGTATCGATTACAAACTGAGGAGCTCCAATATTTACCCAAAAGGAAACACGCTTCTTTTAACTGCCTTTCACGATGCACGAAGTGTTGGATTCAAACTCGTAAAACCTTAGTTGGATGAATTCAGAATCTAACTCAGTATCTCCTAAACATGCAGAATTATCAATGTCAAAATCTGAAGCACAGGTAGCATCCCTCTGTCGTATCTTGGTTTTATGGACTGCTGGCACCGGAACATCGGAACTGCAGAAACTCGACCTAAAACAATTTTAAAGAATACTCTCAGGAAAGATACACACTGTTCAATTGACTAAAGGAACAACTTCAGATATTACAGAAACACAATTACCTGAAGTGAATTATCTACTTCTTGACAACTTGGTTGGACTGTATTGAATCGGAGCTGGCTGACTGGGCTGCACGTAGTGAAGCTGCCGCAGGACAGGAGATCCTCCAGTGGCCGAAACCTCCACAGACGTAGCACTGCTCGTTGGGAGATGGACCTCGTTTGACCATGGGACGAAAAGGCTGGTTCTGACCGGCTGTAGATTCCCTAGAAGCATCAACCATGCTAGCAGAAGACACAGTAGCGCTTGGTGAAACATAGCTAGGTTTTCCTCTGGAACGGAACGAGGACGCACGTCGTTTACGCAGGGCTTTATTCTCAGCTTCTCGAATCTACGTTCTTCCTCGGACCCAGAAGCAATATCGTCTCCCTCTAGTTCAGCTACAACGGCCCATCCAGATGGTGAACAATCCGCTAAGCGGATATACTTGTTCCTCCTCGAGATTTCTGAAGAGAGATCTTCAATGGGTCCCTTCTGCTTATTCTTGTTAGGTGTATCAGAATCCACCGAATGGTGTGAAGGGGAAACCGAATGCCGACTCATAGCAGAATGAAACTGAAAAAAGCTGCTCGCTGTGTAGTGCGAAGACCTCGAATGGCTAAACTCATATTCAATCTCACCACGTCACCTTCGTCACGTGGCTTCTGCACAACTCGCACGTGCAAAACACGCTCACTTCAGTAGGCAAGCTCTACCGTGTTTAACCCAAAATAAATTCATTTGTTTCTGGATTAACATATTGGTATTTTTGAATGACGGAACAGAATATGTAATTTTAGAAGGAGATATATCTAGTGTGTTGAAAAACTTTGTTGTTCCACTCCAGGTTAAATACCGTTATCTATACATCTGAAACCTCATGTTAAAGTGCTCGGTTCAAAATGTAATGTACTTGAGTGTGAGACTTCATTTAATTTCAGAACACAGTAGTTCATCTCCATTCCACCCTGACGACAAGAAAAATTGTGAAACGATGTTGTACGCACTATGACAACTTGGTACAAAAGCCTGTTGTCTCAGAACATTCGAAAAATGGGTCACAGATAGTCAGAATTGAAATATATCACTTAACCTCAAGATTACAATACTCGCAGGCTTGACTGGTTACAAATAACGGTTCACAACACATAGTGTTGCCAAACAAAGTTATCAAACAACTTTCCAAAGATATTTGTTCTCATCTAACCGCAGCCTATTGCATATTTGCTCTTCGAGGGGCGTCCCAAAAGTAGTCGGCCTCACCTAGAAAATTATACAAATGCAGCTGTTTTTATGTTTTATTTTTCTACAAATTATCTGTCAAGCTCAAGCAAATTGCTTTTGCCATGTTCCAGCCTCACAATCCCCATTTTGGTTGACCTTTTATCTTGGTACCCTCAAAAAACGCAAAATCTGCAATAAATGCATCACAAACTTCAGGAAACAAAATATGCAAGACACATTTTGTGTGTTTGAGATAGTCAGAAGTACTCTAGAATCAAACGTAGATATTAAAGTGCATAAAAATGCAATTTCAAACTACAATCGCTTGTTAAGGTGACTCCCCCATGATGTTTACTGAAAGAGCTTGTTTTGGAAACACTACCCAACCCCTTTCAGATGATGTAATCATCAGGACATAATATATTCTAATATTTTCACTTATTCATACATGACGCCAAGGGTTCAAACTAAAGACTGAATGGTCACACAAGTGTCAGCACTCAATATATTGTAAACAGTGTCAGCTTGAATATCTGGACATAATGTGTTTGAAAGATTAAAATGGGAGTGTCCTTTAAAAACAGCCCCGTCTAAATATAAATCAAGCAATTCAAATCTTTGAATGTTGATTATGGCGGAAAGTCATCCAATACTATACTGAACATATTTTGCATGATATTACCTGAGGGCATACCATTATCCAAGAGGTATAAAATGACAGATCGTTTTTCACTTTCTGCAATCTTTAAATAAATATTATACCCCAATGTGTTGTGGTGAATCTCGTTAACCACGTTACCCACATATGTGAAATTTTTTATATTGTTTTGCTAACGATTCCTTCAAAATAAAATGGAAGCTTTTCTAACATTGGACATCGAGAATATAGTTAGGAGGACTCCTTTTGGGACGCCCCTTGTATTTGGACCAAGCCTTTTCTTGAAAGTCAACGCGACAAGTCATTTTGGGGCAAATCAAGATACATTCTCACTTTGTATGGATGGCAGGTTGCAGAAATATCCGGATTTCTTAGTTATTTCGAGTGACTGGGTGACTGAGTGGTATATGTTACATTACCAATGATCATTGTATCAATTTAACCCAAAGGATGAAGAAACAATGATGAAAAGATGAAGTGTCAGCCCGACAAGAAATGCAAAACTAGCATCTCTGTAGTTCACCTGTTGCTTTGACGACTCTGTCAACACCATAAACAATAGGATGGCGTAATGGTATCAGTTTTCTCCCGGTTTGATGAAGAATCGAACTACAGAGGAATCTGACATAAGGGATGCAACTTTCTATTGCATAATTACCTATAACAAGACGGCCATCCATTATCTATCAACTATTAAACAGATACGTGTATACATACATGAGCTATACCCGGCAATATTATACATTTAATGCTAAATGAAACTGGGATATATCAAGGTTGGCTCGATGCAATACGCATTAATAAACTACCCATCAAACGTTTAGACGCACTAGTGTAAATGTAGCCACTTACTTCAGTCAACCTGTTCTAAACTAGATTTTGCAAAATGTTCCATATTGTTTGAAGGTACTGTTTACACACGAACTGATGTATTGTAAAACAAATTCGTAATGTTGAAAAGATTGTTGTCATGAGTTGAAACTCAATGAAAATTGGCGAATTCTTAACAAAACAATACAGAAAGTCGGAGCTGTGCATATGCACGATATTTTCACATGCTTTCTAGCAATTTGATGCATGATCCTCGTGCAATTCATCTGCATAAGGTTAGCAGTTTGTGCCGTCGAGTTAGTGAAGACATTCAACATCGATGTAACATGTATATATATATATATAATATATATATATATATATATAAGAAGAAGTTTCTGAAATAATCACACAACACGGATCTTCTCCAACATGTTTCACTTTTATCTTCAGGGAGAAGTGATTACAGTTAAACTGATTATGTTATGACGTCAATTTGTCATGACGTCACAATGCAACTGTATACAAATGTTGTGACGCGGCGTTGCCATGACGTCACATTGGCGGCTTTATATTGACAGTGCTAGTAGCACAATGAAAACAAGTATAATTCAGACACATTGCGTTACCTATTTAACGATGGACACAATTCTTTGATGAAAAAGTTTTCTTTAGCTTTACGCTGCATGGCGTCAGCAGTATTCATTTTATAGAAAGGGAATATTTTAAATTTTATTTCCTTTCCTGCTGCGCATTTGTCAATGTGAGCGCTTAAGGGGATGCACCTTGTTTTGGGGTCCTTAATCTGTTGTTTATGGACGCGCATTCTGTCCCTCAAGCACTCCTTTTGTCCAATGTATTCTTCATGACACCCTTGGCATATAATAACATAAATAATATGTTTTGCGGAGCAGTCCATGTTAGAGCGTACATGAAATAATTGTTTCCTGTTTTTGAACTTTATACATGAAGTTTCAAGTATATATTCACAAGTTCCACAATTTCCCCGTTTACATTTTGAGACACTGAATTCTGTAGGTTTAATACATGAGTCGAATGTGGCACGTGTCAATATGTGTTTTAAGTTACGGCTTTGGCGTTTACTCTTTATCATTGTTACATTAGCCATAATTCGATTCATTTTCATATCAGCATTTAAAATTGGAACATTTTGTCTTATGATATGAAAAAGTTCCGGATTCTTGGGGTTGTGCGTTGAAACATAGGCCAGATTGACAGTGTTATACACACTCATAACGTACTAGTGCTAGTGAGTGCTTTAAACCTCTCATGGTTAGTATGTAACATGCAAACTCAAACATGAAATACAACAGAGGCTTAACATTCTTAAATTTTGATTGACTTGATTCATTTCTTGATAATATTCGTCCATTTGGCATGCCAGATCGCGGATTAGAAACCCGGTTTATTTCTTTATTTGGACCATTCCGTGTTTTACCAAAGTGTTAAATGTCTGAGAACTGCATTACCTTCGGCTCTTCTCCCACATTAAGCCGACTCGTCCTGATATGTCTGGAATATAGTTCAAAGCGGCGCTAAACCTAACTCACTTACTTACTCAATCAGACTTCATAATATCACCGACACTAAAACACTTTGTGACACACTGTTATAATAATGTCTATGAAAAAATGGCAACAAAGCCCTATCTATTTTTATCAGTAATCCCTGCCAAAAGGCCTTCTTGCTAGTTTCGCGTTTTAGAGAAAAAGTGAGCGTATCCAGCCCTACAGGTGGCACCCATCAGAAACACACGCAAAACCTTGTCAAGTTTTCAAATGAACAAACACGGAAACATAATTTATCAAAAGTGAAAATAGGATAACATACAACTTTTCTTATCCAGGAGGAAATCCTTTTTGCATCAAAACGGTCTCAAAATGAATATAAACACAATTTACGAAAAATATACACAATGATTACATGCACATTATGAATGCTGTAGCTGGTTATACACATATACACAATGAAACTGACGTGATTCAATACAAGTAACCACATAGGTAAAGAGGCAGAATAATTTTAGTGGTTATCACATGATGATGATTCAAAACATGTGTTGCATTCACGAATATTGGTTGGTATGAAAGACTGTCGAGCTCTGTTTGTTTTGAGGGAAGGTAATCGAAAGCGGCGTCCAGAAGTAAGTAGTTCAAAATGGTGAGATAAAATATGGGAACTATCAATTCTAAGTTTGCCTTTTTGACAATCTGGCGCTCATAGATAAAGAGAATATACTCGAACGACACTCCAGCAATTTTGCTGGCAGTATTAACAATTTTGAAAGGTTTGTTTTTTGTAACGAGCAGACAGACCCCCATACCAACAAAGAAAACTGTAGGTCAAGACACTTTGAATAATGGTTTGATAAAAAACGGTCATTATGGTTTTGTCAATAGAAAAGTTTCTTAAGCGGCGAAGAAAATAAGTTGGCCTTTATTTATAAATGTGATCGATAAATAAGGGGTTATGTGGTATATAACCTTCACGTGTACACTATTAAATGTTTTTGACATCTTTAAATATCAAGTTTTGTTTTAAGATAAATGTCACGTACTAATTTATGACATTATCACACAATATCAGTCTGGTATTGTTGTTTACGAGGGCAGTAAGGTGTGACAAGAATAGGAAATGATGATCCGCTGACAAGATACCAATGTAGAATCTTCCGATTGCAACAGGAGTGTCATGTTTTGAATGTCTCTCCGATGAAAGATCCAGATGTCATCTAAAGAACGCGCTTCTGTGAAATATATATCTTTCAGTTACAGGCCGTATTCCTCGAAAGTTGCGCCCAAACGTAGCAAAAAAGGATCAATGCAATAAACCGCTGACAAGATACCAATGTAGAAGCTTCAGACTACAACACTAGTGTCATATTTTGAATGTCTCCCCGATGAAGGATGCAGATGTCATCTAAAGAACTCGCATATGATAACGGTACCTGTGAAATATATACCTTTCAGTTCCAGGCCGTATTCCTCGAAAGTTGACCACAAATGTAACAAAAAAGAATCAATGCAATAAATGGATGGTGTGTGGATGTGTTTCAGTAATTGCTACACTGGAGTGTTTTTCTAATATGAGCGGTTCTAGGAGGAAATTGGAGTAAATTGAGTCCCCCTACACACACAGAAGGGGTCAGTGAAATAATGGGAAACACAAATACTAATTACCATCTGAAACATCTGTCTCCACAACGCTGTGGGCAAACCTACACAACAAGAGCTGTCGTTATAACGGGGCACCAAGTACACACGAACATGAAAGCCTGCATAACAATGGAGCCCAGGAGATTATTAGAGGATAGAGTGAATGGCAATATTTACTTACGTGATAAATATTTGCTCGAATATCAGATCGGTGGTAAATGGGCTGTGATGTTACTCTAGGAAGGAAGGTGTGGGATATACAGATGTAATCAAATGTTCAGGTTTTCAGTTTGCTACTCTTGAACAGAACGTTGATTTGTTCAAGAAGGGGATTACCATTACGGGTTAAAGCAATTAAAGAATTCAGCTGTGTCATGGTTTGCCAGTCCCTGGTTTGCCAGACCGTATGATGAAGTCATGATGATTTATTGTGACGTCAATTGCATGTTTGTTACAATTTATTAAAATCGATTCGGTGGCGATCGCACATGTTGCGACTCATGTTGGTATATTCCACCCAAACAAAATCTTCGTAGTTTGTGGATGTTTAGTTACAAGTTACTTTTCAAGGTATACGTTAATGTACATTTCCTGTTACGCTGTAAAGAACTTGAACAGAGATCAAATGGAGACGGTCAAGATGTCTTTGCAATAACGGCGGGTTCATTTTATGCCAGCAGTGCAACGTTGAATCAATGAAATTTGTCAAAACGTCCAAAACCAAAACAATTCAAGCATTTTAGACATAACTTGTAATAACTGCTTATAACAGGTCTACAAATGAAAACATCAAAGACAAATTCTAAAAGATTGACATGTGTGTATAGTTTATCGACTTATCAGTTATTTCCCTCTCAATAACTGTTGTCGTGGTCCGTTATAGGAGGACCAAGAATAAATGTTTTTCCGTAAAAGAACGGGCTAGGTTGTCGTTTTGGCTGGTTGATTTGCACAGTGGTTTAAACATATTAATTTCATGAAAAAACAACAAAATTCATGAACTGGATCGGTCAACAAGCTCAAAAGAACTTGCATACTAACGTTCCTACACGTTGATAAATATATCTCTTTAAGGGCACTGCGTAAACCCATTGCAATACACTTTAAACATTTCTGGGGCGGTGGGGTAGCCTAGTGGTTAAAACGTCTGCTCGTCACGCCGAAGACCAGGGTTCGATTCCCCACATGGGTACATGTGAAAGGCGACTATGCTCCACTTTCTGCTTGCCAAATGTTACACTAGAATTCTTTCCATATAACATTGATGCTCAAGGGCAGACTGTTTATCCACTACAGCAGGGAGACGGTAAGTCACATGCAACTATACATGATACCGTGTACGTTAACGGACAATTTCAGAGTAGAGATTAATGGTATGAAAAGCTATATACCCACATGGAGACATGACTGGACAGTGTCGGTGCTCCTTAAACAATGTAAACCAACATAATCAGAAAGAGATTTTCCCATGAAAAATGTTATGGAGTTTACTCGAAGACGATACATTTAGCCTTCTACTAAATCCATTTACAATTCACTGGAATGACAAAGAAGGCTCCAGGGTTTTGCGAGACAGATGGAATGTCCCATGCAATTATCTTCGACCGAAGCCACTATTTCCATATAAGCTGTGATAACAGTCACATTAGCGTATACAGTTCATTTTCTTGTTATTCATTTATCTAAATGATGTTTTTAAGGCCATATGATAAACGACATTTTATACAAGTTGTGAACAGTCAGAATCGCTTGTAAACCAGAGTTCCTCTGTAGCATTGTTTATCCTTTAGATTATGTGATACCACCACGTACTTTGGGAAAAGATAAATTACATTTAAAAAAAGAGAAAATACATCTTAAACATTTGTTAAGTTTAATGGTTTATAAACTACAATCCGGTGTCCATGCTTGACTTGAGAATTAGGCACCCATTCAATATGACATTGTCCACGCACATTTCGAGTACCACAAACTTCAAGGTTCATGTTCACTTTAAATCTGAGGTTAAAGACAAACGAAAACCGGGTTTTGAATAATTTGCATCAATATACCGGGGCTGAACCACGTCTCCCTATATAGAACCCGTGAAGATCCGGGTTAGAATTGGTGTTCAGTAACCCATGCTTGTCGTAAGAGGCAACTAACGGGATCGGGTTGTCAGGCTCGCAGACTTGGTTGACACATGTCATCGTGTCCCAATTGCTTATATTGATGCTCATGCTGCAGATCTCTTTATTGGCTGGTCCAGATTGACTACTCACAGACGCAGCGTTAAGCAACAAACCAACCAACCCTATAAAAAACTCAAACCTTTTTCACATCGGTTGTTTTTGTGTGTGTGTGTCCTTCGGTGATGGTAGTTTTCATATAGGCTAGAACATTCAGTTTCCCTTGCTATCCCCATTAAAAACTCCAGAGAGACTGCACGCAAAAACTGTCCATTACAAGGAAATACTTTATACAATTGCGTCTACATACAACAAGATTATGCGGTGAAATTGTCATCGCTTTGAAGATTAAAAGACGGGATAAAAAGTAGCTTGTTTTATCATCTTTTGGTATTGATCAGTCTTCTGCTCTCTGGACAGACGCGCCTTCCACTAGAGCATCGAGACTGCTGATTGTATCCAGAGTTAATGACATTGTTCATTCATTGGCACATTTAAAGTAAAGGCTTATGGTGAGTAAACGAAACGTCTTCGTATAAGAACCTGAAACTTAATCAGCGGTCTTACGATCAAGATCTCCTTACTTTCGCTATATCGGTGGCAAGACGTAAAGAGCCAGCCCGATTTGTGTTTTATTGAAGAAATACACCACCGTAGATGTTTTAACGACCATTGATCTCCTATTACATAGCTAATCAGTGTCAGAACGCTTCTTAATTACATTAATTCACGTACTATTGGCTATTAGAATACGACGGAATAAAAAAAAATTTCAAGTTATCTTCTTCCCTATTAACGCTACGCAAAGAAACACACACGCACACAAAACACACACACACATATATAAATATTATATATATATATATGTATACAACACACTAACTAACACAAGGACACACAGACCGCCACACCACACCACACCACACACACCTCACCACACACCACACACCACACACCACACACCACACACCACACCCTCCTCCCCTATCCAATCCCTCCTTAATCCAGCCGTTGCCGTTCCCACAAAAACAATCCGAAATAACAAACATTCAAATTATCAAATCGCGTTTATGTATTAATTTTGTCGGGACAGAATAAATTAGACTTCGATTCATGATACATGAAGTGTTAACACTTTACCCCCATTTGCAGCAGTTTATTGGGCCATCCGTACCTTTTCACATTTTCTTATCTCAAACCTCAACAAGTGAAAGAGCGGCGAGCGAATGACATATTGAAAAGACAAACCTGAATACCAGTTTGCACTAATTCACTTATGCTATAACATTTTTAAAGTTAGATCACATGGTAAAAGTCAGAAATGAATTTACGATGTAGATCGAGTAGCTTTGCTTCAGAAGAAACAAATTCAATAAACGTAGACGAAAAGAGATCAAATTGACCTGGATTTTTATGGATTTGAAAGATTAAGATAATGTTTTTATCAGGTTATGACATTTCCAGAGCGGCGGGGGGGAAATGAAAATAGGAAAACTTTTTTATTATTTTGCTTCGAAATGAAAATTCACCGCGGGTGGGAGATCAGAAACACAGATTACGACAGAATACTTAATGTTCTTCTTCTTGAAAGCGTCTTGTACTTGTGTTGCCTAGAATTGTGTCTGAGCATAGAGACTCCAAGCTCTTATATTTAATCAGCAATAGTTCGTCAGTCCGTAAGAAGACCCCAATAATGTCAATTTGGAAAAGAAACCCGTGAAACAAAATTCCGAACTGTCGTTGAAAATGACAAAAAAATGTACTGGTGCTACTTTAACATCTAAACCAAAGACAACATGATATAGTATTACAGCAACAATATTCTGTAGCTCACTTAAAACTATCAATGTATTGTAATTGTCCACGCTCTGATCGGAATGGTAAGTGTAACCTTATAGCGGATATCGACTGACTGACTGAGTTTGGTTTTACGCCGCTTTTAGCAATATTCCAGCAACATCACGGCGGGGGACACCAGAAATGGGCATCACACATTGTACCCATGTGGGGATTCGAACCCGGGTCTTCGGCGTGACGAGCCGACGCTTTAACCACTAGGCTACCCCACCGCCCCTAGCGGATATCGAAGCTTAATAGACTATTCAAAGGTTGAATGCACTTCATACGGAAAAAAACACATGATGACATCCAACCTCTTATAAATACGTTTCCATTTATTTTTTTACATATACAGTTTATATTTAATTTATTTTATATTAGATAAAAGTCAGATCTACTGTTATCAGATTCCGTTTGTATCTACAGACAGTAGTCTACAACATTAATTAGTTTTGGAATAATGTACCACCTTTAAAACCCTACAACATTTCAGTTTATAGTTGTATAATTTGAGATTTCCAACGTTCGATGATTAAATATTGAATCCAAAAAGCGTCATGATGTCTGGACTGAGTGAACATCAAGGTTCTAACTTTACCATCGCACTGTTACTGCAATACTGTCTTAACTTAATTAATGTTTCAACATTTTTTGCCACACTATGTTTGTTTGTTTGTTAATACTAGCACTCCCGCTGCAATGTTCCCGCAATATGACGGCGGTCTGTAAATGATCTTGACCATAAAACCCACTGTTTAACATCATGAGCATCGATCTACGCGACTGAACCAAGCCAGCCAGCCTGACCACCCCATCCCTTAAACGCTTCTTACAAGGATGGGTTGCTGCAGTTCTACCCCGGATCTTCATGGGTATTTAGCCGTAGCATCAATACCACGCCTTTGTTAGTTGATCCTACAAAAGAAAATCGTGAAACATTAGTCACTCACTACAAAAGAGCTACGTTAAGTTTCCTTTTAACTTTACCTGTGATATTGAACACACAGCTTCCTATGTGGTCCTCTGATTCCAATAGTGTAATGTGTTTAGGCACACCAGTCACTTTCTGTATACCTCATTACCTCCAATTCTACGCCACATCTTACACTTTTGTGACTGAACAACGCTGAGTGATCATCAGAGGAAATATATCAACCAAACGAAATCCAACAATAATGAATGTTGACGAAGGGCACACACTTCGCAAGGTGAGCTTGAATCAGAATTCACAGAAGGTATCAAATACGTGGGTTAAATGAGCATGTGCAGATCTGACATTTTGATTCAATTCAAGTTCAACATACTCAACCAAATTAAAACTTGACACGTGTTAAATTCAATCTCACAGTGGAAGAAGTGTGATTATGAAAATAGATGCGTAGTACTTTGCTATCATCCAGGTAACAATACAGACGAATAAGAGTGATTTGCGGCCTCATTTTATTGCTAAAATAATGCATGACGTGCCATGGTCCCCTTAATGCTGGGAAGCGGTGTGGTAGTCTAGTGGTTAAAGCATTCGTTCGTCACGTTGAAGACCCGGGTTCGATACCCCACATGGGTACAATGTGCGAAGCCCATTTCTGTTGTCCGCCGATATTGCTGGAATATTGCTAAAAGTGGCGTAAAACTAAACTAACACACTCACTCTTCTAAACGCGAACTTCATACTGATAAAACTTGAGGAAGAGAAGAAGTCAATGACGTCTGTGATATCCTAGGACGACAAGATGTCTCCTTGTGGACAATAGCACCTGCCGGAACTCGCTAACAAGTTCTTGCAAGGTCAGAGGTTGATTCATCTGCTACCGCAACCGTCTTCCAAGATCATCCCAAATGTGTTCGATCGGGTTCAAGTCTTGGGAACAGGAAGGTCAGTCAATGACAGTAGCGGTACCTAATACGTACCATATACGAACTGCAGTATGGGGCTTGATGTTGTCATGTTGAAAGTTCAATCCAGGACCATGTAGCTGCATGAATGATAGAAGGACTTGGGGTCAAAACCTGGTTCTGATAAGTTGGGCAGTCAAATTCCTCTCTACGACAATCAACTGAGATCCACCTCTTGCACAAAATCCCCCCCCCCTCTCCGGACCATTACGCTGGCCCCTCCAAATTGATCAACCAAGACGTCCACACCCTGCCATCGGCAAAGCGCATTTTGAAGCGGGCCTCGCCACTGAAGACAGCGCTGTCCCACTACCTCTGTTTGAATCTGGCATATCTGTGTAAACTTTGAAGGTAGGTCAAGCAAAGTTATATGCGGTAAAATGTCTATTCCAGGTGGGTCTGCTCACACTCTACCTCTGAAGAACCTTTCTTGAGGTTACAATCACAAGTTTCCTGTGAAGGTGACGTAACCTGACATGTACGTCACGAGGCGTAACCGGTCCCCGTCTGTTATATGCGGATCTGCAGACTGTGTATCATCTGACGCCTGTACAAGCATTCGTGCAACTACTGAAACGAATGGTCCAGTGTTAAACCTACCCATGGTACGCTCATGATGCTGGCTTGTTGAGTTGCGACATACTGGCTTCTGTATTTTATTGCTGCGTTTTCCTGTTTAGTGATGTCTGTTTGCTTACATTCCAATGTATGTGCGATCGCGAAGGTTATCACGTGAAATGTTGCACGTTGCGGACCGTGTTCAAACAGCCGTTATGTCATTGCCGTGTGTGTGGCACAACGAAAAACTGAATAGAATAGTCAGTGAGTGAGTTGGGTTTTACGCCGCTTTTAACAATATTCCAGCAATATCACTGCGGGGGACACCAGAAATGGGCATCACACATTGTACCTATGTGGGGAATCAACCCAGGGTGTTCGGCGTGACGAGCGAACGTTTCAACCAATGGGCTTTCCTACCGCCCCTGAAAAGAATAACCAATAATATTGGTGTCAAATTTCTGATTTTGTTGCACAAACTTCACAATAATTTTATGTAATCTTATGTTACGTGATCTTATGTTCAAAAATATTCTCGAAATTTAGATTTAAGTTTCCTCAAGTAACCCACTGACCCTGTGTGGAGCAAACATAACGAATGCCAATTTAATTACACGCTAAATGTAGTGATGCCTAGTTAACATATTATAACTATGTTATCTGAGGCCTTGTCAGTTGGAACAATTACAAACTGATTAGGTAGGCATTCTGAGTGATTTTGCGATGTTGGAATTACGCTTATGTACATGTCCGATATCAGCAATTAAGACAATAATTGGGATTTACATGCCATGATCTGGAAATCATTCTTAAACCAGACATCATGACCTACAAGTTCAGACCATGGACTTCGAGAAGTCGGATCTTGTGCAGGTATCTACTGCTCCTTCTTAAAGTCGCGGCAAAGGTAATACTTGGGTAAATACTGTTGGTGTATACAGAGGTTTCGAAACATATTGCCTTGATCAGATTTGTTCGAAAATGTGTTATTCACCTTAAATGATTGAGCACACGGGTCCACACCTTCCAATAGATTTACCATTATACATCTACAATTGATGTTCTAAATGACATTATATTATGGAGAAACCAGAAATCCCAGATCTTGGCAAAACGTATTTACTATACGGTATTAACAAAGGTCATTGCATCGGAGGGCAAGCAAGCTATTCAGTTTCGTTTACGTCGAGATCGCAATATCCCTAAATTACCCGAAGACATCCATGTACTTGATTGCTACGGAAATTCAGTCTCGAATTATTGTTATTCCCCGCGTTTCTGCAGTCTGCAATATCCGTATAAGATATGAAATTTCTCAAAGACTCAGAGCAGTAATCGTTATCTGTGGCGATGTCGATGGAACAGTAATGCTTGTTAGTTTTCGGCGCTGTATCAGTTTTGTAGCGAAGCTTATTAGTAAACAATTGCAGTTAATACTCCCTGCCCGAAGACATCGTGATGAAACGACATATATGTATATAATGACACTTCTGTTTAAAATGACCCGCAAATGGACTCTATAGTGCCTTCATTATGATAGTTTCTTGAACAAAGAATGAAATAGGTTTTGGCGTTCGTGACAGGTGTAATTTGGTCAAATTGGCAGGTTTTTCTGTTTGAAAACCTCATTTTGTTTAGTTATATATTAGATAGAATTTGGTGGAAAACAAATAACAGGTACATTATTAAGATATTTTTAGATTGTGTTTCAACAATATGTGTATTCCTTACAATGATCAGTCTTCAGTGCCGCTGATGATTTCATCAGCTTAGTTACCAAGTTTTCCATCTTTCAATCTTATGTATATTTGTACCTTTTCTCCCAGTCTACCGGTCATATAGTATAAACAGGTTCCATCCATATAGCCCATTTGATGCAATGATTGGAATGTATTGTAACTGACATCATTTATTTCATGAACAATATATTTTAACTACGTGTTATTTTAGTTAAATATTTTACTGTATATATTTAGAATAACGAAAACCATAAGTGTATACTTTAGGTACAACTAATCGCTATTTCTTCGTATTGAACAGTCATATTTGTCACTGTTAAGATTTCCCGAAGCCTTGTTATGCCTATCGCGAAACCATTATGTCGGCATATGATTGTAAGGAAAAGATAAATGTGTCAAAGTATAGCATGTCTGATATAAGCCAGGGAGGGACAACTTCGGAATGGCCAGCAGTGAGAACTTGACCACACAGTCAAGAACAAACGTTATATCATTTGAAAGCTCTCGCAATATTCCAGCAATATCATGGCGGGGGACACCAGAAATGGGCTTCACACGTTGTACCCATATTGGGAAACCCGGGTCTTCGGCGTGACGAGCGAACGCTTTGACCACTAGGCTTCCACCCCTCAGGTGTGTCAGGCTGAGCTCCGCCACGACTCGGAATATGTGAAATGTCGGACCAAGTATCACATGAAATAAGGGGAATATGTCAAACTGATATCTCCTGGAAATAGGGAATGTCAAAGTAGGCGAGGAATATAGGGAATATCAGTATTTTTTTTAAAGCGGGAATGTCAGACTGAGTGTACTGGAATAAGGGAAATGTCACAGTATTCTTGGAATAAAGGGAAGTATTGCATAGAATAAGTAATGCTGAATACGATAATATAAGCAGGCAACATAACCTTTACCCGGCTAAAATGCCACTAGAGCCGTTTATATAAGCATTCAAAAACCCAGTAGGATTCCCTCTTTCTTTCATTCAGTGGTGATATTCCGAATGATAAGTTTGCATATCCTCACGTGTTGTTGATGGCCGAGTACGTTTTGGAGATCCATTGTTCACTCGCTCTGTTTTACCTTATAAAAAGGCTCTGTGATTATGGAGTGTCGTGTCAAATTGCTTAGCACATCCTACACTGCACTTTCGTTGCCACCATGCATGTGATCCAATTTGGCATCGCTGGCTACACACACCACGTGACCTACACATACAGCAGACGATATCCGGTAAAAGGTGCAATCCACAACTCAGCCAATTTCGAATCGACTCTGACTAAATTAAACCCAGGAAACAAATGTTAGTCGGTGACAGAAAAACGATCAATCTCAACCGTCGTTCTCTGAAAAATTAACCAAATTTAGAACTGGCACGCATGAAATCGGCATGCGGGCTTCATGCCAAACACGAAAAATGATTCAGACTGATATCACTTTAACCTTCAAGTTGTCGTGCAAGAACTGTACTGTATCATGACAGATGGTCGTTACCTTTTGAATAGGGTAATTCATTAGGATTGAAATAGCTTACTACTTACCAGACCTGACAGTGTTGGGGTCATTTGTCTAGTCTGCTCCATCACCTGATCGTCTGGTTTGTTTACTTGCCGCTATCGCGGCACAGGAGTGCACCGTGTGGTGTTGGTAAATAAACACACAGATTTTCACGCATACTATCAATGTGTGTAGCGGGTGCTATTGTGTCGGTTGGACATAGTTACCCTTTGAAACATTATATACACTCTTTAAAAAAGAACGCATAGGCGTTTTCAGCAGTTCATTTTGATATATTTTGACAACAATCGCCGTACAGACAATTCCTATGTTTGAATCCCGTTAATCATGTCGTGGTTGTTGTGTTTTGCACGCACGCATTCCAAAATGTGTTTGTAAACGTTTGTCATAAAAAAAGAAACTGAAGCATGAAAACTGTATACAGAAAGGGTTTTCCACGTAATGCACGTTTAAGGCAGTCTTACAGCAATCGCTACATCGACCAAATCCTGCGACTTCACCTCCTCCCACTTTTTAACCGCCAGAGGGAGCTGTTTAAACACGACAAAGCTCGACCCACATAGCTCGTGTAACAGGTGCCTATCTCGCCAATGCAAAAGTCAATGGCCTTCCAAATCGTCTGATCTGAACCCGATCGAGCATCTATGGGACGAACTTGATCGACGCGTTCGTAAACGTCACCATCCTCCAACGCGTTGCAGGGGGAATGGCGATGGATCCCCCAAGTAAAGATCCGATGCAATCCCTTCCAAGGCGGTGTCGAGCAGTGACGGCTGAAAGGGGTGGTGTCACCACGTGACCTGAACGCCCTCTTGTGTCCAGACATGTGCAGTGAGTGAACTGAATCAATGCTGACACTGACAACAATACATAAGTTCATCCGTGTGTCGAATTTCATTCGTCTGTGTTCAAGCTTAATCGACTTATGTACACTTAAATAAGTCTTAATATATTTCGTTATTTTTGGCTCATGCGTTTCCTTTTTTTTGTGAAGAGTGTGTGTATGTATGTACACATGATTATGAATAGCACCATATAAAACATTATGCTTTAATTTAGGAATTGTATTACTGTCAGTTTTCTTAAGTTTCTTCGCTGATGCAGACAAACAATGGCTTAAACATTTATTTAAAGAATGGCATCAGATGACAAAATGGTTATTTAGCTCGTAAAATGTCATACATTAACTAAATTAAACATGTTTTATTATGTTTCATCGTTGTCAAAGACTCCCTTTTTTAATTTAGGCCAGCCAATTTTATTTCTTGTTTTACGGATCCGCCTGTCATATTTTTTCAAGAATAAGAAAAAAAATAAAAGTTAATTTTCCCCGCTCTAAAAATATAATCCTAATGTTTTGGGGGTTTTATTGGTCAAAAATGTAAATTTACAAGAAAAGTTTTTTTAGATTGTGTTTTGTCCCATATACACTTTATAAATTGCCAAAAGTAAAATACTTTTAACATTTATTTATGTTTATTTTTATTTTTTTCCCTCCTGCCTTTAGGTTTTTTGAGTACAAAAATCCGTAAAACAAGAAATAAAGTTGGTCTGGCCTTGTGTAAGATGAAAACATATTCGAATAATAATCTTTATTGGTAGACCGAGGTCCATAATTGGGGTGAATCTTGGGTTCGAATCCAAAGTCACTTGATTCTGGGGAACTTAGTAACCGGGGAACTCAGTTTTCACATCTAATACCACTTGACAATCCATCACCCCGACATCTTAGAAGTAACTGTCGTCGAGCAAGATCGTGTCTACATTCCACAACATTAGTGAAAAACGGCCTCCTACACGGCGAACGTATCACTTCAAGCGTGCTGTAATGCTATTCTCAGCTATATTCATACACACAAGCTATGATAATGATCTATGATTGACATAAAAAGGAATAAATCTGAGATTTATTTTGTGTTAAAGAGTATTTTGCGTTCAACGCATGAGATAGCACGGAGAATCTGGTGTCATGTCTCAGTTTAATACAGATGAAAACATGAAAGTGAAGTGATACATGAGAACACCAACAAACACGGGTAGGGCGCAACCACACCAAGGATCATATACTAGTATTGGAAACCAACCAACGGTAGACAGACAAACGTACGATCACATGGGAAATTTCTCACCATATGTATTGTGCAGACAAACCAAGGACCATATGGGAAACCCACCAACAGTAGACAAACTAAGAGTCGTATATGGGAAACCCACAAACACGGGTCTGATACAGACAAAGCAAGGATCACATAGGAAACCCACAAACACGGGTATGGTGCAGACAAACTAAGGATCATATGGGAAACCAACAGACGCGGGTAGTGTGTGGACAAAGCAAGATTCATATGGGAAACCCACAAACACGGGTATGATGCAGAAAAACCAAAGATCACATATGGGAAACCAGAAACGCGGGAGGGGTGCAGACAAACCAAGGATCACATATGAGAAACCCACAGACACGGGTATGATGCAGACAAACCAAGGATCATATAAGAAACCCACAGACACGGGTATGATACAGACAAACCAAGGATCATATGGGAAACCCGCAAACACGGGTATGATGTAGACAAACCAAGGATCACATATGGGAAACCCACAAGCACAGGTATTGTGTGAACAAACCAAGGATCAAATGGGAAACCCACAAACGCGGGTCTGGTGCAGATAAACCAAGGATCACATGGGAAACCCACAAACACGGGTATTGTGTAGACAAAGCAAGGATCACATGGGAAACCCACAAACACCGGTATTGTGTAGACAAAACAAGGATCATATCTGAAACCCGCAAACACGGGTCTGGTGCAGATAAACCAAGGATCACATGGGAAACCCACAAACACGGGTATTGTGTAGACAAAGCAAGGATCACATGGGAAACCCACAAACACGGGTCTGGTGCAGACAAACCAAGGATCACATATGGGAAACCCACAAGCACCGGTATTGTGCAGACAAACCAAGGATCATATGGGAAACCCACAAACACCGGTCTGGTGCAGATACATCAAGGATCGTATGGGAAACTCACCAACGGTAGACAAACTAAGAATTACAGTCGTCGATTCGAACCACAACGATTGTTGGTGAAAAGAAAGTCATTTCATACCAAAGGCGTCACCATCACCAATCACCATTGCGAAATGAACTTGGCATCTTCTTTTTTGTTTCTTTTTATTCATGATTTTCTCCAAATATGCAGATAGCTTTAATCAAAGGTAATGTCGTGTATCTATAATTAATTTAATCCCAAATGCAATTTCAAAACATCTCTCATGCACATAAAATAACTATAAACTTCGAACTCGGACCAGTTGCTTCGCCATGGTGGCCAGTTGCAGTTCCCACTGGACCACCTCGGCATTCACACCTACATGTCAGAACTGATATTTAGCAGTCAGTGCCTGTCATAAGAGGCGGCTATTGGGATCGTGTTGGCAGACTGGCTTACATGGTCGACACTCATGCCGACAACCACAGTATTGCCTGATCCAGATTCGATTGTAGAGACCGCCTTCATACAACTGGAATATTGATGAGTGGGGCGTTAAACAGCTGAGAAGCAAACAAATCTCGTCACTATTAAACAGCAGGGGCGGTGGGGCGGCCAAGTGATTAAAGCGTTCACTTCCCCAACATGGGTGCAAAGTGTGAAGCCCATTTCTGATGTTCTCGCCTTGATATTCCTGGAATATTGCTAAAAGGGCGTAAACCCAAACTCACTCACTTAAACAGTAAGGACAGAAACAAATCTCGGCACTCTCTCTTGTGTGGTGACATTTCGTTGTTATTATCTATATGATACAGATTACCATTTTTGTTTTGCCAGTGTGTTATGTTTCCATCACGAGGGAGAATCAATCTCTTTCATGCCAGACGGCGATCATTTTTTTCACTTCATCCCTCTGCAATCTGACGAGCCTCCAAATTCGTCAACTTCAATATATTTTACATGCGCTTCATAAAATCAACCTCGGCGTTAAATACATGCTCTTCGGGTTGTGTCTTTGTTGCTACATTCGTGGTACCTTTGAATGAATGCTTAAATTTCAAATATTACATAGCAAACTAGAACACAACATACGTTTTTCATATCAAATGCCATTCCGATACTTACGAAAATGGCTGAGTAACAGACAAACATGGTATCATAGTTTTATATGACTGCCATACTCGCCGCCAGTAAGGGCGGCTGTAACTAATCTTGCTGGGCCCAGATTAACCAGTGGTTAATATTATGAGCAAGGACCTAAGGGGGTCAATGACGCACATTCAACCAAATCAGCGTGCTTTCTACCTGCTGATCCATTTACCCGCTTTTCACAATAAAGACACATTAATCGGGACGAATTCGAACCCCGAAATCCACGCGGATCCGCCAGCGTTATCGTATATAGATCGGTTTGTCCTTTAGGATATTCGGGCCTGGAATCTGGTTGATAACGCAAGCATGTACCAGCAGATGACGTGCATTCATGATACTGCAGGGCGATGGGGTAGCCTTGTGGGTGAAGTGTTCGAATCCCCACATGGGTACAATGTTCGAAGCCTATGTCAGGTATCCCCCGACGTGAAATTGCTGGAATTGTCCTCACAGCGACTTAAACAATACTCACTTACACATAACGATCAAGGACTGGCATGTATGTCCGATATAAAGTTGTCCAAACGAAGCCAATCAAATTACTAATCACTGACATAATGAAAACCTGGGTCAAGATTTTCGAAGCTCTCTTAGCGCTAAGATAGTCGTAAGTGTCATACATTAACATTAGCTTACGACTATCTTAGAGCTAAGAGAGCTTCGAAACTCTAGGCCCAGGTATATCTAAACTTGAGGGTCCACACTCATTATATTTGAATTTATGGCAGAACATCGGTGACCTTGCCCTTGTTTAATTGGCACGTGACGCATGGGGGCACACACATGTGAGCAAGACACGTATCTATCAAGTGGAATACCGATGTCATTAGTATGTCATTGTTAACTTAATTAGTTTGCAATTTGTTCGAGGGGTACACAACCCTCATAAGAAGGTGTGGTCAAGCAGATATAGCAATACGAACCTGTTAATTATCGGACATGTATTTTTGTAAAAGAAAAAGTAAACGAGTAAATACGTGAAGTGAAACAGTAATGTACTGTTACTAAATGAAATTGTGAGATACCATTGACAATAAAAATCATTGCCTCTGCTGAAAGTGGATGAGCTGGATTTAACGTGGCACTGACGCCGTGTCAACTTGACGTATGAAGAAAGTCCGAAGTGATACACTTTTTTACGTTTAGCGTTTTGATGGAACCTATTTTTGCTTAATAACTGACAAACGCAATCTCTAGAAAAATGTATTTTTAGCAGCAATGATGATTTCGGGAATGTTTTGAAAAACATGGTAGATAATTGAGAGTTAATTAAGATAGCTGTAAAGTTAGCTAAGATACATAGCCTTCACTGACATGTCAGTGAACGCTATGTATCATAGCTACTATAAAGTGTACTGCACTGAATCGTGAACACAAACTCTATCACGAATATGGGTATGAGCTCGAGTGTGTGTGTGTGTGCGCGCGCAAATGTCATACCGATCACATGAAGGTGGTCGAATCGAAATGGATCCGGTGATATGTGTAAACTGTCTGTGTGCAGTCCGTTCTGAAAACAATAGCTGCGGCTGAAGTTGGATACTTAGGTTCTTAGCAGTCACGACATTTCATCGACCCCCCACTAGTCACGTCATGCAAGGGAGGTAACTCCGTCTCGCCGTATATGTTTGTTTTGATCATTGGTTCGTTGACTGGCAACTAGTCCGTTGGAAGAAGATCCACGCAATGTGGGCTGATTGCCTTGAATAATTCACATCACAGCTTCGACTTTAATCATCCAACAGCATATATTGGCCTATCTGCCCTTGAAATACATCGAATAACCTTAGCTGTATGGCGTTTGGAAAAAAGAACCTGATTCAAGATGGCCACACCCCCACATCATGCAGACCTACCTTTGGAACCGGTGAGACTAGATTATTCTGACCCAGCTTCATGAATGATTGATGAAGCGTAGCTAACAACTCGAAATTGTATTTATCGTGAATAATTTAGTAAGTTTTGAAGATATGAAATCTTAGAGGAGGTGACGCATTCTGAATCACTGGTGACAGCAAGAAACAGCCGTGAACACATGTAAGCCAGTAGAAAGCCGTCCGTCTTAGCTCGTCAACTTCGTATATTGTTTTCCTAGCAAATAAGAACGGCGGGTGTGTGTGACGACAGGCTTTGTTCATTTGTTGTGATAGACGAACAACCAGGCAGTCCAGATCACGGCGACCTGTTTGCGTTCCATATTCTATTTTTGATGGTGACAGGAAAAATTAAATCGATAAAGGAAGTAGCAACAGAACTGGGTTTTCCTGCATACAGGTGCCCGGTTTGGGGTTTGCTTTGTTACATCACAGCCTACCTTTGTCAGAAATAACTGATATCGTGGTAGTACAATAAGTGAGGTAAGTTATTATCTGCAGACTAGTCATATATCTGCTACTGTCATGCACTTAAAGATATATTGTAATGGGCAAATAATATTGGTATTATTTGCAGTACTATTATGTAACAATCCATGCACAAGATGGTTGCTATGTTCGCAGTAAAACTATGTGTTTGTTGTAAATGTTTGTTAAACACCAAGTTATCATTCAGCTACACATGATCTAGCAGTGTCATCGCATCAAAATGTATATAGCATGGGCATTGTGAATAGTTATCTAATGTATAATTATGTAGTAAATGTTTGCTCCAGAAGGGATGGGGCTGCTGACATTATAGTTATTTATCATCATTATGTAAGGTTATTTTATCTGTCATCAAATATATATTTTACATTGTATTTGATTTCCATTGGTGTTTACGTTGAGACATGTTAAAAATCATGATAATAGTGGAACAGTTTAGATACTTTATATTTGTATTTACTGGCAAGTAGAGAGTCAGGAGGTATAATAGCTGTGTACATTTTCTGGTGTTCAAAGAGTTATTAATTTTGTTGATAATATTTTGTAACATGATCCATATGGCTGGCTGTTGATCTAGATCATAGAGATCTATAATCTTTAACTAAATATTGATCGATTATTGATGAATATTGGAGAAGTAACTTTGAGTAAATTAACACACTATTCTATCACAATAGTTTCTTTACAATATTATTGATGTCACAGTTTTCATATCGATAATCATAAATAAATGTTTACATGAACAATATTTCCGATTATCAATCTTTAGTGATAAGTCAGTCAGCATTAGCACTCTCTGATTAGTGTTTGTTGTGTTTAAGCATTCTCACAGTTGTATACCTATACAAGCATATGATGAGATGTTAAAGAGGGACTATAGGCTTGATCATTTCCAATCCCAGGTAGTTTGACTGCAAATGTTCAAATGTTCATATGTTCAATAAATCTGTTTTATGTTTATCAGTTATGCAGGGATGTACCTAGGATTCCAAACCAAGTGTTCCTGGCACTACCCGTGAAGATCCGGGCTAGCACTGATCTTCAGTAACCCATGCTTGTCGTAAGAGACCACTAACGGGACTGACTTGGTTGACACATGTCATCATATCCCAATTGCGTAGATCGATGCTCATGATGTTGATCACTGGATGGTCCAGACTCGATTATTTACAGATCGTTGTCATATAGTTGAAATATTGCCGAGGGCTGCATTAAACAACAAACAAAAAAGCCCTTGGCCGGCAAATTTTGAAAAATGTCTTCACTTACAGTGGGATTTTCTTGAGTTAACATGCTGGAATTTTGTCATGATTTAATGTATTGGATTAACAAGATTATTTTACATGTTACAGGGCACTCACAGACTCAGTGCCAAGTACATTGGTTCAGAGGATCAAGAGGAGAGCAAGCACTTGTTAGAAGAACCTAACGGGGTAGCTGTCATGGATGAACGTAAGCATCACAACCTCGTCATCTAGCATATATCATGATCACTTCATTGAGCTTTCCTGAAAACACATTTAATTTTGTATTTGCATGGTTCATTTGTGGCCACCACTATAATTGTGTAGGTAGTTTATTTCTTGTAAGTTCACTAGTTCCAATGTTAAAGTTATGTTCTTAGCAAAAAGAAGTAGATGTGTCGATGTAGGTGATCTGTTTTGTCAGCTAATTGCATTGATTTTGATTCATATATGTAATATTTACAAATTTGTGACTTTCAACCGTATATTTCTGTCTTTGCACACATTTCCTGATGGGGTGATTGGGTTGGCTAGTGGAAGATGAATTTTATTATCGTGCACAGATATAGGTGGTACAGGGGATGATTGATATATTCTGAGCCTCATACAGAAAGATTTGACCAAAAGACATTAAAAGTATATACGGGCAGTGGGGTAGCCTCGTGGTTTAAAGTGTTTACTCGTCATGCCGAAGGCCCGGGTTGGATTCCCCACATAGGTACAATGTTTGGAGTCCATTTCTGTTGTCCCCCGCTGTGATATTGCTTGAATATTGCTAAAGGTGGCGTGACAATACTCACTCAGGGATATATGTTAGCACATTGTTCGAGTCAAAATTGGTTTCAGCTAGATCTTTTTTCATAACAAAGCCAAATCACGATACAGTGGCCACAGTTATGACTGATTTGTGCACTAATGCATTGTCCTGCTGGAAGAGCACAACTTTCTTAGTTTCAATATCTGTTAGTCTCAATTTTGCCCCGTAATTACATTGAGAATGCGGCATAATATGCTTTGTTGATTTTGTGACATTTTGGAAGATCCACCATGATGATGCTCTTGGCATCCTAGAGAATGTTTGGTTAAACCAGATGTCATAGTCAACAGATCATTTCAAGAATCTCTCTGGGTCAGCTTCAAACAGAGAAAGATTTTTGTCAGTTATCAGAAGCTTTTGAACCCATTGCTGTTGTGTGAGACCTTCAGGCATTATTTTCATGTTGGTCCATATCATGCTTGAGCTTGAATTTCATTCGAAAACAGCATCCTTTCCTACTGTTGTGTTCAAGGATGGCTTTCGTTAATAAGCCCATTTTCTTCAAGTGCTTGATCACTGCACCTTCGCCTGGTTTGTCCATTTTCCAAATTATCAGCAGAAGATTCCACTATCATGGAATTCCTCCAATGTGTGGCTCAGTTATCAATCAATCCTTGTAAATACCACTAATTTCATGTTCCATAATAATAGGGATTGTGAGTTTCTAGCAACACAAAATCAAATGAAAAGGTACTGGTAGTCATAATCATCCTCATAATTTTCTGCAACACATTTCACAGCTTTTTAGAGTAATTTCATTAACTGCACATTACGTCAGAAATTTCCTGCCATCAACAGTGGTGTAACCATGAGGCCCATTTCTGGTATCCTGCACTATGATTTTCCCAGATTATTGCTAAACCTGTGTTTTTACTAACTCTAACACATAGGTCAAACTTAAATAAGACTGAGCTGAAAAAGTTTCTTGCCTGAATGAATTGATACCACATGGTAACAGATAGCTGCTTACAGCAGTTTTAAAATTGACTTCCAGTGCCTTTGTTTCAGAACAGTAAGGATTTTAGACTGGTGATTTCTGTTCACAATAACACAGTTGATGTGAACAATCCCAAGGAGAGAAAGCTATTGTAGATTTGTACTGTTAAGCTATCATAATACCTGTATGATTTTCACAGTAGTTGCTGTGGGCTGCTCATGACAGAAAGGCACAGTGACATTGAATGGGTCAACTTTATTCACACTCATGCACAAGAACTTAAGTAGTATGAGTGCAGTTCAGGAAATGATAGCAATGTTTGGTACAGCTATAAGATCATAGCTCCTGCTGTCTGATACAAAGACAGTGAATCTTTTGTAACTTTCTGCTAAATTACAACACTGATTTAGCTCCAGAATTCACAAGATCCACCAGAATACAGATTGCAGAACATTTGTTTAATATTTAATGCCCTACCCCTTCCAAAACCATTTACATTTGAATAGAAAACAAACATACTTTACCAATGGAAAGTAATGAGTATACGAACACAAAAGATGTCAAGTTGACATTCTTGGTTGCTGTTAGTAGTTTTAGACAAGATGGTTACCTGATTCTGTTTATTTGCTCACAACATATGCGGATGTAACATTTTCAGTCAAAGTACTTAAGGACGAATGGTTTGAGGTATTGAAAAGGACATCAATCCAAGTATTTGGAAGATGATGACATGCATCAAATATGTTGGGGAGTGTGGGCATTTGATTCAGTTAGTCAGGTCTTATGACTACATGAAGACCAATTTGTCTTCTTGGGTGGAGCTTGTGAAGTCTGGTACAAAATCAGTAGACTTTAGAAGAACAGTATGACCAATTATAGAGGGATACATTGTTGGAACCAGTGTTTGTGTCCAGTAAATGTTGGAAAGTGAAAGTGGTCCAGTAAATGATTCCATTGTACAGAACAACCTTAGCACTAAGACTGTTGTAAATCTATGTTATGGAATGGGACTTACACCATCACCTTAGCACAAAGATTGCTTTGTGCAACTGCTTCCTTCCAGCCAGACCTTTCTACAATGCTAACACCCTAAATGAAGCAATGTAGATTTCCTCAGGTTCAGGCATCATCATATCCCACCCCAGTGGGGCTCCTTTTCAATTTAAATGGAATCATTTGTTTTATAAAAATAACATGTATTCAGAGACTGTTAGCGTTAGTATAAAGTATAAACTTCACTAATGCTGTCATTTGGCAGCTATGTTGGTTAGAAACCTGCCTGTAATGATATCATCATCTGCATAGGCTTCCTGCTAGAAGGGTCATCCACGACAGTCAATACTATCCCCGATGCAGAGAAAGAAGGTACACACTGGTGGCAGGGTTGTTGACTATTGCTTGCTTCTCTTCTGTGGTTGCATTCTTCCTACCGCAGTTGCCTCCCTTTAAAGTGTAGTCGCTTCCTGCTTGCTGTAACTGCATTTGCCATGTTCTTTTACATCTATTCATTGTTGATGTTTTTGTGTTTGGGATGAAATGGTCACCTGGATGTGAAACACTATTTGTATATGAAAAAGAATGGATTAGCTTTCACAAATATCTCTGCAGTCCTTGACTTTAGGTGCAATTTCATACCAAGTCATTCTTTCAATCAAGAATGTTCATCTAACATTACTGTATATTTAAAATGGAAACTAGCTCTGTAAGTAGGTTTGATTGAAGTTCTTGACGCATACTTTGTAAGTATGTTAACTGAATTGTTTTAATTAATTAATGACTACAAATTACAAAAAGGTAACATCGAAATATGACATACCTCAGTGCAACCAAAAAATCAGGTTTCAAGCTATACCTCAGCATTGTTTACTTACCATATTTTTTTATTTTGAGGAATAATTAAATCATTTTTGTGTTGTTCAAATAAAGTTGTAATGTATTTGTGAATTTGCCAAATCAACAATAAATTTGTGCAAGTTTCTCTCACTATATTCTCAGTGGTATTTATTTGATTTAAAAGATAATGCTTAAGATGTTAATCAATTGTGTAGTTATTGGCAATTAAACATTTTTCTTTTTGAAATATTTTAAAATTTATCCTAGACTTTAATCTTGGACCATACTGAATTCTGAAGCTTCTTACTACTGCTTATGGGTATAAATCCTTCATATGAATTTCAGTGGACTCTAATTTGGTATATATGTAAATACAGCAAATGTGTCAAATCAGGAAATGTGTAAATTTCCTGGAATATTTAGGAAATGTGTACATTTACTGAGTGAATCAGGAAATGTACACATTTCCTAAATATTCCAGGAAATTAACACGTTTCCTGATTTGACACATTTACTGTAACATATACCAATGATAGATCTTAACCCATTTCCATTTTAATAGATATTCTAAATGTTGACCTGCTCTTAATCCACATTTAGGGTTACAGCAAACTTTATTTCATAAGTCGCCCCTGACATCTGTTTTTGTTTGCAATTTTATCTCTTGAGCTACAGTGCCTACCTAGATGCTGTTGTTACGAATCATGCAGTGAAACATTTTGATGTGACATTGACCAACTGCAAAGAGTCACTTTATTCAGTGCATGTGAAAAGTCACTGTTTAGCAACTATTTTAGAGTACTCCAGTACTGAGATCCCTTTCCATTTCATCCCTGGCAAGCATGAGAGATAGCTATATGTTGTATCTATGTGTCTAATATAGTACTACTCTGTTACTAACAAGCTTGTCATGCTCTTATCCTGTATGTCTAGTGTTTATTTGCTCAACGAAATGATTTCAACGCATATCCATGTGACTGAGTAAAGTTGCCTGAGACAGCATTATTCATCAGGGAGAGAAATGAGTTGCCAGACTTGAATGCTGTGCTGGTGGTATTCATAATTCAGACTTTGATCATGGATAAAAATGTGATTACAATGTTTTTTGTTACTCTTTCTGGATTTTAGGATCAGTCCAACCATAATTTTACAAATAAGAAATAAAAATATATTTGTAATCTTTGTTGTCTTGCTATCTAGAAGATTAGGCTGAATTGAAAATATTTTCAAATTTGTTAAATAGTGAAGTGAAAGTAAGCCTGTGATTTGTCATTCCAATTGGCTAAAATTTTATTTCCTTTTTCTATTGCCCCCACTCTCATACACACTGATAAAATGTCGTTATCACAAGGTTATATTTTTCCCCCAGTGGGGAAAATAGTGTGTAGAATAAGTAATGAAGAGAATTTCCGTTTTATCATCATGATTATATGATGGAAATTTTCTGAAAATTGTTTCTCAACATGTGATAGTTAACCTGAAACATGTCCTATCACATGGCTGACAGTGAAATAATATAGAGGAATTAAGCAAATGAAAGGTTTGTATGTCAAGGCAAAACAGTTAATAATTGTCTTTGAGAGGATTAAAGTGATCAAACACTAAGTGAGCTAGATTAAGGAAGCAGAGTTGTGTTATGTGTTGATTGTGAAAACAGTGGGATGGGTGGACGTGCATTCTGGAGGGGAACCTACTGGCCACTCTTCCTTCAAGCAGTTGTAGTGATTAGACATGATGTAGCGGAGAGTTGTACCTGTCAGTTAGGCCAGACCAATTATATTTCTTGTTTTACGGATTTTTGTCCTCAGAAAACCTGAAGGCAGGAGGAAAAAAAAATTAAAATAAAATCACCAGTCAATGAAATATTCCTTCTAAATATTAAAAGTATTTTACTTTTGGCAATTTATGAAGTGTATATGGGGCAAAAAAACAATCAAAAAAACATTTTCTTGTAAGTTTACATTTTTGGCCAATAAAAACATTAGGATTTTATTTTTTGAGCGGGGAAATTTAATTTGGAATTTTTTTCGTATTCTTGAAAAAATAAGACCGGCGGATCCATAAAACAAGAAATAAAATTAGTGTGGCCTTATGAATGAATACCAGTATGCTAGCCTGACCTCTAATACATCCCACATAGTTTTCATATCTGTCCCAGCAACCAGTTGTGTCCCACTGTCCTGTCAAATCTCTTTGTTGTGTTGGTTTGTTGTTTAATGCTGCACTCAGCAATATTCCAGCTACATGGCGGCTGTCTGTAAATAATCGGGTCTGGACCAGATAATCCAGTGATCAACAGCATGAGCATCAATCTACATAATTTGGATATGATGACATGTGTGAACAAAGTCAGTGAGCCTGACCACACGATCCTGTTAGTCGCCTTATACAAAAAGCAGTTCTATCCTTCTTCATTAGGGTTCTTGGTTGGGAGTTTTCATCTAACATCCAAACTGATTTTTATCCTTGGTCTCTCTGCACCATGCATATGGTTGTTTTAAGACAAGTGATCAACATCTACAAGCTTTAGCTTATACACATTCCTTTGTTTGAATCTGAATCTGGGAAGATTAATTGTGAAATTCCCTATTCAACTGATAGATATGTTTTGGGGATATCATGAATCTACCCACTGAGTAAGGACAATATGTCATGCTACTTGATGAAGTTAAAATAAGAAAGAGTTTTTATGACCATTTGCTTTTACTCACCTATTGACACAGAACTGCACTGATGTTCAGGAAAAGGGAAAACAATTCAAATTTTAAGAATATTCTTTCACTGAGCACGTTTTATATATCAAACTTTAACAGGTGAGGCCAGACCAATTTTACTTTATATTTTACGGATTTTTGTCCTCAGAAAACCTAAAGGAAACAATAACAATAACCATTTACTACACTACATCTATATTAAATTCCAAATCTCTATTACTTTTTACTTATTTCATATTTATACCTTTTTAACTCGGCCTCACATTCAAATTTCCCTTAATACTCAGTTGTTGTTTTTTGTTGCTTTTTTTTGGGTAGTAACACCACTCTTTCAAAATTTCTATTTTTTGTTCCCCCTCATTTCTTGATAAGTGTACTACCCCGTCACCAAAATACCTTAGTTGTGCATGCGACGTTAAATAAAGCAAATAACAACAACAACTTATTGAAGCTGGGCTAAACTAGTTCTACATGGATCAGATTGAACACTGAGGATGAAAGTGACACTATATTATCACACTAAATATATAAGCCTATCTACAGATGAACTATCTATAAACCTATATATAAAACTCCAGACTTTATCTTCACAAAATCTTTCGCTGTTCAACGGCTCTTCATGTGTACAATGAAAACTAAGTGTCATCATAGGCGACGCAAAACGGTAGCTATGTTGTCATCATGCATATGATGTGACAGTTAGTGACAATAGGTAATATGTAATAGATATATAAGACATATCTTCTTAGGTTTGTTGAAAATGCTGTTCATAAAGCCTTAAAAGTCCCAAGAGAGACACTTATGAAAACAAGAAACAAATACAGAGATGGACATTCTTCCATTTGTTTATACCTACAGTCCTAATAACTGTACAATTATACCCATTATAAAAGCAAATCTTCCAATTTTGTATAAAAGTGATACTATGAAAAAAGGTTTATCAGTCAGTGTAACAAAATGTCAAACACCTCGATGTGGAACGTGTTCAATCATAACTAAAGACTGCAAATTTACATTTTGTGAAGGCAAACTATATACTATCGAAACCCAAATGAACTGCCGCAGCTAAAAGGTTATATATGTTTTATTTGTTTTGTGTTGGGCAAATCCATTAAGCAGATGCAGGTGAAAGCATGTAGTTAATCTGTGCACTGGACCATAACGTGTTGTTTTATGCTGTAGTTCTTATGGGAGGACACCACCTGTATCAGGTTGTCAGCTTCTGCCACCTCTTGGTTGCATCATAGTAATACCCAACAACACAAGACATTGCTGATGGCATCTACCACAGTTTTTCCTGCCACAAGCTGTTTGACTGTTGTTTAATGCCATAATCGAGTCTGGACCAGACAATCCAGTGATCAACAACATGAGCAACTGGTATACAATGACATCTGTCAACCAAGTCAACGAGCCTGACTACCCGATCCTGTTAGTTGCCCCTGCATGGTTTGCTGAAGACCAGTTCTAACCCAGATCATCACAGGTTGGCACAAACTAAAATATTTCCAGGCTGCCATGTCCAGGAATAGTTCGTCCTAAGAAAACAAATTTGATTAAAAATGCCTGTTCAGCTTCATATTAATGTGAGTGTGTTTATTTGTAAGTATTATCGAGTTACAATGTTAATGAATTGTTAATATTAAAATCACTTCAATGTGGAGTGTAACCTATCTATCCTTGATTGTAATAAACCTTGAAAACATTACAATAGTTGGGGGGGGGTTTGTAGGGTAGCCAGGTAGTTCAAGTGTTGGCTTTTCATGACAAAGGACTGGGTTCAGTTCCCCACATGGGTACAATGTGTGAAGCCCTATTGTGCCCCCAACCATATGAGTTAATGATTGCTAAAAGCAGTGTGCTCATGTTCACTCACCCACTTACAGTTGGCTCACATGAGTCCTTGCTTCAAACCAAATTCAGGAGCAAAGGTCTTCCTTCCACCCTATACTAATAGGCTTTTTGTGACATTGTAAAATGTGTTTCTAGGTCAGCCATAAGAAAGTGTCAGCCTATGTCAGGTCATACATTGCCATACTTCATGACCTGATAACAGGAAGCAAACTGTGTCATCATGCATGGCTGAGCTTCATTAATTTGACGCATGCCTTGCACTCATAATCTGTAGGAGAGTGTACCCGCTCACACTAATTATTTCCCATCCCTGGGACCCCCATGACGTTGTCAGTACTTTCAGCATGACAGGCTTTGATCTTTTACCGTGCCCAGCAATAAACGTTTATCAGCTGATGAGTGGTCGTGCCATTGTTTATTTTCTGATATAAGCAAGAGCAGATTGAATAACTATATTGAGGCTGTTGGGTACACAGTTGCCTGAACTAAGCTGTCTGGGTGCTGGCTTAGATTGGTCATACTGATAGATATACATGTATTCAAGAACAGGTAATATGATCAATATTTTGTATTTTCTGAAAAAAGAGAGTATGTTATGATTGAAGGTTATTTTTCTGTTAAGCCTTACATACAGCAGTAGCTATGAGTAATACATTGCGATATGGGTCCCACAATACATCAATTTACTGCTCCTGTATCGCAATATGTCCGATTCATTTAATTTCATTGATGTAAAAATGTAAGGCCAAATAAAAAAAATGTTGTGGTTCCAATTACACCTCATTAAAATTTAGGGTAGGTAGGTAGGAATTTTTTTTTCTTTTTCTTTTTTCAGAAGTGAAGTTTGAACTAATAACACATTTATCAATGTATAATTGTTTATTCAGTCAAGCTTGCGGCCATCATGTCGACTTTCACTATCAGAATGACTGATGTCCATTGGTGCCGAGCAAAAAATGGTATCTGAAAGCTTATTTTATTCATTCCTCTTAAAAAACTAGGGTCAGCACCACAATTCAAGGGTCGGTCGGGTAATAACATTTTTATTTAGGCCTAAAGGATAAGTACAGAAACTGTTGTAGAACCACTTTATGCAGATTCTTTATGCACAATGCCCCTAAGCATGTATGTCTCACCTACAATATCCAATCTTTGCTGTCTGAGCTTTGAAAACAAATGATTGAGGCTTGTCATTCTCCTGCTGAAAGTAGAGAATATGAACTCATGAAATAAAAGTACCGGATAAGGATATAAATCATATCACACCCATATTTATTGGGATACGTATCATATCGCAGCCTCATCGTATCATGACAACTCTAATACGTAATCACGTATGGGAGCTGAAGTGATTTGCCAACATGAACCGTCTTCTCTTTTTTTGTAGCCTGAACCATGTCAAACATGTTGAGGTATATCAGATTTTGATGTGAAAAGAGATGAGTATCTTTTTACCAAACCCCACCTGAGTAGGATGTACAGTGTAGAAACACGTCATACAAGACCATCATAGGGACTGATAAAATCTCTTTCTCTTTTTTCCTGTATCATGAATATTGTCAACAAGCTGAACAAGTACAACAAAATGGTTGGCAAAAGCTTCATGCAAGTGGTGTCTATATTGTTTACCGTTTGTTTAGTTAGAGGTCATCTATGGTCACGATGACATGGAAAATGGATTAAATGGATGAACCGATTGCCCTGTTATAGAGTTCAAACAGGATATCTGTCATCAGTGTGGCCATCTTTTTTGGCGAGTCATTTATCTGTGGTATGTCAAGGCCTCCTGCCTGAACACAGGGCTCCAGATCATTTTTCAACATCAGGAGTACTTATTTAGGAGATAATCCTATTGTGTTTACATTTTGGAAGTGATTATAGTTGGTTGAACGCTGCTAAATGTTTCATTTAGCAGCGTTCAACCAACTATAATCACTTCCAAAATGTAGTTGGTTGTACAATGTCATCTGTTTAATATTATTCTTGCTGTTTGTTTAACGCTGCAATTTTCCAGCTCTATGATGGCGTCTTTGAGTGGAATTTTAGAAGTTGTGACTTTCAATATTAAACAAACTATATGTTTAACAACTTCTTTGTCTTTATGCGACGTTTCGATACAGATTCTTGTACCATTGAGACATTCCTGCCTGACAACGGCAGAAGAATCTGTAGCTAAATGTCACACTCACGAAATAAAACAAGTTGTTATCCATAAAGTTGTTCAATATTTTATCTGATGGTGGTCTGTATATAATCAGGTCTGGACCAGACAATCCAGTGATTGACATCATGAACATTGATCTAAATAACTGAAGTATGATGACATGTATCTACCAATCAGTGAGTCAGTCTAACAGTAAATACAGGTGCTGAAGGCCAGTTCTAAGCTGGATGTTCACGGGTTGTCTGTGTAATGCATGGACACTGTACAGCAGGAAAGACGTGAACTTTGTTGTACCCTCCTGTTTCCTGTGTTGGTTGTTATGAGTGTGTTGTGTGGGAATTATTGTAATAATTTAACTTTAGACTCAAATGTCACTCTACAGCCAGGAGCATGGGCTTTCAGTGTTAATGATAGCCTGTCTCACAGTCCCTGAACCACTTTATTTTCCCTACTGCCTTGCCCTCCCTGCAATGCTAAAGCCTTTAATGAAGCAAGTCTAGATTTCCCAACTCACTGGGGCTCCTTTTCAATTTAAATGGGTTTGTTTGTTGCTATCAAAATTATATATAGGGATGAAGCATTAGTCTATGTTAATGACTGAAGCAGTTTTGTGTATATACCTGCATGTGTATTTTAGCATGGCCTGTTGATTCGCTGGTAATTACTTGCTATGTTACTTTATAATTTGAGTAATATGAGTTGACATTCCCTTACAAGCAGCAGAGGAGAGTCCGAAGAGAGGTAATGTGTCAGTGTAGCTATTTATGGTGAAAGCTGTACATAGTGTACTTAGTTGCATGTGTATGGTATGTGATAGATGAACTTTTTGTTTACATTTCATTCTGGTATTGGTTTGTTGCATGCTGTAGGGTTAGATATAAACAATGTAATAATAATGATAATATTTGTCAGGATGAGCTGTTGTGAGGACACATTCTTCATCAGTGTTATTGAAATAGATGAAACTTATTAAAATAATATGAATGAAATAACTTTTTTGTTTGTGAATTCAATTCAGCTAGAATAGAATTTTCCATGTGAAAACTTCTTTTATTGAAATACTTTTTTTGTCGAAATATGACAATAGGAGAATGTATTGTATTGTTTTTAAATCTTTGAAAGAGCCATTTTAGTGCATAGACATATAAAATGAATTTATCACTAAACAATGATGCATTTTAGGTAGAAGTCGAAATGAATATCTCGTTAAGACCTTCACAATATTTTCAGTGTTTATTCACCAGTTGTTTTGTGTGTGTTATCTTATGTTGATTACAGTATAATGTACATATCTCGTAACATCTGTAGGGGCGATGGGGTAGCCTAGTGGTTAAGCTTTCACTCGTCATACCGAAGACCCGGGTTTGATTCTCCACATGGGTACAATGTTTCTGGTGTCCCCTCACCGTGATGTTGCTGGAACATTGCTAACAGCTACATAAAACCAAACTCACCATCCAGAGTAACATCTGTATATGATACAGGGCTGGTTTGCACATGATAATGTTTAATAATATCTGACTAATTCCATTGATTGCTTTCTCAGTAGCCTGTGAGAAAGTTTTCAAGAGACAGGAAATTCCTGTGTGTACAGCACATGCTATTTTCCTACAGCCAGGGTCAGTGAGACAAGTGGGACTCAACAGTGTCAAGGCCCATTTCCGTTTTCCCTTCTGTGCTCTTATAGTGTAATTAGATCTACTTGGCCAGGCAGGGGAGTATTGTTACATACAAACGTACACCGATCCAGTGTGATAGGGTGCTTTTAGAAGTGAAATTTGCTCCCAGCCATTACGCTTTATGTGTAGATGTTCAACAGTGTATTATATGTATTGATCTAAGAGTTATGAGATATTTTTTTTAGATTTAATTCATTGGATGAAGGAGTCGACTAAAAATTTAGACTTTGACATAAAACCACTTACAGATCGTATTATATTTATACTGGTACTCAGTCAGTCAGTGTAAAATGTACAATTTGTTTAGAAAAATTGTTCAGACATGAAAATATCTATAAATTTCTTTTAAACCTCAAGGCTATACACATCATATATAAAAATTCATTTCAGCTGAGTTAGATGTAAGCAGATGGAATATCATCTTTCTATTTTCTTGAAACATTACTCAACATAAATATGTGTTCACTGTTGCTTTGGCACTTTATTTTAAGACTTTCCTCAACTCCATGGGGCGGTTGGGTAGCCTAGTGGTTACAGCTTTCGCTTGTCACGCCGAAAACCCGGGTTCCATACCCACTTTGGTACAATGTGTAAAACCCATTTCTGGTGTCCCCACAATGATATTGCTGGAATATTGCTAAAAGCGGTGTAAAACTAAACTCACTCACTCACTCAACTCTATGTGCCGGGTCCAGCCTAAACAGGACCAAAACACTTAAAATATTGATATAATGTTAGGACCACAGACATTAAGAAAACGTCAGAGTATGGAGAAAAACTCAAATTAATATTCAACTGAAAAGGTTCAAGAGATTTTTATACCATTGATGTTCTTAGGGAAATTAAGGAAATATATAAAACTGTTACAATGGGAAACATAATTCTTCTTAATTTTATAAATGTGCATCAGTGGTGGAATGTAATCCAAACAAGTTAGTTAACATCATTTCTAATCCTGGCTGTGACATATTTATCACAAAATTGGAAAATCAGTGACTCAAAGACAATAAATGCTCAGCTGACGCCAAATTATACAATAATGAAATCAAATTGTCACTTTCAGAGTAAACAGGTGACTAGCACAACAAGCAGTTCAAGTTTCATGACATAAATATACTGTGATTTAATTCTGAAAGGGAATAAACTGACATTTGAACCAGCACTGAATGTCATGTGAAACACCTGTTGTGCACTTCACGTTTATATCAAACAAATCCAAGGCCATGTGTATGCTGGTATATCTGAGGTGTTTACTCACGAAGAAGGTGAGTGTTCAGGAACAGCTGACAACGATCAAGCGTAACCGTCCTCCCACGCCATTACTCACTAGGTATAGAATTTGTCATATATAACGCCTAAGTCCAAGCATTGACATGTATTGAAATATGCAGAACTCTCTTGTCATACCGCTGAAAGATCGTAGCTCATGTTTTTGTGTGCATACAATGTGTCAGTGTTGACTCAAGGCCTGCTAGCAAGTTTTTTGAGGCTCTGTTTTCCTTGAGGCAGGCACTGTTTATATTGAGCTGTGTCGAATGAGAGGTAGTGGTTTAGTCAGTGGAGAGTCGTGACAGAAGTAAGTCCTCCGAGCTTGTGATCAACAGCACACTGCTGCTGCTTTTACTGCAGACAATGCGTGGTAGTATTTCATTTTGCTTTTGTTGAACTCTCATTGTCATATCTATGTTTTCTATGCTTTAATTTATGTATCATAAACTAATCTCTCCATTTCGTAATTTCTCTTCTTGATTGTCCCTAATGTAAAGTGTCTCTTGCTATTGACATGTAAGTGTTCGAGATGACTTTTATGCTAAGTTCCTATGATTTGATAAATTACTTTAGCCCTGAAAACCTTTTTTGCTTCTGACATGTTGAAGGTTATGTGTCATAATTCTGTTAATGATATGAATCTGACTTATGCTTTAAATATGAAATCAATCAAACACTGATGTTGATTAATGTTTTAATCATGATATGATGTAACGTTTAAGCTTTTTGGACTGAAATAATTCTTGCATAGATCTTGATTAAAAACATGTAAACAGACATTTTGATATAATTTCTAAACATTTAATCAGCTCATAAATTGCTTACAAATATCAATGTTAGGATAATCCTAAGCATATAAACTGCAGATTAATAACACATTAATAAGACATTTATGATGTAAACAGCTTGAAATTAGTGTAACTGATATCAGTTTCAAGTGTGTTATTAGAGTGACTTACCAAATATCACTTTGTGCTTCATGCAGTGATGGCCGATTTCATAGTCTCTCCTTTCATGTTGTTTGTATGCTGTTGTGCTCAAGCATAAGCTTTAAGAATAATGTGTTGTGTGTATTTTTATAGTTACGCTGCAGGGTGTGTAAAATATAAAAGCTTTCTGAACGATGTGTGCTCCCCACAGGAGACATGAGACTGCAGTTTGTAAAGTCATTAGTGCATTACCAAGGACGATATGCAGATAGCTGGGTGTTGAATCATGCATTGGAACACTTCAAATTACTCCATTCATCAATGTCCAAGTCATCATTAATCTCCTAGATTTATGTATTTCTGTTCATTTGGCAAAGCTTATCAGATTGCACGTATGGTAGTTTGATCATGAGAGGTAAGATTTTCATTAAGTTTATACTGTTCCTTTGGAGATTTTATTGCCAGTATTTTCTGTATTTTTTGTTTTTATTTCAAGTAGATTACTCTTAGATCCTGTCTTGTTCTATGAACATGATCACTGAATCAATGCTCATAGGAATGTTGCAGTTAAAGTTTCATTGGTTGTTGTTTCTCTGATGTTTAGTATTTGATGTATATTTTCAGTGGTAGACATGATTGTGTACTTGAGGGACCGTAATGGCATCTTCTACAGCATAGAAGATGGCCATCTTGCCCAGGCCGAGGAGTTGCTGGATATGACAATCCAGGAACAGGGTTTGAGTCCCATCGCACGGGAAGTATTCGCAGTATGGCTTGTCTCAGGCCTTCTGGGTAGGTAGATACAAAGGGAAACTTTAAAACATTTGGAAATGTGACACAATATGAGTTAATAACCTGTTTAAGTGGATTTGAGGCCCTGATACATGTAGTGAGGTCTGTACAGGTAGTTATTTAATACAATTTGTGAAACTTTAAAGTTTGTCTGCAGTGTGATTGGTTGAACACTTTATTTTGGGATTTCAACCACGGAGATATTCAGGAAATTGTAGAAAAGGTCACAAGAATCGGTGTCTATGAATTGTGAAGGTGATCCAAAACAAATACAACCATGAACAACCTCAGTGATATGCTCTTGGTCAGGAATGTTATATATGTACAGCAGTGATGACATTGAGTGAATACACAATGTGATTCAGAAGCTGGTCAAAAGAAACATATGTTATATTGGGGATTACTTTCTCAGTAAAGTACAGATTCTAGTACCATCCAGGATTTCAACCCACACTCTCAGAGTCAGACACACAAAGTCAACTGTGGCTTCCACAACCAAACAAACGTAATAGAGTCCGTACCTTGCTAAGAAAGTGTAATTCCAAATATAACGTATGTTACTATTGTTGTAGTTTAAGTGTAAATCAAATGTATATACATAGCAGCAGTAAATCATAGAAACTGGAGAAAATCACATGGGCCATGGAAGCAAACTTGATTATGTATCCTTAATGAGTGACAATGTCAGTCGTTAAGTACTTGCATAAAACGTTTACAGAGTTTGAAATATGTGATTTATTTTTTACAGAGATCAGATTAAAAAAAAATCATCAACCGCATCAAGTTGTGCAAAAGTGGGATGAGTTATGTGTTCTGTATACCGATGTAAAGCTGTCTGACATTGAAAAAAGTGAGTACCATAGGGCAGGGATGTTAAGAGTTCTATGTGAGCTGTGTGTGTGTTGTGTATAAGCTCCATCTAAGCACTGTGTGAGTAGTGTATAAGTTTGTGTATAAGCTGCATCTGAGCACTGTGAGTAGTGTATACGTTTGTGTATAAGCTCCATCTGAGCACTGTGTGAGTAGTGTATAAGTTTGTGTATAAGCTGCATCTGAACACTGTGTGAGTAGTGTATAAGTTTGTGTATAAGCTCCATCTGAGCACTGTGTGAGTAGTGTATAAGTTTGTGTATAAGCTCCATCTGAGCACTGTGTGAGTAGTGTATAAGTTTGTGTATAAGCTGCATCTGAACACTGTGTGAGTAGTGTATAAGTTTGTGTATAAGCTACATCTGAGCACTGTGTGAGTAGTGTATAAGTTTGTGTATAAGCTGCATCTGAGCACTGTGTGAGTAGTGTATAAGTTTGTGTATAAGCTGCATCTGAGCACTGTGTGAGTAGTGTATAAGTTTGTGTATAAGCTGCATCTGAACACTGTGTGAGTAGTGTATAACTTTGTGTATAAGTTGCATCTGAGCACCATGTGAGTTGAATCAAAGCTGTGTTTGGTTACCATATATGACTGTAGTTAAGCTGATCTCATATGCAAGCAAAGGTCTTAACTTGATCCTTCAAGTCCATATCAAAATACAATATCGGGTACATAAGCCGGACTGACATGCTTCGTCTCATCGTGATCAATCATCAGAAACATAATATTAACAAATCTGTATTGAAGTTAGCAAAGTAATCCAGTTGTTACACTATCTCATAATAAAATATATTCCTTGCATATGTGAACTTATGTTTGTAATTTAATTTATTAATTTTATTCAAAATGTCATTCAATAATGTTTATATTAATTGCTGTGAAATCATGTGCCATTAATCACACCTTAAACAAACTGTAGTTGAAAAAGATGTACATGAATATTTTGTAATGTTATAATCATATTTGGTGTAGCTGAACATCACATTTCAGCAAAATGTTTTTGCAATGCAAATAGGTTGTCCGCACAAAACCACAGCGGTAAGCAGGTCAAATTGTTCCATACTTAAAAAGTATCTGATAATCCACCAAGCTGCTGCCACATAACCTTAGTTATGGTTATAATTATTTTAAATTAATAGAGTAAAGCTTGCAATTAAAATAGCACAATACTGGAATATGCACACCTCATTGCTATTTCCGTCTCACTTTAGAGACAAATACGCACAGTAATCTTAATCCCTGCATATGATACAATGCCTAGCAAAAGGAAATTACCTATGAAAAGTTAAATTGTCATGTCTAGGGATGTGTGTGTGCAAGTTTGACATCTCCACTAACAAAGATGTTTTGTGTTGTTTGTTCCCATGAAGTGATGTGATGCTGTCTAACCTTTAAACAAGCTGACCACTTTCTACAGAAAGCTTTTTTGTGGTCCTTAAAATTTGGCTTAGCTACTGTCATATATGGTAAGGTGTGTCTTAACTGTGTGTTACCTGCCCATACTGAACTGTGTGTAAGCTGCATCTCAACTGTGTCTGAACTGTGTGTAAGCTGCATCTCAACTGTGTCTGAGCTGTGTGTAAGCTGCATCACAACTGTGTCTGAGCTGTTTGTAAGTGTCGTGTATTTTTGATGTTAGGGGTGGATGGTCCTGGATTCCAACAAGACAACATAAGTCTGCCATGCGTTTTTAATCCACCATGATCTTATTACATCATCACACGCCTTGATGACGTCACTTGCCTGCGTCATCATATATGGGGATGTACTATTTACTTAACAAATATCACAGTAAGCTACACCTCTAAGGTGTCTGAGCTGTTTGTAAGCTGCACCTCAACTGTGTCTGGACTGTGTGTAAGCAGCATCTCAACTGAGTCTGACCTGTGTGTAAGCTGCATCTCAACTGTGTCTGAGCTGTGTGTAAGCTGCACCTCAACTGTCTGAGCTGTGTTACCTGAATTTCAACTTTGTCTGAGCTGTGTGTAAGCTGCATCTCAACTGTCTGAGCTGTGTGTAAGCTTCATCTCAACTGTGTCTGAGCTGTGTGTTAGCTGCATCTCAACTGTGTCTGAGCTGTTTGTAAGCTACATCTCAACTGTGTCCGAGCTCTTACCTGCATCGCAACTGTGTCTGAACTCTGTGTAAGCTGCATCTGAGCTGTGTGTGTTTTTTCTGACCTGTTTATGTTGTATATCCTATATATCTAACAATTACCTGTATATTATGCATACAATTGAATATAAGATGGTTTAAATTCATGTGAAGCACCTTACTGCATTGATAGAGTCACTCCAACCTAGATGTCATGTAATAACAACAGATGAGACAACCGTTGACACAGCTTATCAGCAAGATAGTCAGTGCAATACCTGTTTTTGCTACAACTCTCCTGTTGTGAGAGCAATAAGGAAATTTAACATAAGTGAATCCTACTGAATACTTGCGGATGTGACCATACATTTTTAAACTTAGCCTATCTCACATTATGCACTTTCGCTTGTTGTTTCCACTCTCTGAAAAATATTGTTTGCTTGTACAACCATTTTGGTTGTCAGCTATCTTCAGTCACTGAGTATGTTCTGTTTTTGTAGGTGAGCCAGTTCTGATGGTGCAGAGAGACGTCTTCTTTCCCATACAAAAAGAAAAAACGGTGAGCCACACCTATCTCTACTGAAATCATATTTGTAGAACTTATTGTAGTTTAACATATTTGTAGATCTTCCTTCAGTTAGATGAATAGCTGATTAATGAGTAATTACATGACTACTGACTAAGTATGGACACTGACAGAAGGCCGCTGCCATATAGCTGGAGTAAGGCTGAGTGAGGCATTAAACAACAAACCAACCAACACTAACAGAACTATTCCACATAGGAAGTTATCCTGGTTATGAGGCGGTGGGGTGGACTAGAGGTTAAGGTGTTCGCTCATCACGCTTAAGACCCAGGTTCGATTCCCCACATGGATACAATTTATGAAGCCCATTTCTGGAATATTGCTTAAAGGGGCGTAAAACTGAACTCACTCACTATCCTATGTTCCTACCAGACACTGAATCACATGGATCTCCTCTCTACAAGTTGATAACAAATGTTATATGACTTGTCTTACATCTTACAATTGTTGAAATTACAGATATAGACTCTGAACCTGAAAATTGGAATAATCTTAAGGATAATAACAGGTACAATAATCAAGGACTGTGATAGTGATAGGACCAGGTAAACCAGTGAACTGCAGGAAGACACAGGTTATCTGTTAAAATGAGAGTTACATCAAATGTGTATAATGCCAACTCATGTTCGAGACCATATGGCAATGAGTATAAGTTTTTAACAAAATAAAGATATGCTACATATGAAAGATGGCCTGGGATCTATTGATTACAAATATGTAGAAAACTAGTTCTTGTACGTGTCCTGTGGCAGCATGGCTATGTTTGTTACTTGTGGATTCTCATCATCTCAATGCTGCAGATCACGAATGAGGAGATTCTCTGTTTGCTGTACCATGAGGCCAAGTTCAATGTGATCGAGGGCAGGTACCCCCTTCACTCAGAGGATTACCACACCTTGGCCGGCTTACAGGCCCTCATACACCTTGGCAAATACAATCCTAGGGAGCATGTGCAGGCAGAATACAGGTGTGTACCTTCGGGAGTTGTGTACTTCATGTACAGGTGTGTACAGTCAGAGAGTAGTGTACTTCATTTACAGGTGTGCACCGTCGGGAGTTGTGTACTTCATGTACAGGTGTGTACAATCAGAAAGTAGTGTATTTCATGTACAGGTGTGTACAATCAGAGAGTAGTGTTCTTCATGTACAGGTGTGTACCATCAGAGAGTAATGTTCTTCATGTACAGGTGTGTACCGGGAGAGAGTAGTGTACTTCATGTACAGGTGTGTACAGTCAGAGGGTAGTGTACTTCATGTACAGGTGTGAACAGTCAGGGAATAGTGTACTTCATGTACAGGTGTGTACAGTCTGAGAGTTGTGTACTTCATGTACAGGTGTGTACAGTCTAAGAGTAGTGTACTTCATGTACAGGTGTGTACAGGCAGAGTAGTGTACTTTATGTAGTGGTGTGTACCATCAGAGAGTAGTGTACTTCATGTACAGATGTGTACAGTCTGAGAGTAGTGTACTTCATGTACAGGTGTGTACAGTCAGGGAATAGTGTACTTCATGTACAGGTGTGTACAGTCAGAGTAGTGTACTTCATGTACAGTTGTGTACAGTCAGAGAGTAGTGTACTTCATGTACAGGTGTGTACAGTCTGAGAGTAGTGCACTTCATGTACAGGCGTGAACCATCAGAGAGTCGTGTACTTCATGTACAGGTGTGTACAGTCAGAGAGTAGTGTACTTCATGTACAGGTGTGTACAGTCAGAGAGTAGTGTACTTCATGTACAGGTGTGTACCATCAGAGAGTAGTGTACTTCATGTACAGGTGTGTACAGTCTGAAAGTAGTGTACTTCATGTACAGGTGTGTACAGTCAGAGAGTAGCGTACTTCATGTACAGGTGTGTACAGTTAGAGAGTAGTGTATTTCATGTACAGGTGTGTACAGTCTGAGAGTAGTGTACTTCATGTGTACACTGAGGAGTAGTGTGTACAGGTGTGTACAGTCAGGGAATAGGGTACTTCATGTACAGGTGTGTACAGTCAGAGAGTAGTGTACTTCATGTACAGGTGTGTACCAGTCAGAGAATCGTGGACTTCATGTACAAGTGTGTACAGTCAGAGAGTAGTGTACTTTATGTACTGGTGTGTACCGTCAGAAGAGTAGTGTACTTCATGTACAGGTGTGTACAGTCTGAGAGTAGTGTACTTCATGTACAGGTGTGTACAGTCTGAGAGTAGTGTACTTCATGTACAGGTGTGTACAGTCTGAGAGTAGTGTACTTCATGTACAGGTGTGTACCATCAGAGAGTAGTGTACTTCATGTACAGGTGTGTACAGTCTGAGATTAGTGTACTTTATGTACTGGTGTGTACCGTCAGAGAGTCGTGTACTTCATGTACAGGTGTGTACAGTCAGGGAATAGAGTACTTCATGTACAGGTGTGTACAGTCTGAGAGTAGTGTACTTCATGTACAGGTGTGTACAGTCTGAGAGTAGTGTACTTCATGTACAGGTGTGTACAGTCTGAGAGTAGTGCACTTCATGTACAGGTGTGTACAGTCAGAGAGTAGTGTACTTCATGTACAGGCGTGTACCATCAGAGAGTCGTGTACTTCATGTACAGGTGTTTACAGTCAGAGAGTAGTGTACTTCATGTACAGGTGTGTACCATCAGAGAGTAGTGTACTTCATGTACAGGTGTGTACAGTCTGAAAGTAGTGTACTTCATGTACAGGTGTGTACAGTCAGAGAGTAGCGTACTTCATGTACAGGTGTGTACAGTTAGAGAGTAGTGTATTTCATGTACAGGTGTGTACAGTCTGAGAGTAGTGTACTTCATGTACAGGTGTACAATCTGAGAGTAGTGTACTTCATGTACAGGTGTGTACAGTCAGGGAATAGAGTACTTCATGTACAGGTGTGTACAGTCAGAGAGTAGTGTACTTCATGTACAGGTGTGTACAGTCAGAGAGTAGTGTACTTCATGTACAGGTGTGTACCATCAGAGAATCGTGGACTTCATGTACAAGTGTGTACAGTCAGAGAGTAGTGTACTTCATGTACAGGTGTGTACAGTCAGAGAGTAGTGTACTTCATGTACAGGTGTGTACCATCAGAGAGTAGTGTACTTCATGTACAGGTGTGTACAGTTAGAGAGTAGTGTATTTCATGTACAGGTGTGTACAGTCTGAGAGTAGTGTACTTCATGTACAGGTGTGTACAGTCTGAGAGTAGTGTACTTCATGTACAGGTGTGTACAGTCTGAGAGTAGTGCACTTCATGTACAGGTGTGTACAGTCAGAGAGTAGTGTACTTCATGTACAGGTGTGTACCATCAGAGAGTAGTGTACTTCATGTACAGGTGTTTACAGTCAGAGAGTAGTGTACTTCATGTACAGGTGTGTACCATCAGAGAGTAGTGTACTTCATGTACAGGTGTGTACAGTCTGAAAGTAGTGTACTTCATGTACAGGTGTGTACAGTCAGAGAGTAGCGCACTTCATGTACAGGTGTGTACAGTTAGAGAGTAGTGTATTTCATGTACAGGTGTGTACAGTCTGAGAGTAGTGTACTTCATGTACAGGTGTGTACAATCTGAGAGTAGTGTACTTCATGTACAGGTGTGTACAGTCAGGGAATAGAGTACTTCATGTACAGGTGTGTACAGTCAGAGAGTAGTGTACTTCATGTACAGGTGTGTACCATCAGAGAATCGTGGACTTCATGTACAAGTGTGTACAGTCAGAGAGTAGTGTACTTTATGTACTGGTGTGTACCGTCAGAAGAGTAGTGTACTTCATGTACAGGTGTGTACAGTCTGAGAGTAGTGTACTTCATGTACAGGTGTGTACAGTCTGAGAGTAGTGTACTTCATGTACAGGTGTGTACAGTCTGAGAGTAGTGTACTTCATGTACAGGTGTGTACCATCAGAGAGTAGTGTACTTCATGTACAGGTGTGTACAGTCAGAGAGTAGTGTTCTTTATGTACTGGTGTGTACCATCAGAGAGTAGTGTACTTCATGTACAGGTGTGTACAGTTAGAGAGTAGTGTATTTCATGTACAGGTGTGTACAGTCTGAGAGTAGTGTACTTCATGTACAGGTGTGTACAGTCAGGGAATAGAGTACTTCATGTACAGGTGTGTACAGTCTGAGAGTAGTGTACTTCATGTACAGGTGTGTACCATCAGAGAGTCGTGGACTTCATGTACAGGTGTGTACAGTCTGAGATTAGTGTACTTTATGTACTGGTGTGTACCGTCAGAGAGTCGTGTACTTCATGTACAGGTGTGTACAGTCAGGGAATAGAGTACTTCATGTACAGGTGTGTACAGTCAGAGAGTAGTGTACTTCATGTACAGGTGTGTACCATCAGAGAGTCGTGTACTTCATGTACAGGTGTTTACAGTCTGAGAGTAGTGTACTTCATGTACAGGTGTGTACAGTCAGGGAATAGAGTACTTCATGTACAGGTAGGTGTGTACAGTAAGAGAGTAGTGTACTTCATGTACAGGTGTGTACCATCAGAAAGTCGTGTACTTCATGTACAGGTGTTTACAGTCTGAGAGTAGTGTACTTCATGTACAGGTGTGTACCATCAGAGAGTCGTGTAATTCATGTACAGGTGTTTACAGTCTGAGAGTAGTGTACTTCATGTACAGGTGTGTACCATCAGAGAGTCGTGTACTTCATGTACAGGTGTTTACAGTCTGAGAGTAGTGTACTTCATGTACAGGTGTGTACCATCAAAGAGTAGTGTACTTCATTTATAGACAAATTGTATGTGTGTACAGTGTGGTTTATTTCCTTGTCTTGACATCGACCTACCCCACTTAAGGTCAAGGTTAGTGAGTCAGGGACATACTACATACCCTGGGACAGGTCAAGCACTGGTGAATAGCTTTAAGATAACATCTGGTATCATTTACATGGCAGTATATCCTGAAACAAAACAAAATGACTGCATCACTTGTTTCCTAACCCAGGAAGCTGACATATTATGATATAACTGAAATCAGACCAAATGTGTCTTTTAAAGATATGAACATTGTGTGAGTTACAGATCAGTTGCAGCAAGGTTCTGAATAGCAAGAACTAATTGCTCCTCACAAAATTTCATATAATCCCTCTGAAAGATGGTATTGTGTGAACAATCAGAAGACATGTTCTTACAGTCGAAACAAACACATTAAGATTACATCCTGTCATACACAACGACTCCAAATGAAAGACCATGCTATTGTTTCAGGGCAAACCTGATCAAGTTCTACCCAGACCACATGTTCCAGAAGGAGAAGTTCCTGTTCTTCACGAGGAAAGATGAGAGTGCCAAGTGTGAGGAACAGTTCATGTCGGCTCACATCCGCTTGTCTAAACAGTATGAAGAACTGGATGTGCAAACACAATTAGGCAAACTCTACCGGGAATACCTGGATATATGCTGGTCCTACCCATTCTATGGGTAAGATATGCTGACAGTATTTGTGATGTACCTGTGATGTTTGTTGCGGTACTTTCCTTAAAGGGAGACCACTCTCAATGGTCTAGTGCCCATTTCCTGGATGCGGCTAAATATTTTGATATGAATGGGTTTTGACTGACTTCAGTACAACTTCCTAGGATTGCTCTGTGTTTCAGTGGTGTGGAACATCAATGCCCATCTTGTGAGATCATGAGACAAACAAAACTCAGCTTTGTATATATATATGCGATTTAGTTTGAATTTTGTTTTTTAAATGAAGGGTCTTTGCTCTTTTGACAAACAGAAGTCAATGTACATCTTTATGAGTAATATATACAAGTGTTTGCTGAAGACATAGATCAGTGCCCCTTTAAGTTCATCTTTTAAATACTAGTACCAAAATCACATTGTTTGTACTGAGAATTAGAAAACTGTCGATGACTGGCTGATAAGATAACTCACCTTACATGACCTCTAATGGAGGTGTTCATCAGATCTTGATGATGAGAAGTATTGCATGTGATTTTCAGTGAATTTAGCATGTTGTGCCACTGATAATATACATGAATCCAAGCAAGTATTTCTTTACCCCCACAGGAGTGCCTTCTTCAGTGGACAGGTGGAGACGCCTACACACAAGTTCATGAAGATGATCAAGAGTGCACCAGACACCAAGGTGCTTGTGGCCATCAACACAGAGGGAGTCAGTATCATAGACAAAGAAAAGGAGGTGAGTACAGCTCCATCTATGTCAGATGTTCAACGGTCTCTTTTGACCTTTGTCAGTTTAGTTAACGTCACATATAATCTTATGTGCTGTGATAATATTGCTATTTCTGATGGTGTGTCCTTTAAAAAATAACTTATTCACCTGTTTTGAAAATTTAAAGTTTTGTAGCATTTTTCAACATCACTCAACACACATGATGCATAGTTGTGTATCTGTGTTATATTGATGGCTGAACCCTGAACTGGTGTTGCTGTCAATGACGACAAAGGTGAAGATGCACATGTTACTTACGTTGAGAATCAACCATGGGTCTTTGCGATCTGAAAAACAAGTGTGATATGCACTATTCTCTCCTTCTGTTCATGGAAATTATCTCCCTTTGACTGTACCTGCCCCGTTGATGCTTTGTAAGGGTTTACAAGGGGGATAGTTCTTTGGATATACAACTTCTACAATATATGCAATGTTTTGGTGTAGATACTGACACCGTTATCAGGCACATGATTTACAGTACTGTAGGTAAAGCATTTATGTACATTAGTAAAGTTATGGTTATACAGTTGATGTACAGGCTTATAATAATGATAATGTTTACTCTGTTGATGTACAAAGTGTGATGGTTGTTTACACATTCAGACATGCACTGATTAAGTGCAGCCCCACTTTCTTCAGTTGCTAATGTCACTGTTAAAAGAAAGAACACGAAAAGTGTGAACTAGAGTCTAGATTTGAGTGTGCTCCCCCCTTATACCAAACATTTGTACATTTGGATGTTTTGAGATGATTATGTGTTCACAAAAACAATAAGTAGTACTTGGTACCAGTTCAAGACATGTAGTGTAACACTGAATATATGTGTGAGACAGTTATGAAGGATTTTAATCCAGTCTCTATCTCTGCACAGTGTAGAGAGATGTCATACTCCTGACTGCAATTGTTGTAGACCCTGCTGCTCTATGCACCGTTTGACAAGTTGCTGTGGGAGTATCGGGAGGCTGAGTTTGATGGTGATGATGACATCATGCCGTCCCTGTTCCTGCAGTTCCTTGTCAGGGGAGAAGAGCAGGAAGTCACAAAGCTGCTACAAATCTATTCAAGAGAGGTACTGTTTTTTTCTGATATGCAGTTGTTGATTTTTATCCTCCACGTTGTCAAATCTTCTCAGGTTTTCTTTGTTTGTTGTTTAATGCCGCACACAGCAATATTCCAGCTTTATGGCAACGGCCTTTAAATAATCTAGTCTGGACCAGACAATACAGTGATCAACAGCATAAGCACCAATCTATGCACTTGGCATATGATGACATGTGTCAACCAAGTCAGCAAGCCTGACCACCCGATCCCGTTCGTCACCTCTTACAAACAGCATGGGTTCCAACCTGGATCTTCATGTGTTCTCAGGTTTTGTAACCATGCCTGAGGTAATAGTCGCATGTGTTCCTATGGAGTTGATGCAATTAGGTCTCTTGGACTGACTGACTGACTGAGTTTAGTTTTACGCCGCTTTTAGCAATATTCCAGCAATATCACGGCGGGGGACACCAGAAATGGGCTTAACACATTGTACCTATGTGGGGAATCGAACCCGGGTCTTCGGCATGAGGTCTCTTGGAGGATAAGTGGGAACCATTCATGAATGTCATACCAACACCACATTGCAGTTGCAGGGCTATGGCACATGTTTGCATGGGAAATATTGTTTGAGTATTGAGAGCACCTGCTAGTTTCCCTCACAGAAGATCCTGACAATGGCGTGTTGAAATGAGGCTATTCGGAAGCACAATGGGGACCACTCATGAATTTTATGCAAACACCACCATTACCTTATACTGAATGTTTAGAGCAGATAGTTGCAGGGCTATGGCACATGTTGCACAAGTAATATTACCAGTTGTGTGAGTATTGAGGGCACCTGCTAGTTTCCCTCTCAGAAGGTCCTGAGCACAGCTGTATTTTGTAAGGATTGTCTTGGATCATCACATTTGACCTACTAGTAGATATATATATATACCAGTGGTTCTTGTTGGTCATTCATGATTGGCTATGTATGTGTTGTTTGGGATGTTCTATGTTTTGTGTCCGTTGCTCTTGTATCCTGATGTGCTGCTACCCGTGAAGATCCGGGTTAGAATATTGATCTTCAGTAAGCCATGCTTGTCGTAAGAGGTGACTAACGGGATTAGGTGATCAGGCTCGCTGACTTGGTTGACACATATCATCGGTTCCCAATTGCGCAGATCGATGCTCATGCTGTTGATCACTGGATTGTCTGGTCCAGACTCGATTATTCACAGACCGCCGCCATACAGCTGGAATATTGCTGAGTGCGGCGCGTAAAACTAAACTCACTCACTCACCTGATCTGCTGCATTGTGCATCTGTGGGTCATTATGTGCTACGCTAAGTTTTGCTCATGATTTGCTGTCCGTCTCTTCAGTATGAGCTATGTCATATGTGTTGCTCATAATTTGCTATGTTGTTCGATTTTCATGATGTGCGATGTTAATAATGTACAGTATTGCTCATGATGGTCCATGATGTGTGTCTTCTGTCCATGAAGTGCTGCAGCATGGCTGTTCATTGATGTTCATGATGTGTTATGGTGTTCAAGCTGTGGTGGTGATTGTGGTGTGTAATGTTTTCATGATGTGCATGTTCTTGAGGTGTTAATTTGTTCATGGTCTGTTACATTGTGTGTGTAGCTACACGTTATGTCTGTTATTCATTATGTGCTATGTTGTTTGTCTGTTGTTCAGGATGTGCCATTCTGTATTGCAGGCTAAGCTCATGAATGCATTGATCAACACTTGTGTCATGAAGAAGAAGTTAAGCAGGAAGGAAGATGGTGTCGACTTTGTCGACGCAGGACTTTTCCCTAGTAGGAATGGTGAGTGCTATACATGACAGTAGGCTTTATAGAAGATGCTGTAGACTTTGTTAGTAGACGATGCTGTAGACATTGTAGAAGATGGGATGAAGTTAATAGAAGATGCTGTAGACTTTGTTGAAGATGGGATGGAGTTTGTAGAAGATGCTGTAGACATTGTAGAAGATGGGATGAAGTTAATAGAAGATGCTGTAGACTTTGTTGAAGATGGGATGGAGTTAGTAGACGATGCTGTAGACTTTGTTGAAGATGGGATGGAGTTAGTAGACGATGCTGTAGACATTGTAGAAGATGGGATGAAGTTAATAGAAGATGCTGTAGACTTTGTTGAAGATGGGATGGAGTTAGTAGACGATGCTGAAGAGTTTGTTGAAGATGGGATGGAGTTTGTAGAAGATGCTGTAGACATTGTTGAAATGGATGGGTTAGTGAATGCTTAGATAGAAGAGTGCGCTGTAGACATTGTAGAAGATGGGATGAAGTTAATAGAAGATGCTGCAGACATTGTAGAAGATGGGATGAAGTTAGTAGATGATGCTCTCTGCAATATTCCAGCTATATGGCGACAGTCTGTAAAATGATCATGCAGATTTTGTAGACAATATGGAAGAATTTTATAGAAGATGGTGGACTTGTGAGTGCTATGGAGCACAGATATAACATGGAGTACACTTTACTATTCCAGTTTTGGCTGGAGTGCATTTCAGTTTACAGTTGTGTACCTTTGCAGCATGTGTAGTGTCCTATTTGATAGTGTACATATCCCTCTTGTTGCAGATGCATCACATGCCTCTAAGGTCTGCAATAAGCTAGACAAGCTCTGTTTGACAACCTACACAAAGAAAGGTGAGTTCCCTGTATCTATTTTCTATATCAGATTTGACAACTATGACTTAGTCATTCTGTAGTTGCATTATGTTAATATCATGGATAAGTAATCATAAGGCACTACAAAATATAAATTGTGGAAGATTAAGAATGTTTGGATTATGCAGTTGTAAAAAGAAAAGGAAAATGACTGCTTGTTTTCAAATGATCTGCAATCGGATAACAAACAGTTTAGTCTTCAATAGGAGTTATCTTTTCTTTACAGTTTAGTTGTGTTCATGTTCTTGAAATGTATTTTGAGAATATTCTTTGTTGGAGTCACTCACTGTTATTTTGGTGTTTTTGATTGTCATCTTTCATTTGCTTTTTGAAACAAAACCATGAACACAAAATGTGATTATGAAAAGAAGAAAATTTGTTAAAACTATTTTGGTTCCATCTAAAGGTGGTGTCTGTTTCAGTCTTTGTAAAACATCTTCTATGGTATATTTGTTTATATGTGTACAATTCGCTCGTCACGCTTAAGACACGGGTTCGTTTCCTCACATGGGTACAATGTGTGAAGCCCATTTCTGGTGTCCCCACCATGATAGTGCTGGAATATTGCTAAAAGCGGGGTAAAACCAAACTCTCTCACTCATACGTGTACAACCTTTAGCTTAAGCCTGAGAATTTAGAATATATTCAGTCTAGAACAGGAGTCACTTAAGATTGTATTGAATTAATAATAAAACAAAATATCCAGTTATTCAAACATAAGTTTCCTGACAAGCTATTGGTGTTTTCTATGAGTGACGCCCTGTTCCTTGTTCCCAGGTGAATGCATAGACTGAGTCATCAACACCATTTGCACAGAACGTCTCAGGGGAGGTAATCTCAAGTGCTACGCCTAGTGACTGCAGCAGAGCAACCACAAGATCAACTGGTACACACTCTGGAGAATAACTTTAACAGACCCACAGTCCTCGGGTCTGCATAAATTTAGCTTGTGTCAGTCAACCCACATGCATATTCAGTGTGGGTCACTCCCTGTCCATAGATCAGGTCATGTTGACCAGAAAGATCTCCGGTTCAGTCTACAGGGCAGGCCCTGTTTACATGAACAGCTCCAGAAACTACAAGCAGTCCAGTGCGGGACTAACAGCCATGACATGAGGACTGAATGAGCTACTCTCCTCTATTCCGTGAGGACAAGTCACACAAGGTTATTCTTGAATCTGTCTACCACTGATACATTTGATAATCAATTGCTGAGATGCACATCATTCACAGTGAAATATTTTGATGGACTAACAGTGACATTCTTGGAACATGCTGTGAATTGAAAGCAAAACAGGACCTGCAAATAAGACATTAGGGAGCATTACTAAATATTACATATCATGTCACTAGGTCAGTGATTTTGTGTTTCTTATGAAAAAGGGCTGTGTTTCCTCTAATGCCACATCCCTGTACTTTCACATTGCCAGTGTTTGTCAGCTTATTTCTGTGTTTCTGTTGAGCAGTGTTATATTTCCTCACAGATTTTTATAGACAATAAGGTTAATGTTCATGTACTGGAGTAACGTCACCCTTGACTGTCCTGTGTATTACATCCCCATCTTGTTATGGTAAATGGGTGCATTCACTATCACCGGTTTGAGCCCTGTTCAAGTAATGCAGCAGAAATAATAGTGATCCAGTAATATCCAACAGGATCGAGTCATGGGTTAAATACATTTTGTTAATTTAGTAATAAGAGAGACTGACATGATGACATCGCTTTAGAAGTGAAGCTTTTGAATGGTTTCAGGGTACTTCTACCCTTGATAATCGAAGATGGGACAATGTATGCTTCATTGTGAAATACACAGAGTTCATACAAGCTGGGAGTTTGCAATGGAGAGACTGTTGTCTGCTGTTAGGTGTAGATGCAAAGCTAAGTGATAATCATTAATTCTTAATCAAGTTCTGGAATATAGTAATAGTTGATGTAATTCATTGTAAGCTGTGATCATGATCAGTATGGTTATATTAATATGATTTCATATAAACAAAGATCATACACCGACAGCTGTACATGAACAGATCCTCAGTCTTGTCTCTTGATCCATGCTAGTATTATCATTGACATACATATCAGTTTATTCATTTTTTCAATACTTGCACTGTCATTTTGGTGATTATTATCAGTCCCCCATGACATTACATTTTAGACAGACATGTTGTTTGTTCTGTATGGTTTCATTTGCTGATGTTGATTATCTCAACAGTAAGAGACTCAGTATAACTGATATATGTATTCCTTAAGACTTATTGCAGTGTTGTTTTTGTGACATTATTTTATGTATGAATAGATATAACAAAATGTCAAATCAGTACAGTCGTGTAATTATTTTACCCATGAGTAAATGTTCAATCCTCATCAAATCGTTTCATGTGACAAGTTACCATGTTTACCAGATTAACAGATTTGTTGGAAAACAATTTCTAGAGAATCATTGCTAGGGTTATATGTGGTCCCACTTATTTTCTATAATTGATATTTCTATTTTTCTGCTATTTTTGTTCACCTCAAAAGTTATTTTTACTTTTAAACATTCAGTTTGATTCAGTGGTGCATTCCAGTATATTTTATTTTTTATTTGATTTGTTTCAGTTCATTTGTAATCAGAGTCATTTCATCACCATTAATGTAACACAGATGTTAGTTATTTGTTCTTATCTTATGTTAATATATATTTTCGGTCATACATGAATATTCAGTTGATGTAGCCACAAGACAGCTGAGATTAAACCGACCAGAAAGTGCAATGTGAACTTGCAATCCCACAATATGATTGGAATTAGTCACAAGACATTAGACATTAGACACAAAGCAGTATGTGAATAGCAAAAATAGCAGTTTTTATATTTAGTTTTCATAACCATCCTTGAATGCAGTAACTGTTCACACTTATTTGATGGACAAACTTCCATTTTGAATATAGGCAGAAAGTCTGATATGCAGATCTCTGTTCCAGAAAGTGATCCTTATGTTGCTTTGAATAAATCTCCTATACAGCAACATAAACTTGATGACAATTGTAACTATAATGTGGTATAACAGACTTCATGATAACTACAGCACCAGGCATCCTCGATAATCTCCAGGGTACATGTTCCTATAAATCTCCACCAATACCCTGGATGCACCTACGACTCGGCCCAACAGTTTTATTACCTCCCTTTGCTGGCTCAGCCTTCTCACGGTAGCCAATCAGATAAGCCATCACAACCAAGTTTGCCAGTGTCAACAAAGATGGTGGCTGCAACCGCGAAGGTTTGCTCGCTGTGTGACTCAAATTTAGGAAAAAAATCATAAAGACAAATTGACAGGTCTGAAACCTTCAACAAATATATGCAATAATTCCTTCTACCTTTTTCAGGGTACCTCTGCAACAATTGTGTTGCCAAGTTTAATCAGTTAGATAAAAGAAGCGGAAGTGAGTTATGATAGAAGATTGGTTCCCAGCATAGACACCTGATTGGATAAAAAGCCAGCAATGGGGGGTAATAAAATTATCGGGCCGAGCCTTAGATGCATCCAGGGTACTAGTGGAGATTTATCGGAACGTATACCCTGAGATTATTGAGGATGATCACCAGGATGGTTTGACGGAACTTGGACCCAAAAATTAAAACTTGTAAATGTAACAGTGTATCTCTGAGTTGAATGTCACAGTGTGTTGCTATGACAACCATAACTCCCTTACATCAACATAGACGCAGGACAATTGTAGCGTTTGGATTGCTCTGATAAGTATAACAACTTGTGAAACGATACATTCAGATTAAAGGTCATATCATTGAGTTGAAGTGCATCATTGCATCAGTTAAAGATGACTGCCTTGGCTCAGCAATGTTCGTGTGTCAGTCATCAGTGTCAGGTATTTAAAATACCCGATAACTTTCAGACAGACAGGCATGTCTCACAAATTCCTATTCTGGTAAGAACATCAAGAACAATACCAAGAGATGAGAATATTTTATGCTCATTGTTGAAGTTATTAGTGCATATGCTTTTTTTTTATTAATCAAATCCACAACAAGACCAGCCAGACTGTTGGATATGCCTGTTTTAAGACTTGACTGTCAAAGACATAACAGCCCGTCTATCATCCAGCCCCATCCCTAATGTTATGTAGAGATGTTGGTCATAACGACATATCTTGCCTGAATGCTTCTATGCAACATGATGTATCCTGATCTCTCCCCTATGCTCACATGTGCATCCTGCAATATTTACCCTCGTTTTGATTGGCTTTACTTACCATGTGTGTCATGTAAATATTACTTCTTATTTATGTTTTGTATATAACCTCCATGTGAGAAAAACACTGTTATTGTAATTATATTTGTATATATGTAAATCTCATAGACATCAATAAACTATTAGGACAGTTATCATTTTCATCTTCCTTTGTGAAACAGCTGATGTGTTATGAAATGTGTTCATATTTGTAGTTAAATGTGAGACACCATGATACAGTTAGTGTTTAGTATCTTATGCATGTTGACTGGACTAAAATGATTACTTACCACTGTTGCTTTTGACATCCACTTTGTGACTCACTGACAATTTGGAGAATTTCATGGTACAGCTAAACATTTTCTAACCAATGGATAAAACCCAATATATTCTCTCCCCACTTGGCTTGACATTGTGATAGGCTGTAGATTAAACTATACCTAAAGGATAAAACACAATATATTCTCTCCCCACTTGGCTTGACATTGTGATAGGCTGTAGATTAAACTATACCTAAAGGATAAAACACAATATATTCTCTCCTCACTTGGCTTGACATTGTGATAGGCTGTAGATTAAACTATACCTAAAGGATAAAACACAATATATTCTCTCCTCACTTGGCTTGACATCGTGATAGGCTGTAGATTAAACTATACCTAAAGGATAAAACACAATATATTCTCTCCTCAGTTGGCTTGACATCGTGATAGGCTGTAGATTAAACTATACCTAAAGGATAAAACACAATATATTCTCTCCTCACGTGATTGTAGATTAAACTATACCTAAAGGATATCGTGATAGGCTGTAGATTAAACTATACCTAAAGGATAAAACACAATATATTCGCTCCCCACTTGGCTTGACATCATTATAGGCTGTAGATTAAACTATACCTAAAGGATAAACCACAATCCATTCTCTCAGCAATTTGTTGAACATGATGATATAGCTGCAGTTGAACCAATAACCAAACGATAAAACCCCAATACATTCTCTCATCACATTGCCCCACATCACAAAAAGGCTGTAGCTCAAATATTAGCTAAAGGAATAAATCCAATACATTCTCTCATCACATTGCCCCACATCACAAAAGGCTGTAGCTCAAATATTATCTAAAGGAATAAATCCAATACATTCTCTCATCACATTGCCCCACATCACAAAAGGCTGTAGCTCAAATATTATCAAATATTATCTAAAGGAATAAATCCAATACATTCTCTCATCACATTGCCCCACATCACAAAAAGGCTGTAGCTCAAATATTATCTAAAGGAATAAATCCAATACATTCTCTCATCACATTGCCCCACATCACAAAAAGGCTGTAGCTCAAATATTATCTAAAGGAATAAATCCAATACATTCTCTCATCACATTGCCCCACATCACAAAAAGGCTGTAGCTCAAATATTATCTAAAGGCAATACATTCTCTCATCACATTGCCCCACATCACAAAAGGCTGTAGCTCAAATATTAGCTAAAGGAATAAATCAAACATTCTATTATTCATAAAGGCTGGCTCAAATAAATCCAATACATCTCTCATCTCATCACAAAAGGCTGTAGCTCAAATATTATCTAAAGGAATAAATCCAATACATTCTCTCATCACATTGCCCCACATCACAAAAGGCTGTAGCTCAAATATTATCTAAAGGAATAAATCCAATACATTCTCTCATCACATTGCCCCACATCACAAAAAGGCTGTAGCTCAAATATTATCTAAAGGAATAAATCCAATACATTCTCTCATCACATTGCCCCACATCACAAAAGGCTGTAGCTCAAATATTATCTAAAGGAATAAATCCAATACATTCTCTCATCACATTGCCCCACATCACAAAAGGCTGTAGCTCAAATATTATCTAAAGGAATAAATCCAATACATTCTCTCATCACATTGCCCCACATCACAAAAGGCTGTAGCTCAAATATTATCTAAAGGAATAAATCCAATACATTCTCTCATCACATTGCCCCACAAAACATCACAAAAGGCTGTAGCTCAAGGCTGTATATTATCTAAAGGATTAAATCCAATACATTCTCTCATCACATTGCCCCACATCACAAAAGGCTGTAGCTCAAATATTATCTAAAGGAATAAATCCAATACATTCTCTCATCACATTGCCCATCATTACAAAGGCTGTAGCTCAAATATTATCTAAAGGAATAAATCCAATACATTCTCTCATCACATTGCCCCACATTACAAAAGGCTGTAGCTCAAATATTAGCTAAAGGAATAAATCCAATACATTCTCTCATCACATTGCCCCACATCACAAAAGGCTGTAGCTCAAATATTATCTAAAGGAATAAATCCAATACATTCTCTCATCACATTGCCCAACATTACAAAGGCTGTAGCTCAAATATTATCTAAAGGATTAAATCCAATACATTCTCTCATCACATACATTCTCATTGCCCCACATTACAAAAGGCTGTAGCTCAAATATTAGCTGAAGGATTAAATCCAATACATTCTCTTATCACATTGCTCCACATTACAAAAGGCTGTAGCCCAAATATTAGCTAAAGGAATAAATCCAATACATTCTCTCATCATATGTCTTTATCATATTTAATGGGTTTTGCTGAGACAGTTGATCTGTTTTTCAAAGGAAAGTTACAGGCATCGAATATTCAAAACCCAAAATCTCCTAAACATGCTGGCACATGCACTAGTGATTATATATAATCCATGAAGATATTGGGAGAGTACTTGTAGTTAGATGTTTGTTTTGTTTGTTGTTTAACTGCTCGCATAGCGATATTCCAGCTATATGATGACAGTGTGCAAAAAGTCTCTGTCTGGACAAGACAATCCACTGATTCAAATCATGAGCATAGATCCATGTTATTGAGACATAATAACAAGAAACCAACCATGTTCTTTCTTTTCTGTTTAATCACCTGTTATAACAAGTACCGAATATTATCGTAGACAAGATAAGCCGAGGTCCTATCTCATAGGCGGATCCAGAGTGGGGGTGCGCACACACACGCACACACGCACACACACAACCCCCACCCCCCGCGAAGTTTATTAAATGACCATTGAGACTGGTGAAAATGAAGTGTGCACCCCTCCTTTTCTCAATAGTGTGCAAACCCACCCCACCCCACCCCCTCCCCTTTTCTCCAAAAGCTGTATCCGCCCCTGTATCTTGACCCTTAAAATCAGTATCAAAATGGTATGTCCCGTAGATAAGCCAACTCATCAATCTTCGCTCGTCTTTTCATCATGATCAGTCATCGGAAATGGAGTACAGGTTGTTGAGGGCCTATAATCATATCCTGTATCCGGACAAGCGACTTAAAGCCAAACTTGTGGGGCATGGTGTTTAAGCTGTCTAAGGCGCCAGGCTAGTGATCTGGCAAGTTTACGGGGCCAGGATCGAGCCCACCTGTGACATTGTGTAAAAACCTTGGAGTCAACAAAGACGAATATACGTCCTTGGAGTCAACTTTGTGTGCAGACGACATTCAGTGTTGTCACAACCCTTAGTGTGCAGTACACAACCCTGTGCACTTAAAAGAACCCACTAATCCATTGGTAAATGACCTGATGGTGGCCACATGAATGTGTGCAAACACCTAGTTGCAGGTAAAGCAACGTGCAGTAAAACTTGGACAAAGTACTATAACTATGTGTCTTAGTCCACCCAGCTGTGAATGGGTACCTCGTAAGGACAGGAAAGCCACAGTATTTTAGTGCACCTCGTGGTTGCACCAGTTCTATAGCTCCCCAGGGAGTTGAGATTGAATATGTGATGTGCCGATGAGATTGACATCCAATGATTGAGGGAAGCAAAGCGCTTTGAGCATGCATATAGATGGGATGGACTATAGCGCTATATAATAATAATATACCTGGTATGGTCAGGATAAGTCTCCTGACCATGGAACGAACTGATCATAATAACATTAAAACTAACTAAAATATCTGTGTACTGTGGATCGCAGTGCTACTTGAATTTGTATTAAGAAACATAAAATTGAGTTGAATGTTACAGTATAAACTTTACAAAATATATAACTTGTGATAACTGATTGTAATACCTATATTTAGTACATATTCAAACAACAAGCACTCTTGTCTTACACTTGAATACCAACTTCTATATGCCTCTCAAGAAACTCAACAAGCATTCTGCTATCTGTCAGGAATATATGCCATATAGTACATAATGTATGTGAGAGAATTCATCGTTGATGGAATAAATACAGGTAAATTTTGAAATTGATGCTATCATTTTCTGAACATAAACTTTCTTACTCTGCTTTGAAGCAAATACAACAATGCAGCAATGTGACAAGCAGGGAATACATATAGCAATGCCTCCAGTTGTTTCAGACATTTCAATAGGGAAATGCTTAGAATAAATATATTTCAGTGACTGTTTCTTTTACAACAAGAATGAATAAGGATTATCATAATGGTATTATAATATATGAACTGGAACTTACATTTCCCACCAAGTTTAAACTTGATCAATGTTAAGACATGTATGAGTTATCTCCCTTCCACTGTGCAGCACAGTTTCTTCTTGTATTCTGGCAGGCCCCAGGAAAATGGGTATTACAGTGAATAGACAGTACTGTGTCTACATTATGTACACCAACTTTTCTAGTTTACTTAGAGAGGCTAGGTTTTCAACAGTATACACTGCTTTAGAGGCATTTTGAATTTTACAAAATCATATTTTCACCTTGGGATACGTAGAACCTGGGACGTCAAAATGATATAGCTATGATCAGTATATCTGGAGTTTATATCTCAGTGCTAACAGATGGATGGTGGACAAGGAGAAGGTGATTATATTTGTTTCATAGGTGTAAAAAATGTCCCAAACTTTGATGGATGAACAAACATAAAACCAATATACCAATTTCAACTTTCACTTAGGAATAGTTCAACGTGGTAGTCTTCATTGTATTTTTAGTTATGTATTTATGTATTGATTGATCATTTGCATTTCTTCCAGGAAGGAACAGTTCTAGATGAAGCTCTAGATGTCTGGTCCATGTTATTTTAAACCTTGTAAATATGTAAACTGCATATTCATCTGTTATAGATTTGTCCGAGTAATAATTATCATAAAAGGATTGTATGTTTTGTGGCTTCAATGTGCGAGTTGGAAAGGTGCTACAGTAAGAAGCATCCCCAAAGAGCACAATGACTGTACTTATGGAACATGATACAGTATGATCTTTACCATCAAGACATATTTTATGTATCCTTGAATCATATCTATGCATCAATGACCTTCACCATCCAGACATATCATGTTACTTCCTTGAACTTCACCATTCAGACAGCATCATGTACCCTTGAACTTAACCATCCACACATATATGATGCATCCTTGTATTTCACCATCCTTACTTGTTTGATGCATCCTGAGCTTTACCATCATGACACTGAATGATGCATCCTTAAACTTCACTATCCAGGCTTATCCCTTGATGCATCGTTGAACTTAGGCACCCAGGCTTATCCATATATGAATCCTTGAACTTCACCATCCAGACTTATAACCTGAAGCATCTTTGAATGTAAACATCCAAACTCATCGTTTAAGGCATCCTTGAACTTCACCGTCAAGACTTGTCTGCTGACCTTCATAATCCAGACTTACTCCGTCATGTATCCTTGACCTATGCTTGACAGGTCAAAACACACATCACAACAGCCAACAATGATCAGGAACGGTAGCATCATACTTCCCATGTAACATACATATGTCACAATATGGAGCATATTTTCTCGCACCCGAAGTATTTCTTGTGTGGTACTATTCAGCAGGTATTGATATAACAGGTCAGTGTGCTAAATAGTTGGGTGATATAAGCCTTGACAATTGGTATTTCCTGCACCTGTCATAGCAGGAGCTTTGTCCTCTGTACCCCATGCCAATTCCTAGAGATTATAGGGAGAAAACTATCTACAGGTACCATACTTGTCTTCCTTTGTATTTCCAGGGAAAATAGGTTGCCATGCATATATATACAGTGACAATTACCGGCCATGATTGGTCCCCATTGTCCTCTTGTGGTCTCCTTGGGCAGTCAGTTCCCCAGCAAACAGTGCTGGTTGCATCAGAGTAAGCTGTGTGACCTAGTTGAACTTTGTCACCTTTGCCTGAAACTTGAATGTTTACCAGCCATCATGATACAGCTGGAATAAACATGGACTGTGGCATAAAATAACTTTCATTCAATCTTGTACAGCTGTAGTCCTCATACTAGGTGTAGTCAAAGGCTGTTTTTTACATTTGTTGGGTGTGTTAATTGTGTGTGAAATATTCTCTTCTCTGATGGAACATCATTCTGTAACATTGGGACAGTATACTGCAAAAAAATGTCACTATATTTGATTTTCTAATCTCTGAAGGGAGATAACTCCATAACACTGCGCCATTAAGTTAGAATGACCCGTCACCATGTTTTTTGGTAACGAAATGGTCCTGGAACAGGATCTACTTCTGGGCCTGAAGGAGGGAAATCCCACAGATTTGTTTTTTCTTGATGGTTAGAGCAGTATTCTGCAGTATTCCGGCTATACATAATGTCAGCCTGTGAACAATGATATCTAGACCAGACGAGCCAGTGATTGATGTTACCATCCATGCTGTCCATAAACAGATTAAGTCGGCACATATGTGGTCTGCAGGAGGCCAATCATAATGCATATCAGATGAAAAGAATTGTTTGAAAAGAACAAAACAACAAACACCAGACACTGGGACAGAACATTTTATGTGGATCCATGGATTTGCTGTTGGACAGTTTCTCATAGAAATATTCATATACATGTACACAGTGTACACACACAACCGCCCAAGGTGAGGGTCAAATCTGTTCAAAATCAAGTCTGGTCAAGGTCAATTGGTGGAAAACACTAAATCTAATTGTTGAGATTTAATCTCTGAAAGTAGCTTTGTTTCATCTTTCCACTTAACTACTGGAATCTGCAGATAGAAAACCACTCAATTTGTAATATTTGTAACTAATCTCAGATTGCAATGACCTTGACCCTTGACCTCTGAACAAATTTCCATCACAGTTGGACGGTATTGCATGCCGGCAAAACTTGCATCAGAGTTACTTTCAACTCATAGACGATGGATACAACTGATGAAATTCTATTTAATGTGACCCCACAATTCCTGTCCCTCACAGCCATGCTGTCTCTTCCTACCTCCTTTTTATCACGCTAGAGAGTAGAAAAGGGAGACAACTTGGCTAGAAAGAAATATTTTCAGTTGAACGCCATGCTGCAAGACATTAGGAAATTTACAACAATTATAAAAATATATAAACCTTTGTATTTTATCACTCTTACTATTCTGTGAAAAAATCAACAACCAACTCTACAAGCAGACCTCAGGATAAGTCTCTTAATCTTGAGGCTCAAATCAAAGAGCTTTGAAAGAAACTTGTAAACAATTTTCATGAAGTAAACCTGATACTCTAGTACAACAATCACTCCAGGTGCATCTCTTCATGTACCTACCCTGTTTTCTCGAACAGGCTTAGTATTTTATCATACAAAACATTCATACAACTCCTTAACAATGAAGTGAATAGGTTTACCCATATAATCATACAACTTGTATATAGACAATTACTGAGCTGTGTGCATCCTACCCCACAAGATGATGTCGCATAAAATGAAAACACTTTTAAAAACCTCTCTTTTGGCCAAGATTAAATGTATTATATCATTGAAAGTAAAACCATTGAAATAGTTAAAATGTATAATGAAAGGGTGAGATTTGTTCAAGTGATATTCATAAACAATATTGGGCAGAGATATATAATGACATACGTAATTCTGAATATTTTGTTTTATGATTCTGTACTAGTAATATTCATATCAGAATAATTGCCCTTCTTATATATTTCTTATCTGGTGAATATTCAAGAAGTTCTGTTATATTTGTGTTAAACATTTCACTAACATTAGTTTCTGTGGTATAGTGTAATACTTACTGATTGTATACTCCATATTGAAATACACATTTGATTCAGCATTCTTGACCTATTTGCTAACATCCCTTTCCCTTGTAGTAAGCATTAAAGGGGGACTAGGCTGAAGAAAATTGTCAAGTTTTGATTCAAGTGGCTCAAACACTTTGTTAGTTTTATGATATATATTGATATTATTTCAATTAATAACTATAGACTGAGTCAGTGTTTCAGTTTTGCAAACATTTCGCAAAGGCACCAACCTTGAAAATTCAGGAAGGCGAGGATTATCGAAGGAACCAGAATATTTTCCCAACAGACTTCAAAACAAGTCAAGACAAAGAATTTGTTTTAGAGTGCATGTTATTTTCAGAACACGATACCCACTAAATGATTTGGTTTGTGTATAACTTGAGAATTGAATTGTTTTGCCACCTCTCAACCATGAATATAGTAAGGTTGTTTCTTAAAAACTTCCAGATCAGAAATGAAAATGGCAACAGCCAATGAAGCATAGTCCCCCAATAACTGTTTCACATGAATTTAAAAAGCAATTACCTTCCATGAGTTGTTTGTCACTTTAAAATCTGTTGTTTACTCAAAAACACTGACCGCATTTCTCAATCTGTAGCTTCAGGACAAGAAACTGACAAAGTCGTACAAATCTTATAAAAACTACAGGTACAAAGATCTACGTTAACTACGTTTGGACGGCTACGATGTCAATTGTAGTTTGTCGAAAACACTGTGTACTTTGAACCCTTTAAGTAATATGTACAGGGCCAGTCTTCTATATATACAAACGAAAGGTGAAGGGTTTGGCACTGGTTACTACAAGCTCGCATCCCTTTGTAGTTTCATCATTATCTCCTCACAGTTGCATGCTGGGTACCAGAATTGCTCGTACATTTCAGCAATGCTTCCTGAACACATAAATTCTCAACTGAACTACCTCAACATTTGTTTTGAGTGTGTAATTCTCATTTACAAGCCCAAATTCTGAGGGAATGTTACCATCAAAACCTCTCTCCTGGTGCCACGTTATCTCTACTGTCATTATACTTACAGCAACAATGAACCAAGGAATTGGTCAACAGAGATCTTAGAGCCAAGATGACTGTAATCTACAAGTTGAACATACAGTCTTCTTGTTACGATCAGTTCGTGGCACCAGGTGAAGGGTTGAAGATGTACTTCTTACAATACACATTGTGCAAGTTCCTTTGAGTCTGATATAATCAGAGTTGACTGTTTTTGAGAGCAAATACCTTCCATTAAGTGTGAAATATGTTTTATACTTACTGTAAATACAACTTATGTATGTACAGTATGCATATATATATATTCTACTGAATGTCAATCTTAGCTGATGCTAATGACCCTTGGCTTAATACCAGAGGCAAAACAATTAACTTACACATAACAAGTTCCGCTAAAATACATCCAATACCTGTTAATTTGGAGCTTGTCTCTTTCCCAGAACCTTATTCTAAAACAATACCCTTGACAACTGCCAGAGATTTAAAACATAGTATTACCAGATCAAACCTGAAAGCCTATGCTGAAACAAGCTCTCATAAAACCCCTTACTTATAGCTAAGTGAATACAAATATTTCACTGCAGAAACCAGTGATTCTGAATTGTGTCTTCAGGAGGGTACACGGAAGATTTGTACCAGCATCTCACACAATACAGAGTTAAATGTACGAATACTGATCAGGCGAGATGATATGCTCCAGTGGCTAGTATACCCGACACAAGAGTTCCTGCGAGTATTAGGGCCATGGGGAAGGGGTGTAAATGCTGACACTCAGAGGGAGTGACAATGGTTTAATGTTGCAAGCAGGCTGCTCATAATTGTATTTTGTGTTCAAAAAGAAGTATCAAATGACTTAATGAACGGTGCTGTACGAACTGACATTCCACAGATTATTACACTGTAAGCATTCACAAATAAGAAATTTTATCATATTGTTTATTCTGGGAAAATATGAACCTTTTTAAAGAAATAATCATTTAAAAAACATATAATGTCCATTACATTAACATCTTCAATGCCCAAGCACAAATCATTATCAAGACTCTCATTGCACGTATTTCACAATGTGGTGCCTTCCAGTTACACAGTGAGTAGCACATACCCCAGTAATCTTATCGCACACAATCTTCCAAACATCACAGCAGTGAAACACAGTCTACTTTCATAGTGCATAGGTCGTGGACTATTATATGAAATACAGCCATATTGTGAACTACACATATAAGTCTGGCATTTGATTGTGAAACCATTCTAAATAAAAAGATGTTGAGTTTTGATTTTTTAACCACACTCACTCTTTTTCTGAACATAACAAATAAAAACAAAATTGAACAAAAGAAAACATTCTTAACCAAAAGGAAACAAGTTTCAAGAATCAGATCGGCAACCAATTTGATTTTCTATCATATCAATTGCCATTTTGCATTATTTTAGGTAGCTTCCTGTAGTATTTCTGATTGCAAAATAATTATATGAGATAATTAACAGAATCAGCTTACTCAGCAAAAACTGGAGATTACCAATAAACTAACAACTTTCTCCTTTAAAAAATATTTCAGATGGCACAAGATTTACATGAATCACCATGGTAACAAGAATTTCTAACATTTGTATCCAATAACAATCGGGTGTTTTTTCACAGATTCAACAATGTAAAAGTTAAAAGTTGTCCTTTTACTCACAATGGCTTCACACCTTCAACAAGACTCTCTGATGTCAATGTTCTAATTTGTTCACACAACAAGCAACAGTAGAAACAAAATAACAGTTTCAGTTCTTCACTGGGAGCCCTTTGATGGCGTTCAACTGAAAACTTGGGACTGAAGATGTCCTCTTTACATTTGTTTAAGACACAGCACCTTTCTGCCACATGGGAGTGATCTAAGAATGAATTCAATAAAAAATCTGATTAAAGTGATTTCTTAAAAATCTATATTTAGCACTGATAAGTTCATCACTTTAAAAACCCAACAGCCTTTTCAATATACACATCTTTACACACAGCATCATAGAGCTGGAACGATGATGCTTGTCACGATACCCGATTCACAATCCAATAAGTTCCTATTGCAATATATAAGAATATTCACATATATATCTCTGAAACTTTCCATTCATGTCTGTGAATGTTGCATAACAATGTGTCAGTCAAATTCCAGCCATAACAAGGTAGCCTGTTAATATTACATTTTGGACCAGCAAAAAGAAGTGATAAATATCATCCCCATTACCTGGGTACTTTGACACAACAGTGATCCAAGACCCAGAGACAGAATGCCAAATATTTTCAAACTCTCAAATGAAGTTGATTCACTATACATGTAGGAAAACATTAACTCATGTTTAGGAAGTCTTCAATTAGTCGACCATACAACTACATTCAAAAATTTTGTTCAGGGTTTATTAAATGGTCCTGTGGTGGGTATAATGGTAAGAATTGTGCTTGTACATATTACGTGTACGCATCATATCGTGACATTCTGCATCGTTGCAGCTCTACAGTGCAGTGACCACAGTCAAGTCGATACTTCCCTTTAATTGAGTGAGGGTATTTTGATTCAGCGTCTTGTCAACAGATACTCCAGTTGCCACATATACATACAGCTATCACACTGGATAAAACTAACATGTTTATTTACATTCTTATAGAAATAGCTATACAAATTAACAATGTTTATATGAATCAACTCAGAGCTCATCTTTATTCCATTAAATACCATTTCTCCTGTTTATGCTCGTTTAATCTCATAGGCTTGTTTACATTCCACATTTACATCAATCATCTATCGTTTACCATTTTTGTTGTTAATCACCGATGTTTTCCTTTATAGCTAACAGTTTTTACTTGTCACAACTATTTAATGACCACATTTACCATTCCATTTAATGATCCTTCCAAATGACAAATATTCATTTTATCACTAGCTTCTATCGTTTACACCCAAAGTTCCTTATTTAGGACTAATATTCCTCTTTTATCTGTATTCTACTTGCACTTAAATATATATTGCAAATAATTCTATCCATAGTAATAGTAAGTTTCCTGTGCTTCCAAAAACCATAAAGAAATTACATCACACCCACTAAATAGTGCCCTGATTAATTGACAATACAGAGGGCGGTGCTTGTGTTCTATCATTACATTGAACAATGTTCCACAGTATGCACACCAGAGCTACAGACGACTTTTGGGTCATTGAGTTATGTACTCGCTTGAGTTCATTTCAGTTGGGTATCCTAATTTTCCTTTGAGTAACCAAACATATTGTACCCACCTTACTTGAACTCAATTGGGTATTTTGCCATTTTCCATTAACTGTTAAAACATAATAAAGTTTAAATGTTGGTTTACGTGTTTGTTATTTATATTTGATATGTAATATGAGAAACGATAAGAAAGACTGCAAGTTGCCAAGTTCATATGTTGAAATAGAACCTCACAATATACGTCAGTTATTTCATCTAACCACCGATACACAAGCTAAGATTTGGCATCTTTGTGTGTACACTTGTAAGATCAAATTTATTGAGTATTTACAAAAATTCTAGCATACTTGTACACACAAGACTTCATAGGAATTGAGTTTTCACATAAATATTTGTGTAAATTACGCAGATACGCAGCTAATCTGTACCTCTGGCACACGTTTTTACATTTATGATTAAAAAAATGAAGCCAATTCTCAACTGTATTGTTCACATCTTGAAAGTGTTCTGTTACCTTGTTTTACAAGTGTCCCCAGTAGAAGAAGTGAAGGAACTGTCAACAAGATGTTACACATCATGTTAAACATTTGTCTATTTCCTACAGCGTCTGCTCCTGATGTTATTGGAACTATATTCCTTTTTACATCTATGTCAAGTGTTTATCATTGCTTCTGTTAATAAATGCAAAACACTTGGGTTTTTTCAGATTTAATGCAAGCAGTTTTATATCCAAGGATATATTTTATACATCATACATAATGTATTAATATATAAAAGGCTTTAAAAGCTGTTTATGTTTAAGCAAAATAAAGGTGCATATTTTTGGCTGATCACTGAAACAAACCATTAAAATATGCAATTATTTTTACAGGTTTTAAAATAAACAATGACTTCAAATCACTAATTTTGATTTTTCAAATATTACGTTCATAATTTTATTAAAAGTATTAAAAGTATTAATTGCATGCCATTTGGTAAAAGCCTGTTATGAGTAAGCAGGCAGTAAAACAACTGGCACGCACGAAGTCAACAAAATATTAAGTAATTAACAAATAACAAAAACAAGCATCAAACTGACAAATGTCCAGTATCCATCACTGTATCCTAGCAACTTATTGGACATCATATTTAATGAATGCCTTTCTTAACTACTTTTTAAAGCTACATTCATGACTTGGAATTCACAGCTTGCTAACTTCAAGAACACTTTCAGCAGTGTCAATGATTAGTGTGGAGGTTTGAAGCTTATTGTGATATTATTTCATGGACCCTTCAGGCCTCTTTCTCAAACCTTTTAAATCCTATAAAGTAACTCTTCTGTGTTTAATGCTGACTTACAATGACTGAAAGTCTATGAGAAGTTTTAAGAAAAAGCGCAGTGACAGATCAAGAACAAAGGCCTATTCACAGAACTTTCTTAACACAATGACAGCCACACAAATCAGACTTGTTGGACTGGCCCAACTAACACACTAATATTGGGAAGTATCGACTAAATCGTGATCACGTGATCTCCTACTGTTGAACATTAGTGATGACTGGTGACACAAATGAAGCACAAATGATTTGGCACTCAATGACTGCACACACAATCGTGTTGTCTTTCTTACCACCAACATAACAAATACACCTAGTTTCGCTACATAAAGCACCACCTCAGTAGCCCAAGCCTACAGTTCTGATTCTTTCTCTATATAAATTTGGGTGAAAACTTGGGCTAATGAGCTGATGGCACAATCGGCAAACTTAACAGATTATCAAAATCAGTAAAAAGATTGCCTGCTTAGAAACCAGCTCAGCCAACATGATATGCTTCTGTGGTACAAAGGTATGCTTTTATCATCTTTTAAAAAAAAATATAAAAAAAATACCACTATGCTTAAACTTCTAACATGCTGTTATAGGATTGGTAACGTATAAAACTTGCCATTTTTAACACAGGTACAAGGGATCATGTTTTCCCTTTTGAATGACTATACAAGTTGTCATGGCAGAGTTACCCCCCTTGCCTTGCCAGCGAGTCACATTGGAAACAAGGTGCCCTTTCCCAGGGTCCATCATTTCTTTCTCTGACTTCCTGTTCACTGGTATCTTTCACCATAACCAAATGGATTGCATGTGTGTTTCTGGAAATGGTTGCTAACCTAAAATCAAGAATTGTACATGTATGTTCAAAGATGAAAGGTGAAAACTAGTATTGCTATACAAATGTAAATGGAACTACAATGACATGATCCCAAGGACATATTGCTGATTCCAATCCTCTCATGTGACTAAATGGCAAGTAAGGGCAAGTAACTCCTCCAGTTTGGTCATCCCTTCCTGCACACCAACTCAGTTCTCTGGGTATGCACGCACCACATGAATATCCATCCGTTCACTGTATGTGTTAGCTAGATCTAGAAACCCATGCGTGTCAGATATATCTACAAGTTATGATGAAAAGGCGAACAAGGGGGAGATAATCCTGTGCATATAAATTTGCGGGCGTGGTCATACCGCCTTGTGCCGGCCACCGCAGCAACGACAGTAGATGCCACATCTATGACAGGCAGTCAAGGGCCAGTAGCACCATAAACAGGGCACAAACAATGATAAAATTGTCAGTGCGGTCCATTTTTTGCAGTTGGAATCATCGCGAGGATCACACTCACAAGGGTGTCTGTATTCGCCATCAGCATCCGACATACAGTGGTATATCAAACATTTGGAACACGCTACACAAGTCACGCACTCAATAAACTTTTCGACACCATCTGGGGCGTCTTCACAACTGCCCCGTTGGTTATCGTCCAGAGAGAACACCTCATGGCAGTGTTTGCACCGTGATCGGTTGGTCAGCAACCTTCCTGATGTCCCGCCAGGCTTGTGGCGAGTCTTGTGCTTCTTTTTGAGTGGTAGAGGGGGATGCTGAATAATCAAAGGCTGTGTCTTCATGCTAGTGGTCGACTCCCGTTTTGTAGGTGGTTTCGGCATTGGTTCTAAGTTAGGGTAGCTGTATTCATGAGGTGCCCCTGGCTTGCTTTTAGAAAATGTCACATAGGAGTCCTCTTTGCTCATTTCTACATTTGGGTCCGTGTCTAACAACAGTGTGTCGGACTTGCCGCTTAATGACGTAGGGTCGTCGGAACGAATCCAAACGTCATCCTGCCCACTAGAACTCTCGAAACTGTCTGATTTATGTGAACTTTTATCACTGGGCGGTGAGGACGCGTTTTTATTGGTCCGATTTGGACCAGACATGTAGTGGACCAGATGGAGATGATGATGGTTGGCATGAGGGTGGGGGAACGGGAAGGCATCGGGGAGCCCCGATATCGGACTGCTAACGGGGGAACGAGGAGCTGGACTTGAGGTGGTGGTTGACGTTGTTGATGCTGACTGGGACGAGCTGTCCTTGCCCCCAGAGAGAGGCAGCTCCACGATCTGCAACATAAAACACGTCATCAGAACAGGTGACACTATTTAAGTTCCACAGTCCACATTATCAGTAGAGGACACTCCCAGTTTCACAGTCTACACTTTAAAACACATCAGTAGAGGACACTCCCGTTTCACAGTCTACACTTTAAAACACATCAGTAGAGGACACTCCCGTTTCACAGTCTACACTTTAAAACACATCAGTAGAGGACACTCCCGTTTCACAGTCTACACTCTAAAACACATCAGTAGAGGACCCTCCCGTTTCACAGTCTACACTTTAAAACACATCAGTAGAGGACACTCCCAGTTTCACAGTCTATGCTCTAAAATACATCAGTAGAGGACGCTCCCAGTTTCTACACTATAAAACATGTCATCCATAATAGGGACATCATCAAAGCTTCACAAAGAGATGGCAAGTTGATTTGCCTGAAAGAACACTGTGACAACAGTAAAATCAAACTGTGAAAACTGAATGTCAAATTAAATGTCAGTGACTGAATCACCCAACTAAAGCGGAAAAGAAAACTGCTGACAAAAACTGTTGATGACGGCAATCTGCCCCCATCATTGACACCCCCAATATTTGACACTGTCTACACACCCACATCAACATGACGACACCGGGTCAATACAGTACCTGAAATACTTCCTCTTCTCCCGTCATGGAATTTCCCATGCTGCCGGTTGAGCCTGAAATACATACAAAGAAATGAAGTCTATTGCTGTCAGATTTTTCATGATAGCATAGATGCATACGACTAATGTGAAAGCTTTTAGTATGCATCATGATAACAAGTGAAGGAATATAATCAGAGCAAATCTAAGCCCAAACCTACAACCATAGAACATAGATGCCTCTGAGGATGTAACTCTGTTTATTCATTCATTACGTCTGCTGCTCATTGTTCAATGCCACACAGCAATATTCAAGTTAGATAACAACTGTTTTTTAAAAACTGAGTCGCATGACATAATGGCATAACATTCAATCAAACAAGTCATCATGCCTTTCTACGAGATCCTTTCAGCTGCCAGGCAGTGGGGTAGCATAGTGGTAAAAGAATTCGCTCGTCAAAATGAAAATCCTGGTTTGATTCTCAACATGGGTACAATGTGTGAAGCTGATTTTCGCGATAGTGCTGGAATACTACTAGATGCAGCATAAAACCATATTCACTCAACCACTAAATTTCAACTTATGATGTGCATTGGTTGCTTGGGATCAATGAGTGAGTGTATGGTTTTATACCTCCTTACCACTATTCCAACAATATCACAGCAGGGACACAAGAAAAGGGCTGTACATATAACCATATGAGGAAGAGAACACAGACTTCTGGCATGAAACGCAAACACTTCCAAAACTGGGTTATCCAAACCTCCCTATTGAGAATGAAATCCAGTAAGGGCAGGGTGACATACAGTCACACTGTAATGTATTTTTCATGAAACAACAATGACCATTTCTCAATAATCAACCTTTTTGTGATAATCAACAGTTTGAGCAAGGTAGAATGTGATCAAGGATGTGAACAAAACCCCTCCCACATGAAACTAACACAAGTTTGTCACAATAGATCCTACCTTCCGTGAGCTCTGCAACCGCCCTCTTGATACCACGGTCAAACTTTTTGGCATCATCATACCTCTCAAACGTTAAACCAAACCTTTGTTCATCAGTCTTCCAATGATGAAATTTGGGATTTGCCTTTGTGTATTGAATGTCCTTCTTCAATACACAATCCAATACAACCTGCAAACAGAACAAGACAATCATTACACACTTCACAATCCACGCCTGTAAAATCAGGTGTTGGTAGCATGAGCGTCACTGAACCTTGCATCTGTGATTACGACACATATATCAAGATATGCAAGCACACAGGTGACACAGGTGACCCGTCTTTGTGCCATCACCTTAATGCTAAGCACTAGGCAAGGCAACAAAAAGTACCATCTTTCAAAAATCGTTTGGTATGACACAGCATTGGACTAAGGCCAGGCCAGATGTCCACTACAAAAGGAAAGACATCTTACTGTCTTAGAGGGATTCTGATTTACATTCACCATTAATGAACTTTAAGTTGGATTCAAATATGTTCATGTTGGAATAAAAACTACATTGTTTCATTTTTTCAACTTCATATAAACTTGTACTTCTATCTTCACAAATTTAATTACCTATAGTCTATGCCTGAACCTTTCCTCAACTTTTTCTATTCCGAGAATCCAAATCTATATACCATATGAGATTTCATTACTAAAATTAAAATTAAAATTACAAACAGACGGTAAGCTTTTGAAGTTATGCTTTGAAATTATTATTTGGATTAAAACACATTTTTTGCTTCTCTAACACAATCATAAACTGCAAACTAGACAAAATACACCTTGCCTATGTTTGTGATTCTAAACTCTCGAGAAGAGAATTGTGAGCAGCAGGGTGGGAAAACAAGGATCGAAGCTTATTTCATGACTATTTTTAACTTAATCATTTTAAGGAACTTATCTCTCATTAGTACAACATCCAAGAAAAGACATACATCAGGAATTTTAAAATACCTCTGCAGCAAACCCCGAGAACACGATTCAGTGGCGAGAAACTATTTGTGGAGACATGCATTGGTGTATTTTCCTTCAGGCATGTAATAATTATTTTAGCCTGCAAGAATGTTGCAAAAATAGCTGATATCGTTCATCTTAAAGATAATTCTGCTTGTAGTCATGTGCGTCATATCTGAAATCATTGACAGTGATATCAAACCTACTACATCCTAACATTCTGGAGGACTAACAGTTGAACACATTCAACACCATCTGGTTCGCATGGTAGACTAACAGTTGAACACATTCAACACCATCTGGTTCGCATGGTAGACTAACAGTTGAACACATTCAACACCATCTGGTTCACATGGTAGACTAACAGTTGAACACATTCAACACCATCTGGTTCGCATGGTAGACTAACAGTTGAACACATTCAACACCACCTGGTTCACATGGTAGACTAACAGTTGAACACATTCAACACCATCTGGTTCGCATGGTAGACTAAAAGTTGAACACATTCAACACCACCTGGTTCACATGGTAGACTAACAGTTGAACACATTCAACACCATCTGGTTCGCATGGTAGACTAAAAGTTGAACACATTCAACACCACCTGGTTCACATGGTAGACTAACAGTTGAACACATTCAACACCATCTGGTTCGCATGGTAGACTAAAAGTTGAACACATTCAACACCACCTGGTTCACATGGTAGACTAACAGTTGAACACATTCAACAGCATCTGGTTTACATGGTAGACTAACAGTTGAACACATTCAACACCATCTGGTTCACATGGCAGAGTAACAGTTGAACACATTCAACAGCATCTGGTTCACATGGCAGACTAACAGTTGAACACATTCAACACCATGTTCACATGGTAGACTAACAGTTGAACACATTCAACACCATCTTCCTCACATGGTAGACAAACAGTTGAACACATTCAACACCATCTTCCTCACATGGTAGACTAACAGTTGAACACATTCAACACCATCTGGTTCGCATGGTAGACTAACAGTTGAACACAACAGTGTCGGGTTCATATGTTAAATGAATCATTTAACAACTTTCAAATGTTCCCTAAAAGTAACTTAGCTCTTAAATAATCTTGCAAGTGTGGGTGTGTAGACAAGGCACTAAGCTTTTATATAGACAAGGCTCTTGTGAGAACTAAACTTTTATATAGACAAGGCTCTTCTTTAAACAGTACTTTTGTGAAAACTAAATGCTCATAGACCTGACTCTTGTAAGATCTAAGCTCTATAGCAGACGAGCTCTGGTGAGAACAAAGCACATATGTAGATCTGTGCTCTCACAGGTGCAAGAGACCATGTCTCTCATGGAGTGATCTCTAAATGCATGAACAACGAAGCACTGATGCAGCTTATGAAGGTGTTGTATAATTGTCTGATGAAACCAACAGAATCCCTTTCAATGAGCAGACAGCTGGTCACAACCACCGAGACTTCCTTCATCAGGACTAGGACAACTGATTAATCCATTGATTTCTCCCAGCCCAGCTGGACACAGCTACCTGTCATTGCAGTTGGTTCATCTTCACTACAGCATGCAATTGATGCTAGCTAGTGTGGTCACATGACCTTCAGGGGATCATGTGACCTGCAAGCATGGCAAATGTGAGAGCCTGGCTTCTCAAGCTACACATATTATGGTCAGTTTCAGAAAAGAGTACAGGACAAGCTGTTAATGGATTAAGAGCCCGGGAATATGTTATGGGGCCATCAGATTTTAATGCATTGACAAAATAACATGGGAGGAGGGAAAATTGACATATATCCTCCTGGTATGTCCTCATGTTGGATATTTGTTATAGAAGTGCATGACATAACACAGCATACTAGTGGTGGTCCGATTAATTGAAATAACCGAAGATTGGTCGCAGTGACTAAACGACCAAGCAATCGATCATGTTTTCTCATAATCAAAACACAAACAATTCTGGAACACTTTTTGCATTAACAATATTTTTCACAAGGTTGGTTTTTGTCTGTTACATTTCATGAGCACTACAAGCTCGGTCCAAGTCATGATTGAATTTAAAGACCCCAAGAGTTCCTAACATACTAGTCGTCCTTTAAAGATGTGCAATTTCGGAAAAAAAACCCCAAAGAAATACATGTTTTTTTCTTCATGTTTTGTGCAAACAGGAAAATTTCATAAATGACACTAACCAATTATTTTCACTGATTTATCAGTTGTAATGAACCAATCATCAATTATGAGATTTTAAACAATTCCCACCACTACAGCATACACATGGTACATTCAGTAGTGAATGAGTGAGTTTAGTTTTACGCCGCACTCAGCAATATTCCAGCTATATGGCGGCGGTCTGTAAATATTCCAGTCTGGACCAGACAATCCAGTGATCAACAGCATGAGCATCAAACTGTGATATTGGGAACCGATGACATGTGTCAACCAAGTCAGCGGGCCTGACCACCCGATCCTGTTAGTCGCCTCTTACGACAAGCATAGTCGCTGTACATTCAGTAGATGTAACAGAACACACCTAGCTTACCCACATTGTACATCAGAACTGTGGTAGAACACGTCTGACACACACCATAGACATGGTACATTCAGTGGATATGACAGAACACGTCTGACACACACCATAGACATGGTACATTCAGTGGATATGACAGAACACGTCTGACACACACCATAGACATGGTACATTCAGTGAATGTGACAGAACACGTCTGACACACACCATAGACATGGTACATTCAGTGAATATGACAGAACACATTCTGATGACAGAACACACCATAGACATGGTACATTCAGTGAATGTGACAGAACACGTCTGACACACACCATAGACATGGTACATTCAGTGAATGTGACAGAGCACATCTGACACACACCATAGACATGGTACATTCAGTGAATGTGACAGAACACGTCTGACACACACCATAGACAAGGTATATTCAGTGAATAAAACAGAACACGTCTGACACACACCATAGACATGGTACATTCAGTGAATGTGACAGAACACGTCTGACACACACCATAGACATGGTACATTCAGTGAATGTGACAGAACACGTCTGACACACACCATAGACATGGTACATTCAGTAGATGTGACAGTGAAAATTGAGAACCATTTTCATAATTACTGGAATTTATATTTTCTGCATTTTGTTTTCAAATTAAGTGAATACATTTTAACCACAAGGAGAAAACAATTATTTCAATCTTCAAATTTGATAGGTTTGATAACAGATGTTCACTGGATGCACAGGTCATCGAACTGTTTTCTTATCTACATACAAAATACATCCACCATTATAACGCTGGCCTGACTTTATGATCTCTAACAATCAATACAGATGTACATACAGCTAAACAACTGTGGGCCTTTTTTCAGCAACGTGCCATCAAAATAGCGATATAACATTTCCCTGCAGCTGTCAGCATTGTATAGCTGAATGAACAATGATCATAGCCAATCAAATGACAAATCTACACATAACATTTCCTTTACTTCCTGGTTGAAAGTAGAACACAGGTTGTCATTTCCATAGTGTAAATCCATTGATGCTGCAGCTGACAGGTAGGCAAATGTATTCAAGTAACCATGGTAACATTTATTCATGAAAATATAAAGTTTGCCCATTCAGTTGGAAATAAAGCATGAAAATCAACGGTTTTAACTCTAACCACAAGATTTGGAAGGTCTGCACCCATGTTAAAAACATTCTTGAATAAAAAATCAACTTAAAAACTCTAGGGCCATACCCTACCTGGCTTTACTGATATGGCAACTGTCGATAGGGTTTTCTCTCTTTTCGGCAAAATATTCAAGTGGGAAAATATCAACCTTGCATGATTGAACTTTCATAGCAACATGCACTCACTTTGTGTAGTTGCTTCCAGTAGTCCTTACTAGAGCTGGTTAATAGTGTTGGCCCACTAAGATGCCATACCACAAGCTTAACATGCACACCCCAATCAGATTATACAAAGCTTCTTTTTTTTTCTTTTTTCTTTCTCAATGCTGCACTCGGCAATATTTCAGTTATATGGTGGTGGTCTGCAAATAATCGATCTGGACTAGGCAATCCAGTGATCAACATCAAGAGCATAGTTCTATGCAATTGGGATATGAAGATGACCAGTCTGTGTTCTATCACATTATGGCAGGCTGGGTAATATCTAGTACCATATTATGTCTGACCAGGGGTTAAACCATTGAATTTCAGCTTCCTCGGCAGACACTCTATCCACAATACCTCGGAGAGGGTCGGAAATCATAAGTATTCATTTACATGATACTCGTAATTCATAAAGAATGTAACTCAGTTATCAAAGACAAGTCCTTGCAATCATCAACTATACACATCACATTACTATCATGCAAATCATAGTGTAAACCATATGCATGGAGCTTGGTTCATTTAATTAATGGCCGTTACATGCATTCATCTAATGGCATTGCATTACAAAAGTCGACTACACTTAATATCGGCCCTGTGTAGTCACAGGTGAAACAGGACTCTATGCATCCTGAATCCCATCCTTACCCTTGTGTAACCCCATTCTAACCATCCTGAATCCCATCCTTACCCTTGTGTAACCCCATTCTAACCATCCTGAATCCCATCCTTACCCTTGTGTAACCCCATTCTAACCATCCTGAATCCCATCCTTACCCTTGTGTAACCCCATTCTAACCATCCTGAATCCCATCCTTACCCTTGTGTAACCCCATTCTAACCATCCTGAATCCCATCCTTACCCTTGTGTAACCCCATTCTAACCATCCTGAATCCCATCCTTACCCTTGTGTAACCCCATTCTAACCATCCTGAATCCCATCCTTACCCTTGTGTACCTTCACTCTAACCATACTGAATCCCATCCTTACCCTTGTGTAACCCCATTCTAACCATCCTGAATCCCATCCTTACCCTTGTGTAACCCCACTCTAACCATCCTGAATCCCATCCTCACCCTACTGAATCCCATCCTTACCCTTCTATACCTCCATCCAAACCATCTTGAATCCCATTCTTACCCTTGTGTAACCCCATTCTAACCATCCTGAATCCCTTCCTTACTGTTATGGAACCCCATCCTTGCCCTCCCATATCACCTACTCATTCTTCTATATCCCAATCTTAACCCTTTGTGTGATCCCATCCTAACCCTTGTATATCCCATCTTAACCTTCCTGTATCCATCTCAACCTTCCTGTATCACCATCCTAACCCATCTTTATTCCTACCCTCCAGCATCTGAATCCCGTTCTCCTGTGTCACATCCCAACATGTTTACTGCAACAATTCACAGGTCTCTGACATAGAAGGCTTTGCTTTTAACTATGGTACATCCACTGACAGTACTCCCTACAGGCAACTGAGCCATTCACCTACAGCTAGTCTGGTGACTCACTACTTTATAATTAGATGGCCTCACCATAGGTATCAACAGCCATTCATATGCTGCATACATTACCAATAGTCTACCAATAGGCAGCAAGTATTTAACTTCTCCATAATTGAAGACTCAATTATATAGTCATTGATGGGCATTGAGGAGCATCAGTTTAGCTCTATTGTCTAGAATAGAGTCTACCTTGTTTGTTATCTAAACAAAACAGGTTTTAAGTACTGGTTGCAGATTGGACATGAGTGTGTATGGTCTTACATCCCTTTCAGCAATATCCTAGCAACATCACTTTACAAGCTTAACACATTGTACCCCAGTCTGTCTCACGGTCCCTGAACTATATTATTTTCCCTACAGCCTAGCCTTCCCTGCAATGCTAAAGCCTTAAATGAAGCAAGTCTAGATTTCCTCTGAATGAATCTCTGGTCTCCTTGGGGCTCCTTTTCAGTTTAAATGGCTTTATTTGTTACAATCAAAATAATATATATTCAGAGATTAAGTTTCAGTCTAATTGTACCCACATTGGCTGACAAACCTTTTCCCTCAGTGTGACAAGGGCTAACTGTATGATTATTCACTTACTTACAGGTTAGCTCAAAATGTGTCTTCTCTACTCAAAACATAAAACTCTCCTCAAAGGCTTTTTCTTTAGCAAGGCCTATGTATTATCTGTGTAGACTGTATGGAAAGGAATACTACATGGGGCTCTTCCAGTATTGCATATTACCAATGAGCTTAATACATGTAAATACCTATCCCCTCTGCGTAACCTTTTCAACTCCGACCAGATTTATAGTGCATGGAGATAAGTGCACTTCTATTATATTATAATTAATATCTCCGGCAACGTAGAAGCATTCGTATATCAGACTGTCCGAGTATTCATAAATTAGACTTCATAGCTTAATTACTTCATTCGTATATCAGACTGTCCGAGTATTCATAAATTAGACTTCATAGCTTCATTACTTTTCTTGACTAAATGGACATGTTTTGGATTTTAGAAACTTTTTTTCGGCAATTACATAATAAAACAATTATAGACTGGCGAATTCGGTCAATACCTGTCAATATTGCTTTTCGCGGGTCCTTAAAAACAGGTATTGACCTCATCACAAGTCTATAATTGTATATTATTGCAACAAACACCAGCACTAGTACAGTACTAGATCTCAACTGTTTGTCCTCATGAAACTATATTTTTCTTATCGAGACAATACTGAGTCTGTTACAAGACCAGATTTTGACATTGTTGTGCTATAAAACTGAATCGGGAACAATACCTCACCTATGAGGTATACCATGTAATAAACACTTGGTGTCAAGGCTTCATGTTAATGTAAAGGTCATAATAATACCTTCAGCTAATTCATTTGTTCCTTCCACAAACAGGTCAAAGCCTGCCATTTGAAGCCTTCACTGTTTACCAAATCAATAGTGGACCACAAATGCTGAAACTGACCATAGCTGACCACTGGCCAGTCGGACTAATTAGGTCTGGTCTCAATGGTGTGTGGGAGTATGGAGATTAGCCGAGGTCGTAGACCATAATAGGCTAAGGTCAATCAGCACAGCAAGGTGAAGGCTAGTCTAGGGGAGAAGGTAAAGGTCAGCTGTGGTAAGGTTATGGGCAGGACAGCCTGTGACTGAATGAATGTGAGCTTGGGAGGCTGGTTACAATGGAGAGGGCTGGCTTTGAGATTTACTGTGGTTTTCTGCTGACATCATGAAGGGATGGGAGTTAGCAGGGGAGAAGACTGTAAAGGAAATCTTCGCAATCATTGGTTTCAGATTTTATGCAGAAATAAGTTGAATAAAAAATAAATTAGATTCTTTTACTGCAGATTAACAAATTACCTGTATTGTGTATATTGTGTAGTTCATCTGGCATATGTTGTTGACATTTCATTTCAACAAATTATACATGTTATATTCACATAAAACTGCAGTTGGTGGATCATAAAGAGTAAAGTGCTTTTCATTCACCAGTTCCCAAAGGTTAAATCATGGGGAATGCATAAGTAGCAAGGAGATGATGACATATGGTCTAAGGTCACTTAACACAAGTAGGCTGCTGCACCACTGTCCTCTGACACAGTAGACTGTCACTGTCTCCAGCACCAAAATGCAGTAGGCTGCCGTCACATACTGTTACCAGTCAGAAGAATACAGTAGGCTAATGCCACACACTGTCTTCAGATCACTCAGACACAGTAGGCTGCCATCACATACTGTTACAAGTCAAAAGAATACAGTAGGCTAATGCCACACACTGTCTTCAGATCACTCAGACACAGTAGGCTGCCGCCACATACTGTTACCAGTCAGCAGAATACAGTAGGCTAATGCCACACACTGTCTTCAGATCACTCAGACACAGTAGGCTGTCGTCACATACTGTTACCAGTCAGCAGAATACAGTAGGCTAATGCCACACACTGTCTTCAGATCGCTGAAACACAGTAGGCTGCCGTCACATACTGTTACCAGTCAGCAGAATACAGTAGGCTAATGCCACACACTGTCTTCAGATCGCTGAAACACAGTAGGCTGCCGCCACATACTGTTACCAGTCAGCAGAATACAGTAGGCTAATGCCACACACTGTCTTCAGATCACTGAGACATAGTAGGCTGCCGCCACATTCTGTCACCAGTCAGCAGAATACAGTAAGCTAATGCCACACACTGTCTTCAGATCACTCAGACACAGTAGGCTACCGTCACATACTGTTACCAGTCAGCAGAATACAGTAGGCTAATGCCACACACTGTCTTCAGATCACTGAGACATAGTAGGCTACCCCTTCATACAAATCACTTGAAACACAGCCAGCTACACTCCCATACCATCCCACACTAGTGTGATACAGTAAACTCCTGCTCAACATCCTCCTCAGATCACCAAAGTGTCTCTACACACTGTCCATAAATCACCACAGTACACCACGCTGCCTCTGTATGCGGTCCACATATCACCACAGTACACCAAGCTGCCTCTGTATGCGGTCCACATATCACCACAGTACACCAAGCTGCCTCTGTATGCGGTCTACATATCACCACAGTACACCAAGCTGCCTCTGTATGCTGTCCACAGATCACCAAAGTACACCAAGCTGCCTCTGTATGCGGTCCACAGATCACCACAGTACACCAAGCTGCCTCTGTATGCTGTCCACAGATCACCACAGTACACCAAGCTGCCTCTGTATGCGGTCCACAGATCACCAAAGTACACCAAGCTGCATATGTATGCTGTCCACAGATCACAGTACACCAGGCTGTCGCTGTATGCGGTCCACAGATCACCACAGTACACCAAGCTGCCTCTGTATGCTGCCACAGATCACCAAAGTACACCCAGCTGCCTCTGTATGCGGTCCACAGATCACCACAGTACACCAAGCTGCCTCTGTATGCTGTCCACAGATCACCAAAGTACACCAAGCTGCCTCTGTATGCGGTCCACAGATCACCACAGTACACCAAGCTGCCTCTGTATGCTGTCCACAGATCACCACAGTACACCAAGCTGCCTCTGTATGCTGTCCACAAATCACCACAGTACACCAAGCTACCTCTGTATGCTGTCCACAGATCACCACAGTACACCAAGCTGCCTTAACACACTGTTCTAAGATTGCCAGAATATAACAGGTTGCATTTCCATACCATCCTCAAATCACTATGACACAGTAGGCGCCTGCTCGACATCCTCCTCAGATTATCATGGTACAGCAAGTTGCCACCAGACACTGTCCCCAGATTGCCAGAATACAGCAGTTTGCTGCAACATACTGTCCTCAGATCACCACGGCAAAGTAAGGTGCCGTAACACACTGTCTTTAGATCACCACAGAACAGCAACTGGTTGAGTCACACTGCCTCAGATCACCAAAATACAGTAAACAGACAATACACATACTCCGTAGATCTCCACAATGCAGTAGGCCAGCCAAATACTGTCCACAGATCTCCACAATACAGTAGGCTGCTTGCCCAAACCGTTCTCAGCTCATTGGGATAGAACATGCTGCTGCCCTCACCCCTTGAGGAAATGCCATCATTCCATCCGATCAAATCATTTCCCTAACCTGTTCCCCAATAAAGATCTCCACACACCTTAGTACACCAGTTTCATCATTAACTGGTTCAGCCATCAACTTAATCTGTACTTATTTTTATAATTACTTAATCATAAACACCATGACCTTGCTCATGCTAAAGATTAATTCCCAAAAGGAGATGTGTAGCTCTCTTGGTCAGTATTTGTGTACAAACATAGATATGCTCATTACCTGTATTCATCACTATTATGCTAGTTATCAAAATACTGGACACCTTGGTTAGCACTTCCATCAGAAGACAATGGGGCTGGGGAAGTTATTATTTTGATACTGAAACGTGCACATGGGAAGCAGTACCTATTTCCAATATGAATACAACTAAAACACATCACTGGTTGCAGTTTGTCACATGCATACAAATTCACTTGAATATGCATCGACAAATTATGGCAAATCCACTAACGTGTTAAATCATCTTCCTTGCAGTTTTAATATATTAAACAGACTCCACAAACAAACTGGCCAAAGTTTGCACTTAAATTTGTTTATTTTGCACAAATTTGTGTAAAAACATCTGTGATAGAACCAGATGACATCATCATCACTTCAGGGCCTATTCCATATAGTGAACTCAGTGCAAAGATGATCCAGGACATTTGACAATAACTTAAGACATTCTTAGCTTATTTGTTTAAGTGGAACAAGACGAAACATAACAGAACGTTCTGGAAATTACAAATGTAACAGTCTGAAGACTTACAATGGCAACCAGATGGTACAACTTTCAACTGGAACCAGATGGAGTGAAATACAACTGGAACCAGATGGGACCACTTGCAACTGGAACCATATAGAACCACTTGCAACTGGAACTATGCAAAATGATTTACATCTGGAACCATTTGGAACCACTTGCAACTTGAACCATACAGAATGAATTACAACCAGAACCAGATCGAACTACTTGCAGCTGGATCCAGATAGAACCACTTGCAACTTGAACCATACAGAATGAATTACTAATAGAACCAGATGGAACCACTTGCAACTGGATCCAGATAGAACCACACTTGCAAATGGAACCATACAGAATGAATTACACCTGGAACCAGATGGAACCAACTACAACTGGAACCAGCCAGATGTGCCACAACAACTTGCCTTGCTTCATTCATTATGCCACAGTTAGCATTATTTAAGCTTTATCTTGGCAGAGTTCACAACAGGAACCTTAAGAAATCATTTTTGTGCTCTGATAGATGCATGTAGACACATCAACTACAATCATTTTACATGCTATGAAGAAGTAGGTATACTTACTGTGTTGTCAGCTATCCTTTCACCATATATGACATATTCATTCTTACTATCTCCTCCTCCATTGAATTTATACTCCAGCTTTCGCAGTCCCACATTGCTAAGACCCCCACCCCCCATGGGCACCCAGCCACCGGTCGAGTCATCACGGGTCATAACCTGTGCTTGTACATGCACAAGGTAGTCGCCACTGAAACAAAGGAAATACATTTTTATTACACATATGCATGCATCAAAATCATCAGGTCAGTGACCTCTGACCAATGGACACAGTTATTTTTACTAAAACTCGAAATTACAAATATTGCATGTGTGTGTGAACACTTAAACACTCCAGGTGTATTTTACCATTTCATTCTGTTCAAGTTATGTTTTGTTTTGTTTGTGTGCTGGTGTTTGACACTGCATTCAGCAATCTTCCAGCTATATGGCAGTGATCTGTAACTAATTGAGTCTTGACCAGACAATCGAATGATCAACATCATGAGCATCGATCAACACAATTGGGATCAAGTTTGTTATGAATGAGCTTATTGGTTTATACAAATATGGTTTAAACATATTTTTATTCTCAAAGAATCTTGTTCGGTAAACAAGCAAAACTTGCTTTTATAAATACCTCACCAGTACATATATCATAATATATCATCATTTATATAAATGTACTACCATGCACTGAATAACTTACGACACAAAACAATATCACAAAATATGCTTTCACAGCATTTGCTTTATTTAGAATTAAATATGGAATTGATTTATAGACACAATATCTTATGACTCCCAAATTTATAAAGGGACTCACAAAAACATTTACTGTGAGGCACAATGACTCCCACTTTTCAAAGTGTATGTAAACGTTATATGCGTGATGCAGTTTACTTTCATTTCATAAGCTGATATTGCTTCAAAAGGTGAATAACAATAAAGAATCACTCACTTTTAAATTTCACAGGGAAATCATAGTGCCAGGCATAGGATAGGCAGTGTGAATGCTATGCTATTAATGGCCACTTGGGAAATCCTAGAGGATCTGTGTAAACTGGGTGTGTTTATTTCTGTTATTATTCACATGTTTATTCACCTCAGTACTTGTAATGTTATACATCTATGTATTTTGATGCAGGCACTGTCAAAAGATTTATGATATTGTGGGCCTCAAATGGTAAAACTGTGTGGCTAGACACATCTAGGAACAACTAGATGCTAGACAATTTCAGCCAGTTGAGAATCAACAATTTGTTCGACACCTCCAGCCTATCTGGGAACAAAAGATTGCTAGACAATTTCAGCCAGTCAGGAAACAACAATTCGCTAGGCATGTCTAGTTTATCTGGGAACAACAGATTGCTAGACAATCTACCAGGAAACAACAGAATGAGGTAGAGAGTTGGCAAGCAACTCAGTGTTTAGGTGATAGCCATTCACTACAGTCCATGATGACTCACACCACTAACATGAGATATCTCCACATACTCCATCAACAGCCATTCATATCCTGCATACATTAACCCCCTGACTGAAGGGGGGGATTTCTAATTACTTAAATAGGAACAGATGCTGAGGTAGACAATCTTTGACTCTTTCATTCTGACCCATTATGAGGACGTATTTGCATGATTGGATAAATGATGGACATATCTATGATAAGATGGCTGCGAATCAGAAATAACCGACTCGTTAGCTGAGCAGGAAAGATATTAGTCACTCGCCCACTCGTCTGAAATAACCTCCCCAATGTTAATCTGTCAATAGGTGTCACTTTAGGCAAGCGGAACATCTTTGCTTCAGCAGTCGGACTGCATGGTATATATGATCATGTAGGGAAGTGTTGGTGCGGGCGGGCGACGGACGGGCGGACGGACGGACAGACAGACGGATTTGATGTTACTTTAAACAATGACCACCTAATGTGTGAAGAAAGCCTGAAGCTATGCAGATCACGGATTATAAGCCCTTAGGCAATCCGTACACAAGTTACCCATACACGGAAGCCATTGTGGCCACCTTAAAGCTTTCTTGTAGACATCAGGTATTTGTGGCCTTGCATGCCCCAGAATCTAACAATAGTGGTATATCAACATCCCATGCTCATGACAAGAGGGTAGATTCTGCCAGTCAGCAAAAATAAACACATCATGAATTTGTAAAAGGCATGTACACAAGTTGGATGAGTGAAACATAACCATCTCTAGGATGGTCCTGATGGCAATACAAGCATCTATAAATGTAGAAAGCCATTTAACAGGTATTTTGAAGAAAAAATATTCTACACATGAACAATGACAGTACTTAAAAGAAAAACATTAAAAAAACTGTCATAATTGTCATAATACCATTATCAAAGCACCGCGTTATTTTAAAGAATGGTAATGATGCTTGGCTCTCATCTCCCCCAACACTTTCTCCTACCACCCAACAACATTATTCACTGACTACCTTGGACAGTCGATAAAAGTACATCTATGGTATTCCTACCAAGTCAAATGGAAATGTAGAACTTATCCCTGACAGTGGTGTAGAATATTTAATACTACCACCGTCCCAGCAGGCCACCACATGTGTAGACAATACTATGCACTGAACTAGTTCTCAGGATACATGCATATGGCCATTACAGTACAATGGCCAAGGCATGTGTTCAATAATTCATTCATAACCTGATATCCTACTCCTAAAAATCCAAGGGTCAGGATGCCTGTGAACAATAGTGGAGACGGTGAATGGTGGATAGGTATGGGGAAGGCCAGGGGAATACCATGCTATTTAACAAGAAGCCAGGCACCAAGGTTTGTGAATAGGCCTCCCTCAGCTGCCAACCAAGGAAGTGTTCCTCTCTGGGAGACCTATATTTAGATCCCTGCTCCTTGTATCACAGCCAGCTTACTAGTGCAGCTTGGAGGAAATTTTACTTTAGTGAATGGGCAGGATGGGTTTCAACATCCATCGCCAACATGATCACTATCTGACATTGCTGCATCACCTGGCAGAAAGATGGCTGTTCAAACTTTCGTAAGATTTTGGCATGCTAACCGTGTCTTAAAATTATGCCTTGGTATTAGAAAGCAGCTCTCGTGTTTACTATTTATATCCCTCAAACATAGGTTTTCAAAAAAATAATTCTGAAACGTCTACAAAGACAGAATGGGTAAGGCAAGTAGGTGTACCCTTCATAGATATATTTCTCTGGGTGTACAGGCTGGGGCGTTGGGATAGTAGATCTTTCTCAAGCTGGTATTGGGGTACAGGAAATGTGGGTTTGAGGTGGGGAAAAAACACATCACTTGAGCAAGTGAGTGGGGTGGGTGTAGTTTTATGTTGCTTTTACTTTTAGCAATATTCCAACAAAGGGACACCAGAAAAGGACTTTGCATATTGTACCCATGTGAGGATGTGAATGCTTTCACTGCTAGGCTACCCAACCATTCTTCATGACTCTTGAAATATTTTTGTTTAATCTGCAAGCAGTCAACAAAATGATCATTCTCCCTCCATGTATTTCCTCTTTTTGCGCCCCTCTCTTCCAAATATTTATTAATAGATATCATACCCTTTCAGAAATGCACATTTGCAACGTTAGTAGTTTTCTCCAAAATCACAAACAGTGAATAAACAAAATAGTTTTTCTCCCTCAGTCTCCCCCCAAGAAAACAAAAACAGAAAACACAGTATTTTTCATTGTGAAGGGCACTTCTCTCTATCTATTGTCAATGACAAGTGCAATACACATGCCCTGCAAATGCAAACTGTAGCACCAGGTAGCTCAGTCTTCAACAGGTGATAATGTATATTTTACCTCTGAACCTAAACTTGATTTCCAAACATATTATCAAATGGTGTGTGACATTCATGCTAGAATAATATCGATTGACATACAGTCAGAGACGAACTAAAAACATCTTGAAAGCAGCTACCTCTCAAATCTTGTCAGTAAAGACACAAATTCAACACAATATCAATGATAGTACTTTTAAGATGGTACCCAGCACCCACACCAATCACAATATGTCGGAATTAATGACGAAGCGATGTTACACTTTTTGTCACACTCACTTCATCAAAACCCACACAGCTCAAACATCGTGCAGCACCATCAGTCAGTCATGTTACCATCAAATCTCAATTAATCATTGGTGGAGACCAAGATTAATTGCAGCAATGTTAATCATCAGAGGGCAGAATATCTTACATAGCTGAGCAATATACACATCAAAACATCTGCTTCCATGAGAACACATCGCAAATATACTTATTCAGTGCTCATGGTGGCGACGGCATATGTGGTGTATAATGGATAACAATATAGCAGTTTACTGTAGTCATCCTGTCAATTTAGAATGTAGCAGTGTACTGTAGTAATCCTGTCAATTTAGAATACAGCACTTTACTGCAGCAATCCTGTCAATTTAGCATGTAGCATTTTACTGTAGTAATCCTGTCAATTTAGAATACAGCACTTACTGCAGCAATGCTGCCAATGTAGCATGTAGCATTTTACTGTAGTAATCCCGTCAATTTAGAATACAGCACTTTACTGTGGGAATCCTGTTAATTTAGAATGTAGCAGTGTACTGTAGTAATCCTGTCACTTTAGCATGTAGCGCTTTACTACAGCAATCCTGTCAATTTAGCATGTAGCATTTTACTGTAGTAATCTCGTAAATTTAGTTTGTAATTTTGAACTGTTTGAAGTACGGGTGACGATTCATAGTATGGAGTACAAGACAAGAAAAACAAATTTAGAGTTATCTCCCTTCCATCGATTTGCATTCGCAAAACATCAGTAATTTCCGTACATCATACGTGATTCAATGTTATTTGAGATAAAGAATTACTACCACGAAGTACCAAATGAGTTCGGCATTCCCTGCGTGGTACATAGAAAATGTTACTCGTTTGTAAGCGGGGTACATTGAAAATAATAGAAGAGCGCTCAGCCAATCAGAAAACGACAATTATGTGTGAGGCAAGATAAATGTATCTATTCCTCATAGGTTCTGACCATCATTATGTTCCTTACCAGTTCACAGTGAGATTAGGACAGTGTACTTCTCAGTATCAAATAAATACAAAACAAATGAAAACAGAAAATTATTTTAAAATATCTACATTCTACTAAATTCTAGGTAAATATTTCTAACTATCTGATTGAAGGTTTGTTCTGGCAAGGGGCAGGCAGACACTGGTCCCTGTATGTGTCTTGATCTAGGCGAAGATGACTGACTGAGTTTGGTTTTACGCCGCTTTTAGCAATATTCCAGCAACATCACGGCGGGGGACACCAGAAATGGGCTTCACATATTGTGCCCATGTGGGGATTCGAACCCGGGTCTCCGGCGTGACGAGCCAACGCTTTAACCATTAGGCTACCCCACCAGGCGAAGATGAAGATGAAGGTGATTTGGAGATTTAACATGCACTTTCCAACATAAAGTGTATTTCGCACACGGGCCCGCCAGGCCATTTAGTGTTTGATCCAGGGATGGTAAGCCCTCACATGACAACCTAGCACCCAACCACTGTGGGCAGGGGCAGCAAGCACATGGCAGGCAAGCAGGCAGGACAGGCAGTTTCTGACAGTGAGAGGGGCATGACAGCCTGTAAACAAACTGCACAGTGGCATGTAAACCTGGTGGGGGGAACAAGGGCAGATCCTGGCAGAGAAACCTGAGTCCACACTTCCCCTAACCTTGCCTTGTAACATCATGCTTTCTAAATAACACTCACAGGGTTTTTCAAAAACCAAGAATGTTCACACTGGTTGTGAAAGTTGGTGTCTGCATGGCTAGTTGTGTCGAGATAGATTGACAGGAGGTATGACTCTTTTACATTGTTACTAGCCGAATTCTGCTTGAGCTGCTGAACATGCTGAAAACCGTATTTATATCCTGACACAAGATTTACTAGGTAGGTGGTTTCTTGTTTTATACCAGTCAGCAAGATTTCTGCTATGACATGACAGATATCCACCCATGTGGATAGACTTGTTCCTGGAGTGCTCAGACACCCAACAGTGCCATCACATTGTGCTCAGGCCCCCAATAGTGCCATCACATTGTGCTCAGTTCTAATGTGCCTGTCTACTGAGTGCCCCAAACCTTACCCATAAACTGAGTGCCCTCCAAGTATGCTGATCACCCCCCACCCCAACCCCCGACACTGTCCATAAACTGAGTGCCCCCAATGCTGCTGGAAGTATGCTGATCATCCCCGACCTTGTCCATAAACTGAGTGCCCCCAATGCTGAACCAGGTATGCTGAGTATAGCATAATCTATCCCCCTGGCTTTTACTGTGTTGTGTTGAATCACATAATCTAGTCCCCTGGCCTTCACCCTGTGTCGTGTTGAATCAAATAATCTGGTCCCTTGACCTTCACCCTGTGTTGTGTTGAATCAAATAATCTGGTCCCCCATGGCCTTCACCCTGTGTTGTGTTGAATCAAATAATCTAGTCCCTTGACCTTCACCCTGTGTTGTGTTGAATCAAATAATCTAGTCCCCTGGCCTTCACCCTGTGTCGTGTTGAATCAAATAATCTAGTCCCTTGACCTTCACCCTGTGTTGTGTTGAATCAAATAATCTAGTCCCCTGGCCTTCACCCTGTGTCGTGTTGAATCAAATAATCTAGTCCCTTGACCTTCACCCTGTGTTGTGTTGAATCACATAATCTGGTCCCCTGGCCTTCACCCTGTGTTGTGTTGAATCAAATAATCTGGTCCCCCATGGCCTTCACCCTGTGCTTTAGCCCACAAAACTGACTTCACCTTATGTTCCATGCCCAGCTACAGATGGCATCCGGTCCTCAATCCCCCTACACTGGGATGTAGAGGGTTCCTTTCCTCTAAACATAGCCATGGTAGTGAGAGATTATAACTGATCTTTCAGAAATCGGTAGGTATTTTCTATTTGTATTCCAGTGTCCTGTGAAGAGCGTTGGTGGATGATGCATCCTCAAACTAACATCCACCATGTCTACTTAGGGTGGTACAAACAGATACAACTTGTATCCTGAGTAATCCTCAGTTATCATGGAGGTAAATTCTGTGATGAATATTTCCTACCCTGAAATGTTGCTGCCTTGTAAGATTATAAACAACAGTGATGTGCCCCTCCAACTTCATAAGACACTTGTTCCGTTTATCTGGCATACTGAGAAAAATCTGACCTTTCTATTACTGGCTAGTACAGGAAGTATTTTATCATCATATTGACAAAAATAGATATTTATTGCCAAAACATTTCACTTGCTTTGTTTCCTACCTAAAGCAATACCAAATATCTAAAAACAACGTTGGTTCAACTGATCCACAACTCACACCTAAGCCTATGTTCACATCTTCAGAAAAGACATATTTGGTCTGATTTCAGTTACATCATAGGATGACAGTTTCCGTGTGTGAGGATACCCAAAGCGATGACGCTATATCGTTAAAACATTCAGGATACATTGGCATTCAAAATATATACAACCAGACAGTTCACACATCAAGATTGCCCCAAGGTACACTCTTACAACAAGCATAGGTTGGCCCAATAACCCAATGTCTCATTTCAGTATCTATAACCTAAACTTTTATCTTCAGTATCTTGCCTTATTTCTTTATGCCAGCAACCATTTCCATTTCTTCAAATTGTTCATACATTAGCTAGTGAAAATTCTGTATTAACAATCTGATGCAACATGTAAATTGAGAACTACCTAATTCTGGGAACCTGAATGACACCAGTCAGGCCATGAGTGGTTAAACCAGCTGAGTTGAAATAAATGGGACAGGCTGGCATTTGATAGTATTCCAAAGGGCAAATTATACAGGATGCAGTCCCACATAATCACTGTATCAAAATGAAACCATGTCACAGATTTTGTTACACCTATTCCCAGATTTGACAAGAATATCATTCAGCAGTTGAATCCTTTAACAATCAGGTTGACATTTCTCGCCCTAAATAAGAAGCATGGAAGGATAATGGGAGAGGTGAAATGGTGTTATATCATTTCACTGGTAAAGTGATGTGCCTGCACGTGTCTGCTTGTGCTCGTTCACTTGTTTGTCTTAATATGCTAGCCCATTGAGACACTAGAGGTGTGACGATACAGAAATTTCGCGATACGATACGAATTGCAATAGCTTGGAACGATACGATTCGATTCGATGCATATCACGATATGCTATCTTTAGTTATTTCCTTAAAAATAGGAAGTATATTTTGATAGCAAGTAACAGTGTAAATTTTGACATACTTGTCAATTTCTAGTGAAAAACAGTAACTCTAACGTCAACAATACATATCACGATACAAAAAAAGTATCGATATATTTATCGTTGGATAAAGTATCGCGATTATTGATTCTACGATATATCGTCACAGCTCTATGAGATACTATACCAAATTTAACAATTGAGATACCATACCCTGGTTTAACATGGATACCCCTCCAGACACACATGCTGATCGGTACAAATCAGTCCTTGTTTTATCCCTGTGACACTGAGCAAGAGGCAGGGCAACAACAAGTACCATCTTTTAACATCTGTGTAATGAGGTCAGGGGATTGAGTGAGTTTATTTTTACACTATATTTAGCAATATTCCAGCAATATCACAGTATGGGACACCAGAAATGGGCTTCCCATATTGTACCCATGTGTGGAATGGAACCCGGGTGGTCTTTGGCCAGGGATGGGGTCTTGTATTTGAGGGTCCCTGGGACTCATACTCTTAATATTCAGGGGTCCTGGACTACAAAATTGGGGTCTCAGACACTTAAATATTATTATTAATACTGTTATTGTATTGATCATCACATTGTTACAGTAATTAAATTGCAAATAATACCCTAACCCAGCTAGTAACAAACTCAGTGATAACTTATTGTCACTTGATTGGAATTTTTACAAAAAGTATTTGGACTTTTTCTGAGTCCCTGTGGACGCGTTAATAAATTTGGTTGCATCCATTGTCAATTTTTATGAGTATAGGACGCAGGAATTTGCCTCCTGTAAATCTCTGTTTGGCATGACGAACACTTTAACCACTAGGCTACCCCACCGCCCCATCAGGGTATTGAACCATTGACTTTCAACACTCCAGGCAGATGTTCTATCAACTGCTCAACAGGTGGGCAGGAGAGGGTGGAAGTTACAAAGTACTGAGTTATATTAAGGTGTATAAACATTAATGTTAGAGACAACCTAAAGTAATGCAAATTTTACATGAGGGCCGGATACTGATATTGATAATAGAGACAGAAAAAATCATGGAAAAAATATTGATCGATTATCAATAAATATCAGAGAAGAAACTTCAATATATTTCACATCACAGGTGATGGGGACACATTTATGCAAGGATTACTAACAGTGAGATGAAAAAAATTTGGAAGTGGCTCATGAATAGAGACTTACGTATGTGTGTGTAAAGTGAAACTATATTTCTTCATAACAGATCATGAAGGCTATTATCAATGACACAATTTTCATTTTGCCATATCGATAATCATTAATAATTCTTCCCATCAACATTTTTCCGATTACCAATCCTTCGAGCCAGCCCTATCTTATACGTTTACAAATGCTGTGAAATCTATAAACACAGGTGTTGCTAAAAAAAAATAAGAATTAAAATCATAAAATCTGGCATGTAGATCATGAACAAAGGAGGCAACATTGAACAGCGGATGGCAGTGACAACTAGGCCACATATTTGGAGAATAATACTATGAAACCGAAACCAACTCCTAGTCTAAACACAAGAGGTATGAAATTAACCTCCAGCTTTAAAACCTCCAGCATACCTGCAAAGTATTACCTTATACGGCATCTCCTGACAGTGCATCATTTCCAACATACATTTTATTCCAAATCAATACCTCTGAAAATTCTATTTTGACTAACTTCCTGTTCTTTGATGAAGCTGACTGGTAATCATTTGTAGAGACATTTGCCAGACAGGTGAGAATATGTCTCCCAGACAGATGAGAATATGTCTCCCAGACAGGTGAGGCAGCCAAATCGGCTATGATGCAGACATACAAATAATGGACATTTTTTCTCTGTCATATCTCATTTATAAACATACAAGCCCATTGTGAATGGTTCATTCACGTACATGCATCTCATGATAAATAAAGTTAACATGTCTGATTCAATGATCACATAGATGAACTAAGTTACTTTCAGTCTCAAAACATCATATACTACCCATCAAAAGTTTAGACTCACTAAAACCACTAGCTATATGTTATGTATATATATATATGGTTACATCAAAGATGAATTTCTCCACTAACTTGGGGAACCAACTGCAAACCTTATGCAGATGAATGGCCTTCGGGCTCAGGGAACATAAACAAACATCAAGGGTACATCAACCTTCGGGCTCAGGGAACATAAACAAACATCGAGGGTACATCAACCCATGCCCCCCTCGTGACCAGTGAACAACTTATATTGTACCTTGTAGGGTTGCAAACTTGTATAGGTCCTAATATTCAGTCAGTCATGGATATAGTCCTGTGTTGCTTCAGAAAATATACAATAAGTACAATGACTTGTCAGTTTTAGGTCTCACTTGAATAGTTTGATGTCATCACATCATGCCAAAAATATCAGATACTGTGCACTCAGATGGTTCAATAAGCATAAAGAATGATTGAATGTTTTGCTCTAACAGCAATAAACAGTATTTCAAATGCATCATGGCACTGAAGTTTAGCAGGAGTGAGTGAGAGGTGTTTTAAGCCGCTTTTAGTAATATTCCATGAATATCAAGACAGTAAGCAGAAGGAAAGGTACAAAGGACACAGGTGAGGAAATTATACCCCACAGTCTACTGTTTCAGAGGGGTGGTTGGGTAGTCTAGTGGTGCCCGCCATGCTGAAGACATGGGTTCGATTCCCCACATGGATACAATGTCCCCACCGTGAGTGAGTTTAGTTTTACGACGCTTTTAGCAATATTCCAGCAATATCACGGCAGGGACACCATAAATGGGCTTCACACATTGTACCCATGTGGGGAATCAAACCCGGGTCTTCAGCGGGAGGAGTGAACACTTTAACCACTAAGCTAAAAGGCAGCGTAAAAGCATACTCACTCACTCACAGTTTCAGAACTTGTCTTTTAACTTCGTTTTTTTGCAAATTTTAATGTTATTCAAGGTATCTTGCTTATGGATTGCAATATTTCTGGAAATCGCAGATTCAAACCCAGTCCAGACTTAAGTCTGTACAGTGAGTTGTAGCATAATCAATCCACTGCACCCAATTTCTGATTTCTAAAGGTTGTCATCTGAATCTAGGACCAAACATCTTATGACTATCAGAGAAAAAATACATAGAATACCTACCATACCATTTTAATAGAATTCACTTTGTTAATGAAAAAAATGGAACACTAGCATTTTTGGCAACTATTTCATGCTCCCATTAAGAAAATGTTTCTCTGACATATAGCTACAGTTTGCAATGCATGTGTCCAAATATCTAATGGTCATTCAAACTCACATCAAAGTCCATATAACAACGCCAAATTGTACTTGAAAAAAAAGCTAAGAAAACAGTTCAGTCAACTGAACAAAGGATTTTGATAGAAATCAAATAGAACAATTGTAATCAACAAAAGCTATGGATTGCAATAGTGAACTACCAACCTAATCACCTAATGCTTCGGACTGTTTGATGATGTTTCCGAGAAGCTAATGTAGAGTTAAGCTGTACACGTAAGGCAATATAAACTAGTGATATGAATGAACCACCTCCACCTACATCGTCATTCAGAGTGTTGTGTTCCTGCATGATGTTACAGCATTATGAAGATCAGCTGTTCAGCCTGTTACAACCTGTACACTTCTCCCATTTCGCTAACTAAATGACTAAATCATATCATTCACATCTTGTGTGATGAGGAAATATTTTGCAGGACAAAAAGGTTTGACAATAAGTATAATTATATGTTGCTGATTAGGGATATCATGTGGACTATTAGTGTTAGTTTGCGTTGGTGTCTTGATCAACACCATACTCAGCAATATTCCAACTCTATGATAACGACCTCTTCAAAACAGAAATCAAGTCTGGGTGAGACAATCCAGTGATCAATATTATGATCACCAGTTAGGAGAATATTGATTCCCTGCCAGTGGATCAGTATGGTGCTCTAGTGGGTAAAGTATTCACTTGTCTTGCAGAAGGCCCGGGTTCAACTCTCCACATGTATTCAGCTCATTTCTTTATGCCTCCTGCCATGACATTACTGGGGTACTGGTACAAGGGGTGTAAACCATACTGACTGTACCATCAGGGGTGGAAAAAACCCATTGCCCCGACGTCCGAGGCCAGTGTTTTTTCTGTCGGGCAAGTAAATTTGTATATCACACTGTACCGGTGTCCAGTTGACTTTCCAATGTTAGTTATGTTGTTTATTTAAAAAATCAGCAAGAAAACGGTCGGTATAGTGGAAAAATTATCAGGGCAAGTGACATTACATGTACCACTGTACCGGAGTACACTATCAATTTTAAAGTTATTTCCACCCCTGACCATCATCATGAAACAAGATACAAGGAATCAAACACTAATGTATTGTGACATACTGAACCATGAGCCCATTTTAGTTCTTAAAAGTATCCCAATCATCATTTTCACTGTGAATTGTTTTCCTTAATACATTAGGCTGTGGGATTTGATTTGATATGTACTTATGGAGGTCCCAGGCAACAAATTCGACAAATGGTAATAGATTAAATTTCAACTATTCTCTCTCTCTCTCTCTCACACACACACCGCAATCATTCTGGCAGTACAACTTAATGGCTGACAAAGAAACATATTGGAACAAATTAAATTGCATGTTCAATGACTACCTATGATACATATAAATATTAGGTTTGATCTAATTAGTCAAAATACCTAATCATGCTGTTGATCAATAAACCTGGGATCTAAGGTTTCAAACTGATATGATTCCGAATTCAAACAAATATACTATTCCAAAAGCTACTACCATTGCAACGTACAATATGTATCGTATTTTCAGAAGAATTTTTATACCTTTAAGAGTGCAGAAATTAACAAAGACAGCTCAAAAAGTCAAACGAACACTATTCTGAATAGGTCCCATTGAGATTTGGGTTAAAGAATGGTGTTACATGCGTGCCTCTGATACAGTACACCATAAAACGATGTGATATGTTGTATCAGGTATTTGTGTGATGTAAACACACCTGTAAGGGAATGGCAGATGTAGGTGTTCAAGATGAGCAAATATTAAAGTTTCATCCCAGCAGTTCATGAGATAACTGACTCTGGACCAGACAAACCAATGATTGAGATTTCAGATTCTATTTCTATATTCTTCATGTGACCATTTGCAGTGTAGGCAACATAGTGCAGGTATTGTAGATCGCATGTAGGAACTGTTCTACGCATGTATTGTAGTGTAGGCAACATAGTGCAGGTATTGTAGAGAGTGTGTAGGAACTGTTCTACACATATATTGTAATGTAGGCAACATAGTGCAGGTATTGTAGAGAGTGTGTAGGAACTGTTATACGCATGTATTGTAGTGTAGGCAACATAGTGCAGGTATTGTAGAGTGTGTGTAGGAACTGTTCTACTCATATATTGTAGTGTAGGCAACATAGTGCAGGTATTGTAAAGTGTGTGTAGGAACTGTCATACGCATATATTGTAGTGTAGGCAACAAAGTGCAGGTATTGTAGAGTGTGTGTAGGAATTGTTCTAAGAATGTATTGTAGTGTAGGCAACATAGTGCAGGTATAGTAGAGTGTGTGTAGGAACTGTTATACGCATATATTGTAGTGTAGGCAACAAAGTGCAGGTATTGTAGAGTGTGTGTGGGAACTGTTCTACGAATGTATTGTAGTGTAGGCAACATAGTTCAGGTATTGTAGAGTGTGTGTGTAGGAACTGTTATACGCATATATTGTAGTGTAGGCAACATAGTGCAGGTATTGTAGAGTGTGTGTAGGAACTGTTATACGCATATGTTGTAGTGTAGGCAACATAGTGCAGGTATTGTAGAGTGTGTGTAGGAACTGTTCTACGAATGAATTGTAGTGTAGGCATCATAGTGCAGGTATTGTAGAGTGTGTGTAGGAACTGTTCTACGAATGTATTGTAGTGTAGGCATCATAGTGCAGGTATTGTAGAGTGTGTGTAGGAATTGTTCTAAGAATGTATTGTAGTGTAGGCAACATAGTGCAGGTATAGTAGAGTGTGTGTAGGAACTGTTCTACGAATGAATTGTAGTGTAGGCATCATAGTGCAGGTATTGTAGAGTGTGTGTAGGAACTGTTCTACGAATGAATTGTAGTGTAGGCAACATAGTTCAGGTATTGTAGAGTGTGTGTAGGAACTGTTCTACGAATGAATTGTAGTGTAGGCATCATAGTGCAGGTATTGTAGAGTGTGTGTAGGAACTGTTCTACGAATGTATTGTAGTGTAGGCAACATAGTTCAGGTATTGTAGAGTGTGTGTAGGAACTGTTATATGCATATATTGTAGTGTAGGCAACAAAGTGCAGGTATTGTAGAGTGTGTGTAGGAACTGTTCTACGTATATATTGTAATGTAGGCAACATAGTGCAGGTATTGTAGAGAGTGTGTAGGTACTGTTCTCATGTATTGTAGTGTAGGCAACATATTGTAGATATCGCAGTGTAGGTACTGTAGTGGAGGTAGACAGGTATTGTAGATCGCATGTAGGAACTGTTTTGTGTACGTATTGTAGTACAGGCAACTTAGTGTAGGTACATTGTGTAGGCACCATAGTGTAGGTATTGTAAGGGATGTGTAGGCACTGTTCTGCATACGTACTATAGTGTAGGCAACTTAGTGTAGGTACTGTAGTGTGGGAAACATACTGTAGATTACGTACAGAATCCTTTTTTGAACAATGCTGAACAGATATATTTTAGAGGGTAACACACATAGATTTGGCAGAAATGTCTTTCCAGGTTTTCCTTGTCCTGGCTTGTGCAAATGCAAAAGATGATCAAAACATCAATTCACTAGATGAAATTACATTAATCTTGTAACTGAGGGGTCCTTGAAGTTGCAACTAAGTAATGTGCTGTATCATTTGAACCTACTGTGTGATATACCAGACTTTAACCATAGTCGGAAGCCCTAGCAAAATTTCGTTTGGTCTAGTATCCTCAGCTTTTTTACATTCCATACCGTAAACCTTAAATCAACTGAAAAAGACACTCAAAGCCTGGTTTGGTCTAGAAAAGGTTTTGGGCAAAGTGAGTGAGTGAGTTTAATTTTACACCGCACTCAGCAATATTCCAGCTATATGGCGGCGGTCTGTAAATAATCGAGTCTGGACCAGACAATCCAGTGATCTGCGCAATTGGGAACCGATGACATGTGTCAACCAAGTCAGCGAGCCTGACCACCCGATCCCAATAGTCGCCTCTTACAACAAGCATGGGTTACTGAAGATCAATATTCTAACCCGGACTTCACAGGTCATTTGGCAAAGACAGGGATAAAATTAGTAATGTGAGCGTAGTGACAAGAATCCCTTGAAGCCAAGAAACTCTTAATTTCAAATACTAAATATTCATTTCATACATGGGACATTTTCTGTGTAAATTCATCCTTTAGCTGGCTTCTCACACAACTACCAACAACAAACTGCTAGTTCATTTTAACACTTAAGGGACAATGCCATGTTCATGTTATGGGAGTTGTTGTTCAGCTCATATACTAAAACAATGTTGCTCTGACTATATTTAAATCTAATGGCAGTGACAGTGAAGTGGATAAATAATATCTTCTGGGTTATCACACTCACCTACAGAAAACAGATTTACTTAAATTTATAAATCTCATATGATTCTGCTGAAAATAGAAAGTATGATGTTAGTTGCAGAAAGAAAGCTAATGTATTATTACTATTAATGTTCAAAAAGAGTTTTGGTATGAATCTGTTTTTACACAGAGCAGAATATAACAAATTAATATTGAAATTATATTTAAACATTTCGCTCAAGTTATCAAAAATTAACAGTTGTTACTGTGTCTCACATACAAATCTGTATGTTCACTTCTACATACCGGTAAGTCACATAAGCTTACTATATTGCACATCCTGTGCAAAAAAAAAATGAAATCAATATTTGCCCGAATTTTCAAAATAACATGGACATCTAAGTGAAATACTGCAATATTTTGAAGTCCATATTCCCTTGCAGACAAGTAATGGTTTATAACAAAACTGTAATATACATCCAAATCTTTTACAGTTTGCCTTTGACTGAACATTGTACATTGAAAGCTTAACAATGTTGCATAAAAAAACAATGGTATTTAAAGTTTACAGTGTGTTCAACATAATATGACTAAACAAATGAACACAAATAGACTTGACAGTTAAATTCATAATGTTATACTTAGTGAAAATGTTCCTATTTTAACCTGGAGATAACAAGCAATATTACAATGACCCAATTCAACATCTCCATAAACGTTGTTATTATTCATCATCACGTGAACATAATGGTGATAATGTTACCTTCATATTGCTTGAATTTCTACACAATTGTTATACAGAATAAATATCTAGGGTTAGCCTCTGTATACTAAATTGACAATGCACAAAATATTTTTTCTGTTCTGCTGTACTCCTGTACTCCATCATAAAATTATGTCTGTAAGATAATTGTAAGTGAGACTGTTTGAAGTTTATTAGTTAACCTGACAATCACTGTATGATCTGATAAAAATGCATAATGTATATATATTTCATTCAGGTAAAGTAAGAGATATTTATTGTTTATCATTTTGTATCATTAACACACATATTTGCGAATTACAGAGCACTGAAAATGCTATATATAAGCTATCTATATTTGATAAATAACTGCTCTAAGGCATATTAAATTTCATTACAAAGAAATATCCCTGTAAATTAAACCTATTGGTGAACAATTCTAAATAAATTAGGATTAATTTTTCAATATAAATAATACTTGGTCATATAATATTTGCTTCAAAGAAACAATTATATCATAGCAAAATTCATGAGTATCACAAGGAATATTCTATTCGCAAGGAACCACACAACTTCCTGTTTGTCGGTTCATGAATGAAATAACCGTATGTCTAGATATGAAATCCTGGTTCAGTATATATATCAAACATCGACACGGGAAGTGTTCAGACAAGCCCATAGATAGCGTCCAACCAAGTTCATTCATGATTCATATAGGGATGAGTGAAAACAAGACAACACGATCACAAATTGCATCCACGTACCATTGTCTTCCCCAGTGTCAAATTATTAAAATGTACATAATTACAACATCGACCGTTCAATAAAAAGAACAATTAGGAACGGGGGTGATTTAATGAATTCCCTATGCCGCTAACAAGGACTGACGGACAACATCAGTCTCATCCGCCCAGCCCTGGCCCGTACCGTCATTCACAGTCTTTTATGAATGAATTGCTAAGGCTAAACACAGGTCTCGGATTCGTGCAACCATCCCGTGTCAACTCGCCTCACAATCAGACGTCTCGGATTAACTAGCACATTGTGAAAACGTTCACTGTATACCTAAACTATTAAATACAAAGTTTCTACTGTCCGTATGTCGTGGAAATAGAGTTTTGACTGTATTTACATGGGTCTACCCTCATCAATGCCGCTTGGCTTGGCGTGCTAGGTAGGAGGCATCCATGTTGAACCACAAATTCTTTCACCCTGGCCAGTTTACTCAGCCCATAGGACAAAGCGAGGCAGCACATCAAACTTAAATATATGTCACTTACTTTTTTAGTTGTTCTTCTGTCATCTTCTCCAGGTCATTTTTCTGTTAAATTCTTCGATTATGTATACAGAATACAGTATAAACTAGAAATTTTCTCTCTCGACGATTTTTCCACAAGACAGGAAATGGGACGAAGCACTACTTTCTATCATCCGCGCAAGGAAAATGTAGTTCCGTTAGGTTTCTGTATTGAGCATGCCTCCATGGCCAGTTGTGTCACTGCACATTATTGCAAGTCTTTGGTTATGATGTTAGTCGTCATTACACACTATATTTTGCACAGAATATAGTTTTTAGTAAATGTCGCAAACAGGCGCATTGATACAAAAGTATAGGCCATCACTGGGACTCAATTCAAATATGGAACACTCCATTATGCAAAGATTTCCCCCAGCCCTGCCCAGCGGAAATGCAAAGTCTTTTTATTGTCATTATACTTCTTAATATCAGACTTTTGCAGGATAATAAGAAACGACGGTCCAAACAACTTTCCAGTGGGTCTGCACACGTCCGCCGAATGCACTGTGCACATTACATTGATATTTCTCATGTAAATTATCCCTCTCCAAATACAGCCAATGGGGTGGCAGATTACCACACGACTGTCAATCATAACAGTAGTGAATTACATGTCAGTTTCCTTCCGGAAAGCAGCCCCTTTGCGCTGTCACTCAGCGAAGTATAAATCGCCAATTACACTGAACAACGCTGTATATTTGACCTTGTTTTGAGAGGATCTCTGTTCATGCTAGTTATGTTTTTCGAACACTTTGCAAGTGTGCCAAGCAAATGTGACGTCAGTCTAGGTTTCACGCGTGAATTGGCCACGCCCATTCGTTGCCGTGCTGTTGTTTAGACATTGCAATGGGTATGACCGTTGTTTACATTGAGAATAATATGTGGGTCGAGGTTGGTAGTATTGATTAGCTCTGTATGCCGTTTCATTCAGTGTTCTTTTCATTCAGCTTCGATAGGATCAAAGGCTCAAATATTCATATGCGCGACGCGTGCGCCAGGTGAAGAAATACTCGACACTAGTGCAAAATGGAGATAGAAAATTCGAAGGAAATATATTTCCAAGTTGTAACAGTGAACATGCTAGTTTCAGTCAAAAAGTGATAGGACATGGGCATATTGCCCAGCGGAAGACAGAACACCTTTGACAATCACTATAGGCTTGTTTCATTCAAGCTATGACTAACCTGAGATGTTATTAATTTATGAATTGTCAACGACTGCCATTCAGGCTGGGGAAACGATGTTCGGGTCAATTGGCTGCTGAATGGTTGGTTCGATGTCAGGTTATTTTTTGTCGCTTTCAATTATAAAACCTCGCTGTTCAGTCAAGCTTATCGGGGCTTTCGGTTAATTAGACGACACGGTTAATTAAGCGTCGATTAGCGTAAAGGCAGACCCTGTATATTATTAGTGTCGTATTAGTCCTTTGGTTCGCTAAACCTGATCACGAGACTTCATACGCGGGGTATTAGTTATTGTACGCGAAAACAGGGATCTATATTTATATCCACTGTTGCAAACCAAGAGATTTCATATATGTGCGGTGTTATCATATATGAATACAAGGATATATACATGTTTGTATGTATTTAGATGTGGTGATACATATTGTAGGGCATTTCCACATGGTTTGCTGTCTTGATTTGCATGGATAATAATTAATTGAATATTATACAATTTCAATGGTATTGCACAAGCACCTGTTTCAAAGAAATATTTATATAGTATGCAGTGACACAATGCGCATGTTCAGCTGTTTTATGTGTAATAGATGTATTCGTAACAGCTTGTTAGACCTACATCTGAGGATGTTTCATCAATTTATATTATATAGCACCATTTGTGTACGATTTAGGATTATTAATAACATGAAATTTTAATGATTTTTTTATCGATACATGTGAATGTATTTTTAAAACTAGGTTGCCACGTGTACAAACGTTATTAATAAATATTAGAAATAATGTATGATCGTGTATTGTAAAAATGTTTTCATGAATGTATTAAACAGTGGGCCGTCTTGCTGAAAACTGGATTTGATTCAACATGAAAATATAATGTATTCATTATATAAATTTTTATTTAGGTAGCTCCCTATGACATAGTCGTTAGAGAGTCAGATGTCACAAAAACCCATCTCGTCTAAAAATATATTGTTACAATGAAAGAAGAAACCCAAATCCTCACTTTCGATTTATCTAATAAATATTCATATATCAGCTGAAAATTTTTCTTAACGATATACCAGGTCATTACAAGAATAAAACGTAATAAATCCAACTATTCAATACATTCAGCGCAATCAATTTTGACACAACATAGGTCTGTGGTTAATGTCCACCCTTATATTTTACATATATTCTTCCGGAACTTTATAAAGCTTTTCCTTAAAATGAAGAATTTTCGAAAAATAGACTGTTTCTTTGGAAATTGAAGTTCCTCCTCATTTCCCTACACCCACGCTCGCACCGTAGTGTCTAAGTGGAATCGCACGGAAAGTGACGTGACTCACCGAAATAGTTTTGATGGTTTCCGTCAATCAACAACGCATAGACAGTTTATAATACGTGAACTCGAACATACATGTCCAGTATGTTTACGCACTGGTTCCCGATCCACAAAACGTTCGTAACGTTACGACCTGTCTCATTCTATAGTTCATCACAGGCTTACCAATGTCGTAGCGTACCTTGTCTCACAGGTTACAATCAAAATTATATATATTCAGAGACTAAGTGTTAATCTAGTCGTAGCGCTACGAACGTTTAGTGGATTGGGACCTTGGTCATAATCATTGTTTTCGAATAGAATCTTAAGCCATTTTCGTAGCGTATAAAACGACACGGAAACAGAGCAGTCGCTAATGGCAATTTAAAATGTTTTGAGATAATTTCGGTGTGTTTTAAGAGATGTTTTAATGACTTTCCTTCCCTACATGACTCAGCTATTACCTATGGGACGTAGCATGTAATTCACTCACTCACTCGCCTGTATTGACGCAGAGCGGGTTGGATAACATTTATCTTCATGTTTAAACATTTCAAACCGTGTTCTGCTAAGTCTTGGATTAAGGACCTAATGACAATGGTTTATAGGCCGACATTTCGAGAGTAATGTGACAGTGTCCTTATTTGTGCATAAAATGATAACAGTCCCCGATGAAGAAACTTTGCATTCATATTTGGTGCTGCGAATATCCCTTTCCTTTCATTGAGAAGGCAGAAATTTATTCACAGCGAACACAATGGGCGCACGACCTGCATGGCGGTAATACGGTGAAAGGCATTTTCAGGCAGCTAAAATCGATCGCAGAATGAATCAGCAGGGCCCGACCTACACGCGCACACAAGATCGACATAGGGCAGTCTGGCCAGCGCCGATCACTCCACGCTGCAGGACGGCTGGAACGTAGACACATCGGCCCCGCGACCACGTCGTTGCCAGCGCCGCCAAATACAACTCATTTGACTCATTTTTACCGCTAGACATCGCACCGCAGACAGAACTCTCCCGTCAGTGTTGCATGCAACTCGCTGACACATTGTGGCACATGCAATCGGGAGGACACAGTTTATCAAGTACCTATACTGTGACACATAATTTAAACACACCATAGCTGTGCTGCAGAATACACACCAGGGCCCCGTTCCTCAATGCGATCGTAGCGCTACGCCAGTCGTAAGTCTATGTTAAAGTATGGGAGTTACGATCATCTCAGCGCTACGATCGCTTTGAGGAACGGGACCCAGGGGCTCCTGTCACGAAGCAACCTTTATTGAGGTTAACCTTAACTCCCATTCTTTCACATTGTATACTAAGGTTACCTTAGTGACTTACGATAACCTTAGTGCTTCGTGAAAGGAGACCGCGACCTATAACACTAGGTGCGTTGTGTTGTGGCAATGGCAATGGAGGGTCGAGGACGTCGTTGGAGTTGAAGTTCGATAATTAATCCACGCTGTTGTCCAGGATACGATGGCGTTTACACTGTCAACGATTCCAACCTGAATTCAACGAATTTCAAAATATCCACAACGTCGTCCACAATACCCAGGTTGGCGTTCCGAATATCCAGTTTACGTTCATAGGTTCTGATTTGGCGTTCTAAGGAGAAAGGACTGAGAGAGAAAAGAGGTCATCCCAACGAATCCTGTCGTGCTGCACACTGGCGTCCTGGGCCTAGATTTTCGAAGCTCTCTTAGCGCTAAGATAGTCGTAAATTAATGTTAATGTATGGCACTTACGACATTCTTAGCGCTAAGAGAGCTTCGAAAATCTAGGCCCTGTATATACGTCATGGCGAGATAACCTGAGATGGCGTTCAGAATACCACCATTTCATGTAGAGCATACTCACGTTACACGTTAGCGTGCACAATGTCCCCGCTGACGTCGAGAATGACAACGACGGTTTTCAGTGCATCAACGATGCTGCGATAACCTTGACTGGAAGTCATATTTACGTCCAGAATACCCACGACGGCGAGGAAACCCAGGTTGTCGTTCACAATGTCGATGATTCTTAAAAATGTACTCACGTTGGGGACATGAATACTCATGGTGACGTCAGGAATGACCACTTTGGCGTCTTGGGTACCAATGATACCGTCAAAGCCCAGGTTGGCGTTTAGAATATAAACGATTCCTGTAGAAAATGTTAACGTCCCAAATATTGGCGTGGAAACCTACACTGTCATTCAGAAGATCAACATTTCCCGAAGAAAACCGCCGACGTCGAAAATGGACAAGATGGTGTCCAAAATGCTGAGAAAATCCATGTTACAGTAAAATACGCCTACACTGTTTTACAGAATACCAATTAACGCTGGCGCTTAAAGCACACAGTGGCGTCCAGAACAACCATAATAACGTCCAGGGCCCCGTTTCACAAAGCGTCCTAAGAGAATAGCATTCGTTCCTCCCTGTAACATAGGAGGTACGACCGAGAACCCGGGGCCCTAATCTAACAACGTCCACCCCGTATTGCACTCAGCGGAATATCAACAACCTGAAAACTTTCTGTTCAATGCATTGTACATCCCCTACCCTAACCCCCTTCATTCATCCCCCATCACCCACCACCACGGATTTGGTGAAGAATATCCACGGACACGAGATGATGAAATCAGAGGTTAACGAAACAAGCTACCGAAAAGCAACCAATGGTGTAGTAAAGGCAGCCAGCACTGAATTAAAACCTAGCTAGCAAACAATCACCCTTGCACTGACAAATGAAACAACTGCACTGCCCAAATAACCCACACTGTAGTGAGTATGCAATATTCCCTTCTCACACATTGTGACCTTTTTTTAGATTCGAACCCGCTCCTCTGACCCGATGAACGAACGCTTCAGCCACTAGGCTATCCCTCCACCCAGCAATATTGACCTGACAATTACCCAGCGCTGTACCGGAATACAATCAAATTGACAACAGCCAATACTGTATGGTAGGACAAGCAGTAATTAAGCATCGAAGAAAGGGTATGTTAACATTTGTATGTTGCAATCATTTCTCATTTAATCGTTGTTACGGAAGGCGACAAATATAGACGATGTGTTTAGCAATTCCTATGTCAGAACAACTAACTCCAAAACGTAAATTAGTTTTGAATTAAAACATGTTCGGGTTAAAATTATTCCAAAGGTACTTAAAACTTCAGGTTTCACACCTATATTTACACGCATAATAACAGAAACAGATATGGCAGACCTTTATAAGATAATTTCAACTCACCTAAAATGTCACTATCACACATTAAGGATTTAAGCAACTTATCTTTCATTTGTTTCAGATTTCCTATTAAAAGCTGTCGTCATGTATTTGAGGACATCTATTAGTTATCATGCGCTGTTATCTAAAAAAGAAACCGAATAAAAGGTAAATGACACATTTCTGGAAAAGGTGTGCGAAAAACCATACAGATGGTTGCAGATATGCCTAAAATACAGCAAATCATTTCACGAAATAGTTCATCAATGTCTGACGCAGGAACTATATCCATAGAATAATCAACTCATCGGCATTTCCCCCAACGAGCCCATCCTGAATTCTCTTCAGTGACACCATCAAAGATGTCCTATGTATTTTACTATTATATAGGAGCTAGTCATGTACGCAGCCCTCTCTATTTCTAGTGATTACGTCGGCAGGGCCTCTGGGCCCAGCTAGCGCAATGCTGCTTTGACGTCACAGACGCATAATGGTCACACCAAAATACTTCGACTTTTTCGCAGTCGGAAAAAGCAGCTCGCATATTTTATGAAATTAAATAAATAGGTATAAAAGTCGGTTAAGTGAATTAAGGAAATGGCGGATGGATTTTTAGCGGTTCGATATTTGTCATACTCCGGCGACTACCAATGAAGAAAGATAGATGGGTTAGCTAAAAGCCTTTACCAGAAATAGAATTTGGTCGATCACTCACGAAGAAGACTGCTTTATATAGGATCTGCGTTGCCCTGAGATGTTAAAAATAGCTAGCATGGAACTAGAGGTATGGAACAGAGTGTTGTAAGCGCAGTGTGTGTATACCAGGCCGGGGGAGATGTGGGTATGGGGCAGAGGTAGCTGCTCCGGATGACAAGCATTGACAATCAGCAGTCTCGTGAACGCTATGACGTCAAATGACGACACAACAGGCATCAGTTGGGACTCCGTTGCCACTAGCAACGATTTGCGTAGGTGTGCTTGAGTAATCGATGAAGAAGATACTTGTGGTTCTCTATATGTAGTCGGAATTGTGTTGTCGTATTAAACGATGTTACGATGCACACCCGATTCCTCTGACATGTAAGTAACGCAGTTATTCTTTATTATTCCATACCTATAGTGTTTTGTCTTTAATTTTTGCACCGCATGCACGGTGCTCGGTGCATGTTAGACGTACATGAATTGCTCCAACTTCAGGTGTGAACATCCTTTACGCTTTTGTTATTGCAGTGTTTTCATATTGCGTACACACACAATGATGTCTATTTCTCTCCTCACCGTCCAAATCTGGACATTGCATTTTATATACCAAAGCTTCGAGCTGAAACGCGATGGTGCTTTGAGCATAGCCTTCCCACTGGCACCAATGGTATTTATAGACACAGGAGAGATATTTTGGTAAACTTGTCGAGCTGAGGGCATGTTTATGCTATTTGGGGGGTTGCGACCACTCTCTCAGTACGCACCACAATGATAATGTTGTTGACATGGAGTATTCATTATAATTTGCATTGTCATTTATATATCCTCTTCCAGAACCATATGCATTTATAACCAACTTTTTCATTGCATTTAATCCAGGATATGTTGTTATTCAACCACGAATTGTCTTAACTTGCCAAGTAACGTCTCAGACAGGCGGTGAGTAAGCAGACAGATGGAGATTGGTTTATACGGCAAACACCTCGACCCCACAATCTAAATATATCCCCTAATTCTCTATTTTCGATCGGTGGTATTTTTAGAAATTGTTGACATAGTGAAAATAGACTGGTAATATGGCTCCGTCTTGCACGGCTGCTTTGTGCCTCTGTGGTCCCACTGTCTCTTGGGTAATTGTACGTCATTGAAACCAGTTACAGATATTTTTTGAAAAATGCAATTGCATTTTCGCCATATATGAGAATATATTGGCCTGCAGGCCCATCGAGATTGATTGCTCAGTCCGATCGATCTCGGATAGAGTGTTGTGACGTCAGAGCACTATATTGTTGAAAGCTATTACGCATGCAGCAAGCCAGAGCGCCCGGCCTGGGGGACCACAGGGCACAATTACGCTATGGGTCTGGTGTGAGTCGACACGACTGTCTGTTAGCCACTGATGTCTGAGGCGAGCTGCACGCAGAGCGCGGTCGCAATGGCCTCGCGTTCGGGGTTCGATTCCCGCATTGCGCCAGACGCTGAACGTTTCGTTCTAATGGATACGTTTTTGCTATTACAGACCTCATCGGAGGTTGCTAATGTATGTAATTGTGTTATTTTGTTTATAAAAAGCTAACAGTAAATTGTTTTTAATAAGTGAGATTCAAATATCGGATGGGATTTAAGCCCCCAAAGTACTAGAATTTGTACTTTACTAAGAAAGTGTAAATTCCAAATATAATATATGTTACATCTGACCATTTTCTGAAAGGTATTTTCTATTCATTGTAGACCGTTATTTGTTAACCAGACATTACGAAATAGAATACTCAGAATATGTGAACACGTCTCTAGTTTGATAGATATGTCTCTTAGATTGGGAAACACACCAAAACGTTCTAAAGTCATAATGTATTAGGATAAAAGAGTGATTGTTTTTGTAACTCTTGGCAATGAAAAGATCTAATAAATTCCCCTTCCAAGGACAAGTGTGCCAGAGGCTACCGCTGATCTTCAATGCATCGAAGAAGATTTTATCGAAGGCTTGAATCGTGCAAAACATTACATATGTTCTCTGGAGTGTAATGTCACCCTTAATAACATGCTACCTTTAGGCATATATAGCTTTAGGGGATGCGTTTGGCCGAGAAGGCTTGTGTGTGTCGTCTTTGTACTATCGTTTTTCGATTCATGGAGATATGGTTTACCTATACTCGAACATCGATTGAATGTTTTTTGCTCTTAGTTACGCAAACCGCAATGTTGTTTGAGGATGCAAAGTCTGTGTAAGGTCTGCACTTCATTAACGACAGTAAGAGACCGGATAACCGGTAACGTTTAACCTTCAGAATCATCACTCCCTGGTGGTTATGTAAACCATGAGCGTAACAGGAAAACTGCTCAGAGATAAGATTATACAGGTCGTATTACGACCTTAATCTCACGATATAATACGTATTTAGACCTTAATCTCACGATACAATACGTATTACGACTTTCATCTTATGATACAATACGTATTTAGATCTTCATCTCACGATACAATACGTTTTACGACCTTCATTTCACCATACAATGTCTATTTAGGCCTTCATCACACGATACGAAACGAACTTAGACCTTCATCTCACGATACAATACGTATTTAGACCATCTCACGATTCAATACGTATTGCGACCTTCATCTCACGAAACAAATATACGCATCACGACCATCATCTAAATACAACACACATTACGGCATTCATCTCACGATACAATACGTATTTAGACCTCCACCTCACGTAACATACGTATTTAGACATTCTTTTCACGATGCAATACGTATTACTCATTACGCGACTTTAACGGTTAACCTCGGGTACAATAAATATTATTTATGCCATACGTATAACATTACGTATATCGACCTTCACCTAACGCAGCGTGTCATACGTATTACTGTATTAAACCCATTTTACGATACGTATCATGACCTTTTTTCTCACGACACATCCCATACGTATCACGGTATGATTCTGACGATATGGTGCACATTACATCAACATTGTGATATTACGTACGTATTACGATATTACCGATATATGATACGTATAACGACCGTTACATTACGGTGCTAAACATTTCGCAATAGTCACGTGACGACAGACACCATGCGTTCTGCTAAATTCTCTTCATGTCATGATACGTATTACAATGCGTAACTTGATATTATCCACAAAGTGATTTATACCACAAAATCATTTCATGTTACGCTACGCATCAATGATATGTATCTCATGTTACGTAAACTACCATCGCATGACGTGATTCATTTACACAATATGCATTTCATGATATAAAAATCTGTGACATGAATTACTAGATTCAGTAAACCCCTCTGTCTATTGTCTTACATACAGCTCTACGAAAGGTGGTTTAAACGACATAGAAATGTCATCGTAAACAGCTCGGCAAAAGCAAGCACGTGTTTGAAAGTTGGATACAACGTTATTCAAACGTTACATGGATGAAAACATACACTGATACACTACACACGTTGTGTCCAAAACACAACAACGATCAAATACTTCAATACTGAATACCTAGTAAAGTCTTCACCAAGTATGGTGTACGGTCGGTTGCCGGTAGTTTAGTCGGAATCATCAGAAAGTGTGACTACGTTATCTCGTATTTGTCCCCAAATCGATCTGTATCGATTTTGACTCGGCATCCACAAACTTGCGGACTGTATACGAGGTGTGAACTCCCGTACATCGTCAACGACCGCCTCCGTGGTGTAGTGGTTAGAGCGTCCACCCGGAGTGCGGAAGGTCGTGGGTTCGATCCCCGACCGCGTCATACCAAAAGACGTTAAAATATGGTACTTGTTGGTCCCTGCCTGGCGCTCGGCATAAATGGGTACAACAAGGACTGGTCGGCTCGGAGTCAGTATAATGTGTCTGAGTAGGGTATTCATGCTTCGCTGCGGCATGGTATCTCAGTGGGCTAGCACTATAAAACCAGCTTCAGTCTGTGCTAGTACAAGCAGCCGCACATACACATACACACGCATGCACGTCGTCATATGAGCGAAATATTCTCAAACACGACGTTAAACCCAATTCCACCACCACCACCCGTACATCGTCCCGTGAGTGACCATGGGTATCCTGAGACCATTTTGAAATCCTTACACGTTCTATATTGGGAAATCCTACTCATTTGGCATAGCTCATTACCTCTGAATTACGTACCCTGTGCGGACATACAGACGAAATATGTAAACTACTAACGGCCCATGCGTAGATCAATGCTCATGGTATTAATCACTGGATTGTCTGGATGAGACTGGATTATTTGAAGACCGCCGTTACACAGCTGAAATTTGATTGTTAAACAACAAAACAAACAAACACTGAAGGTCCCATGCTAGAAAAGGGTGGCTCTTTGAAACTTCTAACATTGCCGATATTTCATTTCAATACAAAACAATTCAACCAAAATTTCAAAGATGATGTGACGTTTGTTAGGCTTATTGATACATTGCCTTAACACTGTCTCTCTTCATGGTTGGTCCTCTTATACTCTTAGTTTGCTCTTGCAGGAGCGCAATGACCGTTTCGTGTCTCTACAACCCCCAGAGGGTTCGGGGTAAAAATAAGTTGCCGATATTGCTCATAAGACTAATGACGTTTAGGTGGTTTTAACGTTGACCTGGGCCCACCTGTACAAAGCAATCTTACCGCTACGGCTATCGTAAATCTGTGGGGGCGGTGGGTAGCCTAGTGGTTAAAGCGTTGGCCCGTCACGCCGAAGACCCGGGTTCGAATCCCCACATGGGTACAATGTGTGAAGCCCATTTCTGGTGTCCCCCGCCGTGATGTTGCTGGAATATTGCTAACAGCGGCGTAAACCAAAACTCAGTCAGTCAGTCAGTCGTAAATCTGTGACTTAAAAAGGAATTGGAGTGACGACCATTGTATAGAGCTAACATCACTTTGCGCAGGGAACGAAGGACGCCATTGCACCTTGGCGGCGTTGATGTAGCGTGTGACTAGAGGACACGTGACACAAAGCGATCTTAGCGCTACGACCAGTGTAAGCCTATGTTAAGTTATGGGAGTTATAATCACCTTAAGATTGCCTACAATTGCTTTGTACAACGGCACCCTTGTCTGCGTGACCTCGACTGCTATTATTCTCAACCCACTTTGTCTGCAAACTCATACCCACTAAAAAGCTGGGAACGTTCAAGTATTTTCTATGGATGGGTATGAAGACTATTTGAAACGAATAGTTTGTTCAAAAGTACGCCCACAGTTGATAGCTTGGTGGCACTGTTGTAGCAAAGAATAATATATATCTTGTGCAAAATATTCAAACGTCAAAATCAGTGTGTTAATTGTAATATTGAAAGAAAAACGATGGTTATACATAACACGCTTACAACGAACTATGTTTCCTTTTGCTCTCCTAAAATACCAACGAAGCGAATTTCAGGTGCAAAAAACTCTTCTTAATTTTTATCACCCGATGTCCCGATGAATGAATGTTTCGTCATGACGAATATTTAAAAAATCAACCCCAAAGAAAGATTAATATTACGTGTATTTCTCTCAAATCATTTTTTAAAAGATTCCTGACCCATTGTGTCATAATACGTGATCCACGCTCCTAAGGAAAGAAATTAGTTTCTAAATTCGACGTATTACCTTTTATCTCAAATGAGTTAATTATGTTGTAAATGTGTACAAAATGATTAGTTTCAAGACTTCAAAATAATTCCACTCGTACCTGTACCTGCACAGTGATAAACTGCTCTCGACATGAAATACATCACGCCCACGACTTGAACGTATCCATATAAATAAACCAAAGCGGCACTCACCCTTGTAAAATGATGTGTTTATTTAATAAGAGATTATTTGCTGTTGGCATTGAATGTTTGATGTACATTATAACTACATGAAGCAGTTTTTGTCACACACCGTGCACGTCAGCTTGCATCAACGCGGGATGAAGGTAGACTATATATATCAAGTCTTTAGATGACAAATTTAAACCGTTGTGTTTATTGATCAGATCAGGTAGAAAAACGGAATTATTTAGAGCGTCAAAGGCTTTATTTTACAGGTTTATTTATGGTTTGAGCTTTCGATAACCGATCAGGATGGATTCCCAACACGGTGTAGAACAATGACGCGCGATAGGAATATCGTGGTTTGATGTTTTGTGAGGGAGTGAGTATGGTTTTACGCCGCTTTTTGCAATATTCCAGCAATATCACGGCGGGGGACACCAGAAATGGGCTTCACACATTGTGCCCATGTGGGGAATCGAACCCGGGTCTGCGGCGTGACGAGCCAACGCTTTAACCATTAGGCTACCCCACCCTGATGTTTTGTGAAGTCTATTGGTTAACGCATTCTCACATTAAGCTGGGCCCGACTCCCACACTGGAGCCAATATATGATAATCAAATACCATAAATTTTCCTGTCCTGCGTGGGTAGCCTAATGGTTAAAGTGTTCGCTCGTCACGGTTTTTGTTCGATTCCCAACGATTCCAAGTCCATCAACCCGCGCACATGCTCTTCATCGCTTACATGTGTATAATACACAACGTTACATATGTTATATTTGGGACTACACTTTCTTAGTAAAGTACAAATTCTAATACTTTTGTTGGGTTGAGTCCCATCCGGGATTCGAACCCACACCCTCAGAGTCAGGCACCTAATCGCCGGATGGGACTCAACACAACAAAAGTTCTAGAATTTGCAGTTTACTAAGAAAGTGTAATCCCAAATATAACATATGTTACATTTGACCACTTTATAAATGGCAAAGTAATAAACATACATTTTTGTCATGCAGTAGAAGCAAAAATATCTTCATATAATGCATTGATACTTACACTAGTGATATTGCTTTTGTGGTGGTGGTGGTGTGTGGTGTGTGTGTGTGTGTGTGTGTGTGTGCGTGCGTGTGTGCGTGCGTGCGTGTGTGAGAGAGAGAGAGAGAGAGAGAGAGATATGTGGGGGTGCTATGGCGGAGTGTTCACCCGACGTTTACGCTACGGTTGATAAAGCAGCACATAAATAAACGAATCATTGCAAATATTGAAGCTGCAGTGCTGAAGTTATGCTTCTTATTTTAATTCTACCAATCCGAAGAAAAAGAAGGGATCTAACAAAAGTGGTGATATCGACTTCTGTCTGAATATCCTATCCACAAATTTCACATTGAAGAGAAGTAGGCCCGACAAAGAGTCTGTGTTCTGAAGATGGAGATCAGAAACATCTCTTAGTCTTGCTTTCTCTTGTCATAACTCTTCATCTACACCCACGCCCTGTATTCTTGTCATTCAATTAGCGTAACCATCAGGGCTATAGCTGCTGTTATCGTCAAATGAAATTTACATTCATTACTAATGGATTGTAGTCAGCCCGATCCTCGCTAAAACATTGAGACGAATAATGGATCATGGCTAATATTATAACATGTGATAGATGTATCCAGCCTCTACACCTGTAGCTTAGAGCAAAAACACCTAAATCCTTATCATGCCCCAGATTTCATCATCAGAAGCGGAAGTTACTTATTTCATCGGTAACGGCATCCGTTTAACTTGTCACGTACGTCTAAATCACAGAGATCTCGTACCAAGTGGGCGAAGATTGTACGCCAGGCCTCGTAACACTGTCGTAGTCAAACACATCATTTGCAAACTAATTCTAGCCGCACAGAATGCTTAACTCCCACATCGTCACATCAACGTCTGGAAGATGTGGTTTCATCGTAACGTTTCATTTCGTAACGGAAATACTGATTCAGCCGCCATCTAATTGTTCACTCGTGGAACCACCTTCTTACGCCATGTCCCTTTGACCAATATACAAACCTGACTGTTTATGAATTACATGTCTGTTTATAGATCAAATCTCCATTTGTCAAATACTGTTTTGATAAACTGCCGTCGCGTAACATGAGCAGTGTACTGGCAACAAACGCTGATTTATGCAAACTGTGTGAGTGGTGAGTACGACTGGACATGGACTAGACATCCTCTTTGCGAACACCTGGTGTCATGACATTTTGTTTATAGATTTATTCACGTAATTCTCACCGCTATGTTACTACGTATTAGCCCGGTTATTCTCTTGTGTTGCTGTTGGTCTCTGCCTGGCGCTCGGCATTAATGGGTACAACAAGGACTGGTCGGCTCGGAGTCAGTATAATGTGTCTGAGTGGGGTATTCATGCTTCACTGCGGCTTGGTATCTCAGTGGGCTAGCACTATAAAACCAGCTTCAGTCTGTGCTAGTACAAGCAGCCGCACCTACACATACACACGCATGCACGTCGCATGCACGAGCGAGACATTCTCCAGCGCGACGTTAAACCCAATTTCACCTCACCTCACCTCTTGTGTTGCACTTTACACGTATACACAACATTGCCATACAGCCATAACCTCCATACACCATGGGGGCGTTGGGGTAGCCTAGTGATTAAAGCGTTCTCTCGTCACGCTGAAGACCCGGGTTCGATTCCCTACATGGGTACAATTTGTGAAGCCCATTTCTGGTGTCCCCCGCCGCGATATTGCTGGAATATTGCTAAAAGCGGCGTAAACTAAACTCACTCACCAAATATTGAACATATTCTTATTCTCCGTTGGTACCCTCACAAACACACGCAAAGACAAGTCAACTGTTACTCTTACATCATATATTAAAGATAACAATTCAAAACCCCAAGAACAGTGTTACATGCATTCACTGCGGTCAAATTGGAATATTGCAAAAAGCGGTGTAAAACTAAAATCACTCACTCACATAATAATGTACGAAAAGAACATTTTTCTCGGTTGGAGAAAACCTACCTTTCCTCGGCCAGGCTAAGTTAATCATGCCAACACAAACACGAGAAGTTATCTAAATTTGAATACCAAAAGAACTTCAAAACCGTAGCATGTCATGCAGAGCCTTAGGATATGCTGATGATAGTCAGGTAATTGGACTGGTTCACCGCGGAACAGCTTAAGTATGTTCGGCCCAATCGGAAGTATATATCAAACGAGCGCAAAGGTCACGGTCACTATTCCAACGCCACAGCGTCCAGTGTTGGTAATGTAAAGATTATCATGTACACAACCGCGATATTTACTCACAAAGATTTCCCCGAATGATGGAGTATATCATAGGATGCCATAGGATGTTCTATGTTTACTTGACTAACTCTGTACATATGTCTCAAATGTGCACGTATATAGCAAACAAGCGTATTTTTCATTACGACATTGACATCATAGCTGTTAACCACGCTTTTTTATGAATAGACAACTTCTTTATTGCAAAGGATGCGTCGTTTCGGTGTAGATCCTAACACCGTTGTCAAACAAATGATGCATAGCCGAATCCTTTCACCGTAGACGGATGCCCAAGTCCGTATTTCGCTTAATGAACGCGTTGTGTATTTTGAAGCTAACCCTTTATTCTCTTACATGTTTGTTATCCATGAATGGTTCCGTATCTGATTTCCCAGTGTTAGTTGTCAGCATGTCAACAACACTTTAATTTGCATGAGATGCATGTTTCTTACAGAGAAAGTACTATATTTATGCCTATATTACCTAAATTGATAACTTCACATGTACCGGTTTGTGTTGTTTGTTACATATACCAAACCTGTTCAGTAGATATTCCCCAGGTGTGGTTTACGGTTATGTTTCCAAATAAGTCTAAATTATTGCTGTCTCTAATAACTCTTTCTTTCAGTGTTCAGTGCCTCTTGAGATGCTTATCGTTTTGGTAACTTTAAGCTATGACCTCTACTCACCCGAAACTGTTCCTGACTTATTGCATCATTCTTTTACACTCTTCATTTCAATATGCAACAAGATATTCTAACAGATGTCTATGAATGAATAAATACATATGACCGCCAAAATAAAATTTCGGTAGTTATTACCTCTTTCCATGGGTAATATTCATACACCCTGGTAGGGCGTATAACCATTGAGTGAGTACGGTTTTACGCCTCTTTTAGCAAAAATTGAACAATTCCAAGGCGGGGACAATCAGGAAAAGGCATAACACAAAGTACCCATGCGGGGAATCAAACCCGTGTTGAGCGAATGCTTTAACTGCTCCGGTAGAGTGTATACATTCATTATGCATATGTACGTTTGTATGTTATGGGCTGTCAAACAGGACGATTTGCTTAACAGTCCAGAAATGTCCACATTGATACGTTATCGATACTTAAAATGCACGAAGATAGTCGTAATGAGAACCCCGAGCACCTATGTTGACGAGACATGTTTCAAAGACTCACCCGCAAACATTCACCATATCTGCTCCCAACTCATTTCGTTCTTGTATATTTTGTTTCCAATTGACATACCGCTAACGCTTTATATAAGGAACAGTACATAGTGCTTCACAATTGTTATCGCACTTATATCCCAAGTGACCAGCCCAACCTTTATAACATAAAGTCGGTCACTTAAACCGACTTAGGTTCTTATAGCTCTCCTAAGAGCGCACTGTTTAGAGCTTGTCTTGTCAATGCGAGCACTGGTTCTGGCTAATTCACTGCTTGAACCTTCTTCCTCCACCCACAACCCTCTTCAGAACAAGCTCCTCACACTGTCGTCTTAACTGATAGGTCGTAGCATACGTAGATTTGTTTTTGAAAACCAGGGGCAAAGACTCTTTTTGACGTTATCAGGATCGTCACGGTGACGTTGGGCATGACGTAAATGACCCTCGACACTTACAGGAAGGAAATAGTAATGATATTAGCAGTAGTGTTGTTTTGACATATTTGACTTACTTTCAAGACGTCTGAAGTGGCAAGGAACCTTGGTATTTCAAAGGGCATTTGCAGCAATTTGTTGTTTACGCTACCGTGCTGTAAACTTCTGTAAAATTAGTTTAAACATTGTGTAAGATTTTACAGATCAGGTTGAGCTTAAGGTGATATTAAATGGCAGCAACCCTGACCTTTACCAACGTCAACTCTAAATTGTATCAAGCTTCTTCTAGTTAATTCCACAAAAGAAATAAATCACTACCATCAGGAGCTGTCAAAACAAAATATTTACATTCAGCATATTGATCTTGTTATAATGACGTGTGAATTTCACCAGTAAAGCTTCTACAACGACTGAATCATGTCAGTCACGTTTATTGCTTGACGACATTAAATGGATTCTCATTGTCTTATAATTCCGGAGTACTTTTGAAATTTAAAAGACAATTCCACTTCAGCAGTCGGAACGTACTAGGGTGGTTATATTTGACTTTATTAATATTGCCATTATATATTTTTTTTTCTGTGTACTCTCTGTTACAAACATGATGGTATAATTTGTTTCAAATCATCTAAGTGGAGTTTAGCAAGGCTCGCTCCATTGTGTGGGACATCATCATTAGATTAATACCATCTGACTGAAAAAGCTGGTTTGATTTACATATGCAATAGCTGAGTTTAACATAGAATTATTTGACCTGAAGGCAATAAAATGGTATATTTTTCAACATACATTTTGCCAACGGTTTTATCCCAGGTTCGAAGAATTACTTCTTTTGGTTCTGATGGGTTCCGGCTAGAGCTTTCTTCACGTTTGGGAACAGCGTAAAGCCCCACAGAGTCAGATCAGGAGAAGGAGTTGGCTGCTGAAGGAGTTGATTGTCGCCTTGGCATTGACTGATCTGTGCACTGGCGCATTGTCCTGATGGAAGAGCATAACCTTTCTCAGATTTCAAAACTATCATTCTTAATTTTGCCCTGAAAGTGCCTTGCAAGTGCAGCTTCATCCAAGTCGTTTTCATCCATGTTCAAAACTCGAAACTAGAACCTTTCTGGATTATGACAAGACATGTGTCTGTTCCGATTTCGGGAGCTTTGGAATGCAAAGAGCTGAAACCTTGGTCACTTCTAAAGCTTCTGTGGTAATGGCATGTACTCTGTTCTTGGAAATTCCTACTGAACTAGCACTATAACGCTCATACATGACGTTCATCAGTGAACTGTCTGTATCATTTGTGGTGTTCCTGACGATGAGTCCTTCCTTCACAGTGTGGTCATCGTCAAGCTTCTACCTGCAAAGCCTGAGTTTTGCAGCCCTCTTCTTTAGGGCTTATTATGTTAAATATCCATCATTTTGCAGGTATGTGATTTAACACTTTGTCTATATTCCAAGGTGACAGATACCTACACGTTTTACTGACGCAGCGAAACAAATTTCTGAATTGACTCAAGTTTTTGGTGGATATGCCTCTATATATCCACAGCTCATTGTTTGATCGGCATTCTAGAAGTTGGTGAGTCAACAAATGAAACATACAACTTTATGGATGACAACTTCTGGTTTATTTGCGTTGAGCGACGTGTCGATGTAGATTCTTACATCGTTATCAAGCTAAAAGCTTGATAACGATGACAACTTTTAGCTTTATAACGATGTTAGAACCTACATCGAAACGTCGCTCAACGCAAATAAACCAGAAGTTGTCATCCATAAAGTTGTATGTTTCATTTATATCCACAACAAAAGATTTCACTGTGACACAGTTCGCTTCGTTCCATGTGAGGCACACAATTTCTCAATTACTCTCCTGAATGAATGACATTTATATTAACTGAAAGGTCACTGATGGACCGGCTTCACGATAATTCCGAAACACAACGGCTGTCACAGCTCACATACTTAATCACAGACTTACGGTAGATGCTATACAGCGGTCAGTGTGTAAAACGGCTTTCAAAATACAAAATGTAGACTAACGCTTAGTCTCTGAATATATATCACTTTGATAGAAAACACTTCCTTTAAATTGATAAGGAGCATAAGTGAGACGAGAGAGCCTGAATAAATGTAGACTTGCTTCAATTAGGGTTTCAGCATTGCAGAAAAGGCTTTGTAGAAGGGAAAATAATTTGGTTCTGGGATTATGAGACGGATTATACAAAGTGGTGATATTTGGGTTCATTGCTTTATTTAGGGTTTCAGCATTGCAGAAAGCTCTTGACAGAAGGGGCAATAATTTGGTTCAGGGACTGTAAGACTGACTATACAAGATGGTGCCATTTGGTCTCATACGTGCATGATTGACGATGTAAGGTATGTCGATATGTTGTACACAAAACACAAAATGGAAAGTTTCGTATCTTTTTGACTCAGCCAGCTTTCTAGTATTCTGATTAAACTATCGATCTACCTGGACACATGATACGACAACATAACTGAAGTTGTAGTTCAATGTACAAGACTGATTTGCGATTATCATATCGTTTATGTCCATCATGCAAGGACATTTTCTCTTGAGAACAAAACGTTACCTATTGTTTTTTGTCATTGTACGACCTACTCAAAACCTCCGAGCTAAATGAGGGCCCACACAAACCGGTGACTGATATCATGAGCAACAGTGAGCAATATCCTGGACATGACAATCAAGTCACGAGTCTCAATCCACAATGTCACCTCTTGTTGCACGCATTGGTTGATGAGGATCAGTTCTGAACCTGAATCCCTAGTTTACCTTAGCTGCTCTAGAAAGAATGTTGTGTAACTTTGAAAAATATGAGTGCATAGCTGGTCAACGACTTGTTATTTACACCAATGCTTGAACTGCTTCACTATTACAGTTCCTGGTCCATGAATTCTTACAAGGATTATTGTTCCCTAATTGGCATCGGGCGGACGTGTGTCATAATTGGAGAACAGCCTCTATGGTGTCACCACGTGCATAACCGTTGTCGATGTTTGTTCGATAAACGGTCTTACATCTTCCATCGGTATAATCTCACCTCCGTTGCAGTATATCTAAACGAATGATCCATTTGTTAAGTACATGCGAAATACGTATTTCCAAGCATCTGATGTGACGTACGCGCGTGCTGCACGGGCAACATCTGTATCGATGAGAATTAACTTCCGCGTCTCAAAGGTGTGTAATGACTGGAGAAAACCGCAAAGATGTTTTCATAAGATTGCGTTGCTCAAGCTTTGTACGTCACATGGTTGATAAGGAGGGGGTGTGTTGGGAGGGGAGAGGTTGACAACGCAGGGAGGAGGGACGGAGAGGGTATTGTAATGGAGCTGACGACCATGGAGCTGTAGTAAACATATTGACATTTGCTTGCCTTATAAACCTACAGTGTTTTCATGTGTGTATCAGAAACCTGGCTAAATGTTATCGATTCTGTTTACATACCGTTGGGACTTTTAACGCTTGACGTCGTTGAAGCTATTACCTGCGTCTGTTCGTGTGTATGGCGACAAAGGTTGATCATCACAACGTACCTAGTGGCCGCGGCTTAAAGGATTAGTGTTTAAGTATATAAGGTTGCACTAACGGACTTGGATTCTCAGTTGTGGTTCCGCTCAATACGACGAAAGGTAGGAATTCACTTAAACCTTTTAAATCATATTTCTTGTTTCTCTGTTTGTTCAAATACATATCGATTTAGATTGTTTCTTCTTGTACTTTAGACAAGATTCCACTTCTTGAAAAACTTATGTTATACAATGACTTTGTCGTGACTGAGGTAAGCATCTTCTGAAATGAAATATATCGCTCATATTTTATGCATAGCTTCGAATTCGTGTACATACATAATGCCATTGCTTGCATCATATTTCGCATTACATGGGAATCTTTTTCACAGACACATCGCAAGGAAAAGAGGGAACGGTCTATACATTCTCGAATTGTATTTACAGTGTTTTGTTTCAGATGGTTGGTCTGATTATTTATATGTCTGGATCGATGTTTTATTTGTTGTTGTTTTATATTCAACTGGCGTTTTCAACAGTCAGTGGCGGTTGGCAGTAACCTAACCTCACTGTGAAAGCTGTATTGATTAACATTGGTCTTATGACATTATTAATCATTCATTTACGTTTGTTGCATATTTATATTTTATATCTTTGGCTGTAATGATGAATTCTAATCATATGGAATGAATGGTACTTTCATATGAACCAAGTAAGAGGTAGACAATGCAGTTTTATTCACTTAACTTATTAATATCATAATTTAATACTTACTGGGTTTTTGAATAGTACATTGTTGCATTGTAGGATGCAGCACAGGAGTTTTGTGATACGGTACAGAAACCTTTTTGGAAATTACATTTTTACAAGATAAATATTCCGAGATACCTTCGTCCTAAACATGAATTGGATGTGGATGTAATTGCTATGGTTACCTGTTGGAGTCGAAACCTGGTCATTCAGCTCTAAACGCCCTGTTGTTCAAGGTCACACTTAATAATAATAATGACAATAATTATAACGAGCCTTTTCCTGGCTAGATATCCTGCTCAATGCGCACAATCTGATCATTATTACCCGGATAACCCAAGCTACCTGTTAGGCGCTAGAATGTTAATGGTCTCACAACTAATTTCACCGGGTACCCATTTTCTGCTGGGAGAACAGAGGCAATTTTGATACAGTACAACCAGAAATTATTGAGAATTTAAAGATTGTAATTTAAAAACCAAAAATCACTCATTACTCACGTATTAAATGTGAATATTAGCAGAACATAACTCCAGATTCAAAGACAGGTAAACAGTTAGTATTTTGTCGTCACCATGGGCAGCAATGCAGGCTTCAATGCGGCGGGGCATACTACTGATCAAAGAAGTTAGAAAATCGTGGTCCATGCTGTTCCAATATCGGACCACCTCTTCTTTCATTTCAGCAATATTTGTCAGATTTTTCGTATTGACACTTTCCTTCATAAGTCGCCAAACAATTTCTATTGGATTTAGGTCAGGGCTATAGCTTGGCCAATCTAATAATGATATATTTTGGGTCCGAAACCAGGCCTGTGAATGCTTTGAACGATGTTTTGGGTCGTTGTCCTGTTGGAAAATCAAACAATTTCCATAGAGCACGTGAGCAGATGGAAGTAAATGTCCCTCGAGAATATCTGTGTACCGCTCACTGTTCATATTCCCTTCAAATACACAGATTGGCGTTGCCCCTAACACAGATATGCCACCCCACACGTTAAATTTCGGACTGTACTTTGGGCGCTGATACAATGATTTTTCAGTTTGTTTGGTCCAGAAGTTCAGTGTATTCGGAAACAGCCAAACAGAACTCTCATCTGAGAAAATCACATTGTCCCAGTTAAAGTTTTTATGCTGTAAGCACCAGTTCAACCTTCGCTCCGTTTGTTCAAGTTTCATGATCGGTGATGGAATTCCTCGACTTTTCTGCCAACCCATTGCATGCAGCTCAGTTCTAATTGTCTCCTTACAGACAGCCACAGTTCCTCTATCAATTATATCCAGTCTTAAGTTTTCTTAACTCCTTCGTTTGTTTTTAGAAACAAGAATACCAAGCCGCCTCCTGTCACCGACAGACAATTTTCTGGGCCTACCTGCGCCTCCCTGGTGCTCAATGCCATAACCATTTGCAATATTTTTCAAAACACGATAAACAGTGGACAAAGGGATGCCTGTTCTACTTGAAATCACTTTAGCTGATCTGATGTCCTTGTTATAATACTCTAAAATCAACTTCCTCTTCTCTAAATCATCCATACTGAGGATCACTGAAAATGTCGTCTGCTAGCAAGTAAACAAAGGGGGATAACTCTTCACAAACTAATGAAAAAGGATTAACGGAGTTGTCTCTCTTGAATGAAACCAAACACTTGATAGTTGGTCAAGGTTGTTTATACTAGATATCCAATTAAACATATTCCTAAAATTCTCAATAATTTCTGGTCATACTATAACACGTCCAATACATAGCTACAAATGTACGTCAAAATGAAATTCATCCCTGTGTAATTGTTTTTTGCGGGGTCAAGATGTTCCTTGTCTTACATAAAATTCCATGATAGACATATTAGGACAGGACGAGGTTTAGACATTGTGACGAGAACGTAGCTCTTCGTACTCAATAATCATTAACAGAGGACGTAAATGAGCGAGGTGGGGGCGGCTGTAATCGACTAGTGATGTTATTTAGATTTAATCAACAGTCTGGTAAGATATTTTTGTTCTTGTTATTTCCAGTATTAGTTGATACCAGAGAACTGAATGAAACGTCCTTCGTGTTTCGTTTAGCGAGGGCATTATCATTGTAACTAACACTGTAAATTCTAAAGGAAAAACTGTGAGACTGTGAGAATGATAGCAGATTGTTGGCATTACCTATAGTAGATCTTACGTAGACATGACGTGTCCTGTCCTTTATGTGACGTTCGTATAAAACGCATATGACGTCACGGGCCGCGTGTTGCGTCATGTTGTATTATGCGTAACAGTGGAGCGTTACGACGTCATGCCACTGTAGACTGTTTCATAACCATCAGAACAATCGAACAATAGTCATGGGTTGGCTAATCAGCGTAAAGGACCAGAGATATTTCATATTGATTTTCCAATGTCGGCGCCCATATTTATCAATAAGAAACGTTTTATCGTATTCACCAATGATAAGAAGACTGTTGCTGACGTTTATGACCTCCGTGCATTTATAACAGATGCGAAATGTATCACACATCTTTATTCTTCTTATTATAATTATTTGCAAATTAACATAAATGAATGTAGCAAAAAGGGTCCTGGTGATCCTGGTGATTTGGACGCAAACCCTGTTACTCTCCCAATGTCAGTCAAGAGTTTGGGAGGTACCAAACCTAAGGCTCAGAGAACAATGTGGAGTCGGACAACTTGGTAATTGGGACGCAAGTTTGCCATTTCGTAAGCGAGGTCCTCATAATTGCAATGTATTTCTTGAATTTTGTCATTTTCTGATTTGTCATTTTCTGATTGTCATTTTCCATGACGCCATGACATATTCTGGGTCGTAAAATGAATGGACCTCTAAGTGAAAAGGCCCGGCAAATGCGGTACTAAAAGGAAGAAACCACGACATCACTAGGTCTGTACCAACGCTGAGCATCAAACTGACACACATTGACACATTGACGGTTACGCGGCGGACGTGACTGATCCTGAGCCGCAAACAGAAAGCCCTCTGTTTCACTTTTCAGGCCAGCCAACTTCATCCACTCAGACTCAGCAGGGTTGATCTTCGCATCCAAAGACTACGCATAACATCGGTGCAACGGTCGTTCAGAGAACCTTCCTTAAAAAGCTGAGACTGTACTGATTTAATTCAGCTATTCGCTTCGTTGACACTCATTGCTGTATCGTCGAGCATCAACACCAACATCGCCACGCCCTCCCATTGTAACTGATAAATATAATCGGTTGAGGGAAGAGCGAGGATGGAGGGATCTGTTGTCGGACATGATTCTTCGTGTGGGAATGTCGATACTCCGAATTTCTTGTTAAGTCCAAACAACAATGCCTAGAGTAAGAAAGGTTGGGCACAGCGGAAGTATTTGCAGCTGTGACTTCATTGAGAATTCAGCTCTGAACTCCTGATTTCCTAAAGTTATTTACATTCAAGTACATTTACATTTTGCAATAAGAATATAATTATTGCTATCATTTACTGGGTATCTGGTTAAAAATGTTCATGCGTGTATATTCACGTCCATATTAAACGATGACGATATTCAACGTTCAGCCTTTGTGACATATCTCAGGACTCTCACTGCCTTAAAGTGAGTGAGTGAGTGTATGGCTTACGTCGTCTTATTCTAGCTATGGTATGGAGGAGAAAGCAAATAAAAGCTTTAGACGCTGTACTCAAGCGTTGACTCAAACCCAGGTCTTCCGTTTAACAGCAGGGAGAAAGATTATTTTCAAGTTACGAATAATCACCGTGCGTGTACGGGTACGAAACCGTATGTACGTTCACCTGGGGTTGCAAATATCCGTGCATGGCCGCACATACGTATGCCAAATGCATGTTGACGAATCCATCGAGTGAGTTTTACAGACATATTCCCTTACCATTTCTATCAGCGATGTTATATCTTGACCGAGAGGCGCACAGACAACCGTGCATCTCGTTAGTATTGATTGTACATCGCCAAGCTTTGGCATTACTTAGGTCAGAACTGCACAGAACATCACCACAATCACACCAGTAAAGGTCAGTTCAGTTTACAAACAGGCAGCAGCATGAACTGTATATAAACACGGTCAAGTGTTCCTGCTCGCCCAGACCGTCCCAGCTATAGCTATCTGTCAAGCATTTAGACTTAGTATATCAATTTCCGTTACATATCATGCCATATCGTATGTTGATCTTATCGTTTAATGCCTGTTTAGAGAATAAGTATTGAGACATGGCATTATGGGTTAGCTCTCCTGTGTGCTCTTCTCAAATACCCCCGAAGTTATTCATCCTTCTGATGACGTGACTGTTTTACGTTTTGACGTCATGAGCACTTAAAGACGTCACGTACTGTTCTTACGTCATATTGCTCCTACTTCCAATCAGCTGCAAGTCTCTGATTTCTAGTGTTCAAATATTGGAAATTATTTTTGGATTGATCTATGGTTATCATCCACACGTTTCAATAATAACTAGCCATAAATAGCTAATAAATAGCCATGCGAACCATGAGGAGTAATGATTATTTCAAATTGTTGACGTAATGCAATTACCTCTGTTGAATAATTACATACTTTGAGAATAGCATACACCCAACAACGAATTAAGAGTTATCTGTCGCTTTTCCCAAACCTGGTCTTTTTTATAAGAAAACGGGGGCGGTGGGGTAGCCTAGTGGTTAAAGCGTTGGCTCGTCACGCCGAAGACCCGGGTTCGATTCCCCACATGGGCACAATGTGTTAAGCCCATTTCTGGTGTCCCCCGCCGTGATATTGCTGGAATATTGCTAAAAGCGGCGTAAAACTAAACTCAGTTAGTCAGTCAGTATAAGAAAACGTAAGAAATGTAGGTTTTCTGATCTCATGAGAAACATCTCCTAGGAGACACCAACTCAGGTTGTCTGTTGTTGGAACAACGTCATACGACTACAACAACCAGCTGTATCGCGGAATAAAAAAAGCGTTCTTCAAAACGAGATGATGCAAGCAATATGCCCAAATGCCCATCATTAACCTTGTATTTCGATTACAAGAAACAGATTTGAATAAAGTCAATAATTGATGAGAACGTCTCATAAGAGCTACCTCAGTAAGTCAGTGACAGCGACAGCGCGTCGTAATATATTTACTTCACGTGAACGTGGCCGATACGATCCACGTGACGGGGGACGATTTTTCAATGCAATGGTGGTGATTCAGTGTTAGTCATCGTTGCTTGGTTTTGTGAACATGGATGGGTTTTAGCAAGGATCATCGACCAGGAACATGCAAATCATTTTCCATTGTTTTAAAAACTCAAAACATTAAAGATTGTAGTGTCGAAAGATCAAAGACAATGGTTCCGAATGCGCCCATGCCAGGGAATGCGATTGCTTCAGCTAGGAAATCAGTACTCCGTGGTACGTCATTTACAAAATTAGTCTCGCGGAAAGACGGATACACGTGAAAACATGTCGCTCAAACATTTCGTTTTAATGTGGGAATAGTAGTATATGGTATACACTTCACATCAAAATATCATTTAAGATACAGTTTCCCGACGCAGTTTTCAAAATGGAAAGTACCCGCTACAGCCTATAACGAAGTGTTCACAATGAAGAAACCGCTTTATTCCGGTCTGTAAGGGTGTCCAGATCTGTCTTATACAGACACTGGTATTTTACGAAATGCGAAAACGTTTTTTCATCCGTTTCGTGAAAGCAGTACGACACAGACATGCATATAATGATATCTGTACAATATCATTCTATCCTGGGCGATACGATCCGTAGATCAGTTGTAGCGTAACATCACTCCGAATCATTTCAGCCATTTTGACCTGACGTACATCAGCGCATGGCTATTGATGAAAACAAATTTAATTGTCACATCACAGCATGTCTTTTATTTATGTATTTATTTTTTGTTGCTGTTTTTTATTGCTGCATTCCAGCTATATGACCGTGAGTTACTAATATCCCACTTTGAACCAGACAATCCGGTGAATCTTACTGTGGGCAACGATCAACGCTGTCAGGCGAAATGACACGCCATAAAATGTATTCCAGGCCTGGATTTCAAACCAAGGACATGATGATCCTGGGTCAAGACACGTTGTCCACGTGACCAACGAGAATATTTCTGTGAGCAAGCTGACAAGGTAAGGGTTACATCTGCCATATTGACCACATTAATTACGTCACCTTTTACTACCAGCATAGGTTGCCGTGCACCTATTCTAACAAGGAATCCCCTGTGGCCTTTTGAAAGATATTAAATGTGCCAGGGAGAAGTTAGTGACTCGAGTGCGAAACCATTACGCAGAGGACCACTGTGCGCATGTCTGAAGGAGCTCCCTCTTAATATGCAACACAAAAATATAACTTGCTCAGTCAAGTGCAAGACCGGTCTGTGTCTCCTTTATGTGGATACACGTATATCGTGTACATATTATTGTGAAAGGTAATATTTTGTTTTCGGCATTTAAAATTATGTGAACAAAATTCTGCGTTTGCACCTTTCCGTTTTGCTTCTTACATTACGTTAGCTGTACGATGTTTGTCAGTTTTTGTTAATACTTAGGGAATTTGGAAGATGAAGCAGAAGTAGAATGATAAAGCTCGTATGATACCCATGCCTGTCGTGGTAATCCTTCAGATACACGTACGTTTTCCAAAACCCGTGACAGTTCCGGGGAAAATATGCGTCCACATTAACTTTACCTGTCGTACCACATGGATCGCGTGGTCAGGCTCGGTGACTTGTTTGATACATGTCATCTTACCCCATATAGATCGATGCTCATGATATCAATCACTGGATTGTCTGTTCCAGGCCCCGTTATTAACATGCTGCTAGCATATAGTTGGAATAGTCTACAGACCGGAGCAAAGCAACAAACAAACAAGCCGGTGTTGGTGTTGCATTTAATGACTAATGACAACGACCGTGTATTGACACTATTGTCTTATTAATCACTAATCATCACAAACATTACGCTACAGTTGGAGGTTAGAAAGTAGCTCAGGAAGGATTCGAATCAAATAGGCTCCGCTTTTTTTTTTAAATTTTTGAGACAGCGTATTGTCTTATTAATCATCACAAACATTATGCTACAGTTAGAGTTTAGAAAGTAGCTCATGAAGGATTCGCTCCGCAACTAATTTTCCCGAGCGTTTTCTCATTTTAAAGCATACGATTAACAATTAATGAGACAGAGCATTACCAGATTTATCTTTTCCCTAATCCTGCATCACAGGCTGTGAGGCGACATCTAAATGTCACCAAGCATCTACTGGCAATGCCAGCCGGCGCTGTTAACATGTATACCTAGGTCGCAGCCTCGTCTGCACAATGCAAACTTACGCTCCCGCGAACAGCCCATCAGCTGAAACGTTCGCACTGAATCAGTGAATGTCTACAGCGTTAGGGCTGCTGTCTGTCTTGTGCTAGGCTACTACGGGTCTACTACATGCACGGTACACACCACAGCTGCAACCATTGAGCTAGGTCGGCAATATAATTCCTCCACAGCTCTCAGCGCTAGACCGTCTCGGTTCATACAAAGCTGGTCAAGAATGACCTTTCACCTTCCTTCGCATGTCGGAACTACTTTATTTCATTGATCTCGCCGTGTCACGTGGTCAGTTCATAACATGCATTATGAGGTTGGGCGATTTGTGGTGTGGTAAAACATGTGTAGAAGATGCATAAATTACTTGCTTTGTTTTCAGTCGTGACTGATTCGTATCCTGGTCTGACAATACGTACGATTGGTTTGCCTAAATGCGTTGACATAGCAATACACACAATAAACACTACTTCGGTAACGCTGCTGTCGCCGCCTCAGATTCCTTTGCCATTATAAACTATGCTACTTGTATGTATCGATCTGGGGATATATAGGTCAGCGTTTGCACCATTCATAGATAGGAACCGATTATCACCAGCTTAGACTGACCGTCAGCAACAGACGATACGTTTACAACTGTCGTCTGCGCCCGGGAACACAATACAAATCGGTGTCATATTGCAAACGATACATCGAGCAGGTCGTACTGAAACTTGACACCTTAGCAACGTACAATTTATGAACAGATAATATCACCATTCACGAAAACGACTGTTAATTAAATGATAACTGTTGTTGAAACCTAATACCATTGTCTTTCCGGTCCATGCAGCCTGTAGCTCCAAGCAAACATCAACAGCTCTGCGCATGTGCGTGTTCCAACTTGGCTCCTCGTGCTTGACACGGTGGCTCGCGCATCATTCATGTGTGCATTCATTCATTCTTCCCTTCATTCATCCGTTCGTCATTCACACATGCATTCTGCTGTCATTGATACGCAGCCTGTGCATATCGACCGGCTAAAGCCGGCGTTCGAAAACTGCTAAACGCACATTAATCAATAGGGTATTCATATTGAAATCTAGATCACATGTGCGGGATAAGTTTGATTGATCCGTGTGCAAGATGTCGGCCAGATGGTGGCTACAACAACCCGTTCACCCTTAGGTGATGAGTGAACTCGCCCGGTTTGACATTTACCGTCCGGCCGTTTTGTGAATTATGCGAGATGATAGTGTGAATGACTGACCGCCATGATGCCACCTCATTGTATGAATGGAGGTCTGGGACAAAGGATGAATGAAAGTGACTCAACATATAGTATCTCATCACAAGTTGAATGAATGGCCTGCACTTCATAAATTAGAAGGACTCAATGATTGCAGTACAATCCCATTTTGAATGATTCATCGTGTAATTTCCCATCCCATAACGGATTTCGATTGTTATGTAAATATATAGATTATGCATTATATAAAATTTGATATATTGCAAAACAAGAAAATATATCATAAAAATGAAACACGTTGTTAACGAAATTGGTTCAGGTTAGGTATTCGGCTTGGATAATAATCGATATATGTCATTAAATAGGCAGAGGCAAATAACCATTTCCAATAGTTTTTCCAATATGTGTCACCGTTAATGTTAAATGGGAATATCATTGTTGACTAATAACGCTGGGAATGCTATTTAACACCAGTATGTCACGATTGACCGATATCATTTGTCCAAGCTATGAAATGGTGAGTATCGACTATAGAGCTCTGCATGGCGTTGCAATAACAGAAAGGGACTTGTCCCTTATATGGCGCCGATGTGCTCCATTACATCGTCAATATCGTGACATTTTGTAATGAAAGATCTGGTACGATAAACCATTGATACATTAATTTGCCTGTATGCATCTCTCTAACACACCAAAATTCATACATATGTAGCATGTGTAATCTCGAAGACCTTTCCGCCATGAAATATTACGGAATGGATTGGTCTTTACTCACTTAATAAGTCACACAATTGTTAAGGTGTTAAGGTCGAGAAGCCAGGAGACACTGTTACCATATGCTTGTGTAAATGGGTTTTGCGCAGCATTTAGCATCATTCCCGCGATGTGACTAATTATACCCCTTTTGGGGACGCCTGATGCCGAGAAATCTGTTGTAGATGTCATAAAATGTGTTTCTGGTACGCGGATGGCAGTATTCCAATGTTGAAATTCATTTTGTCCTGTTTTCCTGTGACACGAGTCACACGTCAATAGATTATTAGCACTGAACGTATGAACGAGCATGGTCATACATTCTATGTGAAATTCCCAGTCCAATTTACCTGTACCAGCTGTGTACACTGTTATCACTCAAGAAGTCTTAAACAGGTTACCAAGACACAAGACAGTGGATTTCATGCATTACATTCATATTAGGAATAGTACCCGAATCCTCAGAGTGGGCATTTCTGGTGTCCCCCGCCGTGATGTTGCTGGAATATTGCTAAAAGCGGCGTAAAACCAAACTCAGTCAGTCAGTCAGTCAGAGTGGGCAGAACCCTCTTTAATCTCTTGACTACTTAACCGCCTTGGGTAATTAGCTTAAGCACTGATCGATACAAAAGACAAGAGTGAGTGAGTCTAGTTTTACGACGCACTCAGCAATATTCCAGCTATATGGCGGCGGTCTGTACATAATCGAGTCTGGACCAGACAATACAGTGATCAACAACATAAGCATCCATCTGCCAAACTGGGAACCAACGACATGTGTCAACCAAGTCAATGAGTCTGACGACAAGCATGGGTTACTGAAGGCCAATATTCTAATCCGGACCTTCACTGGTCACAAAAGACAAGAAAGACTGAGAGCAGATAAATGCTGTTAAAGGGACCTGATTAAAGATTTCCAGGGTTATATTCTTGCAAGAACAAAGTCGCAGTTACACATTTCTTCAGGAGATTCATAATACTCTACGATGCCAGAAACATTACTCTGTCTCACAGTCCCTGAACCACATTATTTCCCCAACTTCCTTGCGATGCCAAAGCCCTAAATGAAGCAAGTCTTGACCTGGGGCCTCTTAAATTTTCAGTTTAAATCGGTTTATTTGGTACTATCAAAATTATATAGATTCAGAGACTAAGTATTAGTCTACAAGGACATAAACTTCTCTCGCCTGCTTCTCTGTATCGATGTTAAATAGGAATGGACAGGAATGTACAGCCAGACATCTGGATTGTGGGTTCGAATCCCGATTCGCTTGATTATGTGTTAGGTTTGTCAGTACCATACCCATGGGTTTCATTACAGTGATGAATGTCTCAGACCTGTATCACGCCCACGACCTTCCAGTGTAAGCTGGCACGGTGTATCGGGGATCCTGTTAGAAGCGGCCTTAAACCGAACTCACTCCTTATTCTTTGTAAGGAAAATGATTGTTAAAGTGGTTTGTTTATGGCCAATAGCATAGTCTTAGTGGCGTAGTGACTTAGTGACATAGAATATTTTAGTCCTTATGAAAGATGGCCAAATGGCAGTAAAATGAACGGGGTACTATGCCAACCGAGGCTCTAGACAGAAAATACAGGACACGAAGCAGTTTACCTTTGAAACTAATGAAATATACCTGATTTATCGCCATTGCTAAGCAAACGAATACAAGCCGCTATCAAATGGAAAACTTTCCTTTGTCCTTGTAGATTTAAACAGTCTCTATCTCCTGTTTGTTAATTATTCAAATAGGGCCTCATGGGACAGACTGTTGACCATCACATGGTCATCATATCATCATATCATCATTAATTTGAATAAAAAAATAACTGCACTAAGCTGTCACTAAGGAGTAATTCATGGATCTCTGCATAGAGAATAGTACACGTGTATCTACCATGTCGACAAAGGCACCAACTAAGTGTACACGCATGGGGATAGACTAACTCTTAGTCTCTGAATATATATAATTTTGATTGTAACAAATAAACCCATTTAAATTGAAAAGGAGCCTCAGTGAGTTGGGAGAATCAGGGCCTGGGGAAATCTAGACTTGCTTCATTTAGGCCTTTATCATTGCAGGTAGGGCTGGGCAGTGTGGAAAATAATACGGTTCAGGGACTGTGAGACAGACTACCATGGGGGTATCTAATCACAAATTAGCTTATATAACATATAATTAGCTTATCTGGGACATTTACTTGTCTGAATCCAACCAGCTTCTATATTTATAACAAGATCGTCGTAGATTGTGTTTACAGCTTCATCTCCTTATGTATTTACTACAATTATATCGCTTAAGACGATATTTACTTTATTTTACGGTAGAATCCTTATCGACAGTTACGATTCATACATTTCCTCTTGTCTCGAACTAAGAATAACTCACTATATATGAACAAAGCATCAGCGTTTCATCAGCCCTGTTGCCTTTAGGACAGGCGATGGCGTATGGTGACCTCGAGAACATCGCTTACTCATTAAACGTCCTTATAATGACGCATAGTGCATGGACGGGCATGTGGTCTCAGGGACAGCAATTTGTCGGGAAGAGTTGCGTCCGTTACCCGTCCCAGGAACCGCTGATCGATACAACCGGTTACTATTAATCCTCTTTAACGTGTCGGTTAAAGCATCTACAGATATATACTAGTCATCACAAGTGTTTTCTGATTTAACTCTGCTAATGCTAAACAGTAAAAGGCAAATATTATGGATGACAACTTCTTCTATATTGTAGAAGTTGTTATCCATAATATTTGCCTTTTACTTGAATACCAACTCCTATAGAAGAACCTAATGCTAAACAGACTATTCATTCTGCTTAATTGTTTTCTGTCTCACTGACCGCTGATGATCTCTACTGACATGCATTCCTCGTCAATGAAATACTGTCTGACTGTCCACTGCTTTCCTGCTGACCTACATTCCTCCTCATTTTACACTGACCCACATTCCCCATCCTTGAGATGCTGTCTACCTGACCACTGCTAATCTACTGACTCACATTCCGCGCCAACAAGATAGCTGCCACACAACCAGGTTAATACTGTCCTCTGACATATTACCATGTCACCTGAAATAGGAATCAGGTTGACGTAAATTCACCTGGCGTCTACCAGGGTAATGTACATCATCAGGCAAAATATTCATAGCTTCTATGGATTCTCTGATGATTTCCTTTGAGGTATCGGGCAACATAGATTGACGCCGGTTTGATTTATACGTGTTATTCAATATGACTGATTTCTGTCCAATTTGACCGCAGTGAATGCATGTAACACTGTTCTTGGGGTTTTGAATTGTTATCTTTAATATATGATGTAAGAGTAACAGTTGACTTGTCTTTGCGTGTGTTTGTGAGGGTACCAACGGAGAATAAGAATATGTTCGACATTTGGTGAGTGAGTTTAGTTTACGCCGCTTTTAGCAATATTCCAGCAATATCACGGCGGGGGTCACCGGAAATGGGCGTCACACGTTGTCTTCAGCGTGACGAGCGAACGCTTTAACCACAAGGCTACCCAACCGCCCCTTCAATATTTGGCTAAACGACGGTACCACCACTATTTTATAGTAATTCATAAGCACAAGCTTGTAATACAGTCGGAATCGTAAAATGGACTCTCATATTAGCAGAGAACTGTTATGATTATAGAATGGGCTACGTTTACCTACGTCGGGTGTATGGATAATGTGCCTTTTTATTAAACATAAAATCCCGCATTTACCAAGCACATAGTCGCGTAAGCCTTGCTCCAAGGCTGTACTGAATGCCGAGCCCATGGATGTATAGTAAGTCTATCCTTCGAAGAGGCAAGTCTCGATAAAAGACCCCAGTCTGTTATTTATTATTTTTCAGAAATTATCATTTAAACTATTAATTTTACCTTAGAGACTTATAGTCGCGTGCACTAACAAAACAACAAATGCGGATATCCAGCATTATCATTTTACCAAAGCTTACTTTTGAAACACATTGTATATTTCAAACAAACTAATAATACTAACATACTGTCATATACAAAAAATGTTCAATAGTAAACACTTAATATGCAATTTATAATTACGACAAAACCCTAAGATACACACGGCTCACAAGGGTTTCTCTTTTCGTAGGTAATGCCTCTGTCAGTTCTGTGATTGACCAAAATCTACTGTTTTGCATGTCATGTTGAATATTCGGTCAGCTTTGAAAGTGCCCTATCTTTGGGAATACTCTCTATATTCTTTACTCTCTCTATTATCTATGTTTGCTTTATCGCTGTATACGACAAATCGTGTTCCAGGAATGCAACCAGTTTCCCTCTACTGTTATTTGCTCAGTATAACGGTTGACGAAAGACGATAACATGGCGTTTTTAACCGATATCTGTCGCACTAGGGTCACGTTTCACAAGGCTGTTTCAGCGCGTCGATCGTCTGATGCACCAGTTACGCAAGCACTGCAACTATGACACCGCTTGACAGATTCGCTTAAATTCACCCAGATGCCCGCAAGTGTAGATATTTATTTTAGCTATATTTACTTCGTCTGTTGCATCTCCCTTGACCATTGTAATTGTATCACTCACTCTTGACGTAGACGTAGGACGCCATGTATGTATGTATGTATGTTTGTATGTATACATGGATGGATGGATGGGTGGGTGGGTAAGTGGATGGATGGGTGGGTGAATGGATGGATTGCTGAATGGATAGTTGTACTATTCCTCACATCTCCCTTGTACCGTTGTATGTATGTATGTATGTATGTATGTCAAAACGGCATAAAACAACTATAACTCCACCACTATTGCCCCAATCGCTTCCATGTATGTATGTATGTATGTATGTATGTATGTATGTATGTATGTATGTATGTATGTATGTATGTATGTATGTATGTATGTATGTATGTAATTGTATCACTCTTGACGTAGACGTAGGACGCCATGTATGTATGTATGTATGTTTGTATGTATACATGGATGGATGGATGGGTGGGTGGGTAAGTGGATGGATGGGTGGGTGAATGGATGGACGGATGGATTGCTGAATGGATAGTTGTACTATTCCTCACATTGTATCACCGTTGTATGTATGTATGTATGTATGTATACATGGGTGGATGGATGGCTGGGTAAGTGGATGGATGGGTGGGTGAATGGATGGACGGATGGATTGCTGAATGGATAGTTGTACTATTCCTCATATTGTATCACCGTTGTATGTATGTATGTATGTATGTATGTATGTATGTATGTATACATGGGTGGATGGATGGATGGATGGCTGGGTAAGTGGATGGATGGGTGGGTGAATGGATGGACGGATGGATTGCTGAATGGATAGTTGTACTATTCCTCACATTGTATCACCGTTGTATGTATGTATGTATACATGGGTGGATGGATGGCTGGGTAAGTGGGTGGATGGATGGGTGGGTGAATGGAAGGTTGAATTGATGGATGGACGGATGGATTGCTGAATGGATAGTTGTACTATTCCTCACATTGTATCACCGTTGTATGTATGTATGTATGTATACATGGGTGGATGGATGGCTGGGTAAGTGGATGGATGGGTGGGTGAATGGATGGACGGATGGATTGCTGAATGGATAGTTGTACTATTCCTCACATTGTATCACCGTTGTATGTATGTATGTATGTATGTATGTATGTATACATGGGTGGATGGATGGATGGGTAAGTGGATGGATGGGTGGGTGAATGGAAGGTTGAATGGATGGATGGACGGATGGATTGTTGAATGGATAGATGTACTGTTCCTCACATTGTGTCAACCCTGACTTTCGTCATCATTGTATCACAGCTGATAATGTCTTCCACGTTCTATCAAAGCTGATCATTGTCCACACTGCATCACGGCTGACTATTCCTTACATCGTTTCAGTTGATCACTGTCTACACCGTTTTATTTTTTCAGCTAATAAATATTTTACATGGTATCAAAGTTGGCTATTGCTTGCTATTTATCATGGCTGACCATTCTCTACGTCGTGTTAAAGTCAATCATTGCCTGACAGTGTTGCAATGCTCTGTTGTAGCTTGTACACATACGTTATGCCGTGCATAATTAAGCTCTGCTTATGTTGTAACAACCATCCTTCAATTAACCGTTGGTCACACCTTTTGACGATTTTCTGTACACTTTGTATAGAAATTTTAAAATGATCATTTGAATTTGTTTGAATGAAATGTTATGCTGTTCAGATCTTGCAACAATGTCATGTTGAAAAAAAAGTAGTCGATCAAACATTGAAATGTTTTGTTCAGTGCATGTAGGAATGATATGTCATGTCTTGATCAGATGAAAAGAACTTCGGCGCATTTAACCACACGGTGCACCGCCGTCCATTTTGTAAGAATGACACGTGACACCTGTTCTGCAACATGCTGACAACCCCGTTGCATGTAAGTCGCCGTGTCCGCACTTGTCGATGTGAGTTCGAAGTAGCGTTGTGTTGTGAAGGGAGAGGGGGAGAGTCGCGTACAACTACAGGGTTGTAATCAGCGCATCAATCACACAGCTCGCCACCAACCTCTGGATGTTTCCACAATCTAAACTTTCAGACATATGGTATATTTCAACCTGATCAGCTTCCATTCTCTTAATCCGACATCGGTTATGCCCCTTTACTACGCAAACAAAGAATACAATGCCAGGGAAACCAGCCTCATACAAGCTGCATTAAATGATATTTCCGCTTTAGGAATGCTACACATCACGGAGACGGTTTGATCCATTCTCACACGTAGAACCTTTAGTTTCCGGTATGTGGCGACCCCCTACCCCTCCGGTCCTCTCCCTCCCCCGTTACCCCACTTCCCCCTCAGATTCCATGTTAAGGAGACGGGATGGACAACGGGAGACACGAGGTCCGCCCAACACACATTTCATTGACGGAGACGGGGGACGGGATTGGACGGTTGATGGTGTGTGAGCGATATGTGTATAAGTGTGGGGTTGGGTGTGGTGGGGTGGTGGTAGTGGTGAGGATTCGTTGGTCGTAAATAAAACAACTTCGTCTGTATGTTTTAGTATACGGTTATTAGAATATTTAAATATATCATATAGTCCATCGTGACCTTTGTGATATTCGTGCTTATACTGAAAATAAATGTGTTGAAACAAAGTTATTCAGGTATCACCACTAACTGACAATGAGTCGCAAACACGTGTTTATGTAGAAAGGTCTTGTGATCATGGAAATGTGTTTCATACCTTTATATTTAGAATTATATTGTGAGAAAGGGAATGCGCTAATGAATGAAAAATGTCAATTTTAAATTCAAAGGGTATACGTAAATACAACATATCAATGGTCGCTTAAGTTACATCATATGTGTTTATCATATATGGAATCACATTGAATTTAAGAGGCTTTGAACTGCATCAACACGCCCTCAGCTTTAACTATGTATGCCGAGTTACTATAGGTCTGTCTCAGTGACTGATTCTGGAAGCCATTGTTAGACTTATATCTAGTCTCTGAAATGAACATATTTTACAGAAAAATAATGTTCATACAAAATAATTACAAAATATAATGAAAAGGAGACCAGAGACTTTTCAGAAACTGTGGAAATCTAGACTTGCATGGGCTTTCGTGGATTTATTTGTTTCAGGGTCTGTATGACAGACTAGGCCATTGTCTGAGGGGAACATTTAATTCCACGGACTAATTACCAAGTTCCTGTGACATAGACATGTATATGTCTCCATCACTTAATGCGCATTATTTATATGATATATAATCCTGTAGTTATTTCTCATTGCATTGTATATTGACTGCATGTCAGTGAGCCAGCAACTATGTCACAAATGAATTACTGTGCTTATATGTGAGTGAATGAATAAGTTTAGTTTTACGCCGCACTTAGCAATATTCCAGCTATATGGCGACGGTCTGTAAATAATCGCGTCTGGACCAGACAATCCAGTGATCAACGGCATGAGCATGGATCTACGGAATTGGAATACGATGACATGTGTCAGCGAGCCTGACCACCCGATCCAGTTAAACGCCCATTATGACAAACATAGGTTACTGAAGACCAATTCTAACCAGGATCTTCACGGGTGTGTTTATATGAATGACCTATACCATCCCCGGTGACCTTGGCCACATAAACCTTGGTCTAGAGACGATAACGAAGGGGGTCAGAGCTCAAAGCACTCTGGGTAAGGCGAGGTGCTCAGGGGCACAAACACAAAAACGACTACCACTATGACTGACCTGGCACGTAGCCTATATACAGCATATATACCGCAAAACATCGACTCATGTTGTCACTTGCTACCAAGGTCCGTACACCAAACCCTTGCATACAAAATATGCAAATAATCACATTCAACGTGACATGTGCATCTACTTACCATGAGTTTTAATGGGCGTGGATCCAAACACTGATGCAAAAGCTGAAAGTTTGGTTAGGCGACTTCAAGTGAGGGTAAATAATTCATGCAAAGACTGACCAATTGTAACTTTATTTGTCCGACTATTCTAGTCAATCAAATGAACACATCGTTTAAGGCATTTTAACTAATCATGGTTCCGATACTCGAAATCATGATAACTCGATATTCTTCAAAATACATATTTACATCGTAGTTTACCGTTGTTGTTCAAATCAAAGTTCATATTTTCAAAGCGAACCAACGGTTCCAAACTCGCTTACGTGATTTCATTTGTTTACATTGCTTTATTGACGTTTTCATATATCATATATGCGTCCGGTCATATGGTCCATTAATGCTTCCCCAATGCATGATCATATATCGATGTCATAACTGTCAACAAACGTCACCATCTACTTGTCTTACACTGCTTATGTTCATGTTAGTACCCACGAGTCGTGCCAGAAGCTGCAATGACGTAATTTCATGGGACTGTTTGCATGAACTGGGCCACGGCAATATTATCAATATCAGAGCAAGTGTTTGTTTTACCTCGGCATCACAGCCTCCCTTATATGCCGTGTTGTTCATTCATGTAAGTAAATATCAATACTAGTAATAACGTATTATCAATACGTGTGGTGGCAGCGGCTTGGTGTTGGTCGCCAGGCAGGGAATGGGTGGGTCGATGAATCGTGTTCACTGACATGCAGTCACCGTATGCCCTATATACTTATGAGTCATGCATTACATATGTGTTGTTTCTGTGTGAGTTTATCGTGATATAACATCATCATCATCAGCAGCAGCAGCAGCATCATCATCACCATCATCATCATCACTATCACCATCGTCATCATCACTATCATCGTATTCGTCGTCACCAACATCATCATCACCATCGTCATCAGCTTTAGCATCAAATTCGTCGACAACAACACCATCATCGTCGTCGTCGTCGCCATCACCAATATCATCATCATTAACATTAGCATCATCACCAACAACATCATCGTCGTCCACAACCCTAACGTCGTCGTAATCATCGTTATCTTCATCGTATTCGTTATAGCCGTCTTAACATCTTGACCGTTCTCACCGCTGTGTGATTCTGATGGTCAAAAGCCCGATATCTAACTACCATCGGTACAAATTGCTTAGTCACCGTCATCAATATAATAAACTGGAATATAGTCACTGTGATGTAAGGACCAGTCAATACCTTACTGAGTCAGTGTGGGTAAAGCCACGTACTTGTCAATGATGACAACACTGACAGATTGATTGACATGCCATTCATTTCAGGGAAACATATTGAGCCGACTCTCGACGCAATAGCTTTCAAACCATCGATATAAAACCAGAGATATTTTTCAGGTTGAGCCACGAAACACGTTAAACCAATTTGACTCAAAACTAGTTCACGGCCAGTGATCATGTCCAGTGCAGTGAATGTCAGTGCGCAGGGTTCACTTGACATAATTAGTAGACACCCGATTCAAGTAAAACTAACCTCAAATACTACAACTGAACGATTCAAAAGTCTATTTCGGCGCAGTTGTTCTAAGTGAATAATTCATCAGTTCTTCCTATGTATTGGATAGACTTATTACACCGTATGCTGGCTCCACCGTAAAAGCGGTCAAAGGCAGAAAACAGCTCTTTGATCTATAACGGGACTTTTTCGGCACATATTCCTCCGCGTGCACCTGGCCCAAGTGTGAAAGCGGGGGCGTCGAAGCGGGGGCCGGGAGAGCAAATTGCCCGATATTCGCGACCTAGTGCCAATATGGCCGGGATTATCCCTGGCTAATACTAAAGCGATATTGATTCACTAAGACGTGGAAGTCGTTCAATGAGATGCTTCAGTGGGACCTTTCTTGTGCTGTTATTGTGGACAATGGATAGTTCACAATACCTCCCAGTCACATGCAGGCACGATATTTACATCACGATCTGCTGAGATTTTACCACATCACGCTGTGTGAATAGGCCACATACTGGCGTACACGTTACATACTGTACTTCTTCTTATTAGTTGGACGTGCACTAGTCTCAGAACATATGAAGACACACGTCTCAAACATATACACCCCTTGTCCGCGGTACCAAGTTACATGGACATTCAGTAGTAAAGTACCGACAAACCCATTTAATCTAGAAAACGTTAATATGGAAACCTGCCATTCCGGATGATAATTCCAGGAAACTTTACTAAACGAACTAAGTGACATTATTCGTGACATATTCCGTACTACGATTTCGCAGGGTTTAACAAATACAATGGATGGATGAATGAATGAATGAATGAATGGATGGATGGATGGATGTGCGAATGAATGGGTGGATGGATGAACGGATGAATGGATGGATGGATGGTATACATGTACTGAATGATCAACACGAACACTTTACATACTTATACTCGTTTATATTTATATGATGTTACCACCAACTCTTCAGGAAATGAGTGAAACTATATTGTATTATGGTTGCCAGCTTAACTGTTAAAGTGCTCATGTCCCATTCAGAAACTTTTGGTTTTCTCGATTACTCGAGTTCGATTTGAATTGGCCATGGATAAGAGGCAGTGAGACATGTTACTCTTTGGTCTAGTTGTTTACAACTATCTTAAGATGTTTCCTCAACGTCGTGTGGGGCTCAAAGGTACTTTATAGAATGGAAACTACATAAGGACACCTTACATTTTCTAAGTTGTTCAAACTTCGATCACCTGATTGAACCAGTAGTCAACTCGTTGTGTACATTCCCTTTGTAAACTAGTATTCGACTGTATCTAGTTTTTCGCCGTAAACAACATACCTACATAAATATATATGAATACAGATATTTATTGATTCAGAAGGTACGAAAGAAAGTTATTGTGAAATTTAATTCCTTTTGACAGTTCCGTATCGCCAGTGATAATTCAGTGGACAAAGGAAACTATTTTCTAGAAATTGCAAATCATTTTATAAATACGACCTTCACCGTGATCAACTTTGTCGAAATCGATGACACCTAAGTATACACTATTGTCTATTTTCAAAAGTGTGATAGAAACATGAGAAGTGGATTTAATACAACTGATTCAAAATAGACCTCACATCAACATCCTAGCGTTTACAGGCTCCAGAGCCTTGCTGTCACCGGAAACACCAACTACACGTTTCCGGAGAGACAGGAATTCAGGGTCAAAGGTCACGAATGCTTACAGCCAATCAAATAGGTGTGTTAAGCGGGCCATCAAAGTGAAAGCACGCGCCATGTTAGTTTAACCATACCTTATGATGATTAATACTGTATTTATTTTGACTGACAGGTCGTTATACAGCCTTCAGCTTTGACATGTGTCATTGTTCTATGGATTTTATGTTACGATAAGAATGAACTTACAATGAAGATACACATTCGTAAATTATTTCCTGAAAGTATTCTACAGGATATCGGACATTACATCATAAATAACGGGGAAAAGCATGATTTGCATATTATTTGTTAATCTGTTCAGTAACTAGTGTATAATAATAGTAACACAGTTGCAATACCATAGCATTATAGTTGCAATACGGTAACATAACAGTAGTAACACAGTTGCAATACCATAGCATTATAGTTGCAATACTGTGACATAACAGTAGTAACACAGTTGCAATACCATAGCATTATAGTTGCAATACGGTAACATAACAGTAGTAACACAGTTGCAATACCATAGCATTATAGTTGAAATACGGTAACATAACAGTAGTAACACAGTTGCAATACCATAGCATTATAGTTACAATACTGTGACATAACAGTAGTAACACAGTTGCAATACCATAGCATTATAGTTGCAATACTGTGACATAACAGTAGTAACACAGTTGCAATACCATAGCATTATAGTTGCAATACTGTGACATAACAGTAGTAACACAGTTGCAATACCATAGCATTATAGTTGCAATACTGTGACATAACAGTAGTAACACAGTTGCAATACGGTAACAATAACAGGCATTATAGTTGGAATGCCACAGCATTATAGTTGCTATAGATAGTATTGTACCAGCAACATATTTCCAATACGGTAACACGGCAGTAGTAACACAGTTGCAATATCACAGCATTATAGTTCCAATAGATAGTATTATAGTAGCAACGCAGTTGGAAACAAGTGGCAACATACTAGCAACACAGCGCCATACCAATTTTCATCTATATCTGCAGGGTCATGACGTTCTTACAACCATTGTGCAATGAATATAGTAGTTTATTTATGTTATTTGCATTCCATATGATTAATGCAGTGACTCGGAAGCCGGAAGTATATATTATTAATCATAGCAGCTGTCACATTTGCGGAATAGGATTACAGTTACACTTCTGTCATCAGTGTCAAGACCAAAAAAAAAGTAAACGGTAGTGACAAGTGGGTAGACACCTGGGTTCTGGGTATGGAAGAAAGGGGATGAGAAGAAGTAGGTACCTCATGTTTGGGTGTGGATATAAAGAGGCAAAAGGAGGTAGATACTAGTGTCTGGGTGTTGATATCTCGTGTTGGTGTGGATACAAAGCGGATGGGAAACGAAGGTACGGGCCTGGTTTCTGTGTGTGAGTAAAAGGAGGATAAGAAGAAGAAGGGAAATGGCTTCTGAGAGTAGAACAAGCCGATGAGAAGAACGTAGATACCTGGTCAGAGATGGGAGAGAAAGGGAAGGAGACTAAGTTAGAGCCTGTTTTTGGATGGGGATCAAAAGAGATTGAGGCAGATTAATACACAGGAGGAAGGCACCTGGAGAATGGGAAAATATCGCAAATATCGGGAGCCTGGGTGTGGGTATAAAGGGTGTGAGAAGGAATTACATTCCCGATATCAGGGTGTGTGGGCAAATAGGGGTTGTGGCGAAGTGAGAGACCTGGGCATTGGATGTGAATATACGAGGATTAAGTAGGTAGATACCTGGATCAAATATAGATGCGAAACATGTAGATACTAGTACCTGGTTATATAGGTTATAAGAAAAAGGTACCTTGGTGTAGATAACATTGCAATAGAAGAAGGTAAAAAACCTGGTACCTGGGTGAAGATTACATGGCAATAGGAAGAGGGTAAGGACCTGGTACCTGGGTGTAGATAACATGGCAATGGGAAGAAGGAAAAGTCCTGATACCTGGGTTTAGATAACATGGCAGTGGGAAGAACAAGGTATAAAGTCCTGGTACCTGGGTGTAGATTTCATGGCAATGGGAAGAAGAAGGTAAAGCCCTGGTACCTGGGTGTAGACAACATGGCAGTAGGAAGAAGGTAAGGACCTGGTACCTTGGTGTAGATAACAAGGCAATGGGGAGAAGGTAAGGACCTGGGACCTGGGTGTATATTACATGGCAGTATGAAGAAGGTAAGGACCAGGTTCCTGGGTGTAGATAACACAGCAATAGAAGAAAGTAAAGTCCTGGTACCTGGGTTTAGATAACACAGCAATAGAAGAAGGTAAAGTCCTGGCACCTGGGTGTAGATAACATGGCAGTGGGAAGAAGGTAAAGATCTGGTACCTGGGTTTAGATAACACAGCAATAGAAGAAGGTAAAGAAAGTTCTGGTGCCTGGGTGTGGATAACATTGCAGTGGGAAGAAGGTAAAAACCTGATACCTCGGTGTAGATAACATGTCAGTGGGAAGAAGGTAAAGATCGACCTGGTCCCTGGGTGTAGATTACATGGCAGTGGGAAGAAGGTAAAGTCCTGGTACCTGAGTTTAGATAACATGGCAATGGGAAGAAGGTAAGGACCTTGTACCTGGGTGTAGATAAAATGGCAAAGGGAAGAAGGTAAAGACCTGGTCCTTGGGTGTAGATGACATAGCAATAGAAGAAGGTAAACTCTTTGTACCTGGGTGTAGATAACAAGGCAATGTGAAGAAGGTAAAATCGTGGTACCTGGGTGTAGATTACATGGCAGTGGGAAGAACAAGGTATAAAGTCCTGGTACCTGGGTGTAGATAACATGGCAATGGGAAGAAAGGTAAGTCCTGGTACCTGGGTGTAGATTAGATGGCATTGGGAAGAAGAAGGTAAAGCCCTGGAACCTGGGTGTGGATAACAGGGCAATGGGGAGAAGGTAAGGACCTGGTACCTGGGTGTAGATTACATGGCAGTGGGAAGAAGGTGAAGTCCTGGTACCTGGGTGTGGATAACAAGGCAACGGGAAGAAGGTAAAGTCCTGGTACCTGGGTGTAGACAACGCAGCAATAGAAGAAGGTAAAGTCATGGTACCTGGGTTTAGATAACATGGCTGTGGGAATAAGGTAAAGTCCTGGTACCTGGGTGTATATTACATGGCAGTGGGAAGAAGAAGGTAAAGCCCTGGAACCTGGGTGTGGATAACAGGGCAATGGGAAGAAGGTAAGGACCTGGTACCTGGGTGTAGATTACATGGCAGTAGGAAGAAGGTAAAGCCCTGGTACCTGGGTGTGGTTAACAAGGCAACGGGGAGAAGGTAAGGACCTGGTACCTGGGTGTGGATAACAAGGCAATGGGGAGAAGGTAAGGACCTGGTACCTGGGTGTAGATTGCATGGCAGTAGGAAGAAGGTAAGGACCCGATACCTGGGTGTAGATTACATGGCAGTAGGAAGAAGGTAAGGACCTGGTACCTGGGTGTAGATTACACGGCAGTAGGAAGAAGGTAAAGCCCTTGTACCTGGGTGTGGATAACAACGCAGTGGGGAGAAGGTAAGGACCTGGTACCTGGGTGTAGAATACATGGCAGTAGGAAGAAGGTAATGTCCTTGTACCTGGGTGTGGATAACAAGGCAATGGGGAGAAGGTAAGGACCTGGTACCTGGGTGTAGATTACATGGCAGTAGGAAGAAGGTAAAGACCTGGTACCTGGGTGTAGACAACGCAGCAATAGAAGAAGGTAAAGTCCTGGTACCTAGGTTTAGAGACAATGGCAATGGGAAGAAGGTAAGGACCTGGTACCTGGGTGTAGATTACATGGCAGTGGGAAGAAGGTGAAGTCCTGGCCCCTGGGTGTAGATTACATGGCAGTAGGAAGAAGGTAAAGTCCTGGTACCTGGATGTGGATAACAAGGCAATGGGGAAGAAGGTAAAGACCTGGTACCTGGGTGTAGACAACGCAGCAATAGAAGAAGGTAAAGTCCTGGTACCTGGGTGTAGATAAGATAGGGAAGAAAGTCCTGGGATTATATGGCAGTGGGAAGAAGGTAAAGACCTGGTACCTTCATTACATAGTGTTGGGAATTGGTTAAAATCTCATAATTGATGATTGGTTCATTGCAACCGATCAATCATCGAAAAAATAATTGGTTAGCGTCATTTATCAAATGTTCCTGGGTACCTGGGTGTAGATTACATGGCAGTGGGAAGAAGGTAAAGACCTGGTACCTGGGTGTAGACAACGCAGCAATAGAAGAAGGTAAAGTCCTGGTACCTAGGTTTACAGACAATGGCAATGGGAAGAAGGTAAGGACCTGGTACCTGGGTGTAGATTATATGGCAGTGGGAAGAAGGTGAAGTCCTGCCCCTGGGTGTAGATAACAAGGCAATGGGAAGAAGGTAAAGTCCTGGTACCTAGGTGTGGATAACAAGGCAATAGGAAAGGAAGGTAAAGACCTGGTACCTGGGTGTAGATAAGATGGCAGTAGGAAGAAGGTAAAGTCCTGGTACCTGGGTGTAGATAACAAGGCAATGGGAAGAAGGTAAAGTCCTGGTACCTGGGTGTAGATAACGCAGCAATAGAAGAAGGTAAAGTCCTGGTACCTGGGTTTAGATAACATGGCAGTGGGAATAAGGTAAAGTCCTGGTACCTGGGTGTAGATTACATGGCAGTGGGAAGAAGAATAATTGGTTAGCGTCATTTATCAAATGTTCCTGGGTACCTGGGTGTAGATTACATGGCAGTGGGAAGAAGGTAAAGACCTGGTACCTGGGTGTAGACAACGCAGCAATAGAAGAAGGTAAAGTCCTGGTACCTGGGTTTAGATAACATGGCAATGGGAAGAAGGTAAAGTCCTGGTACCTGGGTGTAGATTACATGGCAGTGGGAAGAAGAATAAGTCCTGGCCCCTTGGTTAGCGTCATTTATCAAATGTTCCTGGGTACCTGGGTGTAGATTACATGGCAGTGGAAGAAGGTAAAGTCCTGGTACCTAGGTTTAGAGACAATGGCAATGGGAAGAAGGTAAGGACCTGGTACCTGGGTGTAGATTATATGGCAGTGGGAAGAAGGTGAAGTCCTGCCCCTGGGTGTAGATAACAAGGCAATGGGAAGAAGGTAAAGTCCTGGTACCTGGGTGTAGATAACGCAGCAATAGAAGAAAGTAAAGTCATGGTACCTGGGTTTAGATAACATGGCATTGGGAATAAGGTAAAGTCCTGGTACCTGGGTGTAGATTACATGGCAGTGGGAAGAAGAAGGTAAAGCCCTGGAACCTGGGTTGGATAACAGGGCAATGGGAAGAAGGTAAAGCCCTGGTACCTGGGTGTGGTTAACAAGGCAACGGGGAGAAGGTAAGGACCTGGTACCTGGGTGTAGATGGCATAGGAAGAAGGTAAGGACCTGGTAGTGGGTGTAGACATGGCAGTAGGAAAGGACCTGGTACCTGGGTGTAGATTACATGGCAGTAGGAAGAAGGTAAGATAACAACCTGAGTACCTGGGTGTAGATTACATGGCAGTAGGAAGAAGGTAAACCTGGTACCTGGGTGGTACATGGCAGTAGGGTGACCTGGTACCTGGGTGTGGATAACAAGGCAATGGGGAGAAGGTAAGGACCTGGTACCTGGGTGTAGATAAGATGGCAATGGGAAGAAGGTAAAGACCTGGTACCTGGGTGTAGACAACGCAGCAATGGGAAGAAGGTAAAGTCCTGGTACCTGGGTGTAGATTACATGGCAATGGGAAGAAGGTAAAGACCTGGTACCTGGTTGTAGATAACACAGCAATAGAAGAAGGCAAAGTCCTTGTACCTGGGTGTAGATTACATGGCAATGGGAAGAAGGTAAAGACCTGGTACCTGGGTTTAGATAACATAGCAATAGAAGAAGGTAACTCCTGGTACCTGGGTTTAGATATCATGGCAATGGGAAGAAGGTAAAGTCTTGAACATGGTATGAGAAGAATTTAGATACCTGGTCTCTGGGTGTTGAAAAGTAGACGAGGGGAAGGTAGATAACTGGTTTCTGCGTGTTGAAAAAAGGGATGAGAAGCATGCATTTACATGGTGACAGGCTGTAGAAAAACACACCAGAATAAGGCATAGTCCTTGCGTTAAGGTGTGGATACAGAGGGAATGACACATGATGCCTAAATGCATATATATTTTATCTATCTATATGTATGCATATGTGTGTGTGTATATATCAGTGTTGGGAATTGGTTAAAATCTCATAACTGATGATTGGTTCATTGCAACCGATCAAAGAAGGTCCTAGCACAGTCAGGCAGGTTAGACTCTTTATCAGTTCAGGGCCCTCCCACTACATGTAGCCCAGACATCTAATGGGACTTCTCCCAGGGTGCACTACCTAGTCGAACCCACAAAGACCTTTCCAGAGAATGTGGAGACTCCGCAACACTGCAGCCTTTTTCATTACAGAGGGTGTCAGTGGGTTGTGTTCCTGACACCAGGTTACCCTCCCAATGTCAGTCAGGAGAATAGGGTGTACCAAGCATAAGTTAGGCACCAAGAGCAAAGGGGAATCGCACTACTCGATTATTAGAATGCAAGCGTGGCATTTCGTCAGCGAAATATTAAGCAAGATTCTCCCGAACCTTGTCAATCACATTAGTGTCACAAGGGACAGAGAATTCAATGGTTTAAATGATTCTGTTAGATTTATAAAAGAAGGAAAGGTCAAAGCCTGTTCCAGAGAATGTTATTATGATCACTTTCCATGACTCCCACTTCATAACGTATTCTGGGTCACACCATGGATTGTCATCTAAGTCAAAACCACAAGCATGACGAAGACGGCGGTAAAGAAACCAGCCACGTCATCATGTCACCATCCATTGACAAGGCGTTCGACAGCCGAACTAGATTTATTGCACAATCTGCATTTTATGTGTATATTTTGATGCAAAATTACACTTATGCGGTTTCATTTTCAAAGTGACTAGTCCTGGGCAGCAAACAGAAAGCCTTCTGTTTCACTTTTCAGGCAAGCCAACTCCATCCAAGCAAAGGACTCAGCAAGGTTGTTCTTTTTCTCAACACATATCACATAAGCTCGGTGCAGCGGTCGCCCAGAGCGCCTTCCCTTGAAAAAGAGAGCCTGTGATTTGATATGATATGACAGTTCACTTGGTTGACACTCATTTTTGTACCGACCAGCAGTACAAGCACCATGAAAACACTGACATTGAGACTGTGTCAACCACCCTTGACCCTTTTGGAAAAGCAATAACGCCTTGTTTCCATCACGAGCCTTGACATGCTTCACGAGAGGATCATCAGACATGTAAATGTCTGCAAGCGGGCACAACAAAATTCTGTCATCAAGAGTCTCCACGTTAAATCAAACCAATCCGTCCCATGATAATTGATAGATATAAACAGTTGAGGGAAGAGCAAGGGTGTGGGGATCTATTGTCGCACATGATTCATCGGGGCTCAGTACTCAGAATTTCATGTTTCGTTCAGTCATCATTACAAAATGACGGACAGAATTTATTTTTGTTGTTGTTATCAATATAATTATTTGCAATATCGGAATAGCTTTCTGAATATAGTGGATCATTATCATCTGAATATAGTGGTTCATTATCATCATCGTCGTCCTCGTTGTGGTCGTTTTTTTATTTCACTGTATTTCTAAATGTAAAAGTTACCACATACAGATATTTATTCAATCATTCATTCAGCAAAGTCATTTTCAGAAACAGGTCCTTTTGGCCCTTTTCTAGATTTTTTTATAGATTGTAATTTCTTCTTACCGTTCTTGTTACAAGTTAAAAGCTATTCGCGTATGCTATAATAAGGATCATCTAATTCTCAGCGAAACAATAATGTATGTAATGTTTATGAAAGCTGACATCAAAGACTGAGTGGAGTTTATACCCTCACAAAGTCGCATTAAGACATATGGTATCAAATCACAAACATATATTGATATAACAATATATTAAAATTTATACATAGTTAATGATACTTATATGGTTCAGTAATAAATATAATGTCTCATCGATCCAACAGACTGATGTTCACTCCTAATCTATGTTATTGAACTCGTACGAACCAATAAAAATACACCATTGAAGCGTACATAAAATGGCTTTCCGTTAATCAGTATAGAAAATCAATATGAAAAATCGTTTGTTCACGTTTCAAGAATATATCTCGCTCTAAGTTGCTCAGACAAGTGGGCGTGTGACTTTATGCACACGTGTCACGTGACACAAGTCGGAACTGACAAGCCACAAATCCGGTGTTGACTTGTCATTTATAATATGTTCTTGTTGCCTGGACTACTTTCGTTCACCGTCCTGACACAGACAGAACGACTTCTTCGCTGTTGTCAACGAGTGTAGTATGTATTCTGTATGCATAAATGATATGACATGGTGCTGAAAACATCTGTGTTCTTATCGTGAATAATTACATATGCAGCCAATCATATGCTACAAACTTTTGACATGTATGGCAATTAAAGAGATAATGGTTTAAATGCCAAACAAAGTTGATTATATTTACCAACTATACAACAGAAATATGGGGTTTTTTATCATCAGACAAAACGGAAGAGTGACTAGCCTGTATAATTCATTTACATTCACATCTATTATGTAGATTCCTCCTATTGTAATACGTCGTCTCCCACAAAAACAGAAGGATGTATCATGATAAATTTGAAGCCGCCCTAGTCCTTATGAATAACGAATGTCTTTCTGTACAACAGAAAGGGCTATACAATATGCTTAAGTTTTTTTCAGCAGCCAAATATAAAGATACAGTTTACAGAATATTAAGTTCTTATTACATATTTTGCTATGACACGCAATGCCATTTTTCCTGCTGACGGAAGCTAAAATACTAACACAGTAACGATAATTTCTCATTTCGGAAAACATGGACATTTAATTCATATTAAGTCACGTCAAAACATTTAACTTGGATATTAAGTCCATACCGTCTTCAATGCCCGCTAAGAAAATAGAAGTATTTGTCAACATGACGAGTTGATTATCATAAAACTACGTTGACTACTATTGTTTTTTTTACTAAAGGCTTATTATTTCATTTTTAGATTCCCGGAATCTGTATTAAAGAAAATATCAAATATGGACATTCCACAATACTAGTATATTCATTATTATGGTGTCAAAAAAAAACAGAATAAAAGAAACGCCACTATTTGCATAATTTCGACGATCTTTTCAAACTTTTGGCTCCGAGATACAAGTGGTATATACTCATATCGTTTAGTTAGCAATCTACTTTACGTTCACAACATGACATTAACTGTTCCACAACTTTCTTTTCATATGAATGCAAAGGGTAAAAAGACATTACAATTTTGGCAATGGCAATATCGATATGATTTCATTTGGAAATATTGGGTTCGTTGATTTTTCGACATGTCAAAAGATTTTCTTTATTCACCTTGGCCGCCAATGTTTGAAAACCAAGAACAACGTACGGTAGATTGTCACGTTAGTTACATGCAAGAAACTACCTTGTACTTCATCAAGCGTGGCGGAAGTAATTCATCTGGAATAGGCGAAACTCTTTTGTATATGTCTACTGTCTCGTGTACTGTAGATATTTCATTCACGAGTGCGATGTATAATGGGTACATTTTGAGTACATGACTGTATATATACTGAATATACTATTTCCATGTGGAACAAACTATTATAACTTACCGCTAGACGCTCCCCAAACTGTTATTATCTTGCGTAAATCAGTACACGTGGATGATGTTCATTGTCGAAGGTAAAATCACAATTTTGCGAATTTATGTCAAAAGACAATTAATATTTCTGTAACAAAGATATCGGTGACATCAGATATTTACCTTAAAATATAGTGATTGTTTGATTATTTTTTGTACCTTTCATATATATAATATTTACACTTCAAACATATTTTTATATTAAAATAATCTTTGCTATAATAAGTTAAATTATGCAACGTTGAAATATATTATGTAAGATTGCTGGAAATCTATTTTTGGTCAAAAATATATAAAGCATGCTTTTTTCTCTATTTCGAACGAAAACGTTAAGAAGTTCTAAAAAGAAGACATAACAGTAGTCAACATAACCATGGAGCATTATAGTATTTCCCCATGACCGTATAAGTATGGTATTACGCCGCAAACAGCAATATTCCATCCGAATCACGGTTGGGAGCACAAAAAGGCTATATACAGTGTACCCATGGAACAAACGAACCCGGATTTCTAGCGTGACATGCGAACGCTTCTACCACTTGGCTACCCTACCCCACTTATGTCACTTCAGCGGATGCACAAACGTTTGAACGCAGATAAGTGTTTCCGATGTGAATATTTAACAACTTGTCACACAGCCAAAGAAAGGGAAATGCAACGGGAGTTACCTTCCTTACAGAGAGTTATCATTACGTCAAACTTACATTTCATTTCCAAGTGAAAGAATAATATGTTTTGCTGTTTTCAATGTTTTCTTTCGGAACATGTTAGTGTGGCGGACGTGTCGCAAACTAAGAGGGAAGACTGACGGAATTACATGTTGTCAATTCATGACGCTATAGATAATTCATGGCCTGGTGTATTTGGTGCATGAACTGAAGTATCATTCATTAAGGAATTGTGTTCAGGTTTCCTCAATATTATTGGTAACGTTGCGCCAGTGAAGGAATTACATGAAGCGCACACTACGATGCATGAGATATAAGAATGATATTTTCTACTTAAGAATTATATCGTCGTTGTCAATTGATGTTACTGGGTTATAAGTTTTTCGATTCTGAAAAATAGACGTGAGATTCATACATCTGACATTTTGTTTCTAATGATTGGTTGGTTGGTTTGTTGTTTAACGCCGCACTCAGCAATATTCCAGCTATATGGCGGCGGTCTGTAAATAATTGAGTCTGGACCAGACATTCCAGTGCATGAGCATCGATCTACGCAATTGGGATACGATGACATGTGTCAACCAAGTAAGCGAGCCTGGCCACCCGATCCCGTTACTAGCCTCTTACGACAAGCATGGGTTACTGAAGAACCATTCTAACCCGGATCTTCCCGGGTCTGTTTCTAATGAGGTAGGCCAAACTAAGTATGAAAGACTAGAAATGATTTTTTTTATATGTCTGATGTGTAAATGGGGACCGGGGGAGGAAATTTATGGTTTTGTTGTAAGAAACCCAATATTCAATTTACAGATACTTCCAATCACATTTTCAAATTTATTATAATTTATTAAAGAAACTATTGTCGTGTCAGCAAGTCCATTGGTTGTGGTAGGTGATGGACTGAAACTATTTGTTATACAACTGATTGAAAGGTATGATGACCATGAATACCTAAATTATTGCGAAAGGTCATATTTCGTTATTATTCATTTTAACGACCAATCTTCGAACGTAGCATCTAACGCATAAATCGTCATTGTATTGAAAAATTGAAATAAATGAGACAACACTGGTTCAATAATCACGAAAGATTTCCGACTGTATCATAAGTTATGTCTTTATGTATCACTAGTGACGGCGCTGTGATAACGAACTGAACCGGACATACGTTTTGGCCCTACTGTTTTCAATATGTAAATGCCGTACACATGTCTACCATGAAACGTTGGCAGAATCTGATAATAGTATGTTCTAAGTTATTATTATTTATATCAGCACCATACACCGTGCTATTGGGTTTTACAGGCACTTGGTGTCACCACTGACTAGCAGTCATCCATTTGTATAATTTGCCTGTACACAGAATGTAATCTGTATACTGCACTTCACAAACATATTGAACTTTATTGGAACGCATGTATATGTATAAAACAACATATCCAGTCCATTTTGGAAAGATTTTTGGGTTATCAGAAGGACGTTTACATTTGTAACTCGTTTGAACACTCCAATCCTGTTGAGTCAGCCTATACCAATCCAAAATTCAATGTGTCATTTTTGTCTAAGCATAAACAGTGCTATTAAATTCTTCTTTTATCTTTCTAAAACAAGATGAATGTGCTAACTGTACGTTTATTAAATGTAGAATTCGTTTAAAGCGATGTGACAGATCCCTCGTGAAACCCATGACAGCTATATTTGAATCTGAAAGAAAGCTAGGCCTGAGGCTTCCTTATATTCGAGAAATCCTCGAGGATATTATTTGCCAAGACTAGCGATTTGTGTATGTCTAGTAGCCAACAACTACATCCGCGTGACAGAATAACATATGAAGGTACATTATGTACCTCATTTGTCCAACACACTGTATTATTCACGTTGACAGATTTTATTCACTGCTAGTTTTGTAATAAAGAAGAGAAGAAACAACTTCAGCACAGAATTAGACAACTTGCGCACAAGAGGCGTGATGGCAGACATCCGTAGAACATTTCTATTGTGACAAAAATAAGTCTAAAGCGATTCCTTACTTTGACCTATACCATATGTTCCCATATTTTCCATATTTACACTTGACCTGTCTTTGCATGTGTTTGTGACGGGTCCCATCGGTGAGACAGGATATGCTCACCTTTTCGCACACATCTTGTACCATTACTATTTATTCCATCAATGTTTGATAATGCGATTGGGGCATACAGAAATGAGTTGATTAGTTAATACAACTTAGCTGTCAAAACGACCAGTTTCAATCTCCATGACAATTATATTCGAGTTAATCCAAGGATATTTCACTTTTTCAACCCCACTCATGTTAATTCGACCCTGGATTAATTATATGGTTCAAGTATCGAAGACAACAAATATTTGTTTAACGGAATTACCTGTTGTTGTTTTTTGTTTTTTTCGTTTCTGTTGTGTTTTTATCAGCGCTACCCAAACACAGAACGATGCATGACAATGTATAGATACCTTTGTATACGACATTCATTTAGGCGGAATTCTATCAACAAAACTTTGTTATATGAGGTTAAAGGTCAACGAATATTCCACATGGCCACTGTAGGAAGTGATATCTACGGTGCTGTTAAGCTGCAAAAGATATATGAACATACGTGTATTCATAAAGAAAAAAACTATTATTCACTTTCTTTAAAAATGAAACTGTGTCGTTGTTGATGTGTCCTCCGGCATTATACATGTGATGTAGATAGAGAGATGCTCTAGATTGTCATCCACTGAAGTAGCACATAGGCAATAAAGTGAACATAGTCGTAACTGTAAAACATTATTACACGTGTTTTGGAGCAATATGGCGTTTATCCCTATAATATGTGTCATTCATAACATTAAAGGAAATAGCTCCTGTACATGAAAACAGTGAAACTGTTACTATATATAGTACTTACTGTAAGCAAATGTGTATTATAAATGTTAACAATGAAACAAATGCAATACGCGCAGAACCTCAGAAACAAATCATATGCGGATGAACGACTATAAGAATATAGCAACAAATTGCAGCAGGTATTAATCTTTGAATTTCTTTGAATTTAGCATCGCCAATGTATAAAAAACAAACATACATCACAGTTTAAAACTGGACATGGCCTTGTCCCTTTGACACAAACGAAAATTACACAAAAAACAAAGCACAATTTTAATACATTTCGTATTAACTGTACTCTTGCCACATGTTCTTGCGACATACTAATAGTCACGGGCACTGGACGACGTTTTAACGCTGGTATGTAAATCTTATTCAATATTGGTATTTTACGAATGTGTCTCACGATACCTTAGCCAACATTATCATCATTTTGATACTGAAAACAGAGGACTTTTGTCGTAAATCTGTATTTCAAGGACAAAGATACTTTAGTGTAAATGCACATGTTGCTTATACAACAGTTTCCTGTCTACAAAACCGACCTGTATTCTTGATTTCCAGAACCAAATCTGTGTTCATCGATGTTACCAAAGTGGTGTAAATTTCATTACGTTGTCCCTTCTTTCCACATTAAGCTTATTTTACCTTAAAATTACCATGAACTAAACACTACAAAATAATCATAAGAAATCTTTGCTTGTTACACTGTACAATGTGTGCTATAGGATACCGATTATATTTTAAACACACGCTAAGGCAAGACAATTCTTAACCTGCGAAACACGAAAACAAATGGTACAATCCATTTAAGAGTGTTGCATTCAACACCATGTTGCCAGTGATTCGTGAACTTTAGAAATATCCTACACATGTCTACCACAAGAGAGTTTGAAAAAGTGTTTGAATGTTATAACTCAGATAAAACAACTTTAGTGCAGGATTCATATGCCCTCCATGAAATCTTCGTAGAAATGTACCTCAAAAGTTATGAAATATAGACACTAAAGGATGGACCTGACGGAATATTGTTCGGCCTAAAGGAACGTGGTCTATTGGAGTCGACCTTCTTGTTATACTTTCTTGAGGAGTGATTTGCCACTTTGCATATTTATGCATAGATGTAATATCAAACAATTAAGGCGCTGTCATTGTTTGGGTTGTTTTGGGGTTTTTTTGTTTTTGTTTTTGTTTTTTTTGCAATTCGATTTCTGGGTAAAAGAAACTCACCATTCGACCGCCATTGGATTACATCACCTATAACTACCTTTCTGTGTTTTGATTTTGCGAATACAAAGAATAATTCTTATTTATATCCATAGATAATACTTATTTGCAGGTTTCGAATGCATTTGGTGCCGTAGGGATGCCTACTTAATGTCCAAGGAGACTTACTCACTCACTCGCCCCAATGTACAAAGACACTCAAGAACATTTGCATTTCAAGCAAGAACCTTAAATGTCAATGATAACCATTTCTTCTAATAGCACCCCGGTACTAATCAATTGCTATCGTTCTCACAAATCGGGCCAAACGGGAAGCCACACCTGAACAGGGCTTCCCCTGACAAAGTATATTGTACAGTGTATTACAAAACACTTTGGCCAACATGATACCGGAGTACAGCTGTAAAGTGCCACGCCGCTGGGTGGACTGATAACTTCATTACGCCGTCTATGTGATGCCATACAACGCTGTCAAGAACCCAGTGTCAGCAAAAAATCCCAGCCCTTTTACTTTACATCGTCAGCATGGATAACGACAACATATTTCACATGTGCTGCGAATATAATCAAGAAATGTTATGAATGTTAACAGAAAAATACATAGGTTCGTTCGGAATGGGGGCGGTGGGGTAGCCTAGTGGTTAAACTGTTGACTCGTAACGCCGAAGACCCGGGTGCGATTTCACACATGGGTACAATGTGTGAAGCCCATATTTGGTGTCCCCGGCCGTGATATTGCTGGAATATTGCTAAATGCGGCGTAGAACCAAACTCACTCACTCACTCGTTCGGAGAAGCAATAAACTGGTATGAACATTTATCTAAGTAAAATTAGCATTTACTATTTCATAATGACCTTTATAATGCCATTTAAAGAATTAATATTTTGGTGCGATATTTTACGTCACATAGAGTACTAAATTTCAATTTCTGGCCTTTTTCTCTGTAATCGAAAGAGAATATAATCCAATGGACTTAATATTATCTACATGTCGATATGTTCCGCAGATAATTTACAGGTCACGAAGTACACATTGAGTGGGTGTAAAGGCTGTAAGCAGATTATTACCTAATAAATCAATATGTCTGTGTGTTATAATGCAGGTGTTGATATGAAGCTCCCTGCTGCATGCATATCCGATAACATGTGTGATCATATATCGCCATGTCTCAACCGAGTGCGTAACCACTATGCCACCACATGCCTCCTTGCTCTGGTAATATGCACGCTGTTCCTAGTCACATGTACTGTGGAAGATAGTCTCCAGTACTTAACCAAGAACGTTCGAACCGAATAATTCTCACCAGCTGCTGGACATATAAGGCGGAACAGTTCTCTTGTTCATGTGAGGTTTGTTTAAGGTTTCAATATTTTGTCATTACATTTATCGTAAGAAATCAAAGTTTAAAAGCTGTTAACAGTGAAAGCTAAAGAAGGGATTGCCAAAGATACTTTCAGAATTCTTTAAACCATTTTGATCCGCAGCAGGTTTGGTTAAGGCACTCTCGACGTCGACCATTGCAGACAAAAGTTCCAAAACCGACCTCAGATATTCACTGTGTGGAATTTGTTGGAGGTGTTATTGCATTTTCGTGAGCAAAAACTTCATGTTTTGTTTGCTGTGCCCACCAACGTCACTTTGATAAACAATGATAGACTGCCGTATTGAAATTCTTTATGCATATTTTGTTCACATTGTTTTTACGTTTCGTTATTTGTGCAAAATATGGAGAAACTTATATCAGGGAGTGTAAGTTAAATGTTTGAGGAAATCCCAGGCGGATTTAGTTCTTTGACGTTGACCACTCTCGATTCTTGCGAAACCAACGAGCACAAGTATGTTGCTAACAAAGCAAGGATCGTGATACGGGCTAATCTTGGCATCAACCAACAAAAGTAGGATTCTGACACGCCACTGCGTAGAGAATGTGCACCATGATCAGCGTTCCTTACAAACATCTTATAGGTGGGTCGAATCCGATATTGGGTCCGATTATGTTTCTCGTTTGGTCATCATGGTAAGAGTTCGTGGGTTTCACCGAAGTAGTGAACTCCTTATATCCTCTCTCACCCAGTTGACTCAACGTGATATAACACAATGTATACTGCAAACTGCAACATTTCACTCAAGCTTGTAGGCTGAGCAAGGACAGTCATCTATCCACTTGTTATAGGCCAGTTACAATAGATCCGTACCTCAGGTGCATAGAAAGTCAACTGATAATCAGTTTTTATACAGCGGGGATCCATATTTATAAGGTACTTGTTTTCTTTTCTCCTATGTAGGTTTCATACATATTATCTGTGACCACGTTTAAGTGTTCAAACGGTTGACAATCGGCTATAATATAAAGAGGAAGCGATGACAAGATATTGAAATGAATAGCATGGTCATCTCTTTCAATAGCAATGGCGTGACATCCAAACAGCTGGCAACGACTCTTACTAAGATAGAGGAAGCATCGACTAAACGTTGATCTTGGGTGAAATACAAACGTGCCAGATGTTGAAAATGTCAGCATGTAATATTTAAGGAAAGAAGAAAGAATGGCAAGATTTCGACAGTTAACAATCCCAATCTCGCTGAAGTGCACCAATGACTACATATTCAAGTTACTTCCATCGTTTAACAACGGCAAGACGTTGAAACGTCCGGCAATGTCAACTGTTTTAAAGAAATAGCGATAGCTTGCTGTGAAAACGGCTAACAACAAAGATACCACCAAAGAATAAGCAAAAGCTCGATGTTTAATTAGGTAGAAATGCAAATATTGTCAAAATATGAGGTAGCAATTGCTAGATGGTCAAACGGTTAGCAACGACTACACAATTACGGGAAGACGTAGGAATGGCTAACTTGCCACAGATAACAATTCCTATTCCTTTAAAACAATGAACTGATATTCAAACGAGTGCCAACTTTTTTTAGGTAAAAAAATGAACTACCATTTCATATGTATTCAAACATTAAGAACATATGTTCCGACAATGAAAGCGACAATAAAAGTAAAGCTAGACACACCAGCGGGTAGCAACGACTGTCCCTCCATACAAGAAATAACTTTGCTAAGATATTCAAAAGGGTAACATCACCTATTCTGTCAAAGAAAGATGTAACAATGATCGGATGTTGAAATAGGTTGCAACACCATAATTTTGGTATCTTTGGATAGATATTCAAACGACTAGAAACTACGCCGCTGAAATATGTACCAACGGTTAACCATCCAAACAAGTAGCACTGTCTATACCATTACAAATCACCGAGAACCCTTCCTTGACCATCACTATTCTCAACTACAATCTGGGTCAAGTGTACGGTTTCGACTATATGATAGGACTGTGTTTTGGCATCACAATAATGATGATACAAGGTGTTTGCGAAGAGAACAACTAAGATAATATGGTAGAAATGTTCACATATTCTTTTTATCATGATGGGTTAAATTTTTAAATGTTTGCACATGAAAGTCTTGAATAATGCAGCCCTGACCAAGCAGCTTTCGAGTTTCGTGACGCTCGTTCAAAGAACATATCTGATTGTACCTAAAAAGCTGCTGTTTTTTATATGAAAGAAAACTTTACGATTTGAAAGTGTAAGATTTGTGCATATGTCATAATATTCAACATACCTAAACTGTCCATAACGTATTTGCGTGCACGTGACATCCAACAATTTCCTGCACGCCATTTGGAGGCGTCAGTGGTGTTGTCAACATCAGCACTTCGATAGTCGCCGTTTGTCTGAAGTCAAGGTTTCCTGAAGAATCGAGGTTCTCTCTCGAGTTCTATGGCCGAAGGAATCGGGCTCGGAGACGCTCTAATGAACTTTTCATGAACGTTTACGTTTTACTGTATGATAGTTTTATTTATAGGTCCATAGTGGTCGTACCACAATAACTGTCCAAACTGCGATCCATGTTGTCAATTTAAGAGTCAAAGGTACATAGTAGGGGAAAGTATCGTTGCACCACTAATTAATTAAAATGCCATGTCATGCCATTGGTCAATACTGAGTGACCCTCCCCCATTGGACACGTCTGGGGCGTCATAAGTTGAGCCAACGTCAGAATCAACCCACCACTCTTAATAAACTGGTTGATGCTCTTACTGATGGCAGAGAAACTCTCCAAGTCAATTCTATGGGGACAACATCACTGCAGCACTCATGATGCCATTTTCACAAAGTGTTAGGCAATGTTTCATCTTTCAAGCTGTTAATGCACGTGCTCAGTTTACCATGATAGTGGACCCAATACCTCCAACAGCAAAACATTCAAGACATGCGATGGTTGATACTCAGGCCTGGCGTTTCCCCTACTGAACCAACTGAACACACCTTGGACATCATTGTCAGACGTGTACATCAACGTCCAATCCACCCACTACTCTCAACGAACTCAGTGGTGCTGTCACTGATGAATGGATCAATCTGAGCCAAGATGACATTTGTCGAAGCATTGTGCATGTCAGACCAGCAGATGGTTTATGCGCTGTTAGTGATGTTGACTGATAAAGGCAAATTTCAGATTTAACCCCCGATCCCTATAACGCGCCACCTACCCATTACATATCCCTTCAGAACCCATTACGTCTTATCGTCAATTCACACGCAGATCATTTGTAACTGCCAGCATCATATGTATCCGGACATATGTCTTGATGATTTCCTCTGCTCCCAACCTTTGGGGCATAGTATGATTTGAGCGACAAATGCTTGTATATATTAGTATCAAATACCTTGGTTGGCGTTGAAGGCATCAGGTCTCACCGTGCACAGTAGTGACAACACTTGTAAAGGGTAGTCAGGTGTTCAGGTGAACAAAGCCATAGTGAAAAGGGACAATTGCATTGACCATGATACAATGCATTATGTGTGGAAATGTCCTCCGAATGACGTTTTGGAAGCTTCACAAATGCCTAGAATGCTACAATCCTTATAAAACAACGTTTGAGTAACCAATTTCACAACGCCAACGTTCTGACTAATCTTTACTGTGTTGGAGTTCTTTCCCTTGACGTCCAGAGCGCCGTCGATCATCGACATTTATTGGTATCAGGAACATACACGCAGACTGAGAAACATGGAGCTTTTGGACAAGCATTTTCCGACGTTTGCCCACATGGATCATGTCCCATGATCAGGACTGTTACATCCTTAGTGAACAAATGTGTTTAACAAAGTGTCTATGAGCGTTTGGTTGACAAGTGAGAATGACGAGTCTGAATGACATATATGGAACACAACCCCCGCACGCCCTGTCTGAGATCGCGTGCTTTATGATGCGTGCGTCGCCATGATGTGTTTCGGAGCTTGATTTCTTCGAAAATTTCCTTGGCACATACGTCTCTCATTTCAATGTCAGGTATTTGTTTATATTCCTGTAGTTTAACTTAAATATATATCTCCTACCTTTTGCATAGTATTTTATGATTACGGAAAGGATGTTAGTTTTATTCATTATTATAACCTGAAAGTTGTGATATTTGTACAAATCGCGTTTATTATACCATATTCTACTGTTGCACGTATGCTCAACACAAATTGAATTCGGTTTTCCTGCTGTAACTGTGGATAATACATGAAGCATTTTACTACATGAAGCAGGCGGGGATATATCACTGTATTTAATTTCTTGAATGTTATCACTCATTGAAACAGTAGGGATGCACGTATATCATTGACATTTACCTAGTTAACTAGATTCAGTCGAAAATAAATAATCCATTGACTCTTACTTCCTAACTTCTCTGCACCATTAAAACGGTCGGGAAATCAAAGCTCGTGACCTTTCAGCTACGACTGGGCAATAACTCTCCATGGCATTTGAGAAATCGTTCATTCTTTGCTGAATCAGTTGCAGCAAATATGTACAGGGTTTATTTAAGCAGTAAACAAAACTGCAATTATTCCGTAAAGTCTTATATGCAATTTTGCATTGCCCTATAGTGAGCATATTATTATTGTTTGCAATATAGACACTATTTGTTTCTGAAAAATACAGAGCACTGTCGGATACAGTATTTATATAGATATAAATGTCTTATATGTATGAAGTTGATACTTTTTCAGTTTGGTATACCATGGAATAATAGAATTATTACCTTCTGAAGTTAGGAGTATTCCTTATAATGTACTTGAAAAACAAGTTCTACATATATCTGTTCTTAAATAATTTCTCTTGAGAAATATACCGTTCTTTACTGGTTTCACATTAAGCAGATGATCTGAAAAACCATATGGTTTTTCAGTCGCCTACTTTCACAATTGTCACTCTTTGGTTTTACGAAAGTGGCAACACCCCAGTTATCATATCAGTCTTACATATCATTAAATACTGTTTAACTCACACTCAAAACTGCTTTACATATATCTCACCGCCATGAACTATATACATTTGTTATTTCTTTTTACTCACTCATTTCAAATATAAACCAAAACTGACCACATTTTTATTGTATCCACGTATTGTCGTTATTTGGGGGGTGTTTTGACATGTAAACAAAGGACAAGAGTTAGTTGGTTTGAACTGAATATAAGTTGTATCACTGAGTGGCGAATAAATATAACAAGAAAGAAGGAAGTGATGCATGCCTCAGACATTTTACAATTAAAACGAAACCCACATGTTTGGTTATGACAAACAAGAGATCCTAATCAAGGTGAATATGGCGTAGAATCTGGTATGCCAATCGTGCGCAACTTTAAAGTGTGAAGAGGGACGCATACTTTGATTTAACCGTAACATATACTCCAGTACAAGGGAACTGGGTTGTTTTCTTCTATAACCCTTATTACGAGAAATTGATGAGAAGATGCATGATCTATTATGACAGACAATTATATACGTTTATTTTATAAATTTAAAGTACAAATGAACAATGATCCGCCATGACACTCTTCCAGACCGTGCCATTTACCCGTTTTCAGTACCCCGCACACATGAGGATTCTTCACTTACATTCACCTACAATATCAGAACTTCAATGTGCACATTTCGGGAGGTTTTCTGCGTTACGTTCCACGGCATGGTTGACTTTTGACACACGTTTCTGTTCGTTAAGTGATAATTGGTAGCATATAGAATACATTGTAACTACCTACACGAAGATATTCATTCACTGAGAACAATTCCTTTATTGCCCCCTTATCGTCGACCATTTCATGACAAAATCTTAACAAACAGTCATTCTTACAACACAATTCTCAACAACCTGCTTCGTCATTCTTTACTTGGACTATTTTGTAACTGACTTGTATGATGTTCAGTACTCAGACGACGCTAAGTGTCTTCACCATGGACCATGGTTATGTGTCAGTTTTGAAGGAAAGGGTCTTCCCTGTTGCTTCACCACATGTACATCCGGGTTGTTGAACCCAGGGTACCACCTGAAGGGTGATATCACTTATAATCGTTAAGGAATTGTATTTACAGGCTCTGCAGCTCGTTTTGCATAATATACTAAGATAGGGAAGCAACAAGCAGAATTCAACCTCCGAAACTGTGTCTTTTGACTCCGTATCTTCGTTGAAGTAATAGTGACACATCTGACTGAAAACGATTAAAAATTATAGGCACATATTCCAATGCATTTTCCACTGAGATGGAAGGTACTGAGGCTCAGTTAAGCCGTGGGATACCACAATAGTACAGGTCCTCGGTACCCAGTGCTTGTCATCGTAAGAGTTGACTAATGATGACGTGGTTGATATCCACTCTGTTGTGTATAACCACTCTGTCAGTGTATGTATATGAACAAAACACGTTATGTCCATAACCAGCTAGTGGAATGAGCGTCTGCACGTACAGTGGAAGGTCGGTGATGCGATCCCACTGACTCATTCGAGCAGATGTTACCCCTATATCAGATTGATTGCATAACACAAGGACTGGTCGTATCAGAGTTTGGATACGATGCCTGAGATGGCTGTCCATGTAAATTGCGGCATGGTCTGTCATTGGGCTGGCACTATAAACAGGCATTATAAGCGCTCACGCACGCACGCACGCACACACACACACACACACACACACACACACACACACACACTCTCACTCACACACACACACACACACACACACTTTCTTTCACACACACACATACACAAAGATATGTTAAATCTCATATCTTATCACGTCACCAACGCCTGATTCAGTATTGCCATGGACTGTACACAAAACGTTCAGACGTTTGAATGTAATACCTACTTAATCAATATGTACACATTTCGTTTATACGTCACCCTACCGACTTCATCATATAGTCAGCTTGAGATCTAGACAGTGTCCACCACGCCAAAGTCCTAACACTTTCATGTTTAATGTTAATATATACTACGCTAGGCACACACAAGCAGGACAACTTAAGCAAAATGAAGTTTTAATGACAATTTTTAGAAACATACTGTTTTATGTTCCTTTTGTACTATGTAAGTGATAATGTTGGGCATAGAATATAGTTTCCCATAAATATCTCCATTAGAAGCACAATAGAAGCGATTCTCAAACAGTCAAACAGACATAACATTATTGTCCTTTGCTTAGTCTTGAAAATTGTATATTCACTTCGCAATGGCGTAATATCATTGTGTTATGTCATAGCACTGTATGACGTAAATAATAAAAGGTAAAGGCACTTTTAAAGTTCATTGAAAAAAGTAAATGTGTCTGTCTATCGGTTACGTAAAACCTGCACTATATTAACCAATAGAAAATGTTCTTTAATTAAATGCCTTCTCCTTTTGTGGTGATATCAATTTCCAAAGTTAAAAGTTGAATGCTAATAATTGCACATTTATGTAAAACCGGAAACTCAGTGAGTGATTTCCCTTTAGGTCTCTGCTGTAAAGTGTATTGGACGGGATATATCACACGCTCGTTTAGCGATTTATAGAATACAATCAACAGAAAAGTTGCCCATCTTGCAAAAAATATTTTCAGATCCATGGACATTGTTTTAAAACAATAACCAACACAACTCTCACCCAAACCGGTTCTATCCCTCCCGGATTGGTACCCCTAACACCGACATTTTGGGCATTGTCAAAGAAATTCCTGAACAATGATGACCGTCTGTCCCAGTTCTTTTGTGTGATTGAGAAAGAATTGGGCATGCACTGTTATTCATAAATATGTTGGTAGACCTTGACACTGTCTCCACCCTGTCATAGATGTTTACAAAAACACCTCCGCTTAGTTATATTGGCCGTTACAAGGTAAATGCCATTAACATTAGCGAGGGATACGCCTTCCACTATTTCCAGACGGTGACATTAAGGGAAGGTCCAACGCGATGATGCAAGGGCATATTTTCAAGAAGGTCAGTGGAATGATTTTGCGCCACTTTCTTTAATCAATGCTTAGACCTATTACAGGGTTAACATGTAGCTCATCACTACTATATACCATACACTTCCTAAATAATCAAGTTATTGTATTCTTTGAACGTAGGTTTTATGATATATAAACATGTTATATGAACATTGCGGGAACTCACATACTGCACACGTTTCCTTGGTATTCAGATTTATGAAAGGCAATATAGATCGTGTACAGTGTATTAACATCAAAATATATAGTATCCTGCTTCTGTACACTAGTGATATATATATATATATATATATATATATATATATATATATATATATATATATTTGTGAGTGTGTGTTTGTAAGTGTGGGTGTGTATTGCAGTCAGATTTGTGGAAGGCACAATATAGAATGTCTACAGTGTATTAACATCATCAGAGGTACATCACATTCGGTAATGACGTGGTAAAAAATATAAATATATAAAATTCTATCATTTTAATAGGACCATTGAATTGAGATGATTTGGACATATTTATGCAGATATTACACTATGATGTCGGCAATATTGTCAAATAATATACTGATCTCACCCATAGGCTTATATGCATGATAGGCACAGTAGTCATGATGGTTGCCGATCATGCTCAGAAAAAGACATTTACCATGTTGGTGGAACCTTAGGCACGGGTATCGTACTGACAAAGCTAGAAACATAACCCTGTCTAGCCGTGATTCGAGCCAACAGTCATACATCCGGGCGTACCCACGGGGCGTAACTCTGCACAACGAACAGGGACGCCTTACAGGACAAGGCCCCCTGAGATCCCATGTTGCTATAATAGTTACATAGCACCACGACGGTTATGTAAAATCATACTGATGTTCAGAATAACTACACGAATGTTGCACAACTTTAGCACTGTAACGAAGGGTTACCATTGTCATCAGTGTATTATAACAGTATAACGGTTCTTACGGTTATGTAGCCTGGCAATTATGCTGGAAACATTACTTACATATAGTAGCTCTGCCCTGTCATTTAGCGTCGCTGTTCCACTGTAGCTGCACTGGTTGCCTACAGCATCACGGTAATGTACGAAATGTTGTTTGTAATGTAGAAGCATCACAATGTTGCTGTAGCATCACATTAACATTTCAGCAGAACGATGGTGGTTAAACAACACCGAGTTTATGTAGCATTACTACAATATATTAACATCAAAACGTCGCTGCAACGCCATGATGGTGTTGTTGTTATGTCACGATAATGTTGCAGAATTACGATCAGTTTGTAGCATCACGTTGGAGATATAATATCATGCCAATGTTTAGTTACACCCCAGGTAACAATTTCACGTTATGCTTTTGTTGTTACAACGTTATTCTGTTCACTCATATTTACGTTGTCACAACGCTGTGGCCTGACGTTGTGATACGTCATTTTTACAAGGTAAAGTTATTTGATGTTAACGTATATTACGTTGTCTTAACGTTATATTTAACGTTAAGAGTTGAATAGATTTCCCAGTAGTGAACAGTACATAAGAAACAAAGCAGAAATTCACTTCAATGTTTATTCGTCAATTTGCACGTTGTTGTGTTTTCTAAAGCTGTGGCTGAATAGTGAAGAGAGAATCTCAAAAGTTTTACAGAAAACTCTGTCGTGACACTAAATTATAAGAAACGTTGTTATTATAACGTTGTGAGGAGCCCAAAGCATAACGTTTCCTTAACGTAAATTTGCTACGTTTTCTTACGTTGTGACATGACGTTATAAAATGACGTAATACTAACGTTGTGACAATGTTGTGTCATGACGTTACCAATCTCCAACCTTCCCATAACGTTACGAAAACGTTTTGTGTTAGCTGGGACACGGCCCATGTCTAGGATACTAGAGTCATTGGCGGGTTATGCGTGCCGTAAAAGACAACTAAATGGATCGGGTGGTCAGGCACGGTGACAGGAATGATTTCTTACAATCGCACCCTTTCGAAGTGGGATGTCTTTTACAATTTCACTTCTTTGTTTGGGCCATACCAAGGGGAAATCTGAAACCAGAAGCCACGTTCATAAACGTCTGACACGCCAAAGGCGCACAACTCTGGAAACCGCAATACTGTAAAACCTTCTGTGGTTTGTGGACGAGTGTACCGTAGTTGTGAACGAAATATTCTAGATTGATGAGAGAGGAGTCGCTGCCTTGACGTATTGCTGTCATGGTTGAAGAAAATCCGAGGTGATGCAGGTCGTGGTGGAGACCACGTTGGTGGAGCCCACGAGCACGACTAGGGAAAGGCTAGAGCATGACAACTGAAGATTCATACTCAGGGAGAATCTGTCATTAGCTGCTGCTAAGGCCCTGCTATTCGACCACAACGCATTCCCCAGTAACTTAATGAAATTGTCTAGCTTCTGGTCCTTTTTTACAACTTTTGAACTTTAAAGAAAGGGAGACAGGGTACACTTGCACAGAGTGTTACTAACAGCGTAGTTTGACTTACATTTGTAATAACCGTAGTGCAAGAAGACCATGGTTGATACTGCCGATTTGAAAAGAACAACCTGAATAGTCGTACCAAGTAAATATATAATGTTACAGGGATAATACTGGAAGGGACGAAACACTGTAAAAGATCCGAAATGCACCAAAAAGACAAGCGTGGTACCTCAAACATCTTCTCACTGGTGTCACCGTCTATTAGATCCAGATCACAAACGTTTGCTATGTTACGTCTTCAGCAACCCTTCAAACAATGATCATGTCAGGATATATCATTCACATAATTTACAAAATTAGGGAAAATAGCATTCAGCTTATGATAAATAATAAGCGGCGAGTAAACGAGACTAACCATTATATATTTGGATACAACCTCATTCGAGCAACGTACCTTTAATAGTTGACGATTTGAAATCTACCGTGAATGGCAATCAATCATATCGAGACCTCTTACATCTGTAAAGTAAAGACTGATGATGTTCGTATATCTTTCAATCATAAATGTATCTTGACCCTTGAATATACGATGAATGTACTGTCTTGAAGTTATTACACATCCATGCATATAAACCGATGCACAAAAGAAACTTGACACCCTAAAGATAGTAATATTTTGTCAATATTCTGAGCTATCACTAAAATTAACCTGAACTCGGACTACTTCGATTTTGGTGAAAATCATGAAAACGGCATTGTTCGTTATTTGCACGTTATGTGCATGATTACCACAACACCCGATTGGTCGAGCTGAGTAGCATTATTAGAGCGGAAGGACCACTAAAATGCCGAAATTATCCTCACCTCAACCAGAGAGAGCCATTGGTATGTCACAAACAGTGATATTGGTATGGGGGCAACAAACCGGCGTATCGCTCGGACACCTCGGTTGTTTTTTTAAGATTAGCCATCGTCAGTCCGTTTCCAAATGATCTGACATCTGACCGTTCCCAACGTGGAAGGCCAACAGTCACAACCCCTCTGGAAACCAGTACATCTGGACACTTCACCTACGTAATAGGTTCCTCACGGCGACGTCATCATCAGCGTAAGGTCATCGCATTATCGCATCACAGGATCACAGTGATGAGACGGTTACTTTCTGCTGGAATCAGAGCCTACCGACCATTCCGCGTCATGGCATCGACACAGCAAGGTCGTATCAATCGACAATGTTGGGTTGTTTAGCAACGAGAGTCCCTTGTTTTCGGTCATGCCTCCTGTGTAACACCTATGGGAGCATAGCCCTGGTCTGATGAGTGAAGGGCGATGCCTGGTGACGTCATCCGCCGGCTTACATTGTCTAGGTGACAACGGGTACTGGCCTGAATAACTGGAAGTAGCGGTCATACAAGATATTAAATATATTACAACCTTTCTTGCGACGAAAACTCAATATCATTTGATATACCGCATGTCGTTGTGTAAAAGCAAAAATAGTGCATGCTGACAACTCTGTATCTAAACGAACCATAACGATGACGTCCCGGTGTTACATGAATTTGTACCGGAAAATGCATCAGAATATTTACTTATCACATAAACCATGTGAATACATCCAACCAAATATTTCCTTTGTGGAATTGTCATAATTTGTGTTCATCTATAATGTGGAAGTGCCAGGGGAGTATATGTCAAGAAGTGTAGCCAAACAGTTAGGCCAATCATGCATTCTGACTATTATTTAATGCATATAAACAGCCAGGCAAAAGAAAGTATTTATTAGAAATTGGACCACAAATTACAAACGTTATCAAAACGTTGTGAACACACATTTCCATTTAGAAAATGGTCAAATTTAGCCTATACTACTATTTGGGATTACAAAACGTTACCTGGCTAAACGGTTGTCCCAAACACTGAAAACGTAAGGTCCAGATCTCAACTATGACACCCGTATAAAATACGTCATAATCGAATAACAATTTCTTATTGGCGTTAATTTTTAGTCGACATCAAACATGGTTATATACTTTCCTCTGCCTGGTGGCCTATATTATTATCCGGTGTAATTAGTATGTCTCACTCATCTGCCGTATGTGCCATATATTTTAAGCCAGTTTACTTAATGTTCTAAACATGTTTATCTCACTCGATAATCTAAATACTTTATAATATGTAATTTCACAATGAAATACTGTGCTCAATAAAATTACATATAGTAGTGATACTTAGAATGCTTATGAAGTACTCCTTGTTCCGAGGTGATAATCATCACTTAAGCCTTTTGGGACTGATGCATATATCTGAACGTACATAGAATTATGTTTTTGTGCCATTTACCAGTTGACATTACGAAATAAGACCACGATCAAAACTATCAAATAGTAATTCAGTATGAAATGAATGGAATCAAATCTACGATAACCTCAAAATGCACACAAATGTCTCCTCTTATTAGATAATACTACCACTTCATTTCTGGCGAATGATCATATTTCATGTCAAATCTGCGATGAATGAATTGAAGACCTCCTGCAAACACAGTGTTAACATCCCCGCCATAGTGTGGTAAGGTATGATACTGGTGAAATCTGTGTATTGAGGAGCAGAGGCATACCTAAATTAATGTCGAGTGGTTCTTTAACCCCCTATGTATGACAATGATCTCCATGTGTGTAAAATGCATGCTCCAGTGACTTTATTAAGGTGTCATGTTCGTTTCAACAAGGTAATAAAATCGAAATATCTTCATATTATCTTTATGCATTGGCATATTGTCAACTGACATGTTACCAAAATGACATGCTTTTAGGTCTGACAGATGCATGCCAGAAACCTGAATACCATCTAAAAAGCCTTCAAAACCACTCACAGCTCGCATATCTTCTTTCAGCATTGTGTATACCTTACACGTAAGCGCGAATACATGTTGCAAAAATCCACTTTTTGTGCAACAAGAGTTTTCCCACATTCTCGCCCCTCCCTTATCAACTGCATGGTTATACACAGACTGCCTCACGGTTCCCTGATCTAGTCACAAGAAATGACACCATCACTATGTGCAATACTTACTTACATGCATATCATTCTATATTATGGCTCATTTGCCGCCTTAAACAATTGTACTTCTATTAGTAATTCCCTTGTGACAATGACATGAATGCATCCAGTAACTGTAATTTAGTTTCGAAGCCTCAAATGTACCATCTAGCAGAAGGTCCCTCAAGAAACTTACATTCGGTAAATACTGAGACAATACCGCATCATGATATCAAAATGCCACTCTGTTCACTTAGACAAGTATACATAAAATATTGTTACTGACAAAAATATATCCTATCTTCTTAAACTTTGGCTAAGAATGCATTTGACTATACGAAGTACAGTTGCTTCTGGACGTCCCAAAATCATTCTGGCATTTTACCCTCCACATGAGCTATTTTTGTTAGCAGTACTGAGTTAACGGAATTTATGCATGTTAGATCAGTCCTAGTAAGAATAGAGATCAAATTTACACCCGCGATGATTAACTTCCTTGTTGTGTTTATCATGCGCCAATATACCTTTCTGCAAAAGTTCAGCAAACCTAACGGTCCGCATACACCCTTTGAACTATATTCCCGGCTGGGACATACAGGGTGTTCCATTTCATTAATGTATTGCAGCGTGTCATCGGAATGTATAACTGGTACGGGTCATCGGCAAACGTCAATGAAACATGATAGCTATGACAAATATATCTAAGCTTTTGGTCATTGCAATGGAGTACTTAACTCGAAATGTTTAATTTCGGTTCATTCATAAGTAATTGCAAATGAAGCTATAAATGCACACCTCAACTATGAGGTGACCTATGTTCTATTGTAAAGGACTGATGGTTAGATCAATAGAAAATGTCAAGAAGGCAAAAGCATATAATGTAAGGTTTAAGGAAGTATTTAAAAATAGTTTGCATATATTCTAGTTTCAGTGTGTACCCGTGACAATAGCTAACATGTGATTTGATCTTCTGTCATTGATAAACTGCATTTCAAAATAAGTATCTAAATGCCTCGATATCATCGAATCACAGAAAACGAATGCCTTATATGGTCATTTGGTATGATGCACACAGATTTACAGGAATATCTGCAGGCGATTGGAGGCTGTTGGAGGCACCGCTTAAGCTACGATAGTCTGATATGCGATTATTTTCAGAACAACAATGACGATAATGAGGAACTGCAGAATCTAAATAGAAAAATCTAAATTATATTCCTTTGGAGGAATTTCTATTGTTTTGGAAGGTTAGCACAAATAGAAGTGGTTGGCCCTACCTGATATTGAAACATTACTTTCCTTGATGCAGTTATAATGATAACCTCTGAGTATATAATAGGACCAGATACAGTAATAGACACACCCAAAAGTAAAATCATATCGTAACCAGATATCATCAAATCACGTTTCTATTACCTGAAATCAGTTACCAGCAGTATGGTAACGAATTGTGTTTCTAGTATTTGGGATATTTTAACAAAATTAATGTGTCACGTTTTTCGTTTATCCTTGTGATTAGCTATTAACAAATTCATGTTCCGATATGTCCCAGGTGCAGTACATCTCAAAACAACCCAGCTATGCCTGTAACATGTGTAATAAAACCATCAATGCGCGAATATCATCTTCATGGTAGTTTGTTCTTGTAATCTGACTATCCCAAATTGGTAATAAAACGCAATCTCAAAATGCATATTTCACGCTAGGAGTGTGTCCTTGCAATTATTCAAGTCATGCAGCGTTGCTATTGATTGTCGGATACTCCAAATATAATCATATGTTTGCTATGTACTATGGAAAACAAACACCGTCCACGGCGTTGGGCTAAAATCACCTTGCATTTATATCACTGGATCTTAAAATATGGATCAGTGCAGATATTGTGAACTCTCGTGTGAGAGAATTCATGTGTTATATTTTATGGTGCAAAATATATTATGAAAAGCTATTAACACGAGATCTTGAACACAACACTTCCCATCGTATATCATTTCTGGTGGTAAGCAATATTTCATGAACAAATAACATCAAATGTGTATAATGTTTATTCAAATTTCTGTTGCCATGTTTGCATTGGTTCATACCAATACTTTTGCATAATATAACAAGATAAGTAGAGTTCATTTAAACTGTGTTGCGGGTAGTTAAATTCTTGCTCCCAATATGTCCCCGGTGCACCTTAATTGTTGATCTTGAAGGTAACTGTAAAACATTCGTGTTCATGTTCACTTTGTTTATTTCACACAATCCGCTTCTTCAGAATCTGATATTGTCATTAAAAATGTTATTCTTTATGACAGACAGCAATTCCCATTAGTCAGTCTGTGTCTCCGATTAACGTGGTATGAGATAAGGTCTATTATATCTTGGCCTGTTTATTTTAGTCTAATGATTTAGTTTAGAATTAGTGGTTATGCATCGTAACACCAAGACCAGATCTGTATACATATCAGTATAAATAATTCCCGAAACATCTACCTTAAAGTAACTTAGCTAAGGTTTGGTTAATAGCTAAATGAGATAATGTCCTTTATTGCATGTAAATCTGTAGTCCATGTTCATGAGGATGTAAATAGCGATAAATGTAAAACTGCTTTACTCAGCAAATATCATGGTGGTACGGACATATTTCACATGTCAATATTAGATCAATACTGTGACTATTGAGGAGCTGTATTATGTGTAATGTTATATATTTCAGTTAATTGTTAACTCCTTACAAACCATTGAAATAATATTCAATAGCCTGCTCTTTCAAAATGAATTTAGGCAATGTGTAGATTTTACGTAACACCTTAGCCTTTTAAACGTTATGCATAGAGTGCAATGTTTGGCTGACATTCTGTCCTTGCACATATATATACACAGTGGGTACAATACTGCAAGGGCAGATGTCACAATTCTGTAAGTCTGTTTAAAAGGTAATCATCCGATACCAGTACAAGGAATCATTCAACAGATTTGAAACTAACAAATGAAATATGCTTGTATCACTCCATATTAAAATAGTATTCTATTGAAAACGTGTTTAATAATTTACCACAATTGCTTTTTATATTGTTCTAGATATTCTGTGTATATTTGGTATCATTAGTTTAAGGCATTCATTTGCATTCGGGATGCTTATGTGTTTTTCAGTTACTGTCCCAGTTTCCTTTAACGTATAATGCTTTATATCTTGGGCTGCATGTAATATATTTAATTATGATTACATTTCAGTTAGTTTCATTATATTTTTACATATTTACAATAAGTATATATGATGTTTATACAGCAAATAACACCATTTTGTATGTATATTTTTAGCATGTTTTCCCATGCTATATCTTCATGTAATTATACTTTGATTCCATGAACAAATTATTGTATTAGAATTTATGAAACATAAATTTGCTAAAGATGATTTTAGTTTCATTATTACACAGACATTGAGTTAAAAATAACGCGTCAAGGTTGTGTAATGATCACCGTCTATAGTTTCCTTCCAATGACTATGTGACTGTCGCACAGGTTCAGGGCATGCTTAATTAGCAACCACTTTGTTGTTGTTTCAGGCTTGAGGAATCAGAAAAAAACATGTCCTTTACATGTTATTGTCACATGTGCACGGTAGACCGCAGGAATATCACGTTATAAAGTGTTACATTTTAATGAGTATTTATCCATTATATGAATGGCTGGGCAAATGTCAACATGACCACAGGCGCGGTTTCAAGAGTCGTTCTCCATAGCTATCATGGGGGTGTCATGTGTCATTACAAGCATCTGTTGTGTGTTTGTGTCCAGGATGACACATGTAAACACACAGGATACATGGGAACTGACAAGGGAGGTCCAAGGACATCACCAGAGGCGTGTCACTCGCCAACATGGGAAAGACACTTTCACTTGCGCCGGCACAAAAACACAACTGAAAGAAATGTTTGCTGGAAATATACAAACCCGACAATTCACAAGCTTCGTTTAGTTAAAATATCCAGAGGAAAGCGTCATTGATCTTATTTTAGCGAGTAGCGTGCGATAGAAGGACTAAGCGGGCAAAACTGAAAGCGAAGCAGAAGTGAATGTGGTACCAACCGGGCTGGCATGTTTGCTGCCGAATCTCCTCCCTCCATGCTCGGCAACGGGGCGGTAACGCTCATACCGATTCCCAAAGCAAATTGGGTCTTGTTCCCACTGTCAGACTCTGTGTGGGAAGCCAAAGGACTATTTGGGCTTTGTCTGTCGTTTCTACCAATAACGTCTCTTGTGTGCATGACACAAAACCGCCAAACACCTATATTCTTCCTATAATTAATTTTGCGCTCCGGTTAGTCACGTGGTCTGCTCGCGCGGCGTATCTGCTGCTTATTGTGGAGGCTAGCTACGGTGGAGAAGATATTTCACTCACCTCCACGAAGGATTCGTGACAGATAGTCCATTATTAGTCTTCTCTGCCCGCTTGTTACCATGTCCTCGTTTAATCTGTTAGGTATTTGTTGCGAATTACTCGTGCCGTTACGGGACTGTTTCTTGTACCACGTGACTTTCATTGTCAAAATGAAGTTGATTCATGACATGTCTCTCCCTGCAAACCTGTTGCGTTGGAACAGTTGTGATACCCAACACCTACTCTGCATGAGACAATATATACCCTTTTATGAATCCATATATTCTTTACTCACGAATTCATGTATTCAATGTGTATCACGTCTATATGAGAAAAGCAAACAATTTCGCATAATCAGCTTATTCTTATTCAATATCTATTACATATATATCTATGCTTTGGTGTGTAAAAGTTTCTGAAAGTACTTTGTACTCTTATCAATACATAAGCTTTGTATTTCTGGGTGAACATGTACACAAAAATATTTCTGTTTGGTAAACATGTATACACAGATGTGAACATGCAATTCTTATTATTTTGTAGTTTATTCACAAGTCTGATCTAACGCTTACTGATAGTTAAACGTCATCAGTTGTGTCGAACAGACCATTATCTGTGACACCTTAAACAGGTACAAATCATTTAGTTCAAATGTCAGAGAAAACCCTTTATACATTTTTTGTCAAAATGATTATTTATGCCATGATTCACATTAATGAAATTAGTTGCAAGATATCAATTTCTTTTTAAGATAAGAAATTATTTTAACAGCTAGAAGAAAATATAGAATAACCTATCAATCTACTTGCAGGTAAAACTGGTACATGTACACTTTCACATACTTCGTTACATTTTACCTTAAATAAATGAAGAATGAATTCACCAAGCAATACACTCAGTACTGTTGTACTAATGTGTCATACAACTAGTACATGTACCACTTTAACCCTTTCTGACATAGCTGATGCAGTAAATCAAAAGTGAAAGATGAAAGTGTCAAAGAGATGACATCAAACAGCACGTGTATATGACAACGATGAACGTACTAAAGTAATGAAACAAAAATAGAATTATTCTATTGTGTTGGGGTGTCCATGATATATATTTCTTTTGAACTGAAAATAATTACACTCCCTCCTTTGAGTATTTCACATTTTCATAGTGCGATAGAATTTCTTTGAATTTGTCACTTGTGCTATAATCATTTGTATATTTCAATATTATTCTCTCCAGTTTCCTACTTCTGAACTTAAACACAAAATATGGAAATAAACATTGCCTTGATGTTTTTTCGCCTGTAGTGTTGGTGATATCTATTCATTTGAATAAAATAATTCTTTTCAAACGTTAACCCTTTAACAAAGGGAGATAACAATATGAACGTCTGTTCTACTTTCACTTTATTATTGTCAAAGACACAAACCAATATGTTTTAACTTACCTTGTTAATAGTTGTTATTACTATTGTTCTAAAGGTTTAATTGAAGTCCTATTGTTCAAAAGGTATGCATGCCGTTAATGTTTTTATAACAAAAAAAACCCTCTGCTAGTTTTTGAATAACCTTAGATTAAGCTTACGCTCAAGAGGGCACTGAAACAACCTTCATAAGCAGCAGAAATCTATGTCATTAATTTATATCCTTAAGTGTTCGTTGAATTGAATTTGAATTATTTTAATGGTAATAAGCAAACCCATTTTATTTACTATGACATTTGACCTAGACAATGAAAAAAAACCCAAGCTATATTTTACAAGCCTCTAAATTTCACATATGCCCAAAACAATTGTTTCACAATTAATCTTATTGTAAAACGAATATTTATGACACACAGACAATAGTGAGTATTAAACCATTGTATCTATAAACACGAACTTGATTAACACTGGTGCACCATTATCAAATGGAATGTAATTTGTTGAACTTTTCATTCAGACACCAATGCAATTAAAATATTTAAATATTGGGTCATTTACTGAAGTGGCCTTTTTCATCTGGGTGTTTTCAAAGCAGGAAACAACGAAATGAATAAAGGCACCTGTTGGGTAGGCTTGTGGTGAAAGTTATTTAATGAAAAAAATCAGAAAGTTTTGTCACTATGGGTTTATTAATTCATGCTTACTATATCAGGAGCGATTTTGGAGATTTCGTTGTTTTCTTGCGTGTTTATATGATCATAAATGTTGCAGTGTTTAATATAGTTTTTAATACCAAACGACTCACACAATACAACAAAAGACAGTGAAATATGTTAGTCATTTATAGCAACACGCTCCATAGAACTGAAGTGATTTATACATCACGATTTCTTCTATATTCATCATACTTTATGGTGTGGTACACACGTGAAGATATTGTTTTCATAATCACAAAACATACTTCAACACTAGTTGATTAAGCAGATGACGATAATCATTTCTTAGAAAAACGTATTTTAGTTACTTCAACTGGCTTTCATGTTATTACAACCTTGAACTCCATATTGAAGCAAGGACATTAGTAACTTTACTGTATTTCCTAAATGAGTAGAATGCTAACCAATATTTAAGATATTTATGGTCCTAATGTTATTATCTCAGCTTTATGTATATATATATGTATTAGTTTACATAAACCACGCTATAGGTTATTTTAAAAACTGTATTTCCCTATGTTAGATACATGAACAACGAAACATATTCTTGTAGGCTTGGATGATCAAACGAACGAGAATATGTTTTGCAATATAAAAAGATACTGCATAACCAACGCATAATTATCTGTTTTCAGATCTGTAATTTTGAACGTAGTATGTATTTACTTAGACATGTTATGTCCACATTCACCCAAAATTGTTCTCATTTCATGTTGTAAATCTCACAATTACACAGATTGGAATGATGTTCTTCTCAAACCGCTAAGAACAGAGTATACAATGTCAACTGAAAACAACAGAGAAACACGTGTATCACTAAATTTTTAATAATAATCATTCTTTCAGTTGAATCTAATTATTATTTCATAACGTCCGGACAAGCCATTGGTTAATATGAGGAGATAAGGGCTTATACATTCTTTTAAGAATTATTTTTACTCACAAATTTTTTTTCTTTGTCACAATACCTACATGCCAAGATACTTCATTAAGACCAGTAGCTGTCTGGATTGAGACTTAAGACAGTGAAACCTAAAATTTTATTGCGTAAGATTTATTTAATTTAGAACGTATACATGGGAGGTAATGCTAATAATGATACTGAAAATGATGATGAAGATAATAATTATAATAACAAATGAGAAAAGCAACACGTCCGTTTCCATAGTCTTAAGCAATCTGTGCTAAAAGTAATGATATATTAATTAGAAAGAAACAGAAACAAATACAAAATATATTTGCAAGCTTTTTTCCCTGTATATATACTTGAAACAGTAGATATTAATTAATATTACACGGGATATATCAACACGAGTCCACAAAGAAGTACACCTTCGAGCATTGCCATCGTTGCTCTCTTTATTATTGAGCAGCGTTGCTATATTTGATATAAAAAGACACGAGGGGGAGATTTGATGCATTATCCAATGCCATTCCAAAGCATAATTGCTCTGAGAATGTTATAATAAAATATATATTTAATTTAACAGGGCGCAACACAGTGCAAGGAAATATCGACGTTAATATTTTGGTTGTGTTGTCCAGAAACTGTGCCAGTGTTCTTATATGACTTAAAAATATAAAATGACATAAAAAGATATAAAAGATATAAGATCCGTGCTTAAAGATCAGGATGACAAAAGCCATCCTCAGGATTGTATAACAAGAGGGATGACTCCAGTTTTCTTGCTGTCAACTTTCTCTTTATGTCCAGCAATGTTTCAGAACCTACAGCTTTTGCTGTCGACAATGCAAAACTTTTGAGATTCAATCGACCATGTATGTACTTTTTGTAAAGATTTCATAGAGCTCCATCCCATCCCTGCTCAAAAGTTATTTGATTCCGATTATCCGATTACAGAATTCATGGTGCTTGTAAACGTTTTATCATGGACATGTGTAGGACATTTGACCATCAGTGACAACAATTATGCCTGCCGCCATTCATTAGTTTGATTTGAACAGTATGTTCCGGTGGTTAATATTATTTTAAGATTTTGAAAAGGCTTTTGTCGCTGCTTATATTATTATCATAGCAAAATATCTAGACAACGAAAATTATGACATAGCACAACATTTTCTGCCCTCAAAATGTTTTCCATAATAATTGTTAGTCATTTAATTTTTATGTAAAAGGAAAATATGTAACTAACATGCAATAATGAGTACCACGTCATTGTATGTATAAACACAAAGATGTATTACTGTAGTACGTCGATACATATATATATACAATGTCGTGAATTATTCATTCAGATACACATATTCGTTGGAAATTGTTCAGGTATTGGTTTATTTGTTTATATCAACTTTTTCATTTAAATTGAGTGGCGCTTTTAAAAGCAGTAAGGAAACAAGAAAACATGTGGTTGGCGGATTTAAAGTCATATTACTGAGAGAAAAGTTTGTTACTATTAATATATTTTCACAACGCTTGATAGGTCTACTATGAGTGTAGAGCTTTCGCTGTGTTCTTTCGTGTTTGTTTCTTCAAATATATTTCACCTGTTTCTTTTTTTCGTTTTGTTATATGCACACTTATACAGCGTTAAATACAACAGGGTCGGCAATCATATAATGATATTGAAATGATAAGATTTACCATCATTAATTTGTGATACCATGTTCAGTGGAATCCGAATTATTTCAAACAATACAATTACTTTTATGTCCATCATGCATTTCATTTTGGGGAATTAACAGTGACTTGATGCTATGAAGGTATGGTATGGCAACTACCGCTACTAAGATGTTGTTTTCATACTTACAATAAAAGCTTCAAAACCTTTTCCACAATCATAAGAAATCTCTACAGAAAGCAATAAAAATGACAGGCCATAATGTAAATTATGCAAACATTTTGTAAATGATCATATAAGTCACCTGTTATAAGTTGTTTAGAACACGTGGTTGTGGTAACCTATTTTAAAACTGTAATTTTTTTACGTTAAACACATTAACAAAAGCTCTTTTTGTACTCTTGGAAAATCATGGTGCAGTGGCATACAGCATATGAATACATGATACTTAACTCGAATAATGTTTTCAATATGTACAGAGGTTACATTAATTAAGTGTTTTGGGATTGTGGTTAACAGACAGGTTTGATTGATAATCATTTGTGTATATGTGCAATTTCACGTGCATGTGTCCATATTCCATGTTCATGTTTCATATTTTAAATGTCACAGTAGCTACTTTATACTAGTTGAAAAAAATATTTTCTCATAAAGCTAAAGACATTCTAATCTAAACGGAAACTAGCAGAGAAACACGTGGATCACTAGATTTTTTACATTGTCATTTTTCTTTGAACTAAACGTTATCGTTATTCGATATTGTGTGGGAATGACTAGTTATTAGTGAATATTGCACGATAATAACTCATTTTTAGAGGATGGAGTCTTGTTAAAACATTTAAGAACTGTTAATATATAACTTTAAATGTGTTTACTTTGTATCATAACATTCCATATGCATGACTAGAAACTTCATTAATACCTGTAGCTGTCATGATTAAGCGTTCAAAATTGAAATGCACAAAATCTTTTTGCATATATTCTGTCTTATGCCTTTACAGTTCAGACAGTGGCAAAATACCGCGCGAGTAGGTGCATAATCATTAGTGTTGAAAAAAACATTAGGAAAGTAATCCGCGGTTGTTTGACAAAGTATCCATGTGAACAGTAATCATTAAGAGGTTTATGTGTGGAGTCTATATAATTCACAACATATTCCAATATTCTCAGGGTATTTTAATATTAGATATATCTGCAAAGAGCAGAGTAATAATTTTTTTTAAATTAACATTATCTTGCTCTCAAAGTTTAAAATATAGACAAGTATCTTTTTGTGCATTTAATTTATTAGATCAAGCTATTTTATCAAGATACAGAGGACTAGGTATCATATTTATCAAGACAAGTCAATAAAAATACACCAATCGTATCCATGAAATGTTTTTACTATTCTATGGACGATATTGATATATGCGAAAAGCGTTTGCGGGGAAGATTTTATCTATTATCAAATGTTCACCTGGAACATTATTAATGTAACATTGTAATTGTTTTGTTTTTTTATTATAAGAGGGCCTTTTTTATTTCAACTGGGTGCAACACATCGGAAGAAAAGCGACTGCAACTCTTGTTTGTACTGACAGCACCTGCAGTTTGCTGTTGTGTTGCTCAAAGAGAAGAAACGTTCTTTAATAACGTAAAACAACCAAAATGATGTCCAGTTGTAGCATAACATCTGTGTATTAAAAGCGAAAGTACCTGCAAGACTATCTAACAAGAGCCTGACTTAATAATAATAATAATAATAATAGTGCCTATTTATAGTGCGCACAAATCCACGCTCGTAAGCATGCTCATGGCGCTACAATTAAAACAATATGTACAGTAAGAGTGAGCTGTTTATGAGTCATAGAACTGAATGAAAACGTCCGTTTTGAGATGGCTTTTAAAGGAGTCCAGAGTTGGTGCGAGCTTCAGGTCAAAGGGTAAAGAGTTCCACAAGACCACGGCAGTGTGTGTGACCGAAGGTCTTAAGCTTGTAGGGAGGTACTGTCAGGAGATTCTGCTGTTGTCACCGCCGTTCACGGCCTGGAACATACGGAGTTATGAGTTCAGATATGTGAGGAGGAGACTGACCATGAAGTGATTTATAAGTGAGACAAAGTATTTTGAACTGTATTCTGGCCCTCACTGGTAACCAGTGCAGTTGTTTAAGCACCGGCGTGATGTGAGTCTGTTTAGAAGAACGGTTTATTATCCGTGCGGCAGTATTTTGGACCTTCTGTAGCCTGTCCAGTAGAAAATCACTAAAGCCAAAGTAGAGACTGTTGAAGTAGTCCAGTCTACTGAGACTAAGGGATCGGACAAGTGAGTGGGCAGCCTCGGTGGTGATGAGAGGACGGATAATACCAATGCTATAATAAACAACTTTCTCTTAATGTCGAGTAGTGTTCCAGAAGCTCCAGCCTATGATCACATCTCAACTTTTGAGGTACAATCCACTATGAACTTTCTACGAAGATTTCCTACAGTCATAGATCGTCACAAAGCTCTTGTTTCAATGGTCTGCAACATCCAACGTGTCAGTAAAGTTTTCAAAAAGTTTTATGACATAGACGCAGTGGCCCTTTCCGAAATGGCGACTCAGTGACAAAAGTGATTTCTGATGTTATTCCGTATTTTGATTTGTACCATATGTACTGACCAACTGAATTTCCTTTGCGGGTGTGTGTGGCCGCTGTCATTGTTTAAGGGAAGGATCCATTCACCTTCTGACAAACACCTGGTATTACTACTGTTTGATAGTGATTCAGAAGTACGTGCTTTTCATATAGTCCAAACGCTACAGTGGATGTAGACATGTCTTATAATTATGGAAAAGGTTTTGTTTTTCTATCAATCAATCTCTATGTTGTGACGCCGCCTCCATCAAAAGTTCAGTTGGTCATGACTCATACCTTGTTAAAGCATTGTCTAAACAACATAATTTCAAGGGTTATATTTTCTCTTAAATTCACGTTTTTAGATATATTGTGAATGCAGAGATTTCACGAAATCAAACGTTTTTCACTTATGTTATTAACGTTTCCTTTGAATTAAATATCATATTGTCACTATTCCTAGTGTAAGGTAACCTAGCATTTCGATAGTATTTGTATTTAACTGCCGGATTATCATCTGGCTAAGTAAGAGACTTCAACGCCAGATGGCGAAACGGATTGCATTTTCAAAGGCATGGTGAATCTTTTCACGAACACCCGGTGTCATCACCACATTACGTTCAGATATTTCTATAACGTTCACCGCTATTTTCCTTCTTACGCCCAATGGTATATGTTTTGTCGAGACTGGGTATTCTCCGGCGTTGACGTTTCATATCATTTGAACGGATCACTGAAAACCATGTCTCGTTATCTCATATGAATCAATAGAAATCTCAAATATGGGTCGGTGTTATATCATACGAGAAAGATCGACGTGTTTTGTACTCTATAAAATCATTCACCATAGCAACGCTGGCGACCTTACGCCATCACTTAAGCCACCTTTTCACAGTGGCAAGAAAATAGATGAAGTGCATCGGCTTTAAAGTCAACCATTCTTATGGTGGGGGTTCTGTTATCCCGCAAAAACGACCGCTATCTTAAGTTTGAATATTGAAGGATAACCCTAAACCTAAGAACTTAAAATTAAAGTTTGATGTGACATTGAATTTGACATCAACTAAAGTCATTTGGTAATTACACACACTGTAACTAATGTTGAAGGGAACACCTGTATATCATTTGGTACTTACACAAAAGTATAGTTTCTGTTTGAGGTCACACCTGCATCTCTTCTCCTGTATAAATAACACACACCATGACCTCAAACTATGCATGGTCTGACACTTTGGTATTAGCATATCATCTGTTGACCGTAAACAACGTCATCGACTCGGATATTGCCTCATTAAACCAAATGTTTAACTTTTTAAATAATAATAGTAACAGAGATTAAGTACGATGAACAGTATCAAAAGATTCCCCTTAAGTATATTCCGAAAGTCAAAGGGTTTTATGTTATGGTGCGTTTTCCGTTGTTTGTTGTCTTACGAACCGATGAAAGGTGTGAACATGAACAGTGAAAATCATGATGTTTTGGGTGGCAAGGTGGAGAGGGAATTAGTCAAAACACATTTAAAATATCTTTATTATTAACGAAGTTCTAGAATGCTGAAATCTGATTTTGCTATATTACCAACCGTTTTAGAAAATGCCACTTTGATGTCGTCCCTTTAGAAACTAAAGTCTTTGAATTAGATAATTAACACAACCTGAATGAGATGTCTTCATAAAATAAGATAGGAAACTTCAAAGTTAACGTATTGTTTTTCCTTTCAACAAAGTCAGAAAAGTATATATGACATCACTTTTCCAGAATCTCTTTCACTGGATTGTCTGGTCACGGTTTCATAGTGTACAGGCCCCCAGAAGTTTTGAACTGAGGCTTTTGGCAACAAGCACTTTCTCTTTATACACATTGCGTTGCGGTGGGTGCTACCAGTAGGACATAGCATGCTTACTTTACGAACACCTGGTGTCTTAGCTGATTTGCAATAGTCATTACGTATGATTTTCACCATTATTTTGAATTATACGCCCAATGAAATTTTTTTCGGGACTGATTATTCACTGATGTATTATATATGCTTAATTGTGAAACAAAGAAACTGTGGAAATAGTCTTCTGTATTGGTAAACATGGGTCCTTCTCATGCCTCAAAAGTCCAGAGATTTGAAGCTATTGGTGACAGTAATTTTGTTTACGAGTTTGTTAATATTATTACCTTGTCATAAAGTAACAGACCAGGGTGACAATAATTTTGTAGGATTTGTCACAGCAGAGTAATTCATATTTATTCACTCCATTTGGCTTGTATTTCTTTATATCCTTGAAACATATATATGAATCAATAAAAAAAACTATCTGTGGAAGTGAAACTTTGTGAAGAGATCAAAAGAAGTTTTAAGTGTTGGTGGTATCATTTCTACTGTCAATGTTGAGAAAACATCTTACATTTGATATAACCGATGTACTAAATAATTTCCCACAGATGTGTTACAAAGTATAGAGGCTATTGCCTTACTGTGTTATGAGATACAATGACACAATTTGGCCCCTAATAATAGACTCATAACCTCTCGTGATTCTGAACACTTAACATATGCCTGGTGAACTACAGTGCCTAGGCGCGGTTTCTTTGGAATGATACAGTACCACATGGATACGCGAGAGCATACACAAACATTCAGACATGTGTATATGTATAAAACCATACTGATTTAGACGTACTCATGGTAGTACTATTGTTTAAAGATATCTTTCTGTGACAAAAGCGTGTAATGGGTTCATCATGATGCAGACGAAGGTTAAAAAGCAGAATTGTCTGCAGAACAAAGGAATGGAAGTACTCATGTGTTAGTATTGGCCGGTTGAGGTTAACATTAAACTCGATAGGGCGTAAATGTTTTGTAGCAAGGATACTGCTTTTGTTACTTTTGTGACATTGTTAGCAAAGCCCCTTCGTTGTCCAGGATAGTGTAAAATAGAATTCCCTAATTTGTCTTCCCCCTCTAACACAATTCCTACTTTCTGCCTGCCTCCCTAGTCATAGACCTTGGCATAAAAGGAATGGGTAAAGGTTGTATAAATTCTTAGTATCATTCTAAATTTTCATTCATTGGTACATATGATTCATTACCACGGCGGGATAGGAAATGTTCTCTTGCTATGCACAAGGTTAAGGTCATAAGGTTGAGGTGATTTCATGTATTTAATTAGCATACCTTCTGCTCACGACAGTTACACAGAACTCTAGGCCCGAATGGATTACAAAAAGACAAGATATTTTTCTTATCAGTCTTGCTTCATTAAAAGAGCTCACACTTGTTGTAAAAGTAAGTCAGGTCATAATTCATACACTATATCGTATTGCTTGCTCTAGAAATAATATTTCAGTTCTGGTGGGTGAAGGGTTTTATTTGTAATGTGTAATATTGAAAATAGTAAATGTAATCATATAGAATAATGGGCTCAAGTTCTTACACATTCTGTGAACCAAAGTCATATCTGATTTCATAATGCTCATCCATTTGTGCATCTGTTTTCTATGATAAGCAAAACATGTCTAGTGAAAACCCACAGTTTAAATAGTTTCCACTTGAAACACACTGACACATTTGATTGACTCTTTCAAGAAATATTTATCAGCCCCTTTCATTTTGTGTTGTAATTAGTTTGAAACATAACGTATTAAATCCAAGATTTTGCCTTTGAAACTGAATCAAGGAATCTGTTTGCATGAAGCAGTAACTATATTTTAAATAATCCTGTTTATGTTTACACCATCCATCCATATTTCAGTAATGAGACTATTACTCTTTAGTTTCCACATACGCAACAATATGCACCAAGCAAAAGCCTCTCAGTGTGTGTGTGTACACGCTGTCGGGAAACTACAGAACGTAACTTTCTATCGTGATTAGAGTGCTAAATATAGGATATCGATTTGCTGGCAAAGAAACCTACACTAAACTAATGTCTTCTCGCTATTGGCTTGACCGCATTGGTTTGGGTGGTTTACCTTTGTCTATTGAGGATTGCGATTTGACGCTTTTTTCTGCTATTTGTTTTTTCTTGTAGAGTCGCTGTTAGGTGTACATTCATTTGCATGATAATGCGTAGCATATCCGGTAGTATAGACTAGTTAATTATTATCAGATGTTACACCAAGACTGTTCACCTTTTGCATTTGTTCCTCCTTTCATGTTGTTTTCTGAAACACAGTGTTTGGATAGGTACTTCAAGGTTATGTAAGATTACAATTATGACATACATATATTGAAATATGCTTATAAATGTGAGTGTTTAAAAGTATTTATAAGCACAACAAAATGTATACGAGCAGTGCACATAAAATGACCCACAAATGTGGAGAATATATGAAGCTCTATATAGATGTTTGATAAAGTATGGAATTAGGTATGTAATAGTGATTGGAACTAAAATGCCAAAGAGAAGTACACGGAACTATGTTTTTCTGAAAGGACTCCATCCATTTTAGTGAAAATCAATTAATACAATCTACCACACTAGATATATCAGTCTGGACGAATTCATTGAAGCACATCTTGGACTATATGGTTTTTCACTATTCTATATACCTTCTGTTCTCCTTAAGGCTACATGGGTTGGAGTATTTACCAGTTACCACATTGGTTTGGTTGGTAAAAGGCAAGAGAAATGAATACATGCCAATACATTGTTAACTCATTTTGCATTTGTTTGTGGCTTGGTGTCCGAAAAGTAAGCTGCTGACTGACGAGATCTTTGTCAAATATAAAATAAGAACATTTGGACAAGTCGTATATATAACAACTATACACCTTTTCAATCCGATCTGTTTCTCGTTATTTACAAAATCGGACTTTTAGGCCAAAGTCAAGAGTTTTAGAAAATCTCCTCGCCCAAACTACATCAGCATTTTCAGCTTTCTCTATACACTGGAGTTGGAAATCGGAGAAACAAATAATTAATCCTATTCTTATTAGGACTGTGCATAGAAATAAAAAATATGGCATCTTCCGTCCCAAGCTGTACAAATGATTTCATACTTCCAATTGTAAACTTCCCGGTCATGTGGAGCCCTATACCTTAGCTCCAGCTAATGGCTTCTACATCTCACAAAGTTTAGTTACTCTGATAAATGTCAATTTTATTCAGATTCCCACACATTTTGCTTACAAGCTTTTTTCAATCCCGGTGTCACTAGAAAAGGTCTGGTTAGGTGATTGTTGTAACCATTCAGAGGAATTATGTAGATATGGCAAGCGTTTGTGAACATGGCGTTACCATTGAGTTTCCAGACACCCTTACCAATTGGCACTTATTTTTTTAATGAACACAGTATCAGTAGTGGGTACCAGCAGTTGTGTAGAATATGCGAACACCTTGAATCATCTCTGATTTTTAGTGATCCATTAATATAACTTTAACTATATCACTACTATGCCTTTTACGCCTTATGGAATCTGTTTCTCTGTCGTTTATCCTTTAAATTTGCAAAGACTGCAATTGTGTCATAAAAATACATCTGGCATTCTCAAACTCAGATCTAATACATGCATTTTTTATTGTGTTATTTTTATTGTGTTATTGTTGTTTTTTTACATGTATTATTTTCTTCTTGTTTGTGTTTTCAGATCCTGCCAGCAAGACATACTACCATACCACACGATAGATGTCCTCGACGATGCTTGCAGCAAAAAAAGAAGCAACAGCTTTCCAAAGTTATGGCCTTGTTGTCACAATCAATGTTGAATATATTTTCAATTGAAGATCTATAACTATTTTTATTGTATGAAGTGCTTCAGTTTAACTGGTTTGTGTTCTCTTTGTGTTGGCATATTGCATCGCTTATTTTACTGTGTTCAGTAGAGAAGAAAACGATTTGAAAATGTATGTATTTATATTATTATTGTGAAAGCGGAATTATTTCTAGGAATAGTAATAACGCATTCTTGCAAATCTTATGATAACTGGGGCTTACATCGTCTTACACACTCCGTATTACCAGATTATAAATTGTAATCAACAGGTTCTGTTATTTAAATGAAAGGATATAATAATGATGTGTTTTGATTAACATGAATTTTTTAAAAATCACACAATAAAAAACAATGCGTTTCTATTAAGTTGATGAGAATTCCTTCTTTTCCTTCATCATACCTCGTTTCCACAGCAAGTGAAAAGTGGTATTAGGAAAATACAATCAAGTGTTAGACACATTAGATATATGTCTAATTCTTTACTATATTTTTTTTTAAAATTATTACAAGACAAGAATAATTAAACTAATGTAACTCTTCTTAAACTGGGTATTTTTAGATACTACATACTTTTCAACAAAGCACTAGTAGTACTCATCAAAGCAGCACATGAAGATAAATATATAAATTAATTATAAATTTAAATCATTGATAATATTCATCATCATATTAACGTAAATTCCTCACTTGATTAACCTCATACAATTTTTCTTATGTTTTACTTAACTTTATCGACTTTGGAATTAAGTTGTACCAACATCTGAGATATTTTAACTTCGACCAGATCTACGGAGAAGGCATTGGCCATGTCGTGGTCAGGCACATACATTTTTGGGATGCAGGCTAGAGATAAACTCCAAAATGAATATAAGGGACAAATTTCGGCCACAATACAAATATAGACTTTAAAATTTTGAGAGTTCTGACGTGAATGCACGCAACAAACTCAAAGCCACCAATACTTATGTTGTGCCCGTTCTCTCTTATTTTATGTGTTGTTGATTGGACCACAACTGAAATTCAGAGTATTGACACCCTCACACGAAGAATCATGACAGACAATAAATGCCACCACTCTTGATATTTCCTCAATAGTTTATATTTATCAATTTTAATGGGAGGGCGTGGTTTGATAAACGTAGAGATGCTTCATGCACTTTTGCACACATATAATTGTCAGATGATCCTCTTGTGAGGCATGTCAAAACGGGGCATTCCAAAGTTTTCAAGGAAGCAGGACACAATCCCAGTGCCCATGTTGATTTTGATGATGGTTCAATATTGCTTGATGGTACAGAAATGAATGTCAACCAAGCGAAGTTCCATATCGAATCGGCACAGACTCATTTCTTAGAAGGAAGGCTCCCTTAACAACTACTGAACCACATTTAGGTGCATTATATTGAGAAAGCAGGCTTTGGGAGTCCTTGAATCAAGTAGGCTGAAAAGTGAAACAAAGGCTTTCTGTTTACTCTTCAGAAACAGCCACTTCCCACTCGTAACAGCTAATGTGTACGTTTATATCAATATGTGACAAAAAACGAGAAATGTAGATTATGTTATGAATTTAATGAGACTGTCCAACGCTTCACAGTATATTAAGTGCATGACTTCGCCATGTTTGTGTTTTTAATTCCATCCATTGAGGTCCATAAATGGTACGATCCTGAACATATGCAGGGAGCGTCATGGAAAATTATTTATAGCAATGAAGTGTGTGTCCCTTCTGACAGTAATGTGATGTACAGGTTTCAGAAGGAACATGGCAAATGTGTGGACCTCGAAATGTCACGCTTGTATTCCCAGGTACCAGATCGTTGTAAATGCGCCCCCCACCCCACCCGGTGTTTTTGGTATTTTTGTTTATTCCTCAAGTTTGGTACATCCAGATGTCCAGATCACTTGACTGACATTTGGACCGCACCCGGTTTTATTTTCATTTGTTGTTACATTTCTGTAAGTGTAAAATGCGAACCGATTGAAATGTTAAACCGAAGATAGCAATATACGAACCTCATATATTTTATGTGTAACAGTATGCGAGAGGGAATTACACGATGGTAAGATCTTTTACACGAAATGTTATTTGGAATTCATATGGTGCCAAGTATGTTGCAGCTTTGTTTGTTTGTTTGCTGAGCTATCACTCAACATTAGGCATCAATTTTCCGAAAGGGTAGGCGTTCATTGATTAATGGAGTCTATTAAAAGTAGTCCTGGTGACCTTCTTTGCATATTCATTCTGAGCGTGAAACCAATTTAATAGATTGGTTTATTGCTTTATATGATGATATTTTAACATTAGATAAATCAGTCACGATATATGCTCATAAGTTAAGACCATACAATTTTGTGTCCCCGCTATATAGTTGCAACGAACAAACAAACTATACTCTTCAAAAAACAAACCTCACATAGGAAACATTTGAATTTTAGGAAAATATTTGACACAAACCAATCCATGCTGAATCCCGACAAGTGGGGGAATGGTTGCCGACGACAAAACGTTTGAAAAAAGAAACGTTGAACAAAAACGTAAAGTTACACTAACGTCTGTAGTGAATCGCTAAAACGCACCCTACATGAAACGCACGTGCATCATGAATTTGTGTATCCCCCTGAGCTGAAGCCTTTAAAAAGCCACATCAACTGTACTCCACATGCATTGCTTTAAGCCACTTTAGACGACAAGAGAAAGAAAAAACTGACAGAAGCTCAACGACACAACGCCATCGGCCGTTTACAAGGACTGGCATTGCAGCATGAGGTTGCAAGGCACTTCAGCGTGTCCAGACAGACCATCTCAAACCTATGGACCCGATACTACAATACTGGGAGTGTTAATGACAGACCCAGGTCAGGTCGACCTAGAGTTAAAACCGCCGCCCAGGATCGCTACATCCGGTTGAGACATCTTCATTCAATCACCACGGCTGCATCATCCACAACAATCCAAATCCCTAAATCTCCGACCAGACATTGCGCAATTGGCTATGGGAAGCCAGACTTTTTGCCAGAAGACCAGTTCAACGTCACGTCGTTCCCTTCATCAACATCAACGGTTGATGCTCGACTTCAAGTTGCACGTGTTTTGAGAGGACTTCCTCCAGCAAAACAATGTTCAGGTGTTACCTTGGCCTTCTCGATCACCCGATTTGTCCCCCATTGAACATCTATGGGATACTCTTCATCGACGCTTGCGCCAGCGTATTCCGCCACCTCAGACACTACAAGAACTGCACACAGCACTTCAGCAAGAGTATCAAAACATCCCTCAAGACAGCATTCGGCATCTCCTTTCTTCTATGGGTCACCGCTGCCAAGCTGTTATCGATGCTCATGGTGGTCACACCAGATACTGACATTTTACTCTGACCAATTGGCTTTAATAGCCCTCTGTAGTTTTACCAAAGACTTTCTGGATGATAGTGGAGCGGCTAAGCAGATAAAATGTGCATTTAATGATAAAAGCATGAAACTTTGCACATGTATAGACTGATGCATAGTGAACATATGAGGATATGGAGGCACTCAAAATAATTTCATTTTGCGCATGCGCAGTAGATAGATAATATTTTGCCTTTTCTGGCTACTGTTATAGCTTTGGGACTGCCATCAATACTCTACTGGGACGACATGTTTTAAAAATACTAGCCCTTGCACCAGTGTACGTTAGGACCACAGCCCTTGCACCAGTGTAAGTTAGGACTGTTTGCACTTGCATCGGTTGTTACACCCTTTTGTACAGACAAGATACCAAATACTGACAAGATTTTGATGCTTTGTGTAGTGTCGTCCAGTAGGGAACATACTGTCCACTTTCCTACTTTTGCTGTGACATCTCGGGATGAAGAGTAGTCTTAACTTCTGACGTCTGGTGCTCGTTCTACGTAGATAGATGCGTAGGACTCTGACCAGACACAGTGATAAGTCTTCCTTATCTTCATTGCCAATTAATGAAGTTTGATAATGGTGGGATGTGAAACTGTCGGCCTGGCTGATTTTTGGCAATAAAATCCAAATGGAGACCAAGATGGACTGATGCATTGAGACCTTTATCAAATCTGGTGAGGCTGAGGTCTATAGAATGAATGTCTGACATTCTGAGTGAATTTGGAGTCTTCACCATGGTGATGACAGAGCTGATGGGTGCTAAGATTGAGCCCAGTGTTGAGATTCTTTGAGGTTCTGAGGTTGTATATCTGCTGGAATCCCCTTTGTCAAGACTCTTCCACTTATCATCATACAGACTTCTGGTACATCTTCATATAGACATTGAGACTGCTGCTCTGCTGGAATAGCCGCGCCTGGTCAAGTTCTTCTTGATCTGCTCCATGCGTGCTTCATGTGAGGATAAGTGAGAAGGTTTGACCAATCTGGAGGTTTTAGAACCGGATTGCCTGCCAGCTGGATGAGTTGGCTGTCCTGGTCATCAGTGACTGATTCGACAGTCGAGGGTCCCAGTGGTTAATGGCTCGGATAACTGCCCAACCTCGGTGATTGATGTGAAGTAGCTTCTCTTCTGGAGACCACAGCCCTGAGGTTACATCTGTGTCGTGGTGTGCTCCCAAACCCTATAGAGACGCATCTACATATAGATGCAGGTTGAAGATTGGCTCGTCAGACCTTCGATTTCATCGTCCACCATTGGAGATACTGTAGTAGTGATCTGGTAGTTGTGGCCTGAAGTCCTGCTGGTCCAGGAGTGAAGTTAGAAACCTCTGGATGGGTGGTAATTGCAGTCTGCCCCTCTTCATGAGTGATTAGGCTGACGATGGGCAGCAATCGTAGGGTGAAATTCAACTGATATTTGAGTTTAACGGCTTGTTGAAGTGCTTTAATCCCGTTGTCTAGGTGGAAGGTGCATCTAATTACCCTGTTGTGCAGGAAGCTCACGATGGGCTTGGTTACCCGTGTGAATAACCACGGGCCATGAACATGCCAAACTGTAGAACCGTCCACTGGTATTTTTGATGGTTGAACAGGAATCGTAGATACTTCCTGGACCCTGGGTGGATTGGCATATGCAGATATGCATCCCTTAAATCCATGCTTGCCAGAAAGTTGTTCTTATCATCTGCTTCCGCTGTAGAAGGTGGAGAATTCGGAACTTCTCTGTCTTCAGTAAGTAATCGTTGTTGAACTTTTTCATATAAGTCTGGACTTTTCGGAAAGATTGTTCTTGGGAACCAAGTAAATTCGGGAGCTGAACCTCGAGTTGAGTGCCTCTTAAGGTATAACTTCTATTGCTTCTTTGGATAGAAGTGACTCTATCGCATCTGTGAGCTTGGGTTGTAGGGTTTCTTTGTGATGTATCTGCGGAAGATAGACTGGAGAGGTGGCGTCGTCTTTACAGGAATGGTATATCTATTCCTGAAGATTTTTGTGATGAATGGGTCTTCCAGTAGGTCCCAGTTTGGCCAATACTTCCTTGTCTACGTAGTAGGTGAGTCCCGACGATGCTGAGCAGATCTGGTCGGAAATAGACTCCTGGTACTTTTGCTGCTTGACCATGGACATAAGCATACATAAGCAAGGATCAGGACATGGTGAGGCCCAGGTAGACTCGTCTGATAATAGTATCAAGCTGAGGAAGCCAGGAAGGCCCTGCATTCTGGTAGCTTTGGTTCTTGATGACTTGCAAAGTTGCTCCAGTTGGTGGTAATGTGAAGAAGGACGATCCTTCGATGGGGGAACCATGGGTAACCCGTCTGCTATCCAAGGTAGCAGTTTTTTATCATCGTAGATTGATGTTGGCCCTTCATATGTGAGTCTAACCCTGTTGGCACTAATATGAGAGAGTGAAGAGTCACAGGCTTGGTCACGTGCATCCGTGGTCACGTGTTGGGGTGAGATGTGTTTTTTCTATTGAAGGGGACACAAGCGCTTGATTTTCCACTACTACTACGAGATGAGATAAGCAATTAGTATGAGTCAGGATAAGTTAATATTTGCATGTTTGCACTAAATTAATTGATATTTACCATTAAACAATATAACCAATTAAGTATGATTTGCACTGGAAAAATGACTGCTACCATGCGGAAGACAATCTGAAGTATCTCCCTTGCTTGCCCTTGAGCCATGAAGTTGGGGAATAATCACATAGATTTGGATTGTTAAACATATCCAAGACTTTCTTTTATTGTGCTGCATCTCTTTTGCCACTTAATATGTTCATTTTCAGTCAATATTAATCCGATAAATCCCAAGCATACACACATTTTCTCGAAGAGTTCAATAGTCCAAAAAGCTATCTGCTAGCCCCCATTTTGGGAAGAGGGACTGTTCATTGTTTCGAAATGTTTTGTATTATTCTAAAATTATGTATTTCTTGTCTTTTCATGAACCTGTTAATCACTATTTATGAAGGTTATAGGTGTGTAGTGAATGGCAATATTAAAGATTTAAGGGGAAATGCTGAAAATAAGATGTCAAAGTTTATGTACTGCGCATGCGCACAAGCTACAAATTTTGAGGTGCCTCAATATTTGAAATATTTCAGACATGTTCTTTTATATGATGACCGATTTTGGTGCTTTTATCATCAAATGCACAATTCTTATGAAAAATTTATCTTAGCCGCTCCACTATTATCATGTTTGGGAAATGTGTAAAGTGATGATTTTACTGTAGTTGAGCAATGACGTCATGTTTGAATCAGTCATAAGTATTCAGTCAGTAAACTTTAAAACAGCATGTCAAGTTTCATTTCTTAAGAGTATATTTTGAAACTACCGACATTGTATATCTGAACTTTGATTTATCCACAAATCTCCCTGCAATAATTTACATTTACTATGGAATATTAATAGTGCTCGGTTTGTTTAAATTGTTTGTTATTGTTTGGTTCAAGGTAACTTCTTGGAGCATGATATGCCATCATTGGTTCAAAAGCATAAATATTTGATTTAGCCCTCGACGGATATGATTAATATTAAGCACGGATGTTTCATATAGAGTGGCGGGCAAAGGCAACTTTACCACTATAAAAGGAAATTTCAAGAATGTCCAAACTGAATAAATGCTAAACACATCGTCCAAATGCAACAACGCACTTTTACAGAACGTGATACACACGGCGACAAGTCATATGCGACTAATACTTGTGGCATGGGGTTAGTCGACTGAATGTGGCAGTAACGTGAGTGGCAGAGGGTAGTTTTCACTTGTGAAAGCCAGTCATCTGTTCAGATGGTAGAAAGCGTGTTTACCGCCGAATAGGAGAACGAATTGCGGCATGTCGAGCTCAAGACGTGGAGGATATATGTTATGTTGTGGAATCTCTGGACAGACAACTCAGCAATACGAGGATGACATTTTTCGTCCAACTGTCCTACCATTTCTGATACAGATACAGCATGACAACCCCAGACCCCATACAGAACTTCGTTCCAGCCACCAATGTCAAGGTGTTGCTGTGCTGCTACATTTTACTTCACGCATCTGTTATTGTGCAGTTTTTAAACCAGATTAAAACTGTGGTAAAGTTTCTTTTGGACATCAGTTTCATTGCATTATTATTTTGTTTTCAGTATACCGCGAAGTACAAAAAGAAAGGAACACTAAATATATTCGTCCGTCGGAACATTGGGACAATCAATGTGGAATGTTTTCAAACTAAGAGCAGTATAACATACAATCCAAATCAAATATATACTATTCAAAAATATTAACATATAACCCAGAAATCTGTTGCGAAAATGTTGTATTTTCAAACATGCATAACTCGTTCACAATTAGACTTTAGGAAATGAATTTTTGCATCAATTTAGAAGAAGGAAATGTCCATACAACCAAGTGGATAATTTTAGATAACGGAGACGTTGAGCGCCATGGTGACGGCGTAGAACGGGCCCGACGTCGGATCTCCTGGCTCTCAGTCCAATCTCTTTCAGCCTTTCCGTACAGTTTGACCGGATATCCTCCGAAGTCGGTCGCCACTGGTATAAAACCGTAGCTATATTTTGTACTTGGTATCACGTCTCTAACTAAGAAGCAATGGAGTTTGTTGAGAATGAAACAGACAAAATTTGCACTTTTGTCGGTATAAACAAAGGTAAATGAACACATGGATAAATACACTATATCAATGCAATTTATACCCTTTAAAAGAATCACGTTTCTCTTGTATCCAAAGAAAAAGATTATATTTCAAATATTCACATTGCTTACAAATACAACTCAGGTAATTGACATTTATGTCAATAAAGTGTTTTTAAATTTTTTGTTTGCGAATATAATATGTTGTTTTGTTTATTGCCTTGCTGTACATATATACGAACTTACTGCTCGGGGCTCTTTTATATAATTATTATAGTTTAACCTTGATGAATGTCCGAGACTTCATGTTACCTTAGCAAAACAATAACGGGATATCCAGTAAGTACGTTAAAACAATTACATAAAATGTTGTTTCAAGATAAATATATTGCAAAGTAGCATGAAGTAACTTTTTGACACAGAAAACGTAGGTCCGTGTTAGGCGACGTATGTTTATAATGTTTAGTTACATTTGCAAAGTTAATTTTAATATTTCCGGTATCTGCTCGTTTTTTAAAGTGATCATGCTGTATTTCTAGCTCCCAGATTTTGCTGCAGTCTTATTCAGAGAAGGGTAATATCAGTGATATAGAGACAGATTAGGTATAAACAGACATATTTTCTCCAGGGAATTTGTGCTGTATCGTCTTAAATATTGTAGTTTCCTATTTATTGGACTTAGTTACACTTTAACTAATTCGGTTGCTACCTTGTGTTATTCTTTGTGTTTTCCAAATATTTCCACGATTTACAAATATTGAATTTTAAAGACTGAGTTCCTTGCCCTGTGACGGGCATAATGCCTCTACTACACATTAGCACAGATGTTTAATTGTCAAGGTTTGTAAATCATTACTTCCATGTGAAATGCTTTAAGTCCACTCCAACATACCTATAGTTATTTTCTTGTACAAATACTGGTACACCTCAGTTTTAAATACTTCAATTTCTGTCCAATCATTCACTAGAAATTTCTATTTGTTTCTATTTTCATCAACAGATGTATCATATTTTTTACAATCCTTCAATGTTTTACTACACTTGTCTCCAATGTTCATTCAGAGAAAAAACACCCGTAAAAATATTTTCGCTGTATCTCGTATGTTCCAATGACCTCCAAATCCGCCGGAAACATTACATTTGTAACAATGGTCTGGTTTTCCCATTCTGTGTGTCTGTTTTATAAGATAACGAAATACATTACATGTATTTCCAATTTATTATGATAAGATAACGCTTCAGTCGCAGGGTGTTTCTTTGATAGTTTGCCACCCCCACACTCAAGGTGGCTCCGTGGTTTATGGTGTCGCAATTTAATATGCTTAGTTAGTCTTGCCAGGATCTTATATTCGTGGGTTGGAGTACGAGCTTCGCATTTATTATTATCCTTGTTGTGTCAACAAAATACCAATGTTTGTGAACTATATCAATATAAAGGCGTTTGATAAGTTGAGTTAACTGAAATAGATCCTGCAGAGCCATTAACGGCAGTAATCACTCGCCATACTTACAACTGCATATATATTTTCCATTTGTGTTCCGGACCTGGTACATTATAGAAACGTTTATTAAAATCGTTATTCAGAAATTGTTCATTTGTAAGCGTATCAGAGTTTGTATCTTCAGAAATACAAATATTTGATAATGTCCAGAGCGTTCAGAAATTGTGCATACCAAGATTCATTTGTGTAAGCACTTTATCCAATCGTCAAATAAGAAATAAACTCCTCAAAGGCTTTGAAATGTCATAGTTTGAAACCAAGCAAATTTGCATTACAAAACCGCATCTAATAATGCAGAAGAAATAATAGGAAATATTTTGCGTGGAAACATACATATGATGTTACAATGATTAAACAGCAACAGACCACTGTACGCCATTTGAAATCCTCAACTAAACCTCAAATGTTGTGAAAATAAAGTGTGGATCTTCTGGAATATTGCTTGGCGTAAAGGGAACGTTGACAGTTTGATAGTTGAAGTCATTGCACATACAGTCTTGTGGATAATTTATTGTCACGCTGGATCTTTATGTACTAATGTAAATATGAAGCAGATGAGACGGCTTCACTCGGCTATTCTATTTCTAATTCAGGTAGATTACTCACTTGAAAGGGAATTGGCTATTTGATTATTATTGAACGATCACTTTATATACGATATACATCGATATATACGGATTTTGTTTTGTTTTGAATTTGCCAATCCGAAGAGAAGGAAGGAAGAACAGTTGGTGACCGTGGGGTTGTCTTCTTGCGTGGACTCATTATATAGTACCCAAATGTGGTATTAAATCTCTTAAACATTTTACAACAGGAAAAGTTTATAGCAGATGACGTTGATAAATATATTCTTTCATGTCTACGTCACGTACACGCTTAAATACAGTTATGACTTACTTGCTTAGGTATTAGTGCCTATACCTGAACGTCACATTGAAAGAGGTTCAACTCATAACTTAACCACTTTATTACACGACAGCTTCTGCCGAATATATTACCGTGTAACGTGAAAGGTTTAGCTTTTATTTATTTCCTAACATTAAACTCATTTCCATTGCTTCCATTGTTGACACTGTATGCTTAACCTTGAGCTGTCTGTACTTGTACTTCATTGTGGAATTGATTATACTGCTGTTAATGTCAGTCACATTTCGTCTAACATGCATCTATTCGTTATGCACACTCCTGAGAGATTGCTCTTGTAAGACCAACGTTCCTGTTTCTTGGGGGACCATTTAGAAACATATTTTTCCAGGGTTGTTATTAATAGATTCATTATTCTTTTTACTTTTTTTCATATGTGGGAAAGACATTCAACTTAATGTTGAAACGACGTTATTGAATAACACCGATTTTGATAATGTATCGCCATGAATCCATTCGATCACCATAACGACAGAACACTATTTACAGGAAAAACCTCTTTACATTTTTGTATATACAACATTTGTTCCAAGCGTCATAGGTTGCTGAAACGCTATTGACACAATAAAGAACATACAACACATAGCGGTATCTTTAGAGCGACCATTAGTTTATGAAAATGTAACTGTAAAATGTAGATTATGTAATGAAATTCATCTTAATCTTGTTCGTTTTATTACCGTTCTGACTCGGAGGTCCACAGTTATAAGATTGTTTGGAATACAGCCTCAACCGACAAACCTGAAAATGTTTAAATTTGTTTTGGTGGGGTTGGGGTTGGGGTTGGGGGTTGTTTGTTTGTTTGTTTGCTTTCTGCTTTGGTGGATTTTTCAAAACAGCTGTACATACATGGTACGACCCAGAGCATGCAGAGGGCGTCATGGAAAATGACAATTATAACATTCTTTGGAATACAGCTTCCGAGCTATCCAAGCCAACAAAACTGACCAATGAAATAATATTTTTGATATATCTAAATCATTGAATTTTCTGTCCCTTTTGACAGTAGTGTGATTGGAAACCAATTCAGGAAAAATAACAACCTCACTTCCGAAATGTTTCATTCCAAGTACAAAGTTGTTGCATTCCCCGTTGTTCTAGGTGCATCCCAATATCTTCATTGACGTTGGAAGAGTTTGCTTCCAGAAACACAGCTCTTCTGACACTATAATGCAGATGGCTGCAGTGTTGGCGTGTCTACACATACTCCGAAACGTTATGGCTGGGTTATCTAAGGCAACACACCCAGGGAGAAGTCCTGTTTTCTATCTGGACTGCGTGAAACGGGGCAAGGCCCGAAGCAACCTTAACCAGCCTAACAAGGACCCTAACATGATAATGAGCTTAACCATTCTGATAATTTAGATGATCTAGGTATACCATTCGCTCTCCAAAATTAATCACATCCATTATAGTACGTCATGAATTTTTAGTTGTGCAATTTGTCACGCATCATAATTATCATCATTTTTATACCTTTAGAATTGCTAAAGGCGCTTAATCATGTGCGTGTTTAAGGGAATGTTTCCTGTTTAACTTTGAACGTTTGATGTTGTTTGTGTTACGGGGATAAGTTGGGAGGTTGTTCCATGTTTCAGTATCACCTTTGCAAAGAGATGGTACCATATGAAGCTGGGCATGGATCGCAGTTTCCTTTAAGGCTCTTCATCGCGACAGATGACGTAGACTTTCCCAAACTGACAACCAGTAGTGGTATTTTTTATTGGGATGATGTGTTCCTACTTTTTTAAGTGGGTTAACGTTCTTTCTGCTTAATTCTGTACTAGCTTCTCAAGTAGGTCAGCTTGTATCCATATCTAATGGTGTTGCAGTACCCACTCCATACTGTTACGAAAAATGGACATAGCAAGTGGTTGTCTCATGTATCAGCATGTTTCTCCTACGCTGTGAGTGACTAGGTGTGGTTTTACGCCGCTTTTATCAATTTTCTGGCAATATCATGGCAGGGGACAAAAGGAATTGACTTCACATATTGTAAAAATCGAACCGGTGACTTCGGCATTACGACCAAACACTTTAACTATTAGACTACCCCCAAATTCCCCTGGGCAATAGTAGCAAAATCAAAATAGATCCCTATTCCCTGATTCTAAAACTGGAGGCCTGTAATCTTACGATAATGTTTTAAACTGAAGTTTTGGTCCCTCTTTGAAGAATAAAATATCACAACAGTGAAACAAAGCATGATTGTCCTCCGCACGTTTAAGACCGATATAGCTGAAAATTTATCACAGTCGGTAATAGTAATACCGAATGTACTAAAGCATCACATGTTCGTTTAATGAATAATTTTAACACATAGCGGTGGTACATAGACATGGTCATGTGTTATGTTCCTGAAGTACTTAAGTAACTGAATGTTGCTAGTTTCAATTCATTTTTTTTCTTGTAGGGAAAACACTAACAGGTTCTTAGTTCCAATATAGTTAGAAGTACACTGGAGCCACTTTTGAGTTTTACCTTGAACCTAAATTGCTTAAGGATACTATTTTCAAGTTTAACATATGTATCGCGTAGTGACAATCACTGGATTGTCTGGTTCAGACTCGCTCGATTTGTTTGCAAACAACATCATACACCTGTAATGCTGCTGAAACAAATATATGCTTATTATATAGTAACGATTGTACATTCGACTCTCTCAATCGAGAAATTTCTTATTAATGTGAAAATGGTTTGTAGCGTCTATAAACATATATGCACGTAGAGGATGCTAGGCGCATTGTTGGATAAAGTATACACATTCAGTCATACAAACGTTATAGGAAATACTTAGTCTGCATTTTCTCTTTCAAGAAATCAGTCAGTGTAAACTATTAATATTACAGTTGACCTACAACTTCAGATCGCCAGAGCATATTTAGTCTCGTGGGTATCCCGAAACACATTCCATGAGCTTAAAGGGCAGAATAAATATAAAGATAAAAAGAGAGGATGACAGAAACCAAAGATGACATCAGAAGCGGATGGCCATGCCATGTTCTCCCGCGAACTCACGTAACAAACATCATTTTAATTACAAAAGTAAGTGAATCAGAAAACTGTTTAAAAATCGGGAACGCGAGAACCCTTCATGGCTTCAGATAAGGATGCAATTCCGTATTTCGACTAATAAACTATGTTCCGGTGTTTTGTTTATTTAGTTTTTGTTGTTGTTGTTGTTAACATGATTGTCAAGGTTGCCAGCGGTGGCACGATACGCTCACCTTTTAACGAACATGTATTATCGATATTTGATCAGTGATTCATATAAAAACAGTATGCTTATAACAGAGTCTGAATTGTGTAATGGCCACTGCGCAAATATTTCGTATGTTTTATGGCAAGCAAAGCTAGGCTACCCCCTTCGCCCTTTCTTGAAGGACATAGTGCATGTGTTATATCTTTCTTCGGTTATTGAAACACACTAGAATCTGGGAAATTGGTTGGCTGTAATGGCTACGTATTGTCTGTCATGACGTCACGTTACAGACAAATGTGCAATGAAGGTATTAATAAATCATATTTTTATAAAATCATTACCAGTATGGAATGAAACCGGATTTTCATTCAAAAAGTGTGATCGGATTAATAGAGTTATAACATGCAAACGGCATCGCTAATCACGTATCGAATACACTCGATATAGAATTACATCAACACGTAATGGTTGAACTTGAAGTTAAATGGATTTCACGTTCCAATTCCTGTTTCCATTTCCAGCCTCTAGGTGTTTCAATGATGTCATATGTGAATCATTGTGCCCTCGAATGAGGGTAAGTAATCAAATGCTAGATTGACACAAATCACATAATATTAGTAAGAGCTCAGGCCAATTGACACAATTGGTGTTGTCAATTACTTTAATCAGACTTGCTTGGACTACTCTTCCAATCTTATTGTTTATTTGTGATTCTTTTACGTTGCATAAATTATAGAACTGAACTTTGCAACCATGGTTATTGTAAGCATGACTGGTTCATTATGTCTCAATACATGCAATGAAATAACACCATCTTATTGTAACTAGCTTCGTATCATTAGGTAATTAAAAATCACCTACATAAATATCCACATTTATATGACCATTGAAATCGTTTGGGTCGTTTAAAACGTTCCTTTAAATGCATTATCTTTTCGTCTAACTTTTCAAAAATCCCTCTTTACACTGTGTAAAATACATACTTTTGGATGCATTTTCTTTTTTCTGTAACAGTTAAAAATGTTCGTACCAGGATATGCCTGTCGTTGTGTATTTAGCGTAAAATTGATAAGTTTCCTCATTCATCAGGGTTTTTTCAGGGTACTGTATGCGTTAAAGTAAGTGGGTTAAAAGGCATGTATATTTATCCGCCCTAAAACGTGAAAGGAAAATACCTAACAAAACATCAGTGGATACAATCACGTTATAGTTCGACAACGTGATGCAGTTAAGGGGTACGTCTGTTGCAACGCTATAAACACTTGACTAAGTATGAACTGAAATAAATGTCTTTACAAAAAGGAAATATGCAGTTATTTGTATAGTGGCAAACGCAGAAACAAGAATGTTTTGGATGTTTCCGCGACTGTTTTCAGCTTAGATTCATTTTTATAACGTTTGTAATGTTTTATGTATAATCCAGTTTTCGGGTGTATACTTTTACTTACAAAACTCTCCTGAATGGCCTTTTAAACAAATCCCATGATTCGTTTGTCAGTTTTGAAAGAAAAACACATAAATTATTTTACTGAGACAATGGTTTCTTCAGAAAACATATTTCCAAATAACATACACGGCACGGTAATTATTTTACCTACAGAAAATAATAGATGTAGGGGGCTCCTTGCCATGGCCAAATAAGTGGTTAAATCAATGCATGATTCGTTTGTAACATTAGAAATATACAGATATAATTATATATGAAATATTTTGCAGATTCGTTTCATCTTGCAGAACACTCAAACAAATATAAATTCACGTTAGACAGCGTGCTTCATGCATATTGGTTCAGAGGAAAATGAACATGGCGTCGTAGATATATAGTACATGGTTCTAATGGATTTCCATTAACTTCCTTTCAACATTCATCTTTTACACTAAAAAAACATACTTAATGTGAATATTAAGACAAATATCCCTACTTCGGGACATGGATGGATGGATGTGTGTTTGGGAAGGGGTGTCTTCTGGTATCAGGAAGTTGCATTCGGACAAGTGACGAAGCTAAAAGCAGTTTTACATTGACTGTTGTCATAATTTAATGTCACTCGATTTGTGTTCACCCAAAGCATTATTATTTATAATGTTTTACATTCTCCTGAAAGAATACTGACAGTGATGTATAGGACATGGAATGGCCATGACACGATAGAATGAAAAACTGCAATATCAGTGCCAATATATTATGCTTAGTATGAGGAATAATAATCAATAACCTATTTGGCGCAGAAATATCCAACACACATCTGTTCCTACATAAAATCATCATACTTTATGCATGCAATAATGAAATATTCAAACACCCGAAAGGGAACCGAGTCTGCGTTGAAACTCCGCATCTTAAGCCGTACCACTATACAATCTAATCCAGTGGTTTGCTTGCTGCTTATACTATAAAACATACGCCCTCGCAAAAATCAATCCGCGGAGAGTTTTTCCACATGGGGTTTGAGGCACTCCAACACGTTTCTTCCATAATATGTGCATTGATTGATCTCGAGACGAGCGTCATTTTTCTTGTCCTGGTTAGCTATAATTTGTATCATAGGTCACAACAACAGATATTTTAGATTTTATTCATTCACCACTGCAAAGTGACGCAAAGCGACTGCTTACAGCACCGGAAATGATGTGTATTACTCCGCAGAATATGTCAATAGCTGTCATTCATATTGTCAATCTCTAGAGCTTATCCTTCTTTGTGTCTTGTGTTCCATACAACGCGGGATTATACAAGACATGAACATACTCCATTGTCGCATCAATTCGTTTTACTTTACACTACAAATATTATGTTTGTCTTTATAGAGCGCTTTACCGTTCTTCTTATATACCGTACAACATTTCCCGATAGTTATTAATATAACAGACAATAATCATGTTTATCATGTGCACTATAAGATTTTATATTACACACCATTAACACTTTCACATATCCGTTTACATACGTGACAATGGCCCTAAATTGCATTTTGAAATGATCGAACGACATCTCTTCCTGGCAAAGACAAAACGGAGCATACACAAACAAGAAACTATACCCGAAAATACGTATTTATCAACAGTTGTTATTGATTGTACAAGTATATAATTATGTCCTTTGCATGTAGGTCATATGAAATGTAAAGCAACGTTTTCTTTAGGCAAGCATCACATGGAGATTTTACGACTCATCTTTAGATAGACATTAGTTTGTCTGGAAGCTTGTGTTTGGGTGTCAGTTTCCCTTTAGGGACCAGAACAGCACACGCAGCAATGTTTGTTTCCAGGCATTAGCAGGACATGCAACATATACAGATGTTACGCTGCGGACGGGAGAGGTGCCCATGGTGATTTTCTTCATATTGATAGTAACAGTACACACACTACATTGTCTGAGCAGCCTGGTAAAAGAGGGTAATTCAAGTTTAATGTTGCTAAAAATAAACGGAACAAACATGAAATAGTTATTGCTGAGGATGTATTTAATATGGTATCATGGTTTTCTTTTGGGCCTTTCCTGTTTTTCGGCAACTGTTGTCAGCATAGTAACTTTTACTAGTAACGTTTGCGCGAAATCCATTTTTCGAGTGTAAACATTCTTTTGCCCGGTTGTTCATAATACTACAATTAACCAACGAAGGTATTTTAAATATATTTTGTTTCATAGTGGTAGTTTATACGACTATGAATTAAAATTTAATCTTTAACGTATTTGTAATCTAAACAGAAAATATATTCATGCATAAAATATATTCATATATATTCTATATTTCTCTTCATGGCCGACAAATGTTTACAAATATCGCAATAGTTAACTTAGTCATTTTAGGTCAGATTAATATCTTGCTGGAAAAAAATCCAAATTATCATATTAATCAATTTAAAAATGCATACATATGATATGCGTAATGACATACAGTAAACAGTCTTATATTGGGAACCATAGGGACGATTGATTGAAGGAAATAACGTTTATTTTTCATTAAACGCAGCCTAATTACAAAGCATCTGTAGTTATTAATCCACTAAGGAAATAGAATAGTACGAAAAGTGAAGACAATTTTCTTATTGATAAAACGAAGTGCGATTATTTTTGTGATTGATAATATAGATTAAGCATTTTGATAAACAAAGTAACCGGAAAGTTCATTCGAAAGTCAGTATCATCATGCCATCATACCTTTAGATTTGGTGCCAAACTGGACATCAGCCATGATACCAGGAGGACAAAATGTCATCATAATTGTTTTTCTTTCAACTGGTATCTCAAATTTGTTACTTCCTTTTCAGTTGCAGTATTCTTCTTAACACATGGAAGCGATAAAAAACACACAAATATTTTACGTCCTGCTGTCCAATGATAACACACATCTTTGTGTTTTAAGTGAAACTGTTTATTCTGAGTTATGAGTTTAAACCATTCTATTTACTCTCTTGACATTCTGCCACCGCATCAAAAGTCAGAACACGAAGAAATTCGGCTGAGATGAAAGAACAGACATCAAGCTATTCCTAGAGGAGCCATAGTGTTTTCATAACCATACTCACATTTACAATTTTAATAAATATTATATTTTGATATCAATATGCAGGTGATTGTGAAGTCTCAGCGATTACTAAGGAAATACTGAAACGAGAATTTTCTTAAAATGAATGTTTACCAATGTTAAACTGAGACTTTCTTAATATTTTGATTTATTTATAAGTAGCTTGTAGGTTTGTTGTCTATCCGTGTATATCTCCTTTATCACATTTTATACAAACATAATTCTTAGAATGAAAGTGTGTGCGAGTATTTTTTAAGAAGACAAATGTTTTCTGTCCTCTTTGAAAGATGTGATTAAGAATATATTATTTATATTTTTATCATTATCATAATCACAGGACATGTATATATAAGCATTACACACATGCATTATCACATAAGGTTAAAAAAATCGTAATGAATCATGGACGTGCTCATACTTAGATTTTCAAAATTTCCAAATATCCTTCTTCAATTATTTAACCATATTTGTGTATTCGATCGTGTTAGAAGTTCAAAATATGCAAATGTAAGAACATATTTTGAAGTTTTCCAAAACTTTAACATTTTCATATGTAAAGCTGGCCAAAAGGGTCGTTCCTTTCCTACCGAATTGCTGTATACCTCTATGCGGGGAGGAAATAATCCATACATTTTAATTTGCAGTAGGCACAAAACGAGATAAATTAAAAAAAATTAAAATGTAAATCTGTAAAATTACAGTGCAAATCTCAGAGAAATTAAAAATTGAATATATATATATATATATATATATATATAAAAGTACAAATTGATAAATATTAATAACACCATAATTTCTCTTGACGCTCTAACATTCTTAATCAAACAGACTAATCCATTCGCCTCATCGTGTGTAGTTAACACACATCTTGCTGGTCCCATAATCCTAGCATATGCCAATTCTAAGAATAGTTCCAAACGGAAGTACATTAAATATAATGTGTTATTTTAAGAAATTATTATGGGAGAAACATTTACCTGTGTCTTCTTGGTGACACTCTAAATTATTTGTATTTCAGAGAACATCAACTATACCTATGTGCATCCCTTCCTGCACATTTATCTTTTCCTAAGTGTCCCATCTTGTAGATGACATCGCTATTTTAGTGTCTACATATCATCGTGTCAAGAACAACCAAAAGCCTTTTTAAAACTTTAAAATTGACATTTCCTCAACTAATTAAGCTCACAATTTTAAAACATGACTTCTACCCATTTTACCCGTTATTGTTATCAGAATATTCAGCATGAAATGTAAGAATCCTAAATGATCCTTTTTCAATCAAACTGTATGAATGGCGAGTGCTACCCTGGCTCAGGACAATCATGCCCACTTTTTTCGCGAATATCTGGTAGCATCACATATTCTCAATGATACATTCATTTATTTTTCACAGCAATATTTCCCTTTACACAAAATGGAATCTGTTTCTAATGATAGTCAAGACTAGGTATTCTTTGGCGTAACCTTGTATTTTCATATACTCATGGAAACGAATACAAGTGTTCCTTTATTCTTTTCCAAGTTTTTTCACAAGCTTTGTATTACACTGTGGGCGAAATTCTGGAAATAAATAAAGGAACACTTGTATTTCCATGTGTTCCCTTATTCGTTTCCACGAGTATATTTTCGTATACGCCTCATTAACTCAAATTAGATTTATTTTTATAAAACCTCTTAATTGACCGTCATATTGATGGCAACAAATGTTATGTACGATTCTATTTCACATACACTGCATTGACGATAGAGCATATTTTAACAAATAGAAAGTAGTGACATTCTGTAGTCACAGAATTGGTGAAACATTCGAAATAATTGGTAAAATATATTCCATCAGCTTAACCACTTAATGACATCCCAACAGTCAAGCGTTCTTAAAAGATTTAAACCAGAAACAATTACAAATACCTAAAGCCTTTAAAGCTTGTTTTGATTCAGGTATCTCTTGCCTGTCCGACACTGTAGTATTGTTATCTTCAAACTGCCGGAACAGTGGTCTGCGGATCGTTACAACCCCTACTTATGTCAACTAAACAATTTCGAAAATTTGCGGCAGAGGATGAATATCAAAAGTTAAGTGATTGGTTTCGATTATGTTAAGGTTCTATGTATATCATTACACTTTAACCGATTTGACAGCCAGCCTACCAAAAATTGACACACAATATTTGTGGAATCATCAGCGGATGTATTTTGGATGAAGTCAAACGATAAGTTTTTAAAGCCAGTAATTAAATATGTTAGCTACTGTATTTGTATCGCAGGAGATTACAATATTTACACATTCCAATCATGTCAGCAGTGTTGTTAATGATGCCTTTAGATAATGATATGATCATGTCTACTAATATAAACTGTTTTACAAAATGTAAAATTAAAACAAGTTTCTATAAATGTAAGGAATAGGCAACATATAATTTCCCTTGGAGGAACTGGAGAGAGAAACGATAAAAATTCTGCATAAATATGTCTATAAACTTTTAGTTTATAACAGTACTGTATAGAACATTTAACGAATAACACATATTAACTATTGCTAACAGTGAGGAATATTACGTGTAGGTTTCCAAACTGAAACAAAGATTAAGCAGAGTTGATTCAGTTTCATTTTGATTACTGTAAAGTAATTACGATGGTAGTTCCACAGTAATATGGTAAAATATATTCCATCAGCTTAACCACTTAATGACATCCCAACAGTCAAGCGTTCTTAAAAGATTTAAACCAGAAACAATTACAAATACCTAAAGCCTTTAAAGCTTGTTTTGATTCAGGTATCTCTTGCCTGTCCGACACTGTAGTATTGTTATCTTCAAACTGCCGGAACAGTGGTCTGCGGATCGTTACAACCCCTACTTATGTCAACTAAACAATTTCGAAAATTTGCGGCAGAGGATGAATATCAAAAGTTAAGTGATTGGTTTCGATTATGTTAAGGTTCTATGTATATCATTACACTTTAACCGATTTGACAGCCAGCCTACCAAAATTGACACACAATATTTGTGGAATCATCAGCGGATGTATTTTGGATGAAGTCAAACGATAAGTTTTAAAGCCAGTAATTAAATATGTTAGCTACTGTATTTGTATCGCAGGAGATTACAATATTTACACATTCCAATCATGTCAGCAGTGTTGTTAATGATGCCTTTAGATCATGATATGATCATGTCTACTAATATAAACTGTTTTACAAAATGTAAAATTAAAACAAGTTTCTATAAATGTAAGGAATAGGCAACATATAATTTCCCTTGGAGGAACTGGAGAGAGAAACGATAAAAATTCTGCATAAATATGTCTATAAACTTTTAGTTTATAACAGTACTGTATAGAACATTTAACGAATAACACATATTAACTATTGCTAACAGTGAGGAATATTACGTGTAGGTTTCCAAACTGAAACAAAAGATTAAGCGAGTTGATTCAGTTTCATTTTGATTACTGTAAAGTAATTACGATGGTAGTTCCACAGTAAAATGGTAAAATATATTCAAAGGCAGTGCAGTTACGGCATAATTAAATATAATTTTCAGTGGTAATAGCAATGAAGTCAGTGATAATAATATTCACCTGGCATCAACGGTGCTCAAGCCTGAAAAATATGCCAAGACTGGATATCCAAGGTGACAAGACCTTCACACAGATGGTGGTCTTGATGTAATGTGAGACGCTATTGACATGCGCATGTCCCTTACGTAGTCAAACTGTGGCAAACTGTGTACTGATTCCATGAGTATAATTATTTCACATTAATAGAAGGTGACGGGAGTGAAAGTCGATTGATGTGTAGGTGAAGTCTCCTACACTCTCCAGGACTCTTTCCTTTAATATAACTTTGCTATTTATTTACTTCGGTATATTTGTTAATACTGAGTTTGGCTTGATAATTAGAATTATTTTGAAAATAGTAGAATTAGTTTTTCGCATAGCATATATGACGTTATGTGATAAATTCGATGTCGATATAATATATTTTTTGCACATGCATCACTGTTGCACATATACTATTCATGTACAACATACGTCATCATTGAGTGATACATACATATAAATTTTAGCGCTGTTTGGTCATTTATATGCTGACGTCCTGTGTTAAAAACTTTTGCCATCAATTATATACAGCAAAGTGAAGTAAGAATAAGCATTTCCCACTTATGTAGGTATTTGTATAGTTACCGCATATTAGCTAAAAAGTTACGCTTATTATATATTCAAAAGGGTTGGTTTTGGCAGGTATATCTGAATGGCTGTACATCCGAGAGAGACATGAAGGACAATCCCAAAGTCAACATTTACCGTTGACATGGACGTAAAAAGAAACAGTTATAAATGGTTTCCGGTCTGTAAGGAGTTTATGTGACATGAGCCCCTCTTTGTCGCATTTATCATCAGCACTTATTTTCCACCATGTTCCCGAGGTCACTTTTTAAAAGATGAATGCAGTTGATGCAAGAACCACAAAACTACCAAAACAAACGCATTCCTCCATAAAAAGAAGCAACCTTTTTTTTACTAAAAAAATATAATACGTCTCCATCTTGTCGGTTTCCCTTGTTCTGATGTTTTGTCTGGCTTTACATGGCATTTCAAATAAGGTAAAATGTCGCCATGTTCTAGAGCAAGCCATGTATGAAGTGAAACATATGACATATGACAGTTGTTACAGGACAAGCATAATGAAGAGCTGTATAATGAAACAATGTACACATTTGTTGGCCAACTTGTTTGTGTAGATTTCAACCAAAGTGTAGGGTTTGCACTGGGCTCTGTGTTATCTTTGAAGGCTTGCAAAGTCTGTTGTCTTTACGGATTTGTACGGAAATTAACGAGTTTACCAAGGAGGTATAAGGTCATGGCTTAAGCTGCTGAATGAATGAGTCAGAGATGTAGGACACTGTGACACTATGTGGATAAATCAGTGTGGAGAAAACACCTAAAATGGGCAATGGGTTTTGTGACTTGGCAATGATTCTTGTAAACAGGAAAAGGTTTACATGTTTATGATAATATAGTAGAGTCAGAAATGGAAACAATGCAATGCTGGAAGATGTAAGACTCTTGAAGGCAGTACGTCAAAACAGACGTTTTAGGAAGAAGTGGCTTGAAGTCGTACTATGCTTTGAGCATAGCATTATTATGATTATGGAAGAGGTTGTGTTTAGGGGCGGTGATCAAGAGAAATGGCGGTGCGTTAAACGTTCATAAGATGTCTGTCTTAGAATAGTTTGTTAACGCTTATATTGCCTATCCAAATTGAAAGTTCAGGTTAGCCTACTTTTTTCGAAGAGTATATAATAACTTGGTATATAAAGATTGTTACATGAGTGAGTGACTGTGACTGAAGACCTGCTTGATAGTAAGAGCCCCGTCCCGTGTCTCTGAGGTGGATGACACGCACGATGACACCCAATCACCTAAGTTACCGTGATCCATTCAGTCGCCATCTACGACCGAAAGATTGTGGGGACCAGCGGGTAATTCTTTAAATGAAACAATGATTTTTGGTGTTTTTAAGTCAGGTTTTTTAGACAACAATTATAAATGATATCATCAATGTTGAGACAAATTCTGTCAGTAGTGCTTCCTAACTTAAGTAACCAATGTCGTTTTCAATTATGTTGTTTTGAAATGAGCTTGGTGTGGATCTTCATTAATCGGGCCCAACGTCATGACTGATTCTAATGTTTTAGAAGTTGAGGGCTGCCTCTGTGCCCTGTTCGATCCTCAAACCGCGTCATAACATACGTTATTTCACCCATGTCTGACCCCCTTGATGTAAAGGGGATACAATAAGTAATGGTCAGTAATTGGTTGATACATGTACATAACATGAGCTGATTGATATAGGGGGTGTGGTACCTCAAAACCCACACAGTGCCATGTTTTAAGTGTATAATGGCGCGATGTTAAAAGTATCAGTAACCGGCTATGATATCAAACACATACTTAACCACGACCACCCCCACACACAAAAAAATAGGGTTTGCTTGTTTTCGAGTAGGCGTACCTGAATATATCATTTAAGTTTCCAAAACAAGTCACATCCTACATGAAAAAACAACAGAATATCATCCAAGATGAACACAAATACATTCGACCTATATTCATGTGAAGGAAACTTACCGATATCAGTTGAAGAATCATCCTCCACAATACACACACATACTGATATTTTTAAAGGATGCAAAAGACAATGCCGAATAAGAACAACCGTGTTTGGTTTGGTTTGGGTGTTTGCTTGTTTTTTCTTGCACCCGGGACTGCCTGGCACCTGTCTTAAATATCACCCACATACTTGTCTGTACTAGGCATGATTATGTTTTTTACGCCGTCGTGATATACCTTGAATACGTATAATACCTTGAATGTGTATCAAACACACAGCTGGAGATTAACTGCACTAAACAAAGCAATATGTCATTGTTATATATAACAACAATCTGTCATTTTATGAATGCATTGTGCAAAGTCATCTCATGTTAATTATACTTTACAAGCGAGATAAAATGTCACTAGTACAAAAAGAAACTATAATGTCATGAATTCGTAGATTCTGTCAACTTACTTCGATAGCTGATTATTTCATGATGATTCCCTGGTAAACAGAATCACAACAGAGCACCTTCAGTGAGTCAGTCTTGGGATGACATTTCCTCCATGACACATGCACCTTTGTGTGGTGACACGTACTGTCACATATGCATGCATGCATAACAACACATTTCTGAAGTGGGAGCATTTTGTTCAAATCCCTGAATTCCTGGGTCGTCACCTAATCTCTTTCCTTTTTAAGGTACTTGTCTGTATAAGCTCTATGCAGTGTGTGTGTGTGTGTGCGTGTGTGTGTGTGTGTGTGCGTGCGTGCGTGCGTGTGCGCGTGCGTGCGTGTGTGTGTGTGTGTGTGTGTGTGTGTGTGAGAGAGAGAGATCCCGACTGTGCTTGGAGAATCTACATTTATACCTTAAACTGCCTGTTTCTCCATGTAGGTCTCGTATACATGTTAGTGCAGATGTCAACGCATTCATAACCAATTGAAACGTACACAGTTTTATGGACACATCGCCAATGGGGACAATAGAAAGAAGAAAGTAATAATCTATACAATAACCTGTTAAACAAACTAAACATGCAATACTTACAACTGAAGGACATGCTTACTAGAGACTTCGTGCTTCACTTGTGTAAAGTTGTAGCAATGGAGACTGTCGTTTCATAACGGGGCAACACGTGACACACGTTTTTTATTGAAATAATACCGACTTAAATAGTTTCTTATGTGCAGTCAAGCTGTACCTACGCGATGGAAACACAACCTGTAGACAGTAAGGACGGATTTAGAAAAGCTTGTTTGTGCAAGGCTGAGATGCATCACAGACGGAAATTAAGTTCGAGTGATTAATAATGCTGTGTGTGGTGTTAATATACCAGATACGTTACACACCAAGGCATGATTGTCTACAGGTCCGTTTACGTCAAGTCGTTTGCTAAAAATACAAGAATTCCAATTATAAGCTAATGGAGTACATATAATATATACTATAAAGACTTTCACACAAATCTTGCTTCAACGACGATTTTCCATTATGTGTCATATTATATGCATAATCAATTTTGATACATAATACATTTTTATCATATCTCTTTTTACTAATCAGGGGACGGAGGTGGTCATGTCGTCTGAGGCGCCGCAAGTTGCTGTGCAGAGTTGCGACCCTTAGGCAAGCCAGGAAACTGTGATCGTGGGTTAAAATCCCGAATCACCCTGATGATGATGACTTGGCAAGCTGTGTTATGACATGGAGCGTTAAACACACCTCACGCACTAGCTCACCTACACTGATCATTTTGTGTAATCATATAGATCACATGCGAACCCGTGAAGATCCAGGTTAGACCTGGTCTTCAGCAACCCATGCTTGTCGTAAAGGCGACTAACGGGATCAGGTGGTCAGGCTAGCTGCCAGAGCGTGCATTCATGAAACCCATGATTCCATAATGTGGCGTGAATCATACATTGTATATGATAAATCCCCGTTTTTAGCAGAATAATATCCTTGGCAACGTTATCAGTTTAGTTATTCTTGTCATGTTCAGATCTATAAAGCACCGCAAACACAGGGACAAATGTGTTGGATGTATTGATTGGAAGGCCCGGGACAGCTGTTTAAATATTGCTGCAGTGTAGCGTGATTCATTGCTCGATACTGTCATGAAGCTCTTATCTCAGACCATTCAAAAAGATGGTATGAATGAAGATTTCTTAGTTGAATGGGAAACAATATGTATTTTTCAGCAGAGAAATGTCTTGCTTTGAGGTGGGAGAAAGAAGACAGGGGGGTCATTTCAAGATGGCAAAATTGTCATTTGTTACGAATCGTTTCATATGAGCCGCGACATTGCTTTCAGATATTACGTGATATAAGAGTGAGTGAGCGAGTATGGTTTTACGCCGATTTTAGCACCATTCCAGTAATATCCCGGCGGGGGACACCAGAAATGGGCTTCACACATTGTGCCCATGTTGGGAATCGAACCACTAGGCTACCACCGTCCCCCGTTGTAGGAGATAAACAGTTACAATGCATGAAACCCATTTCTGGTGCTGGAATATTGCTAAAAGCGGCGTCACTCTACAACCGATACAGAGCCAGACTGGGAGTCAGCAGGATGCGGGAACTGAATGTAGGCTTCCCACCCCCGCGTGGTTTTCATCTAATTGTATATTGGACAAAATCAAGACTACTATCAGAATAATCGATCTGTAAATATCTGTTGTATTGACACGAAATGTAGATATAATGTTTTACAATTACGTTGGTGAATAATTCATCTAAGATTTAAATTCATGTTCTTCATATAACGTACTTTATATAATTCCTCTTGGAAGACTTTTTTAGTCTGTCATACAGACCCTGAAACAAATATACCCAAGGCAGTCCATGCAAGTCAAGAATGTTTGCCAAGGTTAGATTACAACAGCTTCAGTTTCTGAAAATGAAAAAAGTCTCTGGGCTTTTTTGTATTGTATTTTATGAACATACCTTAGAAACCGTATTTTCTGTAAAATATGTTCGTTTCAGAGATTACATGTTAGTCTATATTTCTTTTTACAGTTTAATTGAATATTGTATTAGTATCATTCTGAAACTATAAAATACAAAATATGAATGTACTGTAAAAATTACAAACATAAAGTATCATTGAAAAAAATAACTGTTCAAATTAGTGCTCGAAAGAAAAAAACATGAATATTGATCAAAACTTCTAAATTGTTTACATGTGTGTGGTTAACTTTGTATGAATGTGTGACTGCAAAAGCCATATGATTACACGTAAACTCTATCATAGGAAAACGAAACCGGACGTCAAAAAATGGTTTCAACAATAATCAGCAAAATCACTAAATCACAAACAAACTGTCGGTCGTTCACTCCAAGGGAAATCTTAGAAATGGTACAGGAATAGGACAAAATAGTTCATCGCAGACAATATGTGTACATCATGAAGATATATTATGTTTATAAATAAATAATACCACAAAACTGTTTGCCATCTTTTCTGTTTCATTAGGTAAGAGAATGTAAACATATTTTGTGTCACGAGAAGTATGTTAGTTCAGGTTATATGACATGTATGCGTGGATGCACACGCTATTCTGTACGTGACTATACTGCGTGAGTCGCGACCTGTGGCCTTAAGCCGTAAGAAGTGAAATGATAAAATAAATTAGAACAATAGGAAAGGTGTAGACAATGTAAACGTATTGACTTTTGTTTTATCTGTTCGCTTTAAATGGTAGTCTGAGGTGCATCATGGCCCAGTGGAGCACACACCGATGAATCACTCTTCATACGGACTTAAAGTGGTAGACTATATTGTTCCGCAAGTGATGTTACCCGTTTTTATTGCTTTTGTCAATTAAGACTGCGTTAAAGAATCAATAACATCTGCAAACACCATCCTTTTGTCCCATTCAATTTTGAGATACTTATGCTTTTTTACAATTTAAGAATATATGCAAATTATGATTTAGTATATCATCGGCTGCTTGCAATAACCGAGGGGATGCACTATACCCTTTTAAGACTCCCTTTTGTAAATATCCAACGAATATCCCACAAAATAACGTTCTCATAGTGTCCGATGCTGATTTGCATGGACCGTCTCAATAACCTACCAAGGGCGCTCGTGTTCCCTAACCATATACCATTAAGTACATGCTATCATCATCATCATCATCATCATCATCATCATCATCATCATTTCATCTTTATTTCCTCCATTAGGAGATTATTGTGAAGATACTACAACCACATTTATTGTTAATAATTGCTATTTATCTCAGAGAATTTTATATCTCCTGTCTGATAAAGCATTTTAAAGGTGTTTAATTTGGTACTCATACACCTATCTATATATATGATGAACAGTTATGCAAACTTGACAACATTCAATCGAAAAAGCAGTGTTTGCCAATGAACCGACTGATTCTAAAGCCCTATTCAAATCCGGAGATGTATCCCTGGATCCAACGAATCAGTATCTGAAACATAACCCGTCATCTTTAACACAAAGCATCTCATATTTCCAGTCTATACACCACTATCCCACATGGCAGACTTAGCGGAAAACTTTGGGGCATTCGTCATAAAAAGACATATTCATATACTTGTCTTCATACAACTTAAAGTTCAGGACAATTGGTCCAAACAGAAAGCACACGTCATCTTTAGTTCAGAGCAAAACAACACGTGAAATAGTGGGCCCATGCATTTCGATAAAATCTGCCTAATTGTTTTTAACCAAATCAATCTGATAGGACAGAGTGACAATAAACTATCCACACAGCTGTATGACAAGATGGATGACTTTGAATGTCCACTGGCCAAATTTCATTCAGCGTCGAGCAATATTCCTGCAGTTCCAGACCTTGGTGCCATCTTTTGAGACACACCTTTCCATGCTAATTCTACTAAGTATGTCCTACCACCCTTACTTGTTAAACTGGTTATGTAGGGCATTTGTAAAACGACGTCCGATACCATGCCTTGTTTCTTACTGTCTTTATTTAGGTAATTTCCAATTCCTTGTTTCTTACTGTCTTTACTTATGTAATTTCCCATTCCTTGTTTCTATTCTTGTCGTAAGAGGTGACTAACGGGATCGGGTGGTCAGGCTCGCTGACTTGGTTGACACATGTCATCGGTTCCCAATTGCGCAGATCGATGCTCATGCTGTTGATCACTGGATTGTCTGGCCCAGACTCGATTATTTACAGACCGCCGCCATATAGCTAACATATTGCTGAGTGCGGCGTAAAACTAAACTCACTCACTCACTCATAATAATTATCTTGTGTCCAAACTGCGCGACACTCACTCCTTGTTTCATACTGTCTTTATTTTGGTAATTTCCCATTCTTTGTTTCATACTGTCTTTATTTAGGTCATTTCCCATTCCTTGTTTCTTACTGTCATTATTTAGGTAATTTCCCATTCCTTGTCTCTTACTGTCTTTATTTAGGTAATTTCCCAGTTTCTCTGATGTCATCAATTCGGATTCATAAATACATACATATATGTCTTAGTCGGAATCGTACAATGGACTCTGCCTTTGGAAGGTACTTCTTTTGGTAACGAAAATAGTTGTATCCCACTCATTTACACCCATCTAGATTTAGATTTAGATTTAATTGATATCAGGTGGAACTCTACACATCGCAGGAAATGTCTTTGTGTGCACATTCATTATGTGACTCCGTTGTGCATCTTACGCAATGGAAGTCTAAGAATAACTCAACAAGTTAATGTTTGTTATTTATATACTCAAACTTACATCAAATTTACATTAACCCTTGAGTTCAGAAATACTTTCTGAAACACTACTAACAACAATATGTATTGAACAATGTCTAAGTAGTAATTTGATAACCAAAACCTTGATTTGGTTTATTTTAAGTCCGTATTTGACTTAACCAGTTTTTGCTATTGGGCCCTGATTTATCGTTGTTATGGGAAGCCATCGACAGTGTTAGTGCTCTCTATCAAAAACATGTATTGACTGAAATGTAATAATGTATAGGACCGAGTTCACTGCTGTCGCCTTGTGCATGCTGCGAGGCGGTGGGTAGCTTAGTGGCTAAAGCGTTCACTCGTCACGCCGAAGACCCGCGTTCGATTCCTCCACATGGGTACAATGTGTGAATCCCATTGCTGGTGTCCCCGCCGTGATATTGGTAGAATATTGCTAAAAGTGGCGCAAAACTTAAATCACTCACTTGTGCACGCTTCACCTACATCACATGCGGCTGTCCAGAACGTCATACCTGAACATGATGGAGCGTTATTTTTCCTTATGCATCCACCTTATTTTCAAGGACTAATTCGTATCTGCTGTTTTTTCCTGTTCCGATTGAAGTACTGTTGGTGATGTGTTACTGCTCCCCTATGTTAACCTATACATCTATTGTGATGTCTGTGTAGGGCACCTAGGCTTGTGACTTATGGGTATTTATTCAAGCATGCTCAAGACAGCAATGCTCCCTTTGAAGCTGCTGACACTACAGCGATAGGACATGTATCGAGGTCAAGGTCAACTCTCATTTGGAAGAATAGTGAACCTGGAATTCGTTTTGAATTTAAACATTCCCCAATGTACCCCCGAAAGTAACCATCGTGTCACGAATTTAAGGTCGTGCCAATAGCTGACACGCTTTACAAAAAATGTAGATATTCGATACATATTTTCTAGCGTTGACAGTTTAAACTTATTATGTAAAATTCTGTATTAAGAATTTAACAACCACCAGCACAAGTCCAGCGTTAACGGTGAGTGAGATGTGTTGAGGTTTAGGCCGCACTATTTAAAAACACCCGACAATTCGCAACGGGGATAGAATTATCATTATTTCTCAATACACTTCAGATCGTCTGAACTTGTGGAGAAAAGGCGATACATATTGCCATGGTATAAAATATGAGACATCCCATTTGTTTTAAATAGTTTAAAAACAACCCCATTCTTTATTTACGGATCTTTTAACGAATGTAATGGCCATAACCTGATAAAACTGTCTGGTAGGCATTGATTGTCATTTCGTATAAGGATATTTGATTATGAACCTTTATATAAATCCCATGATATCAGTTTGCTGTTTTGCCCTTTAATCTTTTCAGGCTGATCCTACCAAATACTTATTTGTTATCTGTTAGTGTGTGTTTTACAGAAACATCGTGCTGTATAACTCATAATTTAAGTAATTGTTGTATGCGTTATGACAGCCAAGTCACCACATTCTTCTTTAACGGCAAAAAGAAATATCGTTTCAAGACGGTAGATAGAAGCTACATTTACTTTCTTTTGTTAATTGTAATACCTGTAATATTACGGTTACAATGTGGAAATGATCCCAGAAAATGTTCCTGTTGTCACTCATGCTAAAGAACTCGCCGAATGTTAAAGTAGTACAGCTATTGTAGAACAGAGGTCCGTGGAGAAACGTATGGACGAGGTGCACTTTCGCCTACAGGTTCAGGGGACAGCGATCATATCATAGATATAACCTACAAAACCCTTTCTTCATCCATATTAATCAGCTACTATATCATGAACATGTGTGAATCAGTATCATGTTGCGATGATAACAGGTGTTCGCCAAAAGATGAGCGGATCCTGCACGTCAGATGGCACCCATCATAAACAAGTGCAAATGACAGTCAAATGCTTAAGTCCAAAGAAGGAATTGCAATTTTGTTTTGAATAATATACACGAATATTATCAGATGAGTTAGTTTGAACAATGTAAGACGTCCAAGATATCTTTATGGATTAAACTTCTTTTTTAATTTCTCTCACGACGTTTCGAGACCATTCCAGGTCCCTTCATCAGGTGAACTAAATGCCACTGAAAGAAATGTAAGACGTGTTCTAATCGCACGATTTCGTCTTAAAGTAACAATTATATGTACTCCTCACATGTTCCATGGGGCTTCGACAAGTCCTTTGTTCAGTTTTTGAAAGTGTTTGATCCATGCCGAATTTCTCAGTTAACGAAGGTATGTTTTATCGTTAAAGTGTATCTTGGGCTGCTCATGTATGTAGTTACATGTTCCCCTCATCAATATGTGCCGTGGTGTGGAGTGGTGCCGTGCATTGATGTTTCGAGAATTAGGAGGTTTAACTGTTTCATGAGAGCATGTCAGATTTGAGACTAAATGCATGCTACATTGCCGAACTCGGGTTAACATTCAACACACCACAGAAGTCCATCAGTATGTTAACACGTCTTGCCACAAAGCAAAGCATATGGTACTGGGAGCCAAATATTATGCAGCATTATGATGAGGCTGAATTGCAAGCTGTTTGGCTAGGACACCGCTAAAACGATGAAGAAGACTGTGTCATTATTTCTCATCGAATAATCAAGTGTGCAAGTTCTAGTTGTATTTTAGGAATCATTGTAAACCGTCATCAATAATATATGCTGTAATCGCAGACATTATCATCGGGAGCGTCAGCGAAGTATAGCATTGCACTGTTCAAACAGCTAAAGGAACTTGCATTTTCCATGAGGGACAGATGCAACGAACGGCTTAATCGGCCCACTCCAAGGCATCACGGAAATACCACGTCCCATGAGACACTCAAACAAATTCATTTCTTGTTTTCCAACTGATGTAGTTACAAGATTGCTGCCTGGTGAACTATATGTGACACTGGTAACAACATCCAACGGTCATCCGATGTGGGTCCGCCCACGCGCGTTGTCTTCGCCAGACACTGGCCAGGTTTCACTGTCCCGTCAGGAGAATATGGCTAATAAAATACTCACACTTGCAAAATAAATGTGATTTTTGCCGGATACTGACAACGTAATCTTCAAACTGACAACCGCATCCAAGCCTTGATTGTTATTTCTTATGATTATTCATGACTTATTGACTATGTCTTATAGTGATTTAACTTCCATTGTACTCATTTTGTTTAAGCTTTCGTCAGTGCATAACTGTAATGTTTATCATGTTTCAGAAGAAAAGCATCTTTAGTTTTCACTCACCCACTTACAGGCTGTAACATTCCTATTTTCCAACAATCCACTCACTCTATGGTACACTCACCCATTTCTCAACTCGCTCACTCACTGAACCACCCACTCACTCTATGGTATACTTACCCATTTCCAACTCACGCACTGAACAACCCACTCACTCTATGGCATACTCCACCATTTCCACACTCGCTCACTGAACCACCCACTCACTCTATGGCATACTCGACCATGTCCCATACACTCGCTCACTGAACCATACACTCACTCCATGGCATACTCGCCCATTACCCCACTCGCTCACTGAACCATCCACTCACTCTCTGGTTTAATCGCCCATTTCCTCATTTTTCATTTCATATCAATCCTCTTTTCCCTCATTGAACCACACACTCACTCTATGGTATACTCACCCATGTCCCTACTCACTCACTGAACCACCCACTCACTCTATGGTATACTCACCCATTTCCCAACTCACTCACTGAACCACCCACTCACTCTATGGTATACTCACCCATTTCACCACTCACTCTATGGTATACTCACCCACTCACTCACTGAACCACCCAATCACTCTATGGCATACCCACCCATTTCCCCACTCACTCTATGGTATACTCACCCACTTCCCAACTCACTCACTGAACCACCCAATCACTCTATGGTATACTCACCCATTTCCCCACTCACTCACTCACTCACTGAACCATCCACTCACTCTATGGTATACTCACCCATTTCCCCACTCGCTCAAGAACCACCCAATCACTCTATGGTATACTCGCCCACTTCCACTCACTCTATGGTCACTCGCCCACTTCCCATCTCACTCACTGAACCACCCAATCACTCTATGGTATACTCACCCATTTCCCCATTCGCTCACTGAACCATCCACTCACTCTATGGTATACTCGCCCATTTCCCCACTCGCTCACTGAACCACCCACTCGCTCACTGAACCACCAACTCACTCTATGGTATACCCGCCCATTTCCCAACTCGCTCACTGAACCACCCACTCGCTCACTGAACCACCCAATCACTCTATGATATACTCACCCATTTCCCCACTCACTCACTGAACCACCAATTCACTCTATGGTATACTCACCCACTTCCCCACTCACTGAACCACCCACTCACTGAACCACGAATTCACTCTACGATATACTCGCCCTTTTCCCCACTCACTCACTGAACCACCCAATCACTCTATGGTATCACTCTACACTCACCCATTTCCCCGCTCACTCACTGAACCACCCACTCGCTCACTGAACTGAACTATGCTGGTATACTGCCCACCACAATCACTCTATATGGTATACTAACCCATTTCCCAACTCGCTCACTGAACCACCCACTCGATCACTGAACCACCCAATCACTCTATGATATACTCACCCATTTCCCCATTCACTCACTGAACCACCAATTCACTCTATGGTATACTCACCCACTTCCCCACTCACTGAACCACCCACTCACTGAACCACGAATTCACTCTACGATATACTCGCCCTTTTGCCCACTCACTCACTGAACCACCCAATCACTCTATGGTATACTCACCCATTTCCCCGCTCACTCACTGAACCTCCCACTCACTCCATGGTATTCTCACCCATTTCCCCACTCACTCACTGAACCACCCACTCGCTCACTGAACCACCCACTCACTCACTGAACCACCCACATCGAACCACCCGCTCAACTCCATGGTATACTCACACGTTTCCCCACTCACTCACTGAACCACCCACTCGCTCACTGAACCACCCACTCACTCCATGGTATACTCACCCATTTCCCCACTCGCTCACTGAACCACCCCACTCACTGAACCACCCACTCACTCTATGGTATACTCACCCCACCCACTCGCTCACTGAACCACCCACTCACTGTATGGTATACACCCATTTTCCTCACTCACTCAATGAACCACCCACTAACTCACTGAACCACCCACTCACTCCATGATATACTCACCCATTTCCTCACTCACTCAGTAAACCACCCACTCGCTCACTTAACCACCAATTCACTCTATGGTATACTCACCCATTCCTCCACTCACTCAATGAACCACCCACTCGCTCACTGAACCACCCACTCACTCACTCACTGATAAACAAATCGCTCAAACGCCCATTTGATCGAAAGTGAGAAATCTATTTAGTTTCCACTATGCTATTTCTGTGATTCTGTTCTCGAAGTTTATGACGAAATCGACAAGACAGGACTATTCATTATTCTTGAAGTTAATGCCGCAAGGATATATTTCAGTGTCAACATACATGACGTTTGATAATTATACACCAGTCTCATTAAAACGTCGAATCCACCAAGCCATAAATGAAGCCAGAATCATTATCCAGGAATTTCAGATAAAAAACCGCTACGCTGTAGATAGTAATGCTCCGTGCCGTTAAGGTCAAGGTCGCCCCTGATCGATGACTACTATTAATAGAACACTAGACCAATGGGTTAGTAGTACTAAATTCAGTGTCGGGTCCCCGCACACCGTGTTAAGGGGGTGGTCAGTCAGCCTCCCATCTCTCCTGGTACATTCGGTGGACCTAATGGACACCGTACAGACGGAAGACGTGGCAAGTGAACCATTGTCTGGCGTCATCGGGAAGCTCGCAACTCCCAGACGCCACTAGTTGCGGTCTATCTGGTTACCATAACAACCTGATCGATGCCGCGTGCCCAGATGCGTGGGCGTAAGGCAATAGACGGGAGATGACTATCCACGTTCGGGTCCCAGCGTTACGAGGAGGCTGCGTGTTATATTGCGCTGTGGGAGGCTTAAGCGCGGGAATGATTCGAGTAGCGATGCATGGCCTTCGCGGGACAATAATTTCCAACACTTAAAATTCAATTTCAGCATTACTTGAATGAAGCCAAAATATGATGATATATGTGTCTTCTCATTTCTTCACATACGTTTATATTTCAATTTAATTTTAGGATCTAAACCGATATTGATAGGAGTCAGCAAACGTTATTTAGCATTTACCACCTAAATATTTCACAAACTTTTTTCTGAAGTCCAAAGTATAGGTTGTTTGCTTGTTGTTCAACGCTAAAATATCATATTGACAAAGTACCAAACCTATATAACTGCGCCTGCATGCACTCGGTTATGTTACGACAAACCCGTGACGTGATTGATACTGTCAACCAATTCAGCGAGTCTAGCCACAGGTGTCATTGACTACCAAAGGGCGACTCTGGCCCTGCTGCTACTGGAGCGTCAAAGGACAACCGTGTGTTAGATGTCCATACGGAATGAGTTAGCAAATGTTGTTTTACGCCACAGGAAACAATATTAGTTTACGAAAATTTTAAACAGTTCGTACTTTGGTGAGTAGAATCATATGATGGTTGGTTAAAATCCCAGATTTGAAGTAATGTTGGTTCCAAGTTTTTCAGCCAATATCTGTGGCACGTTTTCCTCCCACACTGAACTGAAGCGTTAAGACATATTGTAATACTGCTTTAGTTCTAAATTTAAAAATGAACGAAGACATTCTAGAAGGTGTGCTTGAGAAGTTTTCATACTTGTAAACGGTACAAGTATCTATACCGAAACGTTGCTATTGTACAATAAAGAGTGAGTGAGTGAGTTAAGATTTACAGCCACATCGGCAATATTTCAGCCATACCGTGAATAAAACAAGTATAGAATTGACCATAAACACATGTAAATTATAAAAACCTGTCATCGAAGGACAGGAAAACCAACTAGAATATCACAGTATCAAGGAATAAAACAGGCATCTCTCTCTAAAATTGGAATTCAAATTAGGACAATACAGTATAACAATGGGCTATCTAGATCGCCAGCAGCTGAAGGTAAATCACCATACCAGGGATCATGGGCACTTACAGTGCCTTTGCTACATGCATGAACCCTAGTTCGATTTACACCATCCCTTCAGCCGCTGGCGACTGTAGGAAAACTTTAACCGAAATTTAAAAGAACACAAACACTACGTTTTCAATTGTACAATAAAGAAGTTGATCATCCATAAAGACTTGTCATTCCTGTTCAATTACATTTGGTTCAAAGTTTTCGTGTTAGGGACAAATGGTGACTGGGGGTGCTTTTAATGAAATGCGTGCGTTAAGTATCTGATACAGTTATTATAAAAGTTAAGTTAGGAAGATCCGAAACGGAATTGTTACAACAGGTGGTATCTGTTCGACATGGTATCATAACATCGTACTTGCTGTTAGGAAGCCTGACACTCGTCCTGAGGAGGAGAAAGCAGCGGTAAGGTATCCATATTATACTGCTGTATGGTGTCTCAGTGAGCTGGCATTTACTATAATTAACTCAACATCGAATATATTAAAACGCGAGTGCTGAGGAATTAGCCCACTTGGTAAGAGGTTCCGCTATACCAACTGAACTGAACTTTATTCATACTCCGCAAACTGCAGCATAAGAGGTACATAAACAATATTTACATTCATACAACATCAAAGTTATATACAAACGGTATGATAGAAGCAATGTCCACAGACCAAGATGCTTATTAAGGTACTGACGTTATCGCTTAAAGGATATTGCAATAATTCGGGGGTTTTCTCCTTGAATTGTCTTATGTGAAGTCATTACCCATATGGATGTATAGTTTATATGAAAAAGTAACAAACTAATATAGTTTCAGTCTCTTTTAATAACTGACAAGAAACTTGAAACCCAGATTATGTAAACAGTTACAGTCAGTTTGAGTCTGAAACTGACCGATGAATTGCAAATTGTATCATTGTACAAAATTGTCACATAAATATAAATAGTACACGTTTATCATTTACTAATACCCAACAGCTTTCTTATATTTGAAAAATTTCCGGACTCCACCAAAAAAGTTGTTTAAGAAACTATCATCATTGAAAACGCAAAAGTTGTTATCTGTCGCAAAAGTTGGTTTCCTGCGCATTTATCAACGAAAGTCAATTACTAAACCATACTACACATACTATCGATAGTTTTTCGTTTCTACCATCGATTAATTGCTATCGGAGACTCAGCAATTGCAATCCAGCGATAGTTCGATGCATCGTTACAGCCCTACGTATTGGTGTTAAATAAGATACCACACAGAACACAACACAACACCTGAGTAAATAAACGAGGAGTTTATTACACAGCAGTCACATGATGATCTTTACATAACCAGTCAATAATAGAATGAGTTACAATTAATTATTACAACATGCTCACAATGCAATCAGCTTTCAAAATACATAAAGATCACATGTAGATTCGTTACACAGTAATCACAACGTAATACAGTAGTTCAATATTCTATCACCCCAGTGAGCGTTCATACAGTCACAAAACAGCTTAGTGCTCACAACGTAATGTAATACCCGGCACACTCTATACAATCTATCATAGTCACAAAACAGCGTAGTGTTAATCAGTATCAAATATATAATCCTAAACAGAAATACAGAAATATATCAAAGGATGCCACGTTCCACATAACCCTGAAGGTTATCCTGGTCCTCCGCTTGTCACGAAGTACGGATATATCGATATAGTTTCAAACATGACTCACTACAATGTATAGGGGGTCTTCGAGACCTAGAAATCTAAGAAAAAGGAAAACGTTAATAGATGAAACGGCAACGGAGCCGATTTAAAAAATAAACGTCCTATAAAAGCAGAATAGACCGACAAAGTCTATTTCAAACAACCTCTGTCACCATTACGTCATGTGCATTTGGTTTTAAATGTTAAGACGTCTGCCCCACGGTAATACCCTTTTCCTGCTCGTTTATAATTATGTAACCATTTCCGTTTGTAACACTAATATGCGCATTGTTTGTTTAATATCCTACATGGATTCGCTAATGGATGAGGCATATTACAACATGCTTTAACATAACCCCTAACAGGCTAATTCTGGAGAACGGAAACTCGAGTCAAATATGAATATGCATATTCATAAACATGTGGGTGTAATACACGCTTGGTAACCCATGGCTATGTCGTCATTCATTGTCATGGTATACTCACCACGCAATAATTATATCACGAAGCTTGTATTAGCTTTAAATCATTTAAGAAAAAGTCATTTGTTTTTTCAATTTTCATGTCAGGAAATTGTGGTGTCTAATTGAAAATGTACGATTTGATGGATGTTGAGAAAATGCAGGTTTATAATCATTTCCGAGCGCGTAGGGTTTCAAATATTGCATTACCGTTCCGTTTGATGCTGCGGTGGTGGATGTCGCGCAGTTTGGACACAAGATAATTATTATGAGTGAGTGAGTTTAGTTTTACGCCGCACTCAACAATATTCAAGCTATATGGCGGCGGTCTGTAAATAATCGAATCTGGACCAGGCAATCCAGTGATCAACAGCATGAGCATCGATCTGCGCAATTGGGAACCGATGACATGTGTCAACCAAGTCAGCGAGCCTGACCACCCGATCCCGTTAGTCACCTCTTACGACAAGCATGGATTACTGAAGATCAATATTCTAACCCGGATCTTAATTATCATGAATAACCATTAGATGACACCAGTAGGAGACATGAAACATTTTGGATGGGAATATAGGTGCATGAGCACTAATTCAGCTGTCAAGGGCTGAACGCATGTAGTGATCGTGATTTCTACAAAACTAACGAATCATCAACGAATGATGATATTTTTGTTTTGCATTGGGCAGTTGTGTGACAATTCCAAACAATAGTTCATTTATATCATGATGTGTATCTTTGGCGCAATGCATCAGGAGATATCTACTATGTTGGTGAGACCAAGAAAGACTTTTAGTCCAGGAAAATTTGAAGTTCCAGCCCGTGATCAAATGATCATATATTACCATTTCCGTGGTGGCATCTTAGACATCCGTGCCTTTGTTGAATTTTGCTGAAATAACAAAGGGGTATAAAGAAATACATATGTCGAAATAAGGTATACACAGTAGTGACTTTGTTATTTGCATTGCTTAAAGCGCACTCTGACTTACTTAGCAGTTGCTTTGTACATTTAGAGACTAGATATTTGGCTCATCTATCAAAATAGCACGTATATTGATTGACTGAGACTGACATGATTTGAGCAGTGGATATGGCACCTTTTTCGGGTTACGCGATTTGATAAACATAATTCATCTTAAAGTTCTATTTAGATGTTTTATTTCTTATGTATTTTCTTTAAAATCACAACGTCTTTATGCAGACTGAAAGTAGTTCCATCGGCATTATACCTGTTATATTTTCCATTAGTTTTTTACAATTACTTCTACACATGTTAAATTTTGAAACATCTATAAACTGATTTGCTATCTCGTCAATGCATTTAAGTACAGCACCTCATTCATAAAGTGTGGGGGAAAAACATCAAATTGTTATATTTTTTCCTTTCCGAATTTTCGAAGAAATGTTTTGAGAGTAAAAATAGTAGTATATTTAGGAACATTATTTTCCAAACTGGTTGATACAAAAATGATTAAGGCTCCAACTCTGGTGATGGAAATACCTAAGAGTTTTAATTCAATAACATTGCCTCCATTACACAGTATGGCATTACCATCACGTAATATATGACAATGTCAGAAAATCTCGATATACTAACGAAACAGCTTCCGCTAGACGTAAAAGATAAATGTATGTGAATGTATCACTGAAAATCAGTCATAACAATTAGATACATCTGAAAACATGGTGATCTCCTTAAACCACTATATAGTTACTCTTCCAACAAAACGTTCCTGGTTTGTTCTTGTGACCTTCCATGATGGCTACAGTATTATTGATCCGCTCGTCTTATTCCACATATACTGACACAAATACCTACTAGTACCTGGTCGACGAAGGACAGTCAGAGTTATTCTGTATATAAAATAAGCAAACCCATAAAAAAATACACCAAAACATGTCAAAGTCATGAATTGTGGCGTCAAAAAATATTGCAATTCTGATTAAGAATGACCAGTTGACTTGCCATGCGTGTTAGTTGTGTACACAATCCTCTTTAAGTTCAATCAAGTATGATCTTTTCTACATAATTTCAAAGCGAGTCAAAAGACTCAAAACATTCTGGGTCTCACCAAAGCTTTCCATTTTTTCAAACTTTTGTTATGTGGAGGACTTTTCCGAATTTCACTCATTAATAAAATGATGTGTCGTGCAATTCCTTATTTTGAATTGAACCAAATGTGTCTTTTTCAGACAAACAACATGGGTTGTTCTTGCGTGTGTTTCTGGCGGAGACCATCGACGGGGTAGGATACCCTCAATTTTTTCATGAACACAAGGTATCATCACTATATCACAATAATTCATAAACACATTCAGAGTCAATTCTTACAATGAAACAATCAGAAGAGATTTCTTGTGATTATGAAAATGATTTAGGGCGTATATTTATGTGTATATAGATCCTCAATCACAAACTGAAGCTGGATAATAAAGGCCGACCTGATTCCTAGCAATGACAGTGGAACGGGCGGTTAAGATTTCGCAAAAGCGCCGTGTAAACATTGTACATTAAACCGCATTTTAACAAATACGCTCATAACTGACGGATATAAAGACATTGCTTTTGATCCCGGTAGTTTGCTCGATATTTTGTAGAAATGCCTGTTACGAACTGTGGTTATTTAGGAACTAAAATATGTCCTGTCCTCCCTTTGGGCTCCTCGTAACCGCGGTTTACTGTATATGCAAATGAAAATAGAGCATGACCTTAAGAAAACCCTGTAACAAATTATTATGACAATACTGAATTTAAATGAATCAAACACATGTCTACATTATTTTACGTCATCTTTTTTTGCAATCTCCGCTGTCACTTAGCCTGTATGTTTCAAAACAATTATCTGAGCAATTCATTTCAATTGTTTTTCATATACAGCGTAACATCAACGTTTTGTTAACATTGCAGTTTCACAAGAGGCATGTTTAATATGCAAATTCGAAGAAAACACTGCTATGCTGTTCATTCACGATCCTTGTTCAAAATTTTGCCTTGAAAACAATTTGTGCAGGTGCAAAATTGTGTTCATGTTCAAATGTGGTTGTGTTTAGTTAAAATGTACATATTGTTAGTGCAATGACTTGGATGTGGGATGGGTTTAAAATCCCTGTGAACATCATTTTAAATGTCACGTCATGGCCTGTCTTTCCAGCGTGGGCTGAAATCCCGAAGCAATGCAGTTCTTATACAGATTTTATCACTCGCCTTCACGCGTACTGTGCTAATAGACGCCGAAACGTAATCCTGGCGGTCTTGGGATTCGATCCCTCGATTGTGGGTTTCTGGCACACGCTAGTGATTCAATTTGGAGTAAATTGGTACGACCACCCGTTATTTTCTCAATGTCGTGAGGCAGATTGGAAGAACTCACCTTTCTTGACTCATCTCGGTACAGAAATGTCACATGAAGGCGATTCGTACATGTGTACTTTTAGCAGAGATTTCTTATGAATGCGGAAAAGGGTTTTGTCCTTTCGATCTGTGCAGCGTTTTTGTTATATAATCCGAGAGGAAAATCATAATCCACTTGATGATGAAGGTTGGCTCCAAAGTAAGGTATCAGACCGATTACAGGATTTGCGTGGGATTGTGATCAACATGTGCGTCTAAAGTGCGGAAGACTTATGCAGGATAGAGATTTTTCAGAACCCCCAGTAGTCTGACGTTGATACATATGTTCAGGAAAACATGCGGAAACTTGAACTGAATAATATATTGATGACATAACGGGCAATTGCATTCTTTTTAAATTGTCACAGTCATCAATAAACATAAGTGCCTCTTTTCCAGGGAAACCGCAACCATGGGTTATCTAAGTAACATCTGACGTACATAAATTGTACATTTGGCAACTAATATTTTGTCTTACTAAGCTCTGTATTTGGTACGTATACGTAACACATGTGTAAACTATTACTAAGAAGTCTTAGATCTAAAGGTAATACAGACAGCAATTCATGAATAATTAAGGTACAGGATGGACTCTCTCCAAGCAGCAAAACACTTTACTCAACATATTTCACAATAGCCCATCTAAACATATATCACCACAAACATTTTCTGATAACCTTAGTTCCTAATAAAATATGCCCCATCAAACATAATAAGTTTATACTTGTGCAGTTACATGTGCCCTTTGATCTCTCCAAACAGCAAAACACTTTACTCAACATATTTCACAATAGCCCATCTAAACATATATCACCACAAACATTTTCTGATAACCTTAGTTCCTAATAAAATATGCCCCATCAAACATAATAAGTTTATACTTGTGCAGTTACATGTGCCCTTTGATCTCTCCAAACAGCAAAACACTTTACTCAACATATTTCACAATAGCCCATCTAAACATATATCACCACAAACATTTTCTGATAACCTTAGTTCCTAATAAAATATGCCCCATCAAACATAATAAGTTTATACTTGTGCAGTTACATGTGCCCTTTGCTCTCTCCAAACAGCAAAACACTTTAGCCCACTTATTTCACAATAGCAATCTAAACATACATCACCACAAACATTTTCAGATAACCTAAGTTCCTAATTACATATTCCCCATCAAACATAATAATTTTATACTTGTGCAGTTCCATGTGCCCTTGAAGTGTCATATATGTCTTCTTTAACCAAAGGTAATAATATCAGGACATTGATTTTCTAAAATGATACTGCTATTACAGGTACTATCTATACTAAGAATTCGCTATTTCCTGCATCAGTAACATATCCGACGTTGACTTGTCACCATGTCAATGAACAAACTGAAATCTCAAGGACATCTCCTAAAACATTCATCTGAAAGCAATCCGACTCCCATTAACAAATACGTGGGTGCATCCCTAATGTTGAAACTCAATTTTATCTAGATAATGAGCTGGGAGTATTAATTCCTATTCTATCCTTGGTGAATCCATGAAATTTGTCTGCGTTCGTAAACATTTAATCATGAGTTTTTTAAGATAGGAATTATCAATAACTTATCAATACTTTTATGGTCAACTCCATAAGTTAGACAAAAGCTTAAATGTTCAAGAATACTGGTGTTTCATCCACAGTCAGCACTATCCACGGATGGCTCTCCGTACATGAGGGTCGAACAAACTAGTTATTGGTATGTTTAACGATAAAACACCATCATGTCCCCGTGACTGACTTCCTGATCCTTTAACGTGTATGTACTGCAAGAAGAAGATACCCAATCTACACTGGTAACCAAACACAATCTTTCTTACAACCACATTGCCATTTTTTACATAGGGTCAGCGGTCCATGACAGGAGGCAGAATTGACTTCAATCTAAAAATAATCCAACACTAACTATTTAGAGCCGTGACAGGAGAAAAATTTATACTTAAAGAATAATTAAAACGGGTGGAAGGAATGTGATCACATGCCGATACCTTAGAAAGACAGTTGTCAAAGCTATCAGGGTGAGTTATTTTAACACACCTCTTGTTCCTGGATAACATGAAATGTGTTCGTATCAGACCAATCAAGATATATGATCTGGACTATAAAAGAGACACGAGCCAATGTGGCACATGCACAGGTTGACGGTCCTAGTTTTATGTAGGGTCTGGGCATGATTTGGCGACGCATACACGTTCATCATTAAGATAATATGTGAAACTTCCACTCATTGGAAGTATTTTCAAAGTGTGTGTCCAATCACCCTCAGGGACTGTAATATGACAAGGGAAATACGGTGCTTTATATCACACAAGGAGAAAATGTGTGGACAAGTTGTAAGTCACCCATCCACTCAACCCGTCCTTTATCTCTAATCTACAAATACGGGCACTCTTTTGCAGGGGCGGTAGGGTAGCCTAGTGGTTAAAGCGTTCGCTCGTCACGCCGAATACCGGGGTTCGATTCCCCACATAGGTACAATGTGAGAAGCCTTTTTCCGGTGTCCTCCGCCGTGATATTGCTGGAATATTGCTAAAAGCGGCGTAAAAACATACTCACTCACTCACTCTTTTGCTTGCAGTAGCTAGTAACAGGCGATATACAACATATATACAAGTTCAGTTGAGGAAAGCCGCGATGGAGGGCCAGCTGTGTATTTCAGCGTATGTTTGCTTTCGTCTACTCAAACAATATTTTACACTAAGATGAGTAACACTGTTTAATGTGAGACACATCTCACTGCCTGACACTTGAACCTTTTGCTTAAAATATGTCCTATGTTTGATTTAATTGTATACATGTAGTATACTATAATTTAGGTTTTAGCTTTAATCGGTTATGTGGCTGGATTTCATTGTCTATCAGCTGTTATTGTATCACAGTTGAAGTTTCATATCTTGCTCTTGTCCCCCTTCCACGTTTTTCTTAATCCGCAACCATCGGATGAGCAATTGTAACATTTAAGTCTTGGTCTTATGGTTGTATGAAATATAGATCTTAGTAAATCTGGTATTCCAACTGCTCATGGTCTCGAAGGAAAAACCCGTATTTGGAGAACATTGAGACTTTTCTTGGTTTTATCTTCTTTTATTGTTTGGTACAACGTTTCAGGGCTTGTTCTCGCCCCATCATCAGGTAGAACTAAAGAACTGTGTTTCATCTTCTTTTTATTGTTTGGTACAACGTTTCAGGGCTTGTTCTGGCCCCATCATCCGGTAGAACTAAAGAACAGCTCTTATAAACAGGAATATATAATGAGAAATGTTAGAATGGTGATCCTTACAAAACACTAGAGTCATACAGGCTCTTGAAAGTAAATCCTAATTTGAGCTAATAACCACGAAAGTGACACTTACGGTTTCAAATCTCGTGACATTTATCAATGTCATTGTCACAGCACAGATACAATTCATGCTTTCACGTGTCACGCTTAATTACCATGACCTTGTGAGGATGGTAAAAGTTATTCCAATATAGTTTTCCTTATCGTGTAACTGTCACGGTCCTTATTACCGTGACAAGGTGGCAATACATCAGTTCTTATGTACATAGTGGCCAACCATCACAGGCGGATCCAGAGAGGGTGGGGGTTTCCAGGGGTGCGTGCACACCACACACACACCCCATACCCTTTTTGTGCTGAAAGTTTGTTAAATGACCATTGAAACTCGGGTGAAAATGAAGTGTGCACCCCTCCTTTTCTCAATAGTGTGCAGACCCCCTTTCTCAAAAAGCTGTATCCGCCCCTGACCATCCAGAAACTAGAATCTGGCAAATGGCATTATTCCATATTCCTGACGCATGCTTTAAACTGAAGCTGGTGATAATAAAACCAAGTTTTGTTCATATCGTTGTTGTTCCGTGTTGCACTCAGGAATATCCCACAGTGACATGTGAATAATCTAGTCTGGGTCAGGCCACCGAATGATTGATGCTATGAGCAACACCCCAATCATTAGGGTATGGAGACACGCAATCAGTGACGTCACCAACCTCACCTTCGCATTCATTCTTTTTAACCCGAAGTCCAAATATGGGTAATCATTAATGTTTTGGGAAGATTAATAACTATTCAATAAGCATATACATAGAGAATATTGTGGTGTAGGGAAGCACATCTCTGCTCAACTGAGACAGAAAGCAAGGATAGACACAAAAGTGAGTCCGTTTGTCATGTCATATAACACACCACCACGGCACATGGCCACTCGAGTTATTTCCCTTTAAACTACAGAAATCAGTCATTTATGCATGGTATGCATGTTATACAAGTCAGCAGATATTGAGCATAAATGTGTTTTATTCAAGAGAAATGCAAAAGTGTCATCGCATAAAAACTTAAAAACACAAAACATCAAGTTAGATAGGTAATGTGTGAACAAAACCACCAAATATGGGAGTAAAACAATTTTTAAACAATTAGATGTTGGAATTTTACATGTACCCTCTCATCGCTTTGTATATTGGCACATCACGTCGGAAATGATAATTCAGGATTTCAGGCAAAGTACACGTACAGACATAACCTACATGTGTGTATATATTTGGGTATGTATGTATATATATATACACACACACCAAGAAGGATTGCAATGTTACAGTCAATAGACATCAATTAATTACATGTAGACATTTGCACACCAATTGTATGGGAAGACATCATAGCAATACTTATCCTTCCTTCATGAGTAAATTGGTATTACACGTTTTCTGAAATTGAAGGTACATGATACAGAATAACACTGCATAGTTAGGATAAGAAAATGGTTGCATTGTTTCCTGTCGCTTGTTGCATTGTGAGTGCATGTGTGATTGCACTGGACATAGTGGACTAATACTTAGATGATATATGTGATTCTGTACAACAATATTAATATCGACAACGTTGCATTGTTCGGGGAATGAGTTTTAGGTAACATTTTCTACTTGAAAGTAAGACCCATTTACAGATTTCCACCAAAATTATATTCATAAATATAAGTTAAATCTAGTGAATTCATGAATATATCCTTGTGTTTGTACTTTACAATCAGAAATGCATTCTTTCATTTCCAATACCGACATCACTGGATCCCAGATATCGGTTGAAAGATTCAAAGGTTCACGGAAGATTAACACCTGAACATTTGCAGATAAATAGACAAACAGACGGACAGATAGATAGATAGTATAGATTTGTAAATTAATTGTCCAGTTTTCCTGCATGTATTTTGGGAAATACCCAACGTTGATTCAACTATGCTGGCTGGCTGGCTGAGTATGGTTTTACGCCGTTTTTAGCAATATTCCAGCAATATCACGGCGGGGGACACCAGAAATGGGCTTCACACATTGTACCCATGTGGGGAATCGAACCCGGGCCTTCGGCGTGACGAGCGAACGCTTTAACCACTAGGCTACCCCACCGACCGATTCAACTATGCAATGAACACAATACGTTAATGCATGAAAAAATAATGTACACGTTTTCACATCTACTCCAAACCTTGCAATGAGTCATTTCGCATTAGTACGGTCAAAATATATAGTTCAACAAAAGGTACTTTGTACACAGGTAGAAGTATGACAACATGACAACGCACATATATATAAAGAATATACACGCACACATTATTCAAGAACAGGAAAGCAGTTCCATAAAGACGACAACAATTGCAGAGTAGTCCAGTTCGACACAGCATTGGCAACGTCTGTGACGTTTTTGTGTTTGGTAGATATTTACCAACAATCTGACTCATATACAGCCTTGTCCAGTACACCTTTGTGTCCAGTTGCGTTATTTGTTTCACAGCAACATGAACGAACGAATACGTTCTTAAATGAACAGTGGTGAGGCAAATAGCGTGCAGCGAATACATCTCATACGTTTCAGTGTTAATCTTCAACAGGCATAGTCCCTTCATAATATCTGATAATTAACAATGGCGAGGAACATGATTTGTCAAGACAAGCGTACACTAAAAGGTACACATATTTTGTCAGAATGTCAGTATCGAAATTCAACAATAGAAATGTAAATGTCAATGTACATGTAAATTGTAAAATGCATAGCAGTATAGGCACAGAAATATCAGGTTTTGAATCACAAACATATCGAATATTTAGGACTTTTATAATAATGATGTAATATATAGGTTACCAGTTTACGTATAGACGATAGCGCTGTTGAAGAATAATACATAAAGGTAAACAAAATACCGAGAACACATTTGTAATGTAACCGAAGCATTAAGACAATGCTAATTGCTAGATCCACCATCAGGAATTATTAAAGGATCAGGCTTCATGCGGTTTTTGTGGGATATACTTCAGTCCCACAAAATAAAGTGACAAGAAGACAAAGATGGAACCACCTATCCCTACCACTGCTTCCCAGACTTGTTCATCTCTGAAGGCATACATGGCCATAGCTTCCTGTCCCGTCTGCACACAGAACGCCTCTGGGGTCCCGTCACAGGTGAAGTTAAGGGGTGACACTACAACCAGGCACAAACCCTCGAACCCCCAGCGGAGATACGACACATCCGCCACCCATCTTAACCCTGCAAGGAAAAAATGTTACTTCTGTATATTTTGTGAATCAAATTAGACGTAACTTATTATATATCATATCATATACGGTGCGGTGGGGTAGCGTTGTGGGTAAAGCGTTCGATCGTCACGCGAAATGCCCGGGTTCGATTCCCAACACGGTACAATGTGTGAAGCCCATTTTCCCCAGCCGTGATATTGATGGAATATTGCTAAAAGCGGCGTAAAACCATACTCACTCACTCACTCATATCATATACAGTAAAATGGCCACATTGCCGCATCATACCTTGCCATATATACCTTCAGTGTCATGCATACCATATGACTTCTCTGCTTATTGTGACATACCATAACGCACGCCTGTTGTACCTGCACGATGTACCACAGATGAATGATATACGATGATATATCATATCATCGCTATCGATGGGTGATATATGGAATTATATATATACAGGTGGTAAATATGATGCCGTATCATATCTTTGGAGGTGCCTGATAAAGCATATGTTTCCATAAAATTCCACATATCTCTGCTTAGCCGTGTACTATCATATTTTGGTGGTACTAGCTTACTGTACCATGGAATTCATTATCTACAATACAAAAGACGACCCGTGAAGATCCGGGTTAGAATTGATCTTCAGTAATCCATGCTTGTCGTAGGCGACTAACGGAATCGTTTGGTCAGGCTTCCTCACTTGGTTGACACATGTCATCATATCACAATTTGCGTAAATCGATGCTCATGCTGTTGATCACTGGATTGCCGGTCCAGACTCTATTATTTACAAACCGCCGCAATATTGCTGGAATATTGCTGAGTGCGGCGTAAAACTTAACTCACTCACCCACTCACATTATCGACTTCTACAATACAAAAGACACTAACATACCCACAGAAGTACCCCACAACACTGTCACTGACTTACTGCCATGGTCATAACCTATCAATGCCCTGTCATACTCACAGGAGAGGATGTTATCGAGGTTGATGAAGAAGCCGGCCGACATTATGAAGATGGAGAAGAAGCTTTGCGCAAAAAATCCCGAAATTTGAAAGGTCGGCATTAGAGATGCTGAGAACATAGCGAGGCTACGGGAACAGTAGACGGAGATGAAGACGATGGCGAAGACTTTGAGGAAGATCCCTGGGTCCTGTTCCAGGTTGGCGAGGAAGTACATAGGTATCGTGTACACTGTCACGTAGAACGTGTGGAATGGGAGCTCACTCAGTAACTGAAAAATGTGTAAAAGGTACATTTACAAAGCTGAGTCAAGTGTTTGCATACACAAACACGATGGGAAAGGTACATCGAAATAGGTCATTTTGTCGGATACCATTTTTTAATGCCTCCACATGTTTCCCACAACGTTATGATAGATTTACTAATGCATTGAATGTTTAACCATCATAACAAATAGAAGTGGTATGGCTTTGGAAAATCATATTTGATTATAAATTATCGTAAAAAGGTTACTGATCAACCATGGCGGCTCTGTAGGGGCTCGACATAAAGGACGAATTGACTACTGGAAAGTCGAAGTCATCACTTTTGCCATGTACTTTCAACAGATAATATAAATATACCAATGCTCAGCTCGTTTATGCCGAATGGAGGAAGAAATACTATTTACTGTGACATTTGCATGGGGGATAGTGGTGTGAAGCGTGAATAGGACATATTTGACATAACTGAACGTGGGTCGTTCCTTGGTGTGTTTCATATCACTCAGTTTTGTCTAAAATGCACTCTGTGAATACTAACTAGAGTCATCAATAAATTACCCCTATCCTGTGCAATTTGGAAATGGAGTTCGCCTACATATACCAAAAGTTTAGCAATTTGCAATTGGATACATTTAGTTCAGTGAAGAAAAACATAATGTCGATTGGTATGTCTATCCCAAATTATAAAATGGCAACAGTTCTATACTAGTAAGTTTTACTATAAAGAATTGAACAGTTCGTGGGTTCTGCGGTGCCCTCATACTCATACAAATAAATATATAAACATCCCCAAATCACCAAAAAACGTACCGGTTTACTACAAAAAGGATCTGTCATTCAGAACTATTTAACAGTTTTCGGTTTCTCCTCCGGAAATCAGCATTAAGCTAGGTTTCCATGTGTACGTATTGTCTGCGTAATTGCGTGATGCGTAGTGTCACAATCAATGTGTACGTGTATAAAGGCTATGTATATTCAAAACAAAACTTTTCAACGTAACATGACATATGAATATTTGGAACTTTTAAAATAAATTGTATATGTATATTATACTTATCCTATCTCACGGTACTTCAACTTTAATTACTGGGGTCACTTGATAAATCGCGGGGAGGCAGGGTCTACTTGCCAAACTGCGTCCTTTTGCTTGTCAAAAGTTGCAGCTGAAAACCACATTAATTCGGGAGCGCCCACTCCCTAGAGTTTTTGTGCGGAGTAAGCCAAGGGGTTATCCGAAGCAACCCGTCACAAGTTGGAGTTAGCATATCGGGAGTTGGTGCTTTCTCCTGGCCTCCTTGTGTTATGCGACCCTACGGTTGCAGAATTGACACAGGGTAATCTGCGGCCCGCCTTCCAACCGTGGGATAATGCATAGGCTACCGTGAGATAGGATAAGTTTAAAAATTTGTAAATTTAAAATAAATTGAATATTTATATACTTATCCTATCTCACGCGAAGGATACCCACCCGACCTGCCCCACATCACAGATTACTGGAAGCTCCAAGACGAGAATGACAAGGGCAGGCTGTCAGGTGATCATCGAAGCGATCTGCACGCTTATTGAGATGATTGACAGGTCTTGCTGTGGAGTGGAGCAGAGGTCAGGGGTCAGAGGCCAGAAAGTTTGATTCAACTTAGCCTACAGCATGTTTCCACACATGGTCGTACAAGAACAAGAGATGTGCATACCGTGAGATAGGATAAGTTTAAAAATATATATATTCAAAATACCAGTCCTTTCTTGCAATTGGTCATCGTTATCCTAAAGTTTCCTTGTAATTGCGTTCCAAATATTGCATATCTTCGTAACATCCTTATATGCATCGTAGATGACTGGATTGTATCTAACGATTTTAATTAATTGTTCACGAATTATCTCGGGTATCGAATTCTTTGCATTTTGCAAACTTGTGTGCGCAATGAAAACCACGTGAGGTTGGGAAAATCCCTTGGGAATCCCTACTTCCAGCCTCCGTACATAATAGCTGCGTGATGCCTATTCGGACACATTTTGAGCGTAAGCAAAGGCACTACGCAGCATGTGTCACGCGTGCATGGAAACGGCTGTCACATTTTTAGTATAAAGTGTTGTTTACCAACTACGCACTACTCATCACGCACTACGCACTACGCGCACATGGAAACCCGGATTACCCTCATTTTCAGAAATGAATATAACCTGTCATGAAAACCTAGAACAATGAACACAATTTAATAATCACAATTCAAATGAGTGAGTGAGTTTAGTTTCACGCCGCACTCAGTAACATTCCAGCTATATGCCGGCGGTTTAAAAAAAATCGAGTCTGGACCAGACAATCCAGTGATCAACAGTATGAGCATCGATCTATGCAACTGGGATACGATGACATGTGTCAGCCAAGTCAGTGAGCATGACCACCCGATCGCGTTACTCGCCTCTTACGACAAACATGGGTTACTGAAGATCAATTCTTCTAACCTGGATCTTCACGAGTTCAATTCAAACGAGAACAGTATACTGATCCGTTTAGCTAGTTTCAACACAAAATATTTAATGGGTTCACTCGACTCTGGAAACAGGAAACGGACTGCCAAATGCCTGCTATATCCGTTATTTCCAAAACGGGGGAATAAACAGCAAGGAAAGAAGCACAAAGCATTTTTTTAAATATGTGTCACATGAAATGCAAGTACATCATGTTCATTTATACACGACACTGTTTGCACAGTGACTTAATGCGGTATAACGGACAAGTCATTTGTACACCTCGATTGTAATAATTGTATGGTATCTTTAAATATATGATCGTCATTAAACTCATGTGTTATATTTAAAGGACTTTTACCTTCGCAAAATAGTAAGCCCCCGCTGAATACAGTTTATCTTGAAGCTCAAAATACAGATATCGTCTTTCCTTGTGACCTGAAAAAGAAAAAAGGTGTGGGTCTTTTTTATCTGGGGGAAAAACGAAGGAAAGTTGCCATATATTTGTTGCGACGATTTACTCATGATTATTAACGGAATGTGTTATCTTGTTTTTCGTTCCTTTGTCAAGGACATGTGTACGGATTTTACGTTCGCACATTATTGTATTGTATTGAACGATGGCATACATAGCTGTGACTAAACCCCATGAGCAATGTCATCCTGGTTATGCGTCAATATTTACATTTACTCATAACTGATATCCATTTTCTCAAAATATGCTTGTTTATGTCGAAATACATTTGATAGTACTCCCATTTCACTAAATATCTGACGCTCAGGAATTGGGTGAAACATTCATATAAGTACTTCCAAACATTATCCTCTCCTTAAAATCATAAAATAGAGGATACGACTTCATCAAGATAAAACATATATATGTGGAGTTTAACAGGGAGTAAATAAACGGCGCAGAGTTCTTTTCACCGATTTCGTCAACAATATAATTGAGAGAAAAACGTTTGTGCTTCATTTTACAAGCTTCACAAGAATGCACAGAGTATATTTGTTCACCCTTCGACGTAGCAGTTGGCTATATTCTAGCTACAGGGCGGAGGCATGTGCTTTCTTGCTTGTTGTTGTTTAATGCTGCACACAGCTGTATTCCAGCTATTTGGCGGCGGTTTGTAAATAATCGAGTCTGGACCAGACAATCCAGTGATCAACAGCACGAGCATCGATCTACACAACTGTAATACGATGACATGTGACAACCAAGTCAGCGAGCCTGACCATCCGATCCCGTTACTCGCCTCTTACGACAAGCATGGCTTACTGAAGATCAGTAGACTGATTACCTTAATAGTGGCCCAGACAATCCAATGATCAACAGCATTGGCATCGATCTGCGCAACTGTGATACGATGACACGTGTCAACCAGGTCAGCGAGCCTGACCATCCGATCCCGTTACTCGCCTCTTACGACAAGATACTGAAGATCAGTAGACTGATCTACTTAATAGTGGCCCAGACAATCCAATGATCAACAGCATGAGCATCGATCTGCGCAACTGTGATACGATGACATGTGTCAACCAGGTCAGCGAGCCTGACCATCCGATCCCGTTACTCGCCTCTTACGACAAGCATGGCTTACTGAAGATCAGTAGACTGATCTCCTTAATAGTGGCCCAGACAATCCAATGATCAACAGCATGAGCATCGATCTGCGCAACTGTGATACGATGACATGTGTCAACCAGGTCAGCGAGCCTGACCACCCGATCCCGTTAGTCGCCTCCTATGACAAGTATGTAATTGCTAAAGGGTCATCGGCGTTTTCAGTTTGTTGTTTCCATTTGTATGGTGTATGTCATTGCCTTGCCACATATATCGTATATAGTCCACATATAACTTTAACAGGGCGTGTCTCACTGACTACATACACTGGCCTATGACATCCAGGACGATCATGTAGGGGTACATGACGCTGATCATATACAGCAAACCAAAGTGGTCCCTCAGAGACAGCTGGTCCCTCTTTAGTTCGAAGAATACAAATCCGAGGATGAGGGACATGGAGAGAGCTTGCAGGAACTGGATCAAGAGTAGAGCATAATCCTCTACTATATTCCTCATTGACCGACTGAAGAAGAAATACAAATGACACATGAATTGTAATAGCGTTCAGGTTTAATATTGTAGTATTTCAAAACAAAAAGTACTTCAGATATATCATGTCATATTGATACTCACGTGCTGATTTTTTAATGAAGGAATGACTATCGGAGTGTCAAAAAACACATACATTTATCCCTAATGACGCAGTGAGTGAGTTATGTTTTACGCCGTTTTCAGCAACATTCCGGTGGGGTTCACCAGAAGTGGGGTTCACATATTGTATCCATGTGGGGAATCGAAACCTGGTCCTCGGGGTGACGGGCGAATGCTTTGACCGCAAGACTACCCCGCCGCCCCTTATGGCATAGAAGCACATATTGTCTGAGCTCCCGTCTCTATGGAAGACATTAATTAGATTTTCTAAATCTGTGACGTGCGGCTATCTATACAGCTTAAATGGATTCAAGCCTAGGTCTGTGTTTATTGTTTGACTAAACAAACCTTAAACATAAGGCTGACATATTGAACATTGATCACGTGTTAAGAAGACACGAATAGAACATTTAACTTCAGTGTGACTTTATTTCACCAAATATCAGTAGGAATGATCTTTCTTACTTGAAAAGCACTGTAAACTGTTTTAGCTGGCCAGGATTGTACTTGTTTGTTTTGAAGGCTGCATCGATAGGGTCGAATCCGGACTTTTTGGTCTTACTATCATCACTTATGTCTTCCAGGCTTACAGAGGCAGCATGGCGGGTGTAGGCCGCGACCAAACTGTCGGAGATGTCGGAACTCCTGTTTTCCGTGTTGTCGGTTGTTGTATCCACCGTCGCCAGATCCACTACAAGGGAAGACCATGTCGTCACTTCCAAAACATAAATAAAGTCCTATATCCCGAAACAAGTATATGATGATGTCGATTTTCGAATCCACCTTATGAATGTGTAACAGTAGGTATATGTCGTTTCACGTGATACAAGGCCACTACAGTGCATAACTAACACTGCGGCTAATGTATGATACAAAGACAAAAGTTTAGGTTGGTTTGCAATAACACATCACAATAACTTTATTAGCCCGTGAATGTCAGCAGTATTACACTTATATCACCATCTTTTTTACATCTCGACCAGACAAACCAATGACTGAACAATGAGCACCAAGTTTGCGCCATCGAGAACGAGTACACATCCCAGCGAGCATAACAATGCTGAATCAATGCTGAAACAATGCTGTGTTACAACGCTGAAATGTATGGGGTGGGATTGTGCGGTAAAATTTTGATGATGTTGAAATATATGTTTAAAAATGCCATATCTCAACACACCTTCATATAATGAATGGTTAATGTTAAAAAAACGTTGAAACAATGTTGATGCAGCATGGTGTATTTATTTTTAAAAATAGGTACCAACTCCAAATAGGTAACAACCAAATTGAAACACTGAAACAATGCCATGAGCCTGCTGGAAAGTCACAGAGCTTGAGTCTTCGGATTCTGTTCTGATCACTACATCAGTATACCTACACGTGTCAGCTCAACATTGTCTTACTCAGATGCACCTACTGTAATGATCACAGGGATTGGTGAGTTCCGGGCAGGGAAAGCCGAGATCAGTGAAGTAGTCCACCATCTTCTTTGCCTCCCCGAAGTACACGATCTGACCTCGGGACAGCAGCAACACCATGTCAAACAACTCGAATATGTCAGACCTGCAACACCAGTCGACATTCAGTACAACATTCTGGAATCATATATACTGAGACAAACAAATAAGGGAACACCACCTTATCGCATTGTTTCGTTATATTTTCATATCTTAACATATAGTCAAAAACTGACTGAAAAGAATGAAGGAACTCTTGTCCTGTCATGTGTTTCTTATTTGTTTCCCTCAGTATGTATCAGACCTGTGCGAAGAAAACCCCATTGCTTGGTATTTTAAGAGTGTGTAGATATACATGTATAGCAAAAAGGTTATTGCACATCTTTCACGGGGACACAGCCTGGTGGAAGTTTGTATTTATGGGTTATTAGGGAACGCCGTACATATGTATGTGTACAAACTACAGAACTGTTGACAGGCTAAACAAGCAACACATTCACAAGATGGAAGTGTGGAATTAGAATTTTAGAATGTCGGAACTGGTAAGCATAATCATACATTCTATTCTCTTCTGCAGAAGCAATAGAAACAGCAAATCGCACTGTACATACCGTGGCTGGTGTATGGATAGAAGGACAGTTCTGTCGTTCTTTGCGAGATTTGACAAAGTATTTACGAGGTGGTGAGCCGTGAAGGAATCTAATCCTGAAGTTGGCTCATCCAGAAAAAGTATGCCTGAAACAGATGCAAAATATGCAACCACGCGTACGTGGAAAATTGTAACACAGTGAGAGAAGAGTATGGACAACAAACACAATTACAGAAAACAATATACCTACAAACAAGAAACACCTAAAAATGAAACGGCATACATGGATACAAACCGATGACGTATAACAGTTTATCTAGATAAACAAACATGAACCTTTGAAACAGTCTGCATGCTTGGATAAAAACAAGCAGCAAATCTACATAAAACAGCATACTTGGATGCATAGAATGGCCTGAAACGCCATACCATTAAACCATACACAAACAGATAAAACTGTATGCGTGGCAACACTATTGTATTCGTGTAACAAATGCTATATTTTCTCAGTAAAGTACAAATTCTATTACTTTTGTTGTGTTGAGTCCTATCCGGGATTCGAACCCACACCCTCAGAGTCAGGCACCTAATCGCCACCACACATTTATTGTATACGTTCACAAACAAAAACAACCACTTAAAATTGTATACTTGGACAAATAACTGTATACCTGGACAAACAAGCACAACTTCGTAAAACTGTATTAGTGGATAAACAATTGAAACACCTAAAACAGTATACCTGGATAAACAAGTTTCAAATGAAGATTTAGTGAACTGTCAGTGCCTTACTTGGGTCTACCAGAAGCTGTATGCCGATGCTGATCCTTCGTCTCTCCCCGCCTGACACCCCCCTTATCTCTGAGTTTCCCACCCTTGTATCAGCAACATGTGACAGGCCCAACTCCGACATCACATTCTTCACCTACATCAAAAAGGCATTAGCGACGATATTTAAGAGTTTACAAGTGCATGTTTCAACATATGGTGTATTTGGGAGTACACTTTCTCAGTAAAGTACAGATTCTTCCGAGTCTGACAACAGGGTATCTAAATCACGTACTCTGTGTACCCCTCTGACATAAGTACCACATTCTGAAGGGCATTGTGTATATAAGTGCGTTTTCTAAATCTCTCGATGATGTGTATCTTTCTTCCTTGGTAGCCCGGATTAGAATTGACCCGTAAGAGGATCATGCTTGTCGGGATCGGGTGGTCAGGCTCGCTGACTTGGTTGACACATGTCATCGTTACCCAATTGCGTAGGACGATGCTCATGATGTAGATCACTGGATTGTTTGGTCAAGAATCGATTTTTACAGACCGCCGCCATATAGCTGGAATATTGCTGAGTGCTGTGTTTAGCAACAAACCAACCAACTAATCCTTGATAGCACGTTAAAGAGGGTTGATGTCATGAGAAACGCTTCATGCTGTGATGAGATACGAAGGTGAAAAAACATCTAGGTCTAATATTTTAACCACAACATGGAAAAGAGTTGGGTTTTTTAAGCTTACGACTGATTTGTTCACTGATTATACAACTATTAACTACTCATTTTACACCTTACAGTGTCGGTAAAAGAGTGCCGGACACAGGCCTAATCAGGAGTGACCAGAATGTTTATTATTTTCCAATTAGATACATGCATGTCTCCTTCGTTTGTGCATATTCCCCGGTCACTCACCCTATCTTCCACCTCAATCTGTTTCATATTGGTTGGAAGTTTCAGCTGTGCTACAAACATAAGTGTCTCTCTCACAGTCAGGTTTCCGAGCAGCCGGTCGTCCTGTCGCACATAGGCTGAGCAGGCGTCCAACATAGTCCTGGTTCGTGCAACACCGTTCAGGTACACCTCACCGGTTACCTCCCCTGTCATCGTCCTGCATGCAATCACGTCAAGCAGTGACGTCTTTCCGCTTCCTGTTGGCCAAAGAAGTTTTGAGGGCGACATCAAGAAAAAGACATTTCAATATTTGAAAAGAGAGATATCCGTAAACCCAACTTTTCCAAGTTCAAGTAACAATTTTTATTACTTCTATAATTTGTTTTCATTATATATTCGACCTTGGTTGTCAAAATCGGTTTCAAAAATAATCTCAAGATCAGGACGATTGTTCTGTCATTGTCGCTAACATGTCTATTCGTTATATAAAAGAGGTTTGTTTTAATACATCAGAGGCATATACTTCTTGAAAACCTGCAACTACATGTATTTGATTGTATGTCTGCAGTCATCACAACTGGTTCAGTGGCAACTGATTGAAGATGGTGTATTTGATCGTAATAGGCATCCATTTATTATGATAAGACAACACCATAACCGTAATCGTAGGCTTCAACAAAGTTGTAAACGACTTATTATTAGGCTGCTTTAATGGGCTTTCCTCCCGCATTAAGTTTGATACCTTGCGTTCAGAGATTCGCTCCCTCACATACCTGAGCTTCCCATGATGGCCAACATCTTGCCGTTCTTGACTGCAAAAGAGATGTTTCTGAGCACCAGTTTGGTCTGCGGTTCCTCTAACCATTCCCAAGGCATCTGTAGTGCCGCCAGTCTCTGCCATATCTTGACTGGCCTGTCACTGACGGAATAGGACAGGTCTTCCACTCGGACATCCACGGGTGCATGTTTGTTGAAGTTAAGGTCAACGGTGAATACTTTATCGATGTCCACCATTTTCGTCAGTGGTAATTATGCACTCACGAACTGTCAATAAAGAACACAAAACACAGAATAGCAAAATTCCGTCTACATATTTTAAAGTCTGAAAATCATATTTCTACCTCACACACTCCATGAGTCCTAGAGGAAAATATCATCAACCATCAAGAATACTGTTTGAAGTTTACAATGTGCCAGTCTGTACCAGGAAAGTTTACGCATCCACCTTTCGCGGTACGCTTGAACGTGAGTGTCATTCACCGTATTATCACGACTGTTATCTTGCCTAGTCTAGTCGATGTCACAAATATCTCAAATGCCGTTACCCTTCAACCTCGTTAACCAGCGTGACAAAGCTTATCAATCCTGTCTCTGGACCCTGTCCTGTTGATCATAAGTGAAGCATTTACACCTTGAAAACATAAAACCACACAGTGAATTGAAAACGCCGAAATGAATTAATCATTTTTAAAATGATCTTCACACCGAGAGCGTCAGGAAAATGGTTTGAAAATGAAACTTATAAAATAAATCGAGTTGTATACCACAACAGTGTTCTAATAACTCGGTTACCTATGGAGAAAAAGTAATTAGGATATTTTAATTAAAACACATTACCTTCCACGTTGCAGACACGAGACCCCGATATTACCATGATGTACACATTGCCCCAAGGTTGAAAGTACTGTTGACGGTAAGGTACGCATGTTCTCGCCCTACATTTCACAGGGGGTGTTTATCTATCACTTGGGCGATAGAGGCACGAGGTCCGATAACGCATCAACTTGAGCGCAGATTAATTTTATCATGTGACCCAATCACATACAGTTTGTTTTCAACTGTGTAGCCAAACAAATTAAAAAGGTAAGATTTTCGTCTTTTGCGTTTTATTTATGTGTGTAAAATGTAAGTATTTTGGTTTAACGCTTTTCCTGATCACATCTGCAATGACATTACAAAGGAGAGTAGACAAGGGCAGTCAAGTCATACTTCCTTTTGTTCTACATTTGCTGACGTCGTGTAATTTCCTCTGTATTAAAGGGTTATTACCAGAGATGTGCATGTACATCTTGTTTTGTTTTTTGTATGGTGTGATTTCAAACGCAACCAGATTTCGTCCTTTTAATGAATCAAGTCACTCCCCAGGGAAAATATTAAATTCACTCGAGACAAGGACGTAAACGGGCTATTCAATTAGACGCTTGTTCGTTGTACCACCCGGGTCTCTCATCCAATTGTAACAACTTCAACAGACACTTAAAACGTGTTTTGCAGACATCGACTATTGACAATCATGATGATGAGTGGTTGAGTGAGTTAGTTACAATTCTCTATATTGCAGTCATATAATCATGCTTGGATACAATATAGTAACACAAACGTATTATTAAACTGAATTCCAACAAACCGCCATATAAATATGCATGATAATTTATAATGCAAAATATGTTTAACAATCGATGTATTTAACCAGATATTATGTAAATATATCAGTTATATTTGGCCAATTTCTGAACAATGTTGCTATATTTTACGTATTATTTTACTTAATATATGTGCTGAATATGGATTTCCGAAAAATACATTAATGATTAACTTGATTTTAAAATAATGTGACTAATTATTATATTCTTAAGGGTGAAATACTGTAAATATTGGTGAAAATAGATGTGGTATTTTTACTGAGTAGAGTAACATCTTATTTCACTGAGCAGAATATCACTTTTGCCTGGAACGTAAGGGCTTAACTGTAGTTGAGATGCGTAATAAAATGCAGACTTACTCGATGTCTCGATCATTTATAAACAATGATCAAAATATAATAAATAGAAGATGTTGTTAGTACATTAACAAAATATCCTCTATCTAATCCAACTGAGGCACTGCGTGGATTTAAAAAAATTAAAAAGTCCATTTCAAGAGAGGCAAATAAATTTTGTCATCATGTGAATACCATGCACCCCCATACCACTCACACTCTAACTCAACACCCCTATCGTTATATTCTGTGGCGTATTGAATATATGTATATCGTTTCTCCAATGACAATACTGTACATTTTGCCTTACCGTAAAGCAAGTGTTTTGATCCTGAGAGGATAGTGATTTCATCCTAGGATAATTTCACTCTAGAATGTATCAGTTCTAGGATGAACCCTTGAAGATGCGGGTTAGACTTGATCTTCAGTAATCCATGCTAGTCGTAGGAGGCGACTTACGGGATTGGGTGGTCAGGCTCGCTGACTTGATTGACACATGCCATCGTATCCCAGTTGCGTAGATCAATGCTCATGCTGTTGATAACTGGATTGGCTCGTCCAGACTCGATTATTTCCAGACCACCGCGATAAAGCTGGAATATTGCTGAGTGCGGCGTAAAACTAAACTCACTCACTCACTTAGTTCCAGGATCAGTTCACTCCTAGGACAGGATCACGTTAGAGTGAAATTTAAGGGAAGTATCTATCCTGCACTAAAGCCCGGCACTATGCACACACAGGTTGCAAGGAGCCAAATGCGCCCCATGTCTTACAACCAACTTTTATCGCGATCGAGGTTTTAACGACCTGGCTGTTTGTATGTCAGCCTACCCTACTCAAATCTTATGCTCACAACCACATAGTTCTGGTCGTCATGGAAATTTAATCGGCTAATTATACAGAATAGTATCGCTTCCAGTGTTGAACATAACAGTTCAGCATATAATGATGTAATGAGTGTATTGAAATATGATAAAATCCAAGTTGTACAAAAACATTACAAATCCCTTTCAATAGTTATCCAATGCACTAAGAGAGTATTATACTATTCTAATTACATTATGAATTAAACTACATGTATTTCGTATCATAGATTCAAAGGAAAATTAAAATACCTGATCACTGATCTGAGATATGTATTCTTTCCCACAGGTCACATAGTTCCCACACAAACATGGTATATTTCTCTAATGCGCCACATGCCTCCCAACCTTTTAACTGCTTGCTGGAACCTTGCGCTAGAATTGTTTTAAAAATAACAATTTTGTGAAATGGGCTTGCTCGATTGTATCTCGAACGTTTTGAAATATAAAGCTGGTGCAGCTTGAATAATGAACGACATCAAAGGAAAAAAAGTACCTTCGGAAAGCTGAAGCCCTCCTTCTTTCTTACTCTCAATCTGTATAAGCAGTTATTAAACTGTTGAGGCGGTTTCTCTATTTACCTTAGGTTGGAAATTCGGAAGGGTATTGGAAATATGGCTGCAATAGAACGATATCAGGCCGTCATTATACCATAAACTTAATGATAAGTAAGTTTGAGTTCTTGTTCTGAACTTAATTCTGATTCATATGCATAAAGAACATGATCAACATTGAGGGGACTACAGTTGGGGTCCGTTGTGAGGCCTAGTTCCAGCATAATTGTCCTGATTTCATCTATGGAGATGTCTAACGTTTCACACATCGTTATGTCAATAAAATACATTTGCTCTCATGTTTGACATATTGTTGTGTCCTTGAAGGCTGAGACGTAGGTGTATCAATGGACGTTCAGATGTTCCATTCAACAGCGAATGAAGTTTTCCCTTAACATGGTCATGTTTGAAAGCTGTGTATAGAGTTGAAAATCAAATGTTGTTTTTTTAGAGAATTGGCTCTTGTTACAAGATAATCCTGTAAATATAATAGAAAAGCCATTCCTTAATTGTATTAGTGAATATGACAGACAGACAGACACTTTATTCGGTAATATACGGCCTTATGGCCCATTTTACAGTTAATATATAATGTAATTTGTTTTAATGTCACGTGAGCACAAATTGAAATAGTTATCTAGCAATAAATATATGTTTTAACAATGTTGCAACTGCATGTATAACAAGAGGATTGTGAGAGTTTAATAAATTTACCATTAACATATTGTTTTTATGGACATATTTAATGTGTGGAAGATATTTCTCTCTCAAATCTTTATATTTATCACAAACTAATAATACATGGAATTCATCTTCAATAAAACCCAATTTTCAGTTTGCACATTTGATTAGGTCAATATCGTCTTGTTTATACCTTCTGGAAAAATTGACATTAAAATTGTGTAGGGAAAGTCTAAATTTACACATGGCTCTTATCAAATCCTTATTTTCTAATGATGTTAAATACTTCTCTTGTTCTATAGCTGACTTAATCGAATTATAATGACATAAAAAGGATGAAGATGAAATACTATTGTGCCAGGTTTGATAATACATTTTTGTAATCTTTGTTTTAATGAAAATAGAAATAACTCTTCATCACCAAAGACAATGATTTGGAAGTATGTTTGCTTAGCCCTGCAATACGTATCTATTTCTGTGGATGTTTATGGGACTTGTAATTTGTGAAGAAAACACGATGGTGGTATGGTAAGATAATATTCCATATATATATCTTCTGCCTGAATGTTCTAACCAGTATGATTATTTCAATGATCAGATATGGACAACACTACACTGCAAGATACGTCCTCGCTCCTCAGGTCCACCGCAGTCAGCCCCCTGCGCACTTCTGGTGAGACGGCGTCTCCGGTTCTCAACATAAAGGATGTGACCTACACGGTACAGGAATGGGAAGGCCCCTGGTGGAAAGGAGCCTGCTTCAGGAAAAGACGAAAGAAAACGGTTCTCAACAATATAACCATGTCCCTGAAGGGGGGACGAATAACAGCACTTATAGGGAGTTCAGGTAGGTGTAATTTTATATTTCAAAGACAAAAGCATCACTGAATAGACAACAATGTAAAACTGTGTCAATGTGTTTTCAGGATCAGGCAAGACATCGTTATTGGATGTGATAGCTTGTAGAGGTGAAGGTCAGCTCACTGGTCAGTTGTACTTCCGGAACAAGCCATGTAAACCGGAAGTGATGAAGCGACACGCGAGCTACGTAATGCAGGCTGATACACTGCTTCCCAACCTCACGGTCAAGGAGACTCTGACATTCACTGCCTTCCTTAAGCTTCCTGGGACTATGAGCAGGAAAGACGTGGAATCAAAGGTAGAACTTTTGTGTAGATGATTCTATATAAGTTTACCGATGACTGCTTATTATGACATTTGCAAATTTAGCAGGTAGAACAAACAATGATTAGGGTAACACAATATTTGGGCAGGGCTGTAGAAGTATCGTGTATAATAATCACCGTGTGTGGCAACAAAGATCCTTCAAAGTTATGCAGACAGTACGGTTTTTCCTGTAAATACAATGTGTATATTCAGGTGCAGGAAGTGATCGAACAGATGGGACTCCGCCATGTTGCAGACAGCCGCATCGGTGGTCAAGTGACCAGGGGTGTTTCAGGAGGAGAGAAGCGGCGCGTTACCATAGCAATACAGCTTCTTCAGGATCCAGGTATTAATCCTGTAGTATCAATGTGGAATGTCCATAAAAGTACAATAAACTTTAGCTGTGTACATTTATATATAGTTCTCTCTGTTCGCTTAATCAGAAATCCTTCTTCTTGACGAGCCAACCTCTGGTCTGGACAGCTACACATCCCGTTACCTAGTGATGAACTTAGCGGAACTCGCTCACAGAGAGGGCAAGATCGTACTTCTGTCCATGCACCAGCCTCGTTCTGATATCTTTAAACTTTTGGACGAGATAGCCATATTAACGCAGGGTCACCTGGCATATTGTGGGAAGACGAGTGGAATGGTGCCGTATTTCACTGACGTTGGATACCCATGTCCCCGGTATGCCAACCCCTTGGATATATATAGTGAGTGCTAACGTGAACAATCGTAGCGTTCTAGACATTTTGTCCTTTCTAAAGCATAATACCATAGAAAATCGAAAAGTTAATCATTATTTCCATGGCGTCAGGGAACAAGCACTTGCTTTTGATACAAATTGTGTGATTTATTGGCACTACTTAAAGGGCAGAGGATGCTTGTCCTTTTCGCGAACACCTGGTGTCATCACTGATTTTCGGTGAATCATTTATATGATATTCATCGATATTTGTATTTTACCCTAAATATTCATTTTCGGTGAGTTAACCGAGTTAATTATATGTTTCCCAAAAGAATCGTCGGTCTGGTAAAGTAAATGTGGACAATTGAGAACTGCTTAGTAATTAATTATAAATCAAAATGTTAATTCCCTTTACCAAATGATCATTACTGGAAGAACTCAAACACCATTAAGTAATGACACATAAAATGATATTATTGATACATTTGAACATGACAAGATGTCCATTGTGGAAGAAATCTATGCATTATATCCGTTCGAGGGTAAACATGCAAATACATGCAACCCTCTAAAGTCGAAATGTGTGTGTGTTGTTACAACTGCGAGTATCTATCGATTATGATCATAAGCCATGTCACGATATAAACGTTCTTACAATAAAATATTTAGAACTATATCATAATATTCAATCTGTGACGTTTTTCTTTTCCTTTCGCCTCTAGTCGATGTGTCCAGTGTAGACAGGAGAAACAGTAGACTTGAAAGTGTGTCACAGAAGAGAGTTGACAAGATAATAGGAGCTTACAGGGACTCCTCACTGTACAGTAGCATTCGGTCCGGCATCAACGAGTCCCTAGCTTCGTTACATCCTGTGCATAGAGACAGTGTGAGACGTGGACCTCCGTGGTTGAGAATTGTCAAAACCCTTGTCAGGTATGATTAAAATTTTCGAAATATAAAACATGAATTGATTATCCCTTTGATTATCTGTTAAATGAAACATGTTCCTGATCCTGTAAAAAAACTGCTTTGGATGAACACACAACATGTCTATCCCAGCTTGTGGAATAATGAAAATGACACAACAAAATGAAAATGCAACTGTGTTTCAAAAACCCAATAATGTATTAAATATTCTTCCGATCTTTTTTACTATCAGCCGGATGACACTGAACCTGTCACGTGACAAACAGGGCTTTTTGAACCGGATAGTGTTGATGCCAGCATTTGTGGTGTTCATAGCGGTGTTCCTGGGTCGCCTGAAGAACAACCAGGAGAGTATACAGGACCGCGCTGGTCTCCTGTACCAGACAGTGTCAGTGCCTACACACGTGGCCATCCTCAACATTGTTCCTCTGTGTACGTACAGATTATAGATGAACAATACCTTGTTTTAGTGACTGAAGTAGAACATGATTATTATTTGGTACTATCGTTCTATCCATGTTGAGAATGATGTAAACGGTACAATTTCTGATTCTAGATTCTAGATTCATTCCACTCCAATTCTTGTCAACATTTAACCTACAACACCTTGGCAGTACTGAATATAAATAATCTATGTGGGAATAGTTGGAATCATACGTGCGGATTTCGCACTTTATTCTTATGGATATACTAAGGTTTTTGTCGCTTACATTTACTAACAGCTCAGTTGCTGCACTGACCGTTAAAACTCTTATAAAATTTACCTTCAGCTCAGTGCCTACACTGCTCATGCGATGTCCAATAAACATTTACTTCTAGGTCCGAAGCAGCTTTGTTCATTTAATTTTTCATCTACACAACTGTATGCTAGTTGCTTAAGAGACGAAAAGGGATGGACCCATAGGCCACTCTCTGTGATTGCGTCTCATGGTTCCCCGGTTATCTGGTTCTGGTCACCGATAGAACTGTTTACTTGTGATATAACTACAACATTGAAAATACACTAAACGCCAAAAGAAACGTTACCCTCCTTCCTTAATGACGGAGGTACCTACCTTCAGCTGGCGTTGTGATGCGTGGACGTCCACTTCTTGGTCTGTCTACGGTGACCCCAGTATGTCTGTACCGCTGAAGAAGTCTTATAACCGTGATACGGTGGCATCCGAGGGCGTTGGCAACAGCATTGTATGTCGACCGCATCTGCACCCTCCCAATGGCTGTTTCTCTCTCATCAGCTGTCAATCGTGGCATATTTCTCGTACTTGTGTATCATGCATTCTAGTCTCTCTGTATACCCTATAGAATCATTCTATGGATGCAAATACTGCTTGAAAATTGCTACGTTTTGGCGATTGATATTGCTATGTGTGAACAGAAAATGCAAAAATGTTACTTTGCAAGTAAAAATGTTAACAAAGATGATTTTAGAAGTTCATAAACACTTTTCCACAATATCAAAGACACGGTTTACTTGTTTTCACTAATGCAAATCAGCAGAAAATGTTTTAAAAGACTGAAATCATAGGAATGATTATTTTACAATTTAAAGCACTCTACAACAGTAGTTTCTTGTTTTAATAGTTGACAAATTGTGACTTTAAATGGTTTATCTTTGTCTCAAAGCAGAATTTTATTTCACCCTTTCTTTTGGACATCTAAATCACTGTTACTGGTTTATTTCGGCATTGTCGAATTTTGCATTTGAGAATTCATTTCGTTATTTGCACAAAGCTATGTTGTTAAGCTTTCTTGTAAACTAATACCTTCTAAAGTATCTTTGATAGTTTTTAAGTAATTCATAAAGGTAGGAGGGTAACGTTTCTTTTGGCGATTAGTGTACAATATTCACTTACACGGAACCAGCACTGCCCGAATTACTTTCGAACACAACCCAAGGCCCCATCTCAACACTGTCACGTAAGTATATTCACATTGTTTCAGTTCCCAGTATTCGCGAGGTGTTCTACAGAGAATGCCGTGACGGCCTGTACTCCACCGCTACGTTCCTGGCTGCCTACACCATCCACATGTTGCCATTCTCCATCCTTGCCAGCGTCATCTTCAGTAGCTTCTTGTACTGGTAAGGACATCATGGTGTTCGTTTTAAGTATAGTGCTGAGTGTTTGTTGTTTTGAAATCAAGCATTTCGGTTGTATCCTGACATACTAATATAAATTGGAAGTTACCCCAAATGTTGTCAGAACTAACTATAGCATAATGGCACTGATAACTGACGCAATTCCACACTGAATGACTGTGCCTTCGACCATCTTTACATAGTGGAATTCAAGACGTGTATTATTTTCATCTGCAACGTTTCCTCGATGGAGATTGATCACAGAAAGTAATGCGACTTCAGTTTCAAATTTAAGAATTTTTCTTGATATCGTAAGGGTGGTTCGGGTAATTTTGTTGTTAATATAAAAGCATACGCTCACCCCGAGGACCTGGGTTAAATTCCATTCAGTTTGTCCGGTATCCTTTGCTGAAATATTGATGTAAACGGGGTAGAACTAAACTCACCAACTCAGTAACTACTGATATCGACACGCAAGGATTTGTTTCGAGGATCTGCACCAGTGTCAGGATATCTCCCAGTAGAATTCTCAGAAAGCTAATAAAACATAAGCTATTTAACATGATTACTGCAACCTTACAATTTATCTAAACAGATAGATACGTAATCACAGTGAGGCTAGATTCCGCCATGACAAATGATTTCTGGTTAAGCTGAAATCGAAATAAGACAATGCCACTTACTTTATGCCATGGTTTCCTCCCCACGTGTCTATTCCAGGACAGTTGGCATGTCGGATGATCCTGACAAGTTCGGGATGTACGTGGGCGTGGTGTGTCTGCTGTATTTTGCTGGAGAGTTCCTCACAGTGGCAAACATGGGTGTCTTCATGGACTCGCAACTCGTCAACAACTCGACCGGTCTCATGTTCACTGCTTCTGCTGTTCTTTCCTCGGGCTTTTTGAGGTAACCTTACAGTACATTCGACGTTTACAAAAGTATGTAGTGGATTGGGTAGGACACATCTGGCTGTCATTACTGAGAAAATGTACATCAATAACACACTCGTCGGCCACCCAATCAACCCCTCATGATATCGGGGCGGTGGGGTAGCCTAGTGGTTAAATACCAGGGTTCGATTCCCCACATGGGTACAATGTGTGAAGCCTATTTCTGGTGTCCCCCGCCGTGATAATGTTTGAATGTTAAAAACGGCGTAAAACTAAACACACCCACTCACTCACCCTCATAATACCACGTGGCCGGTCCATATAGTGTCTTTATAGTAATATGTATGTATGTCTACCCGCTATATGTAATGGCAGCTATATTTGACAAGGCTTTACCCGTTGTGATATGTTGCATGCCGTTATGTACATAGTGGCTCACTGCCACCCTTCTCTTTGTTGTGTATGCAATTCTTTAGCTTGAATGTCTTCCTACAGGGCGGTACCCAACATGCCTGAGGTCTTCAGGTACATCAGTTATGGAATGATTCATAAGTACGGCAGTGAGATCGTCGCGGCCAATGAATTCAGAAACCTGACCTTGACATGTGACCAAATTACTAAATGTAAGTTTATTTGAAAATTGACAAAAATTGTCTTAGAATGATGTATATCAAAACTGACCTAAACAATTAAGGACATTTACATTTTCCTGACAAATACCATGTTTACCTTTATCGATTGATTTAATAAAGCTAATATGTTCAATCGTGCACAATAAAAATGAAAAGTTTGTGAGGCCTGAAATCTTGACAAAGCCTGCCTCTGTACCTATCTGCTAAAATTACTTGTCACCGCCAGAGAATATTCAACTTCGATTATCAACCGAAACAGATTCTATTGAGCGTAAAAGTGTAAACAGTGAAGAAAAATATGTGAATTAATCAATATTTTTGATGACACCAATTCCTCACGAATTTTGTAACAAGGTCCTGCTATACCAAAATCGCCTGCCATTAATACAATTTTCTTTGAAAAAGTAAATGTTTGCTGAGCAGGGCAGGACTATACGTTGGATAATTGTTTTTGGGTGCTCATGATGTTAATCACTAGATTGTCTGGTCCACATTCGGTTAGTTGCACATTGCATTCTGAATCAACCGTCTGATCTTTGATGTGTATATGTTGCAGTTGTTCCATGTGTGTTCACCAAGGGCATTGATTACCTCAACTTAACATTCCCCGGGGTTGTCGGACACATTGACAGGAACTTCGGCGTCTTGGCGGGTTTTTCACTCTCATTCGTCGTCCTGACTTACATTGCTTTCAAAGTTCGCGGAATACCAAATCTACATTGATTCCAATCTTGATCGTGCTCGAGCTTTGTGAGACTGTTTCACATTTGTTCGTGTATATTGGTTCGGAAGGCAAGCAAACTGTTGATATAAAAATAAAACAATGTCCATAAGGTATTGCAAGATGTTTTCTTTCACCTTCACGTATTATAGTTTGCGAATTATCATATTACAATGTTCGCGTCAGATGGCTCTGTTTTAGTGATTTAGTGAATTTGGGTATGAAACCGGTTTCTCGGTATTTCATGAAAATCAATTTGTATGAAAATTGGATGATCCTTTCGAAAATATTGACTATACGTATATATCTCCTATCGCTCTGTGGGAATACATCATTTTATTATAATTATTATTTATTTTAAGTTCGAACTCTCGGTAATGATTCTAAATGATTTATGAACTCTAATAAATGAACTCTACTTTTAATGATTGGCATAGACATACAATAAAAAAACATATGACCAATAGAATAAAGCAAAACAAATACTATTGGAAAAATTGTTTAAAGTTAAATTTTCAGTCACCACCAACATATACTTTGCCATGGAATAATTATTGAATATTCACCCAGTATGTTTCCTTATTGCAGTTCGTGCATTTTCACTTTGTAAACATGTAAACTTTTGTTGTTGGCTATTTTTTCAAAATATTTATTTATATGTAAATATATAGTAAATGGTGTTTAATAGTTTCCACGTTTATATTTATTGCGCATCATTTGTGCCTCCTTTGTTCTTCTCTGTTGTTCTAATGTACAATTAAAATGTGTATCCTTTACGTCAAGTTTTCTGTGATGAAATTGTACTTACTGATTACGTAAACAAATCTATTATGTTTAAACCGGTTCATGTTTCGCACAAAGAATTATGTTAAGCTCAATGTATACATACTACAGCAAAAAAATCACATTGAACGTTGGATGTTTGGAATGTGTTGGTTGATGGTGCGTCCAACGATGAGGAGTGGTTGATGTATTATGAATAAATATTTAATTTGCATAAATATACGTTTTCATGTTTTACACTGAACATTTATCGTTCGTTGTAAAAGATAACTTGTTGTGGTTCAGAAATTGTTTGACCTCTCCTTTCAAAAATATGTTCTATTTTCTTGAAGCATTTGCTGTTGCTGATTTTAGGCCCTCTTAACATATGTGATAATGCAGAAAACAACGCTTACCTCCTTACTCGCATTAACTGAATTTACTTATTTTCTGCGTTTTCATTCTGCTTTAATGTGAACTCGTTTTCGGACACAGTAGCGTTGACAACACTGTTATCTGTTCTGAAAATAGAAAAAAAATCCATTAAAAATACCTTGACCTTCGTTTACCCTTCCGACGATCCACAGCAACAGACTGAGTATTACCTCTCCCAGTGCTATGTCAGAACTGACACTATGACCGTATCACGTAGGGAACACAGCGACCCACCGTGTGTGGTGGCTGTTATCGGAGTCAAGTGTATGTGAACCCAACTGAGTTGAATCCGGTAAACACCCATGATCTTTTATACTGAAAAGTACGGGGTGTCATGTTATCGTGGAGAGAAGTAATTTATACCAATGTACACTTTGAATTTGCTGTCTGCCACAGTTGATACTTTCCAGATTTGCTGTGAAGACAGGCAGAGGGCTTAAAGGTATGGGTGTATTGTTGATAAGACGAACGCTTTAGTGCACATACCCACGTAAACTCTCGTGTGTTTTAAATAACGAGATTTGTTTTAATTCGCGTTATAGCAACGCGTTAGTACCCAGCATGACAGTCGGCATTCAGGGGATATAAAATAGGGGCTGGTTTGCTCAGAGTTGCTTTACTGTGTCTGGATGCGGTATCCAGGTATGCGTATTGCAGCTCGGTACCTGAGTGGGCTAGGATTAAAGAAGCGAAATTATTTTGTACCACAGACACACGTGCGCGCGCACACACATACACACACGCAGTTACTTATGCATGGATGTCATACGTGAAGTATTTTTAGCCCAAGTTGAAGTAATCCTCATAAATTAGACAGCTTCTTGGAAATATCTCCGAAATTACATGTAGATTATATAGGTGACATACTGTGACATAATGTAATGATAATCCAATCATACACAATGACACTAAATACGTAGGAAGAGAGAGAGATCGATTGCATCATGCATCACAACGTAACATTTCAACTAACGGGCCTACCCACGGCTCTGTAAAGTAATATTTCTACTCACACTACTTTCCATAGGATGTGGCAAAAACGCAATTGACGAAGTCGGTTATCGCATTAGTTAATGTCACGCTAATATAACGTGTGTTTACACCACTCCGACCGCTGTACATGATATATGGTTAATCTAAATCGGTGAAATGCTCTTGCGGGCTAAACTGGATACACCTGGACTGTTATCAGATACAGTGAACAACATCACAAAGGTATTGTGGCCATTGCTGCGAATGACTGTATAGCAGTCAAGCCAGAGCAATACCCATTTGCTGCTTAATATATGAAGTGAAAGCCTGGTGCAGGCAAAGGGTAAGAATATATGAATTATGCCTAGGTGTACATTATGTATCTACTGATCCTAGAACTGTCATTGTAGATTTGAATTTGTTTAACCTAAAATCGTGGGTTGAAATTCCCATTTGCCCGAATTATGTTTCTAGATTTGCCAGCATCATATCCGTTTACCCGATAGGTGTCACCCAACTGTTAAATTTCAAACATTACTACTGTGGTTTTCGTTCTATGGAGAAACCACCGACGGCATGTTCTCTTCGCTAGGGTATATTTAAGTCCCGTAACCAGTCAACACCACTAGAAATGCATGGTGTCATAGTTCGTGATGGTTACGGTTGATGTTTTCGTAAGTCACACAAGTATTCCATTGATTTTGAAACAGTAAGAAGGGGAAATGGACACCTCCACGTTGACGGAAGTGAATGGCGTTTTTCGTCCTATGTCACCCATGCCGTCGGAAGTGGCTTGTGAAAACGATAGGACCTCCGCCGGCGTCATCTCCGTAAAAGACGTGTCGTACACAGTGAAAGAATGGATGGGGCCATGGTGGAAGGGTTTGTGCTTCAGAGAACGTCGGCAACGGAAGGTGCTCAAGAACATTTCAATGCTACTGGAGAGTGGGAAGATAACAGCTATCATTGGAAGTTCTGGTGTGTAGATGGACTGGATTCAGGGTCCATTCTGTTTACTGCTGTGTGCGTATACAAAAAGCTAAATTATCCCAGTTACAAATTTCAATTAGTCTATTTCAGTATATTGTTTAGGAGTTATTGTCATTAGTTAATTATTTTCCCTTTTGATGAAAAGAAACCAATGAGACCCCCTTATCTCATTTTTATATCTATGCATAATCATTTGGAGTAACAAAACAAACACAGGACGTTATATGACCAGAGAGATTACTTCAAGTTTCCTGTGGTCAACTTTCCCTTATAGTGATCAGTGTCCCAGCAGCTCTAGTCTTGGTAACTGCGTTTCACAAAATACAATTCCTGCTATGGCGATACGACTCTTGCTTAAATGTTGTTTGCACACTGTTTACCTGTAAATGGATATAGACACCGCGTCCTTTGTTCCAAGTCATATGGGTTGTATTCTGACTGTAGGGTCTGGAAAAACGTCATTGCTTGATGTAATATCCTGTCGTGGAGAGGGGGAAATGAGTGGGGAGATCTGTTTCCGGAACCGGAAGTGTACAGGTAGTCTGATGAAGACGTATGCCAGTTATGTCATGCAAGCAGACCGACTGCTTCCGAACTTAACTGTCCGAGAGACCCTCAGATACACGGCGTACCTGAAACTCCCCGGTGGTACCAGCAAGGCGGATGTTGAGGAAAAGGTAGATGTCTGATGTTTACTTCAGTTTTAACAGTGTCAACATCCGTTCAAAGGCAATTTCATTTGGAAAAATTGACAGAAATTCTGCCATCGTGTTCCCGTTCGTAAAGTACCATTTCTTAATAGAATAAGCATATTGAGTCCAAGTGCCTTGGACAAATCAGGAATGTTGTGGCATCGTTACGCGATTGTGTGAATCTAAGCTGACATTGTCACCCGTTGGGTAAATCATTCCAGGTGCAGAAAGTCCTCATGGACATGGGACTTCGTAATGTTGCCGACAGCCGCATAGGTGGCGCTATCATCAGGGGTATTTCTGGCGGCGAGAAAAGACGTGTCACTATCGCACTGCAGCTGCTTCAGGACCCTGGTAACTATAACCTAACTAGCTTCAGAATAGAATAGAGTAGATAGTAACCTATGTCAGGCATGTTGATACAAGTTTGCTCAAAATGATTTGATAAATTAAGTAAACATTTGATGTAGCACTTCGAATATAATGACAATATTACACTGTTTACTATTTACCTCAGTGATTCTCGTAACATCGTAACACGTTATATTTGGGATTACACTTTTCTCAGCAAAAGTGCTAGAGTCTATATATTTCTGAGAAAGTGTAATCCCAAATATAACATGTGTTACATTTGACCACTTTCTAAATGGCATTGTGTATTCAGAGATTCTCCTCTTGGACGAGCCCACCACTGGGCTAGACAGCTACACGGCACGTTACCTTGTGTCCAACTTGGCGGACATAGCACACAGAGGGAAGATTGTTGTCCTTACCATCCATCAGCCTCGTTCTGACATTTTTAAGCTGCTCGATCAAGTCGCCATCTTGTCTCTCGGTGAACTGGCCTACTTTGGGAAAGTTGACAATCTTGTACCGTACTTCACAAATCTTGGTTACCCATGTCCAAAATACGCCAATCCTCTTGATGAATACAGTAAGTCCTCTGCTGTAGACTTGAGTGATACGTTGTGAAAAAAATGAATAAACCTGGGAGCAATAAAAGCTGTACTGAAATACCTTCACTTCGAAGGCGTAGTGTTGGGACTGGACCTTAGAGCCTTGACCTTAACTTAGTCTTAATTATTTCTTTCAATTTAGTGAAGTATAATTTGGCAGAATTCCATTGTAATTACTGAAATAACAGAAATGAAAATACATTACTTTTTCATCAAAGAAGAATTAACACAATTCGTTTCTCTGAATAAAGGAGAAAGCATAACTTTTGATGAAATAAACAGTGAATGTAGGTGCTTTAGTGAGCCAGTTGCGTTTTTGTTGGGACATGGCTTAAGGTTTACATACGACAATTTTTCTTAGACAGTGTGATTTAGCAATGCTATTTACTATAAAGTCCTGTTTTCCTAATACATATTATTTACGAACTATTCGCCTTATTCTTGTGCACTTCTTGGACCCAATCTAGAAAGCGTTTGTGGCACTACATCATTCGTAAGTAAAGAGTATAGGTCGTAAAGCTAAGAACTCCATGTGGATCGGGATCCAGCTATGCTATTCATAAGTATCTTACGCTTACCTAATATCAGGATTGAACAATCATTTACAGTTGACGTGTCAAGCGTTGACAGGCGAACACCGGCTAGCGAGGAGTTCACGCTCAAACGAGTTCGCCACATTGTGAACACCCATACTGAGTCGGAGGCATTCAACGAAATGAGACACAACATTGCCGATTCCGTCGCCCGCTCAGCAATGGTCAAGCCTGGCTACTGGACAGGTCACACGGGTGCAGGCACTCTCAGAGTACTGTGGGTTTTGCTCAAGTAGGTCCCGATAATATTCATACAGTTTTCTCGTGTGCGTGCGTGCGTGTCATCATAGGTGTCATACACTTATCACCCAAGATGGCGGACACACCAAATATGGATTTATCGTCAGTACACATTTAATTTGATTTCATCAGTTCCCTTTATGTTTTGTCGGTATTATATGTGTATGGATTGGGGAAATGTTCATTTGTAAGCTAGAAGTATATTTTTTTGATAATGTTGCATACGTTGTGTAATTTACTGTGCAGGGTTGCGTCCCTTGATAAGTTTATCTATTTCCACTTAAAACAATGAGCGACGGGTTCGTCTATTAACGTCTTTATACTACCATGTAGGAAAGAAGAGAGATGTGTCAGATAAAAGGCGTTCATTTACGCCTCAGTGTCAATGTGTAAGGGCTTTTGAGTTTAGGCTGCTTTGAACAGTACTACAGTATATCCTATACCCGCCAATGAGGAAAGTAATGACATTTATAATATTATCATGTACAAATTAAGTTACATCTCATGAATTCCAGTCACCCATCAGGACATATGCAGTGTCTATCTTTATCCATGTTACAAACAGCTTCTGCAGCTTGTTAACTAGGGTTTCCTTTTAGTCGGATGCATACAAATCTAAGCCGGGACCGGAGCTCCTTTATGTGGCGTCTGACAATGCTGCCCAATTTTGTGTTGTTCGTGGTGATCTTCCTGGGGCGCTTGCAGTACAACCAGAAGAGTGTGCAGGACAGGACGGGGCTGCTGTACCAGTGTGTCAGTGTACCGCCCTGGGTCGCCATTGTCAATGTCATCGGACTGTGTAAGATGGTCATGAATTCTTTACGCATAGATAAGTGACACAACAACGTATGGTATGGGTTCATATACTTCTTCATAAAGAAGTTGTAAATCCATACCATACGTTGTGGTGTTACCATCCAACTTCTGAATGCCCATCAAGCATCTGATAAATGAGTGAGTCTTTTAGTTGGTTGAGTGGGCTTCACACAGTTTATTCATATCGGGAATCTAACCTGCTTATCACACAAGACTGTGCTACCGCCCATATTACCATAAGTGTTGGTTTTACATTGCGTAGATCGATGCTCATGATGTTGATCATTGGATTGTCTGGACCCACAAGGCTGTGCTACCGCATTGGATCTGTTGTATGAAAACATTTTGTAGATATGCTTTCTATAAATTGCAGTGACATGGTTGTAAGTTTGGATTGTCTATGACACATCTCGAATTATTAATGCTCAGTGTATAAGGAACGTGATTTGATATGGTGTTTACAAGGTTGCGTATAATTTTTCAAATCAAGTCAAAATGCATATTAAAATTTAGATGATCATTTGTTATATGCAATGATGTTTCAGTTCCCTCTATCCGAGAAGTATACTACAGAGAAAGTAGAGACGGTCTCTATTCGTCCTTCACCTTCCTGACAGCATATGCCCTGCACGTGCTTCCTTTCTGTATGGTCTCAAGTGCTGTGTTTGCCACGCTCATATACTGGTCAGTTACATGTGGTATATACTGGTCAGTTACATGTGGTATATACTGGTTAGCTACATGTCATATATACTGGTCAGTACATGTCATATATACTGGTCAGTTACATGTGGTATATACTGGTCAGTTACATGTCATATATACTTGTTAGTTACATGTCATATATACTTGTTAGTTACATGGCATATATACTGGCCAGTTACATGTCATATATAGAGGTTAGTTACATGTGATATATACTGGTCAGTTACATGTGGTATATACTGGTCAGTTACATGTGATATTTACTGGTCAGTTACATGTGATAGATACTGGTCAGTTACATGTGATATATACTGGTCAGTTACATGTGGTATATACTGGACAGTTACATGTGGTATATACTGGACAGTTACATGTGATGCTGGTCAGATACATGTTTGCGGTGTGTTCTGATCAGTCTTAGTGATAAATATTAGTTGGTGGCGGTGAGCTCATACCTGTTCAGCGTCTTAAAATCTGCATCACGTCGCTCTATTTCCTTCCACATGCTGCAAATGTTATATCTCTAAGACGTGTCATTATAACCCTTACTGTATTGTATCTCACCGTCAGGATATCTGGCATGAACTCTGACCCGGTGTTGTTTGGGGAGTTCCTGGCTGTCGTCTTCATCCTTCACTACGGTGGGGAGCTACTCACAGTGTCTATGATGGGATTGTACTTTGATCCCCAGCTCGCCAACAACACCACCGCCCTCATCTGCTCGGCATCAACCGTGCTTGCCTCTGGATTCCTCAGGTAGGCTAAACGTGTCAATGTTCATCAACTGTCTTGTTATTGTCTATTTGTGTTAATGTAACCTTTCTCCAGTTTAAACATTTCTGTAATATGAGATAGTTATGAATAGAAGGATTAGATAAAAGATTGTAATAATAAACATCTTATATATCTTCTAATAACACTTTGGGATGTGGATGGGTCATTTGTATTTGGCTCATTACTGTGTGGATTTCCAGCCAGTGACTCTTAAGATCTAATTATAGAAGGTTCGAATCAGATTCCGTAATTCAAGCAATCATGGTTTCAATATATAGTGGTTTAAGTCCAGCAAGACGTTAGCACTGGTGGTCTCAGTTAACTCCATAATGTTAACCAAGAGACGGACGCTCACGTCATATATCTTTAATGTGCCGATGGCCATGTACACACCACAACCGCTTGGTTTGAGATATTAAGAATATTAAACGATGTCCCGTGTAATACCATATTTATGAAAGTGAATGGTTTGGTATCTAACGAGCGAAAGCGAGTTAGTTACCGATACCATTCACGAGTTTCATAAAGATGGTATTATACAGGACATAGTTTAGTATTTTATTTATTACTCACGCAACATTAGTAAAATAATATCGAGCAAAGTACTTCTTTCCAAAGAATTCAACGAGTGTGATGACTCTCAACTTTCCGCAAGTCAAGCAAGGTCTAATATTATTGTGATAGAGGTATTAGCATTGTGACGTCATAACTGTAAACCACTTTGACGTCATACGTACGGCATCACGTGATGTTATTACACAATGTGTAATAACATTGTAAAATTATTAAACAGTGATATATTCAACGGGTAAGTAATAAAAGATCATTCGCTCTCACCTCAGGACCCTGGACAATCTTCCCGAGCCCCTGAAATGGCTGAGTTGGGGAACCATACAGAAGTATGCCAGTGAAATATATGTGGCCAACGAGTTTCACAACCTCAACCTGACGTGTGATGACAGCAGCAAATGTAAGATCTCACATGGGGGTTTAGGCTGCAAGAAATACAATAAAGCTTCCTGGACCAGTCTCTGTTATCTTCCCGCTGTATTTTTAAAAATCACTTCTGCACAAACATAGCAACAATAAGCAAAGCAAATACTTCAATTCACATGAAAGATTTCCACAACATTTCAAATATCTAGTTCCATAGGTCAGTGTGCAATTTGTCACGTAAGTAAAGGATAGTAGTTTTGATGTACAGAGAAATTTAATTTATTCAATCAATCCATATGGTATACATGATCTTAGGTTCAGTTTCTTTATAATCCAAAGAGTAAATGGCTTAGAGACCAGAATTTCACATCTGTAGACGGATTATAGTTGGAGTACTTTTATTTAACAGATTTTTACAAATTCATTATTTCCCGCTTGATATGGGTAAAAGTTACGTATGGTGTTAGCCATTCTCGACTTACGATTTTGAAGTTTCTAGTTTTATTCTCTTGTCATACTCTAATATAATATTGCGCTTTGATAATAGTTTATCTATTTTGTTTTTTTAATCCGCTGGAGTTCTCAGTCTATAGATGTTTAAATAGGGACATTCAACAACATTATTCATTCATAACACAGATGGTATTCATTCGTAATACAGATGAGGCCATTGGCCTGTAATATGCTCAGCAGCAAAAAAACCGTCAGTACGAATTCAAAATTAGATAGGCACTGTAATCAGATCATTACAGACACGGACATAATGAGCGGATCAAAAACATTTTTTGTGTACAATATCTTGACACATCGATGAATAACTCAGCACAATTCAAAGACATTACGTGAACGTAGCGCACCGCTGTGATGCCGCCTCCTCTCTCTGGACCAAGGTTCTGGAACACCACAGGGCCCACTTTCTGGTTCAGGCCTATTCCATCCCATACCATGATGCTTGCACTTCCCCATGACTCTCTATCCATAACACATCGGTCTGAGTAACGCTGGCCACGTCGTCGCCATATTCTTGTTCTGCCATCTGCAGTTCATACGCAGTACCGACTCTCATCTGTGAACAGAACAGTTCTCCATTGCCTGTTTCGCCAGTTTAGGTGTTGTAGGGCAAACTGTAGACGTTCACGCCGATGACGAGGGGTGAGGTAAGGTCTACGGCAATGGATGTTCCCGATGTTAAGACGTCGGCGTATTGTAGCAGTACTGATTGGTCTTCCGTGTGTTCCCACTGTCTGGCGTGAAGGGATTCTGTACAGGTTATATCCCAAAACTTCCACATCCCAATACTACCACACATTGTTCAAACAACTACTCCTCGTCAACCCTTTTTAGGTAATAGGATAGCCCAGGAAGTGCACTGAACTGAAACAACAGGTAATGATACATCACACCTGACTTAGCAGAGAGGAGATTTTTTTAGAGAAGACAGCAGTAAGTTAATAAATCTGAAAGATATATAATATAAATTTGTGCATATTTCATGTAGGTCAAAATTGTAAATTGTGTTTTCTTGTTTTACCTTGAAATGTTGTTGATTACGTTCATAGAATTCTGAACATGCAAAACATAAATTATGCAAGCTTAATGTACATTTGATGTACATGTATGTCAAAATATGTAGTTTTACAATATAATGAGTTTTCAAATTTTATATTTATTGCTTAAAAGGGGCCAACAAGCCAAACAATTCCTTTCAATTCTGATTTGCAAATATAAAGTAATATGTACCGAAAAATTCCAAATGAGAGTATGAATTTGTTATGCTTACTTGAGGCACTACTACCAAACATATTTTGCACTACCAAATCCAGGCATAAACACATAAATCAATTTTAATTAAATAAGGAAATTTATAATGTTATGGTATGGACATTGGCATTAATTGTTATGGTAGTGACACAGTAACGGTAGTGACATTTGTAACAATAGCGAGTTTTATATGTTTACTTTAAAAGATAATTAAAAGAAATTTGTCAATCAGATATTTCAGAATGTTTAAAGAATATGTAATAGGCAAAAGATTTACATTTATTATGGATGTCCCTGTTATGTATAAAACAGGTAAAGACTGCATGTTACGGCAGTGACACTGTGACAGTATAAAATGCTCCAACAACAGCATAGAGTGACAGGGTTATGACTGTCAAATGTGCGGGTGAAATCTTGGACACTATAGGACATATGTTTCATATAGATGTTCTACATAGGCTGTTATATGTAACAAGGGTGGTGCGCATGCGTCAAAAGAGACAAAAGTGAGCCTTTTTGGTTTCAAAACTGCTTTTTAACAATGTACTGAGGAACAAGTGTCACCAGAAATGCTCTAGTAAGTAGTATTGAACCGAAATATCACAGATCGAGTGTATTTTGACTTTTGAAACGAAGCACATTTCAAGTGGTGAGACATTGATAGCTGTCAATAGCTGTCACTCAGTTGCCTATCACCGATTGCACGTGAGAAATGGGAGACTCACTTATGAGCTGGCGTGGTCGCATCGGTTGCTTGTCACCACGTAGACGAAATCGACAAAGACCTGTGAAAACTTGAAATATTTCTGGACAATTTATGACAAGACAATTGCAATTTTATCTCATCCTGAACCTTTTTCTTCACGTAAGTGCCACAAATGTTAAGATGCATGAGCCATAAACTTAATGTACAGCAATATCGATATGATAAAAATGTAAATACTGAATTACTGAAGGGTACAAAATGTAATTATAATGTCATTCAAGATGAATTTTACTTTCTATTGGTCTGTCCATACTATGATGAAAGCAGGAAACTGTTGTTACCAAGTTATTTTTATACCTATCACACACATGAAAAGTTTTATTTGTTTATGTCTTCGCAAAATCAAGAATGCTTAAAAAAATCTTGCAACCTTTTTGAAACGAAATCTACCAATTCAATTTCTGTTACATATAAATAATCACTTCGATGCCCATGCGCACTGAAAATATGTATATACACCTTTGTACTTTTGGCCATGAGGCCTTGAATACGAATAAACGTCTTCTTTTTTCATGTAGATAGAAAAGTATATATTTTTGTTAATAACCCTGACTTAATAAAATATATAATTAATTACTAAGTGACAGTTTGTATTCATTACCGATTTTTGGGTTAAATCATTACAGACTGAGGTAATGCAGTATGCTGAAGTGTGTGCTTGCAGTCAACCAGAAATGTTGTTGTTATAAGCTGTGGAAGTTTTGGGATGTGAAAGTTTTGGGAGGATACCTCTGTACATGCTATCGCACAACATAGCGGTCTTGTCGTCTTGTGGTCACCCTTCGTCTGCCAGTACGGGGGCGATCATTTTTGGTGTTGTGACCCGGAAACGTTGCTGCAGCCTGTAGATGGTCCGAACGTTGACCTGGAAGTGATTGACGAAGGCTTGTGCAGTGTGGCCAGCTTCAAGTCTTCCTAGCGCCTGGTTCCTCTGAGCTGTCGTGAGTCGCGGCATCCTGCTGACGTTGTAATGTGAATGTTTCAACCAGGTTTGGGGGTGCATTTTATAGGGCTGGTCCTTGTGAACAGCACGTGCAGCATGAGTTGCATGAAAAACATGGAGAACACCGTACCATCTCCGAGATCAGGTTGCGTTTTGGAGACCATTTCCTGGGTTCCATTCTGTGTTTGGAAAGGAATGTCTTTGCTCTGGTAAAGTTGGAGATGTTGTCGAAAATATACAATCAAAACATTAAATGAGTTTACAGTTTCTGCGAAGGACAATTCCAAACTGACGTTTCTTTTGCTGCTTAGTATACATGATCTGGCGTGTCACATTACATGGTTTCATTTCTTAAATTCCATTGCGTGGAATATGTAGATATATAAATTTGTAATAGCATTGTTACAGTCACGTGTCATTAAAACATGTGTTACCATCTGGTTTGTGCTGGAAATATTCCATTACGTATTTGTTCTAATATCATTATAAATTGGACATTCAACTAAAATGATATTCATATTCAATTAAGTCATTATTACAATATCTACATACTAGTCTTATAATGTCAACAGAGAGGGACACTGAAGAAGTTGTTTTGAACATTTGCTTCGTATTTGTCCGAGGGATTGCAGGTAAAGTCGTTTATAACATATCAGACAATATATTAATATCAAACATTGGTTGTATGTAATATATCATTCCAGTCGTGCCTTGTGTGTTTCCCAACGGAGATCGGTACTTGGAACTCTTCTACCCAGAAGCTTTGGGGAATATCAAAAGAAACTTCGGCGCCATCACGGGCTTCCTTGGTGGGTTCTTCCTCCTGGCGTGCATTACCTACAAAGTTAGAGGTACCCCTAACTTACATTAGAATTGGGATTACCCACCAAAGCAATTCTAGGAAACGGATGAAGGATATGTAAAGTTTGGAGGAAGTATCTTTGGCGTTCAATGCCAAAAAAACCGTAACGGCAACTAGTAGGTTCATGCCAGTTGGCAGTCCTAGCAAGTTTGATTAAATAAATTCAAACCCGGATTTGTGAGTGAGAAACGCAAAGTATATTGTCCACCAATCGAGAAGGCAGTGGTGTATCTTATAATACAAATAGAATGTCTTATTTTGACATATGTCACTTATCACAACGTCTAGACCTGCACTGACAACTGAGAATGGGTCTTGACTGGGTCCAATTTAAGTCCTGTCAATAATATCGATGCAAACATCTAGCACAAGCAAGTTAGCTTGGCATTTTCATAATGATGCATGATCATGATACTGTAATGATTCGTCATCATTTGCAAGTGAACACGACGAAAAATATATTTTGGCATTAAAACATTGGCATCCGCGTACAAAACTGTTCATGGCATATATCGTACTGTTCTGTTAAACGCAAATTAATAATGCCCGACGTCCAGAGTACCAAAGGGGTTTGACATCCCACATCAATGGCAAGAAATAAAGGAAATGTTTCAGAGAAAGCACAAATTTAGTATGAACGTATGGTGTTGTATCCAAGGGAGGTTACAGCAATGTTGTGAAAACCAGTTGAATATTACACGTCCCAATTGTTTTGTTGATTTGAGAACTTTGTACTGGACATAGCATGTAAGTATTTTTCTGCATTTGTTTACCAAACCGTACCTAATTTAACCTGAGTTGTCTAACTGATACTGACATGTACATATATGTTTTCTATCAACTTATTTTCTGTTACCTGTATTTGTCATCATGAATTTTATTAAATCACACTCACTCAAAACAGTCGAATCAAACGATTGCTTAATTCGTAGAGTTTACTCTGTGACATGCTTTACTGATTCATTTTGTGTATAAATGCTACGTGACTGTTATGAATGTGTTGATATACATGTGGTTAAAATGTAGTTCCAGGCAGGGAACATATGCAATGCAGATCAATGCAAAGTTTTATCTTTAAGATGAGAGAACCGTTATATCTCTTACTGTTTTTATCAGTTTCTGTTTATTTCATTTCCAGTTTCTAATATCGCATCTACATTTGTCTTTTATAGATTTTGGATTATTTCATACCATGTCATGACATGCGATATTTATAATGCCCTAGCAATGCAATTTATATACACTATACTTTTTATATAGGCGTTTTAATACGTAACCTTATGTAACAATTATTGAATATATGTTTTATGTCATTCCAATGCAATGCTTCAGTTACTTTTTAATGTATCGAGGTTCAGCCCTCAGCCTTTGCTTTTTTGAACGAATTATGCCGGTCCTCGCCGTTAATTAGCCACAGAAATGACTGCGCTGAATTATTATATGCTTCCGTCAATAAGTTTTTCAATCGAGGATGTGCCTTGAATGTTTTAATCAATATCGCATGGCCGTTTACATGTTGATTTTTACGTTTAAATTGTGATTTACAGGTTTACATAGTCGACTGCTATGTTCAATTACTTGGTTTACTATTGATATTTCCCCCGATGATGTATATGAATATTGAGGTTTTCTTCATTCCATACATGTAGCATGCCAATATTCAATATTTCAAGATGATAATTTGTTTTAATAGCATCTTAAGCTATATCACGACGCTACAGTATCTGTCATTACATTTTCTATAGACAACATCTTTTTTTTATCATCGGCTTTAACAGAATGACAAAGTAAACTTTTATACCATTCCTAACCCACGTTCGTCAAATCCTTAATGAGTCTGTATTTACCTCCTGTACTATTTGCATATTCTTTCTGTAGCTACGTACATACATGTATTGGTGGTGTATTTAAGGCCTAAGGTATCTACTGAAATGATTTTATGTTCACTCCGAAAATCGATTCTTCAAAGCATATTTCGAGTGTATATTTTCAAATCGGTTGAGACATTCTTTGAGAAAATGTCAATGAAAATTACTTATTACATTGTAACGTCGTTTGGTGACGTTGGAATATCGTAAAGACGTTAGAAAATGGGGGAAAGGCATAAAATATTATCAGACATTATGATTATATAACAACGTTTTATCCTTATATGGTTCAGAACTTGAAACTGTTAGAAACTCCCGGAACCTGGAGCATTTAAATACACATTAAATCCATAAGTTTTCCATTTGAGACATTTGATTTAATCATTCTAGAATTTCAAACTAATCTTCCTAATTATGAAGATATGAAACTTTTTATGGATGACAACTTTTATATCAGTTGTCAGTGCTTCTTCATGTCTCATCACTAATTGTCAGTTGGAGGCCTTTACAGCCATATGTATGTAGTCTTACTATATGTGTTTTTAGTCCATATGCCTTGACAATGCAATTTCCATGTGTAACGTAACTCATAGTTCGAATCCATATTCGGAAGATTGGTATAACAAAGCAACGCAATATCACTGTATTCATGCTGAGTATTACATTTGTAAATGTTTAACACGGCGGATGCTGTATTTCTCAGATCAAAGTTAATATAAAAAAAAGTTAAAATCTGTTTATTTTGTTTACTGTGGGCTGGGGTGATCTAGCGCTGAAAACCCACTCGCTCTCTATTATCCTTATTCTGATGGAAAAACATCAATGAGATTTGGGACCGTGTATGACTCCTGTGTTAGTCCCACACGCCCGACAGACATGTTAGGATTGCGGTATTTGTATAAGGGCCTATCCTGGGGCCGCCTCCGTGGTGTAGTGGTTAGAGCGTCCGCCCGGAGAGCGGACGGTCGCCGGTCCGATACCCGACCGCGTCATACCAAAAGATGTTAAAATATGGTACTTGTGGTCCCTGCCTGGCGCTCGGCATTAATGGGTACAACAAGGACTGGTCAGTATAATGTGTCTGAGTGGGGTATTCATGCTTCACTGCGGCATGGTATCTCAGTGGGCTGGCACTATAAAACCAGCTTAAGTCTGGGCTAGTACAAGCAGCCGCACATACACATACACACGCATGCACGTCGTCATATGAGTGAAATGTTCTCAAGCACGACGTTAAACCCAATTTCACCTCACCTCACCTATCCTGGTATAGACTCTTTTTGGTATATTGTGATTGTAGGGAGAATAGTGGTCACATGCTGCTTGGAGTTTCACCTTGTTCGGGCCCTGCAGGTGCATCATCGCTTCATCGTTACTAAGCTCACAGATATTCAAACTATGTAAACACATATCAAGTAATAAGTAAGCACATCACTGATTACCAATACGCGATCCCATGGAGCAACAGATGTTTGTTTTCAACATGGCAGATATTCCAGTCACCTTATTCCAAATGGTCATGGGTGTAGACATTTGGTATACACTGGATTGAAGTAATGAGGCAGAAAGTTCGACTCCCCTCGAGAGTACAATGTGTTACCATTTCTGGTGTACTCTGTCGTGGTGTTACAGGAATATAGTTCATAATGGCGTAACCCACATCTATTTACCAAGTGACTGTGTGCGTGGTCAGCGATGTCTGAAGGAATGTCCAAGGAAACGAGATTCATGGTCGTGGCAATGCTTAATTGCTGCCTATGGCAGTTCATTCAGGGATTGGAGGCTTATGGACAAAACGAGACCTTCAGATTGTCCTGATTTGGTTGTGCGACACTTTCCTCGCTTTATAAGAATGAAACCGTAACATTTCTTTGTACATACCATTTTAGTACTGTCATTCATTTTGTCCCGCGTTTTAGTTGGCACTGCCATGTCATTGACTTCATGTTCAGCAGAGATTTCATAGTCCATGTGATAACATAGTCCTCCACAGAGGATCCGTTTTCCCATATGATACGTCCATTCATAATGCACAAACTAGCATTCACTAAGAACTCAAACACGTTCGATAACCGTTCATTCCGCTTTGATGTCAACACCATCAATGAAGTCACTGCCACTTCCTATTCCGGTTATCTTTGACACCTAAATTGTTATCGTCACAATGTGGCTGAAATATTGCCAGTGTGACGATAAATAATCACTCACTCACTCACCCACGCACGTCCTGGAATGAAAGTCCCCGCAACATACCTTCGTTCTAGAACATGTACATGTTCTCCAATAGCTTCTCAAAGAGATTAGGGTCCTGCATCATTAGGCCTTGAGGAGCTCCATGGGGGTTGGGGAGTGGAGATAGCTCGAAAGGAGATAAAGAACATGATCCGTTTTCTGTTGTTCCCGTGCCGTGTGTGTCTTGGAGTCGTTAGTTAGGAAAGTTTCGCTCACACAGATCTAGATCAGAGACTACAGACTGCCTGAAACTGCTATTAAACGCGGTTTTCTGGTCCCAACCGCCCCAAGGACCCTTATTGTCTCTTTGAAGGCACTAAAAGTTTACCATGGAAGCAGAACAAGCTTGATTTCCCCACCTCGCTGATCAGAGTCGAGATGTATGAATCAACTGTTAAGACTTTTAGTGCTAGTCCGCTAAGAGCATATCACGGTTTAACATGGACACTAAACTCTGTACACAGTACACTGACTCCGCCACAACCAGCCCTTGTCTTCGTACCATAATTAAGTGCCAGCTTTGAATTGTTTTGGTATGGCGTGATTTCAAGTAAATTCTCGAAGTACGTGGACACGTGACCTAACATGAGCTGTCTTATTGACAGTGAGTGCGTATGGTTTTACGCCGCTGATAGCAATATTCCAACAATATCACGACGGGGGACACCAGAAATGGGTTTCATATATTGTATCCATATGAGGAATCAAACCCGGATCTTCGGCGTGACGAGCGAACGCTGTAACCACTAGGCTACCCCATCGACCCCAATAGTGGAACGCATTCATGCCGACATGCCATGACCAGAATATCCGTTTACAAGGTGGCAGATGCGTCAGAAACATTGCTCGTAAGATCAACAACATATTTGCGTGGTCCACGCAAACGTTATTATTGGGAGTGGCGAAAAACATCATTCATCGATACACACACCACTGATCATGGAAACTGATCCAAAGCATGTGTAGACGTTGTCAGTTGGGTACCGTACACATTGGGTTCGGCAAGTACTCGAAGTTTTACCTCTTATGTAACGCTTACGCAGTTTTTTTGTTTTGAAAAACGATGGCAGGTGCCGGATCGGAAAACAGAATTTATGAAATGCAGAAATACCCCGAGGCTAAATTTATTTTCGTATCCGAGACAAAAAAAAATTAAATGAGTACTTTGATTAAACAAACCTCACAGGGAGGATTTTGGTGTTGTTGTTTTTCTTATAAAAGCTGCAGGTGAAAATGTTTCTCAATGCCATAATGTACCAAAATGTACCCCATGTATCTGTCTCTCATGTTGAAGAAATATGGCTTCGGATCATTTCAAGTCAAGTTCAGTTCAATTCAGTTTTGTAGATTTTGAAAGAAAACCGATGGTCGTTTGAAAATTGTAGGAAAATGAATGAATAGTGGAAAACTACATAAAAGTATTGTACGTTTATGAAACATTTATTACACCAATGCACGCCCATTACATGGCCGTTGTGATTGCCCCGTTCTGAGACGCTAGCTATTTCGATAAATATAGATTATCATACACATGAGTACATACATGAATAACAATGGTGATATTCATTTAATTACTAAAACATACAAGAATACCACAAGTAAAATAACAACTTCACAAGCTCAGAACGGCTTATTGACCTTAACACAGCGGGTCAAAACAAGTTTGACAACCAACACACACAAATCCATTGTACTGTCCTCTACCACAAAGTGACGAAGACTTGAAAAATGTAACACGGCCGTTAATTATATATGATATGATATGATATTATTATGATCACTCTGCACAAAAAGTCAACTTGGGTCTTTATAGGAGAGGTGATACACTAGCCCTCTGGTACGAACTTGAAAATGTTTTATCCGTTCGCTTTGGGGGTGAATATCAAAGAGATAACGCCAGAAAGACAGACTCTTTGAGCGTAAAAGGCTCATTAAGGGTACAGTTTTACAAATTTGCCCAAAAAAGTGAGTCTGAGCATATGTTTTACCAGTAGCGCCTGCAGCACAGTTAGTTTGCATAACAATAAGTACGTGTTTGTTTCCTGGCGCCAAACTTCGTTAGTCAGGACGCTATTGCTCCACAAACCCCGCCTTCTAGGGGATTACCGATGGGAAAGAGAAATGACGTTATTCGTTAATTGGTATGAACGGGTTTCCACTGTGCATCATCATCAACGCCACACTTCACTGGAAAACAAATCCTTCAAGATGCCTGTTGAATTGAATTACAGTGGCACTGTATCACAAATCAGCACTGAACACATTTCAATAAATATATATCCTTTGCCAACATGACGAAATATGACAAGTGTCTTTCTCTCGACTATTATCGTTGGACTTTTTTGGGTCCATTACACGGTGACTCTTGTGATATCATTTCCTTGGGGTGGTCGGAGAGGGATACAGATATGGGTCAACAAAGATGTTTGAAGGCATGAAGACGTACATCGCCATGACATCAGTCGATGTCCATTAAGGCGCCCGGAATATAAAGATTAACGTCACATGTCACTTGAGCATCACTGTTTCCGAGCCTTGATTTCTTAGTGCTTGGATATCCCTTGACATCGTCGTGTGATCGTTTCTTTGTAAATAGACTTCTTTTGACACTGGACAGACTTGTGTCTGAATGAATGCAGCCACCGGGTCTGCTGTCAGGTGTCAACTGAAAAAAAATAAGTATTATTAACAAATGCTCGTATACATTATGTAAATCTACAGTAATTAATTTTGAGTTTGAACCACCAAAACAAGACACTATCCATATTCCTTTCTTTTTGAAACACTGTATACATGTATTCTACTGAACGCTTACCTCTTCGCTGCTGTCACATGATTCAAAGCCACTGTCATGTAGTACGTCATTGTCAGAGAAGGTTGGGTTGTCACTGAGTGGACGTGGACTGTCATGAGATGACGTGACGTGACATGGACTATGGAGAGTGAGTCTTGATATCCCCGTGACTGGTGACGAAGCCGTGGTATACTGAAAGTTTTTTAGAATTATCAGTTACATACATTTCATCCAAATTTAGTGTGTATTTATAGTAAACTCAAAGTTCAATAGTATCTGTGGCTTCATGTTTATATTCATGTTTAAAGTCAATAGAAAGACAATGAGGGAGGAACTGTCATCAAAATCCTAGACTCAGTTGATATCATTCCATCCATAACATATATATCCATCGAGAATGCCAAGGTTTCGAGTATATACGAGAGCATGTTAATCATGCATGTATATTATGAATAGTGATCAACAGTTAATATGAGAAAATTGTGCATAACTTACAACAAGTCTTCGTCGACTACGTATGTTACGGGATTGTCTCATGTCCATATAGTAGACAACGTTGTGCGATATCCTTAGGATGTTCTACCTTCAGTGTCTGGTTCTCAGTGTTACCCAGAATGAAAAGAGGTCCGTATTTATAGTGAAATCAACGTGTTTACATATCCACTCGCTTTAGAAGCTCACGTGGAAGAGGTATTAAAGGCTTCGGAGATAAATCTATTCACTGAAAGAAAAACATACTCAGCGTAAGCTAAATGGGAAAAGGATAGTGTACAAAGGTAGCACTTTACTGTACACCCTGACTGGCTTGGTGTAAAATTGTAACTGTCTGTCTAGCCGGTGTTGTGATAGCAGCCTATTCAGGATTCCTCTGATATTAATCACCCAATGAAGGCTTCAAATGTGCCGAGGTGCGCGAGTTACCCTGAATTTACCGATGGTCACGGATTATCTGAGGATTAAGCCTCGGGACTAGTTACGGTCGATAAAACTGTATAAACAAGGCCATTATGCGTTAAAGTATTGTTTGCTATACACTCGATTTCCCGTAAAATAGAGTGACAATTCACAGAGTAATGGGCGTTTAACTTCAGAAGTGTTCTCGTTGACTATATATACACGTATGTTGATATCTTGCACTAAATCCCCAATCCCGTCATTTGCACGTATGTTTAACGCTAAAGGAATCAGCTTAAAAACTGATGTGCCTTACATAGCAAGGAAATAAAGACATACAATTTATAATTCATTAGAAATACCTGACAAAAACCGACTTTGTTGTACGATTTCGACTAATCTTGTATCATTAGTATTATGAATCAGTAACGCTTAACAATGATGCTAGCTATTCGTGAGTATCCTAATGGTATTTCACACGCGAAGTTGATATTTATCTTATACAACATTTTTATTTCCGAGAGAAACAAACAAAGGAACACGGGAAAATTCAAGCGTTTCTATAATATTTTCCAGTTTTCATCACCAGCTGTGTATAGCGCTACTGGAGGAAATCCGAGAATAAATAAAGGAACACTGCCATAAAGTAGTCTTCCCTTTTTTGTTTCCCTCAGTATATCTCAACAAGTGGCAACACAAGAGGGTGAGTGAGGTTAGTTTTACGCCGCGCTCAGCAATATTCCAGTTATATGGCGGCGGTCTGTAAATAATCGAGTCTGGACCAGACAATCCAGTGATCAACAGCATGAGCATCGATCTGCGCAATTGGGAACCGATGACATGTGTCAACCATCTTACGACAAGCATGGGTTACAGTAAATACCAAAGACCAATTCTAACCCGGATCGTCACGGGTACAACACAAGAGGGGTTTACATAACATTTTGAATTGGTTAAAACAATGTCAATGTTAAAAAGGTCTTTTTTAAACGTTTTTAAGACTTCTGCCATACAAAATAACAATCTTAAACTAGACAGTTAAGCAATCCTGAAGATAGAGAACGGTTATATACCACAAAAACTCACAACAGAATGCAATGTAATAATTACAATATATTAAATTAGCCAAGCAAAATTTCCTTTTGATATTACAGATTCAACTATTTTACTATCAACATCATCTTTAGATTGTGAAATATACATATTATACATTAATGTTGTTGGGGTGTTTTAACAACAATCCGGTTTTGATGTTAGAGTCCTTGATATAAATATAATATGTTGTTCTAATATCACAATAATTCAAACATTGAAATGATAATTACACTGAAGGCCAAGGGAGGCTGAGAATGCAATCAACTGAGAGAACGGGAGGCGAGAAGTAGCATTATCGGTTGAGACGTGTGAATGCAAGATGGGAGAAGTAGCTTTACCAGTAACGGCAAAGTATAGACACCCACATATGCATCACATTTTCACATCGTATTTCGTCATGGCTGAGAAAGGTACAATTTTAGATGGTAGGAGACTAGGTGCAGATTTGCTGCAGGATGGATATATGTATCTGAGACGAACAGCCGAGGACTGTCAAATTTGGGACAACTGGTTAGATCAAGTACAGAAGTGTGAATTTTCACAGTCAAAATTGGGACTGTCAAAATCGGGACTAAACCTAAATAATGAAGACTGGCCGACGGCATAGATGAAACGATTAATGTTCAATAAAACATATGCAGAAATTTAAACTACATTAATGCAAAAAACGGAGTCTGTATTTTAACTGACCTACTTTTAGCATATTCTGTTACATCTCCTCATAATATTATGACTATATTTGTTATCCTTTAGTTATGAAAATGACAATTTGAACGCTATTGTATTTCCCTGCTGTACACATTCACCGCCTCCTGCTTCTAAACGGTGTAAGTATCTATTCCGAAACGTCGCTATTGTACAATAAAGAAGTTGATCATCCATAAAACTTGTCATTCCTAAACTTAAACCAATGATACATCTGCAACATACACCCCAAACAATGAATTCTATACTTGTAAGAGTATTATCATCAAAGAATCTTTTGACACACGAAAACAGCAACACGGGGACGTCCATTTTTCAAACATGGTCTCATCTCCCCGTTGAAATTAGACTTAGATCCTTTCATCTTTTAAACAAAAATAAAAGCAAATAGAAAAATCGTAAGAAATGTAATACTAAAAGTAGATCGTGCATTGTACGATTCAATCACCTTAATTAATGATGATACCAGACCTTCGCGAAAGAGTGACTTAAGAAATGGTAAAGGGAAGTTAGATTATGCGTGATGAGATAAAAGCATATTTCTGGGTTTATGTCTACATATATCGCGAAATACTCAATAGACAGATGCAGAGAATAATGGCGAACCAATAACATGGTTACCACCGATCTTCTCATATCGGAAGTAATCCGATAACGGAGTGTACCGTAGTTTACCATGCTCTTAACTTTTAACAACGGCCTGACGAACGAATAGTCGATAGATGCGACAGCAGTTCTTGTGGAGGGTACACCCTGACTGACAATGAAGCACTGACTGCGATCGGACTGAACATGTCAATATCGCAAAATATCCCATCGCTGTTGTCAGTTGTAAAATATTTCCTTTTGATTTGGTCATTTTATTCCTCCGATGGCTTATTTGTTGGTGGCACGGATCGAGTTATTGTTAAACGTTATAAAGTTGATGGCGAAGTCAACAGTGGTTATGATGGAACAGTCTGCTGTATAACTCAACTTTGTATAGTTGATGACAACATCAACGATGTCTGTAATGGAAGTGTCTGTTGTACAGCTCAGCCTTGTATAGTTGATGACAACATCAACGGTGGTTGCAATGGAAGTGTCTGCTGTACAGCTCAGCCTTGTATAGTTGATGACAACATCAACGGTGGTTGCAATGTAACTGATTGCTGTACAACTCAACTGTTTTTAGTTGATGACAACATGAACGGTGATTGTAATGGAATTGTGTGTTGTACAACTCAACTTTGTGTACCTGATAACAGTATCAACTGTGGTTTTGATGGAACTGGTTGCTATACATCTCAGCCTTGTATAGGTGATGACAATGTCCACACAAACTGGACATTTACCAAGGGAGACAAAGCAAGAGATGCCCTGTTTGGTCATTACACATATAGCGATCCCCGTACCCCGGGCACGGCGAAGGCTTTAGGCACCATTCTCAGGCTGGTAGCAACCCTCAGGTGGAATACTGTAACTATTATTCATGACTCAAGTGAAGGTAATGTAGTTTTATGGGATTTATCAACTAGATGATTGTATAATGTTGTTTGCAATACGGTTGACATGATGTTCCACTGTCCAGATAATGTCATCATCATGTTTAGACTTAATGTTTCAATATGGTATAAATCTGGATAGATCAAGAGTATCATAACAATCATTTTATGCCCACGACGAGTGCATTATTATTCTTAAACGTATTAAGACTTGTACCATATATTGCCGTATTCTTTTCGTGTGGATTTGCCTTTGCATGTGTTTGGGACGATTGCCCTCGGAACGGAAGAATACGTTCACCTGGCGTCATCACAATGTGATAGTGATCCATAAAGGCTTGCTTACGATATAGTTCAGTCGTACAATCATATTTCTGTAATTATTGAAAGAAGTTTGTCGCTTTCACTTGCAGAGGCCTCGGCGTCGTGGCTGTCAGTCAAACTGTCGTCGGCAGGGATTCAAATGCGTATTCATACGTACACAAGCAACATTTCAATTGATTTCAGCAGCTTTTCTGGGGAAGACACAACCTTGATCATGTGTTCGGCCACGTGTTTGGCACGTATCATGTCACAGGTGAAAACATATTTCCGTTATTATAGAAAATAAATGCTTGATAGCGTTAGGAACGAGCGATATCCCACAACGGACCACACGGTCCCTCCTTATGTATTTGTCATTTACTTTATTCCAGAATCAAACATAGCTGTTTTACTTATCAAACTACAATGTTGACGGATGGTGCATGTTAAAAGAGATGTAATCGTTCGATTTAACGTTATTGAAAATAGATAACGTTTTGAACTAGTTTGAGCTATTAACCGGTTATGAACTCTCTTCTTAAGGCTAGTAGGTACTCCCAGGATAATCACGTGGACTCCATGTTGCGCCATGCTTCAAGATGGCTTATAACCGTACGTCAGCCTAAACCTCTACCCGTTCTGGATGTCGTACTCGACAACGTTGCAGCAATTGTCATCACGTCATCTACACAAAATTCATGTTCCCAGGTATGTATCAGTCTGTGTAGAAATTGAATTATACTTTATGCTCACACGTAATGTACTCTGCCCAAAAGGAAAGGCAATGCTGATTTTCTTTATTAATTTAATATGCATATATAGCTTAACATTCCTTATACAGTTACTTATACCAGGTTAGCTATTCTCGAAACGTTCGCAGCCCTACGCACTTCTTAAGCCCATTCTTAACACATTGGCTACGATCAAAGTTAAGAATTCTTAGGGCTACTTTATAGTGTTTTCTGATTAGGTTGCATCGACCACATTCACCGTTTGGTGATTTATTGACATTTGAAACGGATTTTCGAACGTGTCACGAAATATACGTGAAACATAAGCTGCTTACATTTCGTACATGGTTTTTAGGGAAACTGCGTGTAGGAGTGGATGTATAGAGGGGTCGTATTCTTTCGAAAAACCGTTTACTGTCACATAAACTGCATTTAATTTTCGATATGCCACGACTGGACGCCTTGCCATGACTTAACCGCCATTTTAAGTTCTAATTTCATGTCTTTGGAGACAGATACAAACGGGATGGGTCTAAAACAGATCGCCCATGATCTTTAACCACACCAAGGATCAAATTTGAAGCTCAGGACAGCTTCATCCAGTTCTGAAATCTGGATCGTTACAGGAGCGGTCGCCGTTTCAAATGTGTCTGGTCTCCGTTGGGGAACAGCTCAAACAACACGTAATCGTCTTTGTGAGTTTGGATTTCGGGACGTATTGCGGGGCTGTTCCACGACGCCAAGACTGACGGTGTTGTGTGAACACTCAGACATGAAATCTGAGATACTGGAGTAGAGTTTGGTTCAGTGGCGAATCTCGTTTTTCAATACATCTTCGAGATGTGTACATAAAGTAACAATGAACGTAATAAAAACTGTGTTGTTGAAGTGAAAAGATTCCGAGTGACGAGGTCATGATGAGGGAAACTATATCCTACACCATATCAACTAACATGCTACTCGGGGAAGGCAATTTGACAGCATTACGACGCCGAGAAGAAATTCTCCAACGTCTCCTGCCTCTCGTCATCAGCCCCTAAATTAGGGATTTTTCTGCTGCAGGACAACGCCAGCCCACATGTTTCTAGTGTTGTCATGGTTTCCCTACCATGCTTTCATCCTTCAAGATCGACTACTTTTAACCAAACTAAACATCTATGGAATAAACTCTGTCGTCGTGAAATCGATTTCGTATAAGAAAAAAGTTCAAGATGGTTTGTGTCAACCTAAGCCTTTTTAAAAAACATTAATGTCTACAAGAAATGATCAAGTACTCAAGAAATTACTCATATCTTGTGAAAGTAATTGTAATGTTTGTCTATGGCATATGTCATTGTTTCGTAAAAAGGTATTGTTTGAGCCTTTTGTCGTCAGCACCAGGTTTTCGGATGTGGTTAAGTGTGTATGGATTTGAAATTCGATCAGTATGCATGTCATGTTTGATAATCAGACACATGTACACTTACTAATGGCGTTTGGCACCTGGGTGGTTGTTACCATACTACTGAGAACACAAGAACATATACAGAACTGAACGTAAAGACTTCTTCAGTGTGTGAACATTGATTTCGTCAGAACTCGACCGTTTCCGTAGTCTGCATGAAAACTCGTTCCTCAATCGATGAATGTTATCTGATAAAATAAAACAAACAGTGCAGATTGCGCGTAAGGATTGAGATACTTTGATAAAAACATCCTGAGTACAAAAGGTCCGTTTGTTTACATAACGGCTCACATGTTTTCCTGTGAGTTTATTTTCTCTGTGACGATCTATTTAATTTAGATCGTTATCTGCCCCTGCACAAATCCTTAACGTATGTGGATGACCTATAAAGATCCCTGACAAATGCATTTATTGTATTAACAACAGTGCCGATCAAACATGATTTGTTATGGGTAATTCATTTTCCCTCGGTAAAAATTCAGTATAATTTCATTTTGTATTGACAAATGAGTCCAGGTAAAATCACATTTTCGATTCTTTAATGTTTAAACTAAAGACACATTTAACTGCAACCTCTGTTTTAGCTTCAATACCGTAACTGGGTATATACATATGGAAATAAAAGAAGAGCAGCTGAGAATAATTATCTTAGAACATATTTACAGCAAACAATACTATCAGTGTTATATTTATTTGTTAAACCTATCAAAGTGGTTACAGTCGCATGCTTCTTTAAGGCTCATCACGATTGGATTTAAGCAGAAATAGACTTGTCGTTCTTGTATAAAGTAGTTCTGATACGCCAACATGGAACCTTCTTGGGGGACACGAGTCACCATTCGGCTTTTCGCTGAATACACGAGCTGGTCATGAATGCATATGTAGTAAGAAGAGAATGGGGAGGCAATACGATACAACATAAGAAAATGCCTGAACATATAGGGTGCCTTTACTGCAATTTCCAGTAACCTGAGATAGTATTGTACACGTGGAACAAATCATCAACTCCTGGAGTTATATACACAACAGAATTCGCTGACAAGCAAAGACGCTTATTGACCACAGAAGACAAAAGATAACGGAAGCGGCATAGACGAACAATTTCAGAAAGTATTATCAGATGTTCTTTCGTGGTCAATACTTACTTTCTTTGTATTGTTATCCCGTGACGTGTATCTCGGTATGTTTAGTGTTTGATTTGATCAATAACATGTAGTCATATAACATAATATAGAACCTGTACCAACTGGGAATGGCATTCCCTGTCTTCGATTTCGATGCTGTGACAAATTCCATCGTTAGGTCAGAGATTTCAGATATAATAATAAGATAAAATAACCAAAGGATATAGAAAATTATTTTTTTATCATTTTAATTTTATACTTCAAATGTCTCAGTAAATAAACACATATGGAGCTAAGTCAACATTGAAGTCTGCGCGTCACTATATTCCAATATATTCTAGAAACTGCTAGAAAAAAACATTAACCAATACGAGATGTGGTCTTTGTTATATATTTTGTGAATAATCTTCAATCAATGAGAAAAGGGCACATCTGGCTTCCATGTGCTTCCATTTGTTTACTAACTGGCTTTATCAGCTTACTCCCAAGAAGCCGATTATGTTAGTTTGTTGTTTTCCTTGTTACATTCAGTATGTATACATCACACACACACACACACACACACACACACACACACACACACACACACACACACACACACACACACACACACACACACACACACACACACACGCACACACGCACACACACACACGCACACACGCACACACTTTATGTTATGTTCCCGCTTGAGAACGGTACAAGAATCTGTATCGAAACGTCTCTCTCACGACTTAAAGTAAAAAAGGGCCAATGACGTGGTGTTAAATTGTTTGAATCATTGAGTTCGTACGTTAGTATGGGGCTCTACGGACAGCGCGTACACACACACAAAAACTCTCAGTGATAATTACTGAACATAATCTCACCAAGCAGTGTCAGCCCATACGTGTATAAAAGCACTTTGTTCTAGGAACGGTTAATCTATTACACATTGCTGTGGAGTAAGGAAGGACGCCATTTTCACAGAATTACCAAACAAGAAAAGTCCGTAGACGAGGACCTTTACCCAAACAGTCGACGAGGCTTCAATGGACGCAAGTTTCTTGTGGGGACTCTTGAGGTGAGTTAAATGTACAAAGCAAGCTATATAGTAAGCAACAACAAGAATAGGAAACGCAAAGCATAGCTGGGTTCTATTCTTCGACCGCCTCTTCTTCCCTTTCAAACTATCCCTACAGTTGAACTTGCTATTGCTTAAGCGTTGTATCAACCTCTGAAATTATTAGACATATTTATGAGTTCTTTGATCCATATTCGTAATACATTTATCTTGATTTAGACATTGAATGATGGACTGGGTTTGGTTTAAACACTGTTTTGGAGAATATAGCTGTAAAATTATGACAGTTTCATATGACGGCGTGTTAACTTCATGTTGTTGGACAAAACCCTAAGTGATCCAGGTCTGAGTCTTAACCGGGTGTGATGCTGACAATACCTCCGTAAACTTTTCAGGGCTTATCGCTCGTCAGAAATATGGTACATAAATTATTGCTTTCAGTGGCCTCCATTCGTTTTTCACCGCAATCAAACTTATTCCGGTTTCTGTGTGGACTTGTTCAACATTGTAAGGGACAGATTGAACTTTACGTGAGTATGCCTTGGATTGGAGTGAATATGATTTTACTCCGTATTACACCGACCGAGACACCATAAACTGATTCACACGTTGCTTACTTGTAAAGCACAGGACAGCATTCTTATCATGTTCTATTTTTCCTTTCAACGCCGATTGGAATCCAATCCATTGGATAGTCCACACAGATTATTCACTGGCGTACACGCGAGCATTATGTTATATTGTGTAGATAAATGATAATACGTATCAATAGAATAAAGTAATTTGAAAGAAACAGAATATTTGGCAAATTGACACAACAGAAGGAACTATATTTGGTGGGGACGACATCAATAACAAAGATCGATGTTTCTTAGTACCATTGTGAATACAGGTCTTTTAGATGGAACAAACAGTGTCGCACGCTGATCCAGAGGCATTAATCCCTACAATTTCTGATGGACATGTAAATATACAGCGAAAAGGACATTACACCAGTACGAGATCCAGGTCCATAACCTATCATCTTATGTTTGTAGTTACGAATTCGTTCAGCCGGAAGACAAACAGTACGGAGCACATATTGGCAATGGTAAATGGTCAGGACTTGTGGGTCAGCTGCAAAATAAGGTTCGTTGTCAACATTATTATGCACTTTTTAATTCATGTTGGATTTGACTCTCACTTGTGGATAAGTTTATGTATTACATATCAGAAAGTTTATTTTATATATCGTCACCTTAGCTTGAATTATGTCATTAAATTCAGATCAGAACAGATGTGGGTGTTTGTAAACCCTCAAATACAAACGGACTGAGTTCACAAAAAAACATTAATAGCAGTTTTATGGTGGAACAAAAATCCACAAACAAGAAATGGTTATTGGATGATGATGCATTTAGTGGTGTCATAGTAAGTTTGTCGCCTTTCGGCGACTGTTTTCAGCCTAGAAAAAGTTGTAATGACGTAAGCTGTTTTCTGGTCAAATCCAATTTTCAAGTGAATACCTTTAATGTACCCGTCGGGGCGGTGGGGTAGCCTAGTGGTTAAAGCGTTCGCTCGTCACGCCGAAGACCCGGGTTCGATTCCCCACATTGGTACAATATGTGAAGCCCATTTCTGGTGTCCCCTGCCGTGATATTGCTGCCACATTGGTAACAGCGGCGTAAAACAAAACTCACTCACTCACTCATTTACTCATCAGTTTATGTTTTTGTCACGTGTTTGTTTTTTGTCAGGCAGTAGAGATGGCAATAACGGATATAAGCATAACGTACGAACGAGACAAAATTGTAGATTTTGCTTTCCCCTTCATGATGGACACAACGAGCATTATAGTCAGAGAGTCTGCAGATGACACAAGGAAGATCTGGACGTTCACTTGGCCCTTTAAGTGGGAGGTGTATGTGTGCTTAACACTGGCCTTCATCGTCGTGTTTCTTATGGTCAGTGCTGTGGAATTGTCGGATTGTAAAAATGCAGTGGCATCAACAAGGACGCTAAAGAGAGCTGATATTTTCTGGTACATGTTTGGAGTACCTTTTCGTCAAGGTGAGTGCGAGATTAGTACAAGCTCTTCTTCGATGTTAGCTGGCGACCATCGTATTTGGTGTCTCTACTGGGACGGAGTAGTCATAACGTTCAGATTTCTCTGTGTAGATACACAGTGTGTGTATATGTGTGCGTGTGTGCGTGCGTGTGAGTATGAGTGTCTGTGTCTGTGTGTGTGTGTCGGGGGGAAGGGGCATGATATCATGATTCCGTTGTGAGGAGTTTATTAGATATTGAAAGTAAAGTATTGTAGCAGAATGAACAATTACCTCAACACACGGTCTTTGAATATTGTAAAATATCTAGAAAGCCAATGTTCTAGAATGCAATGCCCACTAAGTCTAGGCCTAGTGGTTAGTGATTCAGATAGACTGACAGACCTTTATTCCAATATCAAGGCCATTGGCCCAAAATGCAGTCTTGGCGTTGGATTAACTTTCACAATCCGCGCATAAATACACAACATAGAGTCCATGAACTATTCCAGGCAAGAGCTGTCATGTATATATATTTACCTGTCATATGTACACATATCACACATCAATTTCACGTGTAAGGGCAATTCTAAGTTTATACACCTTAAGTAAGAACTGACCAATATCATAGACAACACTACATTTATCTGATGCCATAATATACATAAAAGACTGATGTGATACTGAAGTTACATGCTTGAAAATATAAGGGCTTCTTATGGTTGCAAATAGAACACGATATTCATCTTCCACAAAAGATAATACATCTTTAAGGCAAAAAAGGGCAGAGTCGCCTTATATATTTAGTACCATCATAACGGCCTGTTTCTACTGCTAGTCCATAAGTACAACATCTAAATCTTGCGATGGCAGACCCAATACAAAAAGGAAAATCTGATGATAAATATACTGAACCACAAAAGAAACGTCGCTTTTCAAAACCAAATGCAAGATTTTGTTCATACAAAATGGTGTTTTTATTATGATTGTATCGTTTTATTAACATGTTTTTCAATCCAAATTGACAGTTATTACCAACATCAGTGTGTTTTCCGATGAAAAAGCATATCGACCAAACGCACCTAAACTGGCAGACGTGGTAAAAGGTTCCGTATGACATTCGTGAAAATGAAAAGGCACGTGCATATAGTGACAACCCTACCAATGAAAGCGAGTCCCAAACTCACCTGAAATCATGTTTGTTTTGACACAATCGTCATGGCACGACTTACGAGAGATCGGAGGAACCAAGTCTTGCGACGATTGCAAGTTGGGCAGACTGCACGGAGGGTAGCCAATCATTTTAATGTTCATGTTAGGACAGTCAACCGACTGCAGGAGCGGTATCAGGTCACTAACAGCATCCAAGACCGTCCACGCAGTAAGCGACCTTCAGTAACATCACAACGTCAAGGCCGACACCATCTCAAGGATCGCTTCCCCAGAGAGACGGAAACAGCACGCCAGACCATTGGGACTCACAACAGACCCATCAATGCCGATACAATGCGTCGACGTTTGCGTGGGAGAAACCTCTGCTGTCACATATTGCAGTCCTGTCCTCACCGCTCATCATCGCCAAAACCGACTGCAATGGGCAAGTCAGCATTGAAATTTGCGTTATCGACAATGGAGAACTGTGCTTTTTATCTCCTGAAAGCCGATACTGTGTTTCGACAGTCGATGGCAGAGTGAGAGTATGGTGAAGGCGTGGGGAACTGTTTTCCAATAGAGTATTGTTGAAAAAGACTCATGGGGTGGTCCAATCATCATGGTGGGGGGGTGCAATCGGTCTGAACCAGATAGTTAGCACCGTGGTGTTCCAGAATCTCGGTCCAGGATGAGGAAATGACGTGACAGCTGCTCGCTATATTGACCAAGTCATAAGACCCCACTTTGTACCACATTTTGGACCTTAACAGAAATCACATCTTCCAGCAAGACAAAGATCGTGCCCACACTGCCAGAGTAACATTGGACTCCAAACCCTACAATAGCCTGCACTCAGTCTTGATTTGAGTCCAATAGAACACCTTTGGGACGAGATTCAAAGAAGACTGAATGACCTGCAGCCAAGGCCGACAACTGCTGCTGGACTCGATCAGGCATTTCACAGAGTATGGACACAAGTGCCTATGGCCTTCATAAACCGGCTAATTCATTCCATGTACAGACGATGCAACGCTTTCATCGATGCCCATAGAGGCCACACACAATACTTTGATCACTTTGATCACTTTATTCAGAATTGAAGGCCATGTGGCCAAGAGTACAACAGGTAATACAACATTGTCATGGTGTGTAGAGTTGAAATATAATTCATAATACAATTATTTTAACGTAGGTTTTGGTTCAGGAATATACATATTCCTTTAAGAACAGTGACACTGTGTATCTTCATAAGGGCTCGGAATTTGACAATTGAAGGTGGGCTGTAGAAATAGGCTGGAATACATTGGGATCTGCATCGGTTATAAAATGGACATATTAGCAACAAGTGATATTCGTCTTCAAGCACGGTTAAAGTACAAATGTTACAAACTAATTCTTTATATGGGACAATTATCTTTGAAAAACGTTGTTTTTGTATATTCAAGTTATGTGATTGGCATCGGAATTTGATCAACATTTGCATAAGATCTTTGTGTAATGCGCCACAGGAAATATACAGTTCAGGTTCAAGGAGTGACTTAAATGTACTATAATTTACAAGAAATGATAAGTTTCTTATTTTACTATTCCAGTGTTGTATATTAATATCTATACAGCGTTGTTTGAACTCAAACATGAAGTGATTTACATCACACACAATACTGACTTTGAGGTATCTTTACTGTACCATTTTTGGTCATTTTGTTTGTGTGAACTCTAAATGTGATTCCCGAAAATGTGTTAACCATAATTGTCAAATTTGAACTCAATCCTTGGTTTTGATTGTTAATTAGAGTGAATTAAAGTGTGTGCTTTAAGAAACCGCTATCGGTGCGACATTTGTTTTGTGGTTCAGTATACCAATTCAACATTTAACCCACTGGTGCATATCGTCCCTTTTTGGGGACGGGTACTTCTAGGAAGCATTTCTCTCCTATAGTTGAATACAGAAACTTGCAGTATAGACGTGCATGAAGCTGAGTAAATTGTTTAGTGGTTTAACCATTTACATCACTTGTAGAGTTTAAGTTCTTTAAGCATGGCCACTTGCAGTGGCAAGGCAGGTCCCCTGTCAATTCGGCGAAGTGTGAGATAGGATTATTTTTTATTGGTCCCTATTTTAACTATGTAAGTTCATTATAATGTGCTTAAACTTTCGTTGTTCAAATAGAAAAATAAAATGAAAATGGTTTCCATTCTTTCCATACTCAATTTTCCGCTAAAGTGCCGTCCCAAAAATGGGACATTATGCACATAAGTGAACTGAAATTAGGTAATTTATTAGGCTTAGGTGGGGGATATCAACCTCTTAAATCTTAAAATTGACTCTTTTCATTTGAAAGCTTTCATGGAATAAAACCAAACTGGCTTTTATATGAAACTATGTGTTTTAACAAATTGAAACCTGAACATTTCATGGGCATTCTTGATCCCATAAAATGTTTTCTGATGAACTAAACATCATAGTTGATGAATGTATCCCTAAGTCCTCTGCTGGGGAAGATTATAATGAAATGTTTTCTATTCATGAGCTTCAAACAAGCTCAAGATACTGCTGCAGGAACTGATAACATTTAGTATCAACTCCCGAAGCACTTACAGAATCGTGTTTAGAAACCCTTTTAAATATATTTGATAGCATTTGGACGTCAGTGGAATTTCCTTCTTCATGCCGTGATGCTATAATTTTTACAATTCCTTAACCTGGACGTGACCATACCGATCATTCAAATTATCGACAAATTTCAATAACTAGCTGCGTTTGCAAAACCATGGAACGCATGATCAATAATTGATTAGTTTGGCACTTGGAAACCAATAATCTACTTACTAGCATAAAATGTGGTTTATGTAAGAAACAGAAGTAAAGATTTACATGATTTAGTATAACACATCAAGAAATACTTACCCAAGGCCCTTCACTTCCTCCAGATGTCTGTATGAATGCACCTACCTAACATTGTAAAATAACCCTGTACCCATGGTTTACATATGTGAGGAACAGCAGATGACTTAAGGATACATTCATCAACTATGATGTTTAGTTCATCAGAAAACATTTAATGGAATCAAGAATGTCCATGAAATGTTCAGGTTTCAATTTGTTAATACACATTTCATATAAAAGCCATTTTAGTTTTATTCCATGAAAGCTTTCAAATGAAAAGAGTCAATTTTTAAGATTTAAGAGGTTGATTTCCCCACCTAAGCCTAATAAATTACCTAATTTAAGTTCACTCATCTGCATATTGTCCCATTTATGGGGCGTACTTTTGCAGTGTAAAAAAGAATGGAAAAATTTATTTACTGGTAAAATGACACCTCATACCTTTCATTGCTTGCCAAAAGAAATCAGCTCACAAAATGTGATGAAAATCTAAGACCCTATGCATAAATGGGTTAATAATGATTTAAACTGCTTATAGTATTGTGTCTTTGATAAAACTCCCAATTCTGAAACCAACTTTTGATGGAGATTATCAAACAGCTTTGCTTAAATGCCGAATTAAAGGTATCGAGGTGCCCTACATCTTGTGCAACCCAAGCGAATTCAAAGCCAAGTCTAAACAAAATGTTTTTGATATGTGTAACCCAATTTGTTCTTCCACCTTCATCCTGTAACAACATCATATTATAGCATTGCAAAGGTAGCCTATTTTCATTCATATTCCTATTTTCATTCTCATAGTTTTGTCCAGTACTTAAAGATCACATATACTCTAGAGGGGTACAAATACATAAATCACTAACTGGCATCGCTATAAATGAAACCCCGTCATTAAAACTACTCACTTCGGTCTAGGAGCAATTGACGACAAAGCAACGATTCGGCATGTCGTCGTTGATGTCGAGAAATCATCAAAATGATGAGCGTGCTACACACTTTCTATACCACTAACTGAAAATCGTTCCTCATATGACGTCACTGCAGAGCTCTGGCGACAGAGTTACGTAACCTGTCTGTGGTTTCGTTGGCGGGCGAGAGTGAAGCAGGCGACTTTTTGGCAACTTTTAATCGCTCGGTATTAATTAACCACAAGTTTTTAAAGAATAAATTTGGTGTTCCGCATAAGTCTAACCACAAATCTTTCATATGTAGTAGTTAAAAGAGTAAAAAAAACAAAGTGTATTTGTTCTTTAACCGCTCTGGTCGTATAGATATACTGAAGTGGGACTCTTCCACATTCTCCAAGAACCATATTATTTGTAGTATTCCTGCCAACTTTAAGAATCCATTTCCATAATTTAATTAGAAAACTCTCGATTTTCTTACAATAATTTACACCTCATACTTCTGAACCATAACACAATATTGGAACAACTGTAGCATCAAATATCTTAAACACGGCCTTACATGATAAGCTGCCGAATTTCCTTGAATAAGTGTACATAGCCAATAATGCTTTATTTGCCTGTGCTGCAAGAGAATCCTGTGCCTTACTCCAGCAGAGTTTGGGTGTAAAAACAAGACCAAGGTATTTGTATGACGAAAAGACATCTATTGGATCTCCCTTGAAAAAACATCTTTCATATTTCCTCAATGGACCACCATTACGGAAAACCATTACCTTTGTCTTACTCAGATTAACTTTCATACCCGTACTGTCACAAAAAAGCTCCAGAGCATAGATCTTTTTGTAACTGTAGACATGAATCTGCCATAGATGTCACATCATCGGCAAACATAAAAACAAACATACTATCAAAAGTATGAGATAAATAAACACCTCTGCCACCACTCTCCTTCACACAGTCTATCAGCTTATTTATGAAGATGATAAACATTTGTGGGCTTAAAATGCACCAATATTACAACTAAAATAATTTGACAAACCGTTTGTGAGTCCAACACAAGCTGTCAGGTTAGAATACATCGATACTATGATCTTCATAAAATTACCACCCACACCTACTGCCTCCAAGGTACTCAGCAATACATCATAGTTAATTGAGTCAAAGGCCTTTGAAAAGAGAACAGAGTGCAAACAGAATATGCCATCAATAGTTGAACGATTGGCTCTGGAGCCAAACTGTGCTTCGTCAATAACATCATGTTCATTACACCACCTCTGAAGCCTATAGTTAAGAATGGAGCAAAACACTATGCATACTGCATCGATTAAAGAAATTCCTCGATAATTATCAGGAGAATGCCTATCCCCAGACTTAAACAGAGGACATATAATACTCTTACCCCATTCTTTGGGAAAATTGCCACTTTCAAATATCTTACTGAACACTAAAACTAATAAAGGTGAAATATGATTCTTAGTTTTCCTTAGAAACTCTACAGGTAAGCCATCAGGACCAGGTGATTTGTTTAATCCGATCCTATCTATATGAAACAAACTTACATATGGGTAATAGGAGCATTAAGACTGAATATATATTTACATGACTTTCCAAATTATCCTGACTGAAATCACTAGTAATACCATCTGCACATAAAAGATTGCTAAAATGACTTGTCCAGCTCCCTCTAAAATACTTTAGCATTATTTCTACAGTCAATTAAGTCTGTTTTCATTTTCAGCTGATAAATATTTCTTTTGCTTCAATCTAATTTTGCCAATAAATTTCTTAATGTTCTGAACTCACAAATATCCTTACCATTATCTCTATGAGCTCTAAGTGCCTGATACTTTCTCTGCTTAAGATCTTCTAAATCCCTGTCCCGCCATGGAGGTTGACTATTGCTTCTACCCCAACTACTCCGATAAATCCTCTTAGAATTGACTGCTGCTGATTGGTAGATGCTAATAATAGATGCTAAAGCTTTGTCTGTATCCGTATGAATCTGCTCACACAAATCTTCAGAAACCTCAGATAGGTTACACACAAAATTATCAGTAAATATTTGGCTTTCATTTCCTATCCAAACATATTTTGACCATTCATTGACATCATCAGTACCATTTACCCACATTTACATCAATCCTCTCACCAGGTCGTCCTTCCTTTACATTACAATTATTTAGATGAATTCTTAAAGAACAGTACAATGGAAAATGGTTAGACTCATCACGCATAGCTATACCAAAATATGTTACCTTAGGAAATACATCTGCTGATGCCAGCATATAATCAACGGCACTCTGACCATTGTGTGTAAAACATGTAAAATTTGCTATTTTTATCATTAAAAAGTCTGCCGTTAAATAAATGTATCCCGAAAGTACAACAAAATTCTGTCAGTTTTATACCGTAATTATTATAATCAGTGTCTTTGTTCGCTCTTGCCATACAAAATTCGTCGGATGGATATCAATCAATGTCATCGCCGTACCTATAGGCAAGTTAATACTGTCATCTTGAATGTAGTCATCAAAGTCTTTTGTTCTGACATTAAAGTCACCAGCCATATATATTTTTTTATCACTATGGTCACCAGCAATAGTTTCCAGATGCTGTTCGAGAACAACCATATCATCTTCTCTGCCATGATATATTTGTGAATGTTCTGGGGAAATGTAAACAAATATCATAATCGTGTCAAAGTTCCATGAAAGTTTGCTGGTTTTAAATAAGAGCACAATTACATCTCCAAATTCATCACACAGCCTGGATATGTACTGATTTAATACCTAATATTCGTGTGAATATGAGACATTGTTTCAATGTACTTAGGGTAATAGTCCCCTTTATACTGATACACATCTTGCAGTATGAAGCAGATTGGTGACAATGCAATCTTAGACTGACTTCAACAACACTTGCTTGTTTGGCCAGTGTGTCTAATCCTAGTCTGTATTAACTAGACGTTTTGGCTGTTCTTACAGAATGGTCATTGCGCTTTTACTTCCAGGCAATGAACAGATGTTTCGGCATGCCCGCAGTCGTGTTCTGTTTGTCTGCTGGTGGGCACTAACGTGCCTCATGACTGCTAGTTTCTGTTGTAACCTCATCGCCTTCCTCACCGTCAACACACAATCGCCACCATTTGAGACGGCAATGGAGATGGCAACCCAGACTAATTTCAAATGGGGCTGTGTCAGCGGGGGCAGCTTTCTGACTCAGTTTAAGGTACGCATGGGACAGGTTTTCATTAAATTTGCAATACATTTTCAATATATTACAACAGATTAATACAATGCCGTCATCGTGCTTTGATGAAGGTGTCCTTGATAACCTTATATTTGATGCATCGCTATCTGACTAATGTGTGCATAGTCCTAAAGGATGCATGAATACACGTGAATACTGACAATGTAGGCTGTAGTTCAGAACAAAACATCTACAATGTTTATCATCCGTTTTCATACAACCCTACAACAGCAGATTGGAAGCTACAAACGACAAAGGATCGGGTGGTCAGGTTTGCTGACAGGTGGTAGCGCGTAAACGCACCCGACAACGTAGATTATTGTTTGTAGTACAATATATCAATTACTGGTCTGTCGGCCACACTTGATTACGCCGCTTTCATGAAGCCATAGCTGGAGCAGATATAGCAGACTGTGTTACTTAACAAAACAAATACAAGTGAACAGTATAATTAGAAATAGTCAATTACCGTCAGGTATTATACTCAAATCCGGAATGACCAGCATTTGTTTATCACATGATAAATTATATCTCAAAATACTTTTTCAAACAGTGACAAATTTAAACTAAGATTGTTTTTAGTCACCACTGCGTACTCAAAACAGTGATAAATGTACATGTACGAGTATATTGTCTGTTTTGTTAGATGTCCAACGTGACCATGCACAAGCTCCTTCTTGAAGGTATACAGAAATTCAGCCAATCGGATCCAGATATTCTAAGTCCCTATCAAGACGTGCATCTGAAGAAACTATTAACAGAGGACTATGCCTTTATAGCAGGTCGTCCGCTCTCCAACTACTGGAGGAGTCGTAACTGCCAGCTGCGCATACTCAAAGATGATTTCTTCCCTGTCAGATATAGCTTTGCTTTTCCAAATGGATCTCCATACAAGAAGATTGTCTCGGACATGTGAGTATAGTTATTCATTGGGCACAGTGAAAGAGAGATGAGGTTAAATGGAGCTGAAAATCGCCTTCAAGACCACTTGCACTTTTATGCACGAGTATCTGTTGGTACTGACCCAGACATATGGTTTACAGTGCTAATCCACTGAAATTCCATCAAAATACATGGATACCCCACTCAGAAACAGTTTCATGTCTTTACTTTTAGAATTCTGCGGTTGCTCGACACGGGTGTCATTGAACGTCTGACACAAGCATGGTGGCCAGAGAACAAGTGCTCACAGCCGGCGAAGACAAAAGGCCAAGCTGTCACCCTTGTTGATGTACAGTCTTCATTTTACTCTCTTCTTGTTGGTGTGGTTGTAGCTGGAGCTGTTTTGCTGATGGAACGTGTACACAGACGATGACGCGTTATTCAGTTAACCTTACCCTGTGACACCAACGCTCTACGCGACTTCAAACATATGCATGAGTGGACGCGGATTTGGTCTAGGATGTGTTAGGCAATAAAGAATCATGTTTCACAATTATGGTATTGCTGTTTACACAAACGCATAACATATATGCACACTCACCCTGACTCGCCCACTCACTCACTCCAATATCAAAGCAAATGGTTACTATCTCCCCTGTATTGCTGTAAATGCCAAGTCGGATTAGTCACTGGAATTTACATCGCATTGTGAGTTTCGTTCCTTGGGCACGCCTGAAACTTATGATCATGGTTTCGAATCTCACCTGCCTCCGATTATGTTTCTAGGTTTCACCCATAATAATGGTGTCTGTTTTTATCTATATTGCGTTTTAAACCAGTCCAATGGCACACAAAGTAGCATCTACCATCATCTGACCATGTTTCTAAAGGGAGTATCTTTCTGAGTGAGGATATAGTATATAACACCTAATTCATTCATCTTCTCGAATATACTTGTCTAACGTCGGTCAATTAAGTAAGCGAGACCGCATCTGGCAAACCACTGACTGAACAAGAATCGATGATGTTGACAAACGAAAACATTCAGTCTTCTGTGTACCGAGGCTTGGCCAGCTCATCCCGGTCTCAATCGGAACTGTCTTAAAGCTATTCTAGAGTTATTGTAAGTATCACTAGGGATCTGTTCGGATACACAGTTATTTATTACACTTATTTAGTTATATACTCATGCCAATAATGGTTATTTTCAAAAAAATATAATAGAGAGGGGGTGTGGGGATGGGGTGGGGAGGGGGGTGACAACCATTATTGGCTTGAGTATACCAAGGAACCTGACATTGGAGGAAAGCCCCATGTGACGCAATTCGTAGACTTGTACCGCCTTGTCGAAACTTGCAAGTTCAATAATCAGGTTGAACTGCACTCCGAATTGGCACTTGTGCATCCATGTCCCAGCAGACCACATGAGAATATACCTTTGGGTTAATGGTGTCTTCTGGAGAATTATATTTAGTGTATTATGTTTTCGTTAATGCAAGAAGAGAGAAGGCGACTTTCAGAATTCCAAGAATGGATTCCTTCTTATCCTTCCCTTATACTTCCTGACTGATCAATCATTGATCTTCAGTTTTGCTTTAATCGGCAGTTCAACGTCGTGGCCTTTGACAATGTTGCAGTTCTGTTTTCGGCAACTCAAAAATAAGACTTGTAGCCATGACACGTTTACAGTGTTCTTTTAATTGCCTGTTCAACAAAGAAAATCCCATTTGCGATTCTTAAACCGTATTTTGCTTATACATTTGGAAATGGTGAACAGCTCTGGTAATAATAACGCTGGAATATGTTTTCAACAAATCATCATGATTGTTATTGTTTAAAACAGCTTAAAGCCTTTTTTTTAAAAAACCCAGCAGTTATCGATTGCTTCAGTAATGTATATTACTGAAGGGATTAATCAGAAATACAACACAGTTGTCATTCGATTAGAAATCCTTCCAGAGGGGCACGAATTGCTCTTATGAATGTTTCTGGATTATTGTTGTTGTCTTTGTTTGGGGTTTGGGGAAATTTGTTTTGTGTTTTTTTATTGTTTTGTTTTGTTCTTTTGTTTTGTATTTGTTTTTAGGGGTTGATATTTATTCACTTCTGCTCTAAACAGAAGGTTAAGATTAATTCCGTTTATGAATGTAACGTGACAGCATGAAACTGTTTTTCATTGGACAACAGAGTCGATAGATATTTTATGTTTTATAAAGTAGTATGTATGTGGATATAAGTGGGTCTTTTTGGTAAATATATTCATATATAATGATGGATCTGTGAGGTCTCAGTTGTTTTGATTGCCCGGTCCAAGTCGGAGTCAACACAGACCAAATACCAATCATAATGCTGGAGTAGCAAGAGAGTGGATCGATGATCACATTATAAATTATGGAAGAGTATTAGTGTCACAGTCTAATATATCTTTATCATATACGTATTAAAACATCTTAGACTCCAGCACTAATACGCTTCAATACCAATCATTACACTGACTGCTACAGTTTTGCTTATTTACAAACGTTGGTATATAGCTGGAGTATGTAACATGAAACAATTAATACAATCACAGTGTCCAGATTATGTATAGAAGAAACACGTGTTCGACTGAATAATCGCCAGACTGACAGTTTTATGCATATTTCGGTGTTCTAACAGGGTGGGTTGTAAATAACTAAATAAATAGATCCAGTTCGTCCGTGACAGTGTTACCTGTAGCAGAATGGTGTGTGATGATATCAGCTGCGCTGTTCCTGACGAACACTTAAAAACTAAAGCTAGACGTAAAACACACACTCCACAGATGCACCGTTACATATGCTTGCCTTGTAACCATGACTGACAAAGGTTGTTCATTAGCGCTCAACCTGTTTAGATATATTTTTACCAACACGAATTACCTGCAATTTTCGTGCCTAAAGATGGCAGATGGCGCTCCTGGGGTTTCAGCCAGTTCCCTTATTCACCCGCTTACATTAAAAATAGTCATATTCAGATCTATGCATGCAGATTCAGAGTCACTAAATGGGATCATACTGTATGGCAAGAGGGACAATATCTAACTTTGTTTTCAACATTTTTACAGCAGCTGCACATTTGGTTGATTTATTTATGTTATCATAAAAAAAAATGATTTTGATTCCAAAACACGTGATAAAGACTCATATACTGTCTCCTTTGTAAAATGAATCATTTTAGCCAGTATTTCCTACGTTAATGGTAAACGGTATTCTTGCTGTTATTACAGACATTGTACCTGTGTCTAGGAGCAAACACTTTGATATCTGATTTTTTCACATGTTAGAAGCGAAATTTTACCCTGTGTCTAACAAAAACACACAGTGTTTTCTTTGATGTGTCATTCGACTGTTTGTACTGTGTATAATACGGGTCAATGAACAAAGAATCGGTCCGAATAAAAAAGTAAGTTATTTCCTTTGAAACAAATCAAACACTTTTATTTTGTATTTAATAGTGATATCCCATAACGTTTGAGCTGATTATATATTTCGGTTTGATTAACAGACACATATATTCGAGTATACAGAGGCTTGTAGTCCACAGATATAACTTGGTACAACCTTCCCATGCTGTTGAGACCATCCGTGTCCATCCTCTGAGAACTGTTTGCATAGATCTTCATCCTGGAAGATAAATATTCATCACTTTTAAGGGACCGTTCATAACTTATAGCTAGGGGGGTGATGAGGATTTTTATGGAGAAGCATATACGATGTGACTGACCCCCCTCCCCCTAAAATTTAAGTACAAAGTAAGTAACCCCCTCTGCATGTCATGTACATGTGTACAAAATTGCTGCCCCCCCCTACCTCCCAGAACGAAATGGGTTGGACCCCCACCCCACCCCCTCCTTAAAATCATCATCAACCCCCAGCCAAAAGGTATGAACGGTCCCTAAAAAGCTGAATACATTTTACGTGAATACATAATGTTATATATCTTTAGCATTGCTTTAACTATCAACTCTTTGAATCTACATGACATCACAACGCTTGAAAGAAATCTTGAGTATGATGCTTGTGCATTCCTCACAGATACATGAATTTTTTTCATGGAACATTTATCCTATTTATTACAATCCACATTAAAATATTTTATTGCAAGAGCACATGTTCATAACCAGAAACTATCGTGATTTCCGAAAGACATTCGATATTTTTCACAAAGCAACATGGTTCTGTTCTGTTTCTGAATACTGTCAAGGAATATTCAGTGAATACACATTATGTGCTTCAAATTTGAACATATGTGCAATCGGATATGTGTAATATCCACAGGGGTATTCAACAATGAACTGTCTGGTAATATATACTAAATAAGGTTCACAATGTGGTGTGCTCCAACTCCACGTACTTTTCTTTAGGATGCCTTGGTTCCCGTTCATGGTTCAGAGCAGTGTAACGAGGGTATTTGCTTGCTACAAACCTCAGTTGTTTCTTCCGCATTCTGGAAAATGTTGATATCATATTTATTCAGACATGAATATGATTTGAAAGAGCAGTGCATTCACGACAATTATCAGAATATTATATTTTTCAGCAATATTTAACGCCAATATGAGCGTTGAACACCGCTTTAATATTTCACCAGTGTACCCGAGAGTATAGGTAAACATTATGATTATTTACATCTCAGCATAAACAGCATAACATTTTTTTTTCAAAATATCTCTATTGTTGTTATGTTTTACATGTTAAAATAAAATGCATCCGAGAGAGGTTTGGACGTCCTGGCATCGTTAGCTCAGGTACCCTTGCTATTATTATTTGCCCCCTTGGGACCGAAACATCACTAACATATATTATGTCACTTGCTGTATACCGAAATATTCAAAAGAAGTTTAAAATCATCATTTTGCCATGACTCCATCTACATGTTCAGGGTCTTACTAAGCAGTGTATGAAATAAGGCCCGTCCGACAGCCCGAGACGGGTTAGATTTCAGAATTAGATGTTATATACGCCGGACTCATATCTTGGTTAAATCCATTTTGAACTGGTAACATTTTGAAGTTACCAGCCCTGATGTCTGGCTGTGGTTTTGGCTTATTTCATACACTGGTGACTCTTACCATGTGGTGTCATTATTTTAAGTCTTAACCGCAGTCACTGTATCAGTGTTGTTGGATTCCATGCGTTTGTTGTATCTAACTTTGTCACGCCATGAATAGCTGTTGAATTACATAAATGTTGAGTTTCCGAACATTGTTTGAAAACGTGTCTGTATGATACGTGTAAGTAACATTTTTTCAATCTATCCCGGATACTGACCATTGCTTTGGGCGTTACTCTTTAAATTTTCCTCGCAATATATAAACTCTAGGCAGGTTTTACTTTTTCCCGGTAAGACCAAAAAGGTGAGTAGCACATGAATTTTGGACGTTACAATGAAGAATGTTATCGTTTCTTTCATTATAAATTACGGGAGTACAACTTCCTGATTAGTTGTTTACACCCAACCATTAGAAGTGCGAAGGTATCGTGGTTGGCCTATGCTGGACAGTTATTTTTTACGAGCGTTTCATGAGAAACTTAAACGCATCATAAAAAAAATGTTACTAACAACTCTCCCCGAAACGAAAACTCCAGGAAATATGTTCCTGGTTCCATTCTTTCCTCGTAATAGATAATATCTAAGGAGGTTTTACTTTTTTCCGGTAAGACCGATAAGTTGAGTAGCACATGAAGTTTGGACGTCACAAACGTGTCATGTTCCAAAACCGAAGAGAAGAATATTATCGTTCCTTTCATTATAAATGACGGGAGCCGAAACTTCCTGATTAGTTGTTACACACTCAACCATTGAAAACGAGGTGTTTCATGCGAAGGTCCGTGGTTGTGCCTATGTTTTCTGGACAGTTATATTTTACGAGCGTTTCTTGAGTCTGTCGTTGCTCACTTAACACTTCATTAGAAAATATTAATAACAGCTGTCCCCGAAACAAAGACCGCAGGAATAAGAAGTTCCAGGTGCAAGGCCTCACCTTTCAAAAAGATCATCGTCTTCCGCACCCCACATGAAGTACAAGTTGGAGTATCCATTGATGGTCGAGAAATATGTCTCGTTGAAGGTGAGTACTCCACCAAACAGGAAAGTGTACAATACCCTGAAACGCAAATGTATATCAAAAACAAATAGAATAATATTTACAGTGCAAGCCTACACAAAAGGTCTGTCATTTAAATCTATATATCGATCTTTCTTTCACAGACATTCCTTAAATGAATAATTGCTCACTTAAATTTTATTTATTTTTTATTTTAGACTCATATCCTTGATTAATGTAGTAGCTCAATTTTGTGGTGTGATATTTAGTTTTTTAATATATTTTGACTGGGTTAATTGCCTTGAAGCAAGAATTCTTAAGCTCACGATAAATTCGGAATCGTACAATAGATGTTTTTTAAAAAACGTTTTGTCGCCTTTACTGTTATTAGGAATTATGGTTGACAAAACATTCTGACCACACATGTGTTTATACACTTGTAAAAACAGTTTTCCCGCCCTCTACACACGGGAAGTATACAACTGTATGTGAGTCAGTCCTTCATAATTTGTAGGTAGGATGGTAGAGAGTTGGGTCTACCTATAATTCCATGTGTTGAGTCGTCTAGCGTGATGCACAGCCAACGTCCCACACATGTAGGTATTCCGCTCACTCTCTGTCACCAAGTCCACATCATGGAAGGTGAAACAATCAAAATGACACAGAGCCTGGGCTTCAAGGTAACCAATATTTTTAATCAATCCTCTGTTGAAAGGTGTACCGCTTTCCTGAAATATATGTAATTACGGCATTGTACGTTTATAATTAATCTTCTCTATGTCAAATCATTCCTCCTTGTGTAACAATCTCTTGTGAACTACTAGCTTTATCAAGACAAGTGCAAAAGGCATTGATTGATTACACACCTTAAGATTTGAAATATATTACCCATCAAAAGTTTAGACTCACTTAATGCACTCACTATATGTTATGTATATATATATACGGTTACATCGAAGATGAATTTCTCCACTAACCATCTGCAGATGAAATGCGCGAGGATCATGCATCGATTTTCTGAAAAGCATGTGCAAATATCATGCATGTGAACACCTGCGTTTCGGTGTAAAGTTTTGTTAAGAATTCGCCAATTTTCACCGAGTTTTATGATTTATTGAACTCATGAAAATAATGTTTTCAACATTACGAATTTGTTTTACAATACATCAGTTCATGTGTAAACAGTATCTTTAAACATTATGGAATATTTAGCAAAATCTAGTTTAGAACAGTTGACTGAAGTACGTGGCTACATTTACACTAGTGAGTCTAAACTTTTGATGGGTAGTATATATAATGCATATTTCCTGAATATTCCTTGAGGGTATTCAGGGACGGAATAGAACTTAGAAGATAAAGCTACTCTGTTTTCAATTTTGCGGTCCTTTATCGTTGATTTAAGACCGCTAAATGTAATTTAAAACCGAACGCGTTAGCGTGAGGTTTTTAAATTAAACATTTAGCGGTCTTAAATCAACGATAAAGGACCGCAAAATTGAAAACAGAGTAGCTTTATCTTCATTCTAGCACGACTGATAAGCGTTTTAAAACCGAACTGTTTGGCGCGCAAGAACACAAGGCGCAAAGGGGCCTTTTCCTGGAAATCGCTTGGAATCGTCCCGTTGAGGGACAGGTTGTGTAATGAACAAAATAAGACATTTTCAACAACATAAATGCTATATTTCAGGAACCAGTATGCTTGTATTTGTAACAAGTAGCATACATAAATATAAAAAAATACAGTTTATACTGTGAGCAAGTACAATTATTTGATTTTTCTCAAGCGAATTATTGATCTCCCCTACTGTATGACAATTGACTCGCCCAAATGCAAGCCGTGAACTCGCTAAGTTTAGTCGCCGCTAACTTTATTCACGGAAATAATTGTTGATAACCACCCTACTATTCCCAATTTGGAAAAGACCTGACATGCCACGTTTTATGTGGGATACATGGACAGTGGAAGTGGAAGGACTGGGCATTACGGCCGGGACGGAAGCGGTCAGGTTAGGACGTGTGGGCCGACGTGTGTTGTCGACGTCAACACACGTAGATCTGGACCCGCTTTGAATATACTGCCGCTTTTGCGCTGCTGACGGATTTTCCAGCTTCGTAGTTTCTTCACTGGGATTAGGGTCAAGAAATTCTTCTTCAAACCATTCGCTTTTTACTTCAAAAACACCAAAGATGCTGCCGAGATAGAAATTGCCGATGTCCGACATGTTTGTTTACAAACAATAGGGTCAACGAGTTCGTTGTATTCATACGCGGTGAATCGGTCACTTTAATTAGCGGTCCTTAAACTGTCATTTAAGTACGGTTTTGATGAGCTCTCAGCCAATCAGAATCGAGTATCACACATTGTCGTGCTAGAATGAAAATGGTAATCAGATTCCGACCTATAGTTTGGCATGAAATGCATGTGGACCCGGTTTTTTGTAAATATCTCTTCATCCAATGACCCAATCGATCTCAAACTATGCAAGTGGATGTTTTGTCAGACAACCTAATCACATTGTAAATCACCGATTTTATGCATTTTGTATTAAAGAATCTCTCTATGTAACTGTCAACAAAATAAACAGCAGACCGCAGACTGCTTGCAGAGGGAGGGAGCCAATGACCTGTAACAGCGGCAGTGTTGGGTCATAAAGGTAAATGCACGTGCAGTTCATGATAGTTACCTGTGCACTGCACAGTGATAGATCGTTTGGATCATTCACATTGACTACTTCTAGCTGTCATTATGAAAGCTTATTCAGATGATGCTAAATGTTTAATTTGAAATGTGTTGAATGTTTTTAATAAAGAGAGCAAACGTAGCAAACCGATTTATAAGGTGTCGGATTACATGAAACGTACAACTTTTGAAAAAGAACATCGTGCTAACAATTGTGAAAAATAAACCAACAACCAATAAACAAAACCTTGTACAAAAAAGTAGGCATCCAAAGTTAGATTCTTTTGACATCAGGGTCATCAGAGATGTCATTCGCCGGCTATTTGCTAGAAATGAACACCTCTTCATACCTGTCACGTGCATAGCTGACCTACATTGACGAACGTTGACCTTTATGACCCAACACTGCCGCTGTTACAGGTCATTGGCTCCCTCCCTCTGCAAGCGGTTTGCGTTCTGCTGTTTATTTTGTTGACAGTTACATAGACAGATTCTTTAATACAAATGCATAAAATCGGTGATTTACAATGTGATTAGGTTGTCTGACAAAACATCCACTTGCACAGTTTGAGATCGATTGGGCCATTGGATGAAGTGATATTTACAAAAAACCGGGTCCACATGCATTTCATGCCAAACTATACCTTTACCCGCCACCCACACACAAATATTTTTGGCCTGACTCTGCGACCTGTAAGCAATCGACTCTTAAGCATTAATTCTAGTAAGACGATAACGCATTCACTAAAATGTAACCTTAACTCTTATATTTAAGAAATGTTTTTTGAAAATGTAATAAACGACGGAAAACTCCTAAACTGTGAGTTTTGCTGTCAACATACCTGCTCCACTACAAATATGGCATACTCCGCCTGTTGCTTCTGAAGCACTCTGTGGAGGTTGTTGAGGAGGATCTTCAAGTTTTCTTCTCTGTCTCTGTAGGGAATTATTACGGCAAGTCGCTGTGCGGAAGCACATCCAACGGGACGGTGGTATCCCCCGGGAACAAGCGTCGTGGACGCATTCAAGGTCTTCTCGAGATCAAGCCATTTAAGCGTTTCATTCAGTATTCGCCGTTTCTCAACTAAAGAAAATCACAAATACATTTTCTATATACAAAGATGCCTATGAAATTTTCAAAGATGTACTAATACAAATTCCTTCTTTTAAGAGTTTTTAGCCTACCCTGAGCATTTATGTTGAGATTTTCACTTGATTACCACTTTATGCAAGACTATTTTCAGTACATGACTTCAGTACTTCGTATAAACCTTCGTAGAACAAAAACGTTACATAATCATTAAAACATCATTCACAAATATGTTGACAAAACTATGTAATCGGTCACTTACTTTGTTCATAAATGTTTCGGGGGGTACATTCATAGGGGATCGTATCACTGTTTGGACAATAATCTTTAAAAAATAAAAATCTAGACTTTTGAAATCGTATATTGTTTTTATATGTTATGATCAACCTATATTTCAAATTTGAACGAGATCGGTGAAGAAATGATTTTTCTTCAGCATGTTGGTACTGCAGCATTTATCAAAGGATGCTCGCGTCATGCCTGCTTACTTGGAATGTTAAGCTTAAATATAGGATGTCGGGTGCATCTGAAATCTGATAGCCTGGACATGTGGAGTAAATAGGTTCGGTTCAATATAACATTCAGAATTACATCATTTATGTCACGGTATGTCAGTTTGATATGGGTGTGAAAACCCAAGGTGGCGAAACTCATAGACATTTGCCTCCTTGTTCCTCATCTTCAGTTTTCCTCTCACATTCATCTGACACGTCGTGATATTACTGAAATACTACACTACCGTATCGATACCTAATGTAAAGTAGATACTTCTACCGATGAGAAAGCAGACTCACGAAGATCATTCGGCCGACAAGGAACATCACTTGGTTCATGAGCAGGGTAAACACAAGACCGCCCAGATCCGCGTTTTAAATCCAGTGTTAAAAGCTTTTCTTCCCTTGAAAAATGATGAATGTCCTCGTGTTGTTTTGTGCTGTGTCTCACATAACTACGTGCTGTCCAGTGTACACCAAGGAAAAAGATTACCACCACTGATACCACTAAAACACACAGGAAATGATGTCGGATCAACATTGAAATAATGTTCTTGAGTTAATGCTGCTGTAACCATGTGTAGAAGTTGTCAACCCTTCAGATGTATTGATTGTTCATACGTCCTCTATTTCACCTGTGGCGATGAATATTGACCGGTACTTCACTCATGGTGACATATGTTTCTTTTTATTACGTAGCCCGTGTAATGCTTGCACAGGTGCAATACATCGCCAGCTTGAAGTCCATCCGGCATGGAGGGTGTCATTGCTTGACGCATCACTCCGACGACAAGCTAACTTTGTCATCAAAGCCTGCGATACAATGAGAGACCTATGTGAAGCAGGACTGTGTCATCGGTGTACGTTGATGTATAATGACCCCCTGACTCACGCCGTAGTTGTGTGTGGATACACAGATGCAACTCGGGACGAACTGTGGATAGGCCTGATCAATGTTGGGCCAATTGAATCCAGTGTGAAACTTCACAACATGAACCCAACTGAACTTACTGAGTGCTTGTTGTCGTGTACAACTGACTTTCCCCTGATCAAAGAGGACTTGATTGAGTTTTCCACTCTGTGCATAAAATACATCACCATGATGTACAAAGCTGTGTTCCAGTGACTCATTATGACTCTAGTGTTTGGCTGATCACGAAAACGTGATATCGGCTCACATATGCATGAAAATCGAAAAAGATCCTGAAATAACTGCATAAATGTTGTTGTTTTTTCCCTTTTGTACTCTTCACTATGGAGGAATAACAGATTATATAACACACGGTGAGGACAGAGTCGAGACTCAGCTGATATATGCCGTCTTATTCAGGACAAAACATCATGATGCACACGAGCACAACATGATATTGGGTTTCACAACAGTGGTAAACGGCTGATCCCTGCACCACTTTAGACTTTCCTCAACAAAAGGGTGTAACAAAAAATCTTACTCACACATTTTCACGTATTAGGCCTTTGTTGGGATATTATTTCAAATCAGGCCCTCGAGACCCTGCTTTGTTTACTTAAGTTAGGGATCATGAATATTTAGAACGGTTACAATACACTGAGTTTTGTAATTCTTCACAGTAATCTTCCCCTAACATACTCATGTTCCCGAACCTTTTTTGGAATATATATGCCTCGTGCATCCAGGTGATGTTTGTTTTGAAATGGAGGTTGCTAAAGGTGATGCTCAGCACCGGGAAGTCGGTCTCTTAAACAAGACAGATACTCAGCACCACGATAATCACACTCTCAGAGAAGAGAAATACCCAGTTCTACGAGATTCACGGCCTCGGACAGGACAAACACCAACCGTATTGAGAGTTACACGATACAAGACCGCCTCCGTGGTGTAGTGGTTAGAGCGTCCGCCCGGAGAGCGGAAGGTCGCGGGTTCGATCCCCGACCGCGTTATACCAAAAGACGTTAAAATATGGTACTTGTTGGTCCCTGCCTGGCGCTCGGCATTAATGGGTACAATAAGGACTGGTCGGCTCGGAGTCAGTGTAATGTGTCTGAGTGGGGTATTCATGCTTCACTGCGGCATGGTATCTCAGTGGGCTAGCACTATAAAACCAGCTTAAGTCTGGGCTAATACAAGCATCCGCACATACACATACACACGCATGCACGTCGTCATATGAGCGAAATATTCTCAAGCACGACGTTAAACCCAATTCCACCACCACCACTACACGATACAAGAGAAATGCCCAGTTCCAAGAGATTCACGCCTTGGGCACAACAAACACCAAGCGTATTGAGAGTCACGCGATACAAGAGAAATACCCAGTTCAAAGAAATTCACGCCTGAGTGAGTGAGTGAGTGAGTTAAAATTTAACGTCACCTCGGCAATATTTCAGCCATATAGTGACTAGAAATGTATTACATAAACAATAAATTTAGGCTGCTAAATAATCAGTCATCGAAGGACTGTAAAATAACTAGAGTATCACAGGTGGAGCCTAAAACTAGCATGTACATGTAAAACTATTTTATTTATGAAGACAATACAATATTAAAACGAGCTATAGGTCGCCAACAACAGAAGGTATACGTAGATCACCATACTAGTGACAATGGGGACTTACAGTGCTTTTGCTACCTGCATGAACACTGGTTGGACCAAGCGTATTTAGAGTCACGCGATACAAGAGAAATACTCAGTTCCAAGAGATTCACGCCCTGGGGCAGGACAAACACCACGCACATTAACAGTCACCCCCCAACAGGATAAACACAAATTACAATGTGAGTCACACTCTGCCACAAAAGAAATATCCTTTTTTCTGGGACAGAGCACATTCTAGGACAGGACAGCTATTTCATTCTCAGAAATACAATATAAAAACGAGCTATAGGTTGCCAACAACTGAAGGTTTTCGTAGATCACCATACTAGTGACAATGGGGACTTACAGTGCTTTTGCTACCTGCATGAACACTGGTTGGACCAAGCGTATTGAGAGTCACACGATACAAGAGAAATACTCAGTTCCACGAGATTCACGCCCTGGGGCAGGACAAACACCAAGCGTATTGTGAGTCACACGATACAAGAGAAATACCCAGTTCCAAGAGATTCACGCCCTGGGGCAGGACAAACACCACGCACATTAACAGTCACCCCCCAACAGGATAAACACCAATTACAATGTGAGTCACACTCTGCCACAAAAGAAATACCTTTTTTTCTGGGACAGAGCACATTCTAGGACAGGACAGTTATTTCATTCTCAGAAAAGTCTGTCTCCAGCTCGTTATCTCTTCACTGTCGCGAGACACACAGTGTCAGGATGTACCTGGCCTGTAGCTTATCTGGCCCTTGTCACGACATGCAGCACCACACTGCTTGCTACACACCAGACCTGACTGCCATATAGTGCAGCCTACTGTTCGAGTTCAGTCCCATTCTCCTACACCAACAACTATGAACCGAGTCTGGGCGTCCACAGTCGCCTTATTGGTCATATTCAGTTGCGTGTCACGAATCGACAGTTATGGTAAGTGCTACTGACGGTACTGGGTGAGTCGGATTATATATGTTCCATGACGTTTTTAAACTGAAAACCGATATTCGTAACGTAAAAAAATTAGTTTGTCTGTCAGTTTGAAACTAAACATCTAACATTCTGGTATCTTTGAACCCGTTAAAGAAAATGCCAGGATATTGAGACATGAGGTGTTTACTAGCTATGACTCAGGTGAAACTTAAATTGTCTTTTTGTATTCTTTTAATCCGTGGTGCTAGATGAGAGTAGAAACAGAAATGAAGCATAACAAAACTGTTATATTCTGTTGCCCCGAATCGATCGAGTGGGTGTTTCTATGTTTACTTTTTTCAGAATGTTCCTTGCATCAGAAAGTCAACACAATTTATGATTCTGTAGTTATATGATTTGTTTTTGTTTTCAGATATAGGTAAGACGGCCGTTCTAATTAAAGACGTCAGTTAAACGACCTTCACCTTTCTAAGAGTAAGTCATTGTGGGAATTGCCAGGTGCACTTCTGAATCTAGACTAAGAATATCCACCTGCTGTTTGGGAGTGTTCACTGTATACAAGATGAATTAATAGTGTGTATATCTGTTTTAGTTACAAATTCTGCTCTCTTGGAAGTCGTTCTATCCACGAAACTACACGGTTCCCAATAAGTGGATGGTTCTGTAAACAAATGTGGCTGCACAATGCGTTCACGGTTTTGAAGTTACTTCCCTCAGTGAAATACGTTTGAAACATCAAGAATAATATGTTGTGATACAGGTTTTATTACCACTGCCTCTTTCCGTTTAGTATATCGGCGATGGGGTAGCCTAGTGGTTAAAGCGTTCGTTCGTCGGGCCGAAGACACGGGTTCTATTCCCAAATGGGTACAATGTGTGAAGCCCATTTCTGGTGTCACCCGCCGTGATATTACTTGAATATTGCTGAAAGCGGCGTCAGACTAAACGCACACAAATGCGTTCAGTAAATAGAGTGTATCCATGATTTCTTCAAATATAATATAATATAAATCATTCAGCAAAATATATGAGAATTCAATCAACTTGAATCAAACCTACTGGATTATGATACGTCCTTTGATAATGACTTGGATTAACGCGATATGTTTACATAGACAATACTCGTTTGTAAAGTTCAGAAGCACATGCGCAAAGGAGTATTTTTTATTGAAAGGGGTTTTAATATTTTTTAGTCAAACGTCATTTAAAAACATTTTATATCAAAGAAATTTCATTTTTATTTTATATTTCTAGTCGCAGTAACATGCTTGCATGGTTTTGATTCTTTTTAGTTGAGTTCAATGAGTAGCCTCGTGAAACATCGGAAAGTTATAATATGTTTGGTATTTCACAAAGTGTAAGAGACCCGTGAAGACCCGGGTCAAAAATTGGTCTTCAGCAACCCATGCTTGTCGTAAGAGGCGAGTGACGGGATCGGATGGTCAGGCTCGCTGACTTGGTTGACCAACATGTCATCGTATCCCAATTGCGTAGATCAATGCTCATGCTGTTGATCACTGGATTGTCTGGTCCAGACTCGATTATTTACAGACTGCCGCCATATAGCTGGAATATTGCTGAGTGCGGCGTTAAACAACAAACCAACGAAACTAATTGTAGAAGACAGTTGTCCATCTCACTCAGGAAAGTAGTTACGTATCTCCGGTCAGAAAATATAACAGGGTCTGTTTCTGCTTGTTGTCTTTAACCCCCATCTTAATCTGTCTAGTGCCAATAGGTTAAAAAGGGCTCAAGATCGTGGTCTGTACTGTAAAGACGTGTCACCTGAACACTGAAAAGGCTCATGAATTTTGAGAGGCCAATTTCCCAATGATATCTATGCATATGATTCTCACGACCTTTTGCTCTTTACACCAAACGTAATCTATATCCAATATGCATGAACGTTTTTGTTAAACTTATTGACTACTATTTGAAAACGGTCTGTTTTGTACCCACTTTTGATCTGTCGATATTGGTAATATTCATCCATTACACATTCATGGGGCGGTGGAATAGCCTTGTGGTTAAAGCGTTCGCTCGTCACGCCGAAGACCCGGGTTCGATTCCCCACATGGGTACGATATGAGAAACCCATTTCTGGTGTCCCCTGCCGTGATATTGCTGGAATATTGCTGAAAGCGGCGTAAAACCAAACTCACTCATTACATTCATACAATATAATGTGCTAATGTAATGAAAAAACTAACTCACGCTGAATTCTCGTTCGCTTTTGGAAATAATAATGACTCGTGTGTACGGGCAGTTTTAACAACCTATGTGATACTCTTCAGTGTGTTTGTTGCCGCCGGTGAGCGGTCACTGCCACGGTGCCGAGAGCCGGTACTACTTCGACATGTTCCAAAGCAAGTGCCTCATCTTCCCCTACAGCGGATGCGGGGGTAACTCCAACAACTTCAAGACGGAAGACGAGTGCTTGAAGTTGTGCGAGTCCCCCCAACTTACCCCGACACCACCACACACCGGAAACGGAAACCACCACGGTCATGTGATTGGGAAGTAGTTGCCGCTCTGTTGGGCAGTGTAATGGAGAATAAAGAATAACTCACGATGTACCTGCTATATTCATTTATGATATGTTTTCGTAAATATTCACTTTTCAAATTCAAGCAATGTCCATATTTTCATATTGTCTTAGCTTCAGATCCTCATGACCTAAGGAATTAGTGCATCGTGTATTCCTTCATTTTGTGAAGTGAGTTTGTTAAAAATTGCCTCTGTTCACCCAGCAGAAAATATGACAGACAGACATAGTTTATTAAAGTGTCACATGTATGTAAACAAGAAATAAAATACATATACATTAAACACATTTACATACATCAAGCCTTAACAGGCTTATGAGACACTGTTATCTAGGGGTTAAAAATATGCATCATAGAAAGGTTTTTATAAAACCATATATATACATAACCTTAGGTTAAAATATCTCTTCTTTTGAACATTTCATTAACAGAAATTGCTAAAATATATAAAATATATGGACCTGATGACAAAAGCATTTAAACGTTGAAAAGTTTGAAAATCGGAAATATCTAATAAGTCATTGTGAATAAGTCATTGTGAAAATGGCAATTTAAAAGGAAGTGGATTTCATCCTCTACACTGCTGCAAAATGGGCATATTCTCTGATTCAGTGTGGGGGTGGGGGGGGTGGGTGCTTTGTTGTATCATCCTCTTTCGACATGGAGAGCAAGATTACCGCAGCTTAGTTTGGTGAGATTTCGTCTTGCGTTTCTGTTAACTATAGCCTTTAAGTATGTCTCTGGGGTCGATCTTTTTAAATAATCTGTAAGTCCTGTCACTGAGCTTGTTTCCGTTTACGTTGCCTTTATCATTCCAAAGATCCCTAAACCAATCTTCTTCATCCAGTCTCATCAGACGTCTCTTCATGTCTCTTATTGTATGTCCAGTAGTGTCGGTGGTATTACACTTAATGCCTAGTTTTCTGCATAAGCGTTGTGCTGTATAAGCGATCGAACCTCTTCTTCCTTTTCAGTTATAACGTTTAGTGATCAGTCTGTCAGTGTTTCGTAGCTTGATATAAAAACGTAAAACATCTGTTCGTTGTTTAGTGAAACAGGTAGGCCACCCCATTTCTCCATGGGTCACAGTGTTCCTCGTATTGCGAGGCACGCCCAAGAAAAACCTGCAAGCTCTGTTTTGTACGTTGCTGATCTCACGATGGCTATACATACCCAAAATCGGCGCACAATACAAAAGGATGGGCTCAACAGTCGATTCGTACAGTTTCCTGTATACGTCATAGGCCATATCACCGCACAGTCTGTACTTCGTAATAAGCAATGATGGGGTTCTCTTGGGCACTTTTTGCCAGTTCTCTCACAGCATGCTTCATGTTTAGATGCCCATGAAAGCAAAGCCGTAAATATTTGTAGGATTCAACGTAACTAATCACATGATTACAACATCTACATTGAACATCTGAACGTATGGAGAAGTCCTTTCTGAAGTGAATAATTTTCGTTTATCCTCATTTACACACAAACATCATCTTCTGCACCAGGAGGTGACAACGTCAAGCATTTGCTGTAGCTTTTCTTCGGTGGGGGCTATTAGAACGATGTCATCTGCATAAAATCAAATCGAGACAAATATATCACTGACAGCTACACCTTCATTCAAAGTCTGACCGCCTCCGTGGTGTAGTCGTTAGAGCGTCCGCCCGGAGAGCGGAAGGTCGCGGGTTCGATCCCCGACCGCGTCATACCAAAAGACGTTAAAATATGGTACTTGTTGGTCCCTGCCTGGACGCAATATGAATGCCATTATTATTATTTTGGCGATTTGGAACAAACGAGCGGATTCGATTCTGAATATTGATACAATATGGAAAGCACATTCATGGCTCCCCTCGCCCCCAAAATGGTGGAATTTTGCAACAAGTGATGTACAACTTCAGAATGAACGGAATGTCCACCTATCAAAACATGTCAAAATCCCAGACCAACTATACAAGACATGAAGTACTACGAACCTATGAACCGACTAAAAACTATCGATCAGTCATGTTGTGTGTTCATTCCAATGATGCCTTGGATCAGTCCTTGTGGTTTCAGGCACTTCTTACAGTGTAGTATTTACAGACTGCGAGTATATCGCATGTTTGATTGGTGTGTGTGTGTGTGTGTGTGTGTGTGTGTGTGTGTGTGTGTGTGTGTGTGTGTGTGTGTGTGTGTGTGTGTGTGTGTGTGTGTGTGTGTGTGTGTGTGTGTGTGTGTGTGTGTGTGTGTGTGTGTGTGTGTGTGTGTGTGTGTGTGTGTTTCTGGCCATTCAGACAATCTTTTACCTTTAAGATGATATCTTGTTCCCAGAACGTGTCTCAAGTAAGGTGGCCAACAGACTATTACCACAAACCTGTAATGCCTATTGCTATCCCACGCATACACCAGTTCTATAGTCACTGCCACTCATACAGAATTTGTAACAGAATCTGAATATAATCAATTTTGTTATTCCGACGGTGCAACAACAAGAACTTCATCATCGCGTTAAACTGGGCTGTTCATTGGGCAGTTCAGAGTTTTAAGTGTCGATTTTTATATGGTTCAGTCTCACCAACCCGCTTGTGAATTTATTTATTTATAGTTATTTATCAGAGGTTACCGTTTTAACAGAACCTCATAAATTTACCACTCACTGACAGATTACCGTTCCGCTATTGACTCCCACACCAATATACTGACGTGGCGCTAGGCTCACTTATATGCGTCATGAACGCAATACATTCGATCCATGTTCGACTAGAACTTTGTACAACCAAACAAATACAGATATGACATACGAACCATTTGATGAACAAACAAACTGGGCACATGCACCACACCGTGAAGAAACAAACTGGGCACATGCACCACACAAGGAAGATACAAACAAGACACATGCAACATACCGTGAAGACACAAACTGGACACATGCACCACAGCATGAAGACACAAACTAGATTCATGTACTACATCGTGAAGACATATACTGAACACATGCGCCACACCATGAAGATACAAACTGGACACATGCGCCACACAGTGAAGACACAAACTGGACATGTACTACACCGTGAAGACACAAACTGGACACATGCGCCACACCGTGGGGACACAAACTGGACACATGCGCCACATCATTAAGACGCAAACTGGACACATGCGCACACACAGTGAAGACACAAACTGGGCACATGCACCACACCATGAAGATACAAACTGGACACATGCGCCACACAGTGAAGACACAAACTGGACACATGAACCACACAGTGAAGACACAAACTGGGCACATGCACCACACCATGAAGATACAAACTGGACACATGCGCCACACAGTGAAGACGCAAACTGGACACATGAACCACACAGTGAAGACACAAACTGGGCACATGCACCACACCATGAAGATACAAACTGGACACATGCGCCACACAGTGAAGACACAAACTGGACACATGTACTGCACCGTGAAGACACAAACTGGACAGATGCGCCACAGTGAAGACACAAATTGGGCACATGCACCATATGGGGAAGACACTGGCTGAACACGTGCTATAGACAAGAAGAAGTGGTGCACACAAGGACAAGACTACGAAGGCAAATTGAACACAGCCATCTGACCCGGAAGACAAAGACTTGGCGCATGCACCATACCTTAAGAACAGAGACTGAACTCAGCCAGTAGAACGTGAAGACACGGGTGGCCCCAGGCCCCAGGATTTACCATACAGCCTCTAACGACAAATAATGTAACTGTAACAGTTTGTCCACGTCATTTTCCAATGATAATCTAGTGTCTACCATAAAAACGTACCCATACTTTGATTTCCCTTCCTTATCTAAAGTATAACGTATTCAAGGCATCATTATAGACACTGACGACAGAAGGATCCGTTTAAAGAATAAATATGATTGGCTCGTAGAGTGGGTCAGCCCGAGGCCCCTGCCACAAATATAAGTTATTACATTCCATATCAACTGTCGTGGTAGTCTTCGTTGATGTCTGTTTCGTTTCAAGGCTTTGATCTAAAGAGGTATTTGAAGGTACAACGCGTCACCGACACTCCTCAATTAGCACCTGTCATACCTGGCAAGGTAATAACAGTCTGTGAAAACTGATGTGTGTATTGCCTTAACGATGTAATCGATGAACATGATTGACTTCCATTGTTGTAAATATATTTTACTTTTGATCAAGTGGAAGGAAGCCATGAGTTGTGGTCACAGGGTATCTTTTATGTTGCGTTTTTGGTTTTCTTTTCTTTTTGCTGTTGTTTTGTTGGGTTTGTTTTTGTTTTGTTTTGGTTTTGGTTGTTGTTGTTTTATTTTTGGGGTGGAGTGGTTGGAGTGTCCTGGCGTTTCGTGACAATGCTGGAAAAGTATTGAAAGCAGATTAAAACCTCTTCAATTACTCACATATGGCCTTTCAAATTCAACGTAAACGATTATTTTCGAAAAGAAATATTTTTATCTCAGCAAAACCTGCATGTATAATTAAAGGTTAATCTAAACACCAAAGCCAGACGACTGTAAATTCGAATTCATCCCTCTTGTAGTACATTTGCCCGTTATTGCTTCGCCTAATGGAGACAATATTATTCATATATATTCCAGCACTAGTTGATGTTTGGATGGGACAATATAATGACTGATACTGCGAACAACGGTCCACACCTTTAAGGTTTGATGACACGCAATCAACGACGTGATGACGTCGACCCCGATCAATATAGTCGCCTATAACGTCATGTATATGTTGCTCTCAAAGTTGGCCAATATAACCGACAAAATCCATTCTATAATTATAATAACGAAAACAATACCAAAAGAAGACCATTGTACGATTCCAACCAGATCCATCAAAAGTATTCGTTTAAAACGGTGACAATATCCAAGAAGACCATTGTACGATTACGACGAGATCCATCATTAGCATTCGTTTAAGGTTACCATATCCTCCCCATTATGGCGGTACTTGTCACAAACACACGCAAAGGCAAGTCACGTGTTGACATTAACAAACACGAAGAGCTATACTGAGTAAGAGAGTTCAAATACATAAAAAGATACTAGTACATTGTGACGACGAGTATTGTCCTTCCGTTCAGTCTGACCAGCAGGACATACGAAACCAGAACTCTCTTTCCTACAACAAAGGAGTAAATCTAGTCTGCAAGAAATGCTAATATGACAAATTGTTTACCAAAACATAAAGGTTAGTTTTATGTGTTGACTTCGTTGCCGGGTCACACGGAAGCGTTCATGGGTTCAGCTGAAACAATACAGAGGACAATGTGTCAAAAATGGACACCCATTTAGATGAGGTAACTCTGATCAAACAACAATATAAAACAACTCATTCTCAATTTAGAACGATGATAAGAGATACGACTATATTACTGAAGACCAATAACAAAGAACTTCTCACTGAGTAAGCGAGTTCAAATACATAATGAATATATATGGTCCTTTCAGCCTGACCAGCGATACATCGTACAGAGCCAGAACTCTTTTTCCTGCAACGAAGGGGTAAATCTAGTCTGCAGAAAATGCAAAGATGATAAATTGTTTACGAAAAAAGAGGTGTGTTGACTTCGTGGCCCGGGTCAGAAGGAAGCGTTCATAGGCTCAGCTGAGACAATACAGATGGCAATGTGTCAAAAATGGACACTTACTTAGTGCTACATTGTGTAATACCATAGTTGACGTACACGGAGACATCAATAACAGTGACGTGAATGCCTAGAGGGCGACAGTGACTGGGACATTATATGGCCATCAATATCACAGTGTCACCAGCTCCACATACAAGCTTCTATATAGGGCTACTGCATACACCCTCTACAACATTAGGCTTGGACCGTTGACATGAGGGCACTTACAGTACTTATTCTTTCTTTTACCACAGGTGAATATTCTTATTTGTGTTTCAACTATATATTCGTCAAACAAAATTGTTTCGTATGACAATGTACTCCTATCTTGAATATATTAATTCTTATAACGATGAATACTTGTTATTTATTTTAGTGAAGGCATTCACAGCTCTGTTCTATATTTTACTACCGTCGTATATGCCTGTTTAGTTTTAAACTATGTAATTCATCGAACAGTGGTATTTCTACACTTAGATTACATTTTTTGTGGAGAAATGGCCACGACTCCAAACTTTATTTATTGATAGTTCGATAAAACTGAGATTCCGATTTAGAAGTTGAAAAATATTTTCTGCAAATAACATTCACCAGCAGTAATTAAAAGCCAATTTCATTAAATTAGATTTTGGTGCTGGTTAGCGTTACTCACAGATCTAATGAAATGAAGTCGACATAAGCAATCATTCTCGAGCTTTACGGCACGAGTTTTAACTTGAGACGTCCATTCCAGGCTAGTTTCTGCAGTTTAAACATCTGAAGGAAAGAGAATTCCTTAATTCTAGATGGCCGATATTATAAGTATTGCACTGTTTCTTCCGTTCATGTGATTATTTAATAGAACTAAATAACGATGAGTTTGACAGAATGAGCCGCACAGCATGTAAATGTGGTTCGGAATGCCTTGTCATTGTCAGATGTCATTGTCTATATTTGGTAAGTGATCGGTCAGATGAAAGGTCGTTCTGGCGTGACCTGTTAAAGGATATCCCCTGATCTTTGTGCGGTATTTGCAAACAATACTACTTCATTATTTAGATTGTTTGTCACGCTCGGTGACTTGTTGCTTGTGTTTCATTGTATACCTACGTCTCGGGACATTGTTCATAATATCAACGCCATGTCTGTCCAGCCGAGGCTGTATAATATTGCTGTCTTGGGCATTAAACGACACTCAAATACATACTTTCAGACACAAATAAGAAATGTTATCATATAGAAGCGTCCCATATTTACAGATTCTTACAAAGAAATATTGTTCTCTTTCAGTTTTTGGATTTGGTGTGATTCCAAAACCCGAACCAGGTACAGTATCCAGTTGTGTATGCCTTCCTTTCCCCAAAACACTTCCCCGTTAAGATCCGGGTTCGAATTGGTCTTCAGCAACCCATGCTTGTCGTTAGAGGCGACTAATAGGTTCCACTCTAAGTCCCGACCCCGGAAGTACAATACTGACTGTAATAAGACTCACTGACTTTGTTGTAATTGAATCCTCATTGGAAAGATCGATGCTCATGTTGCTTTGTGTGGCGTTCACAACAAACTGAAGCTACGAGTGAGTGAGTGAGTTAGGTTAGTTTTACGCCGCTTTTAGCAATATTCAAGCAATATACGGCGGGAGACACCAGAAATGGGTTTCACACGTTGTACCCATGTGAGGAATCGAACCCGGGTCTTCGGCGTGACGAGCAAACGCTTTAACCACTAGGCCAGCTGGAATATTGTAGCTGGAATATTGCTGAATGGTGCATTAACAGCAAACTAAAGAACTAACTTACTAACAAGCAAACAAACCAACTGAACTCCATAGTTATGATACTATTTCAATAGTGTAAAACATATTGTCGTCGACTCCATTGCATAGGCTATTCCAAACATACCTGTTTTACCGTATATCTAGTAATCCTGTGAGAATTAATCCTATTTCCTAAATCGATTTTCCAAGGGAAACTCTAGTACCCATTATGACATTGATAACAGTGCAATACTTTGTCTTTGAAAATAAAGTCGGATCTCGGAATACAGCTGGTTACATCTGTCAATGCATTCTGAAATCACACTGATGACTACACACGTATTCCATATACCACATTATGCATTGAAACGGTCTACGTGTTCAACACGAGTAATTTGTAATGTATTACATGGTTTCAAAAATGTGCATTTTGGTATTTTACTATTAAGCTGCTTGTTAAAGCTGATCCCCTACTAAAATACAATGTGGAATACACCCAGTGTCTTTTACATCACCTGTAGTACTCGTCTGCATCATAGTAGGGAACCCTCGAACTGGAACAGAAACGTCAGGTGAGAACAGGTTAACCAGTCACCGCCACACGGCACAATACAAACATACTGGTAACATTGTAGCAAGATATGGGATCTGGCTTTTGAGATACCAGATGCTGTGCTCAACATGATATATTACTGTGTACACGTTTTTTATTTGTATGCATTTTATATTTGTTTCCAGCTATCCACATCACACATGGAATAAGATCAGGTAATGAAACTACCTTGATTATTCACTATATTAATATGTAAAAGCCTCAAACCACCCTTCTTCTTCTATAAGGGTGAATACATTCAGTTTCGAATATTACTAACAGAGGCCCTCTCAATACTGACAAATGAAATGCCAATGTCTCAGAGGTATCAATCCTTCACTGTCAAAAGAAAAGGGACAGTAGAAAAACACATACATATCGTCGACATCACATGCATTTGGAGGAATAGAGATCTTATCTTGTGCTGAGAATGAGGACTATATTTTCGCACATAACTATATCTTGATCACAGTGATCGTGAACATAAAGACATCGTAATATGTGTATTTGTTTATAGGTGTACTCCCAGAGCCGGGATTTGGAGTGGGGCCACTACCTGAGCCCCAACATGGAATAGGGGCAGGTAAAATATCATTATTTATTTTAGCGTGAAGTATATTCCATAATGACATGAGTAAACTGGGATTTTGTGTTATGTATCATGAACATTAATATTTCAAGATAACAAAACATTATAGTTTGCTAATAATGGATGTTTATGTTCATAATTATTAAACATGTTTTACTTGTTGGTTTTATTCTACATTTCCTTACACATCAATCATCATGTTTAAGGTGTCGTCCCCGAGCCAGGCCATGGACTTGGAGCAGGTCAGTGTGTCTGTCTCATTTCTGGATTGGATATTTGATAGAGTACCAGTTGTGTTGACAAAAAACTATTTTCTAGCTTTCGTCTATAGTCGGGTCTCTGTAAAACGCAATAACTTATTATATATTATATATCAGAAAATAGGATTGCACATGAATAGTATCAAGAAACCCCGACTAAAAACAATGTCGAGCGGCTATGTCGGTCTTCAACTACTCTGCCTTTTACTCAACACATGCAAGGATAGCTATCTGTCATAGTTGATCCCTTACTTGGGTGTAATGTGGAATACTGCACCAATTGTCTCTTACGGGTAGCTCCAACTGTTCGTCATTTACATATATGATGTGGTGCACAACACGAGATGTTACTATGACAAGGTATTTAGTATTTACGGGTAAATTAATTATGTCCTTTACATATTTATTTCCATCTGTTCATATCAAACATGGAACAGGATTTCATAAAGGATAGCCCTAAAAATATCCACTTTAAGATAATAATGAATGAATGAATATGTGTCAATTATAAATAGCTCATATTTTTGTTGATATGTCCAGAATATAAAGTTTCCAATTTAGTTAATGTGATAGTTGAGACAATCTAATTTTGGTTACATTATCTCTTACTCTAAACGTGCGTTTGCGAGGGTTATGGCGAGGAGACCCCTGAATTCGTTTTCGTTTCAGTGTCCTTTCATAAGAATTTCCCCATTGGGTTCCGAAGTTAAAACTTACAAAGGATATGGATAAGATTGTTTTCTTAAAGAATGTCTTTATATAACAATTGATATTCTGGTTATGAATATATTCGTTTCCAATCGAAGGCTGGGTTCCTAACAGATAACATGAATAAATACACAAATGATGCAATAGTTTGAAAAAATACGACTTTTAAGAAAGCTTTCAGTTATGAAATACTATATTTATATGACATATAATCGACATCACACGTATTTGGAGGGAAAGAGATCTTGATTATCTTATGTTGAAAATGAAGCCGGTGTTTTCAAACAGGATAACTATGTTTGAATATCTTGATCACAGTGATCGTGAACATAAAGACATCGTGATATTTGTTTATAGGTGTACTCCCAGAGCCGGGATTTGGAGTGGGGCCACTACCTGAGCCCGAACACGGAATAGGGGCAGGTAAAAAGATATCATATATTCCATAATGTATGAATGTATATTCCATAATGACGTCAGTAGAATGGGATTTTGAACTGCGAAAAAGTGCAAGCGTTTGTTTTTAAATAGTTATTCTTATATATTTCCTTACGTCATATACAATTCCAAAGCCAGTTCTTGGAATTGTCGCAAATCCGTTTTTCTCATCTTTGGGTTGGATGTGCGTTACGCTGACGCTCGATAAAGAAAGAAATCACACATTTTTAGGGGTATTTTTGTTTTGTTTGTTTCTGTTGTGAATGCTGTGGAACTATTTTGTGGTATGTGCCATGTAAGGTTTATTGGTACTAACTATCAGGCCATGATATATATTTACGCTCATATTCGATAGTGGTCTATTAGTAGATATATTTGTTTTAGATAGTTAATAATACGTTTCTTAACAACACGTCATGTTTTAGGTGCCATTGCCGAGCCAGGTCATGGAATTGGAGCAGGTACGTCTGTCCAGTTTAATATAATACGATGCCTGTAAGTACTATTTTGTGCGATTTGCCATGTAAGGTTTATTGGTACTAACTGCCTTGAAAATATTTATTTATGCTCATGTTCGATAGTGACTAAAATGGGAAAAATGAATGATTATTGGAGGGATATATATCACGTTTACATGACGTTTATAGGTTTCGGTAAAATCATGCTTCCAAGTGTATGCTTTCTTTAGCCGTCCAGTATTTTCAAGCCCGAGAGTTTTCACATTTGTTAACATTCCTGGGTAATATATAGCCAGAGTTGTCTTGTATCTCAGATTCGGACATACAGGTTCGGACATTGAGGCACATTCCATGGTTACCCCAAATAGGTGAGCATGACTTGAATTGTAATGACATTTTGTATGCTGGAATAGGGATCCCAGAACCTGAGCATGGCCCTGGCGGTATTGGTGGAAGCCGTGGCATCAACAGCATCGGCGGCAGGAGAGGACGAGGGAGGGGTTTCAGAGGCACTCTCAGGAGATTGGTCAGCCGTTTGGGCCAGTTTAACCCCCTTGCAGTAAGGCGTATTCTGACGGCCCTTGGGTTGGGAGGTGCGTCTAACAGAAGAACGCGTGTCAGGAATTGCTGGGTAAGGATGCAACAGAAATAGTCAATTATTTATCTTTACTGTATCCTGTACAATTAGTGTGCGGGGACAGACAAACTGTTTGATTTTTTTCTTATAAAAGTACCTCTTTTTCGTGATAATTGAATAAGTCATGGAAATAAGTTGTAAGTCAAATGAATCAAAACAGAAGGCTAAAACAATAAAGTGTAAAAAATCATCTAGCATGTCTAAAAGGGCAAATATTTTGACATTTAACTTTTAAACAAAGAGGTACAGCACAGTAGTGTACTTTAACTGATATACGTCATGAAAATATATAAGGGATAATTTAGAAAAAATATTCAATTTCATCGTAACAGCAGCAAGTTATAGAGAAATATGTATAAGACAGGAGGAATACAGATACCTGTTCCTTACGTCAGGCTTAGATCTCCATTGAGTCACTACTGTTTCTTTACAGGCCGCCGTAAATACTACTCTGTGGCCTTAGGCAAGATACAAACACTAATTTCCATGCGAATTATATTGGTGGTACACTGACAGCGCGGGATATGATTACCCTCTGAGCGCACCTTGTGTCATCATTGATTTCAATTTTCCATACTTTTCACGCTGTATTGCATTTAACTCCTTGTGGACTCAGCAGATACGCGAGATTGGTTTTTCTCTATCGTTGGAGTTTATATTATAAAATAATTCAAAATGTTCTTTAAATTAGGAAATAATCGAAGAAATTAGTAGTACATGAAAATGAAAATACATGAATTATAATCAAGATACGAATGGACAAATGGGTGATGAAATATATCTAATATGATAATGACCCTGAATTTCTATCGTAAGCGTTCAGGGTTATTAGGCGTTGTTTTTCCCTTATAGAACATCCTATCAATCACCAAAGAATAAATGTTGTAATAATAGCAAGATAATGCGTCAGTGGCCCCGAGGGTATGTGTATAGTCAGCGCCATGATCAATCACCGCTGCGTCGTCTTTTGATGACATGAAAACCGTAATGGATGTAATAATGACAGACTTGACACGCATGATCATACCTGTACAAGGTGAGTAGACCGCACAAGACGACGGTACACATTTTCCACAATCAGGGAGACATAACATGCATACCAATGATGTTTTCCATATTGTTCCATTAAAGACAGTAAATAAGCTGCTAAATAAATACATAATCCGTAAATAATCGGAAAGTTATTTTTAAAAAACCGAAATTGGTAGTATTGCTCGGATCAATGGGTGACCTTGTCAGAAAAAGAGAAGCCCTTGTGTCCTTTCTGAAAGAACAGAACTAAATCATGGTGGCAGTAGACGCTGTAATTGTAGGGAGATCAAGGGAGATAACTGTCATTCGCCCGCCTGTGTTGTTCTCAAAGATGATATTCTCCCGATACACACTTCAGTAAAGACGGTGGTATCTAAACCATTGTCCTATGTATTGTATACTTTGGTTAACAGGGCATTTTACTGTATCGTGACAGCTACTTGTTTGAGAAAATTTATGCCTTAAAATGCACTTCTTTCATTAAAGTCGCAAACGTTTGAGAGAAAAAACACTATTCTATACTGAATATTTTACCATATCATTGCAGCAATGCCCCCGTCAGACTGTGTGCGAGTATGTGGACCGATGGACATCCTACTGTGTGCCTCGCGGTGGTATTAATGGTGGTTTCAATGGTGGACTTAATGGCGGACTTGGTGGTTCTATCATCGATGGTCGACTAGGTGGTGGAATAAATAGTGGATTGGATGGACGCATCCATGGACCGGCTGGACATGTTGATGGATTGGGGGGACACATTGATGGCCTCAGTGGACACGTTCATGGACTTGATGGACACGTTCATGGACCGGCTGGACATGTTGATGGATTAGGTGGACACATTGATGGCCTGGGTGGACATGCTCATGGACAGGGTGGACACGTTCATGGACTAAATGGACGAGTAGGAGGAATCAGTGGACACATTCATGGACCAGGTGGACACGAACATGGACTAAATGGACATGTCCGTGGAGTTAATGGACTAGATAGACACGTTCATGGACCGGGTGGACACGTCAATGGACTGGGTGGAGGTCATACGGGTGGACTGACTGGAGGTAGCTCTTCGTTTGGAACAAGCGGAAATGCGGGCATTGAAAGTCAAAGTAAGTCCTTGTGGGCGTAAAACCCAGCTCACTCACTTATTCACTCATAGTGTAGTAGAGGTTTGTATTTTGTTTGTTGTTTAACGCCACAGTCAGCAATATTCAAGTTATAAGGCGGCAGACTGTAAATAATCGAGTCTGGACCATCCAGAGATCAACATCATGCGCATGACATGTGTCCACCAAGTCAGCGAGCCTGACAACCTGATCCCAGTTACGACAAGCGTGGGTTACTGAAGACCAATTCTAACCGGATCGTAACGGGTAGTAGAGATTTTAGATTTTGATGCATGCTTGAAAATTTTACTGAATGGTTTTGTTGCATATTGTTTTCGCTTACGTTCAAGATGGGGTTCTTTTTGGTAAAGTATTTAATTTTAACTGTAATCTAATGTATTTTTTCCTACTTTGCGTTTTGCTCATTACAATATTTTGAAAGCAAGTAAACTGCCGGGCGAAAGAATGTATTCACCCATGTTTGATAATGGCTATATTGAAAGAACAAAAATAGTTAACATATTTGATACGAATATCATAGTTGCGTTGTGGAATTTGCAATGTTTCGCCGACTACTTTCATAACGTTTGTAGTGTTTCGGTTGATTCCAATTTAATGTGAATAGTTTCTTTGGCCCGCCTATTTACGTAACTAAAGTGAATAGCTTTTGTGGTTAAGTTCTTGATCTCGGTAGATACTGAAACAAGATTCACAAAACAAAGGCGAAGCCTTAACGTTATTGCTATTTTTACGTATGTGGCCTGGAAAACTGTTCAAAATTGCGTTAACTGAACTCAGTCGCTCATCTTCAAGCAAGAGTAAGTTGCCACACGTTACAAACAACTGTATTAAACAACCTCTGTCTCCAGTCTGCCATCTGAACCCGGACCCTGGCACTTGTCAAAGCAACATGTACACCCGTTACTACTACGACGGGCAACTGGGAGGTTGTCATAGTTTCTCCTATAGTGGATGCGGCGGCAACAGCAACCGTTTCACCACCCTCAACCAGTGCAGACGGACATGTGGGAGCGGAACTGGGGGACGTAATGTTCGACATGGCTAACTCACGGTGGTAGCAGACGCTGTCATTTTATGGGGATCAAGGGAGATAACCGTCATTCGACCGCCTGTGTCGGTCTCAAAGATGTCATCTCCAGATAACCGCTTCAGTGAATGCCCTAGTGGAATCTGAACCACTTCGAGACATTGTCCTATGTTTGTATACATTGGTTAACATGCTGAAAGAGTGATTCTCATTTATTCATATTCAAAATAAATGTACATAACCAGTGACCCTACTTTGTTGATGTTATTATCCTTTCAACAGATCAGATGCGTTTCCTTACCTAGCTTACTCAGATGTTGAGGACGATGGGGTGGGCTATTTGTTAACACCCGATGGCCCGGGTATGTTTGTAAAAAACGTACAATGCTATCTCTTTGTCACTATTTGCGTATGCTAATTTTCACATATGATGTTCTAGCCTATCGTCCAACAACGGAGACCACCAATTTCTCACGTATTGGGGCAATTTGAGACAAAATATCTGAAAAACACACATTTTGACAGTGATGAAATATATCCATACTGCCCAAACACCCCACAAACATACCCACCTCACCAACTACACTTCAACAGCAAGCAAATAATTCATCTAAAAAGTGTCATGTGTCTCTCATATCCTTAGGATCTATCGGGGTATCCTTATACTAACATTGCACTCAGGTTCGAGTATCCGTCAAATGTGATTTGAGTGACATTCATGTTGGCAACAGGGGCGGTGGGGGTAACCTAGTAGTTAAAACGTTCGCTCGTCACGCCGAAGACTGTGATTCTTACTGGCGATTTTAATGCTCGTACTGTAACACTGTGTGATTATGTAAGTCTAGATAAACATTTGTTAGAAGAGTTGGATATTGACACTGATGAAATGTCATATAATTGTGACCCTGAAATTGTCTTAGAAGAGCTCGGTCTTCCTCGTAAAATTAATAATTACAGACATAAACTGATTGATATCTGCAAAACGTTTATATGTTTATTTGTAATGGTAGATTGGACAAAGATGCAAAATTAGGAAACGTTACTTGTAAGGACTATGTCATATGTTCTAAAAGATGTCTGCCATATATTGAGAGCTTTGAAATTGTTGGTTTTTCTCCTCTATACTCTGATGTGCACTGCCCTATAACATTTTCGTTATCAAGCATGAATAGCAGATTGTTTGCTAAGGCACCTAAACCATTTACTGGTAAACCTGCAATTATATTGACAAAACCGAAAAGATATGACCCAATAAAGGACCAATACAGGAGCACTATTGATGTTATGCAAATACACGATGTAAGCACATTATTAGATGAAGTGGTTGATGACAATACGAAGGCAAATGCATTCATAAACAAGGCAACTGTTGTCTTCTCCGATATTCTTACAAACGCAGCTAGAAATACGTTTGGCATACGTCCCTCTCGTCCATATAATTATACTGGTAATGATAAGAACAATAAAGTTAACAAACCTTGGTTTGGAAAAGAATGTACACTGAAACGTATACACTACCGTAAAGCAAGAAAGAAATATCGAAGACATAGGAATCAGGCAAATCATATCTATTACCGCCACGCAGCTAATAAGCAGAAGACGAACCTAAGGGGTTACTGGAAATTACTGCTTAAACGAAAGTCTACACATAATGATTCTTTCCCTAGTTTTAAAGAGTTATATGAATACTTTAAGAATATAAACGCACAAGGGTGTAATGAAACAGTTCCTGACTATATTAATGAAATGCATGTACCCTTAGAATGCTCAGTTCTTAATGTTGCCATAACACAGAAGGAAATTCCTGAAGCACTATCACAACTGAAAAGAAATAAAGCATCAAGTGAAGATTTTGTAGAAAACGATTATATGATTGACTCAATAGACTTATTTCTTCCATTTCTAGAAAAACCTCTTAATGTTGTACTCGACACAGGTGAAGTTCCTGAATCTTGGTTAATTGGGGTCATTAAACCAATCTACAAAGGTAAAGGTGACTCATGTGATCCTAGTTCCTGTAGACCTATTACAATTTTGAGCTGTCTTGGAAACCTTGTTACTAGCATACTTAACCGTAGATTATCCAGATTTTAGATATTAACTCATTATTATCCCCTTGCCAAGCCGGTTTTCGTAAAGGTTACTCTACAATTGACAACATTCTGTCCTTAATTCAGTTATTGAATTCCTAAAACACAATAAACATAAATTGTAAAGTGCTTTCATTGACATTTCTAAAGCCTTCGATAATGTTTGGACAGTTGGTCTTTGGTCAAAAGTGGTATCTTATGGTATCCAAGGAAAGTTGTTTCCATTAGTTCACAATATGTACTCTAACATAAAACCAGTATTGAGTTTAACCATGAAAAGTCTGCGTCTTTCCCAAGTTTCTCGGGGGTTCGACAGGGAGTAAATCTTTCTCCGTTATTTTTCTCTATCTTTATAAATGATTTAGAATCATGGTAAAACACTTGATTGTAATGGTGTTGATATATCCATCAATACTTATGATATGAATGTAATCTGCTTACAACTGCTGGTACTTTTATATACAGACGACACAGTGCTATTTGCTACCTCAGCGTCAGCCCTGCAAAGGTCCCTGGACCATTTTCATGTATATTGCCAGAAATGGAGACTGACTGTAAATAGTGATCAAACTAAAATTGTTGTTTTTGGAAGTGGCAAGTGTAGAGTTAATAAGCTATCGTTTCACTATAGCACAGAAGAAATTGAAATAGTAGATAATTATAACTACTTCGGGTTTAACTTTCACAAAAATAGAAATTTCTCTTTTTGTATTAATGTACTAGCTACACAGGCTAGGAAATGTATGTTTTGTTATGGAAAATGGCAAGAAACAATGATTTACCACTTTATTTATTTAAAGCGTTAGATTTAATGATTTTACCTATCATGTTGTGCCGCTCTGAATTTGGGGGTCATGGTAAAATAGATATACTTGAAAACGTACATACCACGTTTTTAAAATTAGCCTCTGGTCTCAGAATGTCTACACCGAATTATTTCTTATATGGTGAATTTGGAAGATATCCTATCAACATTCATGTATCCAAAAGAATTATTAGTTATTGGCATAACCTCACCACGCCCTAGTCCCAATTCAAATTATCGCAGGTAATCTATAACTTCATGTCATTAGATAGTGTGGTAAACAATCATTCCTATTCTTGACTTAAATTTGTTGAAAATATCCTAAACTCATGCGGGCTTAGTAATGTATATATGTTCCCAGGTAATTTTAGTTGAACATGGCTGCTGAATATGGTAGAAAGTAGGTTAAAAGATCACTTTTATCCAGAGTGGAGGAATGCCATAGAAATAAGTCCTAAGGGACAATACTATAAATATATTAAGACCCTACCATCACTTGATGCCTTTCTCTTATTGCCCAAATGTATTAATTATCCACTATTAAAATTCAGAACATCTAATCATTGTTTACCAATTGAGACAGGGCGTTGGAATAATATTCCAAGAGAAAATAGAACTTGTAAATTATGTGACTCGCCAGCAATTGCAGACGCGTTCCATAATATATTTCGCTGTCCTGCTCTTTATGAATCTAGAAGAAAATGTATATCAACCAAATTGCTCAAACACTCTAATATTGTGTCTTATAGAATTTTGTTTACTACCTTAGATTTTACTCTTTTAAAAAACCTAGCCCAGTTTATAAATGTTATCTTTTCTGCTATAACAAAAGTTAGATAATAGACACGTTATACCAACAACTGATTTTCTATAATATATTGTTATACTCCGCCGCCATTTTGTCTGTATGTAATGATTGATGTGTGTAATATGTACTCTTATACCGGGGCGGTGGGGTAGCCGAGTGGTTGAGGCGTTCGCTCGTCACGCCGAAGTCCCAGGTTCGCTTCCCACATGGGTACAATGTGTGAAGCCCTCTTCTGGTGTCCCTCGCCGTGATATTGCTGGAACATTGCTAAAAGCGGCGTAAAACCATATTTAGTCAGTCAGGCAGGCAGTCTTATACCACCATTGGTGGTCTATTGAGAATAAAGTGAAGTGAAGTGAAGTGATGTTACCAGATCACAATCCACCTAGGAAATCTATCGTGTACGTTATGCCTCGTGTCGGCAGGCAAGCTGTCCAAGCTGAAGCCTTCGTAATATGTGAAGCCTACCTTGTACGTAATTAAGCACATGTGTAGCTATACCTACGTCTAGATATGTAAATTTAATATACGTTCACGTGAGGATTTACAAAGGTATTTATGTAAATAAGGTATGTCAATGGTGTAAGGCACAAATATTCGTTAGTCTATTCGCGACTTTCAACATGGAAATCCAAATGTATAGTTTTCCAGACGACTGATGAGAGCCATGGTACAGAAACCTTCAATGGGGCAATATCACTGTCAAAAATATGACTGACTGACTGACTGAGTTTGGTTTTACGCCGCTTTTAGCAATATTCCAGCAACATCACGGTGGGGGACACCAGAAATGGGCTTCACACATTGTACCCATGTGGGGATTCGAACCCGGGTCTTCGGCGTGACGACCCAAAATATGAACAGTAATGTATTGTGACAGATGCTTCAGCATGATTGCGGTGAGTGAGTTTAGTTTTACGCCGCATTCAGCGATATAAGATCAATTTCGGAATTTCACGGGTCAACATGATTGCAGCAACACTGTGAAACGATTTATTATCTACCCTGAGGAACTCAACATCCCATGACATATTTAAGAAGGGATCATGAATGGAATGTCCCTACCTGCATGGATAGAGTGTCTCTACCCACACTGCGGAACGTCGTAGACCAACTCCTCCTGGCCGCGTCATAGGAAACCCAGAGATCAAATATTGCCTTTCGCAATATTCTTGTCGTATTGGGGACACCAAAAGGTGGCTTAACATATTGTACACAGTGTACCCATCCGATGGACGAAAGCTTGAGCCAATTGGATGTGACCGTACCTGGCTCTTGGTATTATGAACGTTCGGTTCCAAGTCAGTTTATTGAGTGTGAGTGAGTTGTCATTTTGTTCTCCTGTGGCATAGCATCACAGTTGGCAAGCACTGTGAAACCGGCATAGGTCCGGACTAGTCCAAACACAAACACATAGCACTGAATCCGTCTGCGTGCTTTAACCTTAAACATGAAGGTACTGGCATGAACATTACCAGACAACGCTAAAATTGAACATTAAACTGTAAAATTCAAGTATTTTTTCAACGAGTGGTCAAGACAATAATCTATGTTTCCTTTATCAATGTAAATAAAGGCAACAAGAAACAAAATATCTACTACAAGCAGAGGCCATTGCAAAAAATTATAAGACTCTGTTTACAAATCATCATCATCATTATCATGATGTCATGCAACCCCGTGTTTGAAAAAAAGGTGAGCGTATCCTGCTCCACTGGAGGTACCCGTCACAAACACAAGCAAGGGCAAGTCAATTGTTCTTCTGAAAGAAAACAAGCGTTGAAATGCTACTACAAGTTGGCTGACCCCATGGTAAATATTTACAATAAACTGGAAATAAAGAGTATGCAATAAATTATTGATAAATACGTATGAACACATGTTCAAAAGCAGCTGCCATTGTGTACGAAGTCTAAGCGAAGAGATCGATCGGTTTTCGGTGAATTGAAGAAATATTCACCTATTATGTATACCTAGGTTAAGGAATAAGCCAAGTCGACCCGAATGTACAGATGGATCAGTTGCTTACAGTTCATATAACATGTCAGTTGAATTTATTATTTTTGTCTTGTTATGGTAAATAAACTCGAACAGCACTTATTTGTCAGAGTGTCAATGTATTTTATGCTATGATGTGGTCAGGTAGTCAACTGTTATTCCATTTACAAACATACACCAACAAACACACACAATGCTGGCCGAAGTAATGTATGAGATGAGATGAGAGCTGAGCCGGGCAACAGCTTTCAAAGTAAGGTATGCATAGCTCTTGTGTACTGTCTGGTAATACTGGGCATATACTGTTTACACCCTCCAGCTGGTAATGAAGCAGTATTGATTATCGGCCAAAACATTTGTCCGTATTCCAAAAACGGCTCTTCTTTCGTAATTGTTGACGTAAGATATGAATCACAATACTTGTGAGACTTGCATTAACAAACACGCCAGAAAACCTACATTGGCAGAATCGCAGATAAATTGTAACTTAGGAATATTTTGGGGCTTTTTGTTTTTGTTGTTGTTGTTTGTTTTTGGTTGTTGTTTTTGTTTTGTTTTTTGTTTTGTTTGTTTGGGGTTGTTTTTGGGGGTATTTGTTTGTTTGTTTTTTGCTTGTTTTTTGTTTGTTTGTTTCTTGTTTAACGCAATGTTCTAGCAGTCTGTAAATAATTGAATCTGGACAAGACAATCCAGTGATTGACATCACGAGCATCGATCAACATATGACATGCATTAGCCAAGTCAGCGAGCCTGACCACCCGATCACGTTAGTCGCCTCTTACGACCAGCATGGGTAGCTGAGGACCAGACCTAACTCGGGGGCGAAAAGCAGAATGATGGGGATTTATTCTAACACAACTCCAAGAGGCTTCTAATATTTTCTATATTCCTAATGCGTGGTTCAAAGATGCTTCGCTAAACGATCAGAGGCGCCGATTGTACGCTTTTCGAATTACGACATGAAATATTATCACATTGTCTTATCTCAATTTTCCACTCCGCTGAGGAAATAGAAAGACCTGTCACAACAAATGCTCATATCCTTGTACACCCCTGATTGTCGATCCGCAAAGCGTTCGTAACGTTACGACCTATCTGAGACGAAAGCGTCCTCGTGCTTAAACTAAGGTAAGAGCAACACCGTACTGTATTACACTCTACGCGAGGGTAGAGAAACCCGTATTTCCTAAATAACAAGGTTGGCGACAATTTCGAAAACAGAATTTTTGCTGCCTCACAGTTCCCGATGAACTTTATTATTGCCCCTTCCGCCTAACCTCTTCTGTAATGCAAGCCCCCTAAATGAAGTCATGATTTTCCTCAGGTTCAGCCTGAATCTAGAGGTCAGTTCCTAGAAAAGATTTATTGGTTTCGATCATTGTCCTTAGCGTTAATCGAAAGGAACACATGCTGCCACGACGCCGCACCGACACATCTGTGACATGTAACGCATGTCAAATACCAGCAAGGCTGGAAGTGTCCACGACACCCACTTTCTTTCATTATATCCAAATATTACCAAATAACACCAGCGCCTTGACATAAGATCGGAGACATTATGCTGTTAGTCTGTGTCTCCTCTTTGAGACACATTGCTTCGTAACACAAGTCCAGTATTGCAAGGTACGTAGGATCATGTTACTGAAATATTTCCAGATTGGTTGTCACCATCATTGATCAGCACTATAAACGTGTACAGCGAAAAATCTATGAAATAGGATGCTCTACAGGCGCGACAGTTTTTAAAATCATGATAATGTGTGTGTGAAACGTACATTTTACAAGGTTGTTGTGTTATAAGACGGTGCCAGATGTTCGGGGTCGATGTGACATAACATTGTCACGAAGTACATGCTGTTTACTGAACATGGACCAATAATTGGGGCCTCATCTTTCAATGTTTGATATTCCTACCTACGTTTAGACGCAGAAAATCTTTTAAAATTTAATTGCCGGCTTAACTTTTTAACAATCTCAAGGAGACAGAGGAATGGTGACAATCTTGCCCACACTGTCTCATCACTCAATATGCTCTCAACTGTCTTATTGCTCACTATAATTTCTAGTTGTCAAATATTATTCAACGACGGCCAATCGCCATGGACTGTTATGAGTAATTGCAATATGACTTGAAAACTGATAACTGAAAAGAAAGCACGTGTATTTCTGTATTTTGTAAATATTGTATAACATGTCACATTTTCTCGATAGTTCTTCAGATTTAGTCAAACCTTGAACTGCATGATATTTATTAGAATGAGAGGGAGAAAGTCATGATGAGACGGGTAGGCTACACACTCGGTAGGCTACAGCGCTCATTTAATTACTTATGGGAAATACGCAATTTCTCAAATTCAGCATACAAGCTTAAGGGTGCTAACTACATATTATTAAAAATCGTAGCTTAAAACGGGAATTGAATGGAAACTATTTCACAATAACAAAGCCTTTCCCACGCTGTCAACGCATTGACTGACTCATTGAAATCACTGTATGTATAACTACATGAAATATGTATCTCTTTCATTTCTTTTTTATCTTGCAGGTAGAAATACCGAGGTAATTATGTCAGACTTCTTAAGAATATTTGTGTTTTTTCTGATATTACTCCAACACACACGTGGGCTTTTTATTCCAAATATATCAGGTAAGAATTATATCACATACATATTCATAAAAATACTTTAATGATATGTCCATAATGATAATATGATATCTGTATGAAACACTATTACAGCAGTATGGAACAGTATTACAGCTATATCGAACGGCATTGCATGTATTCACATATGTGTGTGTGCGTGCGTGTTTGTAATCTTTATGGTAGTTATCTCGAACAGCTTTACAGCTATATCGATTTATCGATGTGACAGCTATACCGAACAACTGGACAGCAATATTGAACAATTAGATAGCTATATCGAACAGTATTACAGCTACATCGATACTCTAACATTCGTTGAGTATTGTCTAACTCACCAACTGTTGCAAGCAGGTCTATTACACTGACTGACAGTTATAACTGGTTGAATGTTGTAGGCAAGCATAACTCACTTGTTGACTATAGTAGACAGGCATAACTCACTTGTTGACTGTTGTAGGTTGGTATAACTCACTTGTTGACTATGGTAGGCATAGATAACTTACTTGTTGACTATGGTAGGCATAGATAACTTACTTGTTGACTATGGTAGGCATAGATAACTTACTTGTTGACTATGGTAGGCATAGATAACTCACTTGTTGACTATGGTAGGCATAGATAACCTACTTGTTGACTATGGTAGGCATAGATAACTCACTTGTTGACTATGGTAGGCATAGATAACTCACTTGTTGACTATGGTAGGCATAGATAACTCACTTGTTGACTATGGTAGGCATAGATAACTCACTTGTTGACTATGGTAGGCATAGATAACTTACTTGTTGACTATGGTAGGCATATATAACTTACTTGTTGACTATGGTAGGCATAGATAACTCACTTGTTGACTATGGTAGGCATAGATAACCTACTTGTTGACTATGGTAGGCATAGATAACTCACTTGTTGACTATGGTAGGCATAGATAACTTACTTGTTGATTATGGTAGGCATAGATAATCTACTTGTTGACTATGGTAGGCATAGATAACTCCCTTGTTAACTATGGTAGGTAGTCATAACTCACCTGTTGGCTATTGTAAGTAGAGATAACTCAAGTGTTGACTATTGTAGGCATAGATAACCTACTTGTTGACTATGGTAGGCATAGATAACTTACTTGTTGACTATGGTAGGCATAGATAACTCACTTGTTGACTATGGTAGGCATAGATAACCTACTTGTTGACTATGGTAGGCATAGATAACTCACTTGTTGACTATGGTAGGCATAGATAACTTACTTGTTGACTATGGTAGGCATAGATAATCTACTTGTTGACTATGGTAGGCATAGATAACTCACTTGTTAACTATGGTAGGTAGTCATAACTCACCTGTTGGCTATTGTAAGTAGAGATAACTCAAGTGTTGACTATTGTAGGCATAGATAACTTACTTGTTGACTATGGTAGGCATAGATAACTTACTTGTTGACTATGGTAGGCATAGATAACTCACTTGTTGACTATGGTAGGCATAGATAACTCACTTGTTGACTATGGTAGGCATAGATAACTCACTTGTTAACTATGGTAGGTAGTCATAACTCACCTGTTGACTATTGTCAGCAAAGATAACTCACTTGTTGACTATTGTAGGCATAGATAACTTACTTGTTGACTATGGTAGGCATAGATAACTCACTTATTGACTGTTGTAGGCAGGCATAACTCACTTGTTGACTATTGTAGACAGGAGACACATCTGCCGATTGCCCCAAGATCCGGGTTCGTGCAGGAAGTCTATACCGAGGTATTTCTTCAACTGGATCACCAAATCCTGCGACACCTTCATCTACAGTGGTTGCAGGGGCAACTTGAACAATTTTGATAATTACGGCAAGTGCTTGGCGTGGTGTGAGGAATTGTAACTGATAAAAGGGAAGAACACTATGGCGTTTACTCTTCCCCGTCCACTATAGATGTCATAATCAATTGTATAACGATTACCATGGGACTCAAATACAGACGGTTTGAGATGAGTACTCGTACGACGATATTTGTTTTGTAAACAAATACTACTGTTATCTGTGAGCGAGACTAAAATACACCAGGGTGTGCATTCTTTATCACTCTTTCGGTGACGAAGGTGGCATTCTCCAAGTTGTGGCAGATATATACTGCAATCTTGCCACACTTCGGCGGAACCAAGCATCTCCTGGCTAGGATGAGGGTAGGAACAGACTCTAGGCATGACGATTACTCTTACGCTACTGTAACACAATCATTGAAAGGTTACAATAAAGTATTATAAACCGGCTGTCTTCAAACTTACGATACACCAGTCAATGCATTAGTTGTAAACGCGAATTCAATTTTCAGCTCCCAAGAAGGTGCTCCCAATATAACACAAGCTGCATATGATATTATTCCTGGTGAGGATTCACATTTGCTTCCCGCCTTCATCGATGTTAACATGTTTAACTGAACTACTTTCATGTACTCTGCAGCAGCAACATGCACGTTTCTTCGACCGTGCCATCACCAACAGTGATCAAAACGTACGTCACCATAGAAAAGTGACATACTGAATAAAGCGTCTGTAAAATATCTTGTTAACCTGCGAAAATCGTTGGATGAGGAACAAGCGCAGCGGAGAAATCCTTAAATAAATACTTTTCTTGAAAACGACAGTTTCATGAACTAGTTAGATCATGCTGCATCAAGTTTCTATCCACAAACATCATTGGCGTTACATAGCAGAGACTGACGCGGATGGTTGAATGTCAGCATACGATGATGGCGTGTTTCCCTGTTCTTGCTATCAACCACTGGTCTGCTTGGTCTAGACTCGACAACGTACATATCGATGTCATATAGCTGTACTATTTGTGTATGGCGATAATTGTGTTTTTTGGTCGTTTCACCCGATGGAATTTAATTAATTTAAACATACGAGAAAGCATAATTGATCAATAAAATGTGCCATGCATAATTCATAGCCTACAGTCCATCGTAGCACCGTCGTTCTGAAACAGAAGCGTATTACGTAACGTTAATTGTTCATGTTGAATATTTATATGATAATAAATTTTTGATGTTCGAAACTGGTGATTGTGCATCGATCCACTTTTGCTCATTCAATTACAACCGTCGTCCATTACCAGGGATCTGATAAACACTCTGCATCATTGTATCTGCAACAAAAGTCTTAGAAATACTTATTTGTTATGCTAAAACCCTTGATACCGACACATCGTCAGTTATTTAAGATAAGCAAACAATCGCCATTTATAAACATCCATGACGACATAACGGATATTACAAAGTCTCTGCATTATCGAGCATTTCAAGAAGACATGTTCCCATTGCATAACAGATCATAACCTACCATGGAATATGGCTTTCTGAATATGTAGGAAGGTTTAGGTAATATGTAAAGAATGAAGGTTGTATAGTATTCCTCCGACCTCAGGCACACACCGATACCTACACAGATACACTTAAGAGGAGATTGCTGTAGAATTACATGTTAATACGTGCCCACGAGATAAACACGCTTTTGCGATATTCATCCCTCAGCAGACACTTTGTTTACATGCCTGGCAACAGCGAGTGTGCAGACACATTGTATATACATGTAATTACTTATATCAGCCAAGTGATTTTAAGGGCGTTTAAGACCATTTTAGGCGATTTTTAGTTGATTACAATCTCCTTTAATTAAAGCAAATTAAATTGTTTATTAAAGGTGCAATATATTATTTAAAATGTATATTTGTATACAAGCATACATTTATCCATTCAATACATTCAAACAGCTGAAAATAATTGTAACATATTAATAAAAAAATATATAAAAAATAAAAACAAAAGGTGCTTTGACATTTAACTCATCGTCAAGACATTGTAAAAACACTATAGTTTAAGTTAGAAGAATAAGTTTGGATGATAAATAGAACATCAATATCAAAACATAATCTTAAAAAGTTTAACATTTGTAATGTATATGTTCCTCTTGATACAATTAATGTCCACAGACACTCGAAGGAGATGCTCTACATATTACCAAAGAACTGTTGCTATACAAAGACAAAAATAGTTCTATATGAATCAGTTCAAACAAACAATAGAGGACATCAAGTGCAGTCGGTGGTATTGCTAGGAATGATCACGTCAAATGTTTGAAATCAACGACAGAATCAGAGCAACATCACGGTAGACGCTATGAAGTCAACACTATCATCACGTCCCTTTGGATGCGCTTTTATACAGTCTTGCTGTTACTGTTGCTATCTGCAACGAACAAATATGTCGCCCGTGAGTGGTGTTTGTTATCACCTGCAGCATCCATAGTTACATCACAGCCACCCCAAACATTAACATCATTACCGATACCGTTAAAGGTCAGTAGGATCACAATCCTATTAATGGTATTTCAAACGAAGGTCGACTATCATTCTATCCCATTCGACGAACATATAATGAATAATATATTGCCAATTGATTTTTATGCTGAAAGGTTTACTAACCGGTCTCCTTGGCCCGGTGGGTTCAATGTGTGAAGCCCATTTCTGGTGTCCCCCGCCGTGATATTGCTGGAATATTGCTAAAGGCGGCGTACAATTATACTCACTCATTCACAAAGCGTCCGTAGCAGTCGTAAGCCTATGATGAACTACACATTTACGATAGCTCATAATGCTTCGAACGTTTTGTAAATCGGTACCTACCACACAGCCACGACACTTCACAAGTGACTGACAGTTATTCTATCGGTTAAAACGTTTGTTTGTAACAAGGAAGGACAGTGTGTAATTTTGGAAATGTATCATCCACACTCTGTATAAATGTTTCTAAACAGATCTACTGAATAATGATTTTGATCTAAAAAGAACTTGTGTAATGAAGTAAAATTTGCTACTCAACCGAGACATAAAACTAATTACCGTGTTGTCCTCAAATAAGCAAGGAATAAATACGTAAACAAAAAAACAATTATCAAAACAAACAAAATAACGGTCAATAAGACGCACAAAGTAAAAACCGTTGCTACAAAAATATCAATAAATGTACTACGTACGAGATTCAGATCAGTGCAGTTATGTCAAACTAGATCGGTGCATGTTCTTCAGTATGAAAACAGCGACCTCTTGTGTACCTGTGAATAGATAGAGGCAGACTGTTTAATACGAGTCAATGCATCGTTCTTAAAAGTGATCCAAACTATAGTAATTAATGTCGTAAATCCTTTACGTTAACATAGACTTACGAGGAGTTGAGATACCAGTCTGGAACGGGCCCGGGTCTCCAATAACCTCATAATATATATAATCCGAAACACTGCACATACGGTCTTTTCGTGGGTTCACATTTCCAGCGTGTGGGTACGTTTTTAAAAAAATATATATTTCGCTGGATACTCGCATGTGAGCCCGAAGTTTCCACGTATACATTTGTCAAGGAAAGTAATTCCCGAAGGTTCCTGAATGACAAGGAGCCTCTGAAAAATATCTTTTTTTTAAGAATTGACAAAACAGATTAGGAAATTCGGAAGAATCGAAATCATTGACTTTCTAAGGACTTTCGCATTATGGCAGTTGGGTAGTGGAGCTGTGAGAACGTTTGTCGACAAGCTGGGCGTTTGCTGGAATCCTCAAATACATATATGACAAAGTGAAACCATATCTTCTTGTGCTCAAACCATAAAGTTTATTTCCCCTGAGCATGGTCCACTGGAACCTAAGTGCAAAGCAAATATACCACTAAAGTGAATAATGCCACCATATTTTATAGGCGTTTTATGAGAGCACTACTGAAAGCTAACGTGGACAGTGCCGCATTCTCTGTGTGTACTCAAGCCCATTGGTACGTTTGTTAAGGGTATCTGACGTTGGAAATACTATATTTCATATCGGTTAACAGAGATCATATCTCTGCGGTTCAGAAGATAAAGGAATTTATCTCTATGGGTAACGCAAACAGTTGCTTGTATGAGAAACAAAATTGTTTTTCGTGCCCTCTATGCTACTTATCTTATCGACCTTTATTATTACAGTTATCTTTATTATATTCTTAAGGGTGAAATACTGTAAATATACCTACAAATCTAGGGACCCTGGTGACCAACAATTCAAGGTACACTGGTGACTGACAATTCAAGGTACACTGGTGACCAACAAGTCAACCTACCCTGGTGACCAACAATTCAAGGTACCCTGGTGACCAACAATTCAAGGTACCCTAGTGACCAATACTTCAAGGTACCCCAGTGACCGACAATTCAAGGTACCCTGGTGACCAACAATTCAAGGTACCTTGGTGACCAACAAGTCAACCTACCCTGGTGACCAACAATTCAAGGTACCCCAGTGACCAACAAATCTAGGGACCCTGGTGACCAACAATTCAAGGTACCCTGGTGACTGACAATTCAAGGTACACTGGTGACCAACAAGTCAACCTACCCTGGTGACCAACAATTCAAGGTACCCTGGTGACCAACAATTCAAGGTACACTAGTGACCAATACTTCAAGGTACCCCAGTGACCAACAATTCAAGGTACACTGGTGACGAACAAGTCAACCTACCCTGATGACCAACATTTTTAAGGTACCTTAGTGACCAATACTTCAAGGTACCCCAGTGACCAACAATTCAAGGTACCCTGGTGACCAACAAGTCAATCTACCCTGGTGACTGACAATTCAAGGTACACTGGTGACCAACAAGTCAACCTACCCTGATGACCAACAATTCAAGGTACCCTAGTGACCATTACTTCAAGGTACCCCAGTGACCAACAATTCAAGGTACCCTGGTGACCAACAACTCAAGGTACCCTGGTGACCAACAAGTCAACCTACCCTGGTGACCAACAAGTCAACCTACCCTGGTGACTGACAATTCAAGGTACAATGGTGACCAACAAGCCAACCTACCCTGGTGACCAACAATTCAAGGTACCCCAGTGACCAACAAATGTAGGGACCCTGGTGACCCACAATTCAAGTTTTCCCAGACCTACAACAACTGTGAGGGACTAAATTTGTCCTTCACAATCCTGTTTCACAACGCAATGTGGTTACTCCCATAATGTAATACAAAAAGGACTGTTGTTTTGTGAAACAGGACTCAGAATATATAGTCTTAAACATGCATTTAGACACAAAGAAAGACCAAACATTTTAAACATACTGACCCAGTGTAGTTAGATAAGTTAGGTATGAAATCTACACACTGATGCCACAAGAGAGTAACACAAACCCCTCTCAACTGGTGACACACAGTTGTGTAGGTCTTGCTGTCCATGGGGCGTTGGGATAGCCTAGTGGTTAAAGCGTTCGCTTGTCACGCTGAAGACCCAAGTTTGATTCCCCACATGATTACAATGTGTGAAGCCCATTTCTGGTGTTACCCTCCGCGATATCGCTGGAATATTGCTAAAAGCGGCATAAAACAATGCTCACTCACTCACTGTCCATAGCACATTAAACAATGAAAAATACCATTCAACTTCCAATAGATTTATTTCAACACAACAAAGAGTAAAATTGGCATAAGCAAATCTAGCTGGCATATCCAACACCAGGGTCAGTACAAGGATCACAGATAGGAGTAACAACTAGCAGCCTGCATATCATTGGTTCACATTTCCTGTCACATGACCACTAGCTTTAAAGGCCACTGAATTCATGAATAAGGAACATCACAGGACATGTAATACTTAAAGTTCATAAAATGACACAAAGTGATAGAAAGTCAATGGAAACATTTTATAATCTGAACTAAAACATTCATTTATATTTTATATTAACCCCCAAAACTTGTTTGATCATTGACAGATATATTCAAATGGGTCCACAGAAGTAAACATCAGCAGTGAAGGAGTTAGGCAATGCCGTCTGATTACCTTGGATGACAGATTCACTTGAGTGAAACCCATATAGGTAGAAATTAAAACATTTTTTAATTTTTAATTAAATCTTGATCTGCACCTGACATGTAATGTTTTTGTTTCAGTTTGACAAACCTATATTGCACAAAAGAGAATCTGGTAATCAAGACACATCCTGCCAACCAAACCTTCCAGAACAATCACAATAGCTTCTTCAACAATAGGAAACAATGGTAAACATTATACAGCAGTGAGGCTATAGGAATATCTACAACAAGTATTTTGGCAGAGGATTCTGAATAGGAACAATAAATTGCATACCTAACTAAAGTATGCTTTACAGCAGATGCAACAAACAGTATGTAATGGTCAACACATATCATTCACTGACCACCTCCATAGCAATCAATTTGAGCAAAACAATTGCAAAAATATACCTGAACATTTAACAGTTTTGTAATGATAAATATGGCAACAGCTTCAACTGTTGCATATGTTCTTTCATTCAACAGCAGTACATATTTCTACATGCTTCACAGATATAATACAGCATCTGGCGTGGCGTCACAATGATGACACAATGCTATAATGACCTTAATACATGTGGTGGTCAATAGATACAGATGACATGGCATGTTATTATGATATATAAGATACAAGTATGATTAATGGTCAACACATGCTTTATACATGGGAACAGTCCTTGTCTTATTGTTCCATATACACATTCATTTATAAATACGCCTCTGTACATTTCTCCATCAACAAAGCACAGTTCTAAAATCCAATTTGAGTAAAACATTATATGCATAATAAAATATACCATGTCAACATCTATTGACCACCATGACAGTTTCACGTAACGATAAATTATGGCAACAGCTTCAACTGATTGCATATGTTCTTTCATAAAAAGAAGATCAACAGAAAATCTCATGTTCATCAAATATCATCTTCTAAAATGCCAATCAAGCATCTAGGAATATTTCTACCAATATTTAAGTCAGAGACTTAATTTCTTGTGTCTATTGATTTTCCTGGGCAAAATGCAAAAAGACTGCACGAAAAACAGGAAATTTCAACAAGAACAAATTCTATCTGACAATGAATTCCATATATTCACTTGTGAAATACTGGCAACTGATGCTTTCAGAATATTTATTGTTTTACAAAGACATACATAGATATCCAAAATATATTTAGATCTTCCTCTTGTTTCTATAAACAAATCAATTCCAAATACATGGGTTGACTGACCAGCTTTGATTGTTGTTAATTGACCACATTGAAGAAATCCAGCAATATTAGGACTTTTCCATATACATTGATTAACAATAGATTTCACCAAGGTTATTTCCCTGCTCATCAATACTAAATAATAGATTGTGTTATTGTGCACCTGGTCACTGGCAGTTCAACCACGGAATAACACCATTAACTACTGCTACAGGATGGGCAGGAACTGGTCCATTGTGTTTGGGTGAAGCTGTAAACTCGAGCTCTGTATACATGAATGGGTGGTACGTAAGTCTGGTTGCTGTGGTGACCAGTAACGCCAAGTTGTTGTCACAAGAGGTGGATACAGGCAGCAGTTGATATGAATGAAAGCAGTTTGTAAATAGTAACAACAAAGTGTGCGTGCATGTCATACCTGACTGACAACACTAGTTAGATAGTGTCATCTACAAATTGAACTGTCTATCAAACCTTTCACATCCTGTTACATGTCATTATAGAAAATAAGGCAACCTACAAAATGCTCTGTCAGTCCATCTCATCTAAATAAGGGCAATATTGTTATTGCAGCTTTCCAGGTGGATTACCGAGGGCTCAACAGTCTACAAGTTTACATACATACAGAGAAGGTTATCATTGATACAACTGATCACCTCAATACATTGACAGACTGTAGTCAAATTGTGAGGAATTGCATGCTATCAAATATCCTTCAGATGACTGAAATCATATTTCATACTTTCACACTGTGTGATATCCTTATATCTGGTAATTCCGTATTTTCAAAATATACATCTTGCAAGCATTATTCCCAAAGTACATTCATTAGGCTGTCCATATTTTTGTGCCTTCCATCTCCCACCTGCTGTGAATTTTCACTGCAGCGTGAAATAATTAACAGTTTTGTTATCTCAATTTCTCCTGCCTCTGTGGTAATAGTATACTTTTACTCTCCTGGCATCCTCATAAAAAACCCAGGTCAGCTTGACCTTTCCTCATTTACATATATTGATATATTGTTTCTAAAGCAAAGTGACTTCATCTCAATCATAAATTAATTCAAAGACTATTACCAGGTGACATATATTTTAACATATCATAAAACATGTTACACAATTAGTGAAGAACATTATTTTTCACCCATCCGCTCTCTTGCTGGTTTAGGTTAGACATGAGAAACACATAAATATACTGCTTGCCTTATAATCACAACATTCTACATATGTCCTTACCCTGTCTGATAAATAAATACCCAGTCATGTATGTACAGCTGACAATGTCTCACAACAAAAGGTTCAGATAAACAATGAGAAGGAACTCCGCTAAAAGATTTGTCACTATTTTACATACCAGGTAACCACTACTAATGATGAATGTCAGATATCCTATGTGAACATTATAATGTTCAATTTAAAATGTTTCAAAATTATATGTTATATTTTCAGAAAATTTTATACATATTTAGGGTAGGAAAAGAAAGGTTATCATTAAGAGTAAAGTATATTTATGGCTACTTATAAGTATGCAGTTAAACACACTTATTCATTTAGTTTTGTTGTAAACTATAAAAAGAAAAAGAAGCCTTATTTCTGATGGTATATCATTTGTTTGTAAACATCAGTGTTAGACACACTGTCTCAGACAAGTAGTACTCTACTCGCTTTGTGTGATGGTTACTAGATGCCCTACTAGAGAGTTTGGGATTGAATCCTGGGTGGGACTCCACCAAATAAGATGCCATAATTTACTATGAAAATATAATTCAAGATATAACCTCTTACCTTTCTAAATGGCATTGACTATTCACAACACGACACCTTGGTAGTAAATGATTACTTTTTGTAATGAATATTAACAACATAGTGCAATAAATGTTTATCTAATAAATTACTTCCCTCAAAAAGATTGCAAATATTAAATTGGTTGCCAAGCAGCATGGACAAATACCGACTTATAAGCACCCTGTAGTATTACAAACTATTCAACTGAAACAAATGCAAACATCCCAGTGTTAGCTGGATAGGATGATGAAAGTGACTATAAAACTGCAATTGTTAAATAGTCTTGTGGTACTGGTACTGGTAACCTGATAAGACATTAATGTCATTCATGGAAATACACATTCACAGCAGTTCTAGTTCTTTACCATTTCAACAAAGATATTTGCAAGAACTTCATAGAAACTTATGTTTTATGTGTATTAGTTTTTAATGTGTATTTGATAGGGTTTTCTTAAAGTTGTACCTCCCCTTATGGAAATTCCAAGGAAAGGTCTATTTTTATTTATGACATCTAAGGCATAAAAAAACATACTGGTATTTTCTTTGTACAAATTTAAACAATCTCGTCATTATCACAGAATGTATTACTGGCACTCAGGAAACAACATTATCGGCACTCTATATGCAAATATATATCTCAGAAATCTTTACTGTCCCATATACACAAAATCACTTGCACATGTGCTGATTAATGAAAGAATGGACTTATCGACGAGGTCTTGCGCGGCAGTTGGGTATATGTCTCTCAGCCGTATTGGGGTTAAAGTTGCGATTGCACGTTGGACAACGCACATAGTCTGGGTTAACAGTTTTAGGGGGTGGAGGTAGATTCTGTGGTTTCACGCCTTGTGCTTCCATCTCACTGACCTTCTTGGCATAGCGGATTGTCTCAATGAAACTCTCATGTTGAGCACGCCAGTCTTTCTTTTTCTGAAAACAAAACAAAATTATTCAAATTACAGAATCATTTCTGAGTCCTGTGATGAATTTAAGGAGACCTTTTTGCATTACAATTTCAGTACGCACATGTCTAATTCAAAGGATGCTTTCTTCCCGCCACTGTACAGATTATCAGCACATATATATTACTGACTCTGCAAAAGCCTTCATCATGATGTGCATGGATATACAGTAGAAACAAACAATATGGAATAAAAATATTTCCATGCATAATATTCTTACATTGCTTCATGCTTCAACCTGACCTAAAATCATTTGTTTCATTTCATGTCTTTCACCATCTGAAAATGTGTTTAACAGATAACTTGGTCTAAATTTATATTCTTATAACAGTAAAAGTTTTCTTTAAAAAACAAAACTTGTAAACTATTTGTAATAGATAAGAAGTTCTTTTGTATGTACATGCATACTTGTCTGGAAATCGGAGTTAACGATAACAGTACCTTAAATACAGTACCATCTGATATTTTTATATGATTCTAGTATTCTTAGGAGATATTATCAATGATTTCTTCATTAATACTACAATAAGTGACATGTGGACTTGCTACAAAAAGTATTGTTCTGCTAATAATAGAAATTACGTTTAAATAAAGAAATGAGTCATAGAGGTCACATTGCTGATTTAATGACTCAGTGTAAGTTGTAGAGAAGCATTCGTGACTGAAATAAATTACTACAGGTCTTTCCTGTTGAACATGCAGGTACCTTAATTCAGCATGCATGGATAAGGAGACCCAATCTGTGATAACTAATCATACTGAGAAACCTAGTCCATCCAGTCTTGTATTAGTCTCAGGAAATAGGGAGGTATCTTTGTCTCAGGAAATAGGGAGGTATCTTTATAGGGAGGTATCCTTGTCTCAGGAAACAGGGAGATATCTTTGTCTCAGGAAATAGGGAGGTATCTTTGTCTCAGGAAATAGGGAGGTATCTTTGTCTCAGGAAATAGGGAGGTATCTTTGTCTCAGGAAATAGGGAGGTATCTTTGTCTCAGGAAAAGGGAGATATCTTTGTCTCAGGAAATAGGGAGGTATCTTTGTCTCAGGAAATAGGGAGGTATCTTTGTCTCAGGAAATAGGGAGGTATCTTTGTCTAAACTCAATATATTCACAATGTCAATTAATCAAAAATGTCATCATTTTCAAAACATCTAAACTTTTCAATAAACATCTAACAGCTATAGACAAATAGAAAAAGGGAGCTATTGGTATCAACCATCCATACTAAATGAGATCCAAATTAAAAAAACATCTCTGAATCACAAAAAATAACTATATAAACAATATAATTTTCTTCTAATGCTAACCATTTCAAAGATTACTGGAGGGCATACCCAAATATACATAACAGAACCTTCAAAAAACAAACTTGAGACATTTATAGATTAATTTAAATCAAAAATTATTTTTTCTCAACTGTTTTATCCTGTCATCACACATGTAAGGGGATTACCTGCTTGAGGAAAATACTACAGGTATTGTGTAGGTATGTTCTCATTTTGCCTACATCCCAACTCGTCTACAGTCTTAAAACAACATGTCGTGGTCTGTTGACTGCTGATTATGCAATGGTGAACTAGTGGCACCCATGAGTCAAAAGTGGACTCTTCTAGTTGAAGTAGTTGAAGGACAAAAAGAATATATATTTTTTTCTGTTACTTGTCATTTTCTAATCACAATGAAATGATAATTTATTTATCACATCATATCATCTTCTAGCTGAAGTAGTTGAAGGACAAAAAGAAACTTTTTTTAAAGAATTTATCTTTCTGTTATTTGTCTGTTACTTATTTATTCTGTTATTTGTCATTTTCCGATCACAATCGTGACATTGTCCATTCTCACTTCATCTTGATAAGGTGACCAGCTGCGTCGAGGAATTGAAGGGGTGATCTTCTCCCAGAAGCAAGTTGCTCTCAAGTCTGTCCAAGCGACTCTCCAGGTTTCGGTAGATCCTTGATTTGGGGCGGACAGCTGCTCCACAATCGATCTGTCTGCGTGCCAGTCTGTTTCCAATTTCTTTATAGCAATGACGAATTCATATATGTTCGGGTGATGCTTTCTGACGAGTTTCTTGAAGCCGTTGTGAAAACCCTCCAAATGATTGTTGGTTCTGGGTCCTGTATTTTCATGCTGGTTCCAGATACGAGGCGGGAATCTTGCGTCGTAGTCTACCCATGTAGAGGTCATGTAGTCGTTGAAGGCAGCAATACCCTCAACATCTGGAGACGCAGTACCTGTCTTCCTCCTCTCTGAGACAAGATGAACCCAGCCCTCTGCAGGTTAGCCATTGTGACTGTCAGTGCTTGGCAAACGCTCCATTTTAAAGGGTTAAGTTTTAAAGCCTATTAGTAGCAGAGAACTGAGTATTTTACAGCGAGAAATTAACTACATGTCATCATTGCTTTTACAATTTAGCTTGTTAATTATATTATAACCTTGTTTGAACTTCTAAATTAATCCTCTTTACTCAACTACATATCCTTATAACAACTCAGTATTTCACAGTGAGAAATTAACTACATCTCATCATTGCATGCATTAATCCCTGTCATTTTATTTTAACCCTGTTTTAACTTCTCAGTGGATGCACTAATCCTCTTTACTCAACTACATATACATATCAAGACTCAGTGAGTCAGGTTCATTATAAGAGTTGGGGTGCATTCTCTAAGCCCAATTCGACTACATTGTTTATGTAGGCGAATTGAGACTAAACCATTGTGTATGCTTAATGATAAACCTGGTGCTTGATTATTAATTTTATCCTTGATAACCTCTGCACTCCTTTCTGTGACAAATGGATTAAGCATATTACACCAGGGTCTTAGATTAAATGTAAGCTGATAACACAAAATATATACCAACCCTCTCACTTGTTATTCAACATGTTTAGACACACTGGCTCTAGTCAGTAATGCTACCATTCTCAACAATATCCCCTTGCTTGTCTTCATTGTAAGAAATCATGTTATTTATACTCACACCATACACAACACACTTCTTTTCACTAACAAGCAACATGGCAACTCTTAACAGCGGCGGGGCACTCACAAAACACCAGGATTAAAGACCTCGCATGGGGTGACCCTAAGTCCTTTATCGCCCACCAATCTTGAAACAGGAACCTTTGTAGGGTAGTGTGTATTTTCGACCTGGTGTCACAACAGACTGGTTGAAATAGTTACAGCCTGGATAATCAGATACTGGGTGACCAAACAATATCACAATACGTGAGATCAAAATAATCTTCAGTCCTGTTATGAATATGTATTGTATACTTTTATCACAGTGCAAAATGTGTTCTTGAATATAAGCATGTGGTCCCATATTTCAAGTTAAAATTGTAACAATCTTGTAATGGTTTTAAGGGCAGGATCCAATGTTTAGCCAGTATCCACTTAACATGTTATAAGTTTGATAACATCGTGTTTATGGTATAATTAAAGTTGACAATATTTCAACTTAAAGACCACAGCTCCTGTGGAGAGGAATGTCATAAATCTGGAAGGACAGGTGGGGAAACAACGACACACTTAACGGTGACAGGTTTATGGATTTTGCTTTACATATCGGTATTAACATCTGGACATAAAGACAAGTGGTTAAACATTCACAGACTTAATGTGCAAAATAATTTTCACTGTGGATTTTTACATGGACCAACCAATAGTATCGTGAGTGAGTGAGCATAGTTTTACGGCGCTTTTAGCAACATTCCAGCAATATCCCGGCGGGGGACACCAGAAATGGGCTTCACACATTGTACCCATGTGGGAAATCGAACCAGGGTCTTCAGCATGATGAGCGAATGCTTTAACCACTCGGCTACCCCACTGCCCCACCAATAGTATCAAAAGTCTATCCCTTTTTCTACAGGAACCAGTGGTTGAGCACAGACCACTAAAATAAGACATGAATATCATGTACACCAACAGCTTGCCCATACCAACTGTGTTAACATAAAAGGTATCCTAAGGGCTAGTGAAGTTTCCAACACTTAGGAGTCTACCACGCTTCATTCCTGTAGATGTTCTTTGTTAACTTACACCCCTGATAACTTTTCACGGCTAATTCCTATCCCAAGGCAATTATGCATTTACACGACATCAGGGAAAGAAGTGTCAGGTGAGTAGAACAAAATAAATCCAACTGATTAAAAAAAAGTTTGTTCCAGAAATTTAAAAAAAATACAGACAATATCTGTGATTCGAGAGAAAGAAGCTTGTCCTGTATCTTAAATAGTCTGATATTGTTCATGTCAAGTTTCATTAGTTGATGTTCATGTAATCTTCATTTCTTTATGTCTCACAGTCAATAAAATGTATACCTTACTGAATTTAGTTACAGTTTCTAAGTAAACTTAGACTCAGTATTATTCGTTACACTGCTATACTGAGTTTAACAAAACCTAGTAGAAGGTTAACCTTTCCAACTGACCAATCAGAACACAGCTTACCAAATCCCGAAAGTGGACATTCGCACATACCTTTTGAACTTTTACCTCGAAAAAGTTTGTACCCGAACGATTCCGAATGCTATTTTCCGTACGATCGGTTCCTAGTGATGCACGCCACAGCAGTGAGTAAACATTCGCTGAAAATTCGTTTGTCCGTATTCAAGCATGTCAACTTGCGGAAATATTAGCTAATGATAACCATATCAACAGAAACCCCAAAGCGTATATACTGCAGGTGTTATATGCGGATGTTCGTTTGTTGGGAGATCAGTGTTGGCGACCAGGGACGAGAAAATCCATTTTGTAAGTCCCGACGAACCCTAAATAGTAGCCGTTGTCTGATTGGTTAAATCCGTTCTGCCGTCTAGCCTTTGATTGGACGGTCATAGTTCGCTCAAAGGTTACCTGACGCGACCTTCCACAAGTTGTTGTTAGACTCAGTATAGCAGTGTAACGAATAATACTGAGTCTAAGTTTACTTAGACTGAATTTAGTTAATGACTAAATAATGTAAACAGATCATGTATGATTCATAAAGATTAGAAGAACTCCTTTTTCAACAGTTATTAAACATTTTGCCAAACACCAAATTCATGCAAGAGAAAAATTAACACAATGTAGGAATTAAATGATCTTTTCAATGTAAGATTTTTTAAATCACTAAAGACTTAGGTACTCATGGGAGTCATGGTTGACAAAGAGGAGGTAACGCCACGCATTCAGATCAGTTAATTTCCTATAACACTGATTGAATGTCATCCAAAATGTCCTAATAAAATAATATTGTGTGTACTTATAATGTGCTAACATCCCAACACAAGGTGCATATCCCACCAGGTACCCATTCACTGCTGAGTGAACAGAGGCACAAACTCACTTGCCTAAGGCAGGACCACATGTGTTACATTAAATTTTGATTCATTGTAAACCAGGACTGAAGTCCTAGTAACTTTCAGGTGTCAAGCTGCCATAGTCACCTATCAAAGGACTCTCAACAACCACCTTCAACTGATATTTTACCTGGGCTCTTTGCAAAGGACCACACACCACCACAGAATAGTTTGGTTTCGTAAAGATACAGGGGAATGTCCTAACAAAACAATCCAATGTCCTACCAGCTGCAAACTGTCTTTTGGTAACATTTTCTTTCACCTTCAGTCTTATAATATGGAATGTCATGAGGTGAGTATACCAGATGCAAAGATATTTTACATGAATAGCTTCATACAAGTGCGTCTCAATATGGCTGAAATATTGCCGATGTGACGTAAAATTTTGACTCACTCAGTCTCACAAGTGGTGTAAATCATTGTTTGCCTCATGGAGATGGGCATTTCTTCACAACAGTGGGTTGACCATGCTTATAGAATGCTCGAACCTCACATAACAGCAAAATGTCAATTACAAATACTTATGTGAAAGCAGCCTGGACCTTCCTCAGAATCAAACCCATCCTCAAAGCAATCACAGTTGATACAACTTACCGGTTGTTTCCTCGGTGTCTTGGTCTTCCCGACATACTTGGCCATCTCAGTCCCTTCTGTCCGCATCTTTGTGGGATCAAACGTTTTCCTCTTCTTGTTGGCATTCTTACAAGCAGCCTGATGTTTACCAAGTCTGTCAGTATTGAACCTTCTACCACAGATCTTACATGGAACAAGCTGCCCCTGTTCTCCCTGGGCCTCACTGTCAATGGCGGCCTGAATGTAGAAGTCTACATTGCTCTCTGGAACACGGTAGTCATCCTCCACAGGTGATGGTGTGCGTTTTCTTGGTGGTGGAACTCGCCGCTGCTGTTGTTGTTGTTGCCTACGCCTGTTCTCTGCATTTCTTCTCATTTTCTCTTCTTCTCTTTGAAGTCTTTCTTCTTCCTTCCTTTCTCTTTCTTCTTCTTGCATTCTCTTCTTTCTCTCTTCTTCCATTTGCCTGTTGAGCTTCCTTTCTCTCTCTGCCTCCCTCTTCCTCTCCAGCTCCACTTCCCGCCTAGCCTTTTGGCAAAAGAAATGGTTGGTATGATCATGATGAATAGATTTGAAAAGATTTCATAATCATTAATCTGCAAAATGAACTATCTTGAAGGTTCAGTAAAAAGATAACAAAATGAGGCCTTTCAAATGACTCATGTTTAGAAAGTTGTTTTGATTTACTGCAGCCACATTTGATAAGTGATAATCTTGTTATTAACCAAAGACCTTATTCTTGAACAACATCAAAACTATGTTTAAAGGTCATCTGACCACAGAGTTAAATGATCATGTATAAATCAACTTTTTTTCACAAATGATGGAAGAAAACTGTCAATTTCCAAATGAATGGTCAATTTGAAATGTCATAATGTTGGAGATCAGAAATCTGTTTCTTACTGGTGAACACAGAAAAGAAAAAGGTGACTATATTCTCCTCAATGAATATGCATGAATGCATAATCCAAGGGTGATGGCTTGGCTTTACATGTAATTGCCAATCTCAAGTATCACAGGAACAGACATGAGAGGAACTCAATATTGTTTAATGTTCCCTTAAAATATATATCAGGTAGTATTTCCCATAAATGTATGAATGACACAACTGCATGCCCAGAAGCTGATCAAGGCAGTTACATAGTCACAAGTTGCACAGACTAATAACTACTCAGTCAGCGGTGAACTCACAAAGCACATATTACTCCCACAAGTTCAAACCTTGAGCAGGTTAAACAGTTCTGTGTTAGTAGGGGCTGTACATAGGTTAGATGAGGGTTGACATGAAGTGACTCACCCTTCTCACCCTTTTTGTGAAAATTAAATACACACCTATCACAGATTTCAAAGACATTGTGGAAGGTTGATCCCTTTTCATTTATAAAGCTCCTTGCAGTAATCAGAAAATTGTGAAGTTCCAACCTTTATGGAAGAAGATTTTGACAATTTGCTTACAGTTTATTGCCTTCAAGTTTTGAGTGTTGGATAATGCATGCAGTAAGTCATACATATGAATTTTCTATTCACGTGGTCACAGAGACCTGGTTTGCTCTTGTATTTTCTCTCTCAGCTTATGTCAAATGTGTTTCAATACAAATTGCTTTAAAAAATTCTTAACAAAAATCCAATCAATTCTGCTTGGGCGTTGGCACAGTTCCCTCTGCATTGCGTGGAAGCACTTTGAAACAGACAAAGAGGAACTTGACAATGGTGTTTACTTGTACTACGTGAGTCTATAGATTATGAAGCTGGGCTGGGAATAGGGGACACCAACGAGAATCAATGTGTGTGGGTTCCCATGGCAATACGCACATTATGTTTACATGAAATGCCAGGCTCATCTCTACTAATATGGTAAACATGTCATCCAATTGATTGGGCAGACTCTCGTCACATAAGGTGTGAATATAGATTGAGATTGAAGCTTTGATACCTAAGCTTGTACGTACAATATTCATGCTGATGGTGTTACATGGATATGTGAAATAAAGGAAATGTTCCCATGGAATTGTGTTTACTTATGTACCTGCACAAGTGCTGCATGTAATGATGCACCTTGCATTTTGCAATTTATTATTAGAATGTTTTTCTTCAGTAACACTGACTAACTAGCATTTTGCAATTTATAATTAAAATGTGTTTCTTCAGTAACATTGACTAACAAACATGCAAAATTAGCACAAAATAACCAGTCTGTGCCAGAACCTTTTTAGAGTACAAACCAGTACTTGGCTTTAGACTCATTTTCAGTAGATATTAGTGTTATCAATAACAATGTCTTCCCCTCTATTTAAGCAAACACTTACTGGTATTTCAAAAAGAAAACATACAAATCTAAGAAACATAAACTAAGGTAAACAGAAAGACCTTGAATTTGATTCATTACAGGACTTCATTGGGACTTGTCACAGAAGCTCAAGCACGCACCTAGCTAGTCTCATGACCTACAAATATACCTGAAGACCCCAACTTCAAGTCTTCAGGTGATTGAAGTTCATTAATAATATACACATGTCATGACAAAGGCACTTCTAGCCCCACTCTACAACCCCTGGATATGTCAGTATGTTAATAAGCTAGAACCCCCTGACAAGACAAGCTGCTTTTCTACAGACATCGATTTGTGTCAAACTAGTGAGACCTGTCAGTATTTACAGACACTTTACATACGAATGGTTTTTCAGGGCAATGACATCACAACAAAACAATAAACAGTATTTTTATCTATATTTGGCACACTATCAAGATGCTGACAATTGACAGTATTCCCTCAAGCTGATAACCACTGATGTAGAACAATTAACGTCAGTATGCCCTAGAGAAATCAAGTGTCCCACATCAGCTAAAAGACAATGCAGGCAAATCAGCAGTTCTGTCTTTGGGTGTGGGAACCAGGACCTAAGTTCTGTCAAGACAAAGGTAGCTTTAGTGTTTCTAACATATGACATTTTGTAATGTGTGAGTGGCAACTGATACAGATAGAAGCGTATTAGTGACACCATGTAAAAACATTTTTATCATACATAGGAGTTACTTACTAGGGTTGTTGCGATTCATTCACATATTCGGTGAATCAAACTGTATCCCTTTCAGAATTTAATTTGTTATTTGCATTCACTAGAAATCAAATATTCATGATTTTTTATAATGGAGTGTTCTTACTTGAATTTGGGTGCAAACAATATATTGACAACATTCCTATATATCTAATTTGACAGTAATGTGGTCACTGGTCATTGTTGTGTTGAATTACCTCAGGTAAAACATGTCAAAGGACCTATTTCTTATTATTATCCATATGGTGTAACATAACCAGTGACATATATATCATATGTGCACATGTGCACATATCACTTTTGCCTAGCAGCCATTGTTTCTGTATTTCATCATCTGTGACGTCATTAAAGAATTAGACGTGACATCAATGAACAGGGCCGTCACACTTGCTTATCGTGTTTTACTGCACAAATGACTACACGAATAAAATGGATAATAAAGAAATTATTACACTCGAACAAGTGTGTCACTTGACTTATGCGAAACTCGTGCAAAATTGTGTATTACCCTCGCTCTCGCTCTGGCAATACAACATTTCACACTGGTTTCATATAAGTCATATGACACACTTGCTCGTGTAATAATCTCTATTTGTTTCACAGGATATAATGAACAATACATCAACTGCTGACTGGTTATTGTATTCATTACCCAATATTCATGATATGTAGAATATCTGCCTTATAGTGGATTCATTGAAGCTCTAATTCTTACGTCTACATAGATGATACTTTCATCTATGAAACTGATCCTTTCATCTCCGTAGATCATAATTATATCTCTATAAATGATATTATAATCATGAAGATAAATATGATTTATTTAAATGTGAAGTAATATGGTTTAAACTGTGCCACTCACAGCTTCCATAGATACAATACAGGCTGTTTTCAGTTGTTTATTTTTATGTAAATCAGTAACCAATAATAAACAATTCAGCTCAGTCTAAGTAAACTTAGGCTCAGGATTATTCGTTATACTGCTATACTGAGTCTAACAAAACCTAGTAGAAGGTCGCGTCAGCTAACCTTTTGGACTGACCAATCAGAACACAGCTTTCCAAATCACGAAAGTTAACATTCTCACATACCGTTTGAACCTTTACCTAAAAGATTCGAACGATTCCGAATGCTATTTTCTGTACGATCACTTCCGAGTGATACACAATGAGTAAACAGTCACTGAAAATAGCATGTTTGTCAATATATGCAAGGATGTCATCTTGCGAAAATATAAGCAAATAGTAACCATGTCATTAGAAACCCATAAGCATATATACTGCAGGTCAAATATCTGTGTTTTAAAGTCTCGCCGAACCCTAACAAGTAGTCGTCTGATTGGTTAAATCCGATCGTCCGTCTCGCGTTTGATTGGATGGTCATAGGTCACTCAAAGGTTACCTGACGCGACCTTCTACTAGGTTTTGTTAGACTCAGTATAGCAGTGTAACGAATAATACTGAGCCTAAGTTTACTTAGACTGCAATTCAGCTGAATATGTTCTCCACACAAACTTTGATTGAGTAAATGCACTTTCAGGTCTCAGCACAGCAATATTCCAAAGCAAGTGTATTAGTGAAGTCTGTAAAAAGCCAGGAAAACCAGTGGTTGATAGCATGAGCAACTCTGCACACAGTCATGGCACAATGACACCCTGATGTACAAAGTGTGCCCATCGGTTTTTACATGGATACCTCCATAAAATGTGAAAGGACATTGTAGTCAATTCATATTTTAAATACAAGACATATGGTTATAGAGGATAAACTATCTCATAAGCTCAGATATCCACATATTTTTTATGAAAAAAGTGAGTAAGTATGGTTTTACGTCGCTTTTATATATCACTGCAGGGAACACCAGAAATGGTCCTGACACATTGGTGGTGAATCGAACCCGGATCTTCAGGGAGATTGGATGAAATAAAATCATACCTGAAAAGACTCTTTATACTTTTCGAACCTACTGACCAGTAATCTAAAAAAGAATTCTAAAACCCAAGACATACAAATATTTGGTCTTACATCTGAACAAAACATGATATAAGTGGATATATACAGACAGATACAGGATGGGTCATGTAACTATAAAATAAATATAAAATCCCTGACATAACTTAGTATGTCAACATGTAATATTTGTCTAAAATCACCTAATCTCCTCAATGGGCTTCCATATCAGCCCATGTTGATATGGCTCCAATTGCTTCGAAATAATGACTGATAAAGGCCTCCAAATGTCAATCCCTAATATGACTAGTCAAACACTGACCCTCTGGTTATCTAACCAGTGTCACTTAACAAGATACAGTCCAGGAAATCAACCCTTTCTACACTTGACCTATATGACTGGTTTCACATAAACATTTGTGAATCATCATATTCAGCCCAAATTAATGTATTGCCTTGTTCAGGCGACAAGGTATCCTCAATGTTGATAAAGTAAAATCTAAGGGACCATTCATAATTTATGGCTTGGGGGAGGATAATGATTTTTATGGAGAAGCATGTACAATGTCAATTACCCCCCCCCCCCCAAATATATGTACAAAGTAAGTGGCCCCACTGCATGTCATGTACAAAATTGCTGACCCCCGAGTACATGTGTACAAAATTGCTGACCCCCTACCCCCAGAACAAAATGGGCGACCACCCTTAAAATCATCATCACCACCCCTAGCCATATATTATGAACTGTCCCTAAGTTACATGCTGTAACGTAAAAAAGATTTTTGTAACACCTCGTGTCTTGTTCTTTTGCTAAAACCCTTACTTGCATAGGTCTTTATGTCACAGACAGACCATCCCTTATTAAGCAAACAAACAGTCAAGCACCACTGTGTCGAAGCTAAAGGGATCTGTGCAAGTACTTTGAATTATCCATTGTTTGACACAACATCAAGATGATGACTAAATAAAGAATATGCAAGGACCAAGGTTTTACTTCGTGACAAACATACATTTGACACATCAAGGTTCGACACGATAGTGTTTGACTGAATGAGTATCAGACAATGGCAAATTGGTTCAAAAATTCTTTGGAATAAGTTCCTGTTGCCTCACTCTTAACATTATTATCTCTATGGAAAAGAATGGAGCAAGCTATCTAAACTGATGATATCTCATGGCGAATGGATTCCAGCAAGTTTAAAGTCATCTCAAAATATTTTAAAGGATGCCTTTGTATTATTCAACAAAAACATTTCTCTCCCTTATTTAGCCATACAGAAAATATGTGCTTTTCCTATTTCAACTCATCAAAAAAAACATGGTTATTGTGGGATTTAAGCTGACGGTGTTGTTGGTGGGTATTTTTAGAGTGGTAAGAGTACTTCAGTATTAAATATAAAGGGTACTTTCAGTGTGTCAGTTAAATCTGGGGGAATAGTATTGGAGGCAGGGGATAACCCTGATGTTGGAAGAAACCAAGTATCATGAACTCACCTCTTCTTCTTCCCTCTCCTTCTTTCTCCTCATGGATTCCAGTTCTTGTTTATTTCTCTCAATCTCCTCCATGATCTCACGCTGCTTCTCCTCTAGGTCATCCTGCACATCCTGGTTCTCCTTGTCTCCATCTGTGCTATCCCCCTCCCCCCACTGACCCCCTGGTGGACTGTGCCCTTCCTGCACAGACTGATGATGTCTGTCTAGTCTCTGCTCTCTTGCCCTGTTCTGCTCCATCTGCCAGCGTTGAAAGTCTGTTAGTTTTTTAGTACCTTCGGATTCGTTCCTCTTTGGAGGTGGTGCACCTAATCGTTTTCGTTGAAAATTTCGTAAAGTGTGTAAATTTGGAGGTGGGCTACTGTCATTACTACTAGTTCTGCTATTGTCTTGTCGCACGTCATACTGTCCATTAGGAGTCTGCACAGCATTTGCATTATTATGTGCATTCGGCCTTTGTCTAGCAATTCTAGCTTTGGTTGGCACGGGGGGTGTTTTTTTGTCATTAAGGGGCTGTAACAAGTTAGCTCTGTCCTTCCCCGCACTATTTTTGCCATGCCTTGATGAGGAGTTTGATGCATGACTACTAGCACTGCTGTAACCCCCTGATGAGTACCCTCTCCTCATCATACGATAGTGTTCGTCAATTGGAGGAGAGTTATACCCCTGTTGTTCCAGCTGACGTCTCTGCTGAAAGAACTGTCGAGCAGACGGACCTCCTGTGGAACTGTTTCCACTATTCTGGCGCTGACCAACTTTTGACAACGCCCGTCTCTGTTGATCTTCATACATCCTTATCATTTTCTCTTCTTTTTCACGGAGCAATTTTGACTGAAAGTCTGCTTGTAGCATTTCCAGCTTCGAAGGCTGTTTGTTAAACTGTTTTCGACTCATCCCTATTGGTGTGTAGTGAGGTAGTTTTGATGGAGATGTATCTCTGTAAGAGGAGTTAGGAGGAACTGCAACTCTGCTCATTTTGGGTGCAATGTCCTTGCACTAAGTCGTGAACACTGGAGTGAAAATAAAAAGCAAGCTGTGAGGTGATGTGCGACACATAAAAAGCAGCCTACACAAAACAGACTAGGCAGCCCTAGAAATTCATGGTTTTTCAAGACTACTGCAAACATTATTCCATCTATCTTCAGATGCATGTCCTGCTTGAATGATACAAAAATGTTAACTATTTACATCTTCTGTCTACTTTATTCAATTTTCAATTTGTAACAAATTTGAGAACTTGTTCATAATTTTAGCCCTCAATGCAAGTAGACAAAGAGGACTACCATGATTGGATTTTTAGATTTCCTCGGCACAAATGAGTAGTCTTGGTCACCAGGACAAGCATGCATTTCAAAGGCTTCTAAGGCTATCTCAATACACCCAAGTCATGTTACCCTTAATAATGATGAACATTTATAATGTCTTTCCTTTCAAAATTATGTCAATTGATATGAAAAACAAGAACTAAGGCTAATCCTTAGCATGAACTAATGTTTTGATGGAAATAATCATGTAGCATTTTAATGTAAGGAGTCCAAGGATTTTGAGTTTACATGCCTAGTACTTCAATAGAAGGACACCAGAATCTTCCTTTTTATACAAGTGTTACAACAAGGACCCTTGACTTTCACAGTGTTCACGAATAGCGTCTGACCCTCTGACAAATCCGGCAGATTTGCCAACGGTCCGATAGAAGTCTACAACCCGCCGGCCCCAGTGTCTGACTGTATATTTCACAATGACTTTGACTGAAGTTGTTATATGGGACATGTGACACCTGTTTGCTGTTTATAAATCTTATGTTTGTTTATAATTTCAGTGCCAATTATAAGAAATGCTAAATCTGAAATGTGTGTTTAATTTTATTCTATGGGTCCTGTGAATTTTCAATGGGTCAGACAGACATCTGAAACTTACAGGACCCAATGTCCTGTTCCTTTGAAACACGATTCGTGAACACTGCTTTCATGCTTAATTTTGAACAGTGATGTCATCTTGATAGAACACTAATTGATACATGGTTAGTATGAATACTAGGTTTGTACAATTAGGTTAAATAAGCGCTGTTTTTAGACCTGTTTAGCACATCAGTAGCATCAAAATTGAGAAAAGTCCTAGGGTCTTTGCTGTTTGCTGCAATAGCAATATCAACACAATCATGACATTCATGTATATCTGCATAATATGACTCCTGAACATGACAACACCTTACAAAACCAACCACACTTAATGAGTTGCTGACTTAACTACAACTACAAGTACGAGGCAAACAAACAATGCAGGTGCTAATATTTATCCTGTGAAATAAATATGGATCATATTTGGCATAATGGTTATGTTGATTCAAACTAAAATCTACATAACATAACAACACCATCAGCACAAAACTATTTTACGTCAAGTACACTTCGGAAAGAGTTCCTTCCGTTCCCCCAACTCTAAACCAAACTCTAAACCTAACCCTAACCCTAAACCTAGCCCTAACTTAAATTTTGGACTTTTAATCATTTTGTGAGTTCTCTAGTAATTGTTGTGTTAAGTTTTGTTTATAATTCTAGAATATTTATACATATTATTTGGGATGGGGGAACGGGGGGAACTCTTACCTACACTTCACTTACCTTGAAATAAATGACTGAGATATTTTTCCAAATATGCTGGGTATACTCTAGCGATATATTCAAACCGAACAGTACGACAAATTACGTGTCGGTGTGTCCATATCGAAGAGATCCTGAAAATGCATGTTTACGATCCTTCCGTGAATATACGTAATCACACAAGTCTACCAAGTGAACTCAAATGTAGAATACGCACAGGTATTGTCACGATTAACAGGAGGCTGAACACACCCCTAACTTTACAGCATCCTATCAATAAATGTCAAGCAACTGCGTGGGTTGGTCATGCGTGCGCCGCCATGTTGTTTACATTCTCTGGTGCTTGGTAACGGTCAATACCACCGACCGAGTTTCATGAATGACAGGTTGTTATCGCACGCCTGTAGTGTGTACCGAATCTATTGTTTTACCATGGTGCTAGATGAATCACTACAAATTACATGTACAAGTTAGGGTTCCACCTGAATAGCTTTCCTGAAAGAGTGTTTTCTTCCTTCATGTTTGGCCCTTTACTTCCGGAATGTTCGAACCGTTGTGCTTACGTAACAACATATCGCAAAGAAAGTAAAAGTGGGCGGAGCCTCTTCTGTGATAACCATGTATGGCAGAGGTAAATGTTGGTTAAGTAAATGTGTTAGAACCGCATAAAGATTAGAAGTTGAATTGAAGATGATATCGGTATCACACATAAATGATAATATGTATACTAGATCTAATTACAACTTGCAGATTTACACTCGGTTTTTGTATGTCCAGTGCCTTGTACAGGATAACGTCACTAATGTTATAGGAAGAGCAAACTCACAGACGAGTCCGAACCATAATAAACGATACACGGTGTAATCGAGAAAGGTTTCTAGTACCCTAAGCAGAAATTAATAAGTATAAAAATATTTCGTTTAACTTCTCTAGCCTGATGGTATGCGGGTATGCATTTACAGGATAATCATCTGCTAGTGAGCGCATTCACTGATGCAGAAAAGGTTAAAGGTCACATGCAACCAAAAAATCAAACATAATTAAAACACAATTATCACTTATTCATGACATATAATATACATTGCTGGTTATGAAAAAACATATGCTTTCAAGTATCGAACTGAGAAAGTGACTCGGTAAGAAGAACGTGTGGTGAAATAGACAAATGAAAAATATATAAACAGTTAATTTACTGTCATAACATATTTATAAAAAGCTCGTGCCTGTGAGATATCAACAAAACATTAGAAAAATAGCTCACACCAAAGCCTTCACCGAGTATTCACCGGACAACCCGCTTCCAAGCTGCGCGAACCTATTTCACTGCGCACGTGCTATGAGCGCAGCCCAGCTGTTGAAACCCGTTTTCCCCGAAAAGTCGGGGGAAAATTAGTGAAACGTTTGAACTCCGATTTCGCGCGGTTTTTTTCATCGCGTTATTTTTCAACTTTATAAGTTGAATTTGCATTTTTGACGATTTGTTTCGGTAAGTCCATACCAAAAGGTATCAGAATCTGCAAAGTTGTGTTTTACGTTGCATGTGACCTTTAATTTTTTTAGGAAAGAATACTATATGATATTTATATGAACACTCTTGCCAAGATGTAGACGAATGTGTTCGGCTGTTGGGTTTACGAGTTGCACTTTCCAATCAAAGTATTAGACTTTTTTATAATACAAATTCTCGGAAAATATATCCTATTGAAAGAAGCAAGCAACCATTTTTTATTGAAAAGAAGCCCCAGTGAAATAGGAGCTTCAAATGAAGACTTTCTTCATTTAGAGCTACAGAAATACAGTCAGGTATGAAAAAAGAAGAGAAAATTGTACGGTGACGGGACTGTGAGGCAGACAACACAGATATGTGCCCAACGTTTAAATTGTTGATTCCATGTTTATAAATGGGCCTTTGAGTTTCAGTCTCAGTTCAAACACATTTGACTGACACAAAAAAGTTCGATTACGAGCGAGATGTTATGAAAATATCGTGTTTGTGGTTGTTGTTTGTTTGTTGTTTTTGTTTTGTTTTGTTTTGTTTTGTTTTGTTTTGTTTTGTGTGTGTGTGTGTGTGTGTGTGTGTGTGTGTGTGTGTGTGTGTGTGTGTGTGTGTGTGTGTGTGTGTGTGTGTGTGTGTGTGTGTGTGTGTGTGTGTGTACTAAAATATACCTCACTGTGTATATATTAACGCCGTATCTGTTCTTGATATGTTGATACTGAATACGAGATATCGGGTTTACATCCTCTTGTAAAAATGTGCTTGAGAGAACGGTGCTAGCATCAACACCTAAACGTCGCATTCATGGAAGTTGACTATCCATAGAACTTCATTTTCCTTCATCTTTATACAACTTTTAAAATGCCTCTCAAAGAAAAAAATCTGTTACGCATATTTTTTACGTATTAGTATTTATTTGTTTGGAGAAAATATGCATAGATATGCATGCTATATATCACTTGAAGCATTAAAGGTTTTAACCTGTGTCCACGTTGCCAATATACAACTAATTGCTCTGTTGTTTTTACAGTTATTGCCATTGTATATGCACAATAAAACGAGAATTACTAGGCGGTGTACTCAACTAAACTCACTCACTCACTTTCCAAGCAAATGACACCACTAAGCTTTCTGCCACAGAAGTTTGGTAGCTTTATTTTCTATGCACATGACATTGAAAAACTTAGAAGAATGATAAATAGAATAACTCAAAGCTTCATATGTATGTTAAGACATTCTTATGTACATATACGTACAACTTTGGACACATCTGTTTTGAGCTGAGTAGGATAGTATACAGTTTGAACATTTCAGATTTCTCCACAAAGATACTGCACGCCTAGTATTCAACGTATGACCGTGTGACTCAATTTGAGCTGGAAATAAATAACGACGTAAAGCGCCTGACAAAGAAAATTACGAAATATATCCCTGATTGATAACTGGTTGGAACTGGTGTTATATTTTAGACAACGTTTCAGAGTTACGTCTTGCATGCGACTTCATTGTATATTCTTTGGGTATTAAACATATCCTATGTTATATTATTCTTGGTCTTGGGGCAGGACATTAAATCCTAACTCTATATGAAGAGACTCTGTGGTTTAAATAATCGCGCCTTCACCCTTGTGGTTAAAGAGCCATGTCCAGACTGCGTGTCATAGGGGTCATAATCCATTATTACAGAGTCGGAATGTTAAATACACTACACAAATCTGTTGGATTCAGCAGTTAATACCTAGTAATTATGAATTCAAACCACTGTTTAGCGGATTGAGCGTCACATGGCCAACAGTGGTATATATCACCTTCCAGGAATATTGGTCTGTCCGAGACACCACCTACTGCAAGAATGCAATTATAAGCCAGATTAACTGACTTGAGTACACATAAATATACAATTCGGTGTGCTCAACCTGTCACGTGGCAGGCAGTTATGTCTAAATAAATTGGTAAAGCCAGCCATATTAATCTCAGTTTCAGTCATGGTGGACCATCCGTTCCACAAAGTGATCATAGCTCTGTTATTGTTGTAAGTCTATAATAATTTCCAGTGATGGAATTACGATCGTCTTTGATATGGAACAGGGCCCAGTGGATGTTTTAAAGCTCAAGAGACTGAACAAATGTTTGAACAGCAACTTTGCACTTGACTCATTGGCTTCAATCTTAGAATTAAGATGTTGATTTGTCTGATGACCGTTGTTGAGTGATTTCTGGCTGAAATATACATTTGGCGATGAATCTCCAGGAAAGATTTTTTCCATCCGTCTCTTGTCCATTCCTCTTGTCTTTTTTCGCTTGTCGAACTTAAAAAAGTGAAGTCCCAAGCAGATGTTTTAGTGACTGGTATGGAGGTGGTGGGGTAGCCTAGTGGTTAAAGCGTCGGCTCGTCACGCCGAAGACCCGGGTTCGAATCCCCACACGGGTACAATGTGTGAAGCCCATTTCTGGTGTCCCCAGCCGTGATGTTGCTGGAATATTGCTAAAAGCGGCGTAAAACCAAAACTCAGTCAGTCAGTGACTGGTATGACTCTGTCCTTCACTGGTGCATGTTTGTCTAGCAGCTCAGATAAAACTCTATTGTATAGCAGAACGAGACTCTCAGCAGCAGATGGTGGCTCAAGTAAAAGGTCTGAGTTTAGCAAATTGTCTTTAAAAGTATCCATATCCAGGGAGCGCATGTTCCTACAGCGAGTAATCTTCACATTTGGACTGGGTATTGAGAGGTCCAAGCTCACAAAGATATGGAAATGGTCAGAGAGCTGTAGGTCCTATACAGATACACAACTGACACAGGCGTCTGAAGCAGGGGTAACTATCCAGTCCAGAGTGTGTCCACCTCTGTGGCTTGCCTCTGACGCAAGTTGTACAAGTTGTGGACTTCAAGAAGATTAAGTATTTGTTTAGTGTCATGGTTATCCTTGTTGTCAAAATGGAAATTGAAGTTGCCTACGATGATAAGAGCTACCTCGTCAACCTATCCAGTCTGTGCTGAGACGGTGCCGAGCAGTAACTGCTGCCAATGGTGGCCATGCAAAGTGGACTCAAGTAAACAGAAACACAACAGTAAAGGCTTTGTCTATAGACGTTTGAATTTTCACCTTTTTACCATTAGGATTGCATGAAATAATTGCTCTTAAACTAATGCAAGAAATTCTTCTAAAAAATGGCTTATGCGTTTCTTTTCTTAAGAGTATATTTCTGGGTCACAGTTTCATGTAAAGACCTTCTATAGTTGATAAACAGGGTAAGATGTATATTCTTTTTTCACATTGTACTAGTTCTATATAAAATATATGCTTTGTGCAGAAATGGGGGGGTTATTCATCATTATGACTTTTAGAGCTAAAAATAACTCTTTTATGTAAATTTAAGACTAAAAGCAAACTAAAAAGATCTGGTGACTTACAGCATATGAGAAATATATTCCTTAACCAAATATGCATGGTATTTGATATTGAAACCATTGTTTTGTTCCGGGGTTTTGCAACTTTTTCAGTTCCCAGTTAAATTTTGGTGGCCATCTTGGATTTTGAGCTAAAAATAGCTTTCGCATTAATATTCAGATTGGAACCAAACATTTTTTTAAACTCCTTTAACATATAAACACAAAAGAATATACCATTTGCTTTCATCAAAACACTTTCACAGAATCCCATAAGCTACTTGACTATTTAGGCCAGATTCAATTATATACAGGTCACTGTGGCATTGCTAGTATGTTTCTAACTGCATATGTTTAATATGCACTAACAAAATCATCAACAAATTGCAAGCTTATTACATAATATTGGAATACCTGAATCTGATGTTAGAGAATTGTAACATGCCAATCAGAGTTATCTCCCTTTCAATATGGAACCCTTTCTTGCAACATCATCATTTACATTGACTGCAGCAGGAATTGTAGACTAACAGCTAGTCTCTGAAATGAACATATTTTACAGAAAAAACAGTTCATAATAAAATAAATAAAATACAATAAAAAAGGAGCCCAGAGACTTCCTTCATTTTCCTGAAACTGTGGAAATCTAGACTTGCCACACATTCTACACCTTTATGGGCTACATTGGGTAAATTTTGTTTCAGGGTCTATATGACAGACTACAGGAATAGCATATTTGTAAAATGTTCTGTAGAGCAAGCAATAGTCTGTCATACAGACCTTGAAACAAACATATCCAAGAAAGCCCACGAAAGTCTTCATTATGAAAATGAGTCTCAGGGCTTCTTTTCATTATATTTTTTTAATTTTATTATGAACTGTTTTTTTTCTGTAAAATATGTTCATTTCAGAGACTAGATGTTAGTCTAAGCAAGCAAGTTCTCATTCTATGTAGGCCACTGAGGTTCTAAGATCGGAACCCACTGGGAATTCTGGCACTACAAAGGGACACAACTGATCAGAATGAACTACAGTGCCTGATATATCACTTCCACCCCAATATTTGTTGAAAGCAAAATACAGATAAACAAACACAGATCAAATTTGCGAGAAGATACTTTATTTAGTTATTATTTGTATACTGAAAATGTTCTTTAGCACTAAGAGCTACTAAAAGGTCTAATAGTAAGATATACAGGGTGGACACCTGATGATTTAATAAAGAAGAGACTGGCTTTAGACTTAACATGTAGCCAGTGAGACAATGACACAACAGTTAACAGGTCTTCTAAGCTTCAGTTCCCACACACATCATCTTAATAAAATATCAGTTTACGAGCCAATAGAAATCATATTCAACAAATCACATTCTCACAATATTGGCTTTGTTAAGTATTGTTTTCTACCCATTTACATTACCCATCAAACATTTACTATTTCATGCTTAGATTTTTATGAACCGAAATAACTGAAATGAGAACCTTGCATATTCACTCCACCATTAACTCTTCTACTGATATCAGTGTGAAAATACCACACATGTGTACAACTACATTGTATTTTATATATCACTGTATATGTTGTATAAATAAAGAATCATGAAGTACCTGGTGGTCCATCTTACCCATGCATATGCAAACATATTCTATCACATTTGTCAATGTATCACTACTGTATGGAAGAAAATACTACTCACTATTAGAAAAAATACAAAAGCAACAAAATATATTATGTTTGGGCATTATGAAATCATACAAACAATAACAGGATCAACAGATCAAAAGATAAATATCGATAATAGTAAGTGTATATACATGATGTATGTGAAGTAGTTGTCAGTATAATACTATACAGGATACAACTGGTGAACATGGTATGGATTGGGACAGGTTGTTTGAGGAATAACAATGACAGGCTAGAACATTTTAGACTTGTTAGTAAGCAAAATACATTAAATATGTATGAAAAAAAGATAAACAATTATATCATGAACTAATGTACATAAAATCAGTTCATTTACACAGTAGGTATACCTCTTTGTGTGAAGACAAAAATAAAATTTTGACCATCCTGTCTAAATGAAAAAGGTCTAGATTCTTGGGGCAATCAGGTGCCAGCTTTACAAAATCACATTGTTTTACTTCTTCACAATGTTGATTCAGACCTTTTATGTTGATAAAAGACACCAACACAGAGCAGAAACATTACCTTCATTCCTTGACTGTATGTATACCCCCTATATCCACAACAACATATTAGCATGGCCTTAAATATTTTACATCCTGAACTGCCCACTAACATTAGATTTTGACAAACAGCAATCAAACATGCTTCTTGAATGCTTTACTCACTGTTACCATTAATTTAAAAACCTAAGAGTTTATTTGATATGACTCTCATTGGAGGGCTTGTCAGATTGTCATGCAGAGGTGATGCATCTGAGACAGATCTGACTTTATTGACACTGATCATGTACATGCTGAAGTCAATAGATTAGATTCAGATTCAGTAATCACAAAGTAATGAAGTTTCAAAGCAAACTGGATGTACAATGATTTCTCCTCATCTAATGTATCACAGAATGCGTATAGCAGTGGACTGGAATACAGATCATTGTACAGTTGCATAACAAGACATGGTCACAATCACACAACTTCATGATATGTTAATTTTACCACAGTGAGAACTGCATGCAATAATGAATCTGTGACATCATGCACTGCATGTGATTATCCTGCTATATTTGGCACTACATGCCATACATGCAATGTACATGATTATAATGCCACAATGTGCACTGCATACCACAATTATTTTGAAAAACTGTGCACTGCAAATGATTATTCTGCCACAATTACCACTGCATGTTGTGATTATTTTGTCAATATGACCACTCCATGCCATAATTATCCTGTGACATTGTGCACTGTATGATATGGTTATTTGGCCAGCACCATTCCCAACTGCCTGACATATAATTATTCTGTGATAAAGTGTACTGCAAGCCATAGTTATTCTGTGAAATTGTACATCCCATGACATAATTATTCCTTGACATTCTGGATAAAAATGGCCACACAAGAGTAAGACACCTTTTGCTGTATTAAGATATTATACAGTATCACCTGTCATGAACAACCATAAACATCTTTAGGATTGTTTATATATGCCTTGATGCTGCAACTCTCTTCACTTATCTGTATGTACATCTGTTCGCCCAATGTCCAGGTCTCCCTACAAATATACATTGTTGACATGATTATTTGTATAATATACAATCCCAAAATTCCAACAAACATTATCCAGATATCCTTGTTTTTCAAAACCATTAGCAAAGAAAATTCAATTTACATTGATAAATAACAATCAAACAACACCATTCTTGGCTATTGGCAAAACACACTCCTAGGTTTGTGCAGGGTGAAGTGAATCCTTGGAACAGCTTAAAGAAACATGCACATGATGGAAGCACCTAAAGCTCAATTTTATTATATTTTAAAAAAAGGATGGTATCTAAATACTGGATTTGAAAACACCTGCATCTGAAAGCGGACTATTATATTGCTGCATTTGACTAGTCATATATTTTCGAATGTAAATATTTACCTTCTCAGTTGCTATGAAACATTCATGGAATATTGAACATGACTATCACATACTGTATTATATATATGGTGATCACCATATCAATTCATAAACCACTTACCACACTTATAGCAATTTCCATACCCTCCATAGAAAGACCGTCTGCTTTGGGGACGGGGGTTGATCAGTTGAGTTCTCCTGGGCAACCTGGCCACACCATAGCTGGTTGTACTTCTGGTTGGTCTTGCCCTGCTTGTTGCAGGAATTGATGCTGTAGATGACGTGGAGCCCTGACTAGAGGCTGTACTGGTGGACTGATAACTGCTGTCAAGGTCAGTGAGTTGGCGGGTTCCCCTCCCACCATTGTCCACATCCTCATCATCTGACCTCATGTTTCTCCTCCTGTCATGGCCTTGTCTTCTGTTATTGCTCCTTTCTCTACTCCTGTTCCTATCTCTGTCATGGCTTTGACTATTCCTTCTTCTGGTATGTCTTTCTGTAGCAAGTCTATCATCCTCCAAATCACTGGCTTCACTGCTACTTTCTATTCTAGCTCTCCTTCTCTGTCCCCTGCGCCTTCTGTCTCTCCCATGTGAAGATTCTTCATCATGTGAGTCACTGCTGTCCTCATCACTATGTTCATCTGTGTGTTCTCTCCTCTCCTGTTCCCACCTACTTCTCCTCCTCATCCTCATCCCTTCACTCCTCCTTCGCCTTCTCCAATCCTCTCTTCTCCTAGAACTCATTGAGCTGTCACTATTGCTGTGTCTACCTCGACGATGCTGACGTCTCCTCCTCCTTTCCCGATGCCTCATATCCCTACGTCGTTGCCTTGAGCGAGGACTATGGTCACTGAAATCAGTAGCTGAACTGTCTGTTGAATACAATGAATCACTGTCTCTCCCTCTTATCTCAAAATTTCTATTTCTTGTCCTATATTCATCAGAATAATCTGAGTCTGTGAAAGAGGTAGAAGATGATGCATCATCACTGAGTTGCCAGGCAGGAGAAATATCATCATATTGAGGACGAGTTGGACTTGCAGTTCTTGTTTGTCCCTGTGTAGGACGTCTGTGTTGAGGATTTGCCTCATCAAATTTTGCTTGTTCATCTGAATATAATATACATTTTCATTATTACAATCATTGAAATAATTATGACATGCTCATCGCAACTAATGACATCATGCTCTGTACTCCAAGGGAGTTTATACTTTCTAATACTAACACATTTCCCCAAAGCCTAAAATACTAATGCTTCCAACTACCACACATCACACTCTGTAATGCTTACCAAGCAAGTACTGACCAACACAGTATGGTTTTCAGCTGTACTACCTAAACAGTGTCATGCCAATACTTACCAAACATCACACATTGTGCTGTACAGTCCATTTCTTAACAACATAACATATTATCCTCTATAGTCCTAAAAGTGATAAGCCAATTCTTATCAAACATCCACCCGTGAAGATCCAGGTTAGAATTGGTCTTCACTAACCCATGCTTGTCATAAGAGGTGACAAACGGGATCAGTTGGTCAGACTCACTGACTTGGTTGACACATGTCATCGTATCCCAATAGCATAGATTGATGTTCATGTTGTTGATCACTGGATTGTCTGGTCCAGACTCGATTATTTACAGACCATGGTCATATAGCTGGAATAATGCTGAGTGTGGCGTTAAACAACAAACCAACCAACCTTATCAAACACCGCTTATTTAGCCCTTTAGCACAATGCTGACAAAGTGACATGCCAACACTGGCCAAGCATCAGACATCAACTGTATCACATAAGAAAGTGTATTTCAAGAGAAGACAGAAGCACATGCTTACTTTTGCGCTCTTCTAGAAGAGCTTTCCTGTCTTCCCTCATGTCTTCCCCTAGCTGCTCACACATCTTATCAATGAAGCTATCCAGAACTAAGCTCCTGTTCTTGGATATGATCTTGGTCCTACACATAGGGCAATCTTTGCTTGTCTTCATCCATTGACTGATACAGAGGGCGCAGAATGCGTGGGCACAGTTTAAAGATGTTGCCTACACAGAGAGACAATGACTTTACTTTCAAAACTCCTTGTCGCATAGTGTCAGTACAAAAACATGTCTGTTGAAAACGAGAACTCTAAAGTAAAAGAAAACCATACCTTGTAGAGTTACCATAATTGCAGTAATAAACTTTCAAGGAGTGTTCATCAAAACCATATTCAGAAGTTCAATTTCTTGTACATGATCAAGTAGAAAAAACCCAACTTAGTTTAAATGTTGATGAAATAAAACCTTTGCACATGGTGCACAATTTTGGTAATCCACCATACATCATCTTATCATCTTATTAATATGATATCCATGTATTCTTATACACATTCTATCGCTTCATACTGAACAAAAGCCCAGCAGTATGTAATCATAAGAAAAAAGATATATCATAAGGACTTTTTGGATTATTACATTTGCTATGCTATTCGGTCTTGGTTACCTGTACAAAGAGCTCATTACAGATGCTGCACTGAAGTTCACTGTCCAGGGTATTCTTCACTAGCTCCAGGGACTGTTTTTGCTTCTGCAGCTCCTCCTCCATGTCCTTGCCAGAGTTCCTGTTCCCAGATGTCCCGGACATTGCCCCAGAACCTCCTGGAACATTCATGGAAATTTCTGCACCACCCCCAGACTGTGAACATGTGTCTGCTTCTTTGGTAATAGTAGTAATACCTGGATCTACAACTTGTATATCACAATTCTTGTCAAAAATGTCTTTTTCAGAATTTTGTTGACTTCTTTTGGTATTTGTCTCTGATGTTGATGTCTTTTCATTCTGATGGATCTTTTTCTGCTGTTGCCCCATACTGCCTGATGCATTACTATGGGATGAACTTGGTTTACACTGCACATTTTTTGGACTGCATGGCTTTGTTTTCACCCCGGATGTTGATGGTGGAGATGGTTGTTTTGAGTTTGGTGTACTAGTTTTAGACAATGAAGTAATAGTGCTTGAAGGTGAAAATTGTTTAGTCACTGTGTTTGCTTGTTGATAAGATGGTCCTTGCTGACCATGCATTACACCCACAGCTCTTTTCTCATACTGTGGATTGAGATTAAATGAGTCCTTTGGGAAATGACTCTCGGACCATGCAGATGCTGAGTTTGTTTGCGGCACCTGGAATGAATCCATGATCACAATCAGACATGTAACTTTCTTATATAAAATATACTCTGTAAAAGAGAAACGCAGAAGTAGAACAATAGGAATTGTAAACCAAACGTCAATGTGTTCTTTAATCTGATTGGTTGAAAAACGTGATCAAATGGTATTCGATTCCCGGAAATTCGCTGCGTATTAATACATACAAACATCGCTCACACCATTGTATTGTTACGTCGTCAGCTGTGATGACGTCATTAAAATCATATTGTGACGTAAAGTCCGAATGACGTCACAAATGAGCAGTTCCAGATGCTACCATTGGAGACAGCCGAAACGGCCGGCTGATGACATTTCACTGCTGTACCCGTACTCGATGTAAATGAGTGCAGACACAAAAGCGTGTGTGGACCTTTTGGTTTACTTTTGTGTTTACAATGTCGATAAACATCATTTTGAGTATTTGAAGCACGGGAATATTCCATTTGAAACCTCCGGCTGACGCCGTCGGTTCCAAATGAAATCCCGTGCTTCAAATACTCAATAACACCCGGAAATTGGCCAACACATGATGTTTATCTCCTAAATATCTGATGGAGTTTTGTTGCTACAAAATCATACAAAATGAATACAAAGTTAATCATGTCTGCCTGCATGCATTAGTGATTTGTGTGGGCAGAATGAAGTATGGCTAAAAAATACTGAAAAAGTGGGGGAAACGGAAAACTGCAACTATGTGGGAGCGTAGTGGTCAAACACACCACCATGATATTCATGCAGCATGAATTGTTGGGCTATGAAAACGATGGGTACTAAATTGTCTTTAAATAAAACATGCTGCATCTGTAGTCAGGTTTTTCCAGGTATCGCCAAGCACCATTACAAGACTATTGAACCTTCATTAGACGCGGTGTCACAAGTCAGCTGAGGATGGGTTCATACAGGTTCGTCACTTTAATGTAATTGATGCACCACAATGAACTCTACATCCACAGCAATACGTGTACTATGATTGTGTCAGATTTCAGCCCTGACAGTGAGGAACCGTCCATGCACTGCAGGTATTTAACCATGCAACCAGTTTGAGAATAATTTAACAGCACGTCACCCTCAAGATCTTGAGCTCTAAACCCCATCAAACATTTATGGAATGTTCTTTATCAACATCTGTGATCACGTCAGCACACAGAACCTCCAAAAGTTTGCATAATCACCGCAGGAAGAGTAGGTAAATATTCCCCAGGCCACAATTCATAATCTGATGGGTTCCATGGGGCCACCATGCCTAGCATTTCCACACTTTCATGGAAGCCATACAAGATACAGAGATGCCAACTAATTTAGCCCAATTAGTATTTTGGCCAAAAACTGATTAAAAATTTTGTATATGTTGGCCAAAATTAGTATTAACTTTTCCAAAGAATTTTCATATTAAATTAAAAAATATATATATATATAGTCTAAGACCTTGTTATTAATGTTATACTTAACTAAATCAGTAGTACGTATCCACATATAGCTTGATACTGAATATAATGTGATCGAAATTTATTGTGTATGGTACGTATGCTATTTAATAACTTAATCTAATGTATTTTTTTTTAAATCGTATATTTTTACTGCTATCGTAGTCGCGTATTTTGTGTTGTTTTTTCATAACGAATACAATAAAATCGTATGGGTTGGCATCTCGGGATCTAGTAAATGGGCCGAAGGACAAAAGGGCCGAGAAGTGCCAAGTCAAATGGGCAATGGAAAAAGTCAAATGGGCCATGACCAAATGTCAAAAGGGCCTTATTCTTAGTCATATGGGCCGAACAAACAAAGTTTACAAATGTTTTTCATTTTTTATTGACATATATAGCATTAAAACATAATATCATAACAATAATGAAATGATAATTGCCAAGCATGTCTTTGCATTTAATGGCAATACTTATACAGTAGTTGGCCATAAGCGAGTCATCATTAGTCAAATTTCCATAGACTTACATGGAATAATTTTCCGTAAATTGAGAAGTCATTTTATTTTAATATTTTGCAAACATCTTGGAAAACATCTTCAGCTACGTGTACATGAATTTCTTTAATCTTTCCGTTGATTAGTTATCGAATGGCTCCTGATTAAGCACCATAAGTACAACTTAATTTTAATCTATCCCATAGACAGCCATGTTAAACCTGATTGGTATGTCTAATATATGTTGTTTAAATAGTTGCAGTTTTCTTAATAATCATCGGAAAATTGAATGAAAAATATGTGTATGTAGCTGAGATGATTTCCCAGCTGGTAGATAAGTATTGAAAGCAATTCGACCGAAACTAAATTATGAAAATTATTCTTGCAAGAATTAATAAATTAACTACTATTTTACTATGTAGTTTATTCATATTTTTCGGCCCTTTTTTTTACTTTTGATTTCGGACCATTTGACTTTTTGCCTTGGCCCATTTGACTTTTTTTCCATCCCTTTTGTCCTTTGGCCCATTTGACTACAACCCGGCATCTCTGCATGATATTTGGAAAATTGTCACATAGTTGCATGCTGCTAAATATTAATAGCATCAAATATGGCAAATGAGCATTCTGTATTCTGTGGAAGCAGATTACATTAGACACACAGACAAAAGATTGGGCTAGCAGAAACCAAAGACTTTGACACAGACTGTTATTGAAACTCTAAGCCAATACTGAAAACAACTGACTGAATTTATTACTTGTAATGTGGTTGACGTACAAGTGTCCAAATGTTTTGTTGCTGGTTCTATCATTATATTGATACGTGATTGTTCAGGACATCATTTTGTATGCATCAGCTGTGACTCGATAATATAATTTGACCCCACCGAGGGTACGGTCTGACCCTAAATACTATAAATAGTCACATTTTCATTTTCATTTACAGCAACAGCTTGAGACTCGTCTGACGATGTACAGTTGTTTTATACTATACAAAATATTCCTCCATAGTCAAAGAGGTTGTGAATTATGTTGAATGGCACAAATATCATACTTTGTTGCTTCGCTGTCGGTCAGTCTGGGAGCTGTGCGAATGTGACGCGTCGAGCTGAAGCTGTTCTTCAACATCAGCGAGACTTTGTGACAAGAGCCAGTCATCATCGTCGTCCTCAGCAAAGAACACTTGCTCTGCATGATCTACTGCTTGTGCCAGTATATCGTCGTCATCATCGCCCCACGGGTCATCCATAATCGTGTGACGTTTCTTAGAGTCTGTCTGAATGAACACCTGTGTCAAATGATGAAACGAACGCAGGACGTAAACAAATGGATTACCTCCCGTGAAGTAAACACAGAGTTACCTTTCCTTAGATCACTCGGCTCCACTCGGCCAATTCCGTTCCCTCCACGGGACTGATTGTAAACGAAGTGTCCTTTTGCTAAAAATCACTGCAGCTTACAACGCAAAAACTAGCTTTATTACGGAAGCGCTGAAGGGACATAAGTAGGAGAATTTCATTTTTGTTATATCATGCACACGAGATACTAAAATGTGCGCACGATATAATATAGTGTGCGCACACTATGTAACAAAGTGTGCGCACGATATAATATAGTGTGCGCACGTTACATTGGCGGATCCAGGGGGGGAGTGTGTGTTCGAACCCCCCCCAAACCCCCTTTCAAAATTCCTGGATCCGCCCATGCGATATAATATAGTGTGCCCACGATATGTTATATCGTGCGCACGAAATAAATATAGACAGGATTTTAAATTAAATCATATATAGTGCGCATGAGATACTAAATTGTGCACACGATGTAATATAGTGTGCGCACGAAATACTATGCCGTGCGCATGAAAAGATGTGACACCTGTTTCGTGTCTCGTGTGCACGATATATCATTTTTAAATTCCTGTCTCTTCATTATGTGCGCTCGATATAACATATCGTGCGCACACTATATTATATCGTTCGCAAACTACTATGTTACATCGTGCGCATACTATATTACATCGTGCGCTCCTTTTAGTATCTCGTGTGCACGATATAAAAAATAAAATTCTTCTACTCATGTCCCTTCATCGCTTCTGTACTTTATACATGTATATGAAGGCAATATATTTCTATAAGAATTAACTTCACTATTTTTCGTGTTATTTCTTTAAAACATATATGTTTTACGCATTGTGGATTGGAAAAGGCAAAACGTGAGCACTCATTACAACTCAGTGTATGACAAAAGTGGTTTGATGTCAGTTCCTTTCAAACAGTGAGTGAGTGAGATTTACGACCTTTTTAGCAATATTCCAGCTATATCACGACGGGTGACACCAAAGTGAGTGAGTTAAGTTTTACGCAACACTAAGCAATATTCCAGCTATATGGCGGCTGTCTGTAAATAATCGAATCTGGACCAGACAATCAAGTGATCAAAATCATTAACATCGATCTACGCAATTGGGATACGATGACATGTGTCAACTAAGTCAGCGAGCCTGACCACCCGATCCCGTTAGATGCCTCTTACTACAAGCATGGGTTACTGAAGACCAATTCTAACCTGGATCTTCACAGGTCAGACACCAGAAATAGGTTAACAAAAATAACTTCACGGACGTCTTACTAAACCGTAACATAAAACTGTCATGCTCGTTTTGCATTGATGTCTGCAGTTGGGTGAGTTGGGGTTGGGTGTGTGTCATTTTTTCAGATTAAGAGGTACCAGGTTTTCTCTCCAAATGTACTTTCCAACCAAATTCTTTTCACTCACCTTAATGGTCAAATTACGCTTACTACTTTGTTTGTTTTTTGTTGATGGTGGTCTAATAGTTAAATAGTGCACACCCTTACACCCTTAAAAGAATTACGTTAGACACTGAAACATCATAAAAGAATAGGATGTTATGAATGAATGAATGTTGGAAATGTATAATGAATGAATGTTGGAAAAGTAATAGTGCTAAGGGACAGTTCATAATTTTAAAGGGGTGATGACAGTGTACGAAATAGCCACTGGCTCGCTAGCCCGTGGCTAATTAAAAAAATCCAGTAGGGCCAGTAAATCTCCACAGTCACTGGCCCGACTGGATAGTGAATTTTCATGGGGTCATTTGTAAAGATATCGCTCTCTCCGACTTGTTAAGTTATAGTACACTTTTAAATCATGCAAGATTATGGCCTGATAAAAATGTCCATCATAATAGCAGCTTAATGATGAAACCCGTGTCATGCAGACACTATTTTATTTCAGGCATAGCTATCTCGATTGGCTAGCAAAATTTGGAAATTGGTTCACTTACTTTATGCATAAATTTTAGACTTGATCATTCACATTATCAACTACAACAGTATACTGTGATCATGATAAAAGAAAATATACTAAATGGGTACGAATCATCTAAATTGGGGTACGCGTTGACCATAAAAAAGTACGAACACTCCCAAACAGGTACGAATATCAAGATAATTTTAGGTGCGAGTAGGTCATTATCATGGAGGATCATTTTTACACCAACCAAAATGTGTGTTTGCTGCTTGTCAACGTCAAAATCAGCAATAATCCAGCTACTCCCTGGCAGCCAGTAAATATTTAAGTTTGGACCAGACAAACCAGAGGTTGATATCCCACATCGTCAAGGCGCGATTATACTATCGAGCACGAGACATGCTTTTGAGTCAAATCCCATTTTACGTGTGTGTATAATACAGTGGGGCAGCATAGCGGTCAGAGTGATCACTCGTCACATCAAAGACGTTCGATCCCCACATGGGTCAGGTGTGTGATCTTAGCGTTAAGGTTATTGTAGCTGCGATACGTTAACATAGGATTAGGGCAGTATTAGCACTAAGGTTGTTCTGTACAACGGCACACTGACAGACAAATAGTTGGAAACACGAGGACAAGTTCAGGTCATCAGTACATGATGAGGACAGCTATCTCCCAGGTCCCTCAATCTGACCATCTGATCCATGTCAGTGGAGTTACTTGAGACCAGTTCAACCCCTTAACTCTGAAGGGGACAGTTATTCTGACAAGAGGTGAGATGAAATCAGGTGTAATGTCGGACTGAAGATTTATGCACTTATATAGCGACGTTTCTGTATGTGTCCCCATGTGTGTGTCATAAAAGTCAAAGCATATTGATATATCATGCTGCTCTTCAACATGTGTACCCACCAAACACACAGCATACTGAGGGGCAGTGGGGTAGGCTTGTGGTCAAAATGTGCACTCATCACGTACTGACCGTTCGATTCTCAACATAGGTACAACATGAAGCCTATTTTTGGTGTCCCCTGTCGTGATATTGCTAAAAACTGCACAATCACCATCTTCATGTCATCTCTTATGCATGGCATGGGTAGATAGATACCCTAACCGTCCCCAGATTCTCTGTCCATAATGTCACCGAACAAGTCTTTTCTGACCAGAATTAAAATTTCATACAAACAAAATCTCCAGTGTTTGATATCGATTTATTAAATGAAACTGGGTAACATTGTGTGAAACACAAAGACACACCCATCTGTACCTTGCAATATATGTAGGTCATGTTTGAGGCATAGATACAACAATTACATATGCAGAAATTGCAACTAATCAGATTCTAACCTGACAGAAAGCAACAAAAATGATTAGTTAAAAAACAAATCGTGTGCTGCATCCTCTGGCTAATACTTGATTCACAAAACGGTAATTTTCCTGCTAATTTCTTTTTCTCAGTCTTCGTTTTACGCTGCACTCAGCAATATTCCAGCTATATGGTGGTGGTCTGTAAATAATCGAGTCTGAACCAGACAATCCAGTGATCAACAGCATGAGCATCGATCTATGCAATTGGGATATGATGAACCTGTCAACCAAGTCAGGAGCCTGACCACCCGATCCCATTAGTCACAGCTTATGACAAGCATTGGTTACTGAAGATCAATTCCAACCCGGATCTTCACGGGTGCAAAAACTTGGAGTGAAATGGAGTTAAAGATCCCATTGAAGATTATTGCACTAACATAGCAATGCGCAAGCTTATGTGTTGAGTGTGTGACTACTTGTACTAGCCAGACTAAAGCTAAAGTGCTAACCTACTGAGATATCCCAGTCAGACATGGTACACTGATCTGGAGCCGACCAGTCCTTGTTATATCCCAAGGCAGGATAACAAGAAGCAGTCTGTAACTTTAGCCACTCCTCCGGAAGTCAGGTAAAATTCTGTTTGGTCAACTTATATCAGATAAGGATTTTCTATATTACAGCACTAAAATCAACTGAAAATGATGGTATTGGATGTCAAGGTTAGTACCATCTTTTAATGTCTTTTGGTATGACATGGACGGGGATTGAACCACTGACCTTCCACTGTCGGTGCAGGTGCTCTTTTCACTGGACAGTGGAGACAGGTCAATGAAACCTAGGATTTCATATATTAAAAATAACATATTGAAAATCCTCTAAAACACAATAGACATTTACAGAGAACCTTCTCTTCAGTTGATTCTTTTCTGAATCCTATTTACCAGGCAACAGATGATGTATCTGAATTCTTAAGTGACGCCTTACAGAAACAGAAAGTACGGATAACATTTACAATGACACAAAACCTTTAATAAGCCTTGTGGTTCTCAGATTCTTAATATTTGATGACTGTCTTTCATACAACTTGAAACCCTGACACATTCCAGGGTTGACATTCTTCCTAACACCTACAAATCTGGAAACAATTTTTTTTTATTCTCTAACAAACTAAAAGAGATAGTTGTTCACTAACCAATTGCATTCATTACAACCCATTTTAAAGTCGACAAAACCATCATTATCATGAACTATTCATTTTGAATAAGATACTTGAAGCAAAGAATCAGTTAATATCATAATAAATTCTATGAAAATATTGTTTAAGATAATTAATGAATGGTACAATCTATACCTAATGTCATCTGTTAGATGAACACATAAAAAAAGCTGATGTAATGGCATCAAATGGTAGTAAAACGTCTATCATTGCAGTGTCCATGAACAATATTCACACATTTGCAAGCTTATTCTAAAATGCTCTCAAACGCACAAACTCTAATGTGTAAATATATTAATATTCATGACATAATGGCCATACATTGACAACATTCAGACCACATTCTCGCCAAATAATAGATTAGAACCGAGATCCTGACAAAGTGACACAACTCTGCAAACTGAATTGCTTCACAATCAGTAAACACAAGATAAGATCTGGCACCACAACCTTGACAAATCTAAATGTCTTCTACAATGATACTACTGTATTTAAGAATAGTAATGTCTTTTTTACACACAAAAATGATTCAAGCTTCAGAACCTTATCATACTTGCATAAGCTACAATAAACCTGCATACAAAATTATATGCATTTGAAAGACACTCTCATCCTTGTTTCACATGAAGGACACATCTCTTCTCAACACTCTTATCAACCTGAACATCCTGGTGTCTTTTATCTATGATAAATGTCTGGGATAACAAAGGTAAAACAGATAGAATCAAGTTCCTGGTGTATTATTTTGCAGCTGATCACAAGGACTGGGTTATAAATATGATGCAAGGAAGTAAAGTAAACAATACAACAGGGTAGTTACTGCCACTGAATAGTTACAACCTATGTCATACTATCTCATTCATTTCAGTTTCATCTACAATTTCAGACTACAATTTTTATCAAATGTTTTATTTGGAACTGTATAGTTACCAGTGCCTGAATATTTTCCAGGTGTAAACATCTCAGAAACATGCAAACTTCACAGTCTTACATTTCCTAAACTTGCGACTAAGCCATTCATTATGTACTGATCTGTTCAATGTATCGGTTCTGTAATTTGTATTTAATTCATCCTATAATCATGGCATACAGCTTCCATTCATAAAGGGAACAGATGGCTGAATCTAAACATTTGCCACCATAACAACAAAGTAGCAGTCATACTTTTGGACACTTATCTGGAAATGTTAAAAGGTGATGTAATTAATGACTGGTTACCTTAACTTTCAGACAAGTGATCAAACAGATGATGATGATGATTTGGAAATTTTACACTTTCTGACATGATGCATATTTTGCACACAGAAACTTCATAAGGGACTATAATAACGGGTATACCTGTCATCATTACACAGATCCAGAAACCCTCTCTTTGTACGCATATTAAACAGTTACACAGACTAATTGGAAAATAACATCAATTTGTAACACCCGTATTAACTCATTTGTTGCAAGATACTACTCAACTTTGGATTGGTATATGTTTATGTTTTAATGATAGACAAAGCTCATTTTCATAACATATCAAGTGTATATTTTAAATGAATGACAAATCAAAGCTGAGTAGCATACCACACAATTACACAATTTCAGAATGTGATGACAAATAAAAAAATTGAACCCTCCAAAACATATCTATGTGATCACATAGAACAATATGTAACAATGCCTAAACCATCTACTCTTTGTAGATGTCTTGTATGTGCATATCCTTATCAGGCTTTAAATGCAAATATACGCAAATATTAGCTCAACATAGCAACACTCTCAGTAAGTACATTGTCAAAGTCAATACATTATTTGTCCAAGGGCAAACACAAAACAAACCGTAATCTGATCACCACCTAATGGATGCACAATGCTGTAAATGCCACTAGTTCCACAGTGTTAGCATTCAAGTCACCTCAACTGAATGCCTGTATTGAAGTGAGTACAGTCAGCTTAGCTAGATAAGTAGCGCTTCATCCCAAAGGACATGTCATCTCAGCTGCATCAACCCAAGAGCAAAGAGAGTATTTTCATCATCTTGACCATAAATATGCCCATCTTTCTGAAACCACTTCATCATAACACAGTCCAATGTCCTTGAAATGAATTGTCCCAGCTGAATGTCTTCATGACTTCAGTGAAGGATGTTGCGGTGGAGGCAGTAGTCCGTCTTGGAGAAGTCAAGTTCATGGGTTTGGGGTACTGGTACCAAGGGGTACTCAAGTGGATCAATCTGGATGTTAGCCCTCTGGACATCCACTGGCCCAGTGACCTCTTCTTCCTGTGAACAAAGCACATATCTGTGAACTCAACTGGGCAACAAATAATCCTAAATCTACTAATAATGAAAAATGTCTGTGACTATACACAATTTCTTATTTATCATATATTCCAAGCACTTGACTCACATCTTGTACTGTCAGCTTCAAAAGACTTATACTGGACTCTATCAAGTTTGAATAATATGATCTTATATGTTACATATAGACCGATTGATTACTTTTTAAGCTTTAATTCAAAATTTGAAAATGTATACACATCACTGTAATTTGCAATCTGTATGCATGTCATTCTTTGAGTATCAACAAAGCACACAACTTTGTGGATAACAACTTCTTGTTTATTGCAAAGATTAATTTAAATTTGGTTTGTTCAGGTAGACTCATTTCAAGCTGCAGATTACTAGAAAAACATCCAACTTGAAATCTGTATGCATGTCATTCTTTGAGTATCAACAAAGCACACAACTTTGTGGATAACCCAAAGATTAATTTAAATTTGGTTTGTTCAGGTAGAGATATCAATTCTCTCATGACATTCTGTACTAATTACATGATGGTACAAATGAAACAGAATTTCAAACTGAATTACACATTTTAATATCAGATTTACTTCTTACTTTCTTTATATGACAGAGGAAACGTACAAGGCAAACTAATGTGTTTATGTTGTTGCAAAACACAAACAAACAAAATTAGCCTAGTAAAATTATCAGAACTGCGGTTAACAGGTGTACAGGAAAGAAGGCATTCTTGACTTATATCTGCAGCCAGCATAGTTCCTCTGCCACCATGTGACAATTCACCACATTTTACTCAGTCCTTTCAAAACACTGTACATGTTTTTCATTTTTCATGAGCCTACATATCCTTTGTTTACATTGGTTGTTTTTATTTACATTGGGTGCCATCAAAACCCTATGGATAGCTAGCGGTACAGTCACTTTGTGTAGAAACATATGTTGTCATACACCTCACCTCATCACCTCACCTCACTGCAGCTGTAGTAATGCACCTGAAGCACCCACTGAAAAGCTTCAGGACAATCTCTTCTGTTAACTAACAAGCAGTTGGTTTGCAAACAACAAAAAGTCTGTCAAGCTGTGGCAGTAATGTTATGCTAAAGTCACTGTGAGGAGCTTGCCAGCGTTTAGTGTTAGACTTACCACAGGTGTAACATCTTCCGTATCCCCCATAGTAGGCCCCTCGCAATCCATCGTCAGATTCACTGGAATCCATCTCATCCTCAGCAGATGAAGAGCTGTCACTGTAGCTGTCACTGTCTATAACTATAAGTCTAGCTTTCTTCCGACCCCTGGATGGCCCAGCTGAGTCTGTCTCGTGGTCGGCATCCCACTTGGCTTGTTCAGCTGAAATACCAACATGAATATCAGGGTCAGCCAACATGAAGATCAGGGTCAGACAACATGAATATCAGGGTCAGCCAACATAAAGATCAGGGTCAGCCAACATGAAGATCAGGGTCAGCCAACATAAAGATCAGGGTCAGACAACATGAAGATCAGGGTCAGACAACATGAAGATCAGGGTCAGACAACATGAATATCAGGGTCAGACAACATGAAGATAAGGGTCAGCCAACATGAATATCAGAGTCAGCCAACATGAATATCAGGGTTAGCCAACATGAATATCAGGGTCAGGCAACATGAATATCAGGGTCAGACAACATGAAGATCAGGGTCAGCCAACATGAATATCAGGAATATCCAACATGAATATCAGGCTTAGTCCACAGGGCCAGCTAACATGAATATATCAGAAATAGCCAATACAAATATCAGGGTTAGTCCACAGGGCCAGCTAACATGAATATATCAGAAATAGCCAATAAAAATATCAGGGTTAGTCCACAAGGCCAGCCAACATGAATATCAAGGTTAACCAACATGAATATCAGGGTCAGACAACATGAATATATCAGGGTCAGCCAACATGAATATCAGGTTTAGTCCACAGGGCCAGACAACATGAATATATCAGGGTCAGCCAACATGAATATCAGGTTTAGTCCACAGGGCCAGCTAACATGAATATATCAGGGTCAGCCAACATGAATATCAGGTTTAGTCCACAGGGCCAGATAACATGAATATATCAGGGTCAGTCAACATGAATATGAGGGTTAGTCCACAGGGCCAGCTAACATGAATATATCAGGGTCAGCCAACATGAATATCAGGTTTAGTCCACAGGGCCAGCTAACATGAATATATCAGGGTCAGTCAACATGAATATGAGGGTTAGTCCACAGGGCCAGCTAACATGAATATATCAGGGTCAGCCAATACGAATATGAGGGTTAGTCCACAGGGCCAGCCAACATGAATATATCAGGGTCAGCCAATATGAATATGAGGGTCAGACAACATGAATATCAGGGTCAGCCAACATGAATATCAGAAATAGCCAATAAAAATATCAGGGTTAGTCCACAGGGCCAGCCAACATGAATATCACGGTTAGCCAACATGAATATCAACTAATAATCAAGGTTAGCCAACATCAATATCCTGGTCAACCAACATGAATATCAGGGTGAGCCTTTATGAACATCAGGGTCAACCAACATGAATATCAGGGTCAGCCAACATGAATATCAGGGTCAGCCAACATGAATATCCCAGTCAACCAACATGAATATCAGGGTCAACCAACATGAATATCAGGGTTAGTCCACAGGGCCAGCTAACATGAATATATCAGGAATAGCCAATATGAATATGAGGGTTAGTCCACAGGGCCAGCCAACATGAATATATCAAGAATAGCCAACATGAATATCAGGGTTAGTCCACAGGGCCAGCCAACATGAATATATCAGGATAACCAACATGAATATCAGGGTTAGTCCACAGGGCCAGCCAACATGAATATATCAGGGTCAGCCAACATGAATATGAGGGTTAGTCCACAGGGCCAGCTAACATGAATATATCAGGAATAGCCAATATGAATATGAGGGTTAGTTCACAGGGCCAGCCAACATGAACATATCAGGAATAGCCAATATGAATATGAGGGTTAGTCCACAGGGCCAGCCAACATGAATATATCAGGAATAGCCAATATGAATATGAGGGTTAGTCCACAGGGCCAGCTAACATGAATATATCAGGAATAGCCAATACGAATATGAGGGTTAGTGAACAGGGCAAGCCAACATGAATATATCAGGAATAGCCAACATGAATATCAGGGTTAGTCCACAGGGCCAGCCAACATGAATATATCAGGGTCAGCCAACATGAATATCAGGTTTAGTCCACAGGGCCAGCTAACATGGATATATCAGGGTCAGCCAACATGAATATGAGGGTTAGTCCACAGGGCCAGCTAACATGAATATATCAGGGTCAGCCAATATGAATATGAGGGTTAGTCCACAGGGCCAGCTAACATGAATATATCAGGGTCAGCCAATACGAATATGAGGGTTAGTCCACAGGGCCAGCCAACAAGAATACATCAGGGTCAGCCAATACGAATATGAGGGTTAGTCCACAGGGCCAGCTAACATGAATATATCAGAATAGCCAATACGAATATGAGGGTTAGTCCACAGGGCCAGCCAACATGAATATCAGGGTTAGTCCACAGGGCCAGCCAACATGAATATACCAGGGTCAGCCAACATGAATATCAGGGTTAGTCCACAGGGCCAGCTAACATGAATAGATCAGGGTCAGCCAACATGAATATGAGAGTTAGTCCACAGGGCCAGCTAACATGAATATATCAGGGTCAGCCAATACGAATATGAGGGTTAGTCCACAGGGCCAGCCAACATGAATATATCAGGAATAGCCAATATGAATATGAGGGTTAGTCCACAGGGCCAGCCAACATGAATATATCAGGAATAGCCAACATGAATATGAGGGTTAGTTCACAGGGCCAGCCAACATGAACATATCAGGAATAGCCAACATGAATATGAGGGTTAGTCCACAGGGCCAGCTTACATGAATATATCAGGAATAGCCAATATGAATATGAGGGTTAGTCCACAGGGCCAGCTAACATGAATATATCAGGAATAGCCAATACAAATATGAGGGTTAGTCCACAGGGCCAGCTAACATGAATATATCAGGAATAGCCAACATGAATATCAGGGTTAGTTCACAGGGCCAGCCAACATGAATATATCAGGGTCAGCCAACATGAATATCAGGTTTAGTCCACAGGGCCAGCCAACATGAATATATCAGGGTCAGCCAATACGAATATGAGGGTTAGTCCACAGGGCCGGCCAACAAGAATATATCAGGAATAGCCAATATGAATATGAGGGTTAGTCCACAGGGCCAGCCAACATGAATATATCAGAATAGCCAATACGAATATGAGGGTTAGTCCACAGGGCCAGCCAACATGAATATCAGGGTTAGCCAATACGAATATGAGGGTTAGTCCACAGGGCCAGCCAACATGAATATCAGGGTCAGCCAATACGAATATGAGGGTTAGTCCACAGGGCCAGCTAACATGAATATATCAGGAATAGCCAATACTGAATATGAGGGTTAGTCCACAGGGCCAGCCAACATGAATATATCAGGGTCAGCCAATATCTGAATATGAGGGTTAGTCCACAGGGCCAGCCAACATGAATATATCAGAATAGCCAATACTGAATATGAGGGTTAGTCCACAGGGCCAGCCAACATGAATATCAGGGTTAGCCAATACGAATATGAGGGTTAGTCCACAGGGCCAGCCAACAAGAATATATCAGGAATAGCCAATACGAATATGAGGGTTAGTCCACAGGGCCAGCCAACATGAATATATCAGGAATAGCCAATACAAATATGAGGGTTAGTCCACAGGGCCAGCTAACATGAATATATCAGGAATAGCCAACATGAATATCAGGGTTAGTTCACAGGGCCAGCCAACATGAATATATCAGGGTCAGCCAACATGAATATCAGGTTTAGTCCACAGGGCCAGCCAACATGAATATATCAGGGTCAGCCAATACGAATATGAGGGTTAGTCCACAGGGCCAGCCAACATGAATATCAGGGTTAGCCAATACGAATATGAGGGTTAGTCCACAGGGCCAGCCAACATGAATATCAGGGTTAGTATCTGAATATGAGGGTTAGTCCACAGGGCCAGCCAACATGAATATCAGGGTCAGCCAATCTGAATATGAGGGTTAGTCCACAGGGCCAGCTAACATGAATATATCAGGAATAGCCAATATCTGAATATGAGGGTTAGTCCACAGGGCCAGCCAACATGAATATATCAGGAATAGCCAATATGAATATGAGGGTTAGTCCACAGGGCCAGCCAACATGAATATATCAGGAATAGCCAACATGAATATGAGGGTTAGTCCACAGGGCCAGCCAACATGAACATATCAGGAATAGCCAACATGAATATGAGGGTTAGTCCACAGGGCCAGCTTACATGAATATATCAGGAATAGCCAATATGAATATGAGGGTTAGTCCACAGGGCCAGCTAACATGAATATATCAGGAATAGCCAATACAAATATGAGGGTCAGTCCACAGGGCCAGCTAACATGAATATATCAGGAATAGCCAACATGAATATCAGTGTTAGTTCACAGGGCCAGCCAACATGAATATATCAGGGTCAGCCAACATGAATATCAGGTTTAGTCCACAGGGCCAGCCAACATGAATATATCAGGGTCAGCCAATACACGAATATGAGGGTTAGTCCACAGGGCCGGCCAACAAGAATATATCAGGAATAGCCAATATGAATATGAGGGTTAGTCCACAGGGCCAGCCAACATGAATATATCAGAATAGCCAATACGAATATGAGGGTTAGTCCACAGGGCCAGCCAACATGAATATCAGGGTTAGCCAATACGAATATGAGGGTTAGTCCACAGGGCCAGCCAACATGAATATCAGGGTCAGCCAATACGAATATGAGGGTTAGTCCACAGGGCCAGCTAACATGAATATATCAGGAATAGCCAATACGAATATGAGGGTTAGTCCACAGGGCCAGCCAACATGAATATATCAGGGTCAGCCAATACGAATATGAGGGTTAGTCCACAGGGCCAGCCAACATGAATATATCAGGAATAGCCAATACGAATATGAGGGTTAGTCCACAGGGCCAGCCAACATGAATATCAGGGTTAGCCAATACGAATATGAGGGTTAGTCCACAGGGCCAGCCAACATGAATATATCAGGGTTAGCCAATACGAATATGAGGGTTAGTCCACAGGGCCAGCCAACATGAATATCAGGGTTAGCCAATCATTAAAACTAATCAAAACTCCAGAGTGCTTGTCACCTGAAAGCTTAAAACATCAATGGCTTGTGTTGATCTGGGGTCAATTTCTCTAAACCATGTGAACAATTCATATTTAAATTAAAAAAATAATAAAACCAGTTCTTATGAAACAAATTTTCATTGACACATGGCATTCTTAACTTTGTTTCATTTGCTTTTGCAAAATTTTGAGTAGGTCTGCCCATGAAGAGGCATGTTCGATGACCAGAGATTGCATACTGAAAAAATCCAATAAATGAATCTAAGATTATCGCAAGAGATTTGAATCTGTGTTACATGTTTCAAGTCTACATTTCTGGATTAGAAACGTTTTTGAACAAATATTCCAAAAACAGGTGAAACCCTGAGATTGAACATCTTGTCTGAACCCCAGAAATAATCGTGATGAAACAGAATGAGCCCCTGAGGATTGGTCTGTTTGATAAAAGCAAATGGATCCTATGTCATTGAGAACAGAAAGCTGGCAAAAAGACTTCTTTATTTTGTCCATGCAATGTTTCATTACAGATGCTACTACCATTAATCAAGAAAAGAATGACATTTAATGAAAAAAAGACGAACAGTTTAAGACAGTTTCTAAAAAGTCAATTAAAGATGTTATCTACAGTCATTGCTCACCGACCTTTCCGTGTCTTCACTAGCTCCTTCCTCCTCTCCTTCAGCTCGTCAGTGAGGTGTTCCACCATCTTGTCGATGTAGCTGTCCAGGACAATGGATCGATGTTGTCCAATGACAGGGGCTCGACACACAGGACAGTCCTTCTTCCTCTCAATCCACTGGTTGATGCACAGCGCACAGAATCCATGGGAACAGTTCAGAGATGTTGCCTTGTGAAGTAGGCAGAGATATTATTCAGATGTACACAGAAACGGACACTATGAGTCAGTAAGTTGAGTTTACACTGCTTTTAGCAACATCACAGCGGTGGACACCAGAAATAGGCTTCACACATTGTACCCACGTCGGGAATCGAACCCAGGTCTTCAGATTGATGAGTGGACGCTTTAACCACTCTGCTACTCCACCGCCCAGCTGTAACTATGAATCACTGGAAGTGGTATAACATATTGCTGCTAACACCAAATACAACCTAGTGGTCCCAATCATTACTTATTCTCAGACTGGTTCACTGTAATATGTCTGCATAAATACAGCTAATACAGGCAGATGCTACAATATTCAAATTATAATAATGATGATCCCCTAAAAACAATTTCGAAGATATTCTTAACATTAAAACAGTCTTCATCATAATAGTCTTGTGTAAGACATGACTGACTTATACTGTGGATTACCTGGACAAAGAGCTCGTTACAGATGCTGCACTGCAGCTCAGACTCCATGACATCGGTGAGATTGGAAAGGATATCCTCCCTGGTTTGGTACGTCGACTCCTTCTGCTTTTCATTCTCTGCCACTGTATCCTTCAGCTGACTCTCCAGCATCTTCTGCTTCAACTCCTTTTCCTCGATGACTTTCTCCAACTGATCCTAGGGACATGGCATCAATGCACATCAGACAGGAGCCATGACTGCATTCATTCACCACTACACATTTTAGAACCCATGACTAAATTCGACCCATGAAGATTCGGGTTAGAATTGATCTTCAGTAAGCGATGCTTGTCATGAGAGGCAACTAACAGGATCGGGTGGTTAGGCTTGCTCACTAGTGGTGGTCCGATTAATTGAAATAATTGAAGATTGGTCGCAGTGACTAAACGACCAAGCAATCGATCATAATTTCTCATAATCGAACACAAACAATTCTGGAACACTTGTTTTCATTAACAATATTTTTCACATGGTTGGTTTTGCCTGTTATATTTTGTAAGCACTACAAGCCCGTTTCAAGTCATGATTGAATTTATCTTAAAGATTCCAGAAAATTTATGTTCCTAACATACTAGTCATCCTTTAAAGATAAGAATTTTGCCAAAACACCCCAAAAGAACTATATGGTTTTTTCCTTATTTTTAGCGCATTTACAAATTTCATGAATGTCGCTAACCAATTATTTTCGATGGTTGATCGGTAGTCATGAACCAATCATCAATTATGAGATTTTAACCAATTCCCAACACTATTCCTCACTTGGTTGACTCATGTCATTGAATCCCAATTATGTAGATCAATGCTCATGCTGTTGATCACTGGTACAGACTCATTCATTTACAGACCACCGCCACAAAGCTGGAATATTACTGAGTGTGGCGTAAAACTAACTCACTCACTAACCATGACTGAATTCATTCACCACTACACATCAGACAGGAGCTAATGACATGACACTATAGCTAATCTCATGGACAACAACATGAGTTGCTTGAACTGTCTAACATTAAAGTAAGGTGTTTGCCAAGAAACACTGTGTCTGTGCATTGCTGAGCACTTATTGGCCTGAATCTTTGCTTGCTTCCCTCTCTTCAACCAGACCATTGTTCAGTTGATTGGCATGGCAGGTGATGAAAGTGATGGCAGACATTTCGTTTCTTATTATCTCCTTTTAACATTCCATGACAGCATTATTCCATACCATACAATATACAAATCTAACATGGGCTGGGGGATCTGTGTCTCCAATACTTTTTATCAAATCAAAGATGGAAATAGAATAACATTCCTGAAAAATGTACTGATTTCAATGTAAAAAATGTAATTTTCTGATTAAAATTGATAATTTATACTTATCCTGACTCAGTCTTGTGAATGATAGTGGAACACTTGAAATCCCTTGAAGTTACTTCTAAAAAGCGGATGTAAAATCATCACTCACCCACGAGTAGTCTCCCTTGCCTCCTTTGGCGTCCTTTTCGGTCACATGGCTAGCCATGCTTGTCACTCTCTCCGATTATACGCCCGACACCCGGATTTACAGGGAAATCCAGAGTGCCCTGAGAGGGGAGGTTGGGAGGGCTGACCTCATGAGTCAGGATAAGTATAAAATATCAATTTTAATCAGAAAATTACATATTTTTCCTTATCCTGACTCATGCTAAATGCTTGCAGAATCCGTCGGAATCAGTGGTTGGTCAGGCCACTTCCTGGATTCACTGGCTGTTGTTTTACGTCCTGTATTACCCCCCATGGGAACTTATGACATAACTGCTGATGATGATCCTGTTCTTCCAACTTCCATCTGATGAGTCGGGGGGGGGAACCACAACTTGTCAGATTTCTTCCAAAACTTCTCCTGACATTTTCGTGTGGATTTTAAATATACTTCATGGTGATAACTGTGCTGAGAGTAGCCAGGTACGCGTTGAGAGTGTTGAACCTTTTAAGTGTCTCGTCTGTCACAAATGACACAAGTATTCCGCCACTTGAGGATGGGTTGCTTTTACCACTGTAAAGCCTTTCAGCGTTGCGTACTGTACAAATCTCTGCCACTCGTCATACACGTTGCAAGTTGATCTGCGTAGAGCTAGTGTTACTACTTTCGCTGCTCTGGCGGAGTACCCTCTTTTCTTTAGGCAAGCTTTGATACGGTCCATGCGTGTAGCTGGAACAATGCTGGATTCCCGTGAGCTTGCTTGGTGTGTGGATGGACGAGCCGGTTCGAATACTCAGGTAGTTTCAGGGTTGGACTTCCGAGTTCCTGTATGAGGACGGGAATCCATACCCTCGCTGGCCAGTAGGGCGCGTCCAAAATCAGTTGCAACGTTGTCGTCTGCTTGATTTTCTGTATTATTTGTGGTAATAGTGCTGGAGGTGGAAACGCGTAAGCATTTAGTCCTTCCAATGAGATGCTTACAGCATGCCTGAGGATCTGGAATCGGTGAGACGAATGTTGGTAGTTGTTTGTTGAACTTTGTTGCAAACAGGTCTATCAGCGGAGATCCTATTGTCTCTTTCGATGAACCGGAATACTTCTGGATGCAACATCCATTCCATCGGGGGTTGTAGTGGACGAGATAGGGCGTCTGCTATGACATTCTTTGCTCCTGGAATGTGACATGCCTTTATGTAGATGTTCAGGTCGTCGACGATGCTGAACAGGAGAAAGCTGAGCTTTAGCAGACTTGTTGATCTTGTTGATCCTTGTTTGTTGATGTAGGACGCTACTGTGGAGTTGTCCGTGTGGACCGTGAGCCTTGCGTTCCTTAGTACGCTGGACCAGTGTTGTAAAGCGTTGATCACTGCTTTCATCTCCAACAGGTTGATGTTCAGAAGTTGATCCTGACTCGACCACTTTCCTGCTGCCACTTCGTTGTTGAGGTGAGCACCCCATCCTTGTAGTGATGCATCCACGTAGAGATGAGTGTTGCAAACCGGCTCTGACAAAAAGGTTCCTCCGCAAACATTCGACTTCTGAGTCCACCATAGGAGGAATGGTTTCAGACTGTCAGGTAGTATCAGTGGATCCAAACTGTTGAGTTGGGCATTCACAAATATTTGCAGTGGGCGCAACTGTAATCTCCCTCTGCGAGTCATGTCTTGAGCTGAGGTGAGTAGACCGAGGATGCTTTGCCAAGCACAGAGTGTCAACGGAGAGAGCATTGCTTGAGATATCATATGTTGTATCTTGACCCAACGATCCTCTGGGATGACTATGCGATTCAACGGCGTGATGAGTCGTATTCCTAGAAATTGAAGATCCTGTTTCGGCTCCAGTTCCGACTTGAGGAGATTTACCAGCCATCCTAACTGCGTGAGTAGCCTGATGGTGAAGTCTAGTTGCACTTTGAGTTGACTGGCTTCTTGATGAACTTGAATTCCGTCGTCCAGGTAAAAGGCACTGCGTAGACCTCGACGATGTAGATATGTAACGATGGGCTTGGTCACTCGAGTAAACAACCAGGGGTCCGACGATATTCCAAACGGTAGAACCCTCCACTGGAAATGCCCGTTGAAAAGAAATCTTAGGTATTTCCTTGAGTCTGGATGTATCGGGATGTGTAGATAAGCATCTTGTAGATCTATGCTGGCAAGGTAGTCTGATGGACGAACGAGATGTCGGAGCTGAAGAAGATGTATCATCTTGAATTTTGCTGGTCTGCGAAGATACTCCTGGTTGAACTTCCTCATGTTGTAGATGAGACGAAATTTTTCCTTGGAATTCTTCTTTGGTACTATGAAACTTCGGGAGTAAAAACCAGGTGTGATGTGGTCTTGATTTATCTCTTCGACTGCATCTTTGTCGAGTAGAGTCTTGATTGCGTCATCCCGTTTCTCTGTCTGGTCGGCTGCGTAGTTGAAAGCAAGTGGGTTGCTTGTAAGCGGCGGAGTGGCTTCCAACTGTATCTTGTACACTCTGCGTAGTATCTGGGATAAGTAATCGTCCTGTAGTATTCCCCAATTCTCCCAGTACCGTTGTAGACGTCCACTCACTGTCGAAGGTTGTATGGGAACGGCTGGGGGTGGAAGACTCCAGTCGTTCCAAACCTGGCCTTCAGCACTTGGTTCCCCTGGCACCTCTGGGTGCTCAGCCTCTTCCGGGGTTGCTCCTGGGGGCTCCGGTTGGACGATGAAAAGAACCTCTTCCGCCTCTCGGGTTGGAATATTTCCTTTCTCTGGCCTTCTGGACTCCTGCAAACTTGGATTTGTTTGAGTAGCGCTGGGACGTCTGTCGAATCACATTTGCCAAGGTATCTATGTACTTAATCATCATGACCTCCCTTGATTCGTGTGTAACATCTTTGGAGACTTCTTCGATTCCTCCTCCGAAGATGGATGATGCTGACCATGGGGCTCTGTATTAGGATTTGGTGAACCGCTCACTCCAGGTGCACGCCGACAATAATCCTTGTCTCCTCATGAGAGTCAACCCCGCTGATGTGGATGCTAGATGCTCCGACATAAACTGGTGGTCCTTTTTCTGAGTCAGCTGAGCAGAATATATCATCCGGTCGTCTTTGGCGGTTGAGTTCTTGAACTTCGAGATGAGCGCTTCGTTGATAGCCCTAGACCTTGCTAGTCCGAAAAAGGTACGTCTGGTATTCGTATCCAGTTGCGCTAACTTCTTGTCCTCTATCTTGTAAGTTCTATAGCGGGAGTCGTTGATGATCTTGTAGTCCTCATCAATCTCTGGTGCCTTCAGGAAGGGTTCCATGTGATGTAAAGGGAATCTCCTGGCATTGAACGTCAGGATATGTTGACTCTGGAACTTGGTAGCCTTATCAAAGGCTGAGCTTGGACTGTCCGGTACTTTGGAGATCGGGTCGATAGGCGGAAAGGTGAGTGTGTCGAAATCCTCGTTGGACATCTTGTAGGTAAACGCTTTGTTTGTGTCCTTGGAAGGTGATGCTAGGTCCAGACCATTTGCAATCCATGAGGTTACTTCCGCATCGGTGAATATGACTTCACCTTCTTCATCCGATTTAGACATCTCCCGATCCGACGATCCATGAAGACGTGAGTCTCTGTATGTAGATCTGTACGCAGAGCTGCGCGCAGGTGAATGATCCCGATGTGACCGTGTATCCCTCCTGGAGTCTTGAGATGTCTTTCTAGGCCTTCGTGAAGGTTGATTCTTTGACGTAATCTCCCCTCTGTGAGACGTGGAGTGCCTGCGTGCAGGTTCCCGATGTGAGTCTGAGTCCAACGGTGATTACGATCCATATCTACGACGTCTGTAGGGTTCTGGAGAACGCTTCGATCTGCTTCTGAGTGGAGAATTCTTAAAACCGTATACAGCTGTAATTTAGATGTAAAAGGTCCAAAAGAGAAAAGGATATGTGCCGTATAGGGACCCAGATGCTCTCACACCTGTCCTTAAGGGCGAAGAAGGAGAGAGTGACAAGCATGGCTGGTCATGTGACCGAAAAGGGCGCCAAAGGAGGCAAGGGAGACTACTCGTGGGTGAGTGATGATTTTACGTCCGCTTTTTAGAAGGGAACTTCAAGGGATTTCAAGTGTTCCACTATCATTCGCAAGAGGAAGGAGACAAGCATTTAGCATGAGTCAGGATAAGGAAAAATACTAACATTCAAATACAAAGAGACAAAAAAGACAACATTGAACAGACCGATAGCTACCATCCAGCTAATGCCAAGTGACAATCTTTGTACCTTCTGCTTGATGAGTTGCTCCTCGAGAAGTTTGTCCTTCTCCTCCAGAGCCTTATCCATCTCCTGCTGCAGTTGTTCCTGAACTCGCCCCTTCTCCTCAAGGAGACAGTTTCGCTGGTTTGTCAGGTACTCTGTCAACCGCGCCTCTCGCTCCTTCAACTGGGCCTCCAGCTCAGCCTTCATCTTCTCCTCAATTGCCTGCTTCTCTCTCTCCAAAGCTTCCTACACAAAACACCAATATGCTTCACAACATACAGTGATAAACGTGGTTTCAATGGGTGCCATTCATATGATGAGGTTGACCAATTTACAGAAAAACCCCAAAGTTGTTTACTTAACATGTTTTTTAGGCCCCTGTTAATTGATAAGTTCCTAAGTTCAATCTGATACAAAGTGTTCCCCTTCCTGTGTTCCCCTTCCTACTGTGTAGTTCCTTATGTCATTCTGACACAATGTGTACTGCTGTTTACTGAGAAGTCCCTACTTCACAAACCCAAAATGTTCCCCTTACCTGTTTGCTGAGTATTTCCTCCTTCATCTTCTCCTCCTTGTACTTAAGCTGGTCCAGGGCTGCAGCCTGATAGACACGCTCCTGCTTCTCCTGCTCCAGCTGTTCTCGCATGAGTTCCTGTTCTTGTTCCTTGGCCTTCAGCTTCCGCTGCATCTCCTCTAGCTGAGCCTTGAACATGCCCGCAGCAGCATCCTTCTCTTTCTGGTGGGCCTCCAGCTTCAGTTTGTACGCCTTATAGGGAGAATCTGACAACCAAAAGCATCTAAAAGTAGGATTCAACAACACAAATGATGACATGGGGTGAAACAGTATGCTCTTACCATGATACGGTACGTATTGCAATACAAGGCCTTCAGTTCGGTACAGGAGAACTTACTTTCGGGAAAATAGCGGCCATCTAGCAAAGAATTGCATAGATTTTGACAAAATAATTTGATTTCTAGACATTTTAGAAAAGGATTAAAAAAGTTAATAAAATGATTGTACGAAAACCGAAAATAACGAATTTTTGGATTGCATTATGGTATACCGAACCGAAAGCAAAAAAACATGTTTCTAGTAATACTTCAGTATACCGCTTCACACCTAATGATGACCCACTGATCCTGGAACTACACAAGTCATGAAACTACCAGGGTCCAAAGAATCCACTTTGAGGCGAATATGATACGAGCATCAGGTAACGAATATGAATATTGGGTAACAAATACAACAAGTGTTTGCCACTGATATGGCAATGTGGGGCGGTGGGGTAGCCTAGTGGTTAAAGCGTTGGCTCATCACGCTGAAGACCCGGGTTCGAATCCCCACATGGGTACAATGTGTGAAACCCATTTCTGGTGTCCCCCGCCGTGATGTTGCTGGAATATTGCTAAAAGCGGCGTAAAAACAAAACTCAGTCAGTCAGTGATATGGCAACGTCCCCCGCCGCTAAAGAATGGAATATCTATATTTACTACTTTTTATTTTTGGGTCACATACAAGATGCCTGAAATGACTGGTGTCTGCATAATCACCCAATGTAGGCTGTCAACATACTTGAAAACATTGGGTGCAATGTTTTATGAGATATCGCCTTTAAAAAGCGGTCAAAGTATCGTGGTGACCTTGAAGATAAGGTCAAGGTCACCCAAATAAACTGGTGTCTGTGTAATACCCCGATGTAAACTGTCACCAAATTTGAAGACATTGGGTACAACAGTCCATGAGATATCGCGTTAACAAGAGTTAAAAGTGTGAAAAGTGTCGTGGTGACCTTAAAGATAAGGTCAAGGTCACCCAAGATCAACTGGTGTCTGTGTAATCCCCAAATGTATGCTGTCACCAAATTTGAAGACATTGGGTACAACAGTCCATGAGATGCCATGTTAAGAAGAGTTTGAAAAGTGTTCAAAGTGTCGTGGTGACCTTGAAAATAAGGTCAAGGTCACCTAAATAAACTGGTGTCTGCATAATCCCCTAATGTAGGCTGTCACCAAATTTCATGACATTGGGTACAACAGTCCATGAAATATCGCATTAACAAGAGTTAAAGCATGCAATGTGTCATGGTGACCTTGAAGATAAGGCCAAGGTCACCAAAATATACTGGTGTCTGCATAATCCCCCAATGTAGGCTGTCACCAAATTTGAAGACACTGGGTACAACAGTGCAGTTTGAAAAGTGGTCAGTGTCGTGGTGACCATGAAAATAAAGTCAAGGTCACCCAAATCGACTGGTGTCTGCATAATCTCCTAATGTAGGCTGTCACCATATTTCAAGACATTGGGTACAAAGGTTCATGAGATATCACACTAACAAGAGTTTGAAAAGTGGTTAAAGTGTCATGGTGACCTTGAAAATAAGGTCAAGCGTCACCCAAATCGATATGAGAGACACTAGGGTTTAACAGTGCATGAGATATCATGTTAACAACAGTTTGAAAAGTGGTCAGTGTCGTGGTGACCATGAAAATAAAGTCAAGGTCACCCAAATCGACTGGTGTCTGCATAATCCCCTAATGTAGGCTGTCACCAAATTTCAAGACATTGGGTACAAAGGTTCATGAGATATCACACTAACAAGAGTTTGAAAAGTGGTCAAAGTGTCATGGTGACCTTGAAAATAAGGTCAACGTCACCCAAATCGACTGGTGTCTGCGTAATCCCCTAATGTAGGCTGTCACCAAATTTCAAGACATTGGGTACAACAGTTCATGGATATCACACTAACAAGAGTTTGAAAAGTGGTCATAGTGTCGTGGTGACCTTGAAAATAAGGTCACGGTCACCCAATGTAGGCTGTCACCAAATTTCAAGACATTGGGTACAATAGTTCATGAGATATCGCGTTAACAAGAATCGGGACTTACGTACGTACGCCGCTGAATACATAGTCCCCCGTTCCGCGTTGTGTCGAGGGACAATAACAAGCCAGCAGTTGATGAATTATTTAAGATATTCGGTGAAACAATAACAAAATATATTCTTTGACATGTTTTGACCATGCTGGCTGCTATCACAACAACGACCAGTGACCACATTGCTGCCAAATTAAACTACTATCCTGCCTGGCTAGGATACATTTGATTTTGCATAAACACAATATTTTGCCTTCGATCATTTAATCAATGAAGAAATCTAATTCATTAGTCACAAACCTGGCATACATCCTTGTGTGTTGGAGATTCTTTCACCTCTACTGTCTTGTGGACAGTTTTCATCTTTGGTGGTTGTTTCATGCACCTTAAGTCTCTTTTTGGCTGGGTTATTGTCGTCTGCAGAATCTTTTCTGGTTCTCTTGACTTTTAAGGAAGCATGAAACTGGAAGATGAACTCTGCTGGCTGTCCTGACTTCACTGGGATACCCAGCTGTACCCGGTCCCCATCCTTCAACACGTGGGGGATTTGAGCAGTCAACTTCTTATCATTTACATACACACCATTCAGGCTCTGAAAACCATTATCAATTGCAACATGGAGTTTTTGAAAGGCATTTAGAAGTTGGACAAATATGAATACATCACACGTTTTTATGGATAACAACTTCATTTTATTCTTTATATGTTTCAGAGCTAATACTTGCACCTTCATCAGGTTCATAAAGAGTAAAAAGAAGTTGTTATCCATAAAAACATTTCCTGTAGTCATGCAACATGAAGTGTTAAAATTAAGGATGAAAGTCAAGGGAGTTGACATAACCCTAATGTTGACAATTACAGAAATCTCAGTATTTCACATATCTGCCCTAATTTCATCATGATATGACAGGATAGGCATAGTTTTCAACCATAATGTACAATAACACCACAATAATAACATATCACAATGCACAAGAATAACACTCATATCACACAGTACAACACAAGCCTATAAATCTTTATACAGTGATAATACTTATATCACTTACAATAATACTGTTTATTTTGAGTTGTACTATAATACTGCTGTACCTTGTTGTCTGTGATGCTCCATGAACCATCAGCCAGTTTCTTTAACACTGCGTGACATCTGGATACCATTACCGACAGCAGACAGTGAGTGACTTCAGGAGAACGACCAATAGTAACCTAGGAACATAAACAATGATACCAGTTGTTGCAAACATATGATGAAGTAAATATAAGATACTTAGATTGATAGAGGATCTATAAAATGTTATTAAAGACAACCGACAAGTTAAATTACAGGAAAAAAAACATGTCAACTTAGAATTCATTCTTGTCTTAGACGATGTAGTGTGACTTTCCCAGGAGAACAGGGGGGTTTTAACTAAAGTCCAAAATCAACACCCTGCTGAATCAGAATATCTCAACATACTTAACTTTGTACAGGTTTTGTTTATCAATGCTGAAACAGCTTTTCAGTTACATACCTGTGTGTCAGTTTGGTATGAAAGGAATACATTATGTAACACAGGTCTATTCCCCACAACAAAAGTAGAGAAACATACTGGTAACTGGATTGATTACTGGTTTCTACATATCACTCATAGGCTACAGTCTAGGACTTTCCTAAAGTCTTAAGTGCCAACAAGACAAAATTCAGCAGCATAACAAGCCAGTGGTAATACGACTGCTTCAATTGAAATAAATAAACTGCAAGATATTTTTTAAAACAAGTATCATGTTACATTTTGTGGCTAGTTCTTTATACACAAAAATTTCTGGAGGGTGAAAGGTTTCATACTAATTACTGGATAACACTTTTACTGAAGTTGAAAGATGCTAAATGAATACAGAATTATGACAAAGAGAACTAATCCACAATATATTACAAAATTTAATCACTGCCATTGTAAGAAGGATCTGGAAGTGTGTAAAGTTTAAACTGTCTAAATTTCAAATCAGTAAATGGTGCTTAGCAAATAAATAAGGGAATGCTGTCTTAATCTACAGTGAGTATCAAATCAAAATCTCAGGGACATATTGTTTTTAATCTTGTCTGGGGAAGACACCCATTACTCAATGACTGACACATAATACTTGGGACCTGTAGGCCTGTCGTGTCAAATTATAACCGAGAAACTTTTTGCTATGGTAGTATTGCACTCTTGATCAATTATTTCAGTCTGCGAAATAGGTCCCTATAGTTAATGACAATCGTTCAAAACATCAGGAATGTAATGTGCAATAGTTTGTCCTGTGAAGAGATCTTACGATTTGATGACGATAAACATCCGAATATTGGTTAAGCGTTAGCAAATTTACCTGGTCTTTCTCTAACAGCAAGTATTTGTATTTCTTAATGTTATCTCCTTGTCTCACTAAACATGGGAGGTGTTGTGCCATTGTTAACTAGACTTTAATCATCAGAGAGGCTTGTAGTCAGCTTGCATAAAAGCAGTAACAAGCAACTTAGCGACCCCGCTCAAGTTATCCGAACATTCATTTCCTTCCATACTACGTCATCAAATCATGTGCTCTGTAATCCCTGGCTTTCAGAGACTGTGTGCGTGTTGTTCTTTTATCGACTAACGAGTCATCAGGGGAGATAATTCATAGCAAAATGGCCGATTCGCGTATAATATTACAATCTATTTATAGTCAACCAGCTTGTTAAAACACTGTTTTGTGGATGACATCAGTTTTCCAATATTATATGAATAAGCGTAATATCATCTGTTGAGTGATCTTGTTTATCAGATGTGGCGGGCGTGACAGGGGCGGATACAGCTTTTTGAGAAAGGGGGCATGCACAGTTCATTTTCACCCATTTTCACGAGAGTTTCAATGGTCATTTAATAAACTTTAAGGACAGACGGTAAAATTTGTGGCACATTAATAGGTTAAGACAGTATCAAAAGTCATTCCAATTTAGCGAACAAAGCACAGCCAATTTTAGTACATGGATCTTTGGTTTGTTTTTATGTTTCAGAAGGGTTTCTTTTCAAACTTAACAGCAACTGAATTACTCAGTTCTGATATCTTGATTTTGTCTGATATTTCGCTAGTCTCTCGATTCTTTACATTTCTGTCTCGAACGCCTCTAACTATGGGGAAACAACTTCCAATGACACTTTACGCTACCTTAAAAGTGTATGTGGTGTGACAGGAATGGTCTTCGGGTCTCGGAAATGAAACAATAAAGCGTCGTTCGAAGCGATAGTCGGTTAGTCTTCCCTGGCACAATGCTTTATCTAAATTAGCTATATGTTTCCGTCTTTTCCTTCCTTCATCTTTCTTGGCCTGTGTAAAATATAAACCGTAAGCAATATAAGACAAATGTCCTTCTTTTTGTGTCTACCAATCACAGCTATCTTTCAACATAGATTTCAATCAGCCATTCTTGTTCACTACCTGTTTGATCAAAACATTCAAGGACTCAGTAAAGCTATCAAAACGTTTTTATGATAGTCATGTCCAAATATTCCAGTGGCAAACTTGATGTCAGATGCTATTCTTAATTTTCTCTTGTACTATAGACTTGTGAAGATCCGGGTTAGAATTTGTCTCCAGCAACCCATGCTTGTCGTAAGAGGAGACTAACGGGATCGGCTGGTCAGGCTCGCTGACTTGGTTGACACTTATCATCGTATCACAGTTGCGTAGAACGATGTTCATGCTGTTGATCACTGGATTGTCTGGTTCAGCCTCGATTATTTACAGACCGAAGCCATAAAGCTGGAATATTGCTGAGTGCGGCGTTAAGCCGGCAATTAATCAATCTCTTGTATTATATTCTCCCGTGACTTTCAAGTGAACTATTTACATGCCTTTCCGACGGATGACACAACATCTTCGCGAACACCTGCAGCTGGTATCTTGAGGTCATGCTTTCTGCTTTGTGTAAATCGCCCATTGATAAGTGTGCCTAAATGTGATACCTTTGTGTGACTAGATACGCGAATCAACCAGTTTATATATACCAATCAATACTAAGCGTTAGTGTGCAATATCACCTTTTCGTATGGAAAACACAGGGTCTCTTTGACACGCAGCCTGGCTCCACGGTACAGCTTTGGTGTTTTCCCGACATACAGTTCAGCATGGGGTTTTTCTTCCTGTAATAATTAGTTGTAACCGAATAATACCTATCCTTAAAACAACGCGAAACGACATATTTACAACGTAAATACCATAAGATATGATTAGATCTAAACGTTGAATCTATAACTGAATACATTGTTCCCTATACAAAATTACCTCCAACCACTTGAGATAAAAAGATATGTATTTAAGGCAATAATATGTCATTTATTAGATATTCACCCACGTCTGTCACAATATGAAACACCCTTCCTGACAACAATGTTTTGTCACCATGTACCTACACACGGATATCTGCTTTCTTTGTCTAATGAAATACATGCCAATGTCCCTTTAAACGTCCATCCTTCAAGCGTTTCTGCATTTTGACTTTGATTAGGGTACATTTCTGTATACAGAAACGTACCTGGGGTACACATATGTGTAGTAAGGCCAGAAATGCTTGGAAAATGCTTTTGGCAATTATTTGATAATGGTTGATATTTCAGATTCAAAACATTTAACTCATATATAATCATTTATACCACCTCGACCTAATATGGCATATGAGTAATCACGATGTACCATTTCCTAATCATAATGATTACTCGTAAAATATCGAAAAACTTAGAAAAAGTTCCATGGTAGAAACACTTCTAAGAAACAAACAATACTGTGACCCACCTGGCAGGCAGACAGGGTGACAGCGTTCATGTAACGCACGGGCAGCACATGTTAGGCACCGTCTCAAAATATCAAGTGTCAGTATCACTGCTGGTCGAGAACTCTAGCGGAATTACAACAGGTGCAACTCGGCTGACGTTAACGCCGTCCCGCAGACGGTATTCGTCCTCGATTTTGAGAACACGGTCTTCAGCCTTTTGCCACACTTCTGGGGTAATTCTCGCAAAAGAAGCATACACAAGCTCTTTAACGTCTGAAAGCTTGAATGTGGTATTATTGCGAGCAATAAAATTCTTACAGTTACCCCAGATCAGCTCGATGGGATTGAGCTCACAGTGCCGTACTGGTGTACGCAGAACTATGTGGCCTTGTTTTGCAGCTAGTTCGTCAGTGATGTACTGGATTGGCTTTTTGTGCTGCCGGATTTTTTTCCATGAGCTGGGGCTTTGTTTCTGATTGCCTGTAAGGCACGTTACAGGAAGTGAGTCAATCCTGCACTGAGCCTTGAGATTGCTCATGGTGGGTGTGATGGTACCAGGGACACGCAGGTTATGGTAACTGGCGTTATCCAAAATGATAACGCTTGGTTCGTCCAGCTGCGGTAAAAGCTGATGTTCGAACCAATCCAAAAATACCTGCCCATTCATTTCGCTATGGTAATATCACCATCAGATTTCTTGGCCTCAAAAACAAAGTCACAACCCCCAATCAGTCCCTTGCTACGGGTACCAACATGCAAGATGATCAGGCGTCTACCTTTGCCTGATGGTAACACTGGTGCCTTAGAACAATCTGAAAGAAGCCACACCCGATCGGTTGAGTGATTTTTATTACACCAGGTTTCATCAAGGTATATAATTTGAAACCCCAAATTGCGGTATTCTTCAACTGTTCTGAGATAAGCTGATCGCATGGACAGGATTGAGTACTTTTCTCTAGACACAGCTCTGTCATCTCCCCTTTTGGTGTACCTGAACCCCATTTCTACCAGAGCTACAATAAGTGTTGTTTTCGAGACATTTATTGTATCTTTGATCTCATCTTGTATTTTAGCACACGTCGGTGGGATTTTGCGTTCATACAGTTTATAAACTGCACGGCGTATGACACCCTTATCAAAGCTATCCAGTTTGTGTTTCCTACCTGGTTTTGATTTTGACACGACCCCTGAGGTAAATGATTTGTTTACAACTTTGTACACCTGACTATATATCAAATTAAGAGCTTTGCACATTCTATAGTAAACCCTGTCATAGCTGACGAGAGGTTCCCCCCTTTGTTTCTCCAGTATGAAATACTGGTATAAATTTGAAATGAATTGTTCTGCAGATATATCAAGTCGCATGTTGCCAGTTCAGTGCTCGTACACGAAGTGAAACTTCTATGGGTGAACAAGATTATCTATGCGATTTGAATTAAGACTTTTTTACGTAATTACTTTAAATATAACTACTACAACAGTTCCATCTTAATCACATATAGATGTTAAAAAAAAAAAAACTTTTTCCAATCATTTATGTAATTTATGTAGCTTTACAATAGGTTTCTTTGGCAAGCACAATATCTTCGTAGTTTTTAAACTCCTGGACATATTCGAAACTGAAAAGAAAATGTTGATGTTTGATTTGAATAAATTTTATTTTATTCATAAGATCACGGATGCAGAAAAGACTATAGGTATATGTTCATAAATTTAATGTTAATAATTGCTGATTCCTATTATCAGAGAAACAGCGAAATTCGTTAAAGTTCATCATTGTTCATACATCACCCTTTCAGAAATCTTAAGCTCGAATGACTTACTTGTATTCCATCCTCAAAATATAGCATACAGATCAGCTAGGTGAAACGTATGTAGTTCCCGTTGAAAGTCCCAGGTGGAACTGGTCTGCTGGGTAAACCCGTCACAGTCTGGCTTTATCATCCTTATTGAGTTATAATGAAGGAGATAATGTGGCCCCGAACATGAATCTGTTATCGTAATATCTCATTGGCCACCATGTGCGATCGTTGGCTATCACGTTTCATTAGGTTAAGTTCATGAATACAAGAGTTGTCTTTTTTAGTTTGGGTCCAGTACTGTCTCGCAGACATTGAAGAAGCAAGTCTAGATTTCCTAAGATTCTCTCCCGTCTGACTGCACGGGGCTACTTTTTAATTCAAATGGAATTATTTGTTTCTGTCAAAATAATATATATACACATGTATTCAGAGACTGATCGTCAGTGTATTCAGAAACTAAGCGCTAGTCTACAAAACTTAGCAACACAGTTGTCCAGCTGGACAAACGCTTAGCCTATGAAAACATATAATTTTAATAGAAGCACACCTATACAAATTGAAAAGGACCCTTCGAGGTATGGGAGAAGTGAAATATATCTATAAAACAAACATGTGCTCTGTCACCTTTTCAGGTTCAAGTCATTTACTTGGCGAAATTGTTTACATCTCTCTCTTACGTTCAGTTCTCGCCAAATCTCGACCATATATTATCTCAAGGAAGGGCATCGCCTCATAACATAAGAAATGATGATAAAAGTGTGTATGCGTGTGCGTGCATGTGTGTGCATGTTGTGAGGCAACGGTTGTTCAAAGGTTCTGAGAGCACAAACGACATATGGGTTACTGCGCAAAAGACACTTTTCAAATTTCCTGTTTTGTACAATCGTTATTATTACATTGTCTGTTTGCATGGTAAATAAATGTATAAAGTAAACTTGAAGTATGAATTGTCGGGTATGCGATGGTGTGAGAAAAATAAAGTAGGCGTAGATCAGGAAATATAGCTGAAGGGGTCGTTGTCGGCACAGGTACTACAGATATGTACCCCAGGTACGTTTCTGTATACAGTAATGTACCCTAAACAATGTCAAAATACAGAAACGTACCTGGCACCTTACACGGACGACGAGTCCATATTTCGCAACCCAAAACCGAAACTGTATGTAGTTGTTCCCGTTCAATTGATTGCAAATGGTATTGTGCTCCGCGAAATATTCGTTACCGTGTATGGTCGTTTCTTATAGAACGCAATCAAATGCATCTAATTCAACTGTATGACAGTTCCAACCAAGTAAACAACACACTGCGGAATGGAATCGTCCAAGGGTACGTTTCTGTATTCCGATTTTGGCTAGGGTACTTTTCTGTATACAGAAACGTACCTGGGGTACACATCTGTAGTACCCGTGCCGACAACGAACCCTTCTGCGGAAATATATTTTGCATGGTGAAGCATTTCATGAAAATAATAAACAGTGACAAGTGAACAAACTGCTAATTGCTCCCAGATGACGGTTGCCCGAGTGAAGGCCATAAACCCGGACTATGCCGAAAGTGTCATGGCGCCTGAGAGGTATAAACGTGTAATCACCGTGTGTTCTCGGCTCTCCCCGGACAGTCTGTCAATAAATCCAATGTGATAAAATCTGTTAGTTAACCCACGGACAGATGACATATTCTTCTCTCTCTGACTCGCCATGTGCGTTCATGGCCCCCTCTCAGATTTGCAGGTCCTCTTCCCAGAGAAGAATGTGGTGAATAAACATGATGCCATTCTACATTACGATCATGTAATTTTTCTCTATGTGTTTGTGCGTGTATGTGTAGGGATATGTGAGTGTATCCAGAGTCTATTTTGTTGTCTTTGTCGATTAAGCATATGAAGTTATTAATCAGATGAACAAAGTCTGACATGTTCGAACATCATATCTATCTTGGAGCATAAGCAATGCTCAATCCATATTTCTAATACAAGTTTAAAACTTGCGCCATGCCAAATCTCACTCATACCCATTTTGTCACAAAATACATTGTGTACAAAGCAAAGTAAAGGAAAACTCAAGATACTTTCTCAGATTGAACAATATAGACTTGCATGAGTCTCTTAAGTAATAATTAATAGTTTAAATAATAATTTCTATAAATAACAGACTGGGGTCCTTAAATTGTACTGTCCGCTTTAAAGGATAGGATTACTTTTTTATACATGCATGGGCTTAGCACTCAGTACAGCCCTGGAGCAAGGCTAGAAAACATATTATGATATAGTTTCTGACACACTGTAAACATGTGTTTAGTGCCTATTACAATCTTTCAGAAGCCATGTCAGCTTCCCAGTTGATGTTCTACATTCTTCTGCCACATACAATTACAGATAAGGGGCCTTTAGCCTCCGAGTTGGTGACGGTACAACTCTAAGCTCCAAAGCAGGGGAATAAATAGACTAACAACTTGTCTCTGAAATGAACATATTTTACTGAAAAAAGTTCATAGTAAAAAAATATATATATAATGAAAAGGAGCCCTGAGACTTTCTTCATTTTCCTGAAGCTGAGGAAATCTAGACTTGCCACATTTTCTAGACTTGTGTGGGCTTTCTTGAATATATTTCCTTCAGGGTCTGTACGAGAGACTAGGGAATAAATAAACGCTCATTTCTTTCTATTTCTGTACTGGGGGTTATAAGGCATTGGCTAGAGCACCGTGTATCACTACTTTTATTGTCATTATTAAAACAATTGAAACATAAACAAACAAATCTCACATTGAAGTTATGTTCGTGTATGGTTTACATTACCATGGTGTATGATAATAAAGGTGTGTATCTGCAGTATCAGTGTTATGTTAACACATTTGTATAGAAAAGAACTTATGCCATTGTCAATATAGTAGTATAGGGTAGGTTGGTTTGTTGTTTAACGCCGCACTCAGTAATATCCCATCTATATGGCGGCGATTTGCAAATATTCGAGTCTGGACCAGACAATCAAGCGATCAACATCAAGAGCATAGATGACATATGTCAACCAAGTCAGCGAGCCCGACCACCCTTACTACAAGCATGGGTTGCTGAAAACCAATTCTAACCCGAATCTTCACGGGTTTAGTAGTTTAGAGATATATAACGCAATAACAACGACTCTCTGTAACAAAGTTTGGGAAAGTTTTTAACTCCTAGGAGTGGAACATACCAGCCTGTGTTAACAAAATGCCAGAGTGGGTGGTGATGGGGAGTATTTTGTCTCTAGACAGATAATGCCAGAGTGGGTGTTGACACTGGTGCGTTAAAAATATCCAAACACGATAGATGAGCTTTACACATAACACAACCCTTATTTGTCTCTCTCGGGTGTATATTATGTATATATTTATTTATGGATATTCTTTGTATAGTTGTGTTTTGGGAAAATTCACAATTTGAAAAGGAGAAAACAGTAACCAAATTCTTGATATCTTGTATTTGATAATAGCAATACGGTATCCTTATCACTAGTGCTTGTTTCGTTTATATAAAGATTGTAATTGGCACCACAAGGGCACGGATTTTTGTGTGCCACAAAGACAGGCCTTCAGTTTCTTGCCGTTGGACGGTTTAAATGTTAAATACAAGCCTTAGCTTTACTTATTACATAGTTCATTACGTGATTAGTGTCCAGCTGACTGTCGCAGACTCAGGAGAGAGAGAGAGAGAGAGAGAGAGAGAGAGAGAGAGAGAGAGAGAGAGAGAGAGAGAGAGAGAGAGAGAGAGAGAGAGAGAGAGAGAGAGAGAGAGAGAGAGAGAGAGAGAGAGAGAGAGAGAGAGCTATACTGAATACATATAGTTTTGATAGTAGCAAATAAACCCAATTAAATTGAAAATAAGTCCCAGTGAGGGCCTGGCATTATGGATAAAAAAGTGGTTTAGGTACTGTGAGACACTGAGGCACAGCGAACTTGGATATGTAAGAACAACCCAACTGAGATACACGCGCGATACGAAGATTTGTACCACTCGATAAAAAGCGCTCATCCAACGTTGTCTCGAAAACTGTGAAAAGTAACGAGAACAAATTCATGACTCTGCTTTTCGTTCGTTCCTGCAAAATATTTGGCTTGGACGATTGAGAAAGAGCAGCGATACCAGGCGGAGGATCCAGGGAACCAGTCTATATTGACAACGGCTCAACTTATCGTCGACATTTCATATCCTAATACGTCATGAAATCATGTGCACTTTAATCCCAGGGTACAACTGTTTGGGCAACTTCCGGTCTTTTCAGCCATCTTGGCATTTCATAAGCACGTGTAAGTATAATCAGCGTTATAAATTGACTGTTATCATAGTTATTTAGGGCATACCCGACAAACAACAAGTCAGAACTGTTGTGAAATACTTGACGCGCAAACTGGTACCCTCCAATACAGACAGGTAACGCAGAATGTTGTTAACCTGTGATTTTTAAATGGGAGATGCTGTGTTTTGAACGCGGAATTCGCATGCCACAAGCAATTTCCACATTTCTCAATATCCCCGTGATTTTATAGGATAGTAGTCAGATCTGCTTGTTCGCAGTGTGTGGTTTTCGTTCAGCAGATACGGATCTATAACCGATTAAATTTACTCAGAGTACATGTCAAACTGATAATTTGTACGTCAACTCCATGCAGGTAGACTGCAATGAAATGTTGACGTTTCCAGAATATGTTATGAATTCGGATACTTGACAGACGTCAGGTTATTTGGTAAAGTCCTCAATTAAATAGTATATCATGAGATCTCATTGCTAATTGTCACACTTACAGGTCAACCTGAATCTAGGTGTGTCATTGGTGTGGAAAGTTCAGGCCTAGTCTTATAGTCCAAGCTAGTTTATGCAATGTGAGAGGTATCAAAAAAGACCTGTTTGTCAGTGTCCTTGAATGATAACTCTCAGAATGCAGGTTAAATGTTTCAACACAATGTTATTTACGACAAAAATGCTCATGGTGTTTTTACATTTCTACGTTCTTGCTATTGAACATGTGTTTACTCTACAGCGTAAGCATTGTGTGGTCTAGTTATTAAAATACCACCATTTTTTCAATTTCAGAAATTCCTAAAGATGCAGATCTTTGTGCGTTGCTCATTGACCCACACCGTTGAGGTGTCCGGGAACCGAGACTGTTCAAGATGTCAAGGTTGGTAGAAAACAAACGTTGCTTCTGAGTATGTTTCTGTTACAATTACCTCCACTGCAACTTAAACCGCAAACTTACACACATCAGCAGATTCAAATGGCCCAGTGATAAAATATACTACAATTTCACTTTGCACTGTTGAATCCCGAAGTAGTGCTTGGTAAGGCTGTTACGATTCACTCGCATATTCAGTGAATCGGACCGTAGCCCTTCATGAATTCAATTTGTTATTCGTGGCCACCAGAACCGAATATTCATGAATATTTACAATTTTTTTAAAGGTGTCCGTTTTACTTGAACCCTTATGTCCGTTTTCAAAATGAGATATGCAAGAATGAAATATGTACTAGCCTTGTAGTACCGCAAGTCATGTTAGTTTTCCAAGGCCGCACATGTTACTGTCAGCTATAACTATTAGATACCAAATTTGAGTGTCATGAGATCACTGGTTATTGCTGTGACAAATTAACACTGTCAACATGGGCATTCAATATTGTGCATCAATCACTTAACTTCAATATTGTATTCATGAATAATTATTTGTATTCGTTACCCAATATTCGTGATACGTATCATATTCGCCACATAGTGTATTTGTTACAGCCCTAGTGCTTGGGTTCACTGGTTCTGGGTATGAATCCCAAAATTGCTGCCATGCGTTCACTTGTCTTACATCATTGTCAAGGTTGGCATCCATTAAGAAACCACATTAATGGTTCCACCTTGTTTTCATTACTGAAAAGCAGTTCAAAGCGTTAAAACTAACATCAATCAGATTGTAACATTAATTTGTTTGATCATGTGATGAAAATAATTCTTTTGTCTCCAGACTGTCATCAACGAGAGGGAGGGTTTCTCTGCCAGTGACCTTATAGTGCTGTCTGCTGGTCGTCCTCTGGAAGATACTGAGCTTCTCTCTGGCTTGAATGATCTGTCCACTCTTGATGTGGAGGTCCGCATGCTTGGAGGTAGGAATGTATTATATGTCATGGTGTTGGGATAACAGTAATATTTATGTCAATGGTGGATGTATAATTGATGAGATTCACTATCTCGGAAACAAATTGCATTTCTTTAGAATAACATTAACATGGACAATGAGAGGGCATTACATTCCATTTTAAACAGTTGATGGATCAGCCTAGTTCATAATCAGCGTTGAAATGAAGGTCTACAGAAATTATCATATTTATCGATACAGATACAGAATAATTAATGTTGTCATTTGTTAGTATGTCTTGATACACCTCTTTGCTCTTAATCCCCATTTACATTTTATGGAAAGTTCCAAGGCTACAATAATACTGATATAAACATTACAGTGTCAAGTTTGTAATTATTACATTTGAGTCAATTACTGCTTTCTGATAACAATAATGTTGACACATGCTTCTAATGTGTGTTCATCTTTATGAATAGTTGGGAAGATAGGGGTCCATCATAACCATTTGTCTTGTACCTAATGTACTATTCATGCCAAGCGTGTTTGTTTTTCTTCAGGTAAAGTTCACGGTTCCCTGGCTCGTGCTGGCAAAGTCCGTGGACAGACCCCCAAGGTGAGTTCTTGATGACAACTTCTAACAAGATGAATATGCTGGAGACAGTAACTCCATTAATTCACCTTGGAAGTTAAGGTCAAGATTAACATTTTTCTACTTTGTGAGACTTATGATTGGCTTGGCATGACTTTGATGTTAATATAAAGGTGACACGTTCGAGGCTCCATTTTACTAAGAAAAACCCCAAACAAAACAAAAACACACACACACACACAAAACCCGACATGCTTGTCAGTGATCACTCCTCACTACTGGGGATAATTGCATGGTTGACAGGATATCATCTTGGAAGTCATCTCCGGGTATAGGATGTGTGCAAAACAGTGATAGTACCATGTCCGCTAGAAGATGTCCAATTTGAAGACTGTAAGATATAGCTGTACAGTTGCTAACTTTGACATATAAATAGAGCTTTGACATATAAATAGACCTTTGACTCTGCATCGTGCGGGACAGTGGGGTAGCCTAGTGGTCACGTCCAAGAGCCAAGTGCAATTCCCCTACAATGTGTGAAGCCCATTTCTGGTGTTCCCTGCCGTGATATTGCTGAAATATTGCTTAAAGCGGTGTAAAACCTACCACAATCACTCACTCAATGCATCTTGACTCCAATCTTGCCCCTCTGTGTTCCAGGTTGAGAAGCAGGAAAAGAAGAAGTCCAAGACAGGCCGTGCCAAGAGGAGGATGCAGTACAACCGACGCTTCGTCAATGTTGTCGCCACCTTCGGCAGGAGGAAGGGACCCAACGCTCGCTCTTAGATCATTTCCTATGTATAATAAGTCTCTGTTCCTACAAAGAGGAAAATAAATGTGACAAGGGCACGAGTTGTTTTATTATGCATTGTTTACATGGCTGGAGATGTAATGGTTTATATCCCTAACCATGATCAGGGCGTCTGTCCCTCCAAATTCAATGAGGAGACGTCTTTTTGGAAACAGTTATATGGATACAAGAGTGGCATTTGTATATTTCATTCAGGGATAAATGTGTTTACAATTTTGAAGAGTTTGAATACTAAGTTTCGAAAAAAAGTACACACCTTAGTTGACTTGGGTACCTGATTACCCTCAGGTCTGCCTGATTGAGGGGCGGTGGGGTAGCCTAGTGGTTAAAGTGTTTGCTCATCACACTGAAGACCTGGGTTTGATTCCCTACATGGGTACAATGTGTGAAGCCCATTTATGGTGTGTCCCCATGATATTTCTGGAACATTGCTAAAAGTGGCATAAAACCAAACTCATTCTGAGTTACAGCTCAAAGTTACTGCTAGTTATATCGTTATCACAATTTGCATATTCCCATAATTTGAGTTTGGTACTTGCATGCTGGGTATGATAATTCTAGTAAACATTATTTACGTGAGAAATAGGGGGACAGAGCCCTTGCTATGATCACTGAAAATCTGTTTTACGCTTCCAACAATATCATTTCCATTTTTTTTATCCTGTTTATCCTTGTTATTAGATCTTCAGTCTACCTATACTGAGAACTACTTGACAAAATTAGACCACTGGTTATTGAGACACATCTGGGTGAAAAAACATCTTTCAGCTGAAAACCTCTTTTGGTCCTTGGATAGATAGTAGAGTGAGTGACTTTAGTTTTATGCCGCACTCAGCAGTATTCCAGCTATGTGGCAACGGTCTGTAAATAATCAAGTCTGGACCAGACAATCCAGTGATCAACAGCATGAGCATCGATCTACACAATTAGGATATGATGGCATGAGTCCACAAAGTCAGCGAGCCTGACCACCCCTCCTGTTAGTTGCCTTTTACGACAAGCATGGGTTAGTGAAGATCAATTCTATCACGAGTTGTTGATACATAGTAGAACGAGGTCACAGGGTCTGTATGCGTTAATAGTTGAAATATCAAAAAAATGATTCTGTCTTTCACTGGTGGTGGTATCGCTGTCTATACTGTTAAGAGTTTGTGTTTCAAGCTTTGCCTGGAAGGGGTGGACACTTCCTACCCGACATTTTCAGATATGATGACTTTGCGAGAAGATACCTAACATCAAAGATCTCAATGAACATGGGCAAATCTTGTATGCAATGTGAATTCTGAAGTACATAAGAATAAGAACAAAATAAGACCGGCACCAGGTGTAGCTAACACATACCAAGTTTGATAGTTATTGAAGTCGTTGAGGAGCAGGTGAGGTGAAATGGGGTTTATGGTGGCACTTAAGAATATTTCGCTCATATGACAACATGCATGTCTGTGTATGTGTGGCTGCTTGTACTAGCCCAGACTTTAGCAGGTTTTATAGTGTTAACTCACTGAGATACCATGCCACAGTTAAGTATGAATACCCCACTCAGACACATTATACTGACTCTGAGCCGACCAGTCGTTGTACACATTAATGCCGAGGCAGCCAGGGACCAACAAGTACCATATTTTAACGCTTTTTAGTATGACGCGGCCGGGGATCGAACCCGCGACCTTCCACTCTCCTGGCAGACGCTCTAACCAGGCGGTCTTAAGGAGAAACTAAATTGGGTACACAAATGTTGACGCCCGATAGTCAGTAGTCCTTGTTTTCTGGCTTACTCGGAATAGCGGACTAGCCCGAAATGCGAAATCATCTTTAGACAAGGCAGATTGTCTGTTGTGAAACAGGATTTCGAATCCTGGTTCTGCTTTCGTTTCATATGTGCAATACGTGTTTTGCAAATACCAAACACTGAATGATTTTGCTGGGATCACAGGGGCGGAGCTACCATTATAAAAAAAGCCCGGACTTACAAATGATTGTGGCTAAAAAGGTTGGGCAAGTCCTCAATACTGTCTATATGAATAAAAAGCTTTGCAACCTACCGGGCTTACACGAAAAAATTGGCTTGCTACGCGCCTGGATCATAGTTATGTGCGAATTTCATGATATGCCATAAACAGTTAAGGTCCCCAGATTCTGTCAATCGCATTATGGTACAAAAACAGAACAGCAAGTGAAAACATAAGCTTAGCTTCTTAAATGATGATAATGTGCACCTTCCTGCATTTGAGTTAACTGCTTTCAAGAGGACACCATGTTGTGTAGAGTTTGCTTCATAACTTTCCTTCAGAAAATGGAGGGGTGGTGGGATAGCCTAGTGGTTAAAGCGTTCGCTGGTCACGCTGAAGGCCAGGTTTCGATGTGTGAAGCCCGTTTCTGGTGTCCCCCGCCTTGTTATGGCTTGAATATTGCTAAAAGGGGCGTAAAACCATAATCACTCAGGCACTCGAACATACTATCATAACAAGAGGGACTTCCTATTTTCCACTTTCTGCAATGGACATATATATTAATATTAGGTCTCCAAATTATTGATGCCAAGAGTACACTCAATTGTCGTATGATTATCTATCACAAGTCACACATTTTGTATTGATTGCAATCAATAGTTCCAACAATGAGAAAACACCATGTTCCTTTTGTTTTATTACGTTACAGTCTTTATTGTTATTTGTGCAGAGTTATGGAAGGTCCTCCATTTAGTGCATTTGTTGTCAGAACAGGTACGTCAGGCGTTACGTCTAGCAGCTGATCTGTGTCACGGTCTTACACAATGAATACACAGGTTATTACATTTATGTGTGTTAGAAGTATATATTGTCTGAGAGTAAGATAAATGATTTCTTTTATTTATTTAGATGGATTCTCACCAAATGAATATGTTCCATCCATGCTCATATTTAGTAGGTCAAAACAGAACAGTAAAACTTGAAAAACCCCGATAGATACACATTATTACGGAAAACCATTTACGATTTCGCAACTATCCGTTTCGTACTTCAACACCCTAAATCTATTTTGTACTCTGGTTCTCCTTTCATGACGATTGACTCCATACCAATATTGTTTTGTTGTCACTGTCTGTCTCAAAGGTTTCCTTTCATAGAACAGGATGAAATTGTATTTTAAATGGAGAACATTAATATTTACTTCTCTCATTTTCATCTGATTCCCTGTACTAAGAATAGCCTACACTGCTCTACTTGTGGTTTCATATTCAAGCATAACACGTGTCATTTCAGGTTTCAAGGATTATATAGATTAGATTCAAATAATAAACAACACACAGCCATGTTACCTATTTTCTGCAGATGAAAGCATTTCAACGATTTTGATTGAAACTGCGGCTACTTAGTCTAAGGGGAAAGTTAATTGTTTATGCCACATAGTTAATTATTAAGAAATACTTATGATGTCCGAAATTAGGTGGTGTCACTTTGACAATTTTGCTTTCCCGTGTTGGAAAATGGCAAAGTCACCAGCGTTTTTCGCCGAGCGATGTGCGAAAAATGGTTAATGGTCAAAGGGAGACAACCCAAATTTTCAGTTTTAAGCACGCATATCCGTTTTTAGTAATTTTTGGATCACGGATGTAGTTGAATTGATCGAGGACTGACGATTTACTTCTTATGTGGTTCATGATTATTGTTATTACGTTACCTACTTACTACATCCAAGAGTGATTTAAAGATTCACCAGATACGATGTGACAAGTCGTGCCGTGGATGGTCAAAGGGAAGTAACTGTACCTGATTTATTATTTGCAACAAGATTTACCTCCCTTTGCATCAAGGGGCATAACTCCTATATTTATGTACGATTACCTCCCTTTGATGACAGCTACACGCAGTGGGTGAAGTTTTGAAGAGAGACACTGGGAGGAGTTTAAGACAAGGGAGTTAACTCTTGTACAAATACGGTTATCTCCCTTTGACCATAAACGTCTCTTTAGTTTCGCGGGGAAGGGTATTGTTCTGGGAAAAAGTTAAAGGGAGAGAACTCGATCAACTACTTGTACAGACATTAATGTTTTTCGCAGTAAGCTGAATATACCCTGAGTCGGTCCGGTTATGGTTTCATAGGTCGAATATTGACAACTTCAGTACCTACATGCTATATCGATGGCTGGATGGATTTGGTATGTCGTACAAACGCAAGTACAAACACGATTACCTCCCTTTGACCATAAACAAAAATAAGCGCGCCTCCAAATCTGTCATGTGATGTTATCATGTCCCGTAAGATGACAACCCCATAAACTGTAATTTAACTTTTCAGGGATTCATGGGGTCACATTTTCATCATTGCTTATAAGTATTTCCTAAGAACTGTATTTCAAAAATATACTTTGATAATTGCTTAAAGTTGAATTAATCTTGATTTGTGAACCTGATAGTAGATTTAACTATCTTGAGACCCAAGAAGGTCTGGCCGAGCACTGGGAGCACTGATTTACGCAGTCGGGCTACCATGACACACTATCTACCAAGTATCAAGCCACCGAACCTGACCCGCGATCAGTGTCGTCGCCACTTGTCTATTCTGCCAATAACATATCAGATGGAATATTAATTCTGCAAAAAGTACAGAAACGGTTTGCAGATGTAGCTGTTACATGCCGGGATATATGATATGTATGTCATCACTGAAATGTGAGTTCAGTCGGGATCTGTGTGACTGACACGGGTCATGGAAGGCAGGACAGCATACGCGAAAGGAGGCCGGTACGTTATCTCCGAGGTTCTACATCTGCGCTTGAAGTGAATGTTGCTTTAGAGATCAATGTTGCAACGTAAAGTTACACGTACATAACTCATCCAGAGAACAAATAATCTCGAGTTGCATGTCTGAATTGCATTTGGAGTAAAACACGCTAGACTGAAGTGCCAGATGGCCTTTTGTGGTAGATGAATGTACGGCTGTTACTGTAGATGCTGTATTGATTATCATGGTATAGGAGTGTTCAGCAGCAAACATGCATAGATCTACACATAAGCATTATTAGTAATTAAGCACCACCTGAATCCGAGGACAATGTATGAGTTTTGGTCCAGTCAGGCGACCATACATTGCACACACAATAGCATACCGGAATGCACATGTGAAGCACATGCTTCACACAATATCTCAAAAGCTCTGGGTCGCATGTTCAAGTGCTGCGAGGGAGCTAAGCACATTGGCATACACTATTAGTACATTTCAAAACTGCAATGTTTTCATTACAGGTTAAGGAACAGTATTAAAAGACTGGTTTAGAAAATACACGATGGCAAATTACTGGCATGTATGACACGGGGATGTCCAGTCGCAAGATCGGTGCTAACCTGAACATAAACCACACAGCTATTACTTGACTTGTGAGGAAGCACGTTGCCACCGTTGAAGAAAAGGATCGCCCAAGACGTGGAAGGCCGAGGAAGACTAATGAATCTGATGACCGTGTCCTAATTCGACTGGTATAAGACGTCCCAGGAACTGTGCCGGCAATGGAGAGTGGGAGTTCGACTCTCCACCAGTACCTTGAAGAGGCTGCGGGCTGCTGGCCGGAGGGAACCTCGTCCGATCAGACGTCTCTTCTTCACAAATAGACACCGACATGAATGTCTGGCGTGGTTCAGACTCCGAGAAAACCGCAACTTGAGGACATGGCATTGGATTCATTGGTCTGAATAAAGTCGATATTTTCTATTCGTTACCGACAGTTGTTGTCGCTAATGGAGACGTCGTAATGACGCATGTCACCAGGTGATGATCTAGATGCAGCTGAACCCTTTGGTGGTGGCTCAGTGATGGTGTGGGATTGTGTTTAGTAAAACTGCAAGTTGTGCCTGGGACAAGAAAAGGTCAATGTCATCACCAGTAAGTACAAGATACCACCTTCGTGCCACATTTTGTTTACCATCCCTTTGCAAGTCGTCCTATATTCATGGATGACAATGCTTGGCCTCGCCGTTCTCCAGCCCTCATCGCCCAATTGCAGAACAACGCCATCGAAACATTCCATGGCCTGTAAAGATCCCCGACATGAACCACATCAAACATCTTTGGGACTCCAAGGAACGCTAGAGAACCTAGTGTTCAAAATCTGCAGGAACTGACGCATTCACTCCATGCCGATGCTGAGAATTCCACGCTTCTTTGCCAGTGTGAGAAATATACTTTCCCCCTCTGGTTACAAGTAAATTGTGACCATATTTTAATTCAGTTTTGTTTGGAGTAAAACACGTTACAGTTTCTGTTTTAATACGCGGAATTTAGTTTTCAAAGCAAATACAATATGTAATGTTTTATACATAATTTAAAAGGGAGTGCTTGATTAATTCTAAAGTGTATGCACTCCAAGACGACACAAAGTCGTAAGTCCCAAGATAAAGATGTCGCTGTCCCTGGTATTTCCATTTATATTAGTAGCCTATACATCTATTCCAGTGTTCTGGGTTTAGGAGTAACTGCGGGTGAGGTAGTACCTGTGCTGAGGAAGACGGTCTGGTTGCTGTTTGCTGTGGCAAGATCGTGACAAGTTGTGGCCATATTTGAGAACAGAAAATTTAATTATTTCTATAGCGCTGTATTACTCAAACCATCATGAAAATGAACTTAAGTTGGAAAATATCCGAAAACAAACGCAAAATATCAAAGAATGCACAACAAGAGGCGCCAGTTCATTTTTGTGAAATATTTTACAATATTGAAATATTTATAGGTCAATTGCCGGAAGTGAAAACCTTCCATTATTTGAGCATATATCTTACGTATTGCCATGGAGACAAAAACAATAAAATAATACCCCAAGAGAAGCCAGCAACATCGAACCCCGCTCTCACTCACCCTTCTACAGTCACTGATGCTTACGTAAAGGATCTCCTTTGATTTCTTTTTTATTTCATTTTGCAAAATGTTACTGTGCGTATATACGGCATTGTTGCAACTGAATTCATTTCTAAAACATTTTTCACGTTGTAATATATAGACACGCTTAGAACAAACTGACAGTGCGTGTGTTTCCTATTCATTTATTTTAAGCCCCATTGCCTACAACTGTCTTCACCAAAGAGTAACACAACAAGAACACTTCATTAAGTTCAGATCAACACCGAGTACGACAACGGGTCAATCTTCCAGGTTCTACACACATTCTTTCTAACCCTCTTCTTTGCTACTTTCTTTGTGCAAGACGGCATATGCATAAAAATGGTATGAGAAGCTATACCGAAACGTCGCTACTGTGAAAATGAGTTGATCGTCCATAAAGTGTTTTCACCACTATACCACCAACTTCTTGAATGCCACTGAAACGGAATATTTCTGCAGGCATCAAATTCGCTCCGGTAAAGTAACCATTTGCCTCTAATTGAAAAGGACCATCTGCCACAGCCCAAAACCTTCAACTAACAACACTGAGGAAAATGTTGATAAACATAGGTATGCTTGTGGATGATATATGATTCGATCATTTAACCAATAAAGAAGACATCTTTCATTTGTTAAGATCACTCAAAGCTTTGTTCACTCAATATTACAGCTATATGGTGTCGGTCTGTAAATAATCGAGTTTGGACCAGACAATCCAGTGATTAACATGGTGAGCATCGATCTGCGTGATTGGGATACGATGACATGTCAACCAAGTCAAGTCCAAGCATGTTAAAAGGTTTGAGCATGAAAGGTTCATCTACAGACTCCCAATAACGAACGTTCCTAGTTCCTTATCTCGTGTGAGAATTTAGGTCGTTTAGAAGCAGGTACACCTGATTCTGTTGAGCGATTTGTAACCAGGGATGAGTCTTGGGTTGCAGTCAGTTGGCAAGATAAGTGCTTGGGTCATCTGTGTTTCCAAAGTAATCCTACGAGTGGACTACGTCAAGAAGGATCACTTATTTTACAGACACTATTGTGTCAATCTGCCGAGCTGCGCAAGACATGAAAAACACCAGGAATGGTGTGCTACCAGGACAACAGTCCTACACACGTCTGTTATCATCATGGGCCGACTCTGGCTTTGAACCCATCATATTCATCCCATCTGGCACCTTTACATTCTACCTATTTTCAAAGAACCACCTGATAAGCCGTGTACAAATTATGTCTGATTTGTTGCAGATAATTTTTTGCAACCTCGGGAGCAAGACTTCAAAAAGTAGGATCCAGGCACTCAGACATCCTTGGCAGACGTGTCGATGACATTAGTGGGCATTATGTTGAAAACTATTTTGAAGTCATCTCCAGCAAGGCAATCCATCAAAGTTATTCTCAGAACTCTTCAGCCCTTCATCACAGCATGTGTTTACATGAACATCTGCAAAATTAATCTTACAAATTATCCTGGAGAGGAATTGGTTGACCTGTTTGAAAGGTTCCAATGTTCACTTGGGGCTCAGATGACGGCAAATATATAAACCAGCACCAGCTGCACATAAGGGAAAATACTTAGCAGAGAATCTTTGAAGTTCATTGTCCCAAATCTGGCCATACATTTACTTGGCAGTGTGTTCTTTACTGCCAATTGCAAATTAACATAAACATGTTTCATTTACAAGCTTGTCACATATTCCAAACAGATAAAGGGAGAGAGAAGAACACATTATTTCTAAGCAAAGGTTTTTCCCGCTGAAACTTTCCATTTAACTTTGTTTCTCGTTCATCTGGCCAAATCAGCCATGATCATGTTCGTTTGACTGGCCATGAAGAATGTCTGCCTGGACTCACTTGGTATAACTTGTTCCACCCTTCATGGCTGTTCACACCCAAAGTAGCGATTCAAGATGACATACTACATGTTAAAGCAGTATTGTGTGTTGATATTGCTTCAACATGCCAGCCATATGCCCTGTGAACAATCGACAAGACCAGCCAGTGAGTACAAGCCATCTTGGAAGGCCGTCATGCAAAGGCCTATATCTATATGTCTATACATACAAGGACAGGGTGCTTTGGACATATTCTTGGCCCAAATCCCCACCAGGTTACACAATATCATATTCACTGCAATCACACTCAATGCAACATTAAGTGTAGAAGAATAAAAGGTTCATAAACCACACAACTCAATTCCTTAAACAAAGTTTATTTTGATTGTATCTGTGTGACTGAAATGTGTTTTCAATAAAGTACACACCCACCTATGAAACATGGATAAAACATCTTTGGCAGCACCTTATGAAGCAATGAGACAACACAGCGTGACTTCTTGTAGGAATAATATACTGTCAATAAGCTTGACATATCACTAGAGATTCATCATCGGTACATAAAACAGACAACAGTGAAACCTGGCTCAACCAACTGCTACCATTCAAAATGAATTCTATCAGCCTAACAAAAATCTTGATTAAAGAATTAAGGAAATAAAGTAATTTTCCTTTGAATAAATGAAATTCTTATGAGGTTATTCCAGAGAGTTGGGTTTGAGGACGACCAAGATTATGAGCTGGTTTCACCATATGCCGTACATATATTGACTTCGTTTTGCATATTGAATATAATATAGGAATACAATCAAACAAGGTGAAGTTCTACTCTTGTGACATATCAATTTGTACATCTGCATTGATACAACAGTCACAGTGAGCTGGTACATTAATGTTTTCACCAGGAAATGTTTTACAGAACACAAATTGTAGACGAACAAAGATGCAGTTACAATCTGGTTTCCCTGTAAAAAGAACCTCTTAGCCTAAAAAAACCTATATATACTGGCCTAGGTGTCCTGGGTCTTGTCTCCTGTCCAAATATTGAATTTTTTTGTTACCTGTGAATGTATTTATAGGTTTACCAGGACTGCTTAATTTCCTTACATAGTCCTGATGACGATAAAAAACACAAGATAGATACATTGTACTTTATGGATGACAAACTTCCTTATTCTGCTTAGACGCCACATTTTGGTATAGATCCTCCTACTGTTGTCAAGCATACAATGAATATTCCTTCCAATCATTAAACTAAAGAAGCTGTGTATGTAACAATGTTATATTCTGAGTGGAATATGGAATTCAAGAAACATGGAATGTGAAGTGTACCGGTATATATAGGAGGACACTCCTGATGGGACAAATTATTTGAAAGTATAATGAATAGATTGTCTGAATGACTGAATGAATAAACATTAAAAAAGATCATCTAACATAAATGAATTCATGTTCTGTGGAAAAGAATTTTGTATAAATATAAATATGTTTAACAATTCATAAATAAATACAATCTAAACAATAGAACTGTGCACAAAGTAATGATGAACCTTTGAATAATATTTACTTCAAATTAGAGAGATTAAGTGTCCACCCTGTAAATCTGTAACTCAAATCACTGGTCAAGTTTCAATTATTTGATAAGGCCAGGCTAAACTGATTGGTCTTAATTTGTTATACTGACAAATAATACTTGATTTTACATCCAACTTTCACACATTCATGCTTTTGATTGCTACGATGCTGTATTAAAGACTGCATCAAGTACTTAGAGAAACAATGGACCCCCAAATGATCTCTGCTGTTCATTAGTGTTAACAAATGCATTCTCCTCTTCCATTTGCTGTACATGTTTAAAGCCCAGGTCTGAACATAATGTTCAGTAAACAAACAGTTTAAATACAGTTTCATACTGACTAGCATTGATCTATGATCTGTATTCAATAATGTAATTTTTTAAGTAAAATTGATATTTTATACTTATCCTGACTCATGATCTTTTGTTTATCTCCCTTTCCCTTTCGAATGGTAGTGGAACACTTGAATCCTTTGAAGTTCCCGAAGCGGACGTATAAATACACTCACCCACGAGTTACCTCCCATGCCCTTTCCTGCACAAACATATCATGTGACGTGCCCATACTTTTCACTCTCTCCCTTTTCGCTTGTAGCTCATATACAAAATCTAATTTTGACCATGGTACCATTTGGTGAATCAGCTAAATCATTTATTTCAAGGACTTCAACTGCTTGTATGAATACTTTTGATTGGACAAAAATACTACTGTTTGCAATCAATTCAAAATCCATGATCAGCGTTCATTTAGAGGTAGAAACTTGATGATCATCTTTCGATCAGCGTTCATTTAGAGGTAGAAACTTGATGATCATCTTTCGATCAGCGTTCATTTAGAGGTAGAAACTTGATGATCATCTTTCGATCAGTTTTCATTTAGAGGTGGAGGACTGATGATCAACTTTCCATCAGTTTTCATTTTGTACTGATACTATCAGTGATGGCCAGTGCTCAACAGCTGTTCTTTAACTCCAGCTCAGCTGTCTACATCCTACCACTGATAATCATAAGCAGTTTGTGATGCATTATTGACACAGATATGTCATTTACCGACTGACCAGATCATCCGCTGCACAATAACTAATTACAAACATAACTATCAATTCTTAAACTGTAAAACATATTCGAAATTCAGTGGGTATAAAGTTGCCATAAAGTAATTATTCAAAATGTGAAAATAGTTTGATATGTACGCATAGATAGCTCCATTTATTATATGGTTTTGATTAAGGTGGAAATGAATTATTAAACGGTGGTGTCAGGAGTGTTTACACTGAATGTCAGGTATTGAAGGGTTAAAGACGGTGGGTGTCAGGTATTGGAGTTTTGAATTGAATGTCAGGTATTGAAGGGTTAAAGATGGTGTGTTTCAGTTATTGGAGTGTTTAAACTGAATGTCAGGTATTGAAGGGTTAAAGATGGTGTGTTTCAGTTATTGGAGTGTTTAAACTGAATATCAGGTACTGAAGGCTTAAAGACGGTGGGTTTCAGCTCTTGGAGTGTTTACATTAAATATCTGGTACTGAAGGCTTAAAGATGGTGGGTTTCAGCTATTGGAGTGTTTGAACTGAATGTCAGGTAGTGAAGGGTTAAAGTAAGTGTTAGGTATTACAGAGTAAAAGTGAATGTCAAGCATTAGATTAAAAGTGAGTGACAAGTATTGGAATGTATAAATGAGTGTCAAGTATTAGAGTGCAAAAGTTGGTTGTCAGATATTGCAGTGTAAAGTTGGTTGTCAGGTGTCTGAGTCTGAAGAGTAACTATGAAGAACTCAATGCAAACGTAACAATCTCGACATCAAACACCCATGGACCTTAGACTCAATATTCGGAGCAACCATGGAAGGTATGTGTTGGAACAATTACTAAATTTGTTGCATACAGTAACTATATGATGAGGGTGTGGTAGCTGTGAATGGATCATAGAAGGTTCGCACAGCAGCAATAGCTCATTGGAGCCTGCAGACCTAACAATAATGTATACAGACCAATGGGAACCTTAAATGTAGTTTTGGCTAAAGTCTTGGGGGAGATTCCAAGACAAGGCTGGATCAACCAGTTACATCAACCTTCATTTCTCTCACAAAGTGTAAAAGTGTATTATCATATCAACACAAATACCTATTTACATGAGTTGGCATTGGCTTGTCTACTCAAAGCTAGAGCAAAAAAATACTTTTCAATGTGATATGGCTGTAAACATAAGGTCATTTTCAGTCTCAAAGCTCAAAGCATGGTGCCCAAGACCAAAATAGTAAACATGACTTCAAGGTGAGTTTCAAAATTGACTCTTGTGAACTCTATATATCTGTTCATCTCAGGAGCAGTTCTTCAAGTAAACATGGAAATGACTCTAAGGAGGCACTACATGTCTACACTAACTGACCAATAAAGAGACTTAAACATTCATAGGTAGAGTAAGGCAAGCATTTCAAGGCAAACATTGAGATTGCATAGCAAGATAATGGATGTAAAGTATCCATGCAAAAATAAATATCTACTGTAGTGAACATCAGATTGCACTGTAGTGCAAGCATACACACATATATACAACTTTATCATTTATCAACTTCATTATTAGCTCATTATCAATTTCATATCAGGTCTCAGTTTATTTTTCTATCAGCGTTTTACCTATCCCTTACCACTTACTATCAATGTCTACACAATGTTAGAAATTAAGATTGAAAGTCAAGGGGTCCTTTTTCATAAAACAACTGGTGAGTGTGTAGATGCAAATATCAACACCACAAAGACTCCAAGACTCAGCTTAATTTAAAACACAGCTGCAAGGGTTTCACATGGCACAGGAATATGCATCCACAAACATATGGAATGGATGCAGTACAGTGAGTCCTGTGGGAAAATATCAAGTCTACCAACTGGCAGAACTGCATCACCTTAGACTGGAATCATTGTGGAATAGTTAGAAGTTTCAAAGGCTTTGTGGTTTCAGGTGAGATGCCACAAAATAAAAACGTTAGACAGTTGAATTCTGAGAATGCACAATACTATGAGTGTAAAGTCCCGATGAGCTAAACACATGAAAGTTTGTGGCTTGTGGTGGGAGACAACTGACAACTTCCCCATCACAAGACCTCCCTTCCACAGAGAGCCAGGTGAGTTCAGTCTGTATAATCTGTTAACAGACAACTTGATTCGTCATCTGTGTGACAATATTAATATCTGGAATGTGAATTTCACTTAGTTCCATCACATTTTAAAACTTGAATAAATAATTTTCTGTGCCCATCTAATCAGTGCAAAAAGTTGACAGCAAACTCTTACAACACATAATAGATATTCTTATATGTGATAAATGTGTCAAATTACAGGTACATTATACACCATACAAACATGCCTTACTCATTCTTGCTGATATCAGCTCAAACATTACTATGGCACATGAAGAAATTCAAATCAACAATCAAAGCTAACATAACCAGGTTACAGAATCATTCAACTGCAATATTTAGTTTTTCATCTTTGTAATCAATCCATATCATTTCAATATTATAAAGCACAGGGTTAATCATCTTATCTGTACTTAATTATATTATACTCCAATTTTCTTCATCACACTTCAAACTTTAATCCATTATTATATTAAAAATGTCATTTAACATATCTATGGGGAATATCGTCCGGGATAGAATTAAATACAACCTGTCAATCTATTTATGTTGCACTTGCTTGATCACACATCCATGCAACCGTATTACCAGTTTAAGAGCAGTGACCCCTTGGTAAAGCTGAACCCTGTAAGTCCTACAAACTGTGAACAGTTCTGGAGAGTCTAAAGTGAAATGAGAGACACAATAACCTTCCGTTTAATTTGATAATAAGATTATTTCAGCACCAGTTTACATAATATTTGATATACACAATAATATTAATTTCTTTTCTTCTAAGAACTATCCCATTCTTCCTGGTTTGAGAGAAACCTTGTTTTGAATATATTCTACAACACACACTGAAGCTACAGAAACGGCTGGAACAAGTCAGGAAGAGAAGCTGGGGTAAATGCAAATTAAGTACCCTCACTCATCTCCAGCACAATGGCACACTTTATACAGAACAGACTCAGACTGAAATTCAGTCACAGTTCAAGCCTATACAGCTTGGTTTTGTTTTCCTATAACAAAATGCTCAATGACTGTCATGTTTCTATCATCTCACACAAACATATGTGGCCCACTAATTACAGATCAACACAGCTTTCCCCGTGACGATTGACTGCAGTCATGCCAACCTTGACCTTGCAAACACTATCTTACATGCAGCTGTTTATGTACAGCACACTCAGTGCCTGACAGTTCAATTTGTTACAGTTTCAGACATATTTGACACAACTGGAAGCAACCTATAATTGGAAGAGATATAATTTTATCATATAATGGATGTTACTACTAATGTAGTACAGAAAAGCAATCTGATAAACTTGGTGTCACAATCCAGTATCAGGAAATAAGCAAATGAGCACAAATATGTTAACTGGCACAAATAATTTTAGTTTGCCTACTTATCAATGTGATGAGTCCTTGCTTAAAAATGTCTCATAAATCAGGTTCTTCAAATAATCTGACAGTGATTTCCCCATGTGTGAGTGCTCATGTAAAAAACATGGCAGAAAACCATTTGGCACTATTTCATAAACGGGGCAGTTCACTCAGGTTTTGTATTAGTGCACTTCTAAAATTACTAGTTAATAGAAATATGTCGTTCTGTAAGCCTTTTCAAGACTAGAGACTAGAAGACAAAAAGTGGCATCAACATTTCTGACAGACATAAAACAATTTGCAATAACAAAATGATTACTTATTCATCCAAATCATTGTTTTTAAATTACATGTATTTGTTCAGGATCAGATAACTATATTTAACCACTACATGACATGGGATTAGTCCTTACATAAAAAATAAAAGTACCCTACAAGGTGTATTCAAATATATTGTAAATTTTGCAAAACTGCTGATCTGTGCGGATTTCCATATACTTAATGTACTTAATCCATGAGTTACTATATGTCTTCCAGCATCTAAAGAAGACTATCTCCAACTCCCTACTATATTTAAAATGTGTGGGTTGATATAAATCAGATATAAATCAGTCTTTATAATGGAAGAAAAATATATGAAATCTATAATCACATCAATTCATTACATCAGATATTCTGACAGAAAAAAAACTTACTAATGCAAAGAAAAAATCACCAAATCTTTACATCTTCGCCAACATGCAAAGAACTGTCAGCGATGTCATTAAGGGGGAATAATCTGAAGAACAAATAATGTCGCCGATAGCTGCATATCTTTACACTAAGTATATGACACATGAATCTGTGCAAACAGGTCAGAGTAATTCACTCCTTAGTTATTTTGTTAAACTGTTAAGCATGACATTTTTCTTAAGATACATTTTATGGGGCTTGTTATGCTTAATCAGCACTGCGTTTTGAGTGACATTCCCACTGTTCTATGTGGCACTGCTAACAAGAAGTCAGAGAGTCTGTCTGTCTGTCTGTCTATCTGCTAACAAGAAGTCAGAGAGACATCTGTCTGTCTGTCTGTAACAAGAAGTGTCTGTCTGTCTGTCTATCTATCTGATGATAACAAGAAGTTAACTTGTTTGAGTGGCAACAAGAAGTTGTTGTTATAAACCAGTTTGCATTCAACTGTCATGACTAGTTAATTTCAGCTTGTTCTAATATTATGCAATAAGGTTAAGCTTTTGGTTTCATCAAAGTAAAGTAAAGTTACACAGATGCATAGCTAGGTATAGAGTGTATCAGGGGTTTACCCTTACTGTACTTATACATGGATAAACACCTTTTACTAGCATCATTGTACAATGGAATGAACTGTTATGTATCCTCAGTTATCAAGTCTGTTCTATTGTTTTCTATACCCTCAGCCCATAATGTCATGTCACTTGAACCAGGTTCAAAATGTGTGTACAGTGCTGTGAGATTCCTATATGTATCATATGATTGAGGATCAATGTAATGTCACAGTGAGAAAACACAGAGCAAAATTAGATACCTTTTTCTTTAAATTTAGCTGTTCATAAGCACCTTAATTTCTGTAAAGAAATAAGATAAAAACTTAAATTCAACCTGACTGGAATGATTTTTAGTGTCATCAATTGTTTTCATTTTCCAGCCCTACCTTTTACTGTATGCCATTTACTGTTATGCTTACAATATGGTACAACAAGAACACTGTAGACTGTTTACAATATACTACAGCATGCCCACTTGCTGTAGATTGGTCGAACCACCTTATCTTCATCATCGTCATCCTCTTCCGATGTGATCAGTTGTGATGTGTCAGAGTTATTCCTGCCAGTCATGGACTTGTCTATCACAATCGCTGAGTTGTCATCTTCATGGATTGAATAGCTAGAGTTCTTCTGATCCTGTGTGCTTAATATCTGCCTGCACATTTCATAGAAGGGCTGAAACAGACATTTTGATAGAAGAATACTTGCTCTGAATTGCACTGACATACAGAGTATATACTGAAAACAAGTGTATATGTTTCACCCCACCAGGATGACTTCAGGGCAAACTGGTTCTCTAGTATAGTCCAGATCTTTCCTCTTGATTTCATTCATCTTAACTTTGGGGCAGTGGGGTAGCCTAGTGGTTAAAGCGTTCACTCGTCACACCGAAGACTTGGGTTCGATTCCCCACATGGGTACAATGTGTGAAGCCCATTTCTGGTATCCCCTGCCGTGATATTGCTGGAATATTACTAAAAGCGGCGTACCTCAATAGCATCACCTAATGAAAAGGACAATGCTGACTTTTAAACACTGATCACCGAGTTTAGTTTTATGCCGCTTTTAGCAATATTCCAGCAATATCACGGCGGGGAACACCAGAAATGGGCTCCACACATTGTACCCATGTGGAGCATGGACCAAGGTCTCTGGCATGAAAAGCGAATACCGTATCCACTAGGCTACCCCACCACTGATCATTCTTTACAATTAAGAACACTTACAACTTCCAAATTTTCTCTCCGTTTGGCGTTAACTTCAAAGAACTGGCAGTTATTATTCTCTGCAAACTGCAACAAAATAAAAAGTAATCACCTTTAAGGAGGAAAACACACATTTATGTAGTATGTCATCTGCCATATAGTTTTATCATCACAGCAAACTGCAAATATTTTTCATAATCATGTTTTTTTGTTGCTCTGAACATCTTCCCTTGGCAGTTCCTGTCTCTGAACTAAAGGAAATGCTCACGCTTAGTTAAGGAGCTGCACTAAAAGAAATAGCCATGACCCAAATATGATCTTCCAAAATTGAAAGGAACACTGGGGCTGGTCAAAAGTTCATGGAATTAGTGACACTGCATTCAGCAATATTTCAGCTAAATATTTATGTAAATCTTTGAGTGATAAGGAAGATGTTGAATGAAAAGAAAGCATCTCTTAGTTGCAGGAGATTATATACATTATGTCTGATTTTCACAAACCGTTTCTGCCTCTTCAGTATCAACTCTTCTAGAGTCAACTTCGTCCTTTTTATTGCCCATCACCATTATCACTGTGTCTTCCTTTGCAAACTGGAAAATAGTTTCAAGCAAATATTCTTCATCACACACGCCAACATTCATTTGTCAATAAATAAGTGATTTTGTGGAATTTGATTGGCTTAACAATCAATTTTGTGTTTGTTTGTTGTTTAATGCCACACAATATTCCAGCTATATGGCAGCGGTCGAAAAATATTTCAGTCTTGACTAGACAATCTAGTGATCAACATCATGAGCTTCGATCTGTACAGTTGGGATACAATGACATGTGTCAACCAAGTCAGTGAGCCAGACCACCCGATACCGTTAGTCACCCAAAATGACAGGCCTGGGTTGCTGTAAGAATGTACACCGAAATGTCGCTCTATGCAATTAACAAGAAGTTGTTATCCATAAAGTTGTATGCTTGATTGTAGACTAATTCTAACTCAGCTCTTCACTGGTAGCAGTTTTGTGTGAGTGAATGTTTACATAAACCTAGGCTCCTGTTCTGTTTCTACTTCTGGACTAGTTTTTCCTGATTGGCTGAAAACAGAGCGTGCAGTATTGCAATGCTTTTTATCCTTATTATTTATCAAATGGGCAGTTTCTGAAGTTACTATTCTTAACTAAACCATTTATAACAATTTACCTCAATATATTACTTCTTTGTTTATGGAAGATATAATCATAATGATCAGCATGCACACTTTGTATGGGGGTGGTGGAGTAGCCAAGTGGTTTGCTCGTCACGCCGAAGACCTGAGTTCGATTCCCCAGATGGGTAAAATGTGTGAAGCCTATTTCTGGTGTCCCTTGCCATGATATTGCTGAAATAGTGCTAAAAGGTGTAAAACTAAACTCACTCACTCACACTTGGCATGAATCTTCCCAAATGCAAAAAATTACAGAAGTCAATAGCTTAATTTCCTTCATATCTCTCTGCCATAAATAGCAAGCCATAGAGTTCAACAGTTCTACTAATCAGTGTGTTAATCAGTTCCTCTTTATAAGTTACTAAACCGTGAAGTAATAGGGCACCACTGTGTCCCATTATCAAGATATCATACATCACGAGAATAACTTTTCACCTGCACAACACACCTACCCTTTGCGACAGGGATTAGAATGCTCATAGCAAGTTTAACAAGAAAACAGAAATATCCATTACAGAGGGACGGCTTTTAGGACAGATGTTTTCTTTTTTTGACTTACATATTTTTGGGGCAAAAAGCATCAGGTCAGCAGGAAAAAAAAGGACATAAATTTCAACTGAAAATATATCATTTCATATTTCCTCTTACAATTTGTTGTTTTATCAATTTTGTAAGATAATTTTCAATGGGTTTAATATAATTTATTTATATTGATAGTAAGGATAAACAACTGCTGTCTTGTTTACATTACACTTTATTCTGGTCAGTGAATTAACACTGCTTTTCATTGACATTTTATTCAAATTAAATTTTTGGGAGTCATCAGGCATGAAAACCATATATAGAATGAAGTGTGGCCTTGTCTTTCAAACTATCAGACCTTTATCAAGTATCCTTCTTCATGTAGAGGGCAATCAAATTATAAATAAACATAAGTCCTACAGGATAAAAACTAGATTTCTTCTGGTTCGAAAAAAACATATTGTATATATAGAATACAACAGATATCAAGTATATTAAGTGTATCAAACACACACATTGGGTAACGAATACAATATTATAATAAGTCAGCAGTTGATGTACTGTTCATTATATGAGTGAGTGAGTGAGTGAGTGAGTGAGTGAGTGAGTGAGTGAGTGAGTGAGTGAGTGAGTGAGTGAGTGAGTGAGTGAGTGAGTGAGTGAGTGAGTGAGTGAGTGAGTGAGTGAGTGAGTGAGGAGTGAGTGAGTGAGTGAGTGAGTGAGAGTGAGTGAGTGAGTGAGTGAGTGAGTGAGTGAGTGAGTGAGGTGGAGGAGGAGTGAGTGATGGAGTGAGTGGAGTGAGTGAGTGAGGAGGAGGAGGAGTGAGTGAGTGAGTGAGTGAGTGAGTGTGGTTTTAAGCCGCTTTTAGCAATATTCCAGCAATATCACGGCGGGGGACACCAGAAATGGGCTTCACACATTGTACCCATATATTGGTGAAACAGTGATTTGACATGTCTTGACCATGCTGATAGTGACAATCATGACAATGACCAGTGATCATATTACTATCAAATTAAATATATAAGACTGTTGACTATTATCCTGCCTGGCTTGGATATATTCCATGTTACATATCTTGCTTTGAGAAATAACAACCAAAGTCAGGAAAAAAAACACGCCTTTTTAAGAAATTCATGAATATTCCATTTTCGTGATCATGCATGACGAATAAATTCATGAAAACGTTATGGTTCGATTCAATGAATATATCTTTTATTCAAGCATAAAACACATCAGTTTTTAACACCTGAATCCAAAGGATATGTCCTATCCTAAGGATGAGCCTTTTAAATCTCATAAAAACGTGAAGGTAAGTATTTTATCTAACTTAAACCTGGAAACTAGAGTAACACATTATATTTGGGTTTACACTTTTTCAGTAGAGTACAGATTCTAGTACTTTTGTTAGGTTGAATCCCTAACAAAAGAAGGCTTTGTTGATAGGGTCCAAGGTTGGTACATGCTTAAGACCAGTCACCTGCCTCTTTGAGCCTTCTTTCTACATTAAGCTGACGTACCCGATATTACTCACAAATTGTTCAAGGTGGTATAAACACAAGTCAGTATGAAGTGGTAGCTCTTATACCAGGATGGCAACAGGAAAATATATTTTCAGCGGAAAACTTAATATTGTGTCATCGAGTTAAGGGTTTCTCAATGGATTGAGACGATTCACAATTGAACAATTTGAAATAAAATTTGAAATCCGCAGATCAGCGGAAAATTGCCATCCCTGTAATACTGACCTGTCTGACATAGGAAATCCACTTTGGTAGAGACTCGTAGGAACTCCGGCTGCATATATCATACACAACCATCACCCCCTTGAGAGACATGGGATATAAAACACATCAGCTATACTTCAAGAAGACTGGTCAATGTTATTAATTATCAATAGTATTCATGAACACTCTGTGACACAGCCTGACCAGTTATTCTGAAATTATTGCTATGGAAACATACTGCATAGGATGGTAAATCAGATGAATATTCAACACAAAGTTAATATCAATGACAAAGGCAGACTAACATCTAAAATTTGAGCTGAACATATTTTATAGAAATTATATTCATAATAATAAAAAGGAGTCCAGAGACTTTCTTCATTTCCAGAAACTACACTTGCCACATATTCTAGACTTGCATGGGCTGCATTGGGTATATGTGTTTCAGGGTCTGTATGACAGACTTCTGCATTGGGTATATGTGTTTCAGGGTCTGTATGACAGACTTCTGCATTGGGTATATGTGTTTCAGGGTCTGTATGACAGACTTCTGCATTGGGTGACATACTGCATTGTATATGTGTTTCAGGGTCTATATAGACATACTGCATTGGGTATATGTGTTTCAGGGTCTGTATGACAGACTTCTGCATTGGGTATATGTGTTTCAGGGTCTGTATGACAGACTTCTGCATTGGGTATATGTGTTTCAGGGTCTATATGACATACTGCATTGGGTATATGTGTTTCAGGGTCTGTATGACATACTGCATTGGGTATATGTGTTTCAGGGTCTGTATGACAGACTTCTGCATTGGGTATATGTGTTTCAGGGTCTGTATGACAGACTCTGCATTGGGTATATGTGTTTCAGGGTCTGACAGATGCATGACATGACTATATGACATCTGCATTGGGTATATGTGTTTCAGGGTCTATATGACATACTGCATTGGGTATATGTGTTTCAGGGTCTGTATGACATACTGCATTGGGTATATGTGTTTCAGGGTCTGTATGACAGACTTCTGCATTGGGTATATGTGTTTCAGGGTCTGCATGACAGACTTCTGCATTGGGTATATGTGTTTCAGGGTCTATATGACAGACTTCTGCATTGGGTATATGTGTTTCAGGGTCTGTATGACATGACATACTGCATTGGGTATATGTGTTTCAGGGTCTATATGACATACTGCATTGGGTATATGTGTTTCAGGGTCTATATGACATACTACTGCATTGGGTATATGTGTTTCAGGGTCTGTATGACAGACTTCTGCATTGGGTATATGTGTTTCAGGGTCTGTATGACAGACTTCTGCATTGGGTATATGTGTTTCAGGGTCTGTATGACAGACTACTGCATTGGGTATATGTGTTTCAGGGGGTCTTGGTATATATGACTATATGACATACTGCATTTGGTATATGTGTTTCAGGGTCTATATGACATACTGCATTTGGTATATGTGTTTCAGGGTCTGTATGACATACTGCATTGGGTATGTGTTTCAGGGTCTGTATGACAGACTTCTGCATTGGGTATATGTGTTTCAGGGTCTGTATGACAGACTTCTGCATTGGGTATATGTGTTTCAGGGTCTGTATGACAGACTTCTGCATTGGGTATATGTGTTTCAGGGTCTGTATGACAGACTTCTGCATTGGGTATATGTGTTTCAGGGTCTGTATGACAGACTTCTGCATTGGGTATATGTGTTTCAGGGTCTGTATGACAGACTTCTGCATTGGGTATATGTGTTTCCAGGTCTGTATGACAGACTTCTGCATTTGGTATATGTGTTTCAGGGTCTGTATGACAGACTTCTGCATTGGGTATATGTGTTTCAGGGTCTGTATGACAGACTTCTGCATTGGGTATATGTGTTTCAGGGTCTGCATGACAGACTACGAGAAATCCAGTTCTCTACTATACCTGAGCCCTCCTATAAAACTGTTTGGTGATGGCTTCAAATCTTTCCTGGCCCGCTGTATCCCTGAAAGAATGAAACTTGAGTGTGAGGACTATCATAACATTACTGACCTCCATAATGTTCACCCTAACATGGGTCACTAGTCTTATAGTTTTCTATACTATTGTAACATGACATGTAGCAAATAAATATGAATATTGTACTTTTCACTGTTCGTATTCTTACAATAATTCCTGCCATTCAAGTCAGGAAACAGTTCAACAAGACAAAGTAAAACATACCATATCTGCATCTTCACCATTTGCCCATTCACTTCTATGGTTTTGACTTTAAAGTCAACTCCTGCAAAAAACCAGAACTGACATAAACTGGGGTGGGAAATCAACACAATCACAGCAAACAATACCAAACACATCTATCTCCAAAATCTCTAAAACAAACTTGAAAAGGAATAAAAGGTGGTTCTTTACCTTGAACTTGTACCTGTGCAAAATTTCAAATGGTAAATTACAACCTGCATTTTCTAAATTGCAATATTACTTATCTGTTTATGTTATTCCATGTAGTATTTGGAGTACATCTGAGTAAACATGAAAAACTTACATATGTCTGACACTTCATGAGAATAAGCATGATCAAAACAGATTGTCCAAATACCTCCAAAAATAGATTATGTTGTAACAATGGTATGTAAAGTGCAGTGCTGCCTATAATATCTGTTTGACAGGATGACTGGATGTATTTGAATGTAACATGAAAAAGAATATAGAGCAAGTGAATTAACAATCATCACTCAAAATATGTAAAACATATGTCATTAAAATACACTAAATTCTGACCAGTAAGTAGCACTAATTGCAATAATCATCATCTTACACAACTTTCAAAATAAAAGCTAATTTGCCTATCTGCAGGATAAACCTTTTTAATTTTGAAGAGTGCCACAGGGCACTCATGAGGCTGTTCAGGTGATATACTTTGCTAGTGGCACTCTACCCCAAGGAGTTTTGCACCATGATATACTATCAGCCTAACACATTTCCATATGTTACTTGGGTAATAGACAATGGTATTCTATGGTCTTCTATCCATAAAATTCACAACAAAATAGTAACTTTGGGAGGTGTTAATGCAAAATAACATGTGACAATGAAGATGGTTTAAATTTATTGATTTTCCTACCACTGATGCATCACCAAAACTAGTTCTAAGGCAATAACTCCCATGAATTTTAAAAAAACATATAATTTTTTAACACCATTCCAGGTCATCCATTACCCATACAAAATTATCCTGGTACACGTATACAATTATTTTGTGATCATATCCATACTCATGGTGTATTATTTCAACACAGCAGTCAATCATAATCATTTAGATGATCAATACGAAGCTACTGCTATGTCAGGTAAATAGATCCATCCCAGTCCGTCACTCCCCTGTACCGAAGAGCATGGGTTTAGCCTCCTGGGTATTTGTGGGCTCCACCAGGGACAGGACATATTTACCCAAACCAACACACCTGACCCGGTAGCCTTGACAAAGTCAGGTCATGCCTGTGTGTCATGGAGCATACCGCAGGTCAAACTCGCTGTCAGCGTTGTCGAAGACAAGAATCGGGTCTACAACATCCATGTGTAAACATCACCTTCACCTGTACCCTCGGTGACAAATGTCTACAAGCGGCACTGTTTGGCTACAGTTAATACACTTAAAATGGTTACAAATAAGACTTCCAGTCTGTAAGGACCATGGATTCTTATGATGAAATGGCCACGTCAAGTCTGAGCCCAGCAGCCTTATATTTACCCCTTTACATGTATTATCTAAAAATGGGTATTTTACCTGAACTATCATTTTCAGTTGTTTGTAGTAAATGTTAGCAGATCAGAAGCAAAGATACACTGACCCTAATTATACAATGTTACCAGTACATTCATTGTTGTCCAGTCTAACAAATGGGCTACTGAGCTACATTTATCAATAGTTGTCAATGCCAATGATTGGCTTTTCTAAAGCTTGACAAGAGGGAATTTTCTTAAAATTTGATTTTGAAAAGCTTTTGACATTAACACAAAAGGAGGCAGAATTTTTGGTCAGTTGCCACGTACAGTTTTATTAAAATCTCATCTTTGCATTAAAAATCAATTCCATAGAAATATCTTCATCATTACAAACCAATTGCCACCCAGGTAAACCATTCTGGTCTTGTCATTATGTGAGTGAGTTAGTTGGGTATTACGCTGCTTGTAGGAATATTATAGCAGTATCACGGTGGGGACTCCAGAAATGGGCTTCACACAATGTACCCATGTGGGTCTTCAGCATGACGAGCAAAGGCTTTAACCACTAGGCTACCCAACCGCCCCCTCTTGTCATTAACTTATATTCGCTTATATTAACTTCGCTTTCATATTAAGTGTAAAAACAAGGATATCCTGAAAGACTATCAGCATGATGCAATTGTACAGTAATAATCATAAAAATGTAACATCATGATTCGCAGACTGTTATTTTCACAGATATGCAAATGAACGAATCAAATATGTCCTCTGATACCAGTTCTCAGTTATAGAGTAATTCAACAAGAGGAAAAAACAGATAATACTGGCAATGTCAAGGAACCCCCTAAAATATCCTAATTCCTTATCTCTACATCATCCAACAGTCCAAATGCCTGTGTTTATATGGACATTGATCCATTTTCATTCAGCTGAGGTAATATCTCTCGTGTTTCCTTCATTTTTAGATAATGGACGTCTATATATATGGCCATACAAAGTCAGTGTGGCGTTACATTCAATATATTAACATGCTGTATACATGATACCACATCAATAGATGTTTGTATCGTCAGGTTACACTCGAAAGGTTATGCTGGTGGCATTCTTCTCAGCTAGGCCCACAACAGTGCCTATATTTGGATCAGACACAATGTGGTTGCATAATCAAAACAAAATATGATTCAACACATTCTGTAATATTGGTTTGTTATTGGTTTTCTTTAGTCATGCATATGACCACAGCTGCTGACAGAATTACATAATATTAAAGCCCTGTAAACACAGCAGCAAATACCCCTGAGTTGCAGCAAGAGGACAATCAGGATACTAAGACCTTGAAATAATATATTTCTTTTAACTATTTTGCATTCCACATGTTGTAGGTTCTATCGGTTATATTCTCATCAAATTGCTTCCTATAATCATGATAATAATTTTGTTTTATTTACAAATTTTGTAGTTCTGTAGACAAACAACTTTTCATTATCTTTATCATGTTTATTGAAAAGGTTAATCCTGAGAATAGGTTTTCTATTAAAGTTGCCTCCCCTACCTATGTATTCTCACAGTAAAACTTTGTTTGTCGGTCCTATAATGGTAGCATTTACAGAGAAACTTCAATTAGCATGCCTGAACATTAGTCATAAAAAATAATAAAATAAAATAAATAAAGATTACATTAGACTACTGAACATGCTGAAAGTCTGACTGGCCATTATGTCATACTAACATCTTGTCCTTTTATGATTATTTAATTATTGACAAAGCAATAAACAAAACCTTCCAGCTAAGTATTTATTGACAAATCGTAAATATTATCATTAATTGAATCCTTCCTGCTTTTAATTGCATCTAAAACAGAACTGTTTACAGTGGCTGTCACAGATCACAGAACAAACAAAGCACACAATTCAATATTTAACCTTGCAAGGGATCTCCAGTTAACAGTTTATTGCTGATCACAGCCAGATACCACCTGGGCATACCTGGCAACTCACCTTGAGCATGCACCAGTGTGTGGATACAGGCATATGATAAATGCCCATCATTATTAACTCCATCTCCTAATATGGGCAGTGGGGTAGTTTAGTGGTTAAAGCATTTGCTTGTCAGGCCGAAGACCCAGGTTCTATTCCCCACATGGGTACAATGTGTGAAGCCCTTTTCTAGTGTCCCCCACCAGGGCTCGAATTAATGCTTTGTTACTTGCTCTGGTGCAACCCAATACTACTAAGTGCAACCTAGTTATTAGTCTAACTTGCACCAGGTGCAAGTCCATTTTTGCGACTTCAGCTGGAAAGCAGAATGATGAGGAACTGACTTGGAAGCGTGACTCTGATGACTGTATGAGCAGTGACTGAAGGACTATCTGTTCATGAAATTGTAGCAAGTAAGATAACTAATCTTATCAGTCCCAGATTTCTTTTGTTATCATGTTCTAAACTATCATTACCAAAAGTCAAGCATCATATTTTATACAAGATTTAATATTTAGCAGCAGGCGCAACCTGTTTTTATCTGATGCAACAAGGTTTCTACCTAAGGTTGCACTTTAAATCGAGCCCTGCCCACCATGATATTGCAGGAAAATTGCTAAAAGCGGCGTACAACTAAAAACTCACTCACTCACCATCTCCTAATGACATACATTGGGGATGCTGATCATCAGACTGACAACGATTCCAAGTCTTATTGATTGCAACACCCCCCCAGTTGTGTGGCAATGTTATCTTCTTAACCCATTAACTGAGGTGGAAATTTAAGGATGTCATGTTCAGTAAAATGATCAACATGTTTCAGAGTATACTCCTGTCATTAGATATATGCCTCCTAGCTTTCATTCACCTGATGAAGGATTAGGAAAATAGTAAGAATATACTCTGGAACATCATGTTACTTATATTACAGAAGTTGACATCCATAAATTTCCCCTTTTATGTGTATCACTTCTAAAGTCTATTCAAAGACTTCACTATCTGACATTTTGTGTGTTCCTATTCAGCAATGATGAGACAATTCAGTAGCTGTTTAAATTTTTGGAAAGAGATCCTTATGTACCCCCTGCCTATTTTATAAGGTACTTTTCATTACTTGTATATCTTTGTATTTTTTTAAAAAATTAAGTGGGGGGTACGTAAGAAACTCTTACCAAATTTTTTTCTCATCAAGCCAACTTGGGTTCCATTCCCTACTTGGGTCAATATGAGATTCCTGGTGACATTTGCCTGGATATGGTTAAAAAAATTTATTAGCCCCAGCTAGTATGGTAATACACTGCTCATTAATGGATAATAGAGACTTTTTCCAGCACGGACAGTAACAAAATTCATATAAACCTAGACTTGACATCATAAATCTTGCCACTCCTGTCCAGCTGAACACTATATCTTTACCTATAACCAGTGTATAAAATATAGCCCGTCCCATCGTCCTTGATGGTCTTTTTTTGTGAAGGACAGTCTATTAAGTAAGTAAGGCGGTCCTTTGGTTGGGGAAATATTTGAAAAAAGTAAACTTTACTTGGTTTGAACTTCATCTTAGCAATCATGTTCTTTCTCGTTTTCGTTTCAACATTTGTTGATTTGTTATTGTTTTAGTTTTTGGGACTTGCTGTGTTTGTTCAGGACTATTCACCTTTTTTAACTGGCCACATTTAACAACTATTTTATACACTGATATAAATTATAATGTCAAATTATATATTCCATTTAATGTCGTAAGAGAGTTAAAGTGTCATTTCTTGTATTCATGGTTTCAACATATAAGATCATATTGAGTAGACACAGTACATTAGAGGAAATTACACATCCTATCAGCCCATGACTCATACTGCATCCTCTCACTCCACAGATTTCACAAAGGATTGAGGGTAAGGTCATGCCCACAGCTGGAATAATATATAGTGAATTGAATTTTGATTCATGATTTCGAATATATATAGAATAAATTACAACAGTTACATATGAAACCTGAGTGAGTGAGTGAGTTTAGTTTTACGCTTACGTTTTATTGCAATATCACAGCGGGGACGCCAGAAAAGGGCTTCTTACATTACGAACGCTTTAACCACTAGGCTACCCCCCGCCCCTATAAAACCTGAAATAGGTATAAGAGTGCCATCTCATCACTTTATACCTACCCAGAATATTATTATTAATGATCACTGATAAAGAATAAACATGTTGAAACCAACATGCTAATAATATATCGCCCACTTCTGACACAATAAATCATTCTATTTCTTCCCTGCATAAGGTACAGATTTACTAAACAAAAACAAATACAGGTCTTTTCTGAACATTGATTTATGTATTGTTTATGTATTGTGAGGCAATAAGATTTAACAGGTATTACAGTTACATTACTATAAATATTATCATCAAGACACACAACATACATGATGTATACACAATTCACTAAAGTTCCTTTTGTGTACACTTTACTGAGACAGACATTATCACTAGTCTATTTATAGCAAGCATAAGAAATGTTAATACAACCTTATCTGAATACAAATACGCAGTATCTGGTATTTGGTTTGGTTTCCTTACAAGATTAAAAGTGAGTGAGAAATGAATATTGTTAAATGCAGCAATTTCTTCAGCAGTTTTGGAGCAATTTATACTGTTACCAGACTTGGGGTGAAAATTGTCTGAGATACGGGTACTCAATAGTTTTCTTTGTTGTCTGCCTCATCTTATATCAAGGTTCCAGATGTTTGTTTTTTCACAGTACTGTCGATGTTTTGATCCATTCATGTGTATTTGTATTAAAGTAACCCCAAAATAATTGGATTATGGTGATTTATTGCACTTATATATACAAAAACAGAGTACCTGGAGCTCTTTCACAACACAAAATTAACTCACTCATAGAGTTTAATTAATTCACAGCTTTATTGTAAGCATAATAACCTAGTTACTTTGCATACTTGGTATTGAAGAATCAAAACATGGCATAATATGGGGACATAAGACATCAAAGTACCCCATTTCCACTAATCAAACTCTGGCCCCTCATTAACTTGAACTATGTCAAGACATGCAGGATCCCCCCAAAACAATCTTAGCACTACTGACTAATCTAATTAAAACATTGGAGTTACAAATGTCAGAGCTCTAAGGCTGCTTTGCACAGATGGATCTAGATGGTCAATATATAAGACGACATGTCTTACTGGAGCCACAGTCCTTGCCACATTCATATAGTGTAGGGACATTACCAAGTATGTTGAAAATGTCCTTACATTCACATGTAATGCAGAGAAATCATTAGCTGTAACTGGACTTAACTCTGCTTATTGGATGGCACTGACCCAGTCTTAACAGAAAATGTCACTTAATAAATAATGAATCTTCTACTCTTTTTCACCTGTAACCATTACAAGGGCATATATGTTATATACACATACCCATGACATATTTCTTTTTACAAATCCTCTAATGTACTTGTTTTTCCATCTGACAAGCATCCCAACAATTCAATTTTATGATGCCCTGGGGCTAAATATGTTAAATGCCATAGTGTCAAGTCAGCATGTTAGCAGACTCTCCTGTAAACTGAAGATTTGTACAAATGCTAGTGAAAACAACAGTAGAATCTTACCAATAGTTGATATGTGAGTATTGCAGTACTCATGTTTAGTGTACTGGCAAATGAGGCAGGTCTTCCCAACTCCAGTCTCTCCCACTAGGAGAAGACGTAATAAATGGTCATATCTTTTTGACATCTTTGTTGTAAGCACTGCTTGTGAATAAAGCTATCCGGACTGAGTAATCCAATGTTTACATTACAAACACTGTACTATGTGTGTATTATGCAACAGAGCCAAAATCTGGACACGAGACAAGATCAGATACAGGGATTCAAGCACAGTATCGGATCACGACATGGACACTGTGTCAATACTCCGACCACCATTGCAAAGCCTGTTTAAAATATCTTGAGACACCGTCACAGCTCCACCTTGTCTGCGCTATTCCCTGGAAAGGTTGAGTTACCGAGGCCTGCCATGTCACCAGGCTACAGAGGAGTCATTTCCGATATGAACACAACTCAACACTACGGAATGTCGTGCCCTGCTGCTGGTCAATTATGACTGATTGGTGTTGTCATTATGAACACTATCATTACGTTTGTGAACCAAACCTCAGATATACGTGACAACATTAATCATTCATATATCAGTCATTGGGAGAGGCCTAGGTCACTTGATAAGGGCTGATTATCCTCGGACCTTTACGTAATCTGTCGTAATCCCCGTGCTGTTAAACGACAAGTCACGTCTCGATGAGAGACCGGCAAGTGCGCCTAAAGAAAACTCGGCACGTTCTGAAATCCCCGTTTGATTGTAACTGACTAGATTAGAAACATTCTGTGAAGCAGGCGTCAATAGAAGAGCTCTCCTTTGGGCAGGGAATGTTATTCTTTCACGTTCCTCAAACTTTGCTGACTTGTGACCCATTCAAAACAAAGAAATTTAAACACGTCATGTCGTCTGCATTTAGAACACGGAAGTAGACTGTGACATCTAGTGGTGGTTTAGGTTATCTCCCTTTGACCTGTGGGCAATGTTGATTTGATTTAGAAAACTATGCACATTTATTTTTTGGGTTCGTAGTTGTGTTTAAAGGCCATGCTCTGTAATGTGACTGCAACCAGTGGTAAATATGCGACAGACACCTTTAGGGAACGATGACTCGGATTCAACAGGTGACTTAATTACTCTAGACTATAATTACTCTTTCACACTCGGCTGTAAACCTTTATCTGCATGAAGTTATTGAAAAGCATTATTTTTGGAAGTTGGACGAACATGAATACATGAGACATTTTAAGGATAACAACTCCTTTTTCTATTCTTTTTCACGCCGTTTCAGAGCTCATTCTTGCTCTTTCATAAGCTGTTATCCATAAAACGTGTCATGGGTTGCTGGAGACCTATTCTAACACGGAATCCATCAATATTTTGGTTGCAACTTCTGAATACAATAGGTTTAATAAGATTGAATATACCGTTCTAAAAGTACAATTGGCGAGAAGTAGTGAATGAAATCCAAATTGCCATACCAATCTCTCCCGCACCACTACTGATAACCATACTGGTGAGTTCAAGTCTACGATTTGTCATGATTATTATCGCTGCATGGGTTGTCAGTATTAACCTGTAGCTGTGGGTCACCAAAGCGGTAAACTCTTATCTATATGACCTAGCACCTGTCCAGTAGCAAGAAAATATTGCACGTACGCAACAACGCACAATTCTTATATTGCCTTATCAAGCTAATTTTTTTCAGAAACCCCTGGGAATGTTTTTAAACTTTCTTTTGCTGCGCATGCAGGGACTACTCATATGAGTTTAGTTTGGTTTGGTTGTTGTTTAACGCCGCACTCAGCAATATTCCAGCTATATGGCGGCGGTCTGTAAATAATCGAGTCTGGACCAGACAATCCAGTGATCAACTGCTTGAGCATCGATCTACGCAATTGGGATTCGATGACATGTGTCAACCAAGTCAGCTAGCCTGTCCATACCAGTTTAGTAAAATACCTTCGAGTGAGTGAGTGAGTTGGGTTTTACGCCGCACTCAGCAAAATTCCAGCTATTTGGCGGCGCTCTGTAAATAATCGAGTCTGGACCAGACAATCCTGTGATCAACAGTATAAGCATCGATCTACGCAATTTAGAGCCGATGACATGTGTCAACCAAGGCAGCGAGCCTGACCACCCGATCCCGTTAGTCGCCTCTTCCGACAAGCATGGGTTACTGAAGACCACTTCTAACCCGGATCTTCTCTGCATTTGGACTCGTAACGCCATTGTCATGGACATGAAGGGATTTGATTATCACCCTGATCTTCACGGGTCAAAATGCCTGCGAAGCAACACGCGGACTCTGCATGGAAGTCGTGTGAATTACCTCCGTAGCTAGGCAGGTACTCCACATATACGTGTTGTAAGACACATGCGTAGCTACGCGCTGACTTAGCGGTTCCTCAGAACTTGTGCGTATCATGCTTGAATATTGGCGCGAAACTTCTTGCCCATTTGATGGGAATGATTAGTTTTCTGAATACATTGGTAAAGGAACTGTAAATGTTACTTCCGAAACAGGATTATATGATTCTATGAGTGAGTGACTGAGTATAGTTTTACGCCACTTTTAGCAATATCCCAACAACATCGCGACGGGAAACACCGGAAATCGGCTTCACACATATGTAGGAAATCGAACCTGGGTCTTCAGCGTGACGGACGCTTTATAACCAATAGGATACCCCCACTGCCCATATGATATTAGGAAGCAGAGGAAGCAAATCCTGGAAGGGAACTCGAATAGCCATTGCCATAAAACAGTTATTAGATATCGATTTCTGTATTTCAACATTATTATCCAACATAGCGTGCAAAAATATGTTTCCTCAAAAAACAGTAAACCATGTTTTATTGAAACATTCAGAACTTGTTCCCAAAAAGTTGTATACGGCAAGTTCTAGTCTTGGTGGTCATGATACCTACTGTCAGCCAAACATTTGTAATTGACATCTTGATTCTTTAATTGTATACTTTCCGCGTCCCTTGTAGTAACAATAAACAAAAAAGAACACAAGGACGTTGCAATGAGATCAGCAAATTCTTGACGTCTTTGATGTCAATTCGGTGCCGTTACTTGTATGACTTTTTACTGGTACAAATTCCCAAAATATGGAGGACAGAGTCCTCACCCTTGGGGCATTCTATTCTATTTTCGTTTCATTCGTGGCTCCTCAGCGGCAGAAACTCCCTACTCGCACAGTTCTTCACTTGTCTTCTGGCACGTGCTTGTTACAGCATTGCAAGAACATACCGAGAAACCAGGAAGCTGGGAAATCGATATCTTAAAAAATCGTTTAATTTGTCCCCACCAAGTAACTCTGACATTAACAAAAGAGTCAGAAGAGAAACGGACTATTACAACTAAACAGGAAAATGCATGTTCTCAGAGAACCAATTTATGCCTAGTAAACTGGTTACTTTCACTCACCCTAGAAAGCCTCTATATCTCCTCTGATTTTAGAAACCGACTTCTACTAAGTGAATGAGTATGGTTTTACGCCGTTCAGTAATATTGCAGCAACGAAACGGCAAAAATGAGCTTTACACGTTGTACCGATATTGGAAATCGAATTCGATTTTTTCGAATGCTGAACGAGCGAACGTTTTAACATCCTGGCTACCCGCGTAGGCCTTGACTTTCATGTGGGACGGGTCGAAGGTTACGGTTTTGAAATAGTAGATGACCTTTGAAGAAGGTCGGGTGAACTAGAGCTATAGTCTGTTTGCAGTGGAAACGTACCAATGAATTTCACTTTAAACCAGAAAGCAAATCAAATAAAGTGAAATCTCGATTGCGAATCCTCATAACTTTACCTTGCCAAATGCACATTAAAATCTCAGAATTTTATTCAACTAAGGATAAAAGTTGTTTAACAAACGATCATAGTGTCAAATCGCTATTATTTGTTTGTATTACAGGGGGGTATGCACATTAAATGAAACCCCGAGAACAAGAAGGGTTGGTTGGTAAGTTAATGCTCATCACGTACCGCACTTGCATTTGTTTAACTGTTCCAACTACTGCGCGTACCCCCTTGTAATATAATGATTTCTTACCATTTCATTTTAATATCATCAAGTTTATTTATTTGATCGCATCACTCATCACCCACGGTATCTAAACATGCATAACAAGGGCAGATACACTATTTTCAACTCGAAAAGAAAAGTAGCGTTAGTGTTTGTTGTTTAACGCCGCACTCAACTATATTCCAGCTATATGGCGCTGGTCGGTAAATAATCGATCACACGTGTCAACCAAGTCAGCGAATCTGACCACCCTATTCACGTTTGTCACTTCTTACGACAAGCATGGGTTGCTGAAGACCAATTCTAACACACGGGTAACTGGCGTTAGTGAATGCTGAGGGTACTAAATAGAGAAATACCATAACCATACCTTGCTGCTGCAAAAAATAGTATATCTGTGTCGAAGGAATTACATTAATATCTCTTGGACCTTTTGTCCACAACTTGTGCCATTAGAATATGTATGTCATGAAAAGAAGAGATGCAGGATAAGGACCTTTGGCCCGCTTGATCTGCATAATATATTACATGAGTAAACTCTACGAAAGTTTTCAAATTTCGTCATATGAATGTGAACTCAACCTCACCGATCTGGCAACACTAAATGTACAATACCAATACGGATTTTTTTCTCTCCAGGAAGCTGACATATAATATTTAAACACAGCAAGTCTCTGACCAAAGCTACATGCACATATAATAGTGTCGTCCGATGGGCATACTATTTGAGTTCTCTTGAAGTTTTGTGATGAAAGCAAGACATTGTGATTTTATATTCAACAGACATTATGGTTAAAAATTCAGTTTGGTTTCAGACTGAAATATTGTGAAAATGGTGGTTTTGAACATTTACAAAGTGTTTGTGAAAAAGGCTGCTAAAACAGCCAGTAGGTCATACATGGAAAATAAGTTCTTTAAGTTTGGCGTTACTAACTTTACAGAAATGTGGGTTTGGGTTTTTTTATGGATGTTTTTAGAAACAACTTAAAATAGAAATAACTCTTTCCTACAATGGTGTGTAGCACAACACAATTTGAGAAGTAGTAAGCTTTGTGCGTTTTATAAGCTTGACTGTAAACACAATGCAATGCAAGTTATTAACATACGTGACAGAACAATTAACCAAATGTATGTATTTTCAGCCAAAACAATTCACAAACTGCGATGTTTTCTTCTGTCCTTATTTCAAAATGTGCTTTGACAATATCAAACTGATGTTTTATGGAATTGTTTTATCATTTGTTAAAATTTGAACGCGAAATTCAGATATCTTTGAAAATATATAAGAATACATCGAAATGAAGGGGAGAAAACACTCTTTCCTGCTTAACACTGCCTCAATTATATCCCTCGATCCCTTAATGTCCATGACATTGACGTTATGAGTCCAAACGTGGGTTAATGCTTGAGCAACAATAGCGTAACTAAATAATGGGTATACCCACCGTGAGAAGTGAGAACAGCAGTGAATCGCCGATACAAAGAGCCTATCAAGAGGGCATGGAAGGCTTGTGGAATTGCTTGCCACATTCTCCGTATCTCTCCCACCAGCATAATGCCGTTAGAAGAAAACGGAAGTGCCACTGGTCCTCCAGCAGAACCGAGGTGGACGGACATGATTTGGGCACCACCTTAGACGGCTTTCTCGATGTCGCTGCGTCAGGATAGTTTGTATGACAGAACAACTTGTTCGTATTCTGTAATGACTTACGCGGTTCCTGACCGTGTCGGGGGTGACTCTTTACTTTTCTTGGCCTCCTTTCACAAAACGCTAAGGTGATCGTAAGTCACTAAGGTAACCTTAGTGCAATGTTAAAGAATGGGAGTTAAGGTTAACCTTGGTAAAGGTTGCTTCGTGAAAGGACCCCCTGGCGACCGATATAGCCAACCGATAGGGGAGGGAATGAAACGCGTTTGAGACATTATGGCAATGAGACAACTGATCCGATGGAGAGGGGGAGCTGAGAGAGAATATTTTGGGAGTAGGCGAAAATTTAAGAGGACATAGAAGAGGAGAAAAGAACTGAAAACGCGTGAAAGCACGATATGTATACAACCGACTGGATACAGGTGTGTGTGGAGCGGGCAGAATTGTGAATTGCATCAGATTAACTAGAGGTTAATGAGGGCACGCTTTCAGTCCGGTCACAGATTCTAGCTTTCAATTCCTATTCGCTTACCCGTCTTAGATCCTTCTAACATCTTCAAGCAAGAGCAAATCCTCGCCTCCTTTCACAAAGCACCAAGGTGATCGTAAGTCACTAAGGTAACCTTAAAGAATGGGAGTTAAGGTTAACCTTAGTAAAGGTTGCTTCGGGAAAGGAGCCCCTAATCAACAACGTGTGGTCAGTGTCACAGCAATTAACAGTGCCAATTAGGCATAGCTAATTGCCAAGGAATACGCAGCAAGAAGGTCATCAATATCCTGGATGGATTTTGTATCTCATTTGACTATCACTGACTACTTCGTCTTGAAAAGCAGACTGCAAATGCTGCTTTAGCCAGAAAGGAACAGGAATAAGTATATGTGCCATCCAGTAATGTCCATGGCCCACACATTCTTTGCTGTGGATTATGTAGATTTTGCAAAAAGTACGCCAGATGGAAAGCGCACATTACATGTTACTGTTATGGCAATATCAGCCTAATGATGATCTGCAAAGACTAGAGGTACATGGTCCAGCAAATGCTCGTTTAATCAAACATCTGCCAGACACCATTACAAGGCTGCATGTTCCATAAGGACACTTTCTGTTTCCCCACAACACTTCCTCGAGGTTCTGCAGCGATCTGGTGAAGTTTGGCTGCACTATATCAAGATATTTAACCAGGCTCTGTGTATGTCATGAGAACATCCTCCTTTGCACTGACATGTGTGCCATGGTTGCTCATGGGCGAACTCTTATGTAGATTCACCATTCAGTTCAGCGATTCAGACACTGAATTTTGATCACAGTTTAATATAAAGTTTTCTTCTACAAATAATAGATAGGGTGAGAAGCACTTTCATTTTCATTCCTTGTTCTAGTTCTATGTAAATGAATGTAAATATAAAGTGTGTGCTATTCGCAGCAGTAGAATTTGGGCATCATAGTGACTGTCAATCAACTTGTATTTTTACAGCTAAAATAGCTTTCGCTTTAAATTTTAGACTAAAATGAAACTTGGTTAAATATTGCGACCATCTTGGATATTGGTCTAAAATAAGCATTCGATTTAATATTCAGATTAGAGCCAAACTGTTTTTAAACTCCTTGAAGTAATGAACACAATAGAATATATTGTATGTTTTAATGAAAGATCCCATACGCTACTGTGGATTGGGGGTTGGGGTTTTTTGCTGTGTGTTTTCATTTCTTTTGGGGTATTTTTATGGATATGTTTTCAGTTTAATTGTTTCCGTATTTAGAGGGAGGGGGTGAAGGGGTGAGGGTTGCTGCCCCCTGGCTCTCACGAGCTATAGAGAAGTGAAGAATGTGTATGCTTATATATACTCATTTTAATTGGGGAGCAGTGATTAAAGTGTTCAATCGCCACGCCAAAGGCCCGGGTTTGATTCTAAAAGTGCACACCCGGACACAACGTGTGAAGTCCGTTTCTGGTGTCCTCCAGCGTGATATTGCTGTAATAAGATGAAGAATAGTACTTAAAACGGCGTAAAACTATATTCAGTCAC